>NC_140511.1:64226912-65426912 GCF_964339955.1 Pipistrellus hanaki | reverse complement strand
CCAGAAGGAAGCTCCTGAGGATTTGATGCTCTTATTCGCTGAGGTGGACAGGTACTGGGTCTGAACTACACATTAATCTGTTAGTGTACTTTGTAATAAGAAATATATTTAGTTCACTTTTAAGAGTACAAAATCATTCTTAAAGATATGATAGAAATCAAAATAATGGTAATTTGAAAAGTCACTATTTTTGCTGCTTGAGGTAGATAAGAAATTTCTGAAAGGCAATGGATGAATTTTGGAGTTAATGAATAAGCAGAATGGTCTTAAGAAAAAATATGTTTGAGTTAAACTAACACACTTTTCAGAGACTGAGCAGAAGTACTTGCATCCTTTGTATTTTAGATGGGAGCTGAAAGACAACAACAAATGATGAATTTGAAGAAACTTCAGTGGAGAATGTGGATTTAGACAAGTTATTTGAGAGCCCTGCAAGCAGACTAAACAAAGGCAATTGCTTCATAATTTCAAGTGCTTCTCCATTTCCCCACTATTTTTCCACTTGTTCGGTCACTATTTACGATGCCTTATACCAGGAATTTTTTCCATGTATGAATGTCCTCATTGACATTTCTACTATTTTGGTAAATCTTAAAAAAAAAAAAAAGCATTAAACTAAATACAAGCTTAAATGAATAAAAACATTCATATTTGTTATAAATGATGAGAACTAATTACACTTTGGTGACAGAGTTCAACCTGCTGGGATTAGCAGATACTCTGGAGCTACAGATTATCCTCTTTGTGCTCTTTTCTGTCATTTACACACTGACAGGTTGGGGGAATGTTGGGATGATCCTCTTAATCATGGCTGATTCCAGACTCCACACACCCATGTATTTCTTCCTGGCTAACCTGTCCTTTGTGGACATTTGTTGTACCTCTAATATCACTCCAAAGATGCTGGTGGATTTACTCTCAGAGAAGAAAACCATTTCCTTTGCTGGTTGCTTTCTTCAGCTGTACTTCTTTATCGCCTTGGCCACAACTGAATGCATCCTCTTTGGCTTAATGGCCTATGACCGCTATGTGGCCATATGCAGCCCTCTACTGTACCCCTTGGTCATGACCAGGACAGTCTGCCTTAAAATGGCAGCAGGGGCTTTGTCAGCGGGACTGCTGAACTCCATGGTTGACACAACTTATATAAGCAATTTGCCTTTCTGTAGTTCCAATGTCATCTACCACTTCTTCTGTGACAGTCCTCCTCTCTTAAAGCTCTCCTGTTCTGACACACGCCTGAGTGAAAGCATCTTTTCCATTACTGCTGGAGTGAACATAGTTGGGACTCTGCTGGCTATTCTCACTTCCTATTGCTACATTATCTTCTCCATCTCTCGTATGCATTCAGGGGAGGGGAGGCACAAAGCTTTCTCAACGTGTATTTCTCACCTGACAGCCATAATTTTGTTCTATTCCATGGCCATCTATACTTATCTGAGACCTAGTTCCAGCTACTCCCTGGGTCAGGACAAAGTGGCTTCTCTGTTCTACACGGTGGTGATCCCCATGTTGAATCCTCTGATCTACAGCCTCAGGAATAAGGAAGTGAAGAAGGCTTTATGGAATGTGATCACCAGGAAAAGGATGCCCCTATTTCTGTGATTGTTTGATTATTTTTCCAAACTAAGTATTAATAGAATATTTAATTACCTTTTAAAGGCTGGTTCAAAGCTAAAGTTTTTGATGAGAATATTCTAAGTTATTACAGTTAAAAATTTTCAAGTATAGATATAATACAAAGCAATTACCATAAATTTACCTAAGTTAAGATAAATTTAAAAATTTATTTATGATCCTGTTTCCATATCTAATCATTCTGCATCTTCACTGAATCCTCAAAAAACAAAGCCTATTGGAATAAAATCTTGCCTAGGGAAATAAAAATATAAAGTCTTAAGCAACAAAAGTCACAATATCATATGATACCAGCAATAGAAAATAATGTGTAAATATCACATTTTTTTTCTGTGCATTATTATTCATCATTTATGATTTGTAAAGACTGTTATATATTACATATATTGGAAATGCTTTAAAATTAACATATTTCCATTTAATATATCAAATTATCACAGGTAGGATGCTTAAATAAAATTTCAAAACTGTAGTTTTCATTGAAAATGTAAATTCCATTTTTCCTCCATGTACATAGATCTTTCTTAAAGAATGTGTGAGTTTGTACAAATGTGTGTGTGATTAGAATGCACCAATGATAGTTCTCCTATTCCCTTCCCTTCTTAAAAATATCCAACCCTTCATTTCCTTTATCTCTCAAAGGACTGGCACATACACATAAAACCACATTTACACAGAATCAGCTACAGCATAGTGTTTATCAATGCATGGTTCCAGAGAAGAGGGATCAATGTTTAGTGGAAGAATGGGACACATATTCTTTACAACAAGCCAATGGATTATGTGCTCATAGAAATCTCTTATCAATTGCCAACATAATCAATTGATATCAATATTAAAGCTAAGCAGATTAAAAGGTGCAAACTTACAGTTATAAAATAAATAACTCACATGTTGTAATTTACAGCATAACTATAGTTAATATGACTGTATTGCATATTTGAAAGTTATTAAGAGAATAGATATATGAAACTCACCACAAGGAAAAAGAATGTTGTAATATGTATAGTGATGATGATAGCTAGAATTACTATGGTGATCATTTTATAATATATACGGATATTAAATAATTATCTTTTTATACCAGGACCTAAATAATGTTATATGTCAACTATACCTCCATTATATATATATATATATATATATATATATATATATATATATATATATATATATATATATATATAAAGCATTATTAATAGGAAGGTAGACAAAAGTTGCAAGGTAGAATTCTGGAGGAATATTCTCATCAAAAACTTTAGCCTTGAACCAGCTTTTAAAAGAACTATTTTACTTAGTTCACCGAGGATTATTACTTGATGACGCAATCATCCTTAATATGCCCAAACAGCTACAGAAACTTTTTACATACATATGTGTGTTTAGATGTCCTTCAGATGAACACAAATTAAGGGATGAGGATAATGTCAAGTCTTGCTTAATTCATCTTCAAAATGTAAAAATAATAATACCTCTCTCAAAAACTGGTGTAGAAAATTAAGAATTTAAATAGGAAAGTGTAGTACAAAACTCAATGCATGATGAGTTCTCTTTGCCAGTAGATTCTCCATGCATATGGACACCCAATGTGCTCTATTCAACCTGGTTTTACCTGCATACTTAGCTCTGGAAAAACTGTGCTATCACCTCTTCTAGGAAAAGAATAATAATTGCTATAAGCTAACACAACTTGAAAATAATAAAGAATTAATTCCATTTCCTTATTCATTGTCATATTTGATCAAGGTATAATTTTTTAAAACACTATGTACAATGTATTTAGTTAGTTTCTCCTTGTCTTTAATTTCACTAAGAAAAGAATTGGATTGAAGTTTAAGCTGACTCATCATCCACACACACACATTCAGGTAAAGGGGAGAATAAGAATTTGGTAGTAGACTACTGTTGTAGTGTACCCCATCTTACAAAGGACGCCTCAAAAAGTCGAATTATCGAGTCATTTATTAAAGCCGGCGGCATACAAGGGAGCAAAAGCACTCTAGACCTCACAGCCCTGAACAACTCGCCACATCTGGCTTGTATTGGCAGAATATCACAAAAATATTGATTACATCTTTGGTATGGAATGAAGAACTTGTTTCGTGATTTTACAGAAGTGAAAGTGAACAACTTAGTTATTTAAACTATCTACGAATCACTGAATCAACAGAAGCACATTATCTGGGACCACAGATGCAATTTAAAATGATTGTGCTGTCCAGATTCTGGGATCAATGAGTCAACAGGAATGTACTTTCTGTAGCTACTGAGACAATTTGGGATAATTGAGCTGTCCTGGTTCCCAAAAGAATGTTCTTCAGTAACCAGTGAGATCACAATCAATGGGATATTCAAACCATCATCAATGGAATATTGGGATAGCATACATAAGTTCAGAAAATCAAAATAGCTTTTCTATTGTTTTAGCAAGCAAATAAGTACAGAACCCAAACAGCAGTTACTACTAACATTCTTCACTACAACCCATTTGAAAAAAGGCTAAAAAATACAAAGAGAGAGGCAATGTAAACACCCGATTTCTTTTTGACATTGGTAAAAGGCTTCAAGGTGATTCAGAGGTCAGGAACCTCTACATGATGCAATGTTTGATTCCACATTACTGCATGTGATTATATTTTATTTTATTTTGCGTCTGGTAGTTTCTGCCATTAGAGGATTGACTACACAATTAAACACTATAATAGAGTCCCCATGGTCACCCAATTCTCTTCCAGAAAAACAAAATAAAAGTGCAGCAACATGTATTTACTCAGGCGGATTCTCACATTTTTACTAGTAAGTAATCCAAATATTCACTGCCTTTCATTTCCTTTACAGAGTGAAATTATTATTTTTATTTTTAAGCTCCAACTAAGAACCCCTAATAAAAATGAAAATAATAGTCTGCATGAGTAAGACACTGGGGAAGGAAGCTCATAAAATTTCATGCTGTTATTCACTGAAGTGGACAGGTACTGTATCTGCAACTACATGACATTAATTTGACTGTGTACTTTGTATCATGAATAATTAGTTCATTTTGGAAACTCTAGAAAATCATCCTAAAATAGATACCAAAATATGGTTTATTTAAAATGGGCATTATTTTTGTTGCTTGAGGTACACAAGAAATTTATGGGAGGCAATGCATGAATTTTAAAGTTGAAGAATAAACAGAGAGGTCTTGAGAAATAAACAATGGATTTGTGTTAAATACACACACCTTTCAGGGACTGGGAGAGACGAAGGCAGCAATATGTTTATCCTTTGCATTGTGAATGTGGGTGGGTAGAGAAAACGCCTGTTGCATTTGAAGAAACATAAGTGGAGTGCCTGGATAGAGACCAGCAATCTGAGGAACCTCATAACACGCTTAATAAGGTCAATTGCTTCATAACAGTAAATGCTTCTTCATGTCTCCATTAATTTTCCTCTTTCTTTAGTCACTCTACTTACTATACTCTATTAACCTAAGTTTTTATTTTTTTATTTTTCATGAGGGAATAGCATCATTAACATTTCTACTGATTCCTGTAACCTTTGGAGAGCAAAATATCTACATCTTAAGCTAACTGTATGTGTTATACATGACGAGAACTAATTATACTTTGGTGACAGAGTTCATCCTGCTGGGATTAGCAGACACTCAGGAGCTACAGATTATCCTCTTTGTGCTCTTTTCTGTCATTTACACACTGACAGTTTGTGGAAATGTTGGGATGATCTTCTTAATCAGGGCTGATTCCAGACTCCACACACCCATGTATTTCTTCCTGGCTAACCTGTCCTTTGTGGACGTTTGTTATTCATCCACCATCACCCCAAAGATGCTGATGGATCTATTGTCAGAAAAGAAAACCATCTCCTTTGCTGGCTGCTTTCTGCAGCTGTACTTCTTTATCGCCTTGGCCACAACTGAATGCATCCTCTTTGGCTTAATGGCCTATGACCGCTATGTGGCCATATGCAACCCTCTAGTATACCCCTTGGTCATGACCAGGACAGTCTGTCTTAAAATGGCAGCAGGGGCTTTGACAGCAGGACTGTTGAATTCCATGGTGAACACAAGCTATGTCAGCAGCCTGCCATTCTGCAGTTCCAATGTCATCCAGCACTTCTTCTGTGACAGCCCTCCTCTCTTTAAGCTCTCCTGTTCTGATACACGCCTGAATGAGAGCATCTTTTCCACTTTTGCTGGAGTGAATATGGTGGGGGTTTTGCTGGTCATTCTAACCTCCTACTCCTACATTCTCTATTCCATCTTTCGCATGCATTCAGGGGAAGGGAGGCACAAAGCTTTCTCAACTTGTGCCTCTCACCTGACAGCCATAATTCTGTTCTATTCCACCGCCATCTATACTTATCTGAGACCTAGTTCCAGCTACACCCTGGGTCAGGACAAAGTGGCTTCTGTGTTCTACACGGTGGTGATCCCCATGTTGAACCCTCTCATCTACAGCCTCAGGAATAAGGAAGTGAAGAGGGCTTTGTGGAATGTAATCACTAGGAAAAGGATCCCTTCATTTCTGTGATTGTTGGTTAATTTTTTGAACCTAGCAGAGTATTTAATGAATTTGCAAAGCCTTTTCAAGCCTACTTGTTTTTTATAAGAATATTTCTGTTTATGTATTCTTATACATAATATAAGAATATTTCTGTTTATGTATTCTTATACATTCCTTTTATATTCAAGTATATTAATAAACTTCTATAAAACCATAAGACTTTTATGTAACCATTCTGTGTCTTCTTGAGTTCTAAATAATAAGGCCTATTTGTACTAAAATCTTACCTAGGGAAAGAAAGTTATTGGATATTTAGAGATAAAAGTCACACTATTACCTAAAACTAGCTATAGTAAACATTGATAATTGCACATTTATCTTTTCCTCATGTATTCTTTTCCTACCTTTTGTGATTTCTAAGAGAATATCATCTGTTACCTGTCAAAATTTGTTAAATTGAAAATGTTATTCATTTTTAAATATTGAATTATCTCCTGGGAAAATGTTTAAATTTCAAGATTATAGTTTTAATTACCAATATAAACTCTTCAGCCTTTATAACTTAAACAGCTTTTATATTTTAAACACCATTTCTTAACCTCAAATAATGTAACATGATTATTACCTACAATTTAAGCATCATCTTGGTTGTTTATATGCTAAAGCTCTCTGTTCAGGCCAAGGATCGGATTTATCTGTAATTACAGATATTAACATAAGAAAAAAATGAATTTGGACAAGGGGATAGAGTATAACAAGTCTCAAGTTTCTATATCTAAATGTGAGGAAGGGAGAAGGACTTTATGAAGGTTTGAAAATAGAAGTGAGAAGATATGGTTACTTGTTATTATTGCTCTAAATATTTGGTAAGCTATGCAATAATCATTACATGCACCAACTTTTCTCTATTTACTGAAGCATTTAATAAATATCTAACTGTAAGATACAGTGCTGAAACCTTCAGGAGACACCGGCAACTTTTACCCTGTAGCTCGGTGACATGTCTGACTGTCAAACTCTTGTTTATCTTTTAGACTCATTACTGTGTCACATTCTATGAAAGGTGACCCATTATTTTTGCAGGCAAAGCTAAATATTTCTAATGTAATGCTCTCTATTTCCCCCTTATCATACTACATTTAATTTTTTTCCATATCTTGTCTTCTTTTTCTTTCATGAAGTCCATGGTTTCAGGGCATTTGTCTTATCACTTACTGGTGCATCTCCAGCTCCAACCATGAAGCAATCTACATAGAACACATGGGCTTTTTAGGGACTCCATAATGTACAACCATGTCATTGCATCTTTCAAAATCATTAACGATGTAAATTGTGTTTCTTACATTGCAGGAGGTGAGTAAAATGCTTGAAAGGTGGTATGAAATAAGAACACAAAGAACATTAGTGAGGGCAAGGGTGGAAGCGGAGACATGAGTTAGGAAGTGGTTGTAGTAATCCATGTGAGGGATGATAGTGGCCAAGACCAGGAGTGTAGCCGTGTATTTATTGTAAGCAGTGGTCATAGGATTTTCTTCTGCTATGATTCCAAATTTTGTCATACATAAAACCAGCCATGCCCACCCAGTGTGGCTCAGCGTTTTAGCATCAACCTATGAGCCAGGGGGTCATGGTTTGATTCCTGTTCAGAACACATGCTCAGGTTGTGGGTTTATTCCCAATAAGGGGCATGCAGGAGGCAGCCTATCAATGATTCTCTCTCATCATTGATGTTTATATCTCTCTGCTTCTCCCTTCCTCTCTGAAAACCATAAAACATATTTTAAAAAATAAATAATATATTTAAAAAACAGCCACATTAGAAAATATAACATATTAGTCATTATCGATGTCCTTTACCTACATGTCTAGTGAGGCACCAAAATCATGTGAACTCGGTCATCTTCCAATGTCTATTCAGGTCCTTTTCCCATTTTTAAATATAGTTACTGAAAGGGTTACAGAGAATAAAATGGAGCGCAGAAAACTTAATGTGCTTAGCAGATATTTTGCAGAAAGCTTGTAGCCTTTAACACCGCATAGCCCAGATAATGACTAGACACCTGGCATGGGACAGACCAGCCAGCAAGGATTAATAAACATCTTTCTCTCCCTTCAGTCACTGCTGACTTCTTTTATTTATTTTTTATTTTATTTTTAAAAATTTATATTTTATTGATTTTTTACAGAGAGTAAGAGAGAGGGGATAGTGAGTTAGAAACATCGATGAGAGAGAATCAATGATCAGCTGTCTTTTGCACACCCCCTACTGGGGATGTGCCCACAACCAAGGTACATGCCCTTGACCTGAATCAAACTTGGGACCTTTTCGTCTGCAGGCTGACACTCTATCCACTGAGCCAAACCAAACCAGTTTTAGCGATTTTTAAATAAATCTTTATTATTCAGATTATTACAATTGATTCTCTCTCTCTCTCTCTCTCTCTCTCTCTCTCTCTCTCTCTCTCTCTCGTCTCTTGGCTGACTTCTTTTTGTCAGACTTCACCTACCTCCAAGGGGTGCCTGGAATAAAATTTTTTCTGATACATTATGGCCTCATTTCATATGACCCTATGATATATGTATGACCCTAGCCCACTGCGAACCCTTCAGTTACTGTGATTTTTTTTCCTATTGAGTTTTATGAGTTATTATATATATATATATATATATATATATATATATATATATATATATATATATATATAATTAGAGGCCTGGTTCATGAAATTCATGCACTAATTGTGTGGGGGGGGTGGTTTCCCCAGCCTGGCCTATGCCTGATTCTGACCAGGCCTAAACCAGCAGTCAGACATCACAATCTAGAACTGCTGGCTCCTAACTGCTCAACCTGCCTGCCTGCCTGCCTGATCACCCCTAATTGCCTCTGCTTGCTTGATTACCTTCAACTGCCCTCTCCTGCTGGCCTGATCTTGACCTCAATGGCCCTCCTAGGCTGGCCAATTTGGTTCTAATTGGTCAGTTTCTATGCCAGTCAGTGCCAAAATCTCCACCTCCTAGGCAGCCACTGTATCCTCACAGTTGATGCAAATTTGGTTCTGATTGGCTAGTTTCTATGCCAGTCAGCATCTCTGGGCCCATCATCAAAGAGACATGGAGGCAGGGCTGCTCGCCAGGCTCAGAGGGAAAGAGAGAGGCAAGTACTGGTTAAAAGCTTTCAGACACACTACAGATCAGCCCCTGCTTCTCTCTTCAGGTCTCAATCTGAGCTTGATTCGCAGCTCCCTCAGCAGTCAGTGCTGGGTCATCCAGTCTGCAGCTGCTGTAGTCAGTGCTGTGTCACCATGACAACCAGCGCTGATTTCCAGATGGTCAGCCTTTGGTCATGATCAGTTTGTACACCCTGGCTCTATATTATAGAGATATTTGAATATTAACCCCTCATTAGATATTTAAGTCATTAAATCTAATTTGAGTTGATTTTTTATATGTTGTAATATAAATGTCCTTAATACATTTCAATTTAATTTTTGTGAGTGGTATAAAATAGAAATTCAAATTTTTTTTTTTTGCATGTAGTTATAGAACCATTTATTGAAGAGACCATTTCCCCCCCTTCTGTGTTGTTGGTGTCCTTGTTTATGGAATTTCTATTTTGTTCCACTGTTGTATGTGTCTATTTGAATGCCAATACCATACTCTTTTGATTCCTCAATTTTGTAATATGCAGGGTAGGGTAAAAGTAAGTTTACAGTTTGAGTATGAAAAACTCATTTATTCTTGCATTATGATTTATTACTTATTGTATTATTTTCCAAAATGAACAACTGTAAAGCTACTGTTGCCCTACCCTGTAGTTTGAAATCAGGAAATGTGATGTCTCCACCTTTGCTCTTCTTGCTTGCTCAAAATTGCTTAGCGATAATGGCGTTCTATGTTGCATAATGTGTAACTAAGCCCAATGTTGTTGGATGCTGGTTAATTCACAGTTTCTTTTGAAATATTTTAATAAATTGCAGATCTCAGAGTAAGTAGCAATGTGCAAATGCGTTGTTATTGGTCCTGGTGCTTTTTTCCTAACGCCACTTATAAATGCAAGAATGCAACGTCAGAAATCAATCTGAATCCACACAAGGGTAAACAGTTTTGCTAAAAACATTCCTGAAGACAAAATGAAATATTCTTGACAGGAACAATACTGCTATTGACCAAGAAGGTGAGCAGAATGGAGTCACAGCCTGCACTTTTGATAAAGACAGTGATATTAACAAGGGACAAATCACAAGATGTCTGTGATCCCTACACTGGAATCAACCTCTTGGACAAAATCTGCTCTCAGGGACTCAACTTTATTTACATACTAGAGACCCAGTGCATGTCATTCGAGCACTGGAGGGGGGTTCCCCTCAGCCTGGCCTGTGCACTTTCACAATCCTGGAGCTCTTGGGGAATGTCAGACTGACCGACACCCTTACATTTTTAGCCCTGCTATGGAGGTGTGAGAGGTTCCTACCACTGCTGCTGTGCTTGTCAGCAGTCAGCCCAGCTTCTGACTGAACTGCACTCCCACTGGGAGAGCACACTGACCACCAGTGGGCAGCTCCTGCTGTGAGTATCTGCCCCCCGGGTGGACAGTGCACATTACAGCTACCAGTTGTTCCACCATTTGGTCAATTTACATACTACCCTTTCATTATATAGAATTACTGTGCTTAATAGAGAATAAAGCAATGTCATTACACTCAGCCACGGATATAATTTATCACTCACTCTTTAAGTATGCTGTTTATTTATTTTTCTTTTTTACTACCTCTTACCAAATCCAGCACACAGCTTATTCTGACGCACAATCCTCTTAAGTGGCACATGATTTAGGCGTGATGATTTGTTAAATAAAACCTCAACTTTAACCTGTTTATGCTGATCATTATGTTTTTCGGCTTTATAAATAAAGCTTCTATTGATATATCCTCTCTAAGCCTGTACCTTTTTCATCTTTCTATTTCTCTTCCCGGTGTATTAATGAATCTGACACACCCTCAACACAAACTTAGCCAGTACATCATATTTTATTATATTGGTTTATTGAACTACACATGGTAATATGACCTTACAATTTCAGGAGGTTGAGGGTTTGGAGCTCAATCCAGACACTTAGAGTTTTTCACACACATCTCCATCAGGGTGATCTGTTTGCAAAACCTCAAAATCATTTGGACAATATTCATCACCTCTTTCTTCAGTTCTTGATGCAATCAGTTTTGATAGTGGCTGAAATATACCAAGGACTCTTCAAGATTTAGGGGTAGTTCACGGATATATGCAATGTTTTCACAACAGGATTTAATCACAAAAACTTAAGAAAACCCTAAAGATAATACATTTCCATTTCTCAGCTAAAGCAGTAAGTTATATCTAAAATTAGCAACACATATCCACATTTCTGCTTTCTGATCTACACATTCTATTTGACATGCATTCCATACATTTCTGATATGACTATTTAATAATGTTTCTATGAAGCTATATATTTCAATAAAACTGCATTTTTTCAAGTAAGTTTTTTTGCACATTACTCCCATAGAGAGTTTGTATTTGATTTTTTTGCCCTGCACCCAACCACTTAAGCATGGCCTTTTGAACATAATATTTATTTCTGTTTATTAAAACTTAGCGACTATCAATTAACACATACATTTGATTTTACTTGATCACTGTGGAGTTAAATGGGAATATGCTTTCACTTAATCTCAGATCCAGCCTTTACCTAATTATTGTTTTCAATATATATGAAAACAATATATAATAGATCATTTATAATAGATCAATGAAAGTTACAATGCCCATATTACTGTACAATCTACAAACTAAATTTAACATTATTTTTATATGATTACATAAAACTGTACTCATATTTTTCTGCCAAAATGCAGGGCTCTGTTTACTAACGATTATATTTAGTTGTTCATTTGAATTTGTGACTCTTGAATATTGATTATTTTACTCCTTTCAGCTTGCTTGCATACTTTCTAACTTGGTCACTGGTTTTGAGAGCTATTCTCTCTTTGGCCTCATCTAATTACTGATAAATATATTGATTAAAACATAGCCTAAAGTCATACATTTCAAAATTCATTAATGTTAATAAGTAAATTACCCAAAACTATTGAATAAAGCAAAACATTGATTGATATATGTATATTTGGGGAATGTAGTAACAGTAAACATTTCAGTAAAATAAAAGCCTAGAAATATAAAAACCAGAAGCAGTGGAGATAGTATTGCAAAAAGGCAAAATGAACATTACCTTCATAGGGGAGGCTTTTATAAATATTGTCACAGACAGAAGAAATAACAGAATGATAAAAATCACACATATACACAATATAAAATTACAAGTCTCTTAATGCTTTTCTTTTTTTCTTAATCTTCACTTGAGGATATTTTTCCATTGATTTTAGAGAGAGGGAAAGACAGAGAAAAATATAGATGTGAGAAAAACACATCTATTGGTTACCTTCTGCATGAGCCCTGACCAGGGCCTGGGCCGGGAAGTAGCCTGAAATTGAGGTATATGTCCTTGACTGGAATAAGACTTGGTCTGCAGGCTGATGCTCTACACACTAAGCCAATACAGCTAGAGGTCTTAATGCTTTTATATTTTAATTTTTTTTTAGTTAAGGGGTGTAAAAAATTGCAAAATTTTGCATATAAATGTATTGAACAATAAGCAAGAACATATGATAAAAATAAATTTTTGAAATATTATTGGTTTTCAGAAATGAAATTTATATAAGAAGCTTGCATTTAATGAATTAAAAAGTAAGAAACATCATTAAAGACAATAACTCCCAAAGCTGATAATCTCAGTAGATCTTTTAAATGAGATGAATTAAATGTAGAAAAACTGAATTAGAGAATAGATAACACATCTTAAAATATATGTCTAAAATCCCAAATCTCAAAGTAGATTCATCTTTCAAACATTTGAGGAGAAGGGAAGGAAATGGAGGTGGTAACTGGAACATTCTAACCAAACAGCAGTTTTCTCAAACCACACTTTTTAAATTTTAATAATAAGGTTTATTTTAATATATTTTATTAAATTTATTAATATTTATAGAAATTTATAGAGTATTTCCATTTGTAAGAAATCCATGAGCTATAGTAAGTAATATGTGGTACATTCATCCCTTTAAGTCTTCATGGAGTAAACTTTGCAGCAGCCAAATGTGTATGTGTGTGGATTACTGTGTGTGTGTCAGTTTGAGAGAGAGGAAGTAAGAGAACTGGAAATTTTTAAAGAGAAGAGAAGGAAATGGAGGTGGTAACTGAAATATTCTAACCAGACAGTGGTATTCTCAAATTACACTTTTCCACAAAATCAGATTTACTATTTAAAGAATATATGTGTGTGTATATATGTGTAATGAAAAAAATAAAAGCTGGGGAGTTTATAGTGGTAAAAATTGTAATCTTGAAATTTAAATATTTTTCCAGGAAACAATTCAATATTTAAAGATGGATAACATTTTCAATTTAACAAAATTTCACAAGTAATAGATAGTATTCTCTTGGAAATCACAAATGGTGAAAAAAGAATAATGAGAAAAATATAAATGTGCAATTACCAATGTTTACTATAGCTAGTTTTATTGAATATTGTGACTTTTGTCTCTAAACACCCAATACCTTTGTTTCCTTAGGTAATATTTTAAACATTTTAAATATTTTAATATTTTAAATATTTTAAACAGGCCTTATTATTTAGAAGTCAGGAAGACACAATATGATTACATAAACATTTCATGGTTTTATAGAAGTTTGCTAATATACTTGTATAGTAAAGGGCATAATTAGAAATATTCTCATGAAAAATTTAGGCTTGAATAGGATTTGCAAATTGCTTAAATACTCTTCTAGGTTCAGAAAATTAACCAAACAATCACAGAAATGAAGGGATCCTTTTCCTGGTGATTACATTCCATAAAGCCCTCTTCACTTCCTTATTCCTGAGGCTGTAGATGAGAGGGTTCAACATAGGGATCACCACCGTGTAGAACACTGAAGCCACTTTGTCCTGACCCAGGGAGTAGCTGGAACTAGGTCTCAGGTAAGTATAGATGGCGGATGAATAGAACAGGATTATGGCTGTCAAGTGAGAGACACACGTTGAGAAAGCTTTGTGCCTCCCTTCCCCTGAATGCATGCGAAAGATGGAGAAGAGAATGTAGCAGTAAGAGGTGAGGGTGACCAGCAGAGTTCCGACCATATTCACTCCGGCAAAAGTAGAAATGATGCTCTCATTCAGGCGTGTGTCAGAACAGGAGAGCTTAAAGAGAGGAGGGCTGTCACAGAAGAAGTGCTGGATGACATTGGAACTGCAGAATGGCAGGCTGCTGACATAGCTTGTGTTCACCATGGAGTTCAACAGTCCTGCTGACAAAGCTCCTGCTGCCATTTTAAGGCAGACTGTCCTGGTCATGACCAAGGGGTATACTAGAGGGTTGCATATGGCCACATACCGGTCATAGGCCATTAAGCCAAAGAGGATGCATTCAGTTGTGGCCAAGGCGATAAAGAAGTACAGCTGCAGAAAGCAGCCAGCAAAGGAGATGGTTTTCTTCTCTGACAATAGATCCACCAGCATCTTTGGGGTGATGGTGGATGAATAACAAACATCCACAAAGGACAGGTTAGCCAGGAAGAAATACATGGGTGTGTGGAGTTTGGAATCAGCCATGATTAAGAGGATCATCCCAACATTCCCCCAAACTGTCAGTGTGTAAATGACAGAAAAGAGCACAAAGAGGATAATCTGTAGCTCCTGAGTGTCTGCTAATCCCAGCAGGATGAACTCTGTCACCAAAGTGTAATTAGTTTTCATCTTGTCTTACACATATAGTTTGCTTAAGCTTGTATAGATGTAGATATTTCCCACTCCAAAAGATACAGGAAGCAGTAGAAATGTTAATGAGGCTATTCCCACATGAAAAATAAAACCCTTAGGTAAATATACAATAGTATAGTAAGTAGAGTGACTAAAGAAAGAGAAAAAAATAGTGGAGAAACAGAGAAGTATTTAAATTATGAAGCAATTGACCTTATTCAGCCTGTTATGAGGTTCCTCAGATTGCTGGTCTCAATCCAGGTACTCCACTTAATGTTTCTTCAAATGCAACAGATGTTGTTCTCTACCTGCCCACATTCACAATGCAAAGGATACACATATTGCTGCCTTCGTCTCTC
Organism: Pipistrellus hanaki; assembly: GCF_964339955.1. NCBI lineage: Eukaryota > Metazoa > Chordata > Mammalia > Chiroptera > Vespertilionidae > Pipistrellus > Pipistrellus hanaki. The sequence goes on along the minus strand of NC_140511.1, from coordinate 65,411,562 downwards.
CCAGTCCCTGAAAGGTGTGTGCATTTAACACAAATCCATTGTTTATTTCTCAAGACCACTCTGTTTATTCTAAAATTATTGCACTGCCTCCCAGAAATTTCTTGTGTACCTCAAGCAACAAAAATAGTGTCCGTTTCAAATATCTAATATTTTGGAGTTTATTGTCTATTAAAGGATGATTTTGTAGTTTTAAAAATAAACTAAATTATCATTCTTGATACAAACTTCACAATCAAATGAATGTCGTGTAGGTGCAGACACAGTACCTGTCCACCTCAGTGAATAACAGCAAGAAATTTTGTAATGTCCTTCCCCAGTGTCTTTCTTACTCATCAGATTATTATTTTCATTTTTATTAGGGGCTCTTAGTTGGAGCTTAAAAATTAAAAGAAAAATTTCACTCTGTAAAGGAATTGAAAGGCAGTATAATATTTGAGTTACTTACTAGTAAAAGTGTGAGAATCCGCCTGAGTAAATACATGTTGCTGCACTTTTATTTTGTTTTCCTGGAAGAGAATTGGGTGACCATGGGGACTCTATTATAGTGTTTAATTGTGTAGTCAATCCTCTAACGGCAGAAACTCCCAGGCACAAAATAAAATAAGATATAATCACACTCAGTAATGTGGAATCAAACATTGCATCATGAAGTGGTTCCTGACCTCTGAATCACCTTAAAGACTTTTACAATGTCAAGAAGAAATCGTCTGTTTACATTGCCTCTCTCTTTGTATTTTTAGCCCTTTTCAAAGGGTTATAGTATACTACCAAATTCTTATTCTCCCTTTACCTGCAGTATTCTCTATGTGTGGGGATGAAGCAGTTTAAACTTCAGTCCTATTCTTTTCCTGAGTGGAATTAATGACAAGGAAGAACTAACTAAATACATTGTATAGTGTTTTTAAAAAAATTATACTCTGATAAAATAGGATAATGAATAAGGAAATCAAATTAATTTTTTATTATTTTGAGGTTGTTTTAGCTTATTGCCATTATTGTCCTTTATTCTTATCATAGAAGCAGATGATAGCACAGTTTTTCCAGAGCTAAGTATGCAGGTAAAACCAGGTTGAATAAAGCACATTGGGTGTCCATTTGCATGGAGAATCTACTGGCAGAGAGAACTCACCATGCATTGAGTTCTGTATTACACTTTCCTACTTAGATTCTTAATTTTCTACACCAGTTTTTGAGAGAAGTGTTATTAGTGTTACATTTTGCAGATAAATAAACAAGACTTGACATTACAATGGACAAACTATTGGGAAGTGAAAAAATTGACTTGAGTGCAGGCTTCAACAGAAAAATTAACACCCAAATATCTAATTTTTCTGTATAGTTTCATTTTATCTCAATCAGAAGATTTTTCTGGTATATATATGCATATGCACACATATACAAATACTTGTGTATCTTCTAGTAAATCTAATCTCCTAACATCAGAGCCTGTGGAGTTCTTGTGCTAGTAAAGAAAACTCTGTAACATCATGAAAGATACTGAAAGGGGCCTGTGGGGAGTTAAAAGAGGGTACATTTTGGATAAATGGTGATGGAAAAAGATTTTACGTGGGTGATAAACACAATATAATATAGAGATGATGTATAATAGAACTATATATCTGAAGTCTATATCATTTTATTAAGCAATGTTACTGAATTTTACTAATAAGAGAGAAATATGGTAATTGACCATTCGTTTGTATCTCCCACAGCCAATCAGGAGAAAATATGCAAATTAGCAGGAAAAAGAATGCTGTGACCACTGAGCCAGCCAGAACAGGCAGGTGGCTTGGATCGCCCCAGGATGGAGGAAGCTTGGTTTCCTACATTGTCGGGGGTGACTCAAGCTTCCTACCCTCCCTGGCCAGCCACTGAAGGAGGTGCCTGTGGGTGGCAGCCACAGAGCTGGCCTGAGTGCCCAGGAGGCTTGCATTGCTTGGACAGACCACCAAGGGAGGGGTCTGCAAATGGCCCTCAGCCCCTCACCAAGGCTGGCCAAACCACCATTGGGGTGAGGGTCCCCATTGGGGGTCATCTTAGTCTAAAAATAGCCCTGAGCCCCTTATCCAGGCTGGCTATGCCCCCATGCGGTGAGGATCTCCATGGAGGGGCATGGCAGCCTGCAAACAGCTATCAGCCCCTCACCACAGATGCCAGGCACCCCAAGGTAGACCCCCACCCTCATGGGAGTGTTGCCAGCTGAAAATGGCCCTCAGCCTCTCACCCAGGCTGGCCACGCCCTCTGAGCAGGGACCCTCAGCCCATGAGGGCATGGCTGGCTTGAAAACTGCCCCCACTCTCACTCAGGCTAACACCATCCCCAGTGGGGACCCTCACCCTGATCTGGGACACCATTCAGGGAAAACCAGCCAGACCCTACCAGTGCACCAGGCCTCTAATTGTACTTATAAAAGGGTTATATGCTAATTATGCTGGGAGACTTTCCAAAAGATCTTCTGGACATTATTCTGGACAAAGCCATGGTGGTGGGCCCGAGGTAGACGTGGTTACAGCCCGAGAGGGGAGGGCAGTTTTGGGTGATCAGGCAAGGATGGGACGGCAGTTGTGGGCAATCAGGGTGGTGATACAGGGTGTTGGGGGTGATAGAGTTTACGAGGAAGAGATTGGGGGTGATCAGGCTGGCAAGGGGGGCCAGTTGGAGGTGAGCAGGCCATCAGTGGGTGTCAGTTGGGGGCAATTAGGCCAGTGGGGGGGGGTAATTGAGTGTGAGAAGGATGGCAGGGGAGCAGTTGGGGGTGAGCAGGCTGGTGGGGAGGGCAGGTGCAGCTAGCAGGTCGGCAGACGGGGGGCAGTTGAGGGTGAGCAGGCCAGCATGCAGAGTGGTTAGGGGCAGTCAGGCTGGGAGGCAAGTGAGCAGTTAGGAAATAGCAGTCCCAGATTGTGAGAGGGATGTCTGACTCCCAGGTTTGGCCTGATGCCGCAGAGATCAGGCATAAACTGGCAGTTGGACATCCCCAAAGGGGTCCCAGATTGTAGAGGGTACAGACCAGGCTGAGGGACACACCCCTTGCATGCATGAATTTCATGCACCAGGATACTAGCAAATTTAATAAAAATAACACTCTAAGATAACATCATGCCATTAAAAACTGACTGGCATCAGTGCAGACCGTTTTTCAATTTATCCTTATTGTGTTGAGTATTACACATGTCCCCCAATTTACCCCTATTACTCTGCTCTACCCGGCTCACACTCTAATCCAGGACTTCACTGCAGTATTGTCTGTGTCTATGGGCTCTGCATGTATCATATAACTTACTTGATTGATCTCTTCCTGCTCCCTCCCCTTGAGATTCATCCCTCTGTTAGATGCTTCCATGTCTCTGGACCCAGTTTGTTCATCAATTTATTTTGTTCATTAGATTCCACAGAAAAGTGAGATCATGTGATCTTATTTGTCTGACTGGCTTATTTCATTGAACATAATATTCCCCAGTTTCCTTTATGTTGTCTCAAAAAGTAAGAACTTCTTCTTTTTACAGTTTCACAGTATTCCATTGTGTAACTGTACCACAGCTTTTGTATCCACTCATCTATTGATGGGTACTTGGCCTATTTCCAAGTCTTAGCTGTTGTAACACTGCTATGAACATAGGAGTACGTATACTAGTATTATTTTCTACCAGTGTTTCAGGATTCTTAGGGTATATTTATTTATTGTGTTTTTTCTTCTAATTACCTTATGAAGTAATAAAGATATTGACTTTCACAGAAGTCTCATAAGAGATAAGCTCTAGTGTTCTGAAGATTGTAGTCTCTTCACTGGGTATAAATTTGGTATTAATCAAAGGGATTTGCAGTTTATGCCATGAAGGGTAAGTTTTATTTTGTCACATGTCACTTCACTATTACCAAAGTAAATACTATGAGAAAAAGTGTTTGAATAAATGCACTACATATATTTGTTTACCATTGACTTACCTGACAAAGATAATGATTCCATTGTTGATTTAGATTTCCACATATTGGATTATATTAGTTAAGATTGTTGAATATTCTGTAATTTAAATATTTTAAAAGACTACAATATTAAAGGTATAAATCAAAATCTATTTTACTAAAAATACTTTATTGTTGAAAATATTATATATGTCTCCTTCCTCCCTGCCCCAATGACCCCTTCTATTCTGCCTCTTCTCTTCCCCTCTACCTGATCCCTGTCCCTAGTCTTAACCATTTTAATTTTTAAAAAATTAAAGAATATGTGTCCCATTCTTCCACTAAACATTGATCCTTCTTCTCTGGAACCTTGCATTGATAAACACTATGCTGTAGCTGATTCTGTGTATATGTGGTTTTATGTGTATGCGCCAGTCCCATGAGAGAGAAAGGAAGTGAAGGGTTGGGCATTTTTAAGAAGGGAAGGGAACAGGAAAACTATCATTGATGCATTCTAATCACACACACACATTTGTACAAATTCACACATTCTTTAATAAAGATCTATGTATATGGAGGAATAATGGAAATAGAAGCTGGAATTTACATTTTCAATGAAAACTAAAGTTTTGAAATTTTATTTAAGCATCCTACCTGGAATAATTTGATAAATTAAATGGAACTATGTTAATTTTAAAGCATTTTCTACATGTGTAATATATAACATTCTTTACAAATCTTATATGGCAAATAATAACGCACAGGAAAAACATTTGATATTTACACATTTTCTATGGCTAGCATCATGTGATATTGTGACTTTTGTTGCTTAAGACTTTATATCTTTATTTCCCTAGGCAATATTTTATTACAATAGACTTCATTTTTGGAGATTCAGTGAAGATACAGAATGATTAGATATGGAAACAGGATCATAAATAACTTTTTAAATTTGTCATAACTTAGGTAAATATAAGGTGATTACCTTGTATGATATATATACTGTAAAATTATAGAATGTAATTACTACAAAAATAATTCTACTCAAAAACTGTAGCCTTGAACCAGCCTTTAAAAGATAATTAAATATTCTACTTAGTTCAGAAAAATTATCAAACAATCACAGAAATAGAGGCATCCTTTTCCTGGTGATTGCATTCCATAAAGTCTTCTTTACTTCCTTATTATGAATTTTCCTTCATAAGTGTTGCCGTCTTTTTTTTTTTTTTTTAGCAAGCCTTGATTCCCACTCACTTTTCTCCAGAGTTGTACTAAGCCAACTCCTTGCTACCTTCATGTTAATAATGTTTAACTTTTTTAAATTTTTTATTCTTGAGGAATAATTAACATATAACAGTATATTAGTGTCAGTTGAAAAATATAATAAATCAATATATATATATAGACTCTGAAATGATCACCACAGTAAGTCTAGCTTATCATCCATCATTATACATATTTACAAATTTTTTCCTCATGATGAAGAGTTTTAAGATCTACTATCTTTGCAACTTTTAAATATGCAGTATAGTCATATTAACTATTGTCACCATGCTTTACATTACATCCCCATTACTTGTTATTTTATAACTGGAGTTTGTAAGGGAAATATAAGGGAAATAAAAGCTGGTGAGTTTACAGTTGCAATTTAAACTGTAGTTCTGAAATTTTATTTGATTATTCTATGAGGGGATAATTTAATACATAACATTAAAATATTTTAAATTTAAGCATTTTTGATATGTTCTATATAATAGTCTTTGCAAATAATAAAGCACAGGGAAGTAGTTTATGAATAAATACAAATATTTTCTATGGCTAGTTTCATGTGATATTATGATTTATGTTGCTAAGTAGTCTACACCTTTATTTCAATAGGCAAGATTTTATTACAAACAGGCCTTATTTTTGAGCATCCAGAGAGGATGAAGAATGGTTTAGATGAGTGTCCATGGTCTTACATAAGTTTGGTAATTTACATTATGCTTAGGTAAATTAAGGTAGCTTTTCTTATACAATATATATGTTTCAGTGTTACAAAACATGATTACTTGGAAATATTCTTATGAAAAACTGTAGGCTTGAATAGCGTTTTCAAGTTCCTTAAATACTCTGCTATGTTCAGAAAACTAACCAATTAATCACAGCAATGAGGGATCCTTTTTCTGGTGATTACATTCCATAAAGCCTTCTTCACTTCCTTATTCCTGAGGCTGTAGATCAGAGGATTCAACATAGGGATCACCACCGTGTAGAACACGGAAGCCACTTTGTCCTGACCCAGAGAGTAGCTGGTTGTTGGTCTCAGGTAAGTATATATGATGGTGGAATAGAACAGAATTATGGCTGTCAGGTGAGAGATACACGTTGAGAAAGCTTTGTGTCTCCCCTCCCCTGAATGCATACGAAAGATGGAATAGAGAATGTAGGAGTAGGAGGTGAGAATGACCAGCAGAACCCCCACCAGATTTACTCCAACAAAAGTAGAAATGATGCTCTCATTCAAACGTGTGTCAGAACACGAGAGCTTGAAGAGAGGAGGGCTATCACAGAAGAAGTGGTGGATGACATTGGAACTGCAGAAAGGCAAATTGCTTATATAACTTGTATGTATAACGGAGTTCAAAGCCCCTGCTGCCATTTTAAGGCAGACTGTCCTGGTCATGACCAAGGGGTACAGTAGAGGGTTGCATATGGCCACATACCGGTCATAGGCCATTAAGCCAAAGAGGATGCATTCAGTTGTGGCCAAGGCGATAAAGAAGTACATCTGCAGAAAGCAGCCAGCAAAGGAGATGGTTTTCTTCTCTGACAATAGATCCACCAGCATCTTTGGGGTGATGGTGGATGAATAACAAACATCCACAAAGGACAGGTTAGCCAGGAAGAAATACATGGGTGTGTGGAGTCTGGAATCAGCCCTGATTAAGAGGATCATTCCAACATTCCCCGAAACTGTCAGTGTGTAAATGGCAAAAAAGAGCACAAAGAGGATAATCTGTAGCTCCAACGTGTCTGCTTGTCCCAGCAGGATGAATTTGGTCACCAAAGTATAATTAGTTCTCATCATGTATTACACATATAGTTTGCTTAAGCTCATATTAAGTTGAATGTCTCTTTTTTTTTAATAAAATATTTTTATTGATTTCAAAGAAGAAGGTAGAGGGCTAGAGAGATAGAAACATCAATAATGACAGAGAATACTTGAATGGCTACATTTTTGCACAATCCCTTCTAGGGATTGAGCCTGTAACTGGCATATGCCCTGGTTGGGAATCAAACTGTGACCTCCTGGTTCATAGGTTGATGCTCAACCACTGAGCCATGCCAGCCTAGTTGAATGTATCAGTTTTGAAAAGTTTACAAGTACAGTAGAAATTTTAATGAGGACATTCACAAGTGGGAAAAAAGTAAGATAGCATAGTAAATATTAATAGAATAACTGAAGTTAGAGAAAATTAGTAGACAAATGGACAAGCCTTTGAATTTATCAATTAATTGTCTGCATTGAACCTGGGTTGTAGGTCTCTCAATAAATTACTGTTCAATTCCACATACTTCACTTAAGTTTCTATAAATGCAACCAACATTTGGAGTTCTATTTTTTCTTATCATCCCATATGCAAAATGTGAAGGATACAGATATTCTTGTTAAAGTGTAATTCCAATTTCTAAACTAGTATGTAGTTTTGGCTCAGATACATTTTCCCTCAACACCACTCTGTTTATTCTCCAACTCCCCAATTCATTCATTGCCTCCAAAAAGTAGTTCTCATGTATCCCAAGCAGAAAAATAGTGACAATTTCAAATAGCCAACTTTTGACATCCTTCAATCCTAAAGACTGACTTTGTGATGTTCTCTCAAATTATTATTCTACTTACAATTTACGTTATCAAAATAATGCCTTATTGTAGTACATGCTACCTGTTCATTTTGGTGAATAACAGCACCAAATCCTTACCACTGTCTTCCCATTGTCTTACCTGCGTAGTCTTTGGTTTTCTTTCCCTCTCTTTTTTAAATCAGCATTTCTCAGTTGTAGCTAAAAAGAAAATGTTTTCAAAGAAATTTTTCACTTTTAAATGAGATGGAATGCAGTGAAAGTTTGAATGACCTCTTTGTAAAAATTTGAGATGCCTTCTGAGAAAATACATGTTGCTCCACTTTTATTTTGTTTTCCTGGAAGAAAATTGGGTGACCACAGAGACTAAGTTATATTGTTTAATTGTGTAGTTAAATCTCCAGAGGCAGAAAGTTTCAGTCTCAAAGGAAAATAAAATAAGATCAAAGGCAGTTATGTGGAACCAAACATTGCATCATCAGATGGCTCCTAATCTCTGTATTACTTTAAAGACTTTGCCAATGTAAAAAAATAAAAAATAAAAAAAATAAAAGCCTATTTACATTGCCCATCTTTTTGTGTTTTTAGATGCTTCCAAAAGAACATAGCCCACTACTAAATTCTTTTTCTCCCTTCCAGTGTATGTGGTATGTTTATGAGTGTGTGTTTGTGTGTGTGTTTATAACCCTCCCTTTGTCTGGAAAACTTCATCTCTAATCCAACCCTGTTCTGGAGTGAAATTAATGAGAAGATAAAACTAATATTCATTGTACAATGTTTAAAGCAAAACCATTAACTTTTGTGACAGCATGGATGGACCTGGAGAATATTATGTTGAATGACAACTATCACATAATCTTACTTAAATGTGGAATCTAATGGACATAATAAATGACAAACAAAACAGGTCTCCTGGCATGGATGCATGGAACAGACTGACATATCTCAGGTAGGGATGAGGGCAGATGGGAAGAAATTAACCAAAGAAATAATGGGCATATATGCATAACCAATAAGCACAAACAATAATGTGGTGAAGTCCTGGGTTAGGGCAGAGTTTTGAAGGAGGGAGGCTGTGTGTGTGTGTGGGGGGGGGGGAGGGTTGATGGACATCTGTAATATTATCAACAATGAAAAAGAGCCTATACCCTGAGCAAATCGGACATTGAGTAAAAAAACGAATTTCTTTTCTATGATTTAAAAATTGTCTTATTTTTCTGCAATTATTATCTATAATTCTTATCCTCCAAGGGGGTAAAATTATAGATTTTCTATATCTCAATTCACAAGTAAAACAATGTAAAATAAACCACATTGAGAGTCAGATGCATGGAGAATTTATTTGCATAGAGAATGCATATGCAGTCATGAAATACTATATCACAATTTTCCATTTGAATTTTCAGTTCACCTCTACAATGTGGTTGGCATTATTATGTTACATATTTTATAGTTGAGGGAAGCAAGACATAGAGCTATTAAATGCTTTTTTTCAATGAACAAACTGTTAGGGAGCGGGAGAGTCAATCTGAAAACAATTTTGTAAGAAAGAGTGAATACCTAGCAACTTAAGTTCCATGTCCTATTTCATTTAACATTTTATTTAGTCACTTAGATTACACACATACACACATGTGTATATCTTATATGTACTTGTGTGTATAATTTTCAGTGTGTATCTTCTAGCAAATCTAATCTTCCAAACTTCAAAGTAGTTAAAGTATCTCTTCCTGTGAAGAAAAATCTGTTATATTATGTTAAATATTGTTTTAAAACTTGATTTGCAAAGTTCCTAACCTCAAGCCTTAAAAATCTGCTCCTTTTGGCATCTAACAAATATATAATATTTATTTACTAATGTATGAAACTTAACTTAAAATATGAACATACTTAAAAAATAATTTGTAATTGCGATCCCAGAAATGTGAATTAATAGAGACAGAAAGAAAATCAGCATAGTGAGTTATAGTAGGGGAAGTACAGAATGTTATAAAGAAAGAAGAGAATAATATTATTAAACTATAAATAAAACAGGGCTAAGAAAGGAGATTGAACTTACTGAACAAGAGATTATAAATTAAAATCTTAAAAAAGGTTATTTAAAGAAGAAGCAGAAATAATAATAAATAAAAAAATTCCAACTAAAAATTATTATACCATAGGTATAATAAACCTATGGTACAATAAACCTAAAAAAAGTAAGTTTCCAACTGTTTTTAGGTGGACAGTTTGGTGAGTTTTGACATCACCTATTGTTTTATAACCATCACAATCAGCACAGAATACTTTATGCAGTTTAATAACTTCCATTATACCCCTTACAGACAGCTCTGGCCACTCTCCTTTTTTTCCCTTTTCACCCTGCAAATTAATGTCTAATTGATGTCCTAATGTTTTTTTTTCCAAAACACTATCCTTTTTTAATATTGATAGATTTACTTTTTTATAAAATTTATTTGACCATATATGTTTGGATCAATTTCTAAACTTTTTATACTATTCTTGATTACTGGCTTGATTGCTGTAGCTTCATAATACATTTGAAATCAGATAGTATTTGTTACAATATGTTTTTTTCCCAAAATTTTGGCTGTTTTTAGTTCTTTAAATTTACTACTAAGTTTTGGGTTTTAAATTTCTACAAAAGGACTGCTGGGAGTTAATCAGTATTACTTTGTATTTGTAGATCAATTAGGAGACAGTAGATGTCTTAACAGTAATGAGTCTTCCAGACCATAAGCACATTATATTTCTTCATTTATAGAGATTTTAAATTTCCCTCATCATTATTTTGTTGCTGATAATATTTTGCTGTATATAGTTCTCATACATATTTCATTATACTTACCCCTATGTGTTTCATGTTTTGATACTACTACAAAGGGTATTTCATATATTTAAATTTTGGAATTAATGTGTTATTTTTCTCTCTTCCAAACTTTATTCATTTTTCTCATTAGTTTGATTTTTCTTTTTTGCCTTTTGCACTGGTAGAACCATCAGTACCATGCAGAATGGAAGTGGTGAGGAAACAGATATCCATAGAAGGAAAACATTGATTCATTTTGTCATTAAATATATTAGCTATAGGTTTTTGTATATTCCCTTTATCAAGTTCAGAAGTGATAATTCTGTTTTTAATTTGCTAAAATATTTTGTTATGATTAAATGTTTATTATTTTAAATAATTGTTTCTTCATCCACTGATATGATTGTGGGTTTTTTTTAGAATGACATTATAGTGAATTGCATTGATTTATTTTTTACTGTTAAGTATTAATTTACTGAGTTCATTGGAAAATCCTACTTGTTAATGATTTTCTATTTTATTTAAGTGAGATAAATAGATATTTTATTGCTATAATTGTATAATTGCAAAAGAAAGCTAATAGTCATTAAATGAATAAAATCAGCTAAACAAGGTGCTAAGTATTTACATGTGTTATCTCAGTCAACACAAGAATATGATAGTGGTCAATTATTCACAATTTACAAATTAATAAAAGTAAAATTAAATAAGTAGCTCAATGTCTCATAGTTGTGAAATGACAAAACTAATATTCAAATCCAGGTGGCTTTATTTTGTCATAGATCTCACTCAAATATCTGATCATTCAAGACATATTTCTTTGTACTCACTCAGATAATTGAGAAACAAACAAAAATTAGGGTTCCTTGGATTCTTCTTAATAGCATTGAGCTTATAATTTAGAACTCCATCACATAACTAAATGCATGCCCTAAGGTGTCTTTAAGTATCTGATAGAGATGATAGAATCTACAGGATACATCTTTTTCTTTGGTGGTATAATTTAAGGATTTTTGTTGTTGATGTTTTTTAATCAAAGATCTCCAGTGAAGGAGACATATGTATATTATATTGTAACTTGCCACTTTACAGTCAGTTCATTATCTTTCTCATTTAAAATAAATAATTCAAGCCACTTCACTGGAATAAAGTAATTGTTTATCCAAATTCCTTCTGGGGTTATGGATTATCTTGGGGCAATGTCCCACTAGTCACAAACTACATGATAAATACTCATTCCTTATAAGATATATTACAAGATGGATTCACTATGCCATTGCTCCATAACTGGAGAGAAAATGTTGCCAGTGTCTTATCCAAAATAAATTCTATAATTCAAAATTCTAGATGATACTGAGGTAAGTGACTGATTATCTAAAGCATCAACAAAATATCTTGTGTGAGTGTCACAGATAATATTGCCTTAGATAGCATGTGTCTTCATTAACTCTGTAGGATGGAGAAGTGGGTATAAGTCGGTGAGGGGCTATAATTCTAACCTAACCATAATCATGACAGTTTCCAAAATTCACTGTTTGATTCATAGTGTTCCTTATTGTTATGAGGGGGAAACTGACTGTGCCTAATGGTCTAATGAAACTGAGTAAGCTAAATGAATTAAGCTAAATTTCATCAGCAGGATAAACCTTAGTCTCCATGGGCAAAGAGAGTATGCCTAGGTTATGTTTGTTCCATGTTTTGTCTGAGGTATAGTTATGCTCAAAGACTTAGATCGTCTTTGCCATTTTTTAAATGCAAGTTCTCTGTGGGAACTGTAATTCATAACAAAAAGATTTCACAAGCCAATAGCATATAGGATAATATCTCTTAATGAGTCAACATAAATAAACTACTCCAAACTAATGATAGATTCTCTATGCTATTTTTCTAGGCAAAGGGGAAATAAAAGAAATAAAGTCTAATGTTAGTTGAAGTGTACCTGTGCACAAGTTGGCTCTCGGAGGAGTCAGCTAAGGCACACAAGCACTGATGTCTGGCTGTCAGCATTAATGGAAATCCTTTGTTGCTAGAGCTTAATACTCTCCTATCAGAAGAAAGGTACTGGTGTTGGCAGGCAAGATGATCTCCTTCATGAGACTGATTCATGTCTCCGCTGCCAACTAAGACTAGTCTTGACATGATAGGAACTAATGTCCTAAGGTGTATGGAGAGCTATGTTGGTCAGCAAAGAGTAGCCTTGCCAAGACCAAACACTCAGTAAGTCCTCATGTACTCTTGGTATCTGAAATTTTAAAGTTCATTATGTCATAGTGGCTCCTCAATCTGTTTATATCAATAACTACTCAATAGCACAGTAATTTGAATGACATCATCCTCATATGGCCTCCTCAAAAAAAATCACCTTTTGATCAGAATAACTTTATTTAAACCATAAACAAATACAGCAGGTCCTCTAATAACACTATTTTGTTCAGCATCATTTTATAGTAATGTTGATGTGACCCTGTAGGAACTTAACCTTGTTCATATCAAGTAAGCTAGGGCAAAACTGGTTTTGTTTTACTTCATTTCCCCCAAATTTCAAGAACTTATCTATGATAAGTGAGTACTTACTATAGATCAAAATAATGTCACAAGTCATACAAGTAGATCAAAATGACTTTATTAAGTCATAAGCAAATCAAGTATATTTAAAATCATAACAAATAAATGCACAACATTTCTACAACTGTCAGGGAACTTATGATTTTCAAATCAGATGTTAACATAAATAATTATAACGGTATTAATAATAGATAATTGATGCATTTTAATATATCTATAATATAATGAGCCCTGTAAATAGTGCTATGTTATCTAGTTTAATCCTGGTCTTAGCCTTATAGTATATTATTACGCAATTTAAACAAAACAAAGAAATTTAGAAGTTCATAAAGAAGTTCAATGACTTATATAACATTAGATATGGCATCTGAGGTTAAACTTACTTTTGCCTATGTGTGTTTAGCCACTATAGCACAATGCCATTGGAAGAGAAGAGAGATACTTATACTTCATACTTAGTCATACTTCAAATAGCATAGCAAATAAAAATCCACTCATGGGCACAACAACAGCTTTGTCAGATGAACTTTTCTTGCAAATCAGTGGGCTCATCTTCTTTTAGGAGATTATACTGCTTTTGGCTCAAAGTAGTGTGGCATGAATCCTTCAAGAGAAATAAAATATTCTGGGATTTCAGTGTCTTAATCAACAAACCCTCTAAACAGTTTTAATTTCATGGACACTCAAAGAAGGAAAGTTGAACTTTGATCCCATTACTCATTTATGGAAAAAAGATACACACAGATTTAAATCACTAGTAAACATGTCAATTGTTGAATGATGTTGTGAATGTGACTTAGTCACCCAATTTGAAAAATAAGGGGGAAAAAGAATAAATTAGATAATTGCTGAGGTTCTTTCAGCATTAACATTTTTTTATTTTAAAATAATATAATATTCTTACAGCAGTAGAAAATATTTCAATACCATAGACACTATAATACTTTGGGTAAGAAGTGAGACCATATAAGCACAACCAATGGACACAAGACACTGGGGGAGGTGGGAGGAGGGCATGTGACAGCGGGTAGGGAAGGCTGGGGGAAAGTCAATGGGGAAAAAAGGAGATATATGTACTACTATATGTAACACTTTAAACAATTTTAAAAAAGGACTCTGTCAATATATTAGTACAAGTTATCCCCAAAATGTACACACTTTTAATAATTAAAAATGCAGTGGTTATTAAAATATATTTTATTTTCAAAACATAGTAGAATCTACAAATATTGTATGTCTACGTTTTTGGGTAACAGACTGATTTAGCTTGATGTCAGTTGGGGGGATGAGAGGAGATAAAACAACAAACATATATTAATATGCATAGCCCATAGGCATGGGGAATAGGGTAGTGGGTAAGGGCTGGGTAGAGGAAGACAGGAGGGGAAATGAGAGATATCTATAATACTATCAACAGTAAAACATATATTAAAAAATAAATAAAATGATAAAAATAAAAACAAACCAAATCTATTAAACAGAATGTCATGACTATAATTTTATTGTGCTTCTATTTGTTTCCTTAGAAGGGAGAATAAAGATATTCTTGATTCATTGATTCATGTCAACTCACGTACTCCAATACCATCTATTTTGGATGGGAAGAACAAGAAAACCAAGAAGATGTTGGAGAGTAATTATACCATGCCAACTGAGTTCCTACTTGTTGGATTCACAGATTATCTACCTCTCAGAATCACATTATTCTTGGCATTTCTCATAGTATATACACTAACTGTGGTGGGAAATATGGGTCTAGTAATCCTATATAACATCAACCCATGCTTGCAAACCCCCATGTATTATTTTCTCAGCAACTTGTCTTTCTTAGATATCAGCTATTCTACAGCAATCACTCCTAAAATGCTGGTGAATTTCTTAGCATCCAGGAGAAACATCTCTCTCGTTGGCTGTGCCCTGCAAATGTTTTTCTTTGGTTGTTTTGCTGATGCTGAGTGCCTCATCCTGGCAGCAATGGCATATGACCGCTATGCAGCCATCTGTAACCCACTGCTCTATCCTACCCTCATGTCTAGCAGAGTCTGTGTCTGCCTCATCATGCTGGCCTACCTCAGTGGTAGTATGACTTCGATGGTACATGTCTGCCTCACATTCACGCTGCCATTTTGTGGCTCCAATATTGTCAACCACTTTTTCTGTGATATCCCGCCTCTCCTGGCTTTATCATGTACAGACACCCATATCAATGAGCTTCTGCTCTTTGTCTTATGTGGTTTCATTCAGACCAGCACTTTTGTGGTCATATTTATCTCTTACTTTTGTATCCTCAGCACTGTTTTGAGCATCAAGTCCTCAGATGGCAGAAGCAAAACATTCTCCACCTGTGCTTCCCATCTCATAGCGGTCACCTTATTCTATGGAACTCTCCTGTTTATGTATCTACGTCCCACCACCAGCTATTCCCTAAACACTGATAAGGTAGTTGCAGTGTTTTATACTGTTGTTTTCCCCATGTTTAACCCTATAATCTATAGCTTCAGAAACAAAGATGTAAAAAATGCCCTCCAAAAGCTATTAGCAAGAAACTGGACTTTCAAATGAATGAGAATTTCAATCACTGAAAAATATTTAAAGCATAGCCTGCCCTTCCAATATCAGCTTGATGACTATGCCATGAACAACTTGTGTCAACTATTTTAAATTTACTTCCAGAAATAAAGATAACTTACCATTTTCACTCCTTTAAAATGCTTTCATCCTCTTATGGAAATGTTCTCTCTAAAATATTATATTCTACTCTGTGAAACATTCCTGAATTAAGTAATATTTACTCTTCAACTAGTGTTCTCATAAAGCGTTGTATTCTGATTCATTATATTCTTATTTTTAATTAAAAAGTTTTGATGTTGATATTATTGCAGGTGTTCCTCTGTTTCTCCGCTTTGCCCTTCTCCACCCACTCCTGCTTCTCCCTCCCTTGGCCTTCACTACACTATTGTCCTTGTCCATGAGATATGCATATATGCTCTTTTGCTAACCCCTGCACCTCCATTATCCAGTTACTTCCACCTGCCTCCCCTCAGGGAATGGCCAGTCTGTTCCATGTATTCATGCTTCTGGTTCCATTTTGTTCATCATTTTATTGTGTTAATGAGATTCCACATATTAATGAGATCCTATGGTATTTGTATTTCTCTGATTCATTATATTCTTTATTATGTTGTATTGAAGGTATACATTGACCTACACGTATTAGAAGTTTCTTGGCAGCAGGGAATAAATACTTTGGTTTATTTTCCAATACCTGTGTAGCACCTGGCATATGGATTATTTTTGAATTGTTCTCTTAAATTTTAGTGTACTGTATGTTCTAAAAAAACACATTAACGAGCTGAATTCTAGTCATTCTTCCATTGTGTTAGACATAAGATTGCATAAAGAAGCAGATCAGCTTCTTTAATAGTGACTTATTTTATCTAAGAGTTATAATTCATTTCTTACAAAATAAGTTTAGTTTAAAATAAATAAACCACAATGTATTTGTAAACCATAAAAGATTATCTTGGAGCAATGCCCCATTTGTCCCCCTGCAGGGGAGGGCAGTTAGGAAATTGGAGGGAAGGGGGTGAGTCGAGAGTGTAAGAAGGTAGTTTGTGCCACAGAGACAGGTTGAACTTTCCTGCACTCTTGCTGTGCTTAGGAGACACAAAGTCCTGCTAGAGGGGTGTCAACAGCAAATTAAATGTAGGCATCCTGAAAACATTTCTCAGCCACTGTTCATGCTTTCAGTCAAGCACAGAAGGTCTAGAATTTTCTTACAAAGCACGAGAAGATTCACACTGTAGAGATCTAGGCTGAGCTGGAAAGTCAGTGAAACCTCTCAGGCTGTAGGTGATTGTTGACTATGTCCCACCAGAGGTAAAGACCTGGATCAAACACAAGATGGCCCCTTCAAGGTATTTCCTGTGGCTTGAAGACTTGTATTGCAAGAGTTAATACTAAATTTTCTGCAGTGTTTAAGGGGTGGAAAGGAGAAGGGAGAGGAGAGAGAGAGAGAGAGAGAGAGAGAGAGAGAGAGAGAGAGAGAGAGAGAGAGAGAGAGAGAGAGAGAGAAGGAGAGAGACTTAACTCTTCTCACCTTGGCAAATCTATTCCCCTGACACAGGGACAAGTCAGAAGAAAAGTGAAATTTAATTGCAAAATGGTCTAGTCTCAGCCCAATTAATTATTGAACTAACAGTCAGCCTCTCATACTTTATATATTTTTAGAGAAAAGGTGAAATCCTCTTCCTTGGAAAGTACTGTCATCTTTTTGTATGCAGATTTTATTCATATACAGTACAAAGAGTCAGAAAATATAAAAGAGAGTCAGGGAAAAAGCACAAATCATAAGTAGGACCACAGAAAAACTATATGCTGGATTTAGAAAGAGACTTAATTAATACTATGATTAACATATTAAAGAAAATAGAGAAAAAAAGAAAATTATTCAAGATTAAATATTTTAAGATGTAAATAAATTTAAATAGAAAGATTCTATTATGTGATTCTATGAATTAGCTATTTTAGAAACCTTTCTAAGTATAATGATGCTGTTTTTGTATTTTTGTGACTGGCTTATTTCACTTAGCTTAATGTCCTCTAGGTTAACCCATGTTATCACAGATGTCAGGATTTTCCCATTTTTTAAGGCTGAATAATACTCTATTGCATGACTATACGACATTTTCTTTAATCATTCATCTCATGATGGGTATTTGAGCTGTTTGCATATTTTGTCTGTTGTTAATTGTGCTGTAAGAGACATGGGGGTACAAGCTTCAAGTTATAAAAAAGTCCTTTAATATAAAGTACATCATGGAGAATAGAGTCAATAATACCATAATGATTATGTATGTTGACAGATAGGTACAATGAGCCTAGCCCATGTGGCTCAGTGTTTGAATTAATCTATAAACCCCTGATCTGGGACATCTTTCAGGGCAAACTAGCCAGCCCCCACCTATGCACCAAGCCTCTATCCTATCTAATAAAAAAGTAATATGCAGATTTACCATCACTCCAACACACAAGATGGCTGCCCCCATGTGGAAACAAGATGGCCAGCACAAAATGGCCATCAGTGGAGGGTAGTTGGGAGGGATCAGTCCTGCAAGGGAGGGCATTTGTGGGAGATCAGGCCAGCAGTGGAAGGCAGCTGAGAGGGACCAGGCCTGCAAGGGAGGGAAGTTGGGGGCAATCAAGCCTGCAGGGGAGGGTAGTTAGGGGCAACCTGGCCAGCAGAGGAGGGAAGTTGTGGGTGACCGGGCCTGCAGGAAAGAGCAGTTGGGGGGAGACCCAGGCCTGCAGGGGAGAGCAGTTGGGGGGGACCAAGCCTTCAGGGGAGGGCAGTTGGGAGTGACCAGGACTTCAGGGGAGGGCAGTTAGGGGAAATCAGGCTGGCAGGGGAGTAGTTAGGCATCAATCAGACTTGCTGGGAAGTGGTTAGGGGGTGATCAGGCTGGCAGGCAAAAGCAGTTAGGGGCAATCAGGAAGGCAGGCAGGTAAACAGTTGGGATCCAGGAGTCCTGGATTGTGAGAGGGATGTCCCAGATTTAAGAGGGAGTAGGCTGGGCTGAGGAACAACCTCCCCTCCCCCTGCATGAATTTCATGCATCAGGCCTCTAGTTAATCATAACATTCAAAAAATTAAATGCCTTAAGGGAATAATTAAGTTCTTGAGAGTTTCCTAAATCCCTCAAGAAACATAGAGGAACTTCAAATAATATATTCATTATATCCTTTTAATCAGAAGATTAACTCCAGGGACCCTATTCCCATTTGGGTAAATGTATATATAAAACTGAACATTTCATCCAAACCTATTTTCTGAGATAATTGTGTTTTGGTCCTAATGATTTTGCTTTCACATTCTGCAGGCATAGTCTTTTGTTCTCATATAATAAAGGGGAAGTTGGAATTTGAATCCTGCTACCTATAGCTTCTATCATTTACCTAATTTATGAATGACTGTAAACATCACATAAATTGAACTATTATTTTTGTTTGTTTTTCTAGGTAACACAGAGAAATAGACCATGAGATTAAGAGGGAATGCATGATCATGAGATTCCTACATGAGCTAAGGTGTTGGGTACTTGTTTTTCCATCGGTAAGTTAAATCAACTTATTGAATATCCCATATACATACATCCTGTGCATCAGTTAAAAATACCAAAAAGAAAAAAAAAGATAGAAAGAAGAAAAATATGTTCAGATTTTAATCAGATAAATATTTCATATTATGAGGGTGGGAACAATTTGTAATTTGGTCACTTTTCTTAATCTTTAGCCTATACTGACATTTCATTTCCTATATTAACATCAACATTTGTTATTCAATTTCTAATGGAACAATAAAGAAATCACTATCTTAATTCATTTTTAAATATTCTTTCCTAAAGGAATAATTGTAATTAGTCATAACTGCATATTTATCTGGGGATTACTCACGGGTCAGTAACTAGGTCTTTATATTTCTTATTATTGTGGTAATCTTGTAATGCTGTTCATTTTAAATTTTACCTACTGTCCAAAAAAATAATTTCTCTGCCTCCCAAGTGAAAGAATGAAGCCCAAACCATCATTCTTTATTCCCTGGAGGTAAAGATAGAGTCTTGTGAACTGTATACATATTTTTATATAAATGTAAAAATATAAAGTTTTCAGATGAACTGTAATAATAATCAACAAATGCACATTGACTAGCTAGAAAATGCATTTATTCTAAGAAATGTGTTGCAACATAAAAATATTGTGAAGAAGTATCTGTATGTTTTATAGGTTTGTTTTATTTTATAGGTAAAGACTCTGTTTCCAGAGTAAGATAATCCTATTGGCTACGAAAGACCAATATTAAACCGTTGTTCAGTATGTTTCATACCCCACCTCAGAGTGCCCCTTAACCCCATTCCCAGTGGGCAGTCTCCTCCAAAGCCAGTGGCTCTGGCTATATTCTAAGGATGGCTCTAGAGACTGTGGATGTTAGGGCCTTGCCTTTCATGACATCCCAGTTATAATAAAATATGGAAAATCAGTACAACATGAAGGCATAAGTGAAATATCTTTCTTTAAATGCCACAGTATGGTTTATTCTTACATCTGATATATTTGACTTTAGCTACTATAAATCCAAAACGAGAAGTTTAAAAGAGTTTCACGGGTACCATAGATTAAAATTTCAACTTTGACTATTGTTATGCTTCATAAACTGGATTTTTTTAAACATATTTTAGAATGAAATTCACACAATTTTTTCCCTTCACACTAAGACCAGTATTTTGAATGCATCTTGAAGCTAAAACACTGTTTCATTTTTCAACAGGGGATTTCCTGATGGAACAGGCAAATAAACAGTGATTGAAAAGACCAGAGACTTTCTAGGGGAAAATGTTCTAATAGCTTGAAAAACAGAGCAGAAAAGTCACACAGCTAGTTAGAGACTGTAATTAGCCTGGTGTGTGCAGAATGATTATTCTCAATTTATTCCAATCTTCTTATCATTAACAGATTCCAAGAAAAACACACACATGGCTGATGTTAATTACACATCAGTTACTGAGTTTATCCTTTTGGGGCTGACAGATCATGCTGAGCTGAAAGTGTTCCTCTTCGTGTTGTTTCTGCTCATCTACACCATTTCTTTGGTGGGGAATCTAGGAATGCTCTTTCTAATCTACATAACGCCCAAACTCCAGACACCCATGTATCATTTCCTTAGCTGCCTGTCTTTTGTTGATGCCTGCTACTCATCAGTCTTTGCACCCAAAATGCTGCTGAACTTCTTTGTTGAACAGGAGACCATCTCATTTTCTGCATGCATTGTGCAATACTTTTTATTCGTGTCACTCCTTACCACCGAGGGCTTCTTGCTGGCAGCCATGGCATATGACCGCTACATGGCCATTGCGAACCCTTTACTTTATACGGTGGCTATGACTAAAATAATCTGTGTTGCTCTGGTCATTGGCTCATGTGTAGGAGGGTTAATCAACTCATTGACACACACAATTGGCTTGATGAAGCTGTCTTTCTGTGGACCCAATGTCATCAGCCACTTCTTCTGCGACCTTCCCCCGCTGTTAAAGCTATCGTGTTCTGACACATCCATGAATGAATTGTTGCTTTTAATCTTCTCTGGCATCATTGCCCTGATCACCTTCTTAACTGTGGTGATTTCCTACTTCTTCATTGTCACCGCCATCCTGAGGATCCGCTCAGCAGCAGGTAGACACAGAGCCTTCTCCACGTGTGCCTCCCACCTCACAGCTGTCACTTTATTCTATGGCTCCATCAGTTTCAGTTACATGCAACCAAGCTCCCAATATTCCCTAGAACAAGAAAAAGTGGTGTCTGTCTTTTATACCCTGGTAATTCCTATGCTAAACCCGTTGATTTACAGCCTAAGAAACAAGGAGGTGAAGGATGCTGTCAAAAGGGCTATAGAAATGAAATATTTTCCTTGTTAATTTTATACCAAATGTGCTCTACAATAGTATACAAACAAGTGCTTTGGAGAATGATACGTATATGAATTTATTAAAACTTTGATCCCAAAGGAATCTTAGAGTTTAAGAAGATGTAAGTGGTCAATGTGAATAGGTTATGATAAAACTGATGGTCAGGGGCAATGGTCATAGAAATTAAAATTTGCCAGATCACTCTAGGATGCCTCAAACTAATATGTAGAGGGAAGTTGTAGTTTTGTCCCCAAATACTATTTCTGGTTATTTATCTAAAGGAACCAAATCAATGTGTATTCCATATTGCATTTAAAAAATAAACAAAAAATTATGATTGAAGTAATTGCCCAGCAGCAGAGAAAGTGACCCTATCACTGAAAACTTCCCAGAAAAAAACTTGTTTTTAAGAAAGACATTCCAAGATATGCAAACAGCCCAAGTGCTTAGTAGTAGATGAGTGGATTAAAAAAGCTGTGGCACATTGACACAATGAGATACTATGAAGCTGTAAAAAAAAGAAAGAACTCTTACCCTTTGCAGCATGGATGAACCTGGAGATTATTATGCTAAGTGAAATAGCATACTCAGAGAAAGACAATAACCATATGATCTCATTAATATGTGGCATCAAATGAACAAGATAAATAAACAAAATAGGAACAGAGGCATGAATACCTGAAGTAGACTGCTTGGTGTCAGGGGTGGGGGTAGAAGGGACTGGATAAAAGAAGGTGAAGAGCTTAGTCAAAGAACACATATGCATAGCCCATGAGCATAGGCAACAGTGTGGTGAAGGCCAGTGGAGGAGGGGAGAGGGTTGGTTGGAGGACAGCAAAGGTTGGGGGGGTGGAGAATCAGGGACATCTGCAATAGTGTATCTACAAAAGAAGGAAGAACAACTGTCTTCATGCACCTTCTGATTTTGTGTTTCTCTGCAGCACTTATCACCACTGACATACAGATACTCATTGTTCTTCTGTTACCCTTCCTCCCCACTAGAAAGACACCCTTACTACATAGTCTTTATATTCTTTCAACTTCATGGCCCATCCATTGCACAGGGCCTTTGCACTGACATTCCCCCTGTCTGGACACTTTCTCTCATATACGCACCTACATGACTCTTTCCCTTGTTCAGAATTAGTCCAAATGCCAACTTTTTCTAGAAGCCTACCTTCATTATAATTTTTTATTGTTTCCTTATGCCTCTATTCCAGAACCCCTTCCCCTACAATAATTTACATTTTGTTATTTTTTATTACTTTCACCTTTTACATATATTAATAATTTTTGTATTTTCTGTTTTCTCCTGCTTAGAATTATAATCTATAAAAACTACAATTAATAAGACCAGACTTTCAAGTCAACATTTGAATCTTTCTTTCCTAGAATATGAGACCTTTATACCAGTTGATGAAAATTAATCTGTAGATGTCAATAAATTTATAAAATTTAACTTAAAGGAATCACCTTTTTCTGACTGCAGTGCAGCACAAGTTAAAAGTAATATGTAAAAAAATAAAAATAACTTTTAACTTGAAAATTAAATACATAAAATTCATCTCAAATTATAATTAATTATATTTAAATTTTACAAATTAACTTTCCTATCCATATAATGTATCATAGTGGGAATAATTAATATCACTGTATGTAAGTGAAAAGTACATGGCACTCTGATGAATAATGCAAATAATAAATTCTTATATTACTAAATAGGTAACAAAATGTCAATAAAACAAGCAGTTGGTACTAGGAGCTCAAGAAAAAAAACATTAAATTAAAAATGATATAAACTTAGAAAACAATTAATGAATTAAAATAAATAAATAATTGAGCATCTGTCTCAAAAAGAAAGTAGAGCCATTTCTTTATGAGTTAAAGAAAACAGAAAACATAAAAACAAAAGATAGAATAATCCAGAAGAGAAAGAGAAAAAATATTTAAAAAGTATAGCTAAAAATGTGATGAGTTAAGTAATAAAATTATATCATTATAGTCAAAACACATTAAAAATCTCTGATCAAACTTTGAATCCTGCCACAACAATATGTGACAAAAGTATAGCTTTGCAATCATAAGTAACTGTAATGGGTTCCAATATTTGGAAAATATTAAAAAAAAAAAAAAACTTGATCCTGATAATGTTGCAATCATCATGCCTATTGAGTTGACATTGACATTGAAGATAGCCCCTTATCTCTCTTTTGCCTTTACTCCCAACTATTTACCTTTTGTCAAGTAGTTTTACGCTGGTTTTTAAATTTCCAGTTAAGCCTTTCTTAGCAATACTAAATTTCTTGTGAATAGAAAAATTGCCTGTCCAAAGATTCAATGATATATCACATACATGTAGTTCCTTTATCCTATAACAACAAATTGTGAAATCATGAAGTATAAACAGACATTCCTATAAGAGCTGCTTTTAAATCTAGATGGAAATTGATTTCATTGTCATGAATTAGTACAATATTCAAAAGAAGACTTTAGTCTTTTTCTCACTCTATCCCTTTACAGATTATTTCTTTGCTTCATCTTGGACAAACAATTCTCAATAAAATACTATACCTATTTTCATATTTTAATTTTTCATTCATATTTAAGAAAGCCCCTGACATATTTACATACAGAATACACTAAAATATAAAACAAATTACAGAAATATTGCTACATAGATGAATTAGGTGATTGGGAAGCCTATCCTATTAGAATAGGAAGCCTATAGCATGTTTTCTTGTGCTGCCTTAAAATATTTATCAAAGACTAATGTAACATTGGTCACTGTGCATTGTGAAGTTTTGGTCATTAAGTGAGGATTGGATGCTAAATATATAATGATAAGTATGCAAATCTATAAATGCATAAGTATTATTGAAAGTAAGGAAATGGTAGAAATCTATCAAAATGTTGTAACATTATTGACGTTTTCAATTTGTTCTTTGATATCAGTTGCATTCTAATTTTTTTCTGTTGAACATATTATATTTCAATGACATTATCAGACTTTTATTTATTTATTTATTTATTTATTTTACTTTTATTTTTATTTTTTATTTTTTTAAATAAATCTTTATTGCTCATAGTATTACAAATGTTCCTCATTTCCCCCCCTCCTTTGCTCCCCTCCCCTTTTAAACATAAAAATGTTTCCTTGTGAAAAATGAACTACTCCATCTTTGATGGTTTCAGTCATAGAGTAATTATGTCTCTAGAAATGGTTTCTCCACCAACTCGGTGGAAAATATAGAGCATCACAAAAGAAGACCAAACAAGGGTCCTCATTGTGTGCCATCAAGGGAGAAAGGCAACTATTTCCTCAGAACATGACAGAGCTGCAGTTAGTCCCAGTGTGATTTTTCCTTGGAAACATGCCAAGCAATCTTGCTTGGAACCTGATCTCCAGGGATGCCCCAATGTTGCGTTACCCTCTACCCCCAGTATAAGAGGTGCATTGGGAGAGAGACAAGACATACTTTGCTTCACTAATGTTCACAGCAGATCCCTGTATTCTTTTTAAACATAACTTCCTGGCAAATTTTCATTTCACCAGGACCTTAAAAAAATTTCAGCTGATTTTTTTTTTTTTTTACCTCAGAATAAAATAACATGAATGCACAAAAATTTACAAAGAACTTATCTCAAAGACAAGAATATATTACAGAAAATTTTGACTCAAATGGTATTCATATTTTATTTGTGAAAAAACTTGAAGTTGATAAATTTCTCGTCAGATAAGATTGGAGGAGGGTTTTTGTGGTGTGTTTTTTCTACCGACTTTGGCTCTTGGTAAGTATTACTCTAAAAATTAGAGAGTTTTGGTGAAGATTAGATAAAATGGCAGTATTTTTAGAAAAGTATACTTACACATGGGACTTAGACCTTATCATAAGTAATGCCAGGTTTTATTAAACCAGAAATATACAGCTAATAAAATTATGGTCAACAAGCAGAGTACATGTTTTAAAAGAATAATATTTGAAAGAAATATGATTTTAATATATTCAATTTAGGAAAATATATCTTATAGAAAGAAATATGTGGTCTATAACTTTAATCCCATAATTTTGAAATTTATTTGTGGTTGCTATTAAAACATTTAAAAACATAATGATAATTATTGATGCATTGAAACTGTTTTTTCACCATTGTCTATGATACATTTATCATTTTCTCTCAGGTTTGCTCCTATTATTATTATTAACAGGAATATAATATAATGAACATGTTCTCTGGAATCAATCTTGGTGAAATCACAGAGCCAACATTTAATAGGTCTATTAATTAAGCATGGTGGTCCCTCTTTTGGAAAACAACTGTTTATAACTGTTGATTGTACTGCTCTGTTATTTTTAGATAGTCTCTTATTTTGTAAAAAAATAACTTTGTTTTTTAGCTTGAATAATAGAAAAGATAAAGTTAACTGTCTTACCTGGCAAGCTAGCCATCTCAAGGGGCTGATATACTGATACTGATATTACTTAACATATTCTGCCAAGTGTTTGTTTATCCAAGGTTACAGGTGTCTATGTAGATATGATATGTACTCAAGGTTACCAGCTGCCTTACACAAACAACTAGAAGGAAATACTCCTTCTTGTGTTTGTTCAGAATTTGATAGAGGTAATCTGCTCTGAACCTGTGTGCAATAAAGATGACTCCTAACTAATTGACTGATTAAGGTGTCATGTCCAACTCACTGCTTTACAATACAACACTATGGGAATCTTGCATGACACCACTACACCAGCGGCGCTGATGCAATACAACACTATGCATAAGTTACTTAAACTGTCCATGTCCTTTTACTCATTTAAAAATGTCAATAATAGTAGCAACTATGGTATAATATTCTCATGTACTGTAAATAAATTGATAGATGGAAATATTTAAAACAGTGTAAGAATCACTAAAATTAGGCAATATGTTTGGGATGTTTATTATATTTATGCCTACTTCTATATTTGGGAATCAAATTAAAAGTTTTTCATCATATTCTCTAAACCACTCATTATTAGTTTTTAAAAATATTAAACTATTATACATAACCTTGCTTAAACTAAGTCCTGCCAATGATCACCTTTATTTCTCAACAGTTTGAAAAAGTTGAACACAATGGATGGAAGGAATAGCACAAATGTCTCTCACTTCATCCTTATGGGATTGACAGACTCTGAGGAGATCAAGCTGGTCCTCTTTGTACTATTTCTCCTGATATACCTGACTAGTGTGCTGGGAAATGCAGGGATGATAGTGATAATCCGCCTGGATCTCCAGCTTCACACCCCCATGTATTTTTTCCTCAGCCAGTTGTCATTTCTTGACCTCATTTACTCCAATGTCGTCACTCCTAAAACCTTAGAGAACCTACTGACTTCCACTAAGTACATTTCATACCTGAGCTGCTTTGCCCAGATGTTCTTTTTCATCTTCTTGGGTGCCACTGAATGTTTTCTTCTCTCCTCAATGGCCTATGATCGCTATGTAGCTATCTGCAATCCTCTACGCTACCCAGTCCTTATGTCCAAAGGACTCTGCTACTCCCTCATTTCTGGGTGCTATTTGAAAGGCTTTCTGGATTCCACTATCAATGTGCTTTGCATGAGCAGATTGCATTTCTGTAACTCCAAGGTAATTCATCACTTTTTCTGTGACATTTCCCCAATTCTAGCCCTGTCCTGTACCAACACACAACACATTGAAATTATGATATTCATTTTTGCTGGCTCCACCCTAATGGTATCTGTGATCACAATATGTGTGTCTTATCTGTCCATTCTGTCCACTGTCCTGAAAATCACTTCCACTTCAGGAAAGCAAAAAGCCTTCTCTACATGTGCCTCCCATCTCCTAGGAGTCACCATCTTTTATGGAACTTTGATTTTTACTTATTTAAAACCTCATAAGTCCTACTCTTTGGGGAAGGATCAAGTGGCTTCCGTATTTTATACTATTGTGATCCCCATGCTGAATCCACTCATTTATAGTCTGAGGAATAAAGAAGTGAAAAATGCTCTCATTAGAGTCTTGCAGAAAACAAGTGGGTAGCAGGCGATTAAATAACAGTGTTGCTAAACTGTTAACTTCTCTGTTCTCTCTTTCCTGTTGGATATTTCTTTGGTCTCTTCCAAAACAATGGACTCCTTTCATTGTTTGGGTTTCTACTGAAACACCCTTTATTTAATCAAGTACGATCTGGACATTTCCAGGAACAAGTCTTTTCAAATCAATAATGCAATATACTGATGATGTATCATCGAATTGTATACTTCAAACATATATGATCTAATGCATTGAATTAAAAAATTATAATAAAAGTACTCTTAGAAAACAATACAACAGCCAGCAAGGTAGCCTGTTGCTGTTTGAGGGTTGAAGGCAAGTAGTCAAAAGACTTCTAGTTAAGTGACAAAGGATATAATTATTCAGAGTAAAAGGAATAGCTACAGTTCATATTTACATCAGTTTCTTATACCCACTTAAGTCCCAGGAGTGTGCAGAGGAGGGCATAAATGGATGAAGGCATAAAAAGTGGGCAGCATCATAGGAAAGAACATTGAATATGGGAGACACACTTTGATGGTAAGCAGATTCATGTCTATTCTTTGTCTATAAGAACATTGCCTCATTGCCCACAGTAGCTCAATGCAAAAACAACCTTGATATATAGCTCAAGTAAAAATTATACTTTTTTGAAATTCTCAATGTTTACTTTGTAACATTATATTTGATTTATCTTTCTAAACACATTTTAAATGTTTAAAAGTCATCAGATCAATAGTACCAAGAATAGACCCCAAGGAAAGCAATGGATTTTAATAAGTATGTGTCAATGTAGGTTACTCAGTTGTAAGAAATGCTCCATTCTGGTGTGTGATGCTGATGATGTGGGAGAATATGCATGTTTCTTGGGGGGTGGAGGTGGAGGTATATGTATATGGGAAATCTCTGTACCTTTCTTTTCATTTTGCTGTGAACCTAAAACTGTTCCCCAAAGTAAGGTTTTTAAGCAAAAGCACACACACATAAAATAAAAACTAAGCAATAAAGTACAACCTTCTTTTCAGAATTAAAAGCTTAAATTTTTTACTAATTCAAAAGATTCAGTTAATATTTTCAAACATTTAATTATGAATTATTTTTTTTATTTAATTTATTTTAAAATGCCTTATACATCAATGTCATTTTAAAGTATGATACAGAACAAGAGTAGAGGGTGCCAAAAGTATGAATAGTTATTTGCTTTCAAATTATTGATAGACATAAGGTAATAATGTATTTTGCTGAGCATGTACCATGTGCCAGACAATATTCAAAGAGCTTTAGATGCATAATTATCATAATTTTTCAATTAGGCACTAGCAAAATCTTTATGTGTTTATCTCACATAAAGGAAAGCCATCTTTCTACTTGTTCAGGGAAAGACTTAAGGATGTTCCTGGAATTTTATTTTTATTTTTATCTCATACACCTTATACTCAATCTATCAGCATATGACTGATTCTAAACACAGATCTGACTGGTTACAACTCTTTCTGCCCTACGAATCCCAGATCCCTAACAAGGAACCATCTCCTTACTTCTAGAATTATTGCTGCAGTCTCCTAGCTTGTCTCTGCGTTTTGACCTTATTCCGCTTAAGTCTTTTCTCAGTGTACAGTCATAGTGCTACTGCTAACCACTAAGTTGGTTCACATCACTTCTACAATAAGACTTCAAGACTTCAAATCCAGCAAAACTTCTCCTCACACTAACAATGAAGCCTACCAGCTTTTACAAGAGTCCACTGGTCCAAAATGATCTTATCCTCACTCCTTACCTCCAAGAACCTCTTCCTTATTATTCTATTCTTCATCCTCATTTGGTTTTGAACACATGACTTAAGTCTTCCTGTACACACTAGTCCTGTTACTGCCTGGAATTTCTCCATTCTCTCCTCTTCTTCCTGAAAATAAATGATACAACAATAGCCCTGAAATCCTAAGTAGCTGTAGTGGGCTTTAGTATTGGAAAAATATTAAGAAAAATATGCTCCTGTAAATTTGTAATGACAATGCTTACTGAGGTGGCAATAACATTAAAAATCACTTCTTCTCCCTCTTTTGCCTTATCTCCTAAGGTTACCTTCTATCAAGTAGTTTCATGCTGATTTTTAAATTTCCAGATAAGTCTGTCTTAGTTGCACTAAATTTTTGTGAGTACAAGGATTGCCCTTTCAAAAGTTCATCAATAATATAACACAGGCAAACATTGCTCCTTTATCCATACCAACAAATTATCTTCTGAAATTCTAGAGTATAAATAGACTTCCTTGAAAGTGTTACTTTTTTTAAAATAGATATTTCCTTTAACTTTTAAAATGCATTTTGTTGGTTTCAGAGAGGAGGGAAGAAAGAGAGAGAGAGAAAGAGAGAGGGAGAGAGAGAGAGAGAGAGAGAGAGAGAGAGAGAGAGAGAGAGAGATCAATGAGAAGAGAGAATCATTGACTGACAGCCCACAACCCTGGCATGAGCCCACAACCCTTGATCCGAATAGAACCTGGGACCCTTCAGTCCCCAGGCCAATGATCTATTCCACTGAGCCAAACCAGCTAGGTTTGAAAGAGTTACTTTTACATATGTACAAATTGATTTCATTATCATGAATTAGGTGATTCATAAGAATACTTTAATCTTATTCTCAGTCTATCCCTTTTCAGCTTATTCTTTTGTTTCTTCATTCTGGACAAACAATTTTCAATAAAATATTATACCTCTTTTCATATTTTAATTTTTCATTCATGTTTAATGAGATAATTGACATTTTTATATACAGAATACACCATATTAGTAAAATAAATTGCAGAAATATTGCTACATAGATGAATAAGGTGATTGTCAAACCAGAATGGGAAGCCTGCAGCATGTTTCCTTGTGCTGCCTTAAAATATTTATCAAAGACTAATGTAACATTGGTCACTGTGCATTGTGAAGTTTTGGTCATTAAAGCAAGGATTGGGTTTCTACTGGATGCTAAATATATAATGATAAGTATGCAAATCTATAAATGCACAAGTATTAATGAAGGTAAAAAAATGGTAGAAATATATCAAAATGTTGTAACATTATTGACATTCTCAATTTGTTCTTTGATATCTGTTGCATTCTAATTTTTTTCTGATGAATATATTTTAGTTCAATGACAGTCTCATACTTTTAAACATGAAAATGTTTCCTTGTGAAAAATGAACTACTCCATCTTTGATGGTTTCAATCGTAGTGTAATTAAGTATGTCTCTAGAAAAGGTTTCTCCACCAACTCGGTGGAAAATATAAAGCATCACAAAAGAAGACCAAACAAGGGCCCTCATTGTGAGCCATCAAGGGAGAAAGGCAAGTATTTCCTCAGAACATGACAGAGCTGCAGTTAGTCCCAGTGTGATTTTTCCTTGGAAACATGCCAAGCAATCTTGCTTGGAACCTGATCTCCAGGGATGCCTCAATGTTTCGTTACCCTCTACCCCCAGTATAAGAGGTGCATTGGGAGAGAGACAAGACATTCTTTGCTTCACTTATGCCCACAGCAGATCCCTGATATCCTTTTTAAATATAACTTCCTGGCAAATTTTCATTTCACCAGGACCTTAAAAACATTTCTGCTGATTTTCTTTTTTACCTCAGAATAAAACAACATGAATGCACAAAAATTTACAAAGAAAAGAATATATTACAGAAAATTTTGACTCAAATGGTATTCATATTTTATTTGTGAAAAAACTTGAAGTTGACAAATTTCTCGTCAGATAAGATTGGAGGAGGGTTTTTGTGGTGTGTTTTTTCTACCGACTTTGGCTCTTGGTAAGTATTCCTCTAAAAATTAGGGTGTTTTGGTGAGGATCAGGTAAAATGGGAGTATTTTTAGAAAAGTACACATACACATAGGACTTAGACTTTATCCTAAGTAATGCCAGGTTTTGAAAGATAGAGCTAATAAATTTATGGTCAGCAAGCAAAGTACATGTTTTAAAAATATAATATTTGAAAGGAATATGATTTTAATATATTCAATTTAGGAAAATATATCTTATAGAAAGGAATATGTGGTCTATAATTTTAATCCCATGATTTTGAAATTTATTTGTGGTTACTATTAAAACATTTAAAAACATAATGATAGTTATTGATGCATTGAAACTGTTTTTCACCATTGTCTATGACACATTTAGCATTTTCCCTCAGGTTTGCTCCTATTATTATTAACAGGAATATAATATAATGAGCATGTTCTCTGGAATCAATCTTGGTGAAATCACAGAGCCAACATTTACTAGGTCTATTAATTAAGCATGTTTTGGAAAACAACTGTTTATAACTGCTGATTGAACTACTCTGTTATTTTTAGATAGACTCTTATTTTATAACAAATAACTTTTGTTTTTTAGCTAAATAATAGAAAAGATAAACTCAACTGTCTTACCTTGCAAGCTAGCCATCTCAAGGGGCTGATATACTGATACTGATATTACTTAAAATATTCTGTCAAGTTTTTGTTCATCCAAGGTTACAGGTGTCTATGTAGATAGGATACGTACTCAAGGTTACAAGCTGTCGTACACAAACAACTAGAAGGAAATATTCCTTCTTGTGTTTGTTCAGAATTTGACAGAGGTATTCTGCTCTGAACCTATGTGCAATAAAGATGACTCCTAACTAATTGACTGATTAATGTGTCATGTCCAGCTCACTGATTTGCAGTACAACACTATGAATCAGTTACTTAAACTATCCGTTCCTTTTACTCATTTAAAAATGTCAGTAATAGTAGCACCTGTGGTATAATATTCTCATGTGCTGTAAATAAATTAATATATGGAAATATTTAAAACAATGTAAGACTCACTCAAATTAGGTAATATGTTTGGGATATTTGTTTGTTATATTTATGCCTACTTCTATATTTGGGAATCAAGTTAAAAGTTTTTCATGATATTCTGTAAGTCACTCATTATTAGTTTTTAGAAATATTAAACTTTTGTAAATAACCTTGTTTAAACTAAGTCCTGCCAATGATCACCTTTATTTCTCAACAGTTTGAAAAAGCTGAACACAATGGATGGAAGGAATAGCACAAATGTCTCTCACTTCATCCTTATGGGATTGACAGACTCTGAGGAGATCAAGCTGGTCCTCTTTGTACTATTTCTCCTGATATACCTGACTAGTGTGCTGGGAAATGCAGGGATGATATTGATAATCCGCCTGGATCTCCAGCTTCAAAACCCCATGTATTTTTTCCTCAGCCACTTGTCATTTCTTGACCTCATTTACTCCAATGTCGTCACTCCTAAAACCTTAGAGAACCTACTGACTTCCACTAAGTACATTTCATACCTGAGCTGCTTTGCCCAGATGTTCTTTTTCATCTTCTTGGGTACCACTGAATGTTTTCTTCTCTCCTCAATGGCCTATGATCGCTATGTAGCTATCTGCAATCCTCTACAGTACCCAGTCCTTATGTCCAAAGGACTCTGCTACTCCCTCATTTCTGGGTGCTATTTGAAAGGCTTTCTGGACTCCACTATCAATGTGCTTTGCATGAGCAGACTGCATTTCTGTGACTCCAATGAAATCCATCACTTTTTCTGTGACACTTCCCCAATTCTAGCCCTGTCCTGTACCAACACACAACACATTGAAATTATGATATTCATTTTTGCTGGCTCCACCCTAATGGTATCTGTTATCATAATATGTGTGTCTTATCTGTCCATTCTGTCCACTGTCCTAAAAATCACTTCCACTTCAGGAAAGCAAAAAGCCTTCTCTACATGTTCCTCTCATCTCCTAGGAGTCACCATCTTTTATGGAACTTTGATTTTTACTTATTTAAAACCTCATAAGTCCTACTCTTTGGGGAAGGATCAAATGGCTTCCATATTTTATACTATTGTGATCCCCATGCTGAATCCACTCATATATAGTCTGAGGAATAAAGAAGTGAAAAATGCTCTCATTAGAGTCTTGCAGAAAACAAGTGGGCTGCAGGCTATTAAAGTAACAGTGTTGCTAAATTGTTAACTTCTCTCTTTCCTGTTGGGCATTTTTTTGGTCTCTTCCAAAACAATAAACTCCTTTCATTGTTTGGGTTTCTACTGAAACACCCTTCATTTAATCAAGTATAATCTGGACATTTCCAGGAACATGTCTTTTCAAATCCACAATGCAATCTACTGATGATGTATCATTGAATTGTATATTTAAAACGTATATAATCTAATTAAGCATTGAAACTCTAATGCATTGAATTACAAAATTATAATAAAAGAACTCTTAGAAAATAATACCCAACCAGCAAGATAGCCTGTTGCTGTTTGAGAGATGAAGGCAGAAGTCACAAGACTTCTAGTTAAGTGACAAAGGGCATTATTATTCAGAGCAAAAGCAATAGCTACAGTTTCTCATACCCTCCAAAGTCCCAGGAGTGTGAAAGAGGTGCACATAGATGGATGAAGGAATTTAAAGTGGGCAGTGTCATAGGAAAGAACAATTGAGTATGGGTGACACACTTTGATGGTAAGCAGATTCATGTCTATTCTTTGTCTATTGGAACATTACCTTATTGCTCACAGTAGCTCAATGCAAAAATAACCTTGATATATAGCTCAAGTAAAATTTTTTTTTAATTTTCAGGGTTTACTTTGTAACATTATATTTGATTTCTCTTTTTAAACACATTTTAAATCTTTAAAAGTCATCAAGTCAACAGTACCAAGATTAGACCTCAACGAAAGCTATGGATTTGAATAAGTATGTGTCAATGTAGGTTACTCAGTTGTAAGAAATGCTCCATTCTGGTGTGTGATGTTGATGATGTGGGAGAATATGCATGTTTGTTGGGAGGCATGGAGGTGTATGTATAAGTGAAATCTCTGTACCTTTCTTTTCATTTTGCTGTGATCCTAAAACTTCTCTAAAAAAATAAAGTTTTTAAACAAAAGCACAGACACATAACATAAAAACTACAACCTCCTTTTCAGAGTTAAAAGCTTAATTTTTTTTACTAATTTGAAAGATTCAGTTAATATTTTAAATCCATTAATTATACATTATTTTCCGTTATTTAATTTATTTTAAAATGTCTTATACATCAATACCATTCTAAAGTATGACTTCTTTTTGATTTAATATTCACTTGGTCTATACTGTACTCTAAATTTTCAGCTATTTCTATTTTCATTAATCCTCAGTTGATGATACTTATTAATTTTATAGAGAGAAAGAGAGAAAAGCATCCATGTGAGAGAGAAACATTGTTCAGTTGACTCTTGTACAAGCCTGGACCAAGATTGAACCCACAACCTAGGCATGTGCCCTGAGGGAGAATGGAACCAAAGAACATTTCCATGAACATTTCCAGCTGAGTCCCATTGACTAGGGCACTATTTGTTTCTGTTTGCAATGAGATATAAGTATTTCATGAGCATTTATTATTTAACACTATGCCTTTCTGGGTCATCTCTCATCTTGTGTAAGTATTTTGTCATTTCATATATTTATGGGCTCTTGTCATTTTCCAGGTATTTTTTTTTATAAACTATGTTTTCACCTTTCATTTATGTCTAGTTCTATGAGTAGGAAATGTATCTTCTTGAAATATGTTGGCCAAAATATGTTGGCACCAGCCCTGCTGGTGTGGATCGGTGGTTCAGTGTCAACTCACAAACCAGAAGGACAAGGTTCAGTTTGAGGTCAGGGCACATATTGGGTTGTAGACTAGATCCCCAGGATGGGGTGTGCAGAAGGCAGCAAATCAATAATCATCAATGTTTCTCTCTCTCTTTCCTCTTCTTTTCTGTTTGAAATCAATAAAAGTATATTAATAAAAAATGCTCAACAAATTTCATGAGTTGTAAATACTAGTAATAGTAGCACTTAAGTTGAGTAAATCTTAATTTAAATTAAGTTTAATTTATCCTCTTTACAATACAGTTTAAAAACTATATATATATTATATGTATGCAATAACATTATATATATAATTTATATATAAGTAACGTTATATATATATACATATATATATATATAAAATGTTATTGCATACATGTAAAATATTCTACAGGCAACATGGAATATTTAGACTATTCACATTTACCATGTAATTTCCTTGTTAAATTAGTGTATATCATATTTTATGTAAGATGCAGTCTGAAGTAATTTTAGATATAATCATCCTGCTTATGATGTCACACCAGACTTTTTAAGATATTTAAAAAATATATGACACAGAACAAGAGTAGAGGGTGCCAAAAGTATGAATAGTTATTTGTTTTCAAATATTTGATAGACACAAGGTAATAATATATTTACTGAGCATGTACCATGTGCCAGACAATATTCAAAGGGCTTTAGATGTATAATTACCATAATTTTTTAATTAGCAAAATCCATATGTTTATCTTACATAAAGGAAAGCCATCTTTCTACTTGCTCAGGCAAAGACTTAAGAATGTTCCTGATATTTTATTTTTATTTCATACACCTTATTCTCAATCTATCAGGATATGAAATTGATTCTAAACACAGATCTGACTGGTTACAACACTTTCTGCCCTACGAATCCCATATCCCTAACAAGGAACCATCCTCTTAGTTTTAGGATGATTGCTGCAGTCTCCTAGCTTGTCTCGGCGTTTTGGCCTTATTCCACTTAAGTCTATTCTCTGTGTAACAGCCATAAGTGCTACTTTAATCTTATTCTAAGTATATTCTCTGTGTAACAGCCATAGTGCTACTGCTCAACAGTAAGTTGGTTCGCATCATTTCTACAAGACTTCAAGACTGCAAATCCTGCAAAACTTCTCCTCACACTAAGAACAAAGCCTACCAGCTTTTACAAGAGTCCACTGGTCCAAAATGATCTTATCCCCACTCCTTTCCTCCAAGAACCTCTTCCTTATTATTCTATTCTTCATCCTCATTTGGTTTTGAACACATGACTTCTTAAGTCTTCCTGTACACACTAGTCCTGTTACTGCCTGGAATTTCTCCATTCTCTCCTCTTCTTTCTGACAATAAATGATACAACAATAGCCCTGAAATCCTAAGTAGCTGTAGTGGGCTTTAGAATTGGGAAAATATTAAGAAAAATATGCTCCTGTTAATTTGTAATGACAATGCCTATTGAGGTGGCATTAATATTGAAAATAATTTCTTGTCCCTCTTTTGCCTTATCTCCTAAGGTTACCTTCTATCAAGTAGTTTCATGCTGGTTTTTAAATTTCCAGATAAGTCTGTCTTAGCTGCACTAAATTTTTGTGAGTACAAGGATTGCCCTTTCAAAAGTTCGTCAATAATATAACACAGGCAAACACAGCTCCTTTATCCATACCAACAAATTATCTTCTGAAATTCGAGAGTATAAATGGACTTCCTTGAAAGTGTTACTTTTTAAAAAAAAATAGATATTTCCTTTTCCTTTAACTTTTAAAATACATTTTGTTGATTTCAGAGAGGAGGGAAGAGGGAGAGAGAGAGAGAGAGAGAGAGAGAGAGAGAGAGAGAGAGAGAGAGATCAATGAGGAGAGAGAATCACTGATTGGCATCCCACAACCCTGGGATGAGCCCACAACCCTTGATCCGAATAGAACCTGGGACCCTTCAGTCCCCAGGCCAATGCTCTATTCCACTGAGCCAAACCAGCTAGGTTTGAAGGAGTTACTTTTACATATGTACAAATTGATTTCATTATCATGAATTAGGTGATTCATAAGAATACTTTAATCTTATTCTCAGTCTATCCCTTTTCAGATTATTCTTTTGTTTCTTTATCCTGGACAAACAATTTTCAATAAAATATTATACCTCTTTTCATACTTTAATTTTTCATTCATGTTTAATGAGATAATTGGCATTTTTATATACAGAGTACACCACATTAGTAAAATAAATTGCAGAAATATTGCTACATAGATGAAAAAGGTGATTGTCAAACCAGAATGGGAAGCCTGCAGCATGTTTTCCTGTGCTGCCTTAAAATATTTATCAAAGACTAATGTAACATTGGTCACTGTGCATTGTGAAGTTTTGGTCATTAAGTGAGGATTGGATGCTAAATATATAATGATAAGTATGCAAATCTATAAATGCACAAGTATTAATGAAGGTAAAAGATGGTAGAAATCTATCAAAATGTTGTAACATTATTGACATTCTCAATTTGTTCTTTGATATCTGTTGCATTCTAATTTTTTTCTGATGAATATATTTTAGTTCAATGACAGTCTCATACTTTTAAACATGAAAATGTTTCCTTGTGAAAAATGAACTACTCCATCTTTGATGGTTTCAGTTATAGAGTAATTATGTCTCTAGAAATGGTTTCTCCACTAACTCGGTGGAAAATATAAAGCATCACAAAAGAAGACCAAACAAGGGCCCTCATTGTGAGCCATCAAGGGAGAAAGGCAACTATTTTCTCAGAACATAACAGAGCTGCAGTTAGTCCCAGTGTGATTTTTCCTTGGAAACATGCCAAGCAATCTTGCTTGGAACCTGATCTCCAGGGATGCCTCAATGTTGTGCTACCCTCTATCCCCAGTATAAGAGGTGCATTGGGAAAGGGACAAGACATACTTTGCTTCACTCATGCCCACAGCAGATCCCTGATATTCTTTTTAAACATAACTTCCTGGCAAATTTTTGTATTGCACCAGAAAATTTAGGCTGATTTTCCTTAACCTCCAAATCAAAAAATAAATGCCTAAAAAATTACAAATAACTTATCTCAAAGAAAAGAATATATTATAGAAGTTTTTGACTCAAATGGTATTTATATTTTATTTGTGAAAAAAACTTGAAGTTGACAAATTTCTAGACAGATAAGATTGGAGGAGGGGTTTAGTGGTGTATTTTTTTCCACAGACTTTGGCTCTTGGTAAGTATTCCTCTGAAAATTAGAGTGTTTTGGTGAGGATCAAATAAAATGGGAGTATTTTTAGAAAAGTATACTTACCTTAGGACTTAAACCTTGCCCTAAATAATGCTAGGTTTTGTAACCAGAAGAATAGAGTTGATGGATTTATGGTTTATAAGCAAGCTGTATGTTTTAGAAATATAATTTTTGGAAGAAGTCTGATTTTGAATGGTCAACTTAGTAAAACATATCTTGGAAATTAATAATTTTATGTGGTATATAATTTTAATCTCCTAAATTTAAAATTTGTTTGTGGTTAATAATTAATAATTCTCAAAACAAAAGGACAGTAAGTGGTGCATTGAAATTGTTTTTCTATCATCGTGTATGACACATTTAGCATTTTTCCTCAGGTTTGCTCAAATTAGAAATAGTAATATAGTATAACAAGCATGTTCTCTTGAGTTTACCAATCTTGGTGCAGTGACAGACCAACATTTAATATCTCTATTCTAAACAAGTGACCTAAACTGCTTGTGCCCTTTTTTATTTAGAAAAATGTGGGTAATAGTCACAACTATAATTTAATATTTCACATGGAGTAAATAAAACAGTAGATAAAAAGCTCATTCTTATTATGCAATATGCAATTTATTTTATTATACTAAGCCCAAGGGATATTTTATGCCTATTTCTATATTTGAAAATCAAACTCAAATTTTTCATCAAATTCTGAAAACCACTCATTATTATCAATTTATGGAAATATTAAAGTAATATAAATAACATCTTGAATTCATTTCTACCAAGTATCACACTTATTTCTCAACAGTTTGAAGCAGTTGAACAAAATGGATGGGAGGAATAGCACAAATGTGTCTCACTTCATCCTTATGGGATTAACAGACTCTGAGGAGATCCAGCTGGTCCTCTTTGTACTATTTCTCCTGATATACCTGACTAGTGTGCTGGGAAATGCAGGGATGATAGTGATAATCCGCCTGGATCTCCAGCTTCACACCCCCATGTATTTTTTCCTCAGCCACCTTTCATTTATTGACCTCATTTACTCCAATGTTGTCACTCCTAAAACCTTAGAGAACCTACTGACTTCCACTAAGTACATTTCATACCTGAGCTGCTTTGCCCAGATGTTCTTTTTCATCTTCTTGGGTACCACTGAATGTTTACTTCTCTCCTCAATGGCCTATGATCGCTATGTAGCTATCTGCAATCCTCTACAGTACCCAGTCCTTATGTCCAAAGGACTCTGCTACTCCCTCATTTCTGGGTGCTATTTGAAAGGCTTTCTGGACTCCATTATCAATGTGCTTTGCATGAGCACACTGCATTTCTGTGACTCCAATGTAATCCATCACTTTTTCTGTGACACTTCCCCAATTCTAGCCCTGTCCTGTACTGACACTCAAGTCATTGAAATCATGATAGTTATTTTTGCTGGCTCCACCCTAATGGTATCTGTTATCACGATATGTGTGTCTTATCTGTCCATTCTGTCCACTGTCCTGAAAATCACTTCCACTTCAGGAAAGCAAAAAGCCTTCTCTACATGTGCCTCCCATCTCCTAGGAGTCACCATCTTTTATGGAACTACGATTTTTACTTATTTAAAGCCTCACAAGTCCTACTCTTTGGGGAAGGATCAAGTGGCTTCCGTATTTTATACTATTGTGATCCCCATGTTGAATCCACTCATTTATAGTCTGAGGAATAAAGAAGTGAAAAATGCTCTCATTAGAGTTTTGCAGAAAACAAGTGGGATTCAGGTGATGAAATAACAGTGTTGCTAAACTGTTAGCTTCTCTTTCCTGTTGGACATTTCTTGGTCTCTTCAAACACAATGAACTCCTTTCATTGTTTGGGTTTCTGTCTTTACTTAATCAAGTATAATCTGGACATTTTCATGAACATGTCTTTTCAAATCCACAATGCAATCTACTGATGATGTATCATTGAATTGTATACTTCAAATATATACAATCTAATTAAGCATAGTCACTCTAATGCATTTAATTACAAAATTATAATAAAAGAACTTAGAAAACAATACCCAACCAGCAAGATAGCCTGTTGCTGTTTGAGAGATGAAGGCAGAAGTCACAAGACTTCTAGTTAAGTGACAAAGGATATAATTATTCAGAGTAAAAGCAATAGCTACAGTTCATATTTTCATCAGTTTCTCATACTCACCTAAGTCCCAGGAGTGTGCAGAGGTGGGCATAGATGGATGAAGGCATATAAAGAGGGCAGCGTCATAGGAAAGAACAGTTGAGGATGGGAGACACCCTTTGATGGTAAGCAAATTCATGTCTATTCTTTGTCTATAGGAAATTACCTTATTGCCCACAGTAGCTCAATGCAAAAACAACCTTGATATATAGCTCAAGTAAAAATTATACTTTTTTGAAATTTTCAATATTTACTTTGTAGCATTATATTTGATTTCTCTTTTAAACACATTTTAAAAGTTAAAAAGTCATCAAATCAATAGTACCAAGAATAGACCTCAATGAAAGCTATGGATTTCAATAAGTATGTGTCAATGTAGGTTACTCAGTTGTAAGAAATGCTCCATTCTGGTGTGTGATGTTGGTGATGTGGGAGAATATTCATGTTTGTTGGGAGGGGGGAGGTGGAGGTGTATATATATATATAAGTGAAATCTCTGTACCTTTCTTTTCATTTTGCTGTGAACCTAAAACTGCTCTAAAAAAAATAAAGCTTTTAAACAAAAGCACAAACACATAAAATAAAAAGTAAGAAATATAGCGCAACCACCTTTTTGGAGATAAAAGTTTAATTTTTTTTTACTAATTTAAAAAATTTAGTTAATATTTTCAAACATTTATTTATGCATTATTTTCCGTTATTTTATTTATTTTAAAATGCCTTATATATCAATGTCATTTTAAAGTATGAGTTCTTTTTGCTTTAATATTCACTTGGTCTATACTGTACTCTAAATTTTCAGCTATTTCTATTTTTGTTAATCCTTAGTTGATGACACTTATTAATTTTATAGAGAGAAAGAGAGAGAAGCATCCATATGAGAGAGAAACATTGCTCAGTTGACTCTTGTACAAGCCTGGACCAAGATTGAACCCACAACCTAGGCATGTGCCCTGAGGGAGAATGGAATCAAAGAACATTTCCATGTACTGGCAATGCCCCTGCCAGCTGAGTCCCATTGACTAGGGCACTATTTGTTTCTGTTTGCAATGAGATATAAGTATTTCATGAGCATTTATTATTTAACAATATGCCTTTCTGGGTCATCTCTCATCTTGTGTAAGTATTTTGTCATTTCATATATTTATGGGCTCTTGTCATTTTCCAGGTATTTTTTTATTAACTATGTTTTCACCTTTCATTTATGTCTATTTCTACGACTAGGTAATGTATCTTCTTGAAATATGTTGGCCAAAATATGTTGGCACCAGCCCTGCTGGTGTGGATCAGTGGTTGAGTGTCAACTCAGGAACCAGGAAGACAAGGTTCAGTTTGAGGTCAGGGCACATATTGGGTTGTAGGCTAGA
Source organism: Pipistrellus hanaki (assembly GCF_964339955.1). NCBI lineage: Eukaryota > Metazoa > Chordata > Mammalia > Chiroptera > Vespertilionidae > Pipistrellus > Pipistrellus hanaki. The sequence goes on along the minus strand of NC_140511.1, from coordinate 65,369,538 downwards.
TCCCCAGGATGGGGTGTGCAGAAGGCAGCAGATCAATGATCATCAATGTTTCTATCCCTCTTTCCCTCTCCCTTTCTGTCTGAAATCAATAAAAGTATATTAATTTTCAAAATTCTCAGCAAATTTCCTGAGTTGTAGATACTAGTAACACTTAAGTTGAGTAAATCTTAATTTAAATTAAGATCATTTTATCCTCTTTACAATACAGTTTAAAAACCCTCTCTCTCTCTCTCTCTCTCTCTCTCTCTCTATATATATATATATATATATATATATATATATATATTTACAAATGCATATATACTGTTATTACATACATGTAAAATAGTGCACAGAAAACATGGAATATTTAGACTATTTACATTTGCACTGTAATTTCCTTGTTAAATTAGTGCATATCATATTTTATGTATGATGCAGTCTGAAGTAATTTAAGATAAATCATCCTGCTTATGATGTCATGCCAGAAGACTATTTAAAAAATATATGATACAGAACAAGAATAGAGGGTGCCAAAAGTATGAATAGTTATTTGTTTTCAAATAATTGATAGATATAAGGTAATGATATATTTACTAAGCACATATCATGTGCCAGACAATATTCAAAGGGCTTTAGATGTATAATTACCATAATTTTTTCAATTAAGCACTAGCAAAATCCATATGTTTATCTCACATAAAGGAAAGCCATCTTTCTACTTGTTCAGGCAAAGACTTAAGGATGTTCCTGGAATTTTATTTTTGTCTCATACACCTTATACTCAATCTATCAGGATATGACATTGATTTTATACACAGATCTGACTGGTTACAACACTTTCTGCCCTACCAATCCCACATCCCTACCAAGGAACCATCCCCTTAGTTCTAGGATTATTGCTGCAGTCTCCTAGCTTGTCTCTGCGTTTTGACCTTATTCCGCTTAAGTCTTTTCTCAGTGTAACAGTCTAACCACTAAGTTGGTTCACATCACTTCTACAATAAGACTTCAAGACTTCAAATCCAGCAAAACTTCTCCTCACACTAACAATGAAGCCTACCAGCTTTTACAAGAGTCCACTGGTTCAAAATGATCTTATCCCCACTCCTTTCCTCCAAGAATTTCTTCCTTATTATTCTATTCTTCATCCTCATTTGGTTTGAACACATGACTTCTTAAGTCTTCCTGTACACACTAGTCCTGTTACTGCCTGGAATTTCTCCATTCTCTCCTCTTCTTCCTGACAATAAATAATACAACAATAGCCCTGAAATCCTAAGTAGCTGTAGTGGGCTTTAGTATTGGGAAAATATTAAGAAAAATATGCTCCTGTTAATTTGTAATGACAATGCCTATTGAGGTAGCATTAACATTAAAAATAACTTCTTGTCCCTCTTTTGCCTTATTTCCTAAGGTTACCTTCTATCAAGTAGTTTCATGCTGGTTTTTAAATTTCCAGATAAGTCTGTCTTAGCTGCACTAAATTTTTGTGAGTACAAGGATTGCCCTTTCAAAAGTTCATCAATAATATAACACAGACAAACATAGCTCTTTTATCCATACCAACAAATTATCTTCTGAAATTCTGGAGAATAAATGGATTTCCTTGAAAGTGTTAATTTTTAAATAGATTTTTTCTTTAACTTTGAAAATACATTTTTTGTTGATTTCAGAGAGGAGGGAAGAGAGAGAGAGAGAGAGAGAGAGAGAGAGAGAGAGAGAGAGAGAGAGATCAATGAGGAGAGAGAATCATTGATTGGCAGCCCACAACCCTGGCATGAGCCCACAACCCTTGATCAGAATAGAACCTGGGACCCTTCAGTCCCCAGGCCAATGCTCTATTCCACTGAGCCAAACCAGCTAGGTTTGAAAGAGTTACTCTTACATCTGTGTAAATTGATTTCATTATCATGAATTAGGTGATTCATAAGAATATTTTAATCTTATTCTCAGTCTATCCCTTTTCAGATTATTCTTTTGTTTCTTCATCCTGGACAAACAATTCTCAATAAAATATTATACCTCTTTTCATATTTAAATTTTTCATTCATCTTTAATGAAATACTTGACATTTTTATATACAGAGTACACCACAATAGTAAAATAAATAGCAGAAATATTGCTACATAGATGAATTAGGTGATTGTCAAACCAGAATGGAAGCCTTTACCATGTTTTCTTGTGCTGCCTTAAAATATTTATCAAAGACTAATGTAACATTGGTCATAGTGCTTTGTGAAATTTTGGTCATTAAGTGAGGATTGGATGCTAAAAATACAGTATAATAATAAGTATGCAAGTCTATAAATGCACAAATAAGTATTAATGAAGGTAAGAAAATCATAGAAATTCATCAAAATATGGTAACATTGACATTGTCAATTTGTACTTTGATTTCTGTTGCATTCTAATTTTTTTCTAATGAGCATATTTCATTTCAATGATTGTATCACACTTTTAAACATAAAAATGTTTCCTTGTGAAAAAATGAACTACTCCATCTTTGATGGTTTCAATCGTAGCGTAATTAAGTATGTCTCTAGAAAAGGTTTCTCCACCAAATCGTTGGCAAATATAAAGCATCACAAAAGAAGATCAAACAAGGGTCCTCATTGTGTGCCATCAAGGGAGAAAGGCAAGTATTTCCTCAGAACATGACAGAGCTGCAGTTAGTCCCAGTGTGATTTTTCCTTGGAAACATGCCAAGCAATCTTGCTTGGAACCTGATCTCCAGGGATGCCTCAATGTTGCGTTACCCTCTACCCCCAGTATAAGAGGTGCACTGGGAGAGAGACAAGACATACTTTGCTTCACTCATGCCCACAGCAGATCCCTGATATTCCTTTTAAACATAACTTCCTGGCAAATTTTTGTATTGCACCCGAAAATTTCTGCTGATTTTTTTTAACCTCGGAATAAAAAAATAAATGCATAAAAAATTTACAAAGAACTTATCTCAAAGAAAAGAATATATTTCAGAAATTTTTGACTCAAATGGTATTTATGTTTTATTTGTGAAAAAACTTGACGTTGACAAATTTCTAGACAGATAAGATTGAAGGAGGGGTTCTGTGGTGTGTTTTTTCTGCCGACTTTGGCTCTTGGTAAGTATTACTCTGAAAATTAGTTTGGGTGAAGATCAGATAAAATGTTAATATTTTTAGAAAAGTGTACATACACATAGGACTTAGACCTTGCCTTAAGTAATGCCAGGTTTTGTAACCAGAAATATAGAGCTGATGGATTTATGGTTTACAAGCAAGCTGTATGTTTTAGAATACAATTTTTGGAAGAAATCTGATTTTGAATGGTCAATTTAGTAAAACATATCTTTTGGAAATTATTATTTTATGTGGTCTATAATTTTAGTCCCCTAAATTTAAAATTTGTGGTTAATAATTAATAATTCTCAAAACAAAAGGACAGTAAGTGATGCATTGAAATTGTTTTTCTATCATTGTGTATGACACATTTAGCCTTTTTCCTCAGGTTTGCTCAAATTAGAAATAGTAATATAGTACAACAAGCATGTTCTCTTGAGTTTATCTATCTTGGTGCAATAACAGGCCAACATTTAATATCTCTGTTCTAAACAAGTGACTTAAATTGCTTGTGTCCTTTTTTATTTAAAAAATGTGGGTAATAGTGACACCTATTGATTAATATTTTCACATGGAGTAGATAAAACAATGTAAAGCTCATTCTTATTATGCAATATGCTATTTATTTTATTATACTAAGCCCAAGGGATATTTTATGCCTATTTCTATATTTGAAAATCAAACTCAATTTTTTCATCAAATTCTGCAAACCACTCATTATTATCAATTTTTGGAAATATTAAACTAATATAAATAACATCTTGAATTCATTTCTACCAAGTATCACACTTATTTCTCAACAGTTTGAAGCAGTTGAACAAAATGGATGGGAGGAATAGCACAAATGTGTCTCACTTCATCCTTATGGGATTGACAGACTCTGAGGAGATCCAGCTGGTCCTCTTTGTACTATTTCTCCTAATATACCTGACAAGTGTGCTGGGAAATGCAGGGATGATATTGTTAATCCGCCTGGATCTCCAGCTTCACACCCCCATGTATTTTTTCCTCAGCCACCTTTCATTTATTGACCTCATTTATTCCAATATCATCACTCCTAAAACCTTAGAGAACTTATTGACTTCCACTAAGTACATTTCATACCTGAGCTGCTTCACCCAGATGTACTTTTTTACCTTTTTGGGTTCCACTGAATGTTTTCTTCTCTCCTCAATGGCCTATGATCGCTATGTAGCTATCTGCAATCCTCTACAGTACCCAGTCCTTATGTCCAAAGGACTCTGCTGCTCCCTGGCCTTTGGGTCCTATTTTCTTGGCTTTATTAATTCTATTATCAATGCGCTTTGCATGAGCACACTGCATTTCTGTGACTCCAATGTAATCCATCACTTTTTCTGTGACACTTCCCCAATTCTAGCCCTGTCCTGTACTGACACTCAAGACATTGAAATCATAATATTCATTTTTGCTGGCTCCACTTTAATGGTATCTGTTATCACGATATGTGTGTCTTATCTGTCCATTCTGTCCACTGTCCTGAAAATCACTTCCACTTCAGGAAAGCAAAAAGCCTTCTCTACATGTTCCTCGCATCTCCTGGGAGTCACCATCTTTTATGGTACTATGATTTTTACTTATTTAAAACCTCGTAAGTCCTATGCCTTGGGAAAGGATCAAGTGGCTTCTGTTTTTTATGCTATTGTGATCCCCATGCTGAACCCACTCATTTATAGTCTGAGGAATAAAGAAGTGAAAAATGCTCTCATTAGAGTTATGCAGAAGACAAAGGGCTTCAGGCTATTAAAATAACAGTGATGCTAAACTGTTAACTGTCTATAATTTTAGTCCTCTAAATTTAAAATTAATTTGTGGTTAATAATGAGTAATTCTCAAAACAAAAGGACAGTACTGATGCATTGAAATTGTTTTTCTATAATTGTTTATGACACATTTAGCATTTCCCCTCTGGCTTGCTCAAATTAGAAATAGTAATATAGTATAGCATATTACTTCTGTTCTTCATTTTATGTTGGGTATTTCTTTGGTCTCTTAAAAAACCATCAAGTTCTTTCATTTTTTTCTATTTCTGGGGAGCCATCCTTAATCAAATATTGGCTATGTTCTGCAATATGTCTTTTCAAATCCACATTGTAATTGCAAACTATAGAATATGTGTTAAATCCATGGTCTAAATATATATGTGTTTTTAAGAGAAACTGATGAGCAAAATGAGAAATTATAGATGTGATCTTTTGAACTCCATCCAGCATACAAATTACCATGCATACCTCAAATGACAAAAAATTTTATTATGAAAATGAGGTCCAGTTGGTACACTGAGAACAGTTTCAGAAATAATTTTATTTTATTATAAAGAGAAGAAATGCATTAGAATGATTATGAGCACTGGCTTTCTCTCCTCTTCATCCTGGAACTCCCTTTTTATAGATCACTGCACTGTATTTCCTAGTCTCTTCTGAATAAGAACATTCGGTGTCATCTTATTTTAAATTGTACTGGTTCCTCCTATCCCTCTTTCATGCTTCGTTGTTTTTCCACGACAGTTATCTCCTCCTAACATTTTACATCTGTAGCTTGTGCCTTTTGCTTCTGCTCTGCCCCCCACATCCAACTCTCCCATAAGCTCAATGAGCACAGGCCTTGTTTGACTTTGTTCGACATTTTATGCCCAGCACTTGGAACAATACCTCAGTGAATGTATCTAAAAGCCAGATCTTACAGATGATGAAACTGCAGCGCAAGAGATGAAATAACTAGTTTGTGATCACTCCAATAGTCAAAGAACAAGCTCCTTTGGAACCCAGAGAGTCTAGAGTTCACATTCTTCATCATCACTCTGTTGTAAGAGTGGTGGAAAACAGAATTAATCATTATATTAATGAAGGCATAAATCAAATACCAGGAACCTCTGCAAGGTGTATGTGGCTGGTAAACACTCTCAGAACTGCTGATAGAAGACAATGTGATTTTGGCGATATTTGTTCAAGCTCCTCAAACCCACAGGAATAGTCTTATTTACAGGAAGAATAATCCTGGCAAAGAAAAGACAATTTCACAATGGAATGATGCCAGGAAGAGAGTCTGCATTAGTACGAGGACAGGGTATCCTGGTATTACAAAGGAATTCAGAAACAGAGTGGATCCACAAAAGAAAGCATATCCTTCGTTATAACCTTGCAGAATTTAGCTGGCTCGGGTTTGTCCGTGGTTCTTCTTCATGAGGTCACCATGGATACTGGGCTTCTTTTTGCCTTCATATGTTATCTCCCAGATGCTGTCCTCTTCTGTATGGGAGAAGAGGGTTCGGTTCACCCAGCACTCTGCACGTTGCCTTCTGAGAATGAAGTGCCATTTTCACGTTGGAAAAACAATTCTCAAACTTTTGTGCATACAGTGATGAGAGGCTTCCTACATGGCCTTTAAGGAATATGGTAATTTATTTAATAGACGTGAGCATCGTTAAGCAATTGCATATTTCTTTTCCTTATCAAAATTATCATTAAAGAGGTGTTTATAATATTCTACTATTTTTATTACAATGTTTGTAGGGACCAAGTGTTTACTTTTTCTTATTTCTAATATTGGTAATGTGTTGTTGTTTTCTTCTGTTTAATGGTGACCATAGGAATGATAATATACATGTTTAATATATCATTGTCAACTGAAAATAACATATGGCATAACTTTATTTTTTTATTAAATTATTATCTGTGTACATATTTTACCATTCCCCCCCCTCCCATACATTCCACCCTCCCCAGAGTTTTGTGTCCATTGGTTGTACTTATATGCATGAATACAAGTCCTTCAGTTGATCTCTTATCTCCCCCAGATCTCCCTCCCTGCTGTAATTTGACAGTCTGCTTGTTGCTTTACTGTCTCTATATCTCATAGCAGCACAATCTACAATAGCTAGGATTTGGAAACAGCCTAGGTGCCTGTCAGCAAATGAATGGATAAAAAAAAAAAACTATGGTATATGTACACAGTGGAATACTATGCTGCCATAAAAAGGAAGGGATTCTCATCATTTGCAGCAACCTGGATGGAATTGGAGAACATCATGCTGAGTGAAATAAGCCAGTCAATGAAAGAGAAACACCACATGACCTCACTCATTTATGGCTAATAAAGAACATTATAAACTGATGAACCGAAAGATAGATATAGAGCATAACTTTTAATATAAGAAACTTAGAGTAGTAAAAATCAACTTCTTCTCACCCAACTTTGTGCTAATTTTTTCATAAAAAATCTTCTTCATATGTTTTAAGCCCCAAATATATCAGCATAGTTTTATTTTGGTCATTCATTTTTAAGCCAATTAAAATTAAAAAATCAATATTTATTACATTTATTTTAATATTTGTATTTTTTGTCTTATTTAACTTTGGTGTAAACCCTTGTTTCCTTCTGTTGTCATATTTCTTTTCCTTGGAATATCGTGGGAGCACAAGTCTTCTGGCTAAAACCCATTTCAGTGTGTTTGCACTGCATACTCATGCATGTGATCAAAGAATGCCCTGGAAACATACAAAGAACAACAACAAAAACATCAACAACAAAAGTTATGTTACCAGCGGAGATTGAAAATCTCTAGGTATAGATCTAAGAAATATACATTAAAACCCTAAATCTCCCCAAAGAATTTAAAAAAAAAAAAAAAGTAAAAAAAAAAAACGAAAACATCCTGCCAAGTGTATATATTTATTTCATTTAGTATGAGGAAGAGAAAAAGGTTCCAAAGAAGTCCCACCTATGTAAACAAACGAGAAATATATTATAAATATTTATTGATAATAAAAATATATTGGGAAAATACATCATAAGGAAACACAGATATACACAAACTAATTAGAATGTCTAAGATGTATTGCACATGACATAGAAAATATAAGCAAGAATATGTGTAAAAAAAATGAGATTTCATAAAAAGAGCTGCTTAAAGTCAAGAAAAAGAATTGTGCTAGAAACAGACTTATAGGACAACAAACTGACAGTTGTCAAAGGAGAGGGGCTTGGGGGATCTTCAAAAAAAGTAAAGGGATTAAGCACTACAAATGGTTAGTTACAACATAGTCACAGAGATGTAGATTATTGCAGTTAGGAATCACAAGAAAAAGCTCAACCCCAATACAGTTTTTGCCATCAGTTCAATTATACACTTTGTACAGGAAAATTAGATAATATTTGGTATCTGAAACTGTGTACTCAGCTCCACAATTTAGTTATATGTGATATTAGATTTGTCTTCCAAAATTTACTCTTCTTTCAAAGAGCAGTAAACTTAAATGACAAAGCAGACACAATGATGCACAGCTAGGCAGATTAATTAAATATAAAAAACAATAAATAGTTAAAGCAACTTATTTTAAATATGTCAAATTTTGTTATAAATTTAGGATGCTCACATAAGTGATCTTTTGTAATTAAATTTGTTTATTAAAAAAATTAGCACATATTGGACTACAACATTGTTATCTACACAAATAAAAGAGAAAATTTTAAATTGACCATAACTCCATGTTCCTTACCAGCCAATCAAGAGTGAGTATGCAAATTAACCCAATAAAGATGGCGGTTGACTTGCATACACAGGTGCTGAGCAGCAGGGGGCCTCTGGGCAGCGTGGAAAAGCAGAAAGGCGGATCCTGGCAGAGTGAAGGCAGAAAGGCAGCTCCAGGCTGGAGCAAAGGTGGTGCCAGCAGCCAGGGAAAGAAAGGCCCATTTTTTGTGCATCAGGCCTCTAGTAACTACACAATTAAAAGACATAGTTGGGTGCTTTACACTAGATATCTTTCTTTAGCAACATGTGAAATATTTATTTTTGTGTTATTAATATGCACTTAGACATTTTTATATCAGATTAAATCAAATGAATTATATTATGATTCTCATTTTTTCCTCTGTGCACTTTTTATGTGTCTGGATTGGAAAATAAAGAAGCTTTGTGAGTTGCATAACCTGTTACTTTATAAAAAAAAACGACACAGATCAATACAATTCCATTGGCCACATAGTAGTAGGCTTATTTTTGCTTTGAGTAAATAAGATAATGAAAAATTACTATGTTAAACATTTTGGTTAAATTTATCTTAAAACTGTCATTTCATTTAGATGAGTATGACTAAAATGTATCAGAATATATTGAAAAGACTCTGAGTTATAAAGAGAAAATGATTATGTATCATAAAGAATTTAGTAATATAGAATCAACTTTTATAGTTAACTAGAGGCCCCAATGCACAAAATTCATGTGGGGGGGGGTGTGTGTGTGAGGGGGTAGAGGGGTGGGGTGGGGCATCCCTCAGCCCAACCTGTTGGATCAGGCCTAAATGGGCAGTTGGACATCCCTCTCACAATTTGGGACTACTACCTTCCCACTCACCTACCCTCCTGCCTGATTACCTCTAAATACTTCTGCCTGTCATCCTGATCACTCCCTAACCACTCCTCTGCTGACCTGACCGGACCCAACTGCTCTCCCCTGCAGGCTTGGGCCCCACCCCCCAACTGCCCTCTTCTGCCAGTCTGGTTGCCCCCAACTGCCCTCCCCTGCTGGCCATCTTGTGACAGCCAACTTTGACCACATGGCAGTAGCCATCTTATGTGAGGGTGTGTGGATCAATTTGTATATTACCTCTTTATTATATAGGATTATTATTAATTCTGTCATAGCTTAGGCTTTCAGATTCTTTCATTACATACATGGTTAGAGGATTTTGAGACACATAAACAAGTTAAATTCCCAAAAAGATTAAATTGGATTTTAGGGAATTTCTCACTCAAATTAGCAACCATTGCACATCGTTATTTAGTATCAGAGCTAGGTCTATGTTCTGTGTCATTAAATGTCTTTTTCAGTCTTGCTCAAATTTTTTCCTTATTTTATACACCAGAGAAAAGGGGCACTCATGTAATCATTTTTATCATATTGTTTATTGCTCCAGAATCATTCCCTTGTTTATTATGTGAAAAAAAAAAAAAACATAAAAATAACCTTGCTACTTTTATGTCCCAGAGGAGAATTAGTGTTTTCTTCTTGCAGAATCCCTGTGGACTTCAGAAGAGCTTAGGAACCTGGTATAAGAATCCAAGTGCTTAGCATTCATAGCATACCTTAAATTGAGTGAGCAGTTCATTTCCACAGGTAAGAGGAAAGGTTTTTCATCGCTTAAAAAATATCAGATATTACAACCTTGAATCTCAAATTAGATTATGTACTTTAATATTTAAATCTGAGATAGAAATTTCTAGTTAACTTAGAGTTTAATTAAAAATTGAATGAGAGAAATCCAGGGGAAAAGCAGGGATAATAGAAAAAATATTTAAGTATGTAGATAGATTAGCAAATGAGAAATGTGACTTAATTCCTTTGATGAAAGATAACAGAATAAAAGTAGTAGAAATAAGACACTATATTTCAAATTTAGGAAACTTATTAAATGAAGAGAAAATTACCTACTACTCATCCATTGAGTATATGTCATACTGAAATCATATTTTTTCTCATAAAAGGATATAAACAAATTTTAAGTTTATTTTACGTGGTAGCTAATTGATCTAAAAGCTACTTCAATTTGTGTTTGTTTTTTTCAACTATATTATGGCCTGCTTAAACTTGTAGCTTTGTAAAAAAATTCAGATACATGAAGATGTTATTTTGTGTTCCTTCTAATGGATAGCATTTCCAAATGTATGGCATATCACAATGAGTGTGTGATATAGGCAAATGCAAAGAGCTTGGTTTGGAGAGAGAGCACTCTGCACTTTAAACCTTGCTCTGATAGTGACAGGGATCAAGTTACAGGTCAGGGTGGCTCTCAGTTTCCTCACCTATCAAAGAGTGCTGAGTTACTTTGCAGGTTGCTATGTAAGTTACATAAGATAATTTATGCAAGGTTTGCAACACTGAGTAGCCCTTTAACAACCTGTGGCAAGCTGCCCTTAGGGCTTTCCTCCCTTTCAAGCTTAGTGTTTGCATTGCTGTTCTCAGGAATGTCTGGTGCTTTCTGTTTTCTGACTGTGAGAGGGGTTAGGGATTCATGTGACTTTAGAGTCCCAGAATGATCATGTTTTGCTAAATATTGAAATCTAATATTTGCTTTCTAACATCTGTTTCTCAAGTTGAAATTTGTTAGATGTAACACAATCAGTTCTAATGTCCTTAAATGTGAGTCAGTGGAAATGTCTGTTTAAAAAGCATCTTCAATAAAGAAGATAAATCCCATATATTTCATCTATCATTCCTCCAGCTCCCTCCAGTGAAGTAGATAATTGCTCAAATGGTACATAATTTGAATTAAAATATACCATCATTTATAAACCACTTTGTGTACTTCAGGTAAAATCAGAGAAATCAAGAGCTATAAGAAAGTTATTATGGTCAAAATTATCAGAAGAATTTAAGCAAACTTTTTCTTATTTTACTGTTAATGCCCAGAGTCAAAATGCAATAACAGAAATATATTCTTAAAGTTATTTTTTTAAGGTTCTTGATACCGTAGAATATTGGGATTCCCTGGGTTTAATCTCATGGGGAAGGTATTTAAATATGTTTAAGTGTATATAACAAACACAGATAACTATATGAAGAGTACTTAGCTTCTGGTTTGGTGCTCATTTATTACTCAATGCATTGAGAAAATCTGATTTTACAACCCTCTATTGACATTTTGTAGTTATATAAAAGTTAGAAGTCATATATCATATAGATGTATCCTTCACATATAATTAAAACACTTTAATAAACATTTTAATACATCCCATAAATAAGCTGAAATCACACCATGTTCATATTGTCAATAAGATAGGCCTGAAAATTTGGTTAATCTAAGTTATTCTTTGGTTTGGAAAGAAAAAGTTACTTTTTTAAGATTACGCTGTAATAGGTGCTAAATTGAGATATTAATACAGGGTTTTAGAGAACAAATATAATGTTCATAATTTTCCACTATTATATTATCTCAGACACATCAATTGAGTAAAAGCTAGAACTATAATGTTGATGAAATTTCTCCTGTATATAACAGTTAATGTGTAGTTTGTAATGGATACCTTTAGTACACTACATATTGGTATATTTTTCTAAAGTTACTTGCATATTTTTTTCAATGTGCTTCTCCTAATCTGCCTAATTCTTCTTTTGTCCATGAATCCCTTTGGTAAGTATTTTAAAAATATATATGACCCATGGATGAGAAAAATGAGAGAGAGAGAGAGAGAGAGAGAGAGAGAGAGAGAGAGAGAGAGAGAGAGGGAGAGAGAGAGAGAGAGAGAAAAGAGGGGACAGAGAAAGAAAATTTTAAACAGAAATACAATAAATACCTTGTGATGCCCCCAAAATACGTATTTATAGTATCAATTGATTACTTTATGTTACTTTATTAATTTAACTATTCAAACTAAACTGAGAATTATTATAAGATATTTGTGTGTGTTCTCAAGGCTATTCTGAATTGTCTGTATTTACAGAGAAGTTGAAACTTAATGCAATTATGTATTTTTTTCACTCTAGAATTCTCTAAGAATTTAAATGAGCATTTTGTTTGTGGGAGTTGGTATACCCACATTTGAAAAGCTATTTATTCAAAGTTGTCTGTATTTACAAAGTCTTCCACATAGATATGGGAAGCTCTTTATGGGAAAATAAAGACATGTAGTTTTCTTTTTCTAAGAATAATTTTTAGCAGATTTTTCCTATTTCTTCTTGATGTAGGTACATCTCAATATGACAAATATGTTGTGTGTTTCATGTCACAAAAATAAATCCTTAGTATGTCCCCGGCCCTGTACACTGAAGATTTTTCATTCTTCAGTCTGTTACACGCTGAAGAAAAAACAAGTATTACAGTCCTGGCCCTAGCCAGTTTGGCTCAGTTGGATAGTCTTGGCCTGGGTTCAGTTCTGGTTTGGGGCACATGCTCAGGTTACAAGCTCAATCAGAAGGCAACCAATCAATGATTCTCTCTTATTATTGATGTTTCTATCTCTCTTTCCCTCTCCCTTCCTCTCTGAAATCCATCTAAATATATATGTATTTTTTTAAAAAATTACAGTCCTGAAATCTGGCTCCTAAATATGGTGGATGCAATTTTTTATTTTGTTTAAATCATGAAGACTTTGAGTCTAGATACAGCTGACTCTTCAATCATTCTAAAAAATATATACTTTTCTTTTATTCACATTTCACTAAATAAAAAACAGTCTGGAGTCACAGGGAAATATACCAAAAATGAACACTACTTGGTGGCTTATATTGTAATTTTACTCTTTTAGCAATAGCATCTAGAAATTATATAATCTATTATTGGGTAACTTTTTATAATAATTTTAATGATTCCTTAAGAAACTATAATATATTAAAGAAATGGCCATGATTTATTTTTGACATACATGAGTCTTAAAAATATGCCCAAGGATTTTGCAAGGATAAATAGAAAAACAATCTTACATTGGCATTTAATTTAATTTGGAAAATCATTAACAGTATGATAAATTCTGTAGGCCTAAATGTACAGATCGTTGATAGACGTATCAAAAAAGAAAACTAAAAAAACAAAAACAAACCAAGCTAGTGTTTTATTATGATTTATAATAAAATAAATTATTTATTTTATTAGTATTTATTATGATTGTTTTATTATGAGTCCACCTCCAGAAATATATCTGTTTTCTGTTCACCAGTGTTCTAGATGTGCTAATGGAAAGGGATGCTAGCCAAAAGGAGGATACACATGGTTTGGTTAGAAAGGGTTACACCATACAACAAGCTGAAAGGTAAGTCTAACCTAGCCCATTTTCTAGTCATCTGGGAACAATTTGAACACAATTATCTTTTACATTGTTTTTCTCATTTAAGTACAATTCTTACTTTTATACAATCCTGTGATATGTGTGGTTGCTTTCATTTTAACAATTGTAAACATTAATGAAGGGCATTTCATACACACTGTAGAAAATCTAGAATTAGTATTCAGATGTATACTTTCTATTATAAATTTGTACTAAAATTTCAATATTTATTCTTATTTGTAGATTTAAAATGATGAGATATAAAACTAAATGGCAAATTGAACAGAAAATAGATGGAAAATTAAACCACATAAATTGATGCAATTTTTAACATGACACATTTAGCCAACCATCTAATAAAAATTCTTTAATTTAACAGGATAATACGTCCATTAGCTCCAGCTCGTTCATCACTGCCTAGTCCCTCCAAGGGATTTCAATATGTCCTTCTAAGAAATAAGTAAGAGAATATAATAGGGTGGATTCTGTTTTCAAAAAAAAAATGTTGCTTTAAAAACTATGAATAAAAATAGAAATGGCAAACTTGACATCAGACTTAGATTTACATAGCATTCAGATGAAAAATATGACCGAAGTCACTATGTTTATATTGATGGGCTTCACAAATAATTTTGAGGTACAAGTCTTTTTGTTTTTACTATTTCTAGAAATCTATCTTTTTACTCTCATAGGAAATTTGGGAATGGTTTTCTTGGTTACTAGGGATTCTCGGCTCCACAACCCCATGTACTATTTTATTAGTGTATTATCCTTCTTGGATGCTTGTTATTCTTCAGTTGTCACCCCAAAGATGTTGGTCAATTTCCTGAAAGAAAATAAAGCCATTTCCTATCTCGGCTGTGTAGCACAAATGTTTCTCTTTGTTACCTTTGGGACCACAGAATGCTTCCTCTTGGCTGCAATGGCATATGACCGCTATGTAGCAATCTATAACCCTCTCCTGTATTCTGTCAGCATGTCACCCAGGGTCTATGTGTCACTCATCATTGCTTCCTATGTTGGTGGCATTTTGCATGCTTCCATACACACAGCGGCCACCTTTAGCCTGTCCTTCTGTGCATCCAACGAAATTAGACATGTCTTTTGTGACATCCCTCCTCTCCTTGCCATTTCTTGTTCTGACACACACACAAACCAGCTTCTACTCTTCTACTTTGTGGGCTCTATTGAGATCGTCACCATCCTGATCGTCCTGATCTCCTATGGTTTTATCCTGTTGGCCATTCTGAGGATGCATTCTGCTGAAGGGAGGAGAAAAGTCTTCTCTACATGTGGCTCTCACCTAACTGGAGTGTCAATTTATCACGGAACCATCCTCTTCATGTATGTGAGACCGAGTTCCAGCTATGCTTTGGACCATGACATGATAGTGTCAACATTTTACACCATTGTGATTCCCATGCTGAATCCCATCATCTACAGTTTGAGGAACAAAGATGTGAAAGAGGCAATGAAAAGAGTGTTTGGGACAAATGGGTGTATGAATACAGTATGTGTTGACACAAGTCATTAAATGGAAACAAATTAAGATATGTTGATTGTCTCAATATCAAAATAATAATTTATTTTTGTTTTAGTCTAGACCTTTTTATATAAAGAACATAGTCACACCTCCACCTGTAGTGTTTCCACACATGCAGGAAAAATGTCATCCATTTGCTTCCTACTTAATTCTCAGATAAACACACACACATTTATAAATATATGCTGACAGTAATTGTATTAGTTGTCAGGGTTGCCATAGCAAAGCACCACAGACTTGTGACTTAACCATCAGAAATTTATTTTTCACTGTTCTAGAACCTAGGAATCTTAGATCAAATTAAAGACTGCACTGATCTTTTCTGGGGCTTTTTCTCTTCATTTGTTGATAGTTATCTTCTCTGTGTGTCTTCACATCATCACTTCTCTGAGTATTTCTATGTCCTGGCACCTCTTCTTATAAGGACACCAGTCATTGGATTATAGGCCAAACTAAAGACATCATTTTAATTTAATTATTTATACAAAGACTCACCAAATACAGGCACATTTTGAGATCAGAATTGACATATGAATATTGGTATATAGTACATATATATTTACATACAGTCACTGATGCACTTAATCTTTGCTTTAAAATGCATAATGTCAACTTCCATCTCATATTACTCAAATTGGATAGGTTCCAATGATCAAAATTATTAGTAACTTTATAAATTGCACCTCACTACCTTAAGCATATACTACCCAATCAATCACAAAATCACAGTTCACATATTCCCAGATCACTTTCCATGGTATCATTGATTTACACTCCAATCCAAAACACTGTTCTCCATCCTGAAGACCACAGATGTGTTTAATTTCTATGCTGATTAATGAGGATGTATTTATCTCCTTTTTATCATTCTATCAAGAGCATGAATACAAAACCTATTCTTTAATTTCTCATAGAATACAGAGACTATACATTAGCTTTTATGAAGTTTATACTTAAACTCAAAAATGACAAAAGACAGGATAATTAGGGTAGTCAGTTATTTGGCTGGGAGTTTGGGCTCTTGCCACACCTGAGCCCAAGCCCATCTTTATGAATAAAAACAACAACAACACAGACTTGTACAAAATATTTGCTAAAGAGCTATCCAGTAGAGAATATGTTTCTAGATTATATAAAGAACCCTAAAACAAAATATAACAATACTAAATGGGCATAAACTTGAACAAATATTTCACCATAGAAGATACACAGATGGTTACTAAGTCCATGAAAAAAAAAATGCTAAGTAGTATCCTTTGTTAGGGAAAGAAATACAACTTAAAAACAACATGATCCTATATGCCTATTAGAATGAGTGAAGTTAAAAGTATAATAGTTAACTGATAATATAAAGTGATTTATTGAGGATACAGAGCAACTGGAACTTCCATTCTTTCCAGGTAGGATTGCAGATGGTGCAGCCACTTTAGCAAACAATCTCACAGTTTCTTATGAAGTGAAACATACTACTACACTTACCATATGACTTCATTATCTGATTCTGCCATTTACCCAAGAAAAATGAAAACATAGATGAATGCAAAGATTTGGGTTCTGATTTTTATAGTGCCTATATTCACCATATTTCCAAACTGAAAGCAATCCAAATGTCCATCAAAGATAGAACAAATAATTAACTGTGTTGCATCCATAAAATAAAATACTGCTCAGCAATTTAATAGGAATAATGCCATTGATATATTCAAGTACATGGATGAATCTCAAGTATCTTGTGCCCATGGGAAGGAGGCAAATTCAAAAGGTGACAGACAATGTGATTCCACTGATATCACTTTCTGAAAAATGCAAAATTCTAAAAATGGAGAACACATCTGTGGTTGACAAATAGACTACATAGTGGTATAATTGGGCTTTTTAGAATGATGAAAATGTTATATAACTTGATTATAATTATACAATTCTATGAGTTTGACAACATTCATATAACTGGCAGCTATATGTAGTGGGGTTTTATTAACTTATTAATGTATATAAAAACTTAACCCTAACTTCAAAACCTAGATATTACATAAATTAATTTTTGCTTCAAAATAGAAATTTCCTTAGTAGGGGAGATATGACTAGAAAAAAAGTTTAAGGGAGGCATCTGGATACTGTCACTATTTTACTTGTTAGTTTTAGTTTTATTTATAGGATTATGGTCAGATTATGGAAATTTATCAAGATGTATACTTCATACAAGTACTTTCCTGAATATATTTTTTCTTCATTAAAAATTATAGGATGGCCCTGACCAATTTGGTTCAGTGGAAGGAGCGTCAGCCTGCAGACTTGAAAGGTCCCAGGTCTGATTCCTGTCAAGGGCATGTACCTTGGTTGCAGGCACATCCCCAGTAGGGAGTGTGAAGGAGGCAGCTGATTGATGTTCCTCTCTCTTCAATGTTTCTAACTCTCTATCTTCTCTCTTCCTCTCTGTAAAAAAAACAATAAAATATATATTTTTTTAAAAAATTAAAGAATGAATCAAATCCTTATTTTGTTGCAAAATTTCTAATAAACTTAATAAGCCCTCAATAATTGAAATGTTCTTTAAATGTCTTATCTTCTAATTGATTATCTTATTATTAGGAATGTTTAAAATTTTTGATACATGTCATTTTATAATGGTATGAATGTTTTGGGCATTTTGATTTTTCTCAGTTTCTCTCAAACTGTTAACTTCCTTCATTTCAAATTTTTTTCTCATCTCTCTTTTCTTTCTCTTTCCTTAACTGTGCTTTCAAGTTGCCATACATCCTCATTCACTGCCAGTGGGATTGTAAACTGGTATGGACAACAGGATAGAGGTTCCTCAAAAAATTAAGAATTGAGTTACTATTTGACCCAGTAACCCATCTTCTGGGTATCTACCAAAAACATTTGAAAACATTTATTTGCAAAGCCATATGGACCTCTGTGTTCAATGTACTAGCACTATTCACGGTGGCCAAGACATGAAAACAACCAAAGTGTCTTTTAGTAGATGCTTGGCAAAAGAAGATGTGATATAGCCATGGCCAGGTGGCTCTGTTGGTTGGAGCATCATCTCATATACCAAAAGATTGGGGGATTGATTACCAGACAGGGCACATATCTGCACTGCAGCTTTCATCCTAGGTTGGGTCGTGAATAGAAACACCCTATAGATGTTTCTCTCTCAAATCTCTTTCCCCCTTCTTCTCTCCATCTCTCTCTAAAATCAGCGAACATATCCTCAGGTAAGGGTAAAACAGAAGAAGTGCTGCATATATACAATGGAATACTTCTTAGCCATAAAAAATGAGGTATTTCCCTTTGTGTCAATGTGGATGGAACTTGAGAATATCATGTTAAGCAAAATAGGTAGCCAGAAAAATCTAAGAACCTATGGTTTCACTCATGTGGAATACAAAGCTAAAACTCATAGACAGAGACAATAATATTATGGTTACCAGAGGAAAGGGGGGACGTAGTAAATGGTAAAGTGGGCCAAATATATGGAGACAGAAGATGCTTTGACTTTGGGTGGTAAGCACACAATGTATCATGTATCATAGAATTGTACACTTGAAGCCTATATAATCTCGTTAGCCAATGTCACCCCAATAAATTTAATTAAAGCATAAAAACAAGTACAATAAATATAGATGCCAAAAACACCTAACATCGCTATTATCAGGAAAATACAAATAATCATTTGTAAATTATATCAGTATAATCAGAGGACTGAGGACTAATTATTTAAGAAATATCAACATGTAGTAAATTATTCCACAACCATCTACTTTTTGTTATTGAGTAAATCATCATGTTGCTATTTTAAACCAGAAGATAATTGGGATATGTTCCCCTTGGGGCAACTCTTATATTTTTCAACAGTTGAGAAAGCAGATATAAATAATCTAAATGAATCATACTTATAGTGTACTCAAACCTGCTTTTCTTATTACACAGGTAAGAAGAGAAAATGCCAGTATTTACAAAATATTTTATGATGTGGGACCTAAAATGGTAAGATCAAATATTACAAAGTCCCCAGTATTAAACTCTTTAGTTGCTGTCTATCAGATAGGTAAATAAATATAACAAAGAAATTATAAACTATTGATTTTAGGTTTGTAGTCTTAAGTAAGATTTTTTTCCAAATCAAGTGTATGTTTTTATTTTTCTCATTGAAGAAGAAAGATCAGATTAAACAAGGACACACAGAAAATTCATCAGTAGAAAGCAAGAAAACTTTTGGCCAAATCAACTATTTTGCTCTAATGAGGAAACAATCAATTATCCTTTATTTTGCTATATTTTGTGATATAGAAGCCACTTCAAGCTCATGTTATTTCATAATGTTTCTCTAATCTTAATGCTTGAACTTTCTCTAAATAAATATGAAGAACCATGTTTTATTTCGGTGGGAGTGGTAAGTGGGGAGATCAGTTACAGAATGAGACTAAGGTATTATGGGGGACTGTAGAATTGTGAAAAGTGCATGCATTCTGAAGGAGACCTAGGATTGAATATTGGCTCTGGTTCTTATTAGCTATGGAGAGTCGCTGGAAAGGGAAAATAAAGCAATGTGGATAAAAGTTTAATTCGCTGCATGTGCTCAATGCATGGCTGTTATTATTTTTCTCTTCCTTTGCCAACTTGGTGTTTCCATGTTGAGGCAAAGATATTTTTAAATTTTGTAACTTCTATTAAAACAGCATTTCTAGAACTGGTTTTGCATTGATTTTAAAATCTGATGGAGTATTATTAAGTTCTTCAAGAATCGTAGACATTTTTGTTATGTCTGAGTTATTTCAATATTGACTCAGCTTTACCCAGTATAAATTTTATTTTGGCTTCTAGTAGAAATAACTGATTCAATTAAAGTTTTGCTGAGTTGTTTAACGTTATAGTCTTTCACTATCTGACCTGAGTAAATTAAGCCCACAGTAAGGTAGCAAATGGAATCATGGTGAGTTCTATGTGTAGAGGGAAAAAATCATAACTATGATAGAATAATGTTTCATTATGTATTAGTAATCACAAAACAAAATTTAAATGTAGCTAAAGAATGAAATACCTGGCTTAAGGCTCTGGTCACATATATTTTTAAATGATTAGTTGCAATAATTTTTTTAACTCAATATTTGCTAATGTTTTAAAAATAAATACATCTGATTAAAAAAAGTTCAATTATATAGTCATCTTAAATTTGTAACCAAAAATTTGACCTATTTAAAGGAAATTGCTTTATATATTTATTGCTTAATATATTTGATTAGTCTGCGTGGCTATATGCTATTATGTCTGGTTGGTCATTCAAACATATTACTATTTTTAAAAAGACTAAAGTGTGAAGGAAAATTCAAATCTCACACATGGCATTTAATCATGAACCTGGGCAATAAACACATACTTTCAGGTCTAAATTTTATGTTATTTGTCTTGAACAGGTATGTCATTGAACTGATGTCAAGAATTGAAGTGAAGCTGATCTTTTTCTTGTGAATCTTGTTCACATTTAAAAAAAATAGATTTCATCATATTAATCAAAGTTTGTATTTTATTTTTTAATTTGGTTTAACTCAATTGTGGCCCATCATCCTTTAAAAAAATCTTAATTTGTTCTTATAGATACACCCAAGAAGATCTAATAGTGTTAGAAAAATTTAGAGATTAGCTCATAAAATGTTCACGGCTACTCTGTAGAACCAACCTGATTCAGTACACACTCCATTGAACAGAATTGTCAAGATTCAACTTTATTGACACATTTTGTCTTTTAATATTCATTCTAATATTGTAGAATAAATATTAATGCTCTCAGTCTACAGATGAGTAGATATAGAAATCATTTTATACCATTTCTGAAAGGTCTAGAATGCTGAAATTCTATTCCAATGCTACATGCACTGATACACTATCTCATGTGAGTCTATGTTAAAAGAAAATTATTTTTTACCAATAACTTGGTGTTTTAATGTTATTGAATAGAAAAATAACTAATAAAATGCAGTTGTAAATTAATGAGTTAACCTGATGGTTTTATAAATGACATGAATTCACCTAGTGAATTGACACCAATCATTTTCATTTGATTTTACAGGGAGTGGCAATGGACACTTGACCCACTGTCATGTCCCTGTCTGTGACCTGCACCTGGGAACTTTTATATTGCCAAAAATAAATATGGGATGCAGCTCATGTCCCCCTATTTCACAATATTGAGTCAGAATTCTTTTTATCCTTTTTGTAGTAAATGAATTGTAATTTTACAAATATCTTTTAAGTTTTTTCCATGAGGTTTCAACATGAAGAATGCCACTGACGTTACTATGTTTGTATTGAAGGGTTTCACAGACAATCTTGAATTGCAAATTATCTTATTCTTCCTGTTTCTAGCAATCTACCTGTTTACTCTGATGGGAAATTTAGGGTTACTTGTGTTGGTCATTGACTATTCCAGACTCCACAACCCCATGTACTATTTTCTGAGTGTGTTGTCATCTGTGGATGCCTGCTTTTCCTCAGTAATTATACCAAATATGTTAGTAAATTTCCTATCAAAGAATAAAGTCATTTCATTCCTTGGATGTGCAACTCAGATGTTTCTCGCTGTTACTTTTGGGACCACCGAATGCTTCCTCTTAGCTGCAATGGCATATGACCGCTATGTAGCAATCTATAACCCTCTCCTGTATTCTGTCAGCATGCCACCCAGGGTCTATGTGTCACTCATCATTGCTTCCTATGTTGGTGGCATTTTGCATGCTTCCATACACACAGCGGCCACCTTTAGCCTGTCCTTCTGTGCACCCAACGAAATTAGACATGTCTTTTGTGACATCCCTCCTCTCCTTGCCATTTCTTGTTCTGACACACACACAAACCAGCTTCTACTCTTCTACTTTGTGGGCTCTATTGAGATCGTCACCATCCTGATTGTCCTGTTCTCCTATGGTTTTATCCTGTTGGCCATTCTGAAGATGCATTCTGCTGAAGGGAGGAGAAAAGTCTTCTCTACATGTGGCTCTCACCTAACTGGAGTGTCAATTTATCACGGAACCATCCTCTTCATGTATGTGAGACCGAGTTCCAGCTATGCTTTGGACCATGACATGATAGTGTCAACATTTTACACCATTGTGATTCCCATGCTGAATTTATCATCTACAGTTTGAGGAACAAAGATGTGAAAGAAGCAATGAAAAGAGTGTTTGGGAAAAATGGGATTAAGAAAAAAAAGTGTTTTTACAGTTAAAACTAAAAAAGTTGAGAGTGATGTTCTGTGCCTCAATATAAAAAGATATGTGATTAATATTTTTTTTAGTTTATTAATGTATTTGTGTTTTTCTGGATATTTTAAAATAAAGATCATAGTCAACCCTCTACCTCTGATATTTTTACATGTAAAAAAGTTATTTTCAACTTGATTCTTAATACATTCTTACTGGCATATGTATATAGTAGATAGGTCCTTATACTGATTGATATAACACAAACATTAGAGTAAATGCATTTTATTTTTTAAAAAGAATAAGAATACTAAGTGAAATAAGCTAGTCACAGAAGGACAAATACTACATAATATTATCTACATGAGGTATATAAAATAGTTAAACACATAAAAGCAGAGAGTAGAATGGTAGTTGTCAGGGACTAGGGGAAGGGGAAATGGTTATTGTTATTCAATAGGTATAAAATTTTAGCTATGAAAGATGGTTACATTCTAGAGACATAATATGCAACACTGTGCCTATAGTTAGTATCACTGTATTGTACACTTAAACATTTGTTAAGAGGTTATATCTCCTGTTAAGTGTCTTTACCACAATAAAACGAAATAAAAGCACTTGGAAAATAGGAAAAAAGTTGAAATAGCTAATATTAGTAGTTGTTTTCTCTGGATGGGTGGAAGGAATGGAATGAGAGAGGTTTAATCAATGAAAAATAAGCTTATATTTAATTATATATTGCTTTAAAATAATGAATCTTATAAGATAAAACTGTTGTATGATATAAATAATAAAAATGTGGTATTTCTTCTGTAAATTTTCTGCATATTTATGTGTGTGTACATGTAGACAAGTGTGTGGGTTTCTTACAAATATTTTGAAAAGTGAAATCTTGTGATTCACTGATGATGTTTAGTTTTGTCTGCTTGACCTTGACCAGCATAAGTTTATTGAATAGCCTAATTAAGAAATAAAAAATTGCCGAAACTGGTTTGGCTCAGTGGATAGAGCGTCAGCCTGAGGACTGAAAGGTCCCAGGTTCGATTCCGGTCAAGGGCATGTACCTTGGTTGCGGGCACATCCCCAGTAGGGTTGTGCAAGAGGCAGCTGATCAATGTTTCTCTCTTATGGATGTTTCTTTTCTTTTCTTTTTTTTTTTTTAAAGGTCAACCATCAGGTGTATTAAGGAGAAGACAGATGGGGCACCTCCAGGAATGCCTCCCATGGGCAGCCACCTTAGTAGTTTGTTGGGGTTAAGGAGGAGTTTATGGGGCTCCTCCGGCAAAGATGAGCTCCAGAGCTGCTTGGATGTCCCCCCCAGCGGCCTGTAGGGCCCGCAGGCTCAGCTCATCATCCTGAATGCCCATGTCACGCAGATGCTGCAGCTGGGGCTGCCACTGACTCTGAAGGTTGGGCTGCCCAGAGGCCTGCAGGGCATGCTGTAGGGCTTGGCTGAAGAGATCATTGCTGATGGGCGTCCCTGACTGGACACCAGAGGACATTGGTGAGGTCCCGGAGGAATGGCCCTAGGTGGCAGGAGTTGGCGTGTGAGAGCTGCTCTCTGGAGTGCTGGCCAGGGCCAGGGCAGTGGCCAGCTTACTCTGGGTGATGGGTCAGGGTCCAGCAGCTCCACTGTACCCCAAGGAAGCTGGGCGGGAGCTGGGTGCGCTGCTAAAGGGCATGGACCTGGCTCTTGGGTGAAAGTCGTCCTCATCATCAGAAAGCCCCTCAAACAGGAAACCACCTGGCATGTCCCAGTAAGAGCTGGAGGGTGTGCTCCAGGAAGAGGAGTCTGCCCCCGGTAGCAGCGTGTTGCCTGCCACCGAGTGCAGAACCAGGACAATGGCATTGACTAGGGCTGGGTGAGCAGGTACCAACGTATCAAGCATGTTGGGATCAGCAAAGACAGAGAAAAGGTCTTTGTCCTGGAGAACCCCAAGAGCAATGGGGTCACTGCTGAGGCCTGGGGTGGCCATAATGATCTGATCCAGAGATTCCTTATTGCTGAGCATCTTAAAGACCGCCTCCCTGTAGGAAGAGCTACTTTGCAAGGCAGTGTGCAGCACCCGGAACTCCCGCAGGGCAGCCACTTTTTCCACAGGTTCTGGTTTCTGATCAGGCTTTGGCCAAGACTTGCGAAGAACATGGATTGTGGACCCAGGTTGAATGCCATAGAAGTCAAGGGTCTGGTCATCTTTTAGCTTCCAGCCACAGTAGATTAGATCAATCAGCTCAGGGTCTGGAACGGACTCCTGGAGTTTGCCAGCAATAAGCTGCTTCAGAAATGAAATACTATAGCCCCCCTAGTGAGTATTCTCCCAGTTCTGTCTCTGGCAACCGAAGAATAGACTTTGGGGCAAGTGGTTGGTCAGCCAGTTTCACCGCCAGGTGCCAATCTGAGAGAGACATCCTCTCTCTTTCATGCTCTCTCTTTCTCCCCTACCGTAGTAGCTCATTTAATCCTCACAATCGTTCCCTGAGGCAGGCATTCTCATCCACCTATTACAGACCAGGCAAGCAAGACCCAGAAATTCACTGGCACAAGGTCACCAGCAGCTATAATAGTAGTGGGAAAGACACTCTCTTTGGCTACGACCCCACCGCTCCCATGGGACCAGCTAACTTGTCACATAAGTCAGGCCCACGCGGCCCGGGGCCCAGTGCCCTCACCCATCCCCTCATCGATGTTTCTAACTCTCTATCCCTCTTTCTCATTCTCTGTAAAAACTCAATAAAATATATTTATTAAAAAAAAGAAATAAAAAATGAAAAATAATTCTTGTGCAATAATAATATGACTCAAATGAGAGATTGTGTTGTGAAATTAAGCATCAATACCAGTAGAAAGTATAAAAGAGTTTTTAAAAATCTTTATAATATTATAGGAATGCTAAATAAATAAAGTTGGCAGAGCCAATGAGGAAATGAAAATATTGTTAACTAGTGGTCCAGTGCACAAAATTCATGCCCAGGGGTGGTAGGGGGGTGACCTTTAGTATGACCTGCACTCTCTCCAATCTGGGACCCCTCAGGTGATGTCCGACTACAGGTAGTGGAAACATCCCTCTTGCAATCTGGGGCTGCTGACTTCTACCTGCTCACCTGCCTGTCTGCCTGATTGCCCCTAACCACTCTGGCTGCCATCCTGCTTGCCCTCAACTGCCCCCCTTGCCAGCTTTCTCTCCCCCAAGGCCCCCAACTATCTTCCTCTGCCAGCCCAGTCACCTCCAACTTCCCTCCCCTGCAGGCCTGGTCACCCCAAACTGCCCACCCTTGCAGGCCTGGTCCCTCCCAACTGCCTTCCCCTGTTGGTCATCTTTGACCACATGGGGGCAGCCATCTTATGTGTTGGAGTGATGGTTAATTACCTCTTTATTAGGATTGAGCACAGTACAATCTGACTGTGTCTTTGCTCACATGAAAGGCAATAGCCAATGGTCATGATAGAGGAAGCTACCACATAATCTTCATGGGACTATTTGGAATCTGAAAAGAACCTCAAGGATTTAAATTCATTATACTGATAACTTGAAGTTGTTAAAAAAATCTCCTTATTGTTCACAATTTGTCTGTTTCTTCATGAATTTTGGAGCTTAAAACGTGAAGTAACCTTCTTAGCCATACCAGGATATAAAAGCACAGTTGTGTCCTGCCTTAAAGTACAGAATATTCTAGAGCGTGATATGTAAGGTATCACTGCTTCTTTATTAAAGTTAAAGTTATATTAAAAGTAGATTAAGACACAGGAAACAAAAATCTTTAAAATCACATAACTAAATTATATATCTAACTAATATAATTTAAATAAAAATATATTCAATCTTCTTACAACCATTCACATTTTGAATTTATGTTGTATATCACCTAATATTTATGACAAATACACTAGGCCTTGTTCTTATTATTTTTTTTATTTTATTGATTTCAGAGAGGAAGGGAAAGTGAGAGAGAAATAGAAACATCAATGATGAGAGAGAATCATTGATTGGCTGCCTCCTGCATGCCCCACACTGGGCCACAACCCAGGTATATGGCCCAACTAGGAATTGAACTGTGACCTCCCCATTCATAGGTCTATGCTCATCCACTGAGTCACATTGGCTGAGCCCAAGGTCTTGTTCTTGATGTAAGAATAGAGATGCTGTCTTTAATCTACTCCAAAGCATTGACATTAAAATTGAATATTGGGGCCGAAACCGGTTTGGCTCAGTGGTGGAGCATCGGTCTGCGGACTGAGGGGTCCCAGGTCCGATTCCGGTCAGGGGCATGTGCATTGGCTGCAGGCACATCCTCGGTGTGTGTGTGTATGTGTGTGTGTGTGTGTGTGTGCAAGAGGCAGCTGGTCGATGTTTCTCTCTCATCGACGTTTCTGGCTCTCTATCTCTCTCCCTTCCTCTCTGTAAAAAATCAATAAAATATATTTAAAATAAAATAAAATTGAACATTGGGGCCGGAATCTGGTGCTTTCATTAGATTTCCTCCACCTCAAGGGCCAACAACACTTCCCAAATATAGGGGTGCAATTTAAAACAAAGAATGGAATCAGTGCATGTGATTGTTATTCAATATGATTATCTAAGAGAGTCCCTAAGCTATCTAGACAATTCTCATTCTTTGAGTGAAATTTTTGGATGGAGACTAGATTAATGAGCACTTAATTTGTCTTTCCAGGGGGGAATTAGAGCTTTGGGAATTCTGGTTGTCATGTTTGAGGAATGGGACTACATACAAATGTATTTCAGTATGAAGGTGTTCAGGGATTAAAACTCTTTAACATGCTTCCTAGAGCAATTTAGGAGGACGTCTCAGCAGATCTTTGTGTACAGGTAGGTTAAAGCAAATAGTCATTACTAATCCTGGATGTTGGACCAAGTATCTTGGAAGCTGAGTAATTCAAATCAGATCCCAGGACCAAAATGTTATCTGCTCTGTTATCTTTTCTCCACTTGCCACTGATTGCTAAGTGGAAGTGATGGTGGTATGACTTAAAAAATAGTGTCCAGCATCTCCACTGGTAAATTGGACTGCTTTAGCATTTAGACAGAATAATGAATAGTCATTACAGGGAGTATATTTCACCTTAATATAAAAAAGAATGTTTTTTAGAACTGGCAGAATTGATGAATGTTTTAGAGGGTACTCTACACCAGATAGAAAACTTCCCAAGTGTCTATGTCATATAAGATCTATGTCTTCAAGAGAGACCTACAAAATTACTTACTATCAAAAAAAACCAACTTGTTCTCCCCTTCCTTCTTTTGGCATTGCTCAGGGTGATGAACCTTAGGATGAAAAAATTCCCTGATGTCAACAATTAGTTGCTGATGGAACACTGAGAACTCCTATCAGGATGCAGTGTTTGTTCCTAACACAACCTATTTCTAAATAAATTTAAGACATACTCTACAGTTAGAATATGTAATCTCAATTAAACATAGAGTAGAGTAATCTCAATGAAACATAGTTTTGAAATCATATCAGAAGCTAATTAAAATTAATCTGTACTATCATGTCTTATAAAAAAATATAAGATAAAATGATTAAAACTATGTATATTTTAAAATTTGTATTTGCTGAGAATGTATTAACTTGGTAGACCTATAAACTATTTATATTCAAAAACAAATTAGAAAAATTATTGGTAAGAAAAATAAAATTGTTCTTTTTTTAAAACAATGCTACATGAGACAAAGTTCTGAAGAAACAAGAAAAACTGAGGCAGTTCTACAGAAACTTTATTTCAGTGACATATACTAACTGAAATAAAAAGCAACTCTAGCTTTGCCTTCAGTTACACTGCAGTTGAAGAGGAAATACATAGTAGATAAGGATATAATAATGTACTCTCCTTTTCAAAAGCTACTTGTACAATTCATGGTAGATAGTCAATAATTGCTATTGTTGATTCTGCATTTTGTTCTTGTTAGGGATGAATTTATTGAGTATATTATCTCAGAGGAAAACATGCACAGAGTTGCTTGATGTGTAGCAAAAAATGGAATATTTTGATCAATGAGTATTGCATGTTTTCCTGAACACAATGTTTTCTATCAAAAGCTTATTTATGCAGTTCTTTTTTGATGAAGTGCAATACCATCAGATTAGCTCATTAAACATATATCTGATATATGGAACTAAGCATCTTTAAATGAAAACAAATAAACACCACTGTTTTAAAAGATCAAGTTGTGTGAGAGCACAGCCTGATATGTTTATTAAATATGTAGCTGCATATCCTATATCCCAGTTTCTGAAATATGCAGAATTATAATTCACTTGCTATTTCTATGTTAACTATAAAGACTTCAGTTAGGTTGAATGGGTTACAAGAGCCAAAATAATAAACCAGATTATTTCAAAACATACTGATAATATAAACAACTGGTACCAATTATTTTGCATTCATCGTTACCAGAAGCTGTGCCAACTAACCTATACATATGCATATTCTCATTTAATTCACACAAAACATAAATAGCAATACTTGAAAAAAATCAAAGCTAGTAATTAGTGAATTAACAAGAAACCAGCCAACTAACATATCAACTAAGCAAACAAAACATATAAAAGAAACCATAAAACCATACCATTAACCAATATCTTATACAAACTATCTTTGATTCACTTAATCCCATTAAACTTCATTGTTCTGTCACACATTGAAATAATTACATCTATTTTTTAGGACTCTCCTGCAGAATAATGAGATGAACTCTTTCAAAATGCCTTGCACAGCTCTGGGCACAGAGTATGCACATGATAAATAACATTAGCACTGTTACCCGTTTACTTCTCTACCCAATTAAAACAATGATCAAGCTTTAACAAATCAAAACTATAAGTAATAGCTTAAAAAAATCAAAACAGCCTAAACCATTTTTGGCTCAGTGGATATAGCGTCGGCCTGTGGACTGAAAGATCCCAGGTTCAATTCCAGTCAAGGGCATGTACCTTGGTTGTGGGAACATCTCCTGTGGGGGGTGAGCAGGAGGCAGCTGATCGATGTTTCTCTCTCATCGATGCTTCTAACTTTCTATCCCTCTCCCTTCCTCTCTGTAGAAAATCAATAAAAAATCTGAACAATTAGAAGTTAGATTGATAGGACAAGACTGGCTTATTTGGTAAAAGAAAATATGATTAAGTTAAGAGGACACAGTTTCTGAATGATACTAAGGAACAGTTTTGAGGTGTGATCTATGGGGAGCTGAAACAGAGCAGTGTGATGGAAATTGATAAGGAAAATCCCATTGAAATTCCCAAGGATGATGATGACAAGATATAGGCTGAAGGAAGGCCTATGGCAGCTAAGGATAAAAATAACTGGAAGTCCTTCTGGCTCATGTGTTTCTTACAGGTAACTGTTTATCATTGGAAACACAGACACACTCACTCTCAGAGGCATGTATATATAAGTAAATATATACATGCATATATCTACAATATATATACATATATATGTACATATGTATTCATGCAATTGTAAATGTTAATATAATTAATAAATACATATACATATTAATAAATATAATAATATAAACTGTGTGTATTCATCCAATACAAACTATATTCAGGAGTGACTAAAAATAAATTAGCAGCTTATTCAAACAGTTCTAAGATCCTGAAATTGGTCTCTGGAGATGGCATTTTTTAATTTTAAGATCTGAACAAAAATAAACTGATCAACATACACAGGTATATCATAGAATTGTACACTCAAAATATATAATCCAATTTACCGATGTCACTCCAATAAAGTTAATAAAAATACATTTTAAAAATAATTCAAAAGTAATAAAGAACAATAAAAATCAACTAATTTTGCATGAAACATTTAACAATATGGCACTGAACAGAGACAAGTTGGTTGTCTATTAATCTTTTTTCATTTTCCTCATTAATTGACAAAAGCAACGAAATCAATGGCCCCAGGGAATCTCTCGCAGGTGACAGAATTCATTCTCATGGGCATCTCACAATATCCGGAGCTCCAAATTCCACTCTTTTTTGTTTTTCTGGTCATCTATGGGCTGACCTTGGCTGGGAACCTGAGCATCATCACCCTCACCAGCGTGGACTCTCGACTTCAGACCCCCATGTACTTTTTCCTCCGGCACTTGGCGATCATCAACCTTGGCAACTCTACTGTCATTGCCCCTAAAATGCTGGTTAATTTCTTGGTTTCAAAGAAAAGCATATCCTACTACGGATGTGCAGTGCAAATGGGTGGATTCATAGGTTTTACTGCTGCTGAGATTTTAATGCTGGCTGCAATGGCCTATGATCGCTACGTGGCTATTTGTAGTCCCCTGCTCTACCTGGTGATAGTGTCTCCACAGATCTGCCTATTGCTGGCGTCCCTTGCATACTTCTTCAGTCTGACCACAGCACTGACTGTCTCCTCCTGTGTGTTCTCTATGTCTTATTGCTCTTCCAACATAATCAACCACTTTTACTGTGATAATATCCCTTTGTTAGAATTGTCGTGTTCTGATACCTATATTCCAGAAACTGCTGTGTTTACCTTTTCAGGAATTAATTTGATTTTCTCTATGATTGTTGTTTTAATATCCTACTTTAACATCATCCTTGCCATCTTGAGGATACGCTCCTCAGAGGGGCGACAAAAAGCCTTTTCCACTTGCGCTTCTCACATGATGGTTGTCACTATCTTCTATGGGACCCTCCTCTTCATGTATTTGCAACCAAGGACCAATCACTCTTTAGATACGGATAAAATGGCCTCAGTGTTCTACACCCTCGTGATACCAATGCTGAATCCCCTTATTTACAGCCTACGGAACAAGGATGTGAAGGAGGCATTGAAGAGGTTCTGGGATAACCCATGCCAGTCATTCAAACTAATGTAAAAATAACAACTATCTTCATTTATGGGTTTTCTTTTGCTTCTGGGGGGGGGGGGGGAAGAAGCAATAGTTTAAAATTCTATGGATTTTTTAATCCTTTTTACCCAACCTCAAATACCCAATTTTCCCTTTAGAAAAATGCATTAATTGACCAAAGAAAATACCAGTTACATAAGTAATAAATAATAATTTTAAGATAAATGCATTTTAAAACAAAGTCAAAGTTACTGAAGGGTTTTTATAATTTCTAACAAGGATGATAAAACCTGATGGCTGGTGGTGAAGTGTATGCATGATTCGTTTCTTGCGAAGTGGTTGAGTGAAATTATCTTCCTTACCACAGATATTTTTGTTCAGCTAGTAAAAGTTGTGTTATTTTTTTGTAGCATTTTGTCCATCAATTTCTCAACTTTTTGGACCCACCCACTTTTATCTTGAACTTAAAATATATTTATATCACAGAATGGAACAAATGAACCTTCAGAAGAAAATAAAAACTAAACAAAAAATACTTAGTCATGAAAAAGAAAAAAGATGTCATGTGGCAAGACAGACTGAAAAAATATGTAAAAAGGGGAGTCTACTTTTTACCCCTCTCACATTATGCCTTTCACTTGGTGTATGTACACAAAGCAAAGAATTGCTATTCATCCAAATATGATATGTATTTGACTTTTTCAAAATGATAGTCTTATACTAAAAACTTTGGTGTCTTTTATATGCAATCATAACAATAAAAACTTGCTTTATCATTTTTATTATTGGGTTTTGAAGTGACCTGTTATTAGACAAGAATGCTGTTGTCCTCAAAGTGACAGTAATTTGAAGGGAACTCATCACCACCACCACCACCCCAAAAAAAAAGTTGATAGTCATTATGTGTCATATCTGTGGAGAAGCATGAGACTTGTCTGGAAAGTTTGTAAGGAGGGCATTCTGAGAAAAGGGAACTGTGCAGAAGGCCACCCACCCTGTTCATCAGAATTCTAACTTAGGGGAGTGCTGAAGGCAGTGCCCCTAATTATTCCTTGACCTTTCCAAACAAGTCTGTGCGCATGCAGACCCCCAGGTATTTAAGGGGAATCCTTATGCTTAATTTTTAGGTATCCTTGTATAAAAAAAAAAAACTACAAACACATATGTCCTCCCAATATTACTTACCCTACTGATTGTATCTAAAAGATAAACTTTATCTCAAACTGCTGCTACAATGAAAGCCTAACAAAGTCAGGCAATGGAGGCTGCCTGTTTCCTTTAGCCACGCTGTCCCTTATCCCTCTCTTTCACAGCAAATGTTGTGTCATAGTAATCATCTGCTGGTCAGCCCAGCAATATCTTTGCCTGTATGTATAAAACATTACTAAAATTTAACGCTCTCTCACTGGAAGTCCACAAGCCTTCACACCAGTTGTTCAATTGTCATAGGCCACATCTATCTTCCCTGCTTTCTGAAGGCTACTTCTGTTATCAGCTTCTACAAACATGAAAAACAAAAAAACAAAAAACCTTTTAAATAAATAATTTGAAAATGAAGTAAACTCACTGCAGATATAGGTGGAAAGAGGTCAAAAAGAGGTTGTTATGGCATCAGGCCTCCTTCTTAGAGTAACTGAACTACTGAATTTCCCACTTGCCTTTCTCTATCTTCCTCAGCCTTACTCCTTCTTCTTGTCCCTCCTTTCTTTTCTCCCTGTGTTGCAAATGATAAAAAGTTCCTTCTTTTTTTCAGCAGCGTAATATTCCATTGTGTAGATGTACCACAGTTTTAATCCACTCATTTGCTGATGGGCATATAGGCTGTTTCCAAATCTTAGCTATTGTAAATTGTGCAGCTATGAACATAGGGGAGCATATTGGGTGTCAGTGTTCTATGTTACTTCAATAACTACTTCATCAGCATTATCCCAAATTTTCAATCTTATCATAATTATGAATGTTCATATAGTAAAACTGTATTAAAATGTTGTGTCTATTCATCTGTGTTATAATCTCTGAACTTTTTATTGACATAGATTAATGCATATTTCCATTTCAAATCCAAACCACTATTTGCATTATGTATTAAATAAAACAATTTTAGTTTTAAAGCTAAAATTAGTTAGCTCTCTAGGTAAATCTGATTTAATTATTTATTGAAATTCTTCACCATATGTACAAGCAGTACTTATTTATAAATGTCCAGAGAATGAAACTCTAGGGTATTAATGGTGGAATATATATTGAAATCTTGAAATATATCTATCTTTATTTAAATAAATTAAATGTGCTTACTTTTCCCTAATCAAGCACTCACTTCAGGAGATATTTTACTGAGATATCCATTTATGGATCAGTGGGAGCACACACACAAAGTTGTGAAATGCAGTGAAACATGCATAAGTCAAGAGTTGATCAATTACTAAATGCCTATTGGGAACAAATATATATGAAATGAGGATAGACCCAGATTAAAATAACTTTATTAAACAGAAGAGTCAAATATTGGTGTGTGTGTGTGTGTGTGTGTGTGTGTGTGTGTGTGTATAGTAAATGAATGTACTTAAAAATATATAATCAAGTGAGAACTTTTAGGTATAAAATGAGTTATATAACAACAGATGTGCACATTAAGATGTGCATTATATTTACTTTAGAAGGCTGTAATTATTTTTAAGGACATGTATCAACTTCTGTAGAAGAAGTTCCTGTGTAGGAAAGGGAAATGAAAGATAGAAAATGAAAACTGATGATGATTATGGGTATGGAATGGGAGTATTAGCTCAATGTAGTCCTTTGTATTAAAAAGTAAAAATCACACACATATTCTTTATTTTTGTTTTGTTCTGAATCTTTAAAAACACTACAGGATACATTTAAAGAATTTTGTCTTCATCCTCAGACATAAAATTGAGAAGGATTCGTTGTGGAAAATACTGAATATTAAAGTAATTTATAACACATTTATATCCAGATGTTTAAGTAGATGCAGTAAAAATAAAAGATAGTAACAAAAGAAAACAGGTAAATTACAAGTAAAAAGTAAATTCTTCAATAAAATTATCAAAGGTACCCTGGATAATTAACAAAGACCACGCATAATTTCCTGTTCTCTGATGCTTTGGGGATAATCAAGAAAATGCAATCAATCTCCCAAGTGCCTATCTCAGAGGAGAGAGGCAATCATAAATCCTTCCAACTTCAGTGAGGTTTGTAACCACTCGGGGAATGAGAAGCCATTCCCCATTTGAGGTGAGTAGATGGCACTTATTCTCTGATTGCCAGATTAGTTCCGGAGATGATTTTTTTATTCCTGTCTTTAATTTAAATTTTAGATATGAGTATGATTACCAAGGCCAGGTTCAGTACCTTATAGCATACATATCAATAAGCTCTTTTTATAACTATATTGTATGGAGTAATGATATGTTTTTGCCTCTATCTTATGTTCTTTGAGAGTACTCAGGGTCCTCCTTTCTATTTGTTATGACTTCTATATTTATACTAGGATTCAAAACCATAAACATTTTCTAAACCAAAAAATGCTTGCTTTTTTTCTGAAGAAAGAACAAATAATTTTTTCAAAGTTTCACCTAGGACGTTGTCTAAGCAAATATGCTGAAGGTCAGGTCAGGGTTATGGCTACTAGGTGAGTGTATATGCCTCACATACTAATATTTTAAGTATCCTACTATCAGTATTGGTGACCTTAGCACTCCTTAAACATTTCAGAGTGCTGGGCGTGGTTACTCTGTTTCCTCTTGTAATATACCTATATGCATCAAGGGAAGTTTTCTTCTTGATCTGTTGTTCTTTATTATAAATTACACAAATCACAACTGAATAGAAAATAGGAAAAATTTTTTGAAGGTTAGACAGAAGAGAATAGGACTCCTCCCCATACCTCCATGGGTCCCAGGTATATGGCACAGGTACAGCACAAACCTTGCTACCCAGGTCATAGAATTTTGCCAACAAGTTTGAGAATATAGCATAGTGGGATATAATTATAAAAATTACAATTTTATTTAAATCTTCAACAACTATGACAAACCACATAATAGTAGTTTGGAGATTGAACCCCACACCTAGTGAGTATAATACTGTCCACCTTAAGTTACAAAAAGAGTTGTTATTTTCTAAGTAAGATTGGTCAAACAGCACATTTGGTCAGATTCCAAAGGTGTAATTAGAAAAGATTTATATGGACTTGATATCTCTCATAAATGGCTTATAATTGCAGTTTGTGTTCCCTTATTGAGAAAATGCAGTGTAGTTTACACAATAAGGAGTGGAAATGTGTATAAAGTCTATGGCTTCATTAGTTGTTTTGGGTGAGAAACATATGATGTTCATCCCCTCTTATAATTTTAAAATAATATGTGTGCATATTTCTGCTGATGTTAACTTATCCAAGGACTGCTAAGCCTGACATATTTTTAAAACTATTCAAGATTCTTCCCTTTTTGCAATCTCCATTTTTTAAACCAGGGATTTGCTGGCCTCCTGGTTGAATTGCAGTGTAGTGCTCATTTTATAGACTCTGGAAGAGCTTCCACAAAATTTAGATATTTTTTTTTTCCATGAAAGTTTGGAAGCACCTGTCCTTAAAACAATCGGAAGGTAAAAGAAGTTGGGAAAATATAAGTAGAGAAGATGTAATCTTTCTATTAAAATGTGTTAAATCAAAACATTTGATGTATACTTGATGGAAGATGAAATGAAGGAATAATAGTCAAAATATAAAAATATATTCCACTCCTTTCAATACCATGTCCAACTGATTTTATTTGGATCAAATAATTATTTATCCTGTCCATGTACATTGAAACAAGTAAAAATTGAATACTTAAAAAAATAATGCAATACTTAATTCCCCCGGTTTCCTGTCACACTCTTTATCTTTCAACCCTTATACTTGAGGCAATGATATTGCCTGAGTGAAGCATTTGAGATAGCATTCTCTAGAATGGTGTTTCTTTTTGTGGGTAATTATATTAATGGTACTTACTAAACAACTTTAGGTGCCATATCACCAAATTTGCTCCAATAATATTTTTAATTGTGTTAAATATGCTAGAAAAAGTAACTACAATATTAAACCTATCATTTCAGAGATATTAGTTCAAAGGTCAAAGTGAGTGCAGGAATGCCTAAAAATTGTTTTTGCTCAGGTTAAATAAACTGCAGATGCAGGGCTTATTTGGTGTGGAATACAGGAAAATATCAGAAACTTCAAAAATCAGCACATAATTGCTGACATTTTAGATGTGCATTTCTAAAAAAAATTAAAAATTACTTATGTGTGTTAAAGTGAACATGTTGGGCACTTCTCCAAGGTGAAGAAATCATTTTGTATCATTATAAAAACCATTGAATAATGTTTAAAATGCATAAAAGCATAGTGGAATAATAATACAATTTTTTTAAAGTCAAAAAAGAGTTGGAAATGAGAATACTATTTTGATATGGGATTATAAGGAACCGAAACAAAGTTAATGAAATGAGTAAGTAATGGTTTTCTTTAGAGATTTACAGTGAAGTTGCAGGGACAAGAAGCAGGCAGCTATGTTATTTATTATAATAATGCCTGCTAAAAATTGATATGTTTAACTAACACACACCACACACACACACACACACACACACACACACACACACACACGATATGTATTTCAGAGAGGAAGGGAGAGGAAGACAGAGATAGAAACATCAATGATGAGAAAGAATCATTGATTGGCTGCCTTCTGCATGTCACACACTGGGGATCCAGCTCCAAACTTGGGTATGTGAACTGACCAGGAATGCAACCTTGACCTCCTGGTTCATAGGTTGACCCTCCACCATTGAGCCACGCCAGCAGAGCTATATATTTTAAAAACAAAAAAGCAATTTTGAAAAAAATATTATAATTCCCACTGTAGGCCAAACTTTTCTCAAGATACATAAGTGACAAGCTATAGATTGTGTAGTCCTTGTAATGATAACTAGTACGTGAAACAAAAAATAAAATGGCTTCTATAACAGTAACGTTGTAATGATTTCAATATTTGGTTCTAGGTTTAATGATGGGGCTGGGTCATACTTTGAATTATTACATCTAAAGGCTGGGATTTTGGTTACACATACTGGCTTTGCGATTAGATATCTCCAGAAATCTAATGACTCTTCTGATGGCTCTTCCCACAGTCATTTTCTGTCATGGCCTACAGGGATCAACAAAACCTAACAGTGCTAAAAGAATTCATTCTAGTGGGAATCACGGACCACCCTGAGCTACAGGACACCTTCTTTGGGGTCTTCCTCATCATCTATGCAGTCTCCGTGGTGGGCAACATGGGCATGATCATCCTCACCAAGATGGACTCCAGGCTTCAGACACCCATGTACTTCTTTCTCAGACACCTGGCTTTCACTGATCTTGGTTATTCAACAGCTGTGGGACCCAAAATGTTGTCAAACATTGTAACAAAACAAAAGACTATTCCCTACAATTGTTGCGCAGCCCAGCTAGCATTCTTCATCTTGTTCATCATTAGTGAACTTTTCATTCTGTCAGCCATGGCCTATGACCGCTATGTGGCCATCTGTAACCCTCTGCTCTACACAGTCATCATGTCACCAAGGGTATGCTGGGCACTGGTAGCAGTCCCATATCTCCACAGTGCTTTTCTCTCTCTGATAACCACCATAAAGATTTTCATTTCATCTTTCTGTGGCCATAATATCATTAATCATTTCTACTGTGATAGTCTCCCATTGCTGACACTGCCATGCTCAAGCACACATGAAATTGAGTTGATAATACTGATCTTTTCCGTGTTTAATTTGGTTTCATCTCTTCTGGTAGTCCTTGTGTCCTACATGCTAATCCTCCTGGCCATCCTCAAGATGCACTCTGCAGAGGGCAGACATAAGGCCTTCTCCACCTGTGGATCTCACCTGACAGTTGTGGTTATATTGTATGCAACTCTATTCTTCATGTATGTGCAGCCCAAGTCCAGTCATTCTTTTGATAGTGATAAAATGGCCTCTGTGTTTTACACTTTGATCATACCCATGCTGAACCCCTTGATCTACAGCTTGAGAAACAAAGAAGTGAAAGGTGCCCTGCATAGGATATGGAAAAACCTGATCAAATGCCCCAGGTGAAGTTTAATATAGAATGTGCAAGCAAGAAATTAGGTGTACAAGCTGTTTGTGATATATGATTGGACTTAGGAAGCAGTGACCTGTAAGAAGCATGAGAGAGTAGAAATATAATTTTGTTGTTTTCATATTATAGATATTGAAGTAGTGATTATCTTCTGGTTTCAACTTTGATTTGTCCTCAGGTTGTACTGTAAGAGATCAAAGCCCCAATGACTGTTT
This sequence comes from Pipistrellus hanaki, assembly GCF_964339955.1. Taxonomy (NCBI): domain Eukaryota; kingdom Metazoa; phylum Chordata; class Mammalia; order Chiroptera; family Vespertilionidae; genus Pipistrellus; species Pipistrellus hanaki. The sequence continues at coordinate 65,330,726 of NC_140511.1, read as the reverse complement.
TCCCATTGCCAAGTAGTACTTATTTTACTTGTATCTTACAAACATTTAAAGACAAGTGCCCATCATATTGGCATAGTGACATAGAGACAATGGCAGTTACTGTTATCAGTGGTGAACACATATGCAGCAAGGAATAATACATGAACAATTTGCCCTAATGACAGTTTAACTATATCTTCATTTTGCTCAGTGGCATCTCAGATTCCTTTTAAACCGTACATGAACAATTATATGTTTTGGGAAGTAGAAATAATAGTGTAATTATTTTCAAGTGACATTATTGTTTACATTAAAAATCCAAAAGAATTATCAATCTGAAACATGAAAAACAATAAGTGAATATTGCAAGGTTGGTGGCTATAAGGTAAGAAAGCCTATAAAAGACCAATTTCCTATATACTAATAAAAAGGAGATGAAAATGAAATTTTAAACTATAATTACACAACAAAAAATTTATAAAATAAAGAACATCCTAATGAATTGTTTTCATCACTTGGTTGCTAGAAGCTAAAAAATCATTACCAAGTTATTAAAAAAGACATAAAGGTAGCAATACGCCATGACCATTGGTAGGAAATAACAAATGTGATTAAATCAATGCTCCCTAAATTTTTCTGTAGATTTAATGCACTAACAGTTAAAAGTCTAATAGTAATTTTTAATACTCAAGTTGATAACAAATTTATGTGCAAATGCAAAATGTCTAGGTTAGTCAGGGCAATATCTTAAAAGAAGGAAGAATACAAAACGCTTCTAATTTTAGATATTATTATCTTTAATAAAACTAGGTTATTTGAAAATTGTGCCATCAGGCCCAGGCACTGGAAAATCGATCGCAGGATTAATTCCAAGTCAGGGCACATGCTGGGGTTGAGGGTTCAATTCCTGGTCCAGGTGTTTATGGGAAGCAACTGATCTCTTGATGATATAGCTCTCCTTTGGATGCCCCTCTCTCTGTCTTCTTCCCTCTGCCCCTCTTGCCTCTCCTCATTCACTCCAAACCTGCCTCCCTCTCCAAAATCATATTTAAAAAACTGTGCCATCAGTGCAAGTAGAAAGACCAATAAACTAAATGAAAATAATTCTTACAATAAGTGACTTCACTTTATTCAAATATAAGATACACTGCTATGAAATAAGGAAAGGAGTGTGTCTTAGGAATCTGACCTAGTTCATTTAGGTGTCTTGTGTAAAACATTAATTTTAGTCAATTATTTACTTGCATCAAATGTAAGATTAATTACGAATATAACTGTGCAAACTAAAAGCACAAAGTTTCTTTTAAAAAATAATACATTGATGACTTGGAATAAGCAAATATTTCTTTATAAAGTTCAAAAATTATAACACTGAAAAAGATACATAGATATAACTATATACAAAATAAAAATTTGTATTTATTTAAAATATCAACAGACACCAGAGAAGAGACAAAATAAAATCCTGAGAGAACACTTCTGAAACACATATGCTCTACACGGAATACTAATGTCAGTAATTTGTAAAATAAATTGCTTAACAGTTAAATTAAATATAATTTAGACCATCAATGTACTGTGGGGGGAAGCGAAACCAGGGTGGTCAATGCACCTGAAGAAATGCTTCACAACAAAAGCTATCAAAACAGCCAAAAATTCATAAATGTCTTCAAAATATCATTAATCATTAGATAAGTATGTTCAGATTGTACTATGAAATCACTGCACACCCAGCAGCATGGCTGAAATTCAAAAATTTGAACCATAGTTCAAAATGTTGATGCCAATGTGGAAAGCAAATATCAATATTATTTTACTTGCTTAAGGACATGTACATGGATTGTTATAAAAACTTTCAAAAGCTAAGGTTATAAATGAATAAATTTTAGTATGTGTATTCTCTATGAAGCAGCCATTCCATTCTTGAGTAAGTATGCCCACTGGAGGATAATGTATTTGGCACACGTGGCCATCATAGGTATTAAATGCTTATCAAGGGTAGAAGGGGTGGTACATTTATAGGGTTAGGAAAAGTAGCTTTAAAGTTGTAACTACAGGTCTCCGTGCCATGCAGAGGTTGGGTAACTTGTTGCTAAGGTCAGACTTAACCATCATGGTATCTCACACGTTTTCAACACAGACCTCACATGGTAGCATGGACACCTCCCTACCCCATGCACAAATTTCATTCACCGGGCCTCTAGTTCTGTATAAAGTAAAAAAACAAATATATATATATATATATATATATATATATATATATATATATATATATATGTGTGTGTGTGTGTGTGTGTGTGTGTGTATGTGTGTGTGTGTGTGTGTGTGTGTGAAAATAATCTATGCTATTAGAAGTCAGAACTGTATGTGTATGTAAGACAACAGTACATAATAGAAAGGAGAATGAAGGATTTATAATTGCTATAATCTGGATCCTAACTACACAGTTGTGTTAATTTTATAAATATACATTTGCTAGAGGACTGGTACAAGAAATTCGTGCACAGGAAGTGGTGTGGGGGGACTCAGCCAGCCTGCACCCTTTCCAATCTGAGACCCCTCAAGGGATGTCTAAAAAGGCAGTCAGACATCCCTCTCACAATCCAGGACTGCTGGCTCCCAACCACTTGCCTGCCTGCTGGCCTGATTGCCCCTAACCACTTCTGCTTGCCAGCCTGATTGATGAATAACTGCTCCCCTACCAGTCCGATTGTCCCTAACTGCCCTCTCCTGCCAGCCTGGTCACCCAAACTCCCCTCCACTGTGGGCCTGGTTGCTTCTAACTGTCCTCCCCTGCAGGCCTTGATCCTCCCAACTGCCCTCCTTTGCAGGCCTTGTTCCCTCCAACTGCCCTCCCCCGTAGGCCTGATCACCCCTAACTGCCCTCTCCTGTTGGCCTGGTTGCCCATAACTGTTTCCCCTGTTGGCTGGGTTGCCCCCAACTGCCCTCCCCTATAGGCCTGGTTCCCCCCAAGAGCCGTCCCCTGCAGGCCTGATTCCCTCCATCTGCCCTCTCCTGCAAAACTGCATCCGCCTCAACTGCCTTCCACTGCAGACCTGGTTCCCCTCAACTGCCCTCCTGTGTTGGTCCAGTCATACCTAACTGCCCTCCCTTGGGCCTGTTCCCCCCCAACTGCCCTCCCCTGCAGGCCTGGTTCCTCCCAATTGCCCCTCCTGTAGGCCTGGTATCCTACAACTGCCCTTCCCTGCCAACCATCTTGTGGCCGCCATCTTGTGTCCAAATGAGGGCAGCCATCATTGGCTATCTTGTCTGTTGGAGTGATGGTCAATTTGCACATTACTATTTCATAAGATAAGACAATGTATGTATTTGTTAACATGTATATTATGCTTTAATAAGTTAAATACACAACTGAGGGGAAAATAGTTACACATATCTATTTTCCCTTATAAATTTCAAAACAATGTAAAACATTGTGCAAACATTTCTCCATTATGTCCTCAGCAGTAAAATCATAAGCAGACACTCATTTTATTTATTTTTTCAAATTTATTTTTATTACACATGTTCCCCCCTCCTCTCCTCCCCACACCATATACACACACCTTTGTCCACCTCCACTCACAACTTGCCCACCTTCACTCACTTTTGTCAGTATCTATGGGTTAACCATATATGTTCTTTGGCTAATTCTTTCACCTTATTTCACCCAGTCCCCCAAACCCCTTTTTGCTCTGACAACTTTCAGTCTGTTGAGTGTATCCATTCCTCTGTTTTTGTTTTGTTTCTGAGTTTATTTCATTCATTAGATTCCACATGTAGGTGAGATCATGTGGTAATTGACTTTCTCTGACTGGCTTATTTCATTTTGCAAAATAATCTCCAGTTCCTCCATGCTGGTGCCAAAAGTAAGATTTCCATCTTTCTTATGGCCCAGTAGTACTACATGGTGTAAATATATGACAGCTTTTTTTATCCACCCATCTAAAGACACTCCTTATAGAGGAGACAAGCAAAAAAACTAAAATGCTCTTCTAAAGAAAAAATAAGCAAGAGAACACAAGGACAGGTACCTAACATAACTTTATTTGTGTGGGACTAGAAAGATGTCTATACAATTAGCAGATATCCCATCGGCTTTGTTTGAAATTTTCAAATCCTTTAAGCATAATTAACAAATTGTATTCTTTCCCCTCAGGGACAATCTCAAAGAACCAAGGAAACCCATAAATTCTTCTTATTGGTTATCTTAGGGACAATCATAGGGCAGCACAGTGAGATTCCTTCTTGGAGGTAAGTAGACTGCACCTGCTTCTGTGACCTGTTCTGAGGTCCAGGGACCCCTTCATGGCCCATCTCCCAATTAACTGTGAGTCTCTAATAATCCAACTCAATGATTTAGCCATAGTTTTAACCACCTGCTTTAATAAATGAAGTTTCAACAATTACTCTATCATGATTTTTTATGAAAGTTATACATGTATGTTGATGTAGTAAACATGACACCTCTGAGGGGTGAGGAAGCAATAATAATCTCCACCCCCATGGTCAATAGATTTATTTTAACTTGGACCCTTAATCAAAATGTCAAATATTATACTGCTATTTGTAGTTAATTGGATGTGTTTCAGAATTAATAACCTCAAATAGTAAGGTATATTCATAATGTTTTTCAGTTACCTCAAAAATTAAAAGGCTTTTATCAATATTCTTATAAACCATGTCATTTCTCTATATACAATTTCCACATGTATACAAACTTTACAAATATTATTGAAAAGATCAATGTTATTTGAAAGTCACCACTTTTAGTGATAGGTGAAGCCAAAGCAAAACATTAAAGCATAAATTGCACTACACTGCCCCTCTGTTCCCCCATGTCTGGTAAGGGGACACCCCCTCCCTCTCCATGCAAGCCTGGGAAGGGTCTTTGAAATTCCATCAAATTGTATCTTGAATAACTAAATGTACATCTAACAGAAATTGGGGGGAATTAAAATATTTTTAATTTTTAAATTAAATTAAATTAAACTTAAATATACAAAAACAGAGTTAAATAAAGAACAGTCTTTGCAAAATTATAAAGCAGAAATATACATTATGCCTAAAATTAAGGTTTCTTTTTCATTCTATTTACTAGTATTTATTTATTTAAATGTATTTTTATTGATTTCAGAGAGGAAAGGAGATGGAGAGAGACAGAAACACCAATGATGAGAGAGAATCATTAATCAGATGCCTCCTGCTTGCCCCTCACTGGTGATTGAGTCACAAAACCTGGGCATGTGCTCTGACCTAGAATCAAACTGTGATCTCCTGGTTCATAAGTAGATGTTCAACCACTGAGCCATGCCAGCCAGGCTCCACTCTATTTATTTAGAAGCTCTCTCTGAAATTCTCTATATTTTCACTCAAAAATAACTTGGGTGTTGAAACATGTACATTAAGAATATTTTATTCATCTCTCAATGTAGAATTCATTTATTGTCACTGATGTTAGAGTTGAAAGCAGAGTCTGGCAGAGGAAGGGAGACAGAGCAGGGAAGCAGTTTAATTGATCTGAACTCTTAGCGTACTTTTATAGTGAAGGTCCAATGCTTAGCTCTTTCCCTTGCATTTGTTATATATTTTGAGAGTATTGAGTAAAAACAAACTTTAGAGGTCAGAACCAAGTCATCTTCAATTATCATATAAAATAATCTAAATATAAACAGAGATCCATGTTTAAAAAAAAAGGTTAGTATTTCACTATCTAATATATTGTCTCACATATAGGGAGACTGGAACTGATACATGTTACTACATGAATGAGCCTTTAAAATCTTATGCAAAGTGAAAGAATTCAACTATACAAGGTCACATGCTATATACTATTGCATTAGATATAGAAAAGTGTCCAGGTTTTAAACTCTCATTTATTCCATGATACTTATAATGTTATTTGTATACATTAAATACACTAAGTGTATTACCTCTTGATAATTAATTTGGTGTTCCTGAACAAGCCACAAATATTCTGATTTCTGCTTCCATCAATCTCCTTATTCTGGTTATTTCATATAATGTAATAGTATGTTTTCCATAATAAATGTCTGTTCAGGTCTTTTGCCTTTTAAAAATATATGTGGGATGTTTACGTTTGTTATTGAGTTGTACAAATCCTTTATATATTGTATATACTGGAACCTACACAGATATACTACTTGCATTCATTTTACTTAAAGGCTCACATTTTAACTATTTGGTAATGTCCTTCAGTACACAGCTGTTTTATAACTTTGATAAATTACCTATTTCTGCATATTTACTTTTGTTGTTTGTGCTTTTGTGTCAAATCTAGAAACCTGTCAAGAGCTTCACTAAGCTGGGAGAGAGATAACTGAGCTGTCAAGTGTTAGAATAGCCAATTAAAGCAACAAGCCATGAATGAAATAATGAAACCTTTAGTTACTTATTACAATAGAAATCTCTAGTCATAGCTCATGACATTTATTGATTAGCTTTGTATGTATTTCCATTATAGGTTTCCTGAATGGTCTGATGGACAACCATAATCTAACTATGTTGAACGAATTCATTCTAATGGGGATCACGGACCTCCCAGAGCTGCAAGCTCCATTACTTGGGCTCTTCCTCATTGTTTACCTAGTCTCATTGGTGGGTAACCTGGGCTTGATTATCCTCACCAAGATAGACTCCAAGCTACAAACACCCATGTACTTCTTCCTGAGACACTTGGCTTTCACTGATCTTGGTTACTCAACAACTGTAGGACCTAAAATGCTAATAAATTTAGCTGTCAATCAACATGCAATCTCCTATAATTGGTGTGCTACCCAACTCACTTTCTTCAGTATGTTTATCACCAGTGAAATTTTTATTTTGTCAGCAATGGCTTATGACCGCTATGTGGCCATCTGTAACCCTCTACTCTACACAGTCATCATGTCACAAAGGTTATGTCACTTGCTGGTCGCAATGCCCTATCTATACAGTATCTTTTTGTCTTTGCTGGGCGTTATTAAAATTTTCATTTCATCATTTTGTGGCTGTAATGTCATCAGACATTTCTACTGTGATTCTTTGCCATTGATATCATTGCTCTGCTCAGACACACATGAAATCAAATTGATCATTCTGAGTTTTGCAGCTTTTAATCTAGTTTCATCTCTTCTGATAGTCCTTGTGTCCTACATTCTGATCCTGGTTACCATCCTCAGGATGCATTCTGCAGAGGGCAGGCACAAGGCTTTCTCTACCTGTGGATCTCACCTGACAGTCATAGTCATATTCTATGGGACCCTATTCTTTATGTATGTGCAGCCCAAGTCCAGTCATTCCTTGGATACTGATAAAATGGCCTCTTTATTTTACACTTTGGTCATACCCATGCTGAATCCCTTGATTTACAGTTTGAGGAACAAGGAGGTGAAGAATGCCCTAACTAGAACCTGGAACATTTATGCAAACATTCTATTGAAAATTCCCTGTAAGATATGGTAGCAATTAATTATGTATCAGCTAATGTATACTAAGTGTCAGTGCTTTAATCTTGTGTTGTTACCTTCATGAAATGGGCAAGAATCAATGTGTGATAGGCTTAAAAATAAGAAAAGTATTTATAATTTTTAAACAAAATATATTTCTAATAAATGACTACTTTCTCCTAGTACTTCAGATATTATCATGTAAATATTCAAAGTAGATTTCATGCCATTTCTATATGTTCTCACAGGTAGCTTTTTTTTTTTTGCTTACATTAAATATTTACTTTTATAAAACTAGCCTCTATTATATTCAAAATTTTATGGTATAGGCACACAAAATAATACCTGCTATATATAAAAATACCTGATTATATAAATAGATTAATTCAAGGAAATATACTTACAATGTTAAGAGTAATAAACAAAATTTATTTATGGAGCTAAGACTAAATCAGAATATAGGCAGAATGAGAAATAAACTATATAATATGCTGAATGGTATTAAACAATATAAAAATATAATAGAACAAGCAGTCAGAATAGAGTTTAAATTTTAAGGTTGTCCGTAAGGGTGACATTTAAATAAACACTTGAAGATATGAGTGAGTGGACTATATGGCTATCTTAAAAAAAAGACCATATCACACAGAGAGAAGTGTAAATGCAAGAGTTCTTAAATGACAATATTGTTGTTGTATTATGGAACATCAGAATCAAAGGTGGTTGAAGAACAAAATGTGATTAAGGAATAGAATAGGTGATAATAAACTTGTAACAGAAGTTGACCTTGTAGGACTATCTAGACCATTGTGAAACTTGCCCTTTCTTCTAATTGATAAAAGGACTCTAAAGATTTTGAGCCAATGATTGATTAATTAATCTTATATTAAATGATGTGTTAGACTCTGTATAAATAATAGGTTGTAGGATACTGAAAAAGGAAGTGGGAAATCCTGAGGGAGTTCATTTAGTTGTGCTAATTGAGAGAGGACAGAAACTTTAGTCAGGGCAGAAAGAGTCAGAGGATAAGAAATGAATAGATTCTTCACACATTTCTTAAAGAAAAGGTCAATAATATTTCTACATATTGATGTGGTTTGTTAGAGACTTGAAAAAAATATTAATTGTTTTGAAAGAATAGAAAAACTGGTTCCTGAGCTCACCTAAGTATGCTGAATACTCTTTTTTTGTTTCCAACTAATGGGGAATAATAAAGACTGAACTTGCCTTTCTATTAAAACAAGAAGGAACACAAAATATAAAAAATCAATAATTTTCAAAACAATGATATTAGACAACAAAACAGTTTCCCTGAGAGAGGAATAATAAGGGAGGTGAACTATTATTACCCATCTTTCCTTTCTTAAGAGAGTTTCTAGGCCACCCTATCAAAGTCAACACCTAGAAGAATACTTCAGCTGATGAGGCAGAGTTGACAGTCCAGTGAGACTAGGCAGCTAGAGTTTGCAAGACAGTACTAAAGTCCAGGGTCTTCACAGATAAAGGAAAGTAGGCATCTGCAGATAATCATTCTCACTTATTCAAGGGATCAGCATCTGCAAGTGGAAACCATCCAAGGCTAAAGAAAGAATCCTATTGATATGGAATTTTTAGACTAGAATCCAGATTCTTTGCTGGAGTTTAAGAATGAATCCGTGGATAGAAAGTGGTATAGCAAAGGTGGAGATTTATTGAAGAACAAGTACAGACTCCCACAAGGGAAGAGGGAAAGAGTCTTACAGAATGGACTCCCACGTGGGAAGGGGAAGGGTTCAACTGAGTTCCCTTTCTCTAAAGTGCCTTGATATCCCCTCTATTGGTCAATATTCCCTTTGAATTGGTTACTATTGAGATTCCTGAGACCCTCCTCCCTCATTGTCCTCATATTCCTTCTGGGAGTTCTTCCTTCTTTATTTTGTAAATATAAACCTTTTTTGGCTACTACCAGTTCCCCTGCCTTATGGAAATATACCTGTTGCTGCTTCCTTGTCTTATGCAAATGTAACTGTACCTGGCTTCATTGTGTTATGGAGATGTATCTGTTGCTGCTCCCTTGTTTTATGGATATATAACCACACCTGGCATTCTTGTGTTAAGGAAATGTACCTTCTCCCTATTTTTTTTTTTTACCATGAACCCTAGTTCTAAAAATTTCCTACACATGCCTATATCCCCCTATAATTCCTGTTTCAATATGAAAAACAAATAAAGACAACAGTACTCAGAACTCAAACAGAGGAAGGAACTGTGACAATTTGTTACATAGAGTAGAAAAACTCATAATTCATGAGGTTTTATCTAGAATACACAAGAAGGTCTTTCTCTGGTGGAGGAGAATAATTAGCCTAAATTGTGAAATATAGTGGCAACCATACTTTGGTAAAAACTGCTGTTTGAATTTTAACCCTGCTAAGTCTGGCTCCTGCCTGATTAAACACGGAATACTTACCCCAGCTTCCAGGTGGAGACCTGGAGGCTAAGGCAATTTTCCCTTGCCTGGGACCAGGACCACAGGAGATTGATTCCCACTGACCCAGTAGCTTCAGGGATAGAAACTGTAGATAACCTTAGAGACTAACCTCTGAGCTCTGCTTCTGTGTTATTGGCTTTAGCAAGTTAGGGCCACATTCCAATGTCCAGCAGGATGTGACTAGCAATGACCCTGTGGGCTGACCCCAATCTTTAGAACATATTCTTTAGGATTTATAATTTAGAACAAAGGCAAATTCCTGTAGTTTGAGCCTTTAAAAGGGACCGCCTACCCCTGAAATGGTGCAGTCGTGTGGAGACCACCTGCGTGTGGTGCTCTCGCGGCTGTCCTGGCCAGATATTTCAATAAATCCTTGCCTGCCTTTTCTAATTAATCATCAGCCTCCGGTGGTCTTATTTTGAACCCAGGGTTTGACCCCACAACAAATTAAACATTGTTTTGTCATTTAAAAAAGTTGTAAAAGCAATATCTGAAAGTAGATAGATAGATAGATAGATGATAGATAGATAGATATTTATATAGATATATATGCACACAAAAATACATAACATATAAACATCAGGCTTTACTATTTAAAAACCTTCAACTGATTGAATGAGGCCCACACACATTCTGGAGGGTAATTTGTTATACTCAAAGTATATTGATTTAAGTGATAATCACATCAAAAGAAAATCTTCACTGCAACACTAGACTGATTTTTGACCAAAGAACCAGCCACTATAACCTAGCCATTAGACATAAAAAGTAATCATCAAAGCAGAAAAAAAAAAAAAGTTAATCTGGAGTAAAACGTAAGAATTTAATGCAAAAACAAATCTAACTCACTGATGAATACAATCAATAAATTCTCCTCCTTGTACTTTGTTAAACTTTCAAAGTCTTCAGGGACAATTAAGAAATTGCTTGGCATGTCTTCAGGGAGTGTATCAGACCGTGGGAATAATCTATAAATTGTTCTCACTATTTCATGTCATGAAGCACACCAGGAAAGCATGAGAGAGGCTTCATCACAGGTAAGCAGATAGATATTTTATGTGATGCTGTATTATACCAATATCTAGATACTGTTGTTGACATTTGCAAAATAACAACTTTTTCTATGGAACACCAATTTGGACTTCTGATTCGCTTCAGTGCATAGTATGCTATTGATGACGCATGAGAAAAATAGAACTGCTAAAAAAAAAAAAAAATAGAACTGCTCTCCTTTCAATTCAGATCAATTGTTCAAATATTTTCACAAATGCTAAAAAGCATCTTTGAAGTGTCATATTGCTCATGTGAAATTAACATAACATATAAATATCTAATCATATGAATAACAGAAGACAGAACCAAGAGACAACAAAGTCAAACATAGAGTCAGGAATAGAAAACTAAAAATTCTGACAGAATTATCAAGCTGAACATATTCAATTTCCAGTGATGTGTCCTTCCCAACCCTGAGTCATTTAGTGCCTCTAGGCTCTTCTTCTCAAAAACATTGTAATAATTATTGGATATTCAAATCAATGTGAATTTTTTTCTGATAAACTTGATGGGCAAAAGGGTGTTTTCACATTACATTGAGATGTGAAAACCACTTTTTGGAGGGTAGAAGATTTTTAAGTTTTATGGTGATGGTACAAGGTACACTGTGTTCAATTTCCAGTGAAATTTGTCACAAATCACATATCATTTCTTAGCAAGGATATCTTTAACAATGATAATCTGATAGTTGACACAGGTAGTAAACTATACAAACCGAATTTGATGCTTCCTATAGAAACGTAAAGCTGGTGAGAGAAAGCCCTTCTTCCTTCCCTTATCTTACAGGAAAACCATCATCTACCGATGTAAATTTTTTCTTTAGCCTTTCATTGCACTTAAAAAAATTATATTTCTTCTTATTCCATTCATTTACATTTTTCTTAAGAGTATTTCAGTATTTCTGACTTAAAATGGTAGGTACTTGGGAACGGGATAGTATATCAGAAGCTCACACCAGTAGAAGCAATGTTTTATGTAAAAAAAATGTGGCTGTCCCATAAACACATTTAAAATGTAATGTTTTAATTTTGTATTTTTATATGCTTTCTCATATCTAATTCAGTGCCTCCTATTTATATGTGCCTTGTAGCCAGAATCAATTGTATTATTTTCATTTTTTTAAAGAAAATGTATATAACATGTTTTACCCATTATTTATTTGATCTTAGAAGCCATTCTCATTTTAAGTTTGCATTACTCTTGTATTTTTTTAAAAACTGGTGGCATTTCATGGATATTTCTAAACATTTTTTAAATTATACTTATTTATGTCTACATTAAAAGCTTTTTTATACTATGGAGGAGTCCTTTCTGGCCAGACTTTAACTTCATGGAATCCATATATATAGATTTTTGAACCTTATCTTGCCAATACATTGTTGTGTAACATACTAATTTTACACCTTTTTTTTTTTTCAGTAGAGAATGTCTTTAACCAAAGGGAATGTGTATAAAAGTTTATTACTTAAACCAGTTCCACTGATCTTCCTTTGTCTCAATTTGCTCAGTTTCCTCATGCTAGCTTAGGTTCCACTATGACAAAACACATATTTTATGTCACAAACTATATAACGTATGTTAATTATAATGTACCCAGAGAAAAGAAGATGTTAGGTTTTATGTGAACTTTTATTAAATATTAGAAGGAAGGAAGAAGATCAATTATTCACAATAACAACACATTTATGTTCCACTTGGAGTCATGGAGTTGGGTCCTGGTGGAAAGAGGCAGGAGTGCACTAGGAATGGATACTTTCATAATAGACTACCCAGGCTCTTTTTTATTTTTTAATATATTTTATTGATTTTTTTGCTGAGAGGGAGGGTAAGGGATAGTTAGAAACATCAGTGAGAGAAAAACATTGATCAGCTGCCTCCTACACACTCCCTACTGGGTATGTGCCTGCTATCAAGATACATGCCCTTGACCAGAATCAAACCCAGGACCCTTAAGTCCGCATGCCAACACTCTATCCACTGAGCCAAACCAATTAGGGCTACTTGGGCTTTTTGTCAGCATACTCCACACAAAGAAGTTATGTCACACAAAAAGAATGTATGTAGACGTATGTAAAGGTAATCCATTTCAGCAACATACTGTCTATACTTAAAAAATAAAAGTAGACACACAAAATAAAAATTACATGTATTCGCTTTAGAGGGATATTTCCAGGTACCATAAATACATTGAAACATTTAATTCCTATTTACCTTCTCAACCTTATTATGAAGAATAATTGATTTTGTTGATGCGTATAGAAATTAAGAAAACTTATATCATTAGCCTTAAGCACTCCTTAGTGTATCCAACAAATATAAGTATAACAGAGACTTTAACTACCTGTGTATATTTTCCTATACACATAATATCTACTATGATATTTAAGAGTTTCCATAAGACACACATTTGTCCAATATTGGTCATGTGCTAAATTTGTCATCCTGTATCAACTATAGACATAATGGCTTAAAAAGAATGTTTCTTTTTACTTCTACCACAAAACATAATAATATTTATCTTGAACATTTTAAAATTAATATTTGTGTATTATAAACAAAAATTGCAATGTTTATATTATTGAATACTTACAAGAATTTGAATATATGATTATGAAACAAACATTAAAAATTGTGTCTGAAATTGTTGTAGATGATACATTAGCATGACAAATCAACATGACTTTTAGTAAATTAAATGAAAGGAATATGTATAAAATGAGGGCATTCTAAATGTTTCTACAAATAATTGGAATTTGGATTTATAAAATTGAATTACATAGTTAGCATAGGTTCATGTCACATTGTGTGATTATAATTTAATAAGTCCAATTATATAATTATCATTGCCTAAAAGACAACAGAAAAGCTTAACAATGAACTACAAACCTAATGCCTACAGTTTTCAATGTTTTTTATATTTACTGCCTTTTTCTGTGTTTATATTTCTATCATTACCTATAACAGGGTGTGCCACCATTGGACTTACCGGATTTGGGCTGTAAAATTCTTTGTTGGGGATATACACTTACACAGTAGGATAATTAGCAGCCTCACTAGATGCCAAACATGTGTTCCAGCAGCACAGCTCCTTCAGTTATGACAACTGAAATGCTTCTAATATTATCAAATTTAAAGAAAGACAAATTTCGCCCATGGAAAACACAAAACTCTATCCCCAACATTATTCTTGTCTCTGTGTTTATTTGTGGAAAGTGGATTATTTTAATATTGCCTAACTGGTATATTAGGATTTATTTTATTTATACCAACTTTGTATTAAAAAAAATTGCTAGATGATACTACATAAAAGCCATTGAATATGTGAATGTCTTTATCCAGAATAGGTTTTCTGATAAACCTGGATGGACCAACAAAACCTAACAGTGCTAAAAGAATTCATTCTAATGGGAATCACGGACCACCCTGAGCTGCAGGCCACCTTCTTTGGGGTGTTCCTCATCATCTATGCAGTCTCCGTGGTGGGCAACATGGGCATGATCATCCTCACCAAGATGGACTCCAGGCTTCAGACACCCATGTACTTCTTTCTCAGACACCTGGCTTTCACTGATCTTGGTTATTCAACAGCTGTGGGACCAAAAATGTTGGCAAACATTGTAACTAAACAAAAGACTATTCCCTACAATTGGTGTGCAACCCAGCTAGCGTTTTTCATCTTGTTCATCATTAGTGAACTTTTCATTCTGTCAGCCATGGCCTATGACCGCTATGTGGCCATCTGTAACCCTCTGCTCTACACAGTCATCATGTCACCAAGGGTATGCTGGGCACTGGTATCAGTCCCCTATCTCTACAGTGCTTTTCTCTCGGTGATAATCACCATAAAGATTTTCATTTCATCTTTCTGTGGCCATAATGTCATTAATCATTTCTACTGTGAGAGTCTTCCCTTGTTGACACTGCCATGCTCAAGCACACGTGAAATTGAGTTGATAATACTGATCTTTTCCGTGTTTAATTTGGTTTCATCTCTTCTGGTAGTCCTTGTGTCCTACATGCTAATCCTCCTGGCCATTCTCAAGATGCACTCTGCAGAGGGCAGGCACAAGGCCTTCTCCACCTGTGGATCTCACCTGACAGTAGTGGTTATATTGTATGCGACTCTATTCTACATGTATATGCAGCCCAATTCCAGTCATTCCTTTGATAGTGATAAAATGGCCTCTGTGTTTTACACTTTGATCATACCCATGCTGAACCCCTTGATCTACAGCTTGAGAAACAAAGAAGTGAAAGGTGCCCTGCATAGGATATGGAAAAACCTGATCAAATGCCTCAAGTGAAGTGAAATATAGAATTTGTAAGCAATAAATTAAGTGTAGAACCTGTTTGTGATATATGATAGGACTTAGAAAGCAGTGATCTGCAAGAGGCATGAGAGAGTAGAGATATAATTTTGATGTTTTCACCTTACAGATGTTGAAATAGTGATTATCCTCTAGTTTCCACTCTGATTTGTACTCAGGTTTTACTGTGAGATCAAAGCCCCAATAACTGTTTTCACATTGTCACATACTTACTTTACTTGTATCTTACACAACATTTAAAGACAGGTGCCCATCATACTGGAATAGTGACATCCAGATGATGGCAGTTACTGTTATCTGTGGTGAACACATATACAGCAATGAATAATACATAAACAGTTTGCCTTAATGATACTTTAATTATATGTTCTTTTTGCTCGGTGCCAACTCAGATTTCTTTTAAACAATACATGAACATGTATATGCTTGGGGAAGCAGAAATAATAGTGTAATTATTTTCAAGTTACATTATTGTGTACATTAAAAATCCAAAAGAATTATCAACCTGAACATGAGAGAAAATTAAATAAATATTGCAAAATCGGTGGGTAAGCAAGCATATAAAAGATAAATTTTCTATATACTAGTAAAAATTAGATGAAAATAAAGTTTAAACTATTGATTACACAATGAAAAATTTTGTAACGTTTTTAAAGAACATCCTAATGAATTCTTTGCATTACTTTACTGCTAGTGAGAAGGCTAACCACTATTTTGTAAAACTACTGTTTGAAATTCTCTGCTTTTTTTTCTCCAGATGGCCTCTTATCCTAAAATAATAATAATAATAATAATAATAATAATAACTTTGCTTTCTACCCTGCTTTAGCCTACTTGAATAATGAATAAGATAAACTTAGCTGTCTCACCTTGTAGAGCAGAGACTAGATATGCCCATAATTTCACTGCCATGCCAGGTGCATTTTTTTTTCATTTTATTATTATTATTATTGATTATGTTCTCACATAATTGTCCTTATTCCCCCATTCCCATCCCAAACCCCTCCCTAGATATGCCCCCCCCCCGAAACCCCCGTTGTCCATGGCCACTGGCTAGGACCATCTTTATGCACACAAGTCATTTGGTTGATCTCTTCCCCTTACCCCCATCCACCCTTACTTTCCCTCTGAGGTTTGAGAGTCTGGTTGCTGGTTCTCTTTCTCTGGATCTGTTTATGTTGTTCATTATTTCCTCTAGATGTGTGAGATCATGTGATCCAAGAAATATCCTTATAAGAACCTAAAGTGCAACAAACCATAATGGTTATGCTGAAAGGCAGATGAATCAGTCTGTAGTGAGTTCCTTTCTGGGCCAACAGTTCTTTTGAGTCCCAGGTGCATTTTTTAATTGCATAGAACTGTGTTGTTTTCAAGGCCAGCAGCAAGATAACCACTAAGTGCAAATAGAGCTGACTCTTTAATAAAAAGGGAAATTCTTCTTATAGACTTGCTTAGAATTAGAAATCATTTTCTCTAAGCCCACCAGTGAATAAAGTGTGACTTCAAACTCTCCGGCATTGTTTAATTATTCTGGTTCTCTGTAACACTAGAAGCTACAAAATCATCATGCTTAGGGCAGTTGGACATCCCTCTCACAATCCAGGACTGCTGGCTCCCAACCGCTCACCTGCCTGCCTCCCAGACTGTCCCAAACCACTTCTGCCTGCCAGCCTGATAACCCCCTAACCACTGCCCTGCCAGCCTGATCAGTTCCTACCTGCTCCCCTGCCAGCCCAATTGCCTCTAACTGCCCTCCCCTGCCAGCCTGGTCATCCCTAACTGCCCTCCCTTGCCAGCCTGGTCGACCCTAACTGCCCTTCCCTGCTGGACTGGTTTCCTCCCCTGCAGGCCCAGCCATCCCTAACTAACCTCCCCTACCAGCCTGGTTACCCTTAACTGCCCTAACCTGCCAGCCTGGTCTCCCCTAACTATCCTCTCCTACAGGCCTGGTCATACCCAACTGCCCTTCCTTTCAGGCCTGGTCCCTCCCAACTGCCCTCCTCTGCTGGCCTGATCACATACAACTGTCCTCCCCTGCTGGCCATCTTGTGGCGGCCATCCTGTGTCCACATGTGGCCATCCTGAGTGTTGGAGTGATGGTCAGCTTGCATATTGCCTCTTTATTAGATAGGATGTGATTATCTATAATATATCCAAATTTAACATTTTATAAATACCTAAAGAATTGTAAAGCCTTTTATTTTAAAGCATAAAATGGAATACAATGTTAATAATATCAGCAATCATAAAATCTTGAAATTGGAACCAATTTTAATATTCAAAAATAGAATAATGGATAAATAATTTGTGATGAAATTGTACCATACATAAAAATAAGGATGAGCACTCTAGAAAAACCTATGACAATACATCAAGTGAAACAGCACAGACACACACAAAAAAATGTACAGGATTTCTTTTATATTTTATAAAGTAAAAAAGTAGGTGAAAATAATCTATGCCATTAGAAGTCAGGACTTTGTGTGTGTGTGTGTGTGTGTTTGTGTGTGTGTGTGTGTGTATGACAACAGTGCATAATAGAAATGAGAATGAAGGATTATTTTGGAGTCCTGATAACATTTTATTTATTTTAGTATTTATAATTGCTGTAATCTGAATCCTGACCTTATAGTTGTGTTAATTTTATAAATATTCATTTATGATATATGCATTTGTTAATATGTATATTATACTTAGTAAATTAAATACACCACAAATAAGGGGAAAATAGCTACACCTATCTATTTTCCCTTATTAATTTCAAAACAATGTACAACATTGTGCAAACATTTCTCCATTATGTCCTCAGCAGTAAAATCATAAGCAGACACTCATTTATTTTTTCAACTTTATTTTTATTACAGGTGTCCCCCTTCCCTCTCCTCCCCCTGCCATATACACATACCTTTGCCCACCTCCACACACAACTTTGCCCACCTTCACTCACTTCTGTCAGTATCTATGGATTAACCATATATGTTCTTTGGCTAATTCTTTCACCTTCTTTCACCCAGTCCCCCACTCCCCCACGTTGCTCTGACAACTGTCAATCTGTTCAGTGTATCCATGCCTCTGTTTCTGTTTTGTTCATGAGTTTATTTTGTTCATTAGATTCCACATGAAAGTGAGATCATATGGTACTTGACTTTCTCTGACTGGCTTCACTTAGCAATATAATCTCCAGGTCCCTCCATGCTGGTGCCAAAGGTAAGATTTCCATCTTTCTTATGGCCAAGAAATACTACATGGTGTAAATACATGACAGCTTTTTTTATCCATCCATCTATAGCAGACACTCCTTATAGAGGAGACAATTAAGGCTTACAAAAAACTAAAATGCTCTCCTAAAGAAATAATAACCAAGAGAACACAAGGACAGGTACCTAATATAACTTTATTTGTGTGGCACTAAAAAGATGTCTATACAATTAGCAGATATCCCGTCGGCTTTGAAGTTTTCAAGTACTTTAAGCATAATTAACAAATTGAATCCTTTCCCCTCAGGGACAATCTCAAAGGACCAAGGAAACCCATAAATTCTCTTATTGGTTATCTTAGGAACACATCATGGGGCAGAAAGTGAGATTCTTTCTTGGAGGTGAGCAGACTGCACCTGCTTCTGTGACCTGTTCTGAGGTCCAGGGACCCCTTCATGGCCCATCTCCCATTTAACTGTGAGTCTCTAATACTCCAACTCAGTGACTTATCCTTAGCTTTAACAACCTGCTTTAAAAATTGAAGTTTCAACAACTACTTTATATGATTTTTGATGAAAACTAGACATTTATGTTGATGTAGTAAATACGACACCTCTGAGGGGCGAGGAAGCATTAATAATCTCCATCCTCAAGATCAATAGATTTGTTTTAACTTGAACCCTTAATCAAGATGTCAAATATGATATTGTTATTTGTAGTTAATTGGATGTGTTTCAGAATAACCTCAAGTAGTAAGGTATATTCATAATGTTTTTCAGTTACCTCTGAATTAAAAGGATTTTATCAATATTTTTATAAACCATGTCATTTCTCTGTTTAAAGTTTCCCACATGTATCTAAAGTTTACAAATATCATTGAAAGGATCAATGTTATTTGAAAGTCACCACTTTTAGTGAGAGGTGAGGCCAAAGCAAATTATTAAAGCATAAATTGCACTACATTGCACCTCTATCCCCCCATGTCTGGTAAGAGGACACCCCCTCCCTCTCAATGCAAGCCTGGGAAGGCTCTTTGAAATGCCATCAAATTGTATCTTGAATAACTAAATGCACACCTAACAGAAATTGGGGAAAAATTAAAACATACACAAATGCAGACTTAAGTAAAGAACAGTCTTTGCAAAATTATAAAGCAGGAATATGCAGTATGACTAAAATTAAGATTTCTTTTCCACACTAGTTATTAGTATTTATTTATTTAAATGTATTTTATTGATTTCAGAGAGGAAGGGGGAGAGAGAGAGAGAGAGAGAGAGAGAGAGAGAGAGAGAGAGAGAGAGAGAGAGAGAAACATCAATGATGGGAAAGAATCATTGATCAACTGCTTCCTGCTTGCCCCTCACTGGTGATTGAGCCAGAAACCTGGGCATGTGCCCTGACCTAGAATCAAACTGTGGTCTCCTGGTTCATAAGTAGATGTTCAACCACTGAGCCATGCCAGCCAGGCTCCACTCTATTTATTTAGTAGCTCTCTCTGAAATTCTCTATATTTTCACTCAAAAATAACTTGGGTGTTAAAATATGTACATTATGAATATTTTATTGATCTCTCAGTGTAGAATTTATTTATTGTCACTGATGTTAGAGCTGAAAGCAGAGTCTGGCAGAGGAAGGGAGTCAGAGCAGGGAAGCAGTTTAATTGATCTGAACTCTTAGTGCAATTTTATAGTGAATGTCCAATGTTTAGCTCTTCCCCTTGCATTTGTTACATGTTTTGAGAGTATTAAGTAAAAACAAATTTAAGAGGTCAGAACCAGGTCATCTTCAATTATCATATAAATTAATCTAAATGTAAACAGAGATCCATGTTAAAAAAAAAAAAAAAAAAAAGGTTTGTGTTTCATTATCTCAAATAGTTTCTCACATATAGGGGAACTGCTATTTACTAGCATAGATATAGAATAGTGTCCAGGTTTTAAACTGTCATTTATTCCATGAGATTTACAATGTTATTCATATCCACTAAATACACTAAGTGTATTATTACCTCTTGAGAATTGATTTGGTGTTCCTGAACAAGTCACAAAATCCTTGTTTCTGCCTCTATCAATCTCCTTATACTGGATATTTCATATAATGCAATTGTACAGAAAGCGACCTTGTATACTTGTATAGTTAGATTCTTTCACTTTGCATAATGTCTTAAAGGCTCATTCATGTAGTAGCATGTATCAATATTTTTTCTTTTATGAATTCTTAAGATTTCATTGTATGGATATACCATACTGGCTATATTTCTAAGTGCATATACTATTGGATTATACGTATTTTTAACTATTATGAATAGTGCTATGAAGATTTACCTGTAAGCTTTTGTGTAAACTTAACATTCAGGGTATATATCTAAGAGTGAAATTGTTAGACCATAAAGATAATTCTATGATTAGCTTATTAGCTATCAAAATGTTTTTATAGAGGCTTTTTCCAGTTTAAATGACCTAAAAGGTATTCAAAAATTCTAATATCTCCACACTGTTTCCAGCATTTATAATTTTCTGTGTATGTGTTTTTAAAATAACCATCCTAGAGGGTGTAAAACGGTACTTGAATGTAATTTTAACTTGCATTTTTCTACTCACTAATGCTATTAAGCCACTTTTCATGTACTTATTGGTCAGTTGTATATTTTCCATAATAAATGCCTGTTCAGGTCTTTTACCTTTTTTTAAAGTATGTGGGTTGTTTACATTTGTTGATGAGTTGTACAAATTATTTGTATATTGTATATACTGGAACTTTCACAGATATATTACTTGCCTTTTCTTTTTCTTTGTGTGGGTCGTATTTTAGTTATTTGATAATGTTCTTTAGTGCACAAAAGTTTATCATTTTGATAAAGCACCAATTTCTGCATTTCTACTTTTTTCTTTGTGCTTTTGTGTCAAATCTAAGAAATCTGTCAAGAACTTCGCTAAGCTGGGAGAGAGATAAATGAGCTGTCAAGATTTAGAGTAGCCAGTTATAGCAACAAGCCATAAATTAAATATTGAAACCTTTAATCACTTATTACAAAGGAAATCTCTAATCATAGCTCATGACATTTATTGATTAGCTTTGTTTGTATTCCCATTATAGATTTCCTGAATGGTGATGGACAACCATAATCTAACTATGTTGAACGAATTCATTCTAATGGGGATCATGGGCCTCCCAGATCTGCAGGCTCCATTACTTGGGCTCTTCCTCATTGTTTACCTAGTCTCCTTGGTGGGTAACCTGGGCTTGATTATTCTCACCAAAACAGACTCCAAGCTACAAACACCCATGTACTTCTTCCTGAGACACTTGGCTTTCACTGATCTTGGTTACTCAACAACTGTAGGACCTAAAATGCTAGTAAATTTAGCTGTCAATCAACATGCAATCTCCTATAATTGGTGTGCTACCCAACTCACTATCTTCAATATGTTTATCACCAGCGAAATTTGTATTCTATCAGCAATGGCCTATGACCGTTATGTGGCCATCTGTAACCCTCTGCTCTACACAGTCATCATGTCACAAAGGTTATGTCACTTGCTGGTCGCAATGCCCTATCTATACAGTGTCTTTTTGTCTTTAATGATCACCACAAAAATTTTCATTTCATCATTTTGTGGCTGTAATGTCATCAGACATTTCTACTGTGATTCTCTGCCATTGATATCATTGCTCTGCTCAGACACACATGAAATCAAATTGATCATTCTGAGTTTTGCAGCTTTTAATCTAATTTCATCTCTTCTGATAGTCCTTGTGTCCTACATTCTGATCCTGGTTGCCATCCTCAGGATGCATTCTACAGAGGGCAGGCACAAGGCTTTCTCTACCTGTGGATCTCACCTGACGGTCATAGTCATATTTTATGGCACCCTATTCTTTATGTATGTGCAGCCCAAGTCCAGTCATTCCTTGGATACTGATAAAATGGCCTCTTTATTTTACACTTTGGTCATACCCATGCTGAATCCCTTGATTTACAGTTTAAGGAACAAGGAGGTGAAAAAAGCCCTAAGTAGAACCTGGAGCACTTGTGCAAATATTCTGTTGAAAATTCATTGTAAAATATGGTTGCAATAAATTATGTACTACCAAATGTATACTAAGTGTCATTGCTTTGATTTTGCATTGTTTCTTTCATGAAATGGGCAAGAATCAATGTTAGACAGGTATTAAAATAAGAAAATATTTATTATTTTCAAACAAAAGATATCAGTAATAAATGACTAGTTTCTGTTTATGCATCAGATATTAACCTATAAATATTCAAAGTCAGATTAGGTGCCATTCCTATATGTTCTCATATGTAGCTATTTTTTTTTTGCTTCCATTCAATATTTATTTTTTATAAACCAGCCTTTATATTATATTCAAAATTACATTGTATAGGCACACAAAAAATACTTGATATATATAAAAATATCTGATTATATAAATAGATTGATTCAAGGGAATACAATTACATTCTTAAGAGTATGAACAAAATTTATCTATTTATGGAGCTAAGACAAAATCAGAATATAGGCAGAATAAGAAGTAAGCTATATAATATAATGGATGGTATTAAGCAAGATAAAAATGTAATAGAACAAGCAGCCAGAATAGAGTTTAAATTTTAAGGTTGTTAGTAGAATGACATTTAAATACACACTTGAAGATATGGATATCTAGGAGAAAACCATATCAAGAGAAAGCAGTATAAGTGCAACAGTCCTTAAATGACAATATTGTTGTTGTATCATGGAACATCAGAATCATAGGTGTTTGAAGAATAAAATGTGATTAGGGAATAAAAGAGGTGATAATAAACTTGTAACAGACGTTGATCTTATAGGACTATATAGACCATTGTAAAACTTGCCCTTTCTTCAGATTGATAGAAGCACCCTGAGGATTTTTAGCCAATGAATGATTAAATTATTCTTATGGTAAATGACAAGTTAGACTTCTATACAAAGAATATATTATAGAATACTAAAGTTTGAAATTGGGAAATTCAGAGTGAATTCATTTAGTTGTGATAATTGAGAGAGGACAGAAACTTAAGCAATGGCAGAAAGAGTCAGAGGATAAAGAAATGAATAGATTCTTTACACATTTAACACATTTTTAAATAAAAGTCAATAATATTTTTTCATATTGATGAAGTTTGTTAGAGGCTTGAAAAAAATTAATTATTTTTAAAGAATGGGAAATCTAGTTCCAGAGCTCACCTAAGATATGCTGAATATTCTTTTCTGTTTTCAACTAATGTGGAATAATAGGGACTGGACTTACCTTTCTAGTAAAACAAGAACAAACAAACACAAGATGTAGGAAATGATAGTTGTCAAAACAATGATGTTAGGCAACAAGACAGTTTCCCTGAGAGATGACGAATAAGGGAGGTGAACTCTGATTACTCAGCTTAAGAAACTTTCTAGAAACTTTTTAAGCCACCCTGCCAAAAGGTCAAAACCTACAGGGGTCTTCAAACTACGGCCCGCGGGCCACATGCAGCCCCCAGGGGAGTCTGATCCTGCCCGCCAGGTTTTTTGGGCAGTGAGCGCAGCCAAGGTGTTACAGTAGGGATTAGTAGTTCATATAGTCCGGCCCTCCAGCTCTCTGAGGGACCGTGATCTGGCCCCCACTTTAAAAAGTTTGAGGACCCCTGAGTCCTAGAAGAATACTTCAGCTGATGAGGCAGAGTTGACAGTCCAGTGAGACCAGGCAGCTGGAGTTCATAAGACAGAGGACTAAAGTCCAGGGGCTTCAAGGGGAAAGGAAAATGGGCATCTGCAGATAATCCTCCTCACTTATTCAAGGGGTGACTGATCAGTACATGCAAGTGGAAACCACCCAAGGCTAAAGAAAGAATCGTATTGATATGGAATTTTTAGACTAGAACCCAGATTCTTTGTCTGCTGGAGTTTAAGAATGCATCCATGGATAGAAAGTGGTATAGCAAAGGTGGAGATTTATTGAAGAACAAGTACAGACTCCCAGTAGGGAGAAAGAAAGAGTCCCACAGAATGGTCTTCCATGTGGGAGGGGGGAAAGGATCCCACTGAGTTCCTTTTCCCTAAGGCATATAAAGACTGAAGATCTTGGAGCCTTGGAGCCCTCTGATTGGTCAATATTCCCTTTGAACTGGTTACTACAGTGATTTCTGAAGCCCTTCTCCTACATTGTCCTCTTATTCCTTCTGGGTGTTCTTCCTTCTTTATTTTGTAAATATAAACCTTTTTTGGCTACTACCAGTTCCCTTGTCTTATGGAAATAAACCTGTTACTGCTCCCTTTTCTTATGAAAATACACCTGGCATTCTTGTGTTAAGGAAATGTACCTTCTCGCAATCTGTAGCCCTAGTTTTTTTTTCCATGGACCCCAATTCTAAAAATTCCCTAAACCTGCCTATACCCTCCTAAAATTCCTGTTCCAATATGAAAAAAATTAAAGACAGCAGTACTCAGAACACAAACAGAGGCAGGAACTGTGATAATTTGTTACACAGAGTAGAAAAACTCATAAAAATTCATAATTCATGGGGTTTTATGTAGAATACACAAGAAGGTCTTACTCCTTGTCTCAAGTAGATCCTGGGAAAGGATCTGTGTTGTTTAGCTAAGGCATAACTGTGCAGGTGTGGGACATTCAAATTATTGCTAGAGAAGAGGCTACTCTACAAAAACAGGACCAAGGGCAGTCTTAGGACCAAAAAGACCAGAAGCTTAAATTTAAATTTTAAGTGTACGCAAAATAATTCAGTTAACTGCTGGATGAATTATATCACATGAAACATATGCAATTGTAAATAACATAGCACTTTATTACTCACACAATTCCTGATGCTGTGGGTACAGGCTTACATGGGGATCCTGGTGGTGCTGTCCTCTGGGGTCCGGAGTCTGGGCTGGTCCAGTCAGGATGCAGGGCCTGGCGTTCCTCACCCAAGAGCTTGGTTGTGTCTCAACCAGGAGTTACTAGCCATTCTTCTGTCATCAGGCAGGAAGAGGAGCATGGAGCGGCATAGCTTGCCAGACTAATAAAAAGATGTGCCTTTGTGACTGTCTTGACAGGAGAGCACTGGGCTGATCAGGATCCCCATTTTAAAGGTTGTATCACATTTGCAGCAGTCCAGGTGGCTATCAATGAATTAAGTCAATGGACACATGTTTATCTCAAACAGGGCGAGGGGCTACATGTGGTTATATCACTCACTCAAGGGGTTATCTTGACCAGTCACTCTGAGTTGTTTACTGAAGTTCAAATCCTTATCTATGAAGAACACATGCTTCAGGGCAGTGGGGAATGTGTCCTTATGATCACACTTTAAGTTTCATGGAAAGTTAATTTATGTGTTTTAAAACTTTCTTAATATTTTTTGTGCATTTTAAAAGAATTTTTAAACATTTCTATATATTATTATGACACTCCAGAAAGGAGATGATGATAGAGAGATGATAGATAGATATTCCATATAATAAAGAGGTAATATGCAAATTGACCATTACTACAAAGATAGCTGCCTCCATATGGACATAAAATGGCTGCCACAAGATGGCCTACAGGAGAGGGCAGTTGTGGGTGATCAGGCCAGCAGGAGAGGGCAGTTAGGGGTGATAGGGCTGGCAGAGGAGGATAGTTGGGGGAGACCAGGCCTACAGGGGAAGACAATGGGGGGGGGGGGGGGGGCGGGGGCAAACAGACCTGCAGGGGAGGGTAGTTATGGGTGACCAGGCCTGCAGGGGAGGGCAGTTGTGTTGATCAGGTTGGCAAGGGAAGGCAGTTAGGAGTGACCGGGACATTAAGGGAGGGCAGTTGGAGGTGAACAGGCCTGCAGGAGAGGGCAGTTAGGGGCTACCAGGCTGACAAGGGAGGGCAGTAAGGGGCAATTGGGCTAGCTGGAGAGGGCAATTGGAGATGACCAGGCCTGCAGGGGAGGAAAGTTAGAGGCAACCAACCCAGCAGGGGAGGGCAATTAGGGGTGATTGGGCCAGCAGGGGAGGGCAGTTGGGGGGACCAGGCCTACAGGAGAAGGCAGTTGGGGGTTAGCAGGCCTTCAGGGGAGGGCAGTTATGGGGACTAAGCTGGCAAAGGAGGATAGTTATCGGTGACCAGGCCTGCAGGGGAGGACAGATAATGGGGATCAGGCTGGCAAGGGAGGGAAGTTAGGGGTGACTGGGCCAAGCAGGGAAAGGCAGTTGGGGGAAACCAGGCTTTTAGGTGGGGCAGTTAGGGGTGACCAGACCTTTAAGAAAGGGCCAGTTGGGGTTACTAGCCCTGCAGGGGAGTGCAGTTGGATACACCAGGTCTGCAGGGAAGGACATTTAGGGGTTACCAAGCCAGCAGGATAGGGCAGTTGGGCATGAACAGACTTGTAGGTGAGGGCAGTTAGGGACAATTGGGCTGGCATGAGAGGGCAGTTAGGGACCACCAGGCTGGCAAAGAAGGGAAGTTAGGGGTGACCAGGCTAGAAGGGGAGGGCAGTTTGGGTTGACCAGGTGGTAGGGAAGGACAGTTAGGGGCAATGGGATCATCAGGGTAGCAGTTAGGCATCTATCTGGCCTGCAGGGAAGTAGGTAGGAGGTGATCAGGCTGGCAGGCAGGCAGGTGAGTTGTTAGGAGCTAGTTCTCCTGTATTATGAGAGGGATGTTTGACTTCCCATTTAGGCCCCATGCCACCAGGATCAGGCAGTCAAACATCCCTACTGAACTCCCAGATTCAAGAGGGTGCAGGCTGAGCTGAGGGACCCACACACCCCTTCCTTGTACACAAATTTCATGTGCCTGGCTTCTAATATATATATATATATATATATATAAACTCTGTTTCCCCGAAAATAAGACAGTGTCTTATATTAATTTTTTCTCCCAAAGTTGCACTAGGTCTTATTTTCAGGGGATGTCTTATCTTTCCATGCACTAGGTCTTATTTTCAGAGGATGTCTTATTTTCGGGGAAACACGGTATATATATATATATATATATACATATATATATATATATATATCCACATACACAACATATAAACACCAGGCTTTACTATTTAAAAACCTTCAACTGTTTGAATGAGGCCCACCCAAATTCTGGAAGGTTATTGGCTATACTCAAGTGTATTGATTTAAGTGATAATCACATCGAAAGAAAATCTTCACTGCAACACTAGATTGATTTTTTATCAAAGAACCAGCAACCACAATCTAGCCATTAGACATAAAAAATAATCATCAAAGCAGAAAAAAAATAGAAAGAGAAAACTAATCTGCATTAAAAGGTAAGAATTTAATACAAAAACAAACAAATCTAACTCACCGATGAATAAAATTAATTAATTCCCTTCTTGTATTTTGTTAAACTTACAAATTCTTTAGGGACATTTAGGAAATTGTTTGGCATCTTCAGGGAGTGTATTAGACAGCGGGAATAATCTATAAATTGTTCTGTTTCATGTCATAAAGCGCACCAGGAAAGCATGAGAGAAGCTTCATCACAGGTAAGCAGATAGATATTTTACAATATGTGATGCTGTATTATACCAATATCTGTATACTGTTGGTGACATTTGCAAGACAACAACTTTTTCTATGGAACACCAACCAGGACTTCTGATTTGCTTCAGTGCATAGTATGCTATTGATGATGCATGAGAAAAATAGAACTGCTCTCCTTTCAATTCAGATTAGTTGCTCAAATATTTTCACAAATGCTAAAAAGCATCTTTGAAATGCTAGTGTCATATTGCTCATGTGAAATTTATGTATCATATAAAAACTTAATCATATGAATAACAAAAGACAGAACCAAGAGACAAGAAAGTCAAACATAGAGTCAGGAATGGAAAACTAAATATTCTGACAGAATTATCAAGCTGAACATATTCACTTTCCAGTGGTATGTTCTTCCAAACCCTGAGTCACTTAGTGCCTCTAGGCACTTCTTCTTAAAAACGTTGTAATAATTATTGGATATTTAAA
The DNA here is from genome assembly GCF_964339955.1 of Pipistrellus hanaki. Lineage (NCBI taxonomy): Eukaryota > Metazoa > Chordata > Mammalia > Chiroptera > Vespertilionidae > Pipistrellus > Pipistrellus hanaki. The sequence goes on along the minus strand of NC_140511.1, from coordinate 65,302,294 downwards.
TCAATGTATGAATGTGAATTTTTTCTGATAAACGTGATGGGCAAAAAAAAAAAAGGATGTCTTCACTTTACATTGAGATGTGAAAAGCAATTTTTGGAGGGTAAATCTATATTTATATCTTTGAACCTAATCTTGCCAATATTCTATTGTGTAATATAGTGATTTTACACCTTTTTTTTTCATTAGAGAATGCCTTTATCCAAAGAGAATGTTTACCAAAGTTCATTACATAAAACCAATTCCACTAATCTTCCTTTCTCTCAATTTACTCAGTTTCCTCATACGAGGTTCCACTATGAAAAAACACATATTTTATGTCACAAACCATATAATGTATGTTAATTATAATGTACCTGGAGAAAAGAAGATATGTTAGGTTTTATGTGAACTTTTATTAAATATTTTAAGTAAGGAAGAAGTTCAATTGTTCACAATAACAACACATTTATGTTCCACTTGGAGTCATGGAATTGGGTCCTGGTGGAAAGAGGCAGGAGTGCACTAGGAATCGTTACCTTCATAATAGACTACTCTGGCTCTTTTTTAATTTTTTAATATATTTTATTGATTTTTTTTTTTTTGCTGAGAGGGAGGGTGAGGGATAGTTAGAAACATCAGTGAGAGAAAAACATTGATCAGCTGCCTCCTACACACTCCCTACTGGGTATGTGCCTGCTATCAAGATACATGCCCTTGACCAGAATCAAACCCAGGACCCTTAAGTCCGCACGCCGACACTCTATCCACTGAGCCAAACCGATTAGGGCTACTTGGGCTTTTTGTCAGCATACTCCAGTCACACAAAAACAACGTATGTAGACAAATGTAAAGGTAATCCATTTCAGCAACATACTGTCTATACTTAAAAAATAAAAGTAGACACCCAAAATAAAAATGACATATATTTTCTATTAGAGGGATATTTCCAGGTACCATAAATACATTAAAACATTTAATTCTTATTAATCTTCCAAACCATATTATGAAGAATAATTGATTTTGTTGATGTGTATAGAAATTAAGAAAACTTATATCATTAGCCTTAAGTACTCCTTAGTATATCCAACAAATGGAAGTATAACAGAGACTTTAACTACCTGTGTATATTTTTCCTATACACATAATAACTACTATGATCTTTAAGCGTTTCTTTCCATAAGATACACATTTGTTCAAAATCGGTCGTGTGCTAAATTTGTCGTTTTGGTATCAACTGTAGACATAATGGCTTTAAAAGGAATATGTTTTATTTTTTTAATTCTACCATAAAATGTAATAATATTTATTTTCAACCTTTTAAAATTAATATTTGTGTATTTTAAACAAATTACAAATTTAAAAATCATATAGAATCCTTGCGAATAGTTGAACATATCATTATGAAACATAAACATTAAAATATGGCATCTGAAATTGTTGTAGGTGATACTTTAGCCTGACAAAACAATATGAATTTTAGAAGTGGACCATTTTAATATAGCCTAACTGGTATATTAGGGTTTATTTTACTTATATCAACTTTGCATTAAAAAAAATTGCTAGATGATACTACATAAAAGCCATTGAATATGTGAATGTCTTTATCCAGAATAGGTTTTCTGATAAACCTGGATGGACCAGCAAAACCTAACAGTGCTAAAAGAATTCATTCTAATGGGAATCACGGACCACCCTGAGCTGCAGGCCACCTTCTTCGGGGTCTTCCTCATCATCTATGCAGTCTCCGTGGTGGGCAACATGGGCATGATCATCCTCACCAAGATGGACTCCAGGCTTCAGACACCCATGTACTTCTTTCTCAGACACCTGGCTTTCACTGATCTTGGTTATTCAACAGCTGTGGGACCAAAAATGTTGGCAAACATTGTAACTAAACAAAAGACTATTCCCTACAATTGGTGTGCAACCCAGCTAGCGTTTTTCATCTTGTTCATCATTAGTGAACTTTTCATTCTGTCAGCCATGGCCTATGACCGCTATGTGGCCATCTGTAACCCTCTGCTCTACACAGTCATCATGTCACCAAGGGTATGCTGGGCACTGGTATCAGTCCCCTATCTCTACAGTGCTTTTCTCTCTCTGATAATCACCATAAAGATTTTCATTTCATCTTTCTGTGGCCATAATATCATTAATCATTTCTATTGTGACAATCTTCCCTTGTTGACACTGATATGCTCAAGCACACGTGAAATTGAGTTGATAATACTGATCTTTTCTGTGTTTAATTTGGTTTCATCTCTTCTGGTAGTTCTTGTGTCCTACATACTGATCCTCCTGGCCATTCTCAAGATGTACTCTGCAGAGGGTAGACACAAGGCCTTCTCCACTTGTGGATCTCATCTGACCGTGGTAGTTGTATTCTATGCAACTCTCTCCTTCATGTATATGCAGCCCAAGTCCAGTCATTCTTTTGATAGTGATAAAATGGCCTCTGTGTTTTACACTTTGATCATACCCATGCTGAACCCCTTGATCTACAGCTTGAGAAACAAAGATGTGAAAGGTGCCCTACATAGCCTATGGAAAATCCTGAGCGAACACCCCAGGTAAAGTTCAATATCAAATGTGTATATCATAAATTAGGTTATAAAAGCTGTTTATGATGTATGATAAGCCTTAGAAAGCAGTGATGTTATGTAGGCTTGGGAAACTGGAAATGTTTTTTTGTGGTTGTTGTTATAAATTTGTTCATGTTCACCTAATAACAATTGTTCTCATATCAGCTGCAGATTGGTACAATATCTGCAAATCAACATATGTGACACACTATGTAAATAAAATGAAGGATAAAAGTCACATGATCATCTCAATAGATGCAAAAAAAAAATATTGTGTGTGTGTTTTTTTCAATGATTAAAGGTCAGCAAACCTCTTGGAGCCGGGATGTCTAGAAATTGAAGTCTGCTTCTTTTGAAGTTAGTTCCTAGAATTTTTAAGCAAACAGTTACATCTTAGTTAACAGGTCATCATTTACAAAAACAACCGTAATGGAACGGTGGGTGGGTTACATCTGCACTGCTGTGGGAACACACCTTGATGTAACTGAGATAGGCTGAACCACTCTTATATAAATCTTCCAATTACTTCTTGACCATCTCCTAGATAAGATTAAAATTTGCCTTCAGATACTCCCCAAACCAATGCGCCTGCACCTGTGCCAGCCAGTGCCAGCCCAGGTTGGGAATCTGAAGAATAAAAGGATCCGCTCTGCGTCTGCAGGAGAGAACCCAGCTCTGTAAAAGCCAGGCCCCAGCAGCAGTTCTGGGAGCCCTACTCTGTCAAGCTCACTCCTTTTATCTTCCTCTCACCCAGTTCTTAGTAAATTTCTCTTTTGAAACAATTTGGCCTCCTCTCTTGATTTCTGTCCTGGGTGAGGGAGGAGAACCCCTCTGCCACTGCATAATCACCCTGGGAAATTCATTTGGCAGCATTTACTGAATGTGCATATTCTATGATTCAGCAATGTAATAAATAAATGACTCAGTGTAAAGAATATGTCCAAGTAGAAATACATTCAAGATTAAGCTCATATAGATTGAGTATTGGTGTGGACCCAAGGGAGGATAGAAATAGCTGTTTTTAAAGACCAGTATCAGGAATTTTTGTGCATATTTTTCTCTAAACAGTAATTGATTATTTAATAAATACATGAAAAAATCCCAATTTTTATTATTTTATAATAAAAATAGCTTTAGTTTCTAAGCATAAAATGAAATAGGATGTTGACAATGTTGCTATTCATAAAACCTCTAAATTGGAACCAATGAAAACATTCAACAATAAATAGAACAATGGATAACTAATCTGTGATATATTTATAAAATACCTACTGGGGGTTGAGCCCACAACCCATGCATTTGGCCTTAACCAGAATGAAACCTGGGACCTCTTAGTGTGCAGGCCGATGCTCTATCCACTGAGACAAACCAGCTAGGTCGTAGTTACCACTTTTAATAATGCTATGTGCTTTACAAATTCAAAATTATCATTGAAAACATCAATATCATGTGCAAATGACCATTTTTAGTGGGAGGTGAGGCCAAAGCAAAGACATTAAAGCATGCACTTCACTGTCTAGCACCCCCATCCCACTGTAAAGTCTCATAAGAGTACTTAGTTTCGCAAGAGTGAAATGTCATCAAATTGTCTCTTAAATGACCAAATGCACATCTGATGGATGTTGGAAGAAAGATTAAAATGTGCACGAATAAAAAGGAATGTATGCTTTATCTAAAATTAAGATACCTTTTCCACTCCTTATTTAAACTCCCTTTATTCCCACTCCACAATTGCAGAGGTGTTTACATATAGGCATCTAAACGTAAATTTTATTGATTTTTTATTGCAGAACTCATTATTTGTCACTTAATTTAGAGTTGAAAGCTGTATTTGACACAGAAAGGGAAGTAGCCTAGGAAATAACAAAACTTCTCTGAGCTCTATAGTTAGGGTAGTTATATAGTAAAGGTCCAATGCTAAGCTCTGCCCATTGCATTTTTTACACAATTGCAAAATCATAAAAAAATATTTAAATGTTCAAAAACAGGTTATCTTCAATAATCATATAAAATAATATAAATGTAAATGTTAAAAATGGTTAGTGTTTTACAGAGAACTCTAAAAATGGTGAGAAGAATATCTTTCTCACATATAGGGAGATTGGTATTTACTAGCAGGAATCTAGAAAAAAAGCACACTTTTTAGAACACATTTATTGAATCAGATTTATATTGTTTTTTAAAATATATATATTTTATTTATTTCAGAGAAGAAAGGAGAGAGTGTGATAGAAACATCAATGAAGAGGAAGAATCATCTATTGTTTGACTCCTGCACATCTCCTACTGTGGATTGAGCCTTCAACCCTAACTCTAACCCACCAGCAACACCCACCAGCCAATCAGGAGTGATTATGCAAATTAACCTCAACCAAGATGGGTGCGGCCACAGAGAGCAGGAGAGAGGCTTGGGTTTCCCCAGTGATGGAGGAAGCCAAGCTTTCCACACACCCTGGCTGGCCCAGACCTCCACTGAAGGCTACAAAGTTTCAATTCTAGAAGATACATAAATCCCAACAGAAATGGCTGCCGCCACTGAGCACACAGAAGGTTTGGCTCTACTCCAGGCTACAAAGTTTCAATTGTAGAAGACAAATAAACCCCAGATATTGGAGCCTCCACTTGGGTCACCAGGGGATGTGGCCGGTCTGCAAACCACCACAGGCCCATCGCCCAGGCCACCCCACACCCCAAAGGAACCCCCACCCTGATCAGGGACATTTTTCAGGGCAAACTAGCAGGCTCCCATTCATGCATCAGGCCTCTATCCTATCTAATAAAAGAGTGATATGCAAATTGACCATCACTTCAACACCCAAGATGCTTGTCCCCATGTGGTCAAAGATCCTGCCCCATGTGTCCACAAGATGGCCACCACAAGATGGCCAGCAGGGGACGGCAGTTGGGAGGGACCAGGCATGCAAGGGAGGGCAGTTGGGGGTAATCAAGCCTGCAGGAGAGGGCAGTTAGGGGTGACCAGGCTGGCAGAGGAGGGAAGTTGGGGGCGACCGTGCCTCTACAGGGAAGGGAAGTTGGGGGGGACCCAGGCTTACAGGAGAGGGCAGTTGGCAGGGATCAGGCCTGCAGGGGAGGGCACTTAGGGGTAAACAGGCTGGGAGGGGAGCAGTTAGGCATAAATAAGGCTGGCAAGGTACTGGTTAGGGGGTGATCAGGCTGGCAGGCAGAAGCAGTAGGGGAAATCAGGAAGGCAGGCAGGCAAGCAGTTGGGAGCCAGCAGTCCTGGATTGTGAGAGAGATATCCAACTGCCCATTTAGGCCCAATCCTGGTGGGATGAACATGAAATTACTCTGGATTTCTATCACATTTCTTATTACTCAGAAATTATTTTTTTTAATATATTTTTTTATTGATTTCAGAAAGGAAGGGTGAGGGAGCAAGACATAGAAAAATCAATGATGAGAGAGAATCATTGATTAGCTGCCTCCTGTATGCCCCCTATTTGGAGATCGAGCCTGCAAATGGTGGAATTGGGCCTAAACGGGCAGTCGGATATCCCTCAAGGTGTCCTAGATTGGAGAGGGTGCAGGCTGGACTGAGGGATAACTCCCCCTGTGCACGAATTTCATGCACCAGGCCTCTAGTGTGACTATTAAGGGAACTTTATGGTAATAGAATAGATCTGTATGTAGTGTGTTTGTATAGAATAGAATAACTAACATGGTGCAATAGGTTGTAAAAAAAAAAAAGCAAAAGAGAAGTGCTGAACAGACAGATGATGAAAACTCACAGTGCAATGAGAAGTAACAGTAACTAATTTCTGTCCCTGAGGAAAAGAAAAACACGCTACACTGTACCAGAGTGAAATGGTCAGTCTCTCTGATTTAATCTTAATCAAGCCTGCTTTGTTCCCATGACCTTTGGGCTAATAGCTTCTGCTTTGTCTTGCATATGGACTTGCTAATCATTAGAGGAATCCTGCTTGAAGCTTGAGTTTTAACTTTCCTTACTCCAAACTCTGATGTTTGAGTTTTGGCCTTTTGAAGTGTCTGACACATGGACTTTTGATCAGTAACAACATGAGCAACAAATCAAGAAAGCAATGTATCATTTTAATTTCCTGAAAGTTTTAAAATAGCAGAACAGTATTTAAATATTTATACACTGTCACTCATTTGAGGAGACCACTGTGTAAATGCAGACTCCTGATGGGCATCAAGAGTCCTATGTGCTACAAAAGAAAAGTTAACCAAGAATAAAAAATAAAAAGAAGGAAAGAATGAGTGAGGGAAAGGCAGAAGTAAGGGAAGAAGGAAGGAAGGAAGGAAGGAAGGAAGGAAGGAAGGAAGGAAGGAAGGAAGGAAGGAAGGGAGGGAGGAAGGGAGGAAGAAAAGAAGGAAGGAGAGGGAGAGAAGGAGGAAAGGAGAGAGGGAGGAATACATGGTAAATAAAAATTGTCATGGCAATTAAATGACATCCTCGAGGCATTTAATTGTGCTATAAAATACTATAGGGACAATCAACAAATTTCTTGGTATCTCCTCAGGGACAGTCTCAAAAGGTGAAAGAAATCCATAAATTGTTCTCACTGAGCCATGTAAGAAACACATGAGGGAGTCATGAAAGAGGCTTCAGGACAGGTAAAAAGAGAGCATTTCATGTGGTGTCTCCTGTTACCAATACTGACAATGTTTCAGTGATATATGCCAAGTGTCAGGTTAATTAAATGACAAAGCTCTAGCAAAATGTTTCCATTTCTGACTTAGTTCTTTTTACTTTCTACTACTCCATAATGCCTAGTAGGAGTAGGCCCCTCTCCTTATCTCATCATATTAATGTTTTTGAGTATTTTCACTTAAGTTGGTAGACTAAATGTTCAAACGCATCTTTGAAATACATCATGCGATTGCTTATAACATATTTGTTTTACATGAATGATTATATCTGTAATGCAGCCAAAACTGAATACAAATGAAGAGTAATAAAGAAATATGAATTTCTAAAAATTGGCAAAATTATGAAGCTACAGGTATTTAATCTATCATTTTTTTAATCTATCATTTTGATGTCCTTTCAAACTTTTAGTTAATTAGTAGTTCTAGTCCTTTTTGGATACTTTCAATATAATTTAATATTTAATAATTACTTGAATAAATCTATAAGTAGGATTCTTTCCACCTCACATTGAGATGTGAAAGACATTATGAGGACATTAGCAGACTATATGTACTCAGTTTTATAATAACAGCAAAATATTCAGCATGCTTTTTAATGTCAAATGAAATATAACAGAAAGCAAATATAATTATTTGAAAGAGTTTAGCTTTTAAAAAAACTCAAATCAGTATTTAACAAAAAATGTTAAACCATGAAAAAGCAATTTGATTCTTACCATTCAACATTGAGGCTTGTGAGAAGAAACACACACTTTTATCTTTCCTTACCACACTGAAAATTGAAACTTACCAAGTATGATTTTTCTCAGTCTTTTCATATTTGCAAAACAAAACACACAAAAACAAGATTCATACAGATTCTTATTAAATTTATTGAAGATATGTTTCTAAAATTACTATTTATTGATGCATATTTCCACATTTTTGATATGAGAAAGGTATGTTCATCAAAGCAGGGTAGACAATTAGGAGGTCACAAACTTATTTAAATGCACATTTAATGTAGTCATTTTATAGTTAATGTTATGAAATTATGGTTTTATTTTTATACCCCTCAGAGACTGCTGTCACTGTAACTTTTATAGTAACCAGTATTATTTCTACTTTTTAAAGGCATCACTCACACACAATATTTTAAATTTAATAAATCTTTTACTTTAATCTGGCATTCATTTACTCTGGTACATCCTTAATCTGTGTATTATTGGGGGCATTGGTATACATTTTTATTTGATCATATTAAATGTTTATCTGTGTTTTGTATTTTATCATAGTTTGAAGGCATTCCTTGGGCTTAAGTTGTAGAAGAATTTAAAGTAATATCTAAGAATTCATGGACACCTCAACTTTAGTGTGTTTTATTTTACCTCTCTAATACTGTGTAACATGGTGACTTTATTATATTTGATGTGCACACTTCTAAACTTACAGTAAAGAGTATAGTATTTCTTTACCCAAAGAAAGTTTTTTGTCTTGTTATATGAAACCAATGCCAATGCTTCCTCATAGAGTTGTTGATAGAGATAGATGGAGATTAAATGATCCAAAATATTGGTTTTGTATATGATAATAAAGAGTTTTGGATGTTACAGTTCTGGCCAAAGTTTTGAACATACCTTAAGTGAGGATATAACTGAGATTATATATAATGTTTTATCATGTAAAGATGATTCTTAATTTAATCTACTATAGTTTTCTTATTTATGCACCTAATTTCTGTCAATTGTATTGATTGTTTTGTCCTGTATCACTCATCTCCACTTGAGAATCACCAACTATTTATCTCTAGCTCTATTTGCAAATATTATTTTTTGTGTGTGTGTGTAAGACAGGTTTGTCTTCATGTATTATAAACTGGAAAGTCTAGATGCATCTTATTTATACTAGCTTTGAATACTAAAAATCTTCCAGGTATAATACGTGAAATCTTTTGACTATGCTGATGTCTCTTTCCAGAATAGGTTTCCTGAAAAACGTGCATGGAAACACAAAACCTAACAATGTTAAATGAGTTCATGCTCACGGGGATCACAGACCGCCCTGAGCTGCAGGCTCCATTATTTGGACTCTTCTTGATTATCTATGTGATCTCCGTGGTGGGCAACCTGGGCATGGTCATTCTCACCAAGGTGGACTCCAGGCTCCAAACACCCATGTACTTCTTTCTCAGACACCTGGCTTTCACTGATCTTGGTTATTCAACAACTGTGGGGCCTAAAATGTTAGTAAATTTTGTCGTGGATCAAAACACAATCTCCTATTACTTTTGTGCAATACAACTAGCCTTTTTTCTTGTGTTTATTGTCAGTGAGATTTTTATTCTATCCGCAATGTCCTACGACCGCTACGTGGCCATCTGCAACCCTCTGCTTTACCCAGTCATCATGTCGCAAAGGCTATGTCGGCTGCTGGTGGCTATTCCCTATCTCTACAGTACGTTTGTTTCTCTTCTAGTCACCATAAAGGTTTTTAACTTACCTTTCTGTGGCTACAACGTTGTCCGTCATTTCTACTGTGACAGTCTCCCCTTGTTATCATTGCTCTGCTCAAATACACATGAGATTGAAATGATTATTCTGAGTTTAGCTGGCTTTGATTTGATTGCATCTCTTCTGGTAGTTCTTGTGTCTTACTTCCTCATTCTTAAATCCATCCTCAGGATGAACTCTGCTGAGGGTCGGCACAAGGCTTTTTCTACATGTGGGTCCCACCTGACAGTGGTCATAGTGTTCTACGGGACTTTGATATTTATGTATGTGCAACCTGAGTCCAGTCATTCCTTTGACAGTGATAAAGTGGCTTCCATATTTTACACCCTCGTTATCCCCATGTTGAATCCCTTGATCTACAGCTTGCGGAACAAAGATGTAAAATGTGCACTGCAAAGGGTGTGGAAAAAACTATGTAATACTTTTTCTTAAGGGTTTACATGTAATATAATTCCTATAAACTAGGTTCCGGACTTTGAGTTTTGCTATAGATTCCTCCTAAAGAAATAAGAATCACAGATGAGTTTAACATGAATGACTGTCTTACTGATGCTAGGCACTTCTAAGTCTTGTAAATAGATTAATGAACAAGATAGTAAAAACATTTGTCTTTCTTGAGGGGAAAGATGGATTATATACTTGAACTACCGTGTTTCCCCGAAAATAAGACATTCTCTGAAAATAAGACCTAGCGTATGGAAAGATAAGACATCCCCTGAAAATAAGACCTAGCGCAACTTTGGGAGAAAAAATTAATATAAGACACTGTCTTATTTTCGGGGAAACAGGGGATATGTGTAGGAGAATCTGTTAGGTGAATATAGAAAAAAAGCTGTCAAGGATTCTGTGTTTCATCTTTATTAGAATAAAATCATAGCATACGTACCTGTGAGTGTGAGTGTGAATGTATGTATGCGTGTGTACCCTTTCCTTTCCTTTGGATTTAACCTTAATACTTTCCCCTGATATGGTTTAGAGTGGTACTTACTAATGGTTGGGAATGTGATAGCTGATGATTTGAAGTGCTCGGCCACATTGCTTTGCTTAAATCCCCCTTCCAAACATTGGGATCCCACTGTGTCCTCCTCATTGCCTCTCTCCATATCTCAGTCTCTTAACTGAACATATATGGTAATTGGGCAGTCCAGAGGTTCTGATTGGCACCTAACTTTGTCTTTATTAGTCCCTTTTGTTGATAACGGATGATACTCAAATTGAAGTAAATTTCCGAGGCCACACAGAGTAGCTCCTAGGTTTGTACTGTCCCCCTCAACCAGTCGTTCTTTCCCTCCCTCCCCTCAACTAGTTGTTCTTGCTTAATAACTGGCTGTTTGTTTTTTGAGGTTATAGTTCCTTATCTCCATTTTTAAAGTTACTTTTATATCCTTGGGCAAGAAGACTATCCTATGATAAATTAATTGTGCTGCCTTTCCTTTCTCAGGCTCTTTCCCAGTTTTAATCATTATTGACTATGCACTGTTTTATGTTTTAACTGACTTTGTTGTTTAACTACATCGATTATCACCATTGTGGGAAGCAAAGGAAAAGATTCCTGTTGTTTGCACGATGTCCTCTTTCTAACGTAAGTGAAGCCTGATGCATGACCAGACAGCAGTATCTTGCCTTTTGTACATAGTTGCTACATGTCACTTTCCACATTTTCCCATGTGCTTAATTTTATATCCCTTTTGTTTACTTTTAGTCTTCTTAATACTTCTGGGATTTTATTAAAACTATTTGTCTGCAATATTTTCTGAGTTCACTATCATGCTATTAAAATTTGGTGTTTTAGTCAATGAACGTTTAATAAAAAATATTTTTTCGGAATAACATTTTTAAAGTGCATATACAAAGTAACCAAAATGTCTTTCAGTAGGGGGAGGGACAAATAAACTATACAACAAACTATACAACCAGGTAATGGTATATTTTATTTGGCACTAGAAAGAAGTGAGCTATCAAGCCATGAAAAGATGTGGTGAAACCTTAAATGCATGAATACATGAAAAAAAGCTAATCTGAAAAGACAATGTACTGCATAATTCCAATTATGTGACATTCAGGAAAAGGAGACATTAAAAAGGTTGCCAGAAATTAGGATGTAGGGAAAGATGAACAGGAGGAACTTGGAGGAAGGATACATAGAGTAGTGAAAATGCTGTATATGAAATTATAATTGTGAATTCAAGTCATTAAATATTTGTTCAGACCAACAGAATGTACAACAAACACCACTAGTGAACCCAATGTAAACTATGGAGTTTAGATGGAAATGATGTGCCAGTGTAGGTTCGTGGATTTTAACAAATGTACTACTTTGTTAAGGACTGTTGGTAATGGAATGGGTAGGTCATGGAATGGAATATATGAGAATTCTCTGTGAATGTAAAACTTCTCTAAAAATAAAATAAAGTCTTGCAATATAAAAAAGTACATGATTCAGTGTCATGTGAAGATAAATATCAAATTGTTAATACAGTTAAAAGGAATCTTGAAGATAATCATTATTACTACCAAGTAATAATATCGCATACTTTTGAGCATTCTACATGTCTTTATGCATTTGATTATCACAAACAACTCTGTGAGATAGTTATTATTAAAAATTTATTTTTTAGATTAGAAAAAGGTGATTCACAGAAGCTAAGTAAATTGTCCAAGTCCACTAAGATATTAGATTTTAGAACCAGATTTCAAACCAGGTAGTCAAGTTCATGTTCAAATCTTTATGCTCTTAACAAGGTCCCTACGTTGTCTCTTAATATAAATGTTATTCTTCATTGATGTCATCCCAGAGATAACAGGGAATAAAACTTCACTTTGGTAGACATAGGACCAGAAAGGAGAAATAACAGAAAGATTTAAAAACAAAACAAAACCGTGTAAGCCATGGCTGGCACAGGAAATGAATTCAAGAGAGAGGTAATTATTCAGTTATAAGTAAATAAATTAACTCACATACATATAAATTAATCATGTAATTATTTTTAAATGAGTGATTTTTGCTCAAACAGAAAGCCGAAACAAAGTGAAGACAGGTCAGAGTCTGAGAAATGAAGATAAGGAGAAGCAGAATTCCAAAAGAGACAAAAGCCTATTGCTAATTTTTTGTAGAAGGAATTCTCCCAGGGACATTATAAGAGATAAATGTTCTTCCTCAAAACAAGGGAGGTCTGTGAGGGGAATATTTATTCTCCATTACCTTCAGCATCCTATATTTTGAAGAACCTTTGTAGGAGCATTTAACCCATTTGGGGAATTTAATTTAAGAGTAAAAGAATATATTGACTCAGATATTGTTAAACTATCAAATGAATAAATGCCTTGAGGCCTAACATGTGATCATTTTTAAATTTAAATTATGCCCTCTTCCTTGAGCTGGTGTTTGTTTCATAACCTATCACATGCATGGGGAAAACATTCCTAAATGATACCATGGAGAAGGTGGAGTACCACGTGCAGTTGTGAAGATTGGGCACCATGTTACTTTAGGGTATGCTGCTCATATGGACGAAGATGTGAAAAAACCTTCCCCAGAGGTGTTGTCGACTCATGTGCACACCCAACAACTGCGCATGATGGTGATTAGTCTGATAAAGGGAAGAACATACCTCTCAGGAATATGTATCAGACCTATGAAAGGAAACATCACTAGTCAACATATATAGTTTTTCATTGAAAGAGTTCCTGAAATATGAGAATGTTAATTGAAAAGTAAGAATATGAAAGCTAAATATTATTATGTTTAGAATAAGAAAAGATCTGTGATTCATTAAATTTTTAATGATTCACAATAATCATTATATTCCCATGTCAAATTTCATATCTGTATGATATTTTATTGGATAAAGGAAGCATTGCATTCCCTGGAGAATATATCTATCTATATCTATATTATCTATACTACCCTCTTTCCCTCCAAATAAGATAGTGTCTTATATTAATTTTTTCTCCCAAAGTTGCACTAGGTCTTATTTTCGGAGGATGTCTTATTTTTGGGGAAACATTGGTAGTATATCTTATCTCTATCCTTATCTCTATCTCTATCTCTATCTCTATCTCTATCTATCTCTATCTCTATCATCTTTGTCCATCTAATCTATCAATGTCCATATCATTTATGGCTACCTGTGGATTCCCTGGAGAAATTATAACCACTGGAGAGCAGAAAACAGATGCTATGAGGTAGAGAGGTCTCAGAAGTCAGGAAGAGCTCTAGTGTCTAGTATGTGAGCAGCACACCCTGGAACAATGAGCGCCATGACCTTCACAAAGCCATCTGGTGTTTCTCCCCTCCCCTCCTGTGTCATATTTGATTATAGTCACATTTAATTCTATAGAAATTATGGACTTATTTTTTTCCCATGATTTAAAAGTAGAACAACACAGGTATTTTTTTTCAAGGCTTTGGTATTTTTTACAGTCATTAAATTTTGTGTAGTCCTAAAGAATTTCATACCTTTTGAATAAATGTATTCTCTATCTCTTGTAGAGATGATTATACATAGATTAACCTGTTGATTTCATATCCAGTAACAGTCGCATAAATTGATTTTTCCCTTGTGGCTAATTTTTATTTTATAGCAACTTATAGATAATTCACAAACCATTTTTGAGGTTTATTTTAGGTCCAGTTCAGCATTGAAATATAGTAATGTAACTTATCATATCAACAGAATTAAAAAGAAAAACTATGAATTTCTCAATTGATATAGAAAGAGCATCTAAGGAAATTCTGTATTTATTCATAGCATAAAATTAAACTCTCAGTAATCTAAAACTGGAAACTTTTTAAAAATTGATTAAAAAACATCTACAATAAAACTTACAAAGAACTCCATATATAATCATGAAAGGATAACTGTCTTCTCATTAACACTGGACAAGGAGAAGGCTGTTTTATGACCACAGCTATCATCTATGTATATAAAAGCCTAAGTGACCCTTACAACTGAACTACTGGAATAACCGGAATGACCAGTCGATCAGTCACTATGACATGTACTGACCACTGGGGACAGATGCTCAATGCTGGAACTGCCCTCTGGTAGTCAGTGTGCTCCCACAGCTAACCATTCACAGCCAGCCAAACTCCCCTGGTCCCTGCGCACCTGTCAGCAAATGTCCTGTGATCTCTCCCTCCATCCCTCCCAACATCCAACAGGCCTCTGCTGGCTTGGCCCCAGTAGGGACTGGATGAGTCAGTCCTGATAGGCCCTGATCACTGACCAAGCCTAGAGACCCTACCTGGGCATGAATTTCATGCACCAGGCCTCTACTATATCATAATGGCAAGCTCAGCCTGTGCAATAAGATCAGAAGAATAAATAAAAGACGTAAAATTTTAAAAATAAATAAAATAGTCTCTATTTGAAGATGATGTGACTGTTTATGTAGAAAATGAATCTGCAAAAGTTACTATATATATATATATATATATATATATATATATATATATGCCTAAGTGACCATTGTAACCAAACGGATGACTGAACAGGTTGCATGGGGTGACAGGGCCGGTGAGGGGGAAGGGGGACAGTGAGGGGCAACCAGGCTGGTGGGGGAAGCAGTAAGGGGTGACCAGGCTGGCAGGGGGGCCAGTTAGGGGTGACCAGGTAGGCAGACAGGTGAGCAGTTAGGAGCCAGTGGTCCCAGATTGTGACAGGGGTGTCTGAGACTGCCTGAGACAGTAAACATAGTAATGTAATTTATCATAACAAACAGAATTAAAATGGAAAACTATCAGGGGTCCTGGATTGGAGAGGGTGCAAGCTGGGCTGAGGGGACCCCCCCCCCCAACCCCCGTGCATGAATTTCATGCACCAGACCTCTAGTCCTATATAATAAAGACGTAATATGCTAATTTCTCCATTAGGGTGTCCAAGTCATGACCAGTCAATGGGCTGCGCATGCACAGGAGCTAGGAGACAGGGGCCCAGAGGAAGGGAGGACAATAGAAGAAAATGTGTCTAGACTTTCCCCAGTCCTCTTCCTCTTTCTGCTGCCTACAAAAGCCCCAGGGACTTCAGTCCCCAGCAGAGGCACGCCAAGGCCTGTCCAGTGCTAATGTCCCACCCAGCACTGAGGTGAAGCTGCCTGCCTGCATCCCTGGCTAGGGAGCTAAAGCTGCCTGCCTATGTCCCAGACCTGCATGCATAACCCACCCAGTGAAGTGCTGCTTTGGTGTCTCAGTGAACTTTGTAACCAACCCAAGGAGGAAACCGAGAGGGGAGAGGTCCGAAGCTGTGGATTCCCAGTGCTTTAATCACTTAAAAGCAGCTCTGCTTTGAATGTGAGGTGGCTGTACATTCAGCTGAGAAGTAAGGGGGCTGAACACCACCATCACTGGGCTCCGGTCAGTCTGAAGCCCGAGCTTCCACCATGAGAAGGAAAAAAACAGAGAGAGGGGTCCAGAGAAAGGGAGGACAATCAAAGGAAGTATGTCTAGAATTTCCCCAGCCCTCTCCCTCTTTCCGCTGCCTACAAAAGCCCCAGGCCCGGCCACAGTTCTGTCTCTACCTTTTAGTCCCCTGTTCTCCAACCAAGAGGAAAGAAATAAGGAAGGAATCCATGCTGCCTCCAGAAAGTGTCTATATACCTAATCAGCTGGCCGCCTCCCACAGAGAAAGGCCAGACTGCAGCTTAGGCAGAGGAGTGATGGGGCATCACCTTCCCATGATCACCAGGTCATCTCCCACTCCTGAGGGCTCCTGGACTGTGAGGGAGGGCAGGCTGGGCTGAGGGACCCTCCCATACCTATACATGAATTTTCGTGCACCGGGCCTCTAGTAACTAATAATTAAATATAAGATGTCACAGTATGCACAGCCAACACACAGAATTCCATTGCATTTCAGTATATGAGCAATATACATTTGAAAGTTTATATAAATACCAGAGGCCAGATGCACGAAATTTGTGCAAGAATAGGCCTTCCTTCCCTCAGCTGCCAGCACTGGCTTCCCTCCAGCACCCAGGACCCAAGCTTCCCTCCAGCCGCCAGCAAGCACCCAGGACCCGGGCTTCCCTTCCAGCCCCCCTTTGCCCAGAAGGTCATCCGGAAGCACATCCAGTCTAATTAACATATTGTGCTTTTATTATATGGGATATATTTTATTACTGTAAAACTAAAAAAAATTATGATATAATTTTTTTTAAAAAGTTTATTCACTGGGTTACCAGTTTATTATAAAAGATATCAAAGAAAATGAATCAACAATCAGGAAAGTCTGCTCAAGTTTATTGTGTGTATTAATTATTCCACAAATATGTGACCCAATGACCATTTCTATACACTTCCTCTTAGACATGGCCACACTGTGAAGCAAAGGAGTTGCAGTAGCAACATAACAATCATAGGCCATTACTGGCAGCAAGAAGCATTCTGTGGAAATAAACACCCCAAAACACAAATGCTGAACAATGCAAACAAAAAAGAAAAAAAAGACAGACAGAAAGACAAAAGCCATGTTTCCCTTCACACCAGGAGCTTTCTAAGAATTTTGGTTGATAAAAGGGTTTTAGGAGCTATGCCACAAACCAGAATTAAGACCAAATATATGTTTCTTAAAAGTTGCAATATCATAACCTGTCTTTAGATTAGTTAAAACTTAAGTCAATGAAAGCATGTTCAATAGAATATCTGTATTCTTGGAAACCTGAGAACCAGTTACTTTTTTCTTTGTAAGTACCCTGTTTTTATGTCCTTAAATGCAAGTATTATTATGCAACTGTTTTCTCTAAATAACAAAAAAAATATAAATGTAATAGTGGATTTTGTTATTGATTTAGAGAGAATAACAACCTAGAATATCGGAAGACATATGTGATAGGCTGTTGTTTTTGTGATGCAGCTATATGAATTAAGCAACTTTTCCTTTCTGGCCACCTCCTTATACGACAAATCAGTGTATAGAATGAAAAATTCTTAAGGTGGATGCTTCGAGCAGCAGGGCGACCAGAGTGTAGATTGCAAGGTTTTCCAGATACTTTGCTGTACATTTGAAACTGGTGTTGAATGGTATTGAATGTAAACTGTAGTTGAAAAAAAAGTAAAGAAAAAAAAAAAGAAAAAGAAAAAGAATAAGAATAAGAAACACCTCTGTACGTCTTTAGAAGCTTTACATTCACTGAAGTATTGAAAGTGAGAGCCGACTGGTAAGATTCACAATGACTTAAATCTAACAGGGGAAATGTTTCATTTCTAAGGTCCTTTTCACAGCTTCCTTTACCTCTTTGTTCCTCAGACTGTAAATCAGTGGGTTTAACATGGGAATCACGAGGGTGTAGAACACAGAAACTACCTTCTCCTGTTCTACAGAATACTGGGAGCTTGGCTGAATATAACTAAAGCTTAAGGTTCCGTAGAATATGGTGACAGCAGTCAGGTGAGAGGCACAGGTGGAGAAGGCTTTCTGTCTGCCTGCTGCTGAGCGGATCCTCAAGATAGCAAGAACAATGAACATGTAGGAAATCAGCACAACCAGGAAGGTGACCATGGCAATGACACCAGAGAAGGTTAAGAGCAACAACTCATTCATGGAGGTTTCAGAACAAGACAGCTTTAGGAGTGAGGGAATATCGCAGAAGAAGTGGCTGACAACATTCAACCTACAGAAGGACAGTCTGCCCAAGCTTATTGTGTGTATTAATGAGTTAATTATGCCACACATACATGACCCGATGACCAGCCCTACACGCTTCCTCGTAGACATGGCCACACTATAAAGCAAAGGTTTTGCAATAGCCACATAACGATCATATGCCATTACTGACAGCAAGCAACCTTCTGTGGTAACAAACACCCCAAAACACAAGTGCTGTACCATGCAAGCAAAAAACGAGATGGTTGCCTTCACAACCAGTAGGCTTATCAGCATTTTGGGTGCAATGGCAGATGCATAGCAGGCATCTACAAAAGAAAGGCAGCTGAGGAAAAAGTACATAGGTTTGTGGAGCTTGGGAGTGATTCGGATTAAGAAGATCATGCCTAGATTCCCCACCAACGTAATGACATAAATCACCAGGAACAACACAAAAAGTACAATTTTCAGTTGAGCATTGCTTGTCAATCCCAAAAGAATAAACTCTGTCACAACTGTAAAATTGTTTTCAGTCATTTGTTTCTTTTCATAAGATCTGTTATGAAAAAAGATAGAGATTATGATTTATTAGGGAAATTATATACATATATAATTATATATGTGTGTGTGTGTGTGTGTGCGTGTGTATAAAAACAAACACAAAAATTACTGATGTCAGGCTTTGTATAAAAAATATCCCTTCTTTGAATCTTAGATTTTTCATCAATAAAAGTAGTAAGAGGACTAAATGGTCTCTCATTTCATTCCAATGATGTTGTTTTATATGATTATAGTCCATAGAAACCAAAATGTTAAAAACAGTTTGTCTCTAATAGCTTCAGTCTCTCTCTAAAATGTCCACTAAGCAGACACTGATGACGATAGAAATTAATAGCATGTATAATATATACCATTAGAATCTGATTAGATAGTTATTTTATGATATTCATAATGATTAGATAGTTATTCTCTTCTGAATTATTTGTTTGTTTTTAAGTAGAAAATTATTTAACGAGAAGGACACATAAGATCATTTATCTTTAAGTTATATATGGTGTTGATGTACAGGGTCTTTATCTTGGACAGCCACATCAGGAAGTAGGAGGCTCAGTACCTAGAGTTATGACATTTAAAATGCCAAGGATTCTGGCTTTTGTAACCATAGGATATTAGGGGCCAACACCTCATTCTGAAACGCATGAAACAAAAGCCTGTATCTTGCATGAAACCTACTAAAAAGATCCAGGATTCTTGCTCCAGGACAATTTTCCTCTCATTCCTGGTAAAAGACCAGTTCTGGAAGGGCTGAGACCCAGGACACAGAATCCCACATCTTGCATATCTGGAGCATATGGAGGCTTTTCCTGAGATCTCAAGTAATCTTAGAAAATTTAAAAGCACACTAATTGAAAATGTGAATATATATAGACTTATATTCACAAAACTTTCTGTGATACTTCTTCCTATTTTTCATCTTATAATACATAGTTTAAACAATTTAAGCCTTTGTAAAATTGCAATTTCCATTGTATGGTTGGAAACCTATATTTTATATTCAAAGTAATTCATATTTGTTTCAGAATTTGTTTCTTTATTAAGTTGGAGTGTCACTTTAGAAGTTAACAATAAACAAATGGTGATGATATTGGTATAGTTATAATTTATATAATTTCTCTATTTTAATTAAAACATTTCAATTGCCACAATGGCAAGAAGTTAGGAATTCATTAATACTGGATCAAATCCCATTGTTGACAACAATTGTTTTATTTCATTGAACAAGTCATTTAACTTCCCAGATTCAGGTTATAATTATATTTACTTCTCCAAAATTGCTAAAAGGATTGAAGGTAATAACTTCCCTTAAGGATTTACTGTTCTTTGAGTATAAATTCATTATTTAACAAACTAGATAGAAAGTTGCATAATTATATTAAATATGTCTAGACAGAATATTGGTATATATTTAATGTGTGATATCTTTTGGTACAAGGTGATCAGTTTCATACTTTTAAACCATTGTAATTGAACTATTTCTTTTTTTCTGGAGCATTTCTGCAATACATAAGACCTATTTATTTATTTTTTGTTTATTTTTGTAATCAAATTGATATCTCAAGTTATCAATTACAAACTAGCCTTGTTAAATGTCATATTTTTAAAAATCTACAGTTTTCCACAATATCTTACATGCTATTCAAAGATTACCAACATATTTGACAATATGGAAGAACACATCCCACAATATTCCAAATTGCATCTTTTATTCATAGATCTATCTAACACATGCTCTTTCTTCTACTACTCTTAAAGACTTAACTGAAAATTTTCAGTTAATAAAACATAACTTATAGATATGAATTTTATTTAAACTATAATTAAGGAAATAGCATGTTTAAAAGGTATTATAAATTAAATTAACTACCAAAATATAAAACTAGTAACTTTAGCAACTAAATTTGATGACAACATTGCAAACTGAGTTACATAAAGATATATAAACTTAAATTCCATGAACTTTAAGAATCAACATATTAATAAGATAAATTCTATCAAACTTAAAAATTTCAATTTTTTGTTGAATGAATGATAAATAGAAAATTAAAATAAGTAGAAAAACATTAAAAGAAACCAATTTAACTTACCAAAGACACTTTAAAATTTAGGATATTAGTTTATTTAGAATGCTCATGTCCATCACCAAGTTTTCTTACTCTTGTCTTAGAAATGAAATTAGTTAATATATTTTCTGATATTCAGGATAATCAATATTTTAATGGCAGATAACTGAACCATATCAAGTAAAACAACACAAAACAAGCATAATTTTAAAAAATTAACAGTGTAACAATGATGTTACATCTATAATTCTTTCTTCATTGAGGACAAAAATGAAAGAAGAAACAAGTATATATATTTATTCTAATGAGACCAGAATTCCTGTGGTTCAGACACTAATTACACTAAAACAGCAACAACGGTAAAAATTACACTCTGGATTCCTTTCTGGTTTCTCAAGAGACTCTTTTAAAGCGTCTCAGTGGAACTGGTTTCCCTAAGATCTGTAACATAAAAAAAAGTTTCAAAAATAGAAGGCAACATGCAGTCAAGGGTGAGAAAACAGTAGAAATATTGACTGTGAGTAGTTTATATAAATCGGAAAGTATTTTATTAAGATATAATATGAACTGAACCTGAGCTTGTAAGGCAAAAAAAAGGGGGGGGGCGGGGAGGGGGGTTAAGTGGAATCCATCTTGAAAATGGCTATTATTTCTAAAAACTTGAGGAGTGACATCCTACGATCCTTATCTACACAATTCTATTTAGATTGAAACTCTCCATTCTTTTTAACTGGTAGAATGGCCACATGTTACTCCTATCAGCTTTATGTTTAACTCTAATATTCTCATTCATTTAATGAGTACTTCTTAGAAAATAAGGACAAGCTAGACATTGTGTTCTGCACTGGAAAGAGGATGACAAAAACAAATAAGCCCTGACTGTTTTGCCCAGTGGATAGAGCTGTGGCCCGTGGAATAAAGGGTCTCTGCTTCCATTCCCAGTCAAGAGTGAATATCTCGGTTGCAGGCAGGATCTCTGGCCCAGTCTGGGCACATGTGGGAGGCAATCAATCACTCCCAACTGCCCTCCCTGGCCGACATGGTCGCCCCTTACTGCCCTCCCCTGCAGACCTGGTTGCCTCTAACTGCTCTCCCCTACAGGTCTGGTTGCCTCTAACTGCCTTCCCCTATAGGCCTGGTCCTCCTAACTGCCCTTCCCTGCAGGCTCAGTCACCCCTAACTGCCTTCCCCTGTAGGCCCAGTTGCCCCTGCTGACCTGGTCGCCCCCAACTACCCTCCCCTGCTAGCCATCTTGTGGTGGCCATTTTTGACCACATGGGTGCAGCCATCTTTGACCACATGGGGGCAGCCATCTTATGCGAGGACTTGAGGGTCAATTTGTATATAACCTCTTTATTATATAGGATTATTATAAAGGATTTTATCACCCCTGATTTTGACATCATGCATGACCAACTCAGTTTCTGCCTCATACAGGAAAAGTTGCTGTTATTAGCAACATTTTAAAAAATTAAACCTAAAATGAAGGAGAGAAAAAAGAAAATATATGCAAAAAGAAAGTTTAAAAGAAATCTTTCCCATAGTTCCATGGTCTCCTGAATAGATGCTACTGGATTCATAGGAGATGCAACTGACCATTGATTACTAAAAAAGTCTGTAAAGGCAGCAAGGGTCACAGCTAAGAAACCATAGAATGCTGAGGATATATTGTTAAGAACCCAGGTGTTCCTACAATTTGAATATATGTTTAACTGTATGCAAATTCTCCTCAATTCTTACACAAATGGAAGTCATAGAGGAGGAAGGCATGGGTGACATTTATGAATGATAAATTATCTTATATTAGATTTTGGTCTCAGTGAGGTTGTACTGAACACTATCCAAGAGTGTTGAGATCTCAATTCAGGGAACACAACAGTCAAGGCAATCATTATAGTAATACATTGCATTACAATCATTGTTACAGGTTTGTCATATGAAAGAACAAGACATATATATCAAGCATTTAAAGATAAGGCATTCATTTCAAGTCTCCTAGTTATCAATCATGTAACTTAGGGCAAATTACATGGTTCATCTGAGCTTGATGTCTCCTGAATATATCAGTGATATATTTTTAACCTAGTAGTTACCCCATATTTTTATTCCATTAACTAATTCAAAAAAAAATTCTACACAATGTCATTTATAAGTTTATCGTGATTTCTGGAACAGTGCTGGCTTTATTGGGATAAAGTTATGTCAAAGTATTTCCCATAGTTACTTTAATCACTGACTCTGTGAGTCAGTATCTTTACATCATGCAGGCCTCCAGGGGCTGTTTAGGTAATCTCTGTTGTTTTCAGATTCCTCCCCGGCATTGCCCCTCACATTTTCTCACTAGGGAAGGTACAGGGTGCCCTGGGTCATTAGCAGGCACCACGAGGCAGTATTTTGAAAGCCTCTCAGATTATTTTAGCATAATTACATGTGACTTCTTCAGGAAGCATCTCAAAAAGGGACAAGCCAAAATTCTCTCTACGTAAAAGAAAAGGTCAGAGTGATTTAGTAGATGGAAATCCAATTCTTCATTAAAGGTGAGCGAATTGGAATTGTGCTTTGATTATGACCATGGTGTTGGTAATTTCCCATTATTCTTGGCTTCCGAGTATGGATATGTTTATGGTGACCTTCAGATGATTCTAAAATACCACAAAAACTCATTATCTTTTTTGTTAGCTGGGGTTCCCTGGCATAGAATGGTATTTTTAGGGCATGAAATCCTATGACTTAACTAGATATTATAGGTCCATTTGATTTATGAAAGTTGATAGTGGCATTTATATATTGCAAGTAAAGAAGAAGTTAAGTTTTCCAGATAAAATATAGGATTCCCAATTAGATTTGCATTACAGATAAACAACAAATAGTTTTAATGTTATGTAATATTTGATAAATATTTATTTTACATAAAATATTCAATGTAATTTTGGTAAAATGCATTTTAATATATGTATTACCCATGTAATACTTTATATACTACAAATACTTTTGCTTTAAGAATATATATATCTTATATGTAAGGAGAAACTCTCATGATAAATTTGTATATTTATTTAGTGGTTTGCTTTTTTCCTTTACTGATTGTCTATTACTCAGTTTGTTTTGTCAGAATAGGCTTTACATACTGACTGTATTTAGCTTTCACAGGGTATATTTCATATTAAGTATCATTATCGCAATAAAATTAAAACATAAATATTAAAAAAATGAGCAGGGTGAAAGAATCAAGAGTCTTCTGAGAGAGGAATAACTGGCACTAACAATGGAGATAAACTCAAATAACACCAGAATAATTCTTAGCAAAGCACTGAAGACTTCAACATGAGGGGATTAGTACTGGAATTCTGAATTCCTTTGCTGAATCCTGTGCATCTCCTATTCTATAGGAAAACCCACAAAAGCAGCCCTGCAAACAATGATCTTATTTGTGAAAGAGGAAAGAACCTGAAAGCAGAGTGAGATCAATGCAGACAACCTGATCTAGGAATAGCAGACAACCTAAGTAGAAGTGGCTCACGGATTTCCACATTTGCTTACCCCTGCCCATCCCATCCCATTCACTAATCCTTGGATCAGACTGGCTAAATGGATACCAAAAAACTATAGATTCCTAGAATTCTGCCAACAGCCACAGGGTGGCTCCCAACTCAGCTGCTCTATTGGTTTGGATCTTGGGCCAAGCTTCCAGATTTTTCTACCTGATAGCTGGTCAGTCTAAAGCTGAGCATTTCGTTATGTTATGTAATTCTATTTTGTATTTTAACTGACTGAATAATTTGAAGCCAATTGAAAATCATACTTGCAGAGTTCCAGCTTTTCATTAAAGAGAAACTCAGTGTGAGAGGAAGTAAACACAAGTGGATTGAGCTAAAGCAGCTTCACTGTCTTCAATCAGAGCAGTTCCACTTTGTTTTTCCTGACTTTCCATGTAAATTGTATGAAATGAAGAGGACAGGACTTCCCATTGAAACATTTGAAAATCACAGCGTTATACTCTAGTACTCCATTGTACAATTCAAGAAATAAAGTGACAGTAATATGAGATTGATTTAATAATACTTTATATGCTTTATCATATTCATGATGGAGGAATAAATTAATGCATATAAAAAGCATATTAGAGGAAAGAAAGCATAAAGATTAAACATTTAAAATGCCTAAATATTGATATTAACTGCTATTTTAGCAGAAATGGATCCAGATCTTATGCCTCTTGGAACTTATACAAGTTTGAAAATTTTCTTTTTGAAAAAAAAAAAAAAGGTTACACTTGTAAATGAAGGCATTAATGTAAATATTTATTTAGAATGAGAAAAAAATTTAAATTTCTGTTGTCAATGAACAAGTACTCACAAATATAAAATTATAAATGTAGTAGTTTTATTAATGAAATTTTAGACATATCTCAGCATATTGGGTGGTAAGAGAGTTCTCAGAAGCCATTCCAACACCAGAGTAGATAGCATTGCTAATGATAAATTTGGCTTTTGTAAATATGCCCATTAAATATCAAATATAGTATTATTAACTCAATCTCTCCTTAGTTGGACCTCACAAATATTTGTTCACTAGCCAATGAACTATGATACGTATTAGTTGAATATGATGAAGTCAAAGTTGGAATGGAAAGAGAAACTGTGCTTGATTGACATTCAAATATCTTACATTTGCAACTTTTACAAAGTTGGAAATATATCACTTTGTGAGTGTATTGTTAAGGTCCCACCTAGACCTTTAAAAGTACAAATCTCAAACTTCAAAATCTTAGACTTCATAAACTTCACATTATGTCTTTCTCTCTCTTTTAGAAAATCAAATTTCCACAAGAATTCTCAGACAGATATGTAAATGTACTAAAGAAAAATTGTGATGTCATTGTAGAGATGAAATAAATATTTTTAATATGTATATAGCTTTTTAAAAAAATCAATGGATATGTTCCAATGTTGACTCTAGTTAGAGTTTAAGCTGTCATAACAGGGTATGTTTCATGTGTGTCACTTCACTAAGGAAGTAAAAGATTCTATCACTTAACTTAAATTTAAAACTTGGTATGGGGATTATTTTCTATCTCCTATTATGAAAAAATAGAGATCCAGTGCACAGATTCATGCACCAGTGGAGTCCCTTGGCCTGGCCTGCGGGATAGGGCCAAAACTGGCTTTCTGACATTCCCTAAGAGATTCCGAATATCAAGAGGGTGCAGGACAGGCAGAGGGACCCCACCGATGCATGATTGGGGTTGGGGAAGGATTGAAGGAGGGCTCCAGACCAGCCAGACCCCAGCAGTAAGCTAACCTACTGGTCAGAGTATCTGTCCCCTGATGGTCAGTGCACGTCATAGCAACTGGCTGAAC
The DNA here is from genome assembly GCF_964339955.1 of Pipistrellus hanaki. NCBI lineage: Eukaryota > Metazoa > Chordata > Mammalia > Chiroptera > Vespertilionidae > Pipistrellus > Pipistrellus hanaki. The sequence goes on along the minus strand of NC_140511.1, from coordinate 65,276,046 downwards.
AGTTGAATGAATGGTTGTATACTTAGCATATTTAGGCTTTTATTATATAAGACTAGAAGCTCAGTGCATGAAGATTTGTGCTAGAATGGGCTTTCCTTTTCCCAGCTGCCAGCACTGCCTGTCCACTCCAGCCCAGCCCCTTTCTGCTCCAGCCCAGAGCTTCCACCTCTTTCCGCTCTGGTCCCGCCTTCCCATGCTGCCCAGAGGCCCTGAGAGACAAGGGTTGGGGTGGAACGCCCACCCCTGTCACTTGGCACCTGTGTATGCAAATTAACCGCCCTCAGTGTTTGGTTAATTTGCATATCACTCCTGATTGGCTGTGGGCTTAGCAGACGTATGGTTAATTTACATGTTTGTCTATTATTAGGTAAGATTTTTTTCAGTCTGCTTGCAAAGATTATAATTTTGTTTAGGTGACACTACATGAAAGCTAATAACCTCTTTGTTTCTTTGCAGAGCTAAATGGACACAATGAGCCAACAGAATCTAACATCACTGACTGAATTCATTCTCATGGGAGTCACAAAGCAGCCTGAGCTGCAGGTTCCACTTTTCATTGCCTTCCTCATCATCTACACAGTCACAGTGGTAGGCAACCTGGGCATGATCCTCTTGACCCAGGTGGACTCCCGCCTGCACACACCTATGTATTTTTTTATAAAACACCTGGCTTTCATTGATCTTGGCAATTCCACCGTCATTTGTCCCAAGATGCTGGTAAATTTTGTTATGGATCAAAATGTCATTTCATATTATGCATGTGCCACCCAGTTGGCTTTCTTCCTTATGTTTATTATCAGTGAATTTTTCATCTTGTCAGCCATGGCCTATGACCGCTGTTCCGCCATCTGTAACCCTTTGCTCTACAATGTTATTATGTCCCAGAGACGTTGTCATATGCTGGTGGGCATTCCATACCTGTACAGTCTCTTTCAGGCTCTACTGTTCACAATTAAGATTTTTACATTGAACTTTTGCGGCTCTAATGTCATAAATCATTTCTACTGTGATGATGTGCCCTTAGTGCTTTTGCTCTGTTCAAATGCACAAGAAATAGAATTGCTAATCATATTATTTTCAGCATTTAATTTGCTCTCTTCCCTGCTGGTAATTTTGGTATCTTACATTTTCATTCTGATTGCCATATTTCGAATGCATTCTGCAGAGGGCAGGAAAAAAGCTTTCTCCACATGTGGTTCTCATCTGACAATGGTAGTTGTATTCTATGGGTCCCTACTATTTATGTACACACAGCCCAAATCCACTTATTCCTTTGATACTGATAAAATGGCCTCTGTGTTTTACACTTTAGTGATCCCTATGCTTAATCCCTTAATATACAGCTTAAGGAACAAAGAGGTAAAAAATGCTTTCCATAGGGTCTTTAGGAATCCATGTAAACTTTGTATTTAATATTCAATATGGAATATTGTTCTAATAACTCTGATAAAATCAAATGTCACTATTTCTAATATATATAATTGCATTATTTTTTAATTCAGAGCAAAAACTAATTATAATGCACAAATAGATTGTTTTCCTAATATTCAGCCAAGTTAATCCTCATATTTTTCCTAATATTCAGCCAAGTTAATTCTCATATTATACCCAGCCCCTCAAACTTCCTTCCCTCTGGCAACCATCAGTCTAAACTCTCTATATGAGCCGGTTTCTATTTTGTTTTTTCATCTATTTTGCTCTTTAGTTTCTACATATAAGTGAAATAAAATGTCATTTATTATAATAAAGAATTAATAGTATATTAAAGATCTCAGAAATAAAAGTTACTTAAGACTGCTACTCATATAGTTTGAAAATAAACTTTAAAAAGAGCTATCTGAACTTTGTTTAAAACATTAAACTTCTTTAGGAAGACACAAAAACATTATAACACTCATTAACATAAAATTCACAAAAGTCACTACCCAATCACAAATACTAAAACATATGTGAAAGCAGGAACACGTCATCTCACTCAGGAGATGATAAACATAGATCTTGAAATAACAGTGATGATGGGATTATCAGGCAAAGACTTTAAAACATATATATGTTTGTCATGTAAGCCCTTATTTTTGTTTGTTTTCCATCTTATTTTTGTTATGCAAGTTACTGACTTAGGTTTTGTATGCCCAGATATTAATTTCAAAGAGGCATCCACTTCAAAGCCTATTACTATGGAAAACAGTATTGAGATTCCTCAAAAATCTAAAACTGGAACTGCCTTATGACCCATCAATTTCACTTCTGGGTATATAACCAACGAAATCCAAAATACAAATTCAAAAAAAAATATGCACCTTTATGTTCATTGCAGGGTTACTTACAATAACCAAGCTATGGAAGCCACCCAAGTGCCCATAAAACACACTAATACACTATATATATACACATACACACACACATACATCTAGTGACCCAGTGCACAGATTCATGAACATTGAAAGAAAATTAATCAGAAGATGGCACATGGGGCAGGACTGGGCAAGACAGGCTAGACACGCCCTGGAGCCAACCTCCCATGGTTCCTCCCAAGCCGGCTGCACCTGGGGTGGCACTGTGGCTCAAAAGGCATCTGAAGAGTGAGCAGGGTCCCTCTGGCAGGTGAATCCCTTGTCCTGGCCTGCAGAGAATGGTCAAAACCCACTCTCTGACATCCCCTGAGGGCTCCTGGAGTGCGAGAGGGCACTCTGCAAAGTTGCTGTCATACAGGGTGTGGAATGCAAACGCAAGTGTGCAATAAACCAGATTTGGGGCTGACAGTGCTCCAGCAACAACATAACCCATGACCAAAGCTGAAATCATGTGGCCCTGTGAGGAATCAGGTTCCCTACTCTCTGGCTTTGGGGTGCATCATCCAAGAACCGCCATTGCCAAATGCCACATCCAGCACAGCTAGGGTTCAGAATCTGAAGAAGGGGCCACACACAAATGAAAACACTAGACAAGAAATATGAATTTAGAAGGCATAGGGGCCAGGTGGAAACCTCTCCCTAGAGGAGAAGCTCACTGAAACCCTGGACCTGTCAGCTTTTATTCAGTTTTAGATACACATCTTGCCCTCAGCCAACAGGTAGCAGACTATCTGAAAAATCAGTAAAAGATCAGTAAAGATTTACTTTGAGGCTATTAGGTCAGGAAATTGCTTCAAGCCATTGCTATCTCAAGGTTCATCAGCCTTCTGAGTTCCTTGATGCACTCTCATGATAGTGTTCACAATGGGTGGCTTCCCACAGCCAAGTCACTGCAGCTCAGCAGCTCCTGCCTTGCGCATCTTTTCCCTGGGGGTCAGTGCACATCATAGCGGCTGTTGGATAGTAGAAGGGACACACACACACACACACACACACACACACACACACACACACACATATGTATATATAAACATCTATCATATATATTATTCCTCTCAGAAATAATAAAAATGTATTTGGAAAAAAATGTCTTCCAATTTTTTAAAATTATTATTATTTAATTTCTTTATTGATTCAGGTGTTACATATGTGCTCTTATTCCCCCATTACCCCTCCCCCCCATATCCTCCTCACTCATGCCCTCACCCCTTGTTGTCTGTGTCCATTTGTTAGGCTTATATGCATGCATACAAGTCCTTTTGTTGATCAACCACATTTATTTTCACTAAAAAAAAAACTATACTCCTAAAGATGTAAGGAGCTAAGACAATTCTAAGCAATACAAACAGAAAGGAAATTAAACCCAAACACATCACAATTAAACTTTTGAAAAGCAGTGATAAAGAAATATCCTTAAAAACAGATAAAGATGAAAGATACTTTATAATCAGACGAAGAAAAGATTTATTACTGGTTTATTGGCAGATACAAGTCAAAAGACATTGTTTCATGTCAATCAAAATTTGCATAATTTTCTTAAGAAGTCAATTTAATTTGCTCACACATTGTGTGTATAATGTACCAGATACTGACAAAGGCATATTTATAATTATGGTGTTTAGTGATATTGCATATTTATTTTTTTTGTTAGACCTAGGTAAGAAATATTTTTTACTTTTCCTAATGGGACATCCTGAGAATAATTAACGGAAACCCAGGGTGCTCTCCCCCTTGGGTAATTACTTGCAATCATTTTATACAGAATAAACTTGAACAACATGAGTGTCAGGAGAGTAGAAAAACACTTAAATACGTTTTCCAACAGCTGATGATTAAAACAGTAGGAAGTCAAAGGAGAATCTCCACTCAGGTGAGCAGAAAACATTAGTTTGAAAATGTAAGCCAGCAGCTTAAACTGAATTATCACCAAAGATCTTGAAGAGCATTATGGTATGGAAAACTGTCTTTTTTCTTTGCAATATACATATCTGTCATCAATAGGATCAATGGGTGGGACAGACCTGACACTTTGTCCTATACATTTACACCATCTTAGTTTTCCAATGAACTTACTGTTTCAGTCATCTATAAGTAACAAGGGTTTTTGTCTATTTTTATTTATGACGTATCTTTTCTGTCCCACTTTTCATTTCCTATCTATTCAGGGTGACCATAATATAAGGAAGCATTATGGTTATAAAAATATATTCCAAAGGCATACTGACTTTATTTGAATCCTAACTTCACCATCTATTATCTGAGTGACTGAGGTTAATTTATTTCACTCCCTGGGCCTCATTTTCCTTGATTCTCAAATTGATATGGTTATACTGTACATTTCCTACAGTTATTGTGTGGCCCATATGAGTTAATATATGTAAAGTATTCAGATAAGTGCTTAGCACACAATGAGTTCTTTATTGGCACTTGATAGTCATTTGTATTCTTATTTCCATGGCTCTTCACTAAGAGTTTATGAATAATAAGAACAACCAAGTAATTTTTATCCAAAGAGGAATATATGATTGGAAAATCATTAGAAGAAGTGATTCCATAGGCAGAAACAACAGACATGCCAAATAAGGACTAAGATAATCAATAATAAAATCCTAAAATTTACATATCATGGACTTAGATTTTGTATTGGGTATATAAACTGAACTTATAGTGAATTTATGTATATAGATGCAGATTTTTCTCAATCACTCCACCAACAGTTTAGAAAACCTTTTGCCTTGTTACTTTAAAGAGACGTGGTGATTGTCAATAATGCAAGGTATATGATTTAGTTGCCTATGTTTGTTTACAAATTACTTCAAATACTGAAAAAGCTGAAATAGAGTAGGTAGGTCTTTTTCCATACTTCAAATGACTTTGGACCAAAAAAAGAGGTCAAAACAACCACTTCAAAATATCTTGCCCCCTTAAAGCATACTTTACCAAAGTGCCAATGACTGTGTTGGATCAGTCTCAGACTATCACTAGTGATGTTATCATCTAGGAATGTTTGAAGGCACACACCAGGCCTTACTATTTGGACAAGCCTCAGGTATTTCCTACCAGAGCCAACATTGAGACAAAGTGCAAGAAGGCAAAAGCGGGATTATTTAAGCAGTAAGTTACCTAGGTCACCCAGGGTTTTGTAAATGGGAACTTTAAAGGTGAAGCAGCCTGTCTCTTTCTCTACTTTTGTAGCTGCAATACCTTTATTCAAGATGGATGCCATTGAAATGGATATCTTATCAATCAAAAAATTATTGTCAGAAATTTATATTACAATCAAAAAAGCTAATTATCAATGTGAATGTAGATATGTTTAGCTTTGGCCAGATGGGGAGAGGAGTCTCTATTTATAATTTAAGACCAGAAAATGCCTTTGTATATCATACGTTACGTATTGAATTCTCGTAGAAGATAGCATCTCATATAAAAGTATTGCTTTTATACCTTACACAGGCTACCTACAAGAACCATATGGAGAAACACAATCATACTGCAGTGAGCAAGGTGACTGAATTTATTCTCATGGGGATCACAGACAGCCCTGGCCTGCAGGCACCTCTCTTTGGAATCTTCCTGGTCATATATTTGATCACAGTGTTGGCCAATCTGGGTATGATTATCTTGACTCATTTGGACTCCAAGCTACATACTCCCATGTACTTTTTTCTTAGACATTTGTCCATTACTGATCTTGGTTACTCCTCTGTCATTGGCCCCAAAATGATGGCAAACTTTGTGGTGCACAAAAATACAATTTCCTACAATTGGTGTGCCACTCAGCTGGCACTGTTTGAGATTTTCATTATCACTGAACTGTTTATTCTGTCAGCAATGGCCTACGATCGCTATGTTGCCATCTGCAAACCTCTTCTGTATGTGGTCATCATGGCAGAGAAAGTGCGATGGGTGCTGGTACTTATTCCCTATCTCTACAGTACATTTGTGTCGCTATTTCTCACAATTAAGTTATTTAGGCTGTCCTTCTGTGGCTCTAACATCATCAGTTATTTTTACTGTGACTGTGTCCCTCTCATATCCCTGCTATGTTCGGACACACATGAACTAGAACTGATCATTTTGATCTTTTCAGGCTGTAATTTGCTCTCCTCCCTCTTGATTGTTCTTGTCTCCTACATGTTTATTCTTGTGGCTATTGTCCGAATGAAGTCAACTGAGGGGAGGTACAAAGCCTTCTCCACCTGCAGCTCCCATCTGACAGTGGTGGTCGTGTTCTACGGGACCTTATTGTTTATTTACCTGCAACCCAAATCCAGCCATACCTTTGACATTGATAAAATGGCCTCTGTGTTTTACACCCTGGTGATTCCTATGCTGAATCCATTGATCTACAGCTTAAGGAACAAAGAAGTGAAAGATGCACTGAAAAGAACTTTGACTAATCAGTGCAAAATCCCTACATAAAATCTTAATAGTCAGTGGCAAAGGCGGGTCTTTGTTTAATGTTCTGTCAGTCCAATGGCAGCATCAAAAGTTAGAAATGTTTTACCAGGCTGAGTTTTCTTCTTCTTCTGGAAGAAACATTTTCTCTGATATCTCCCCATAGTCCTCTTCACTTCAATCAGATAAATATTGTAGCCAGATAATCTAAGTTCTGAGTGAGTTTTCAAGATCAGGGATGAAATTATTTAGAAATAAGGAAAGTCACATAATTTTTTAAAAAAATTTAGACTTGCAGTGATAAACATAAAAAAGTCTTAAATATTTAAAATGGTATAAAATTAACCAGAAAATGAGTAATATATATATTTCATAGCAGTAACTGTATATTAAAGATAAATATAATTAAACCAAAAAGAATGTGCAATGAAGACAGGAGGCAAGAAAGCAAGTAAATGTGTGAATGATGATAACACAGCATGATAACACTGTTTCAGGACTCCAGGTTTATTAACCATTATCATCCCAATAACTTTAATTTTTAAAAAGAATCTAGGCTATATGGGATATAAAGCATGCCACCTCAGAATAAAATTTAAAAATCAGATTGAGTTAATAATTTTTATCTCAAGGATACAGTGGGCATATGGGAAGATTTTTTTTCACTAAGAACCATAAAAAGGAAAAAAGTCACTTTTGACAGGTCCTCACACTGTGGCTAACTTTGGCTTATTGCAGCTTCCTGGTACACAAGCTCACTGTGGATCAGAAAACCCAAGATAAATGAATTAACTAGCAATCTGCTGGAATGGCATCAATATTTTGAACAATCTATAGCAGTAGCAACAAAGATGAAAGATAACTGATAGAACGCAAGGTGAAATGCATTATCAGCCGTGTTTATTTTGTCTCCTTCATGAGCTTGTGTGCACAGAGACAATATTTTGCATGGACTCAGGTAACATAATGCTTCATTCATATTGTGTCCCACTCAGCTAATGTACAGATTCCTCAGATTTTCGTTTTCTCCTTGTTGTTCAAAAGGCATTATTTAGATTTTTTTTTAAATATACACATTACCTCAGCCATGCTTGTTTCAATCTATCATCATATTCTAAGTAATAGTTGTAAGGGCATTAATCAGTACATGAACCAAGATCTCTTTATTTCAGATCCATGCATTGTATTTATTTTTTTCCTTTTTTGAATGTTCTGGAATTTATTTTATTAAGAGTTGATCTTAGGTGTTCTTGCCATAAAATATATGATATACAATTTTGGATGATGAATATGATAATGAGCTTGATTGTTGTAATCATTTCATAACATATATGCACATCAAAATATTAGATTGTACACCCGAAATAAATATAATTGTAATCTCAATAAAACTTGAATTTTTCAATTTTTAAAAATGAAGAATGGAATAAAACAAACTCAACAAACTAAAGGAAATACAAAATTACATTATCTAATTATATCAATTGTATTTACCATGTTAGCTTCAGATCCTGTCCCTAAGCACATTTATTGTTATGAATGAATTCTATTTTCTTGACTAACATTTTTATACTATACTTCAAAAACTTGGTCACATATATATTTTTTTCCAAATTCTATTGCTTCCATTGCTTTACTAGTACACAATCTATGATTAAAGTTAATATTAATAACATTCTTTAGTATCATCTGTATAGGACAGAATTTTAAAAATGTAATACTAAAGAACTAAACATGGAAGAGCAAATACCAAAGTGTTAATGGCAGTTACCTTTGGGGAGCAATTGGTTGGGAGGGAGGAATAGTGGAGGTGAAGGGTGCATATTTACTTTTTAGTTCATATTCTTCTGGCTTGCTTAAATCTATATCACTGAGAATATATTTATCATATAATTTTACTATGGTTCTGGCATAAAGAAAGGCATATAGACCAATGAAATAGAACCCAGATCAAAACAACAATGAGGTACCATCTCACACCTGTCAGAATCGCTATCATCAACAAATCAACAAATGACAAGTGTTGCAGAGGAAGCAGAGAAAAAGGAACCCTCTTGCACTGCTGGTGGGAATGCAGCCTGGTATAGCCACTGAGGAAAACAGCATGGCGTTTCCTCAAAAAATTAAAAACGAAACCACCATTTGACCCAGTAATCCCACTTCTAGGACTACTAGTATATCCCAAGAAAACAGAAAGACCAATCAGAAAGGATATATGCACCCCTATGTTCCTAGCAGCACAATTTACAATAGCTAAGATTTGGAAACAGCCTAAGTGCCCAACACTAGATGAGTGGATCAAAAACCTGTGGTATATCTCACAATGGAGTACTACGCTGTTGTAAAAAAGAAGGAATTCTTACCATTTGCAAGATAAGCAAAATAAGCCAATCTAAGAAAGATAAATACCTTTATATCATTATATTCTACAAATGATCGCACTCATTGTGGAATATAATGAACTTCATAAATTGATGAACAAAAATAGATACAGAGGCAAAGAAGCATCGAACAGACTCAAACTTCAGTAGGAAGGCAGGGGACAGTTGGAGAGGGTAAGAGATCAACCACGGGACTTGTATGTATGCATATAAGCATAACCAAGGGACACAGACACTCTGAGGGTGATGGCATGTGCTAGGGGGTGGGGAAGGCTGAGGGGAGGTTAAGAAGGGAAAAAAGGAGACGTGTACTACTATTTGTAATACTTTAAACAATAAAAAAAAAATAGAACCCAGAACCCAGAAGTAAATCCTCACATATATGGTCAAATAATTTTCAACAAGGATGCCAAGACAGTATAAGAAAGGACAGTATTTTCAGCAACGATGATGGAGAAACTGGATGTCCATCTGCAAAAGGATAAAGTTGGACTACTACCTTAAACCATTTACAAAATTAATTCAAAGGGAATAAAAGCCTAAAATATAAAAGCTAAAATTACAAAACTCTTAGAAGATATTAATAATATAGGAAAACATTTCATGACAATGAGTTTGGCAATGACTTCTGGATATGAAAACATACACCGAAGTAACAAATAAGAATTGAATAAATTGGACTTTATCAAAATTTAAAATTATTGCACATCAAAGAACACTAACAACAGAGTGAAAAGGCAACCCACAGAATAGGAAAAAATATTTGTAAATTATGTATTTGATGAAGGATTATAACATCCAGAGTATTTAAGTAAATCCAACAACTCAGTAACAGAGAACAAACACTCGAATTTTAAAAAAAATAGGCAAAGGACTTGAATAGACATATCTCTAAAGAAGATGGACATATACCAATTAGTACATGAAAGAAGCTCAATATCACTAATTAATACAAAAATATAAATCAAAATCACAATGAGATACCACTTCACACCCATCAAGATGTCTATTATCATAAAAAAGATAAAGAACTAGTATTGGCCAGAATGAGGAAGAATTAGAACCTTTGTGCACTGTCGGTGGGAGTGTAAAATGGTGCAGGTTCTGTGAAACAGAATGGCTATTCCTCAAAAAAATTAAAAATAGATTTACTATATGACCCAAAATTCAATTTCTGGGTATTAATTGAAAGCAAAAATTTCAAAGATATTTGTACATTCCTACTCATGGCAACATTATTTACAGTAGCCAAAAGGTGGAAGCATCTTATGTCTATTGATAGGTAAATGGATAAAATGTGGTATATACATACTATAGAATATTATTCAGCCTTGAAAAGAAAAAAACATTCTGACACACGCTACAAGATGAATTAACTTGTAGAATATTAGGCTAAGAGTCATAAGCCAGGCACAAAAGGACAACTATTGTGTGATTTCACTGGGAAAAAAATTACACCTTTAAACCTGGGGAAAAATGAGATACTGCAAGATTTCTCATTTTGGCAAAATTCACAAAACTGAATGGCATTTGGATTATTTTGTACTAAATCTTCCATGACTGCTTGATTCAAGATTTAGATGTACATGGATTTAGACAAATATCCACAGTGTAACTGTGGAACTCAAGGTCTGCTTTCATGCTCTCTCTGGAAGCAAGGAAGCCAGATTTGAACAAAATTGGTGACAGCAAGCAAATTAAATTCTGTGATTCAGGAAAAAAAAAAATTGTAATACATCATGTCCCCTGCAACTTTCTTACTTGAGGATTCATCATCAGCATATTTCTTAGTCAATAAGCATTATTTTATTGTTTTAGTTTTTAATATCCTCTTACTATTGTGGAGTGCAGGTCAGTCACATTGTATTTGTGCATCCTTTGTTGGAAAGTTTTCTGTTTTTCTGTTTTTATTTCTTTTGCCACTCTAAAAAATGCTGTAATAAGTAGCCTTGTACATATAACAGGATATGGTATTGCTTTTCATTTCTAAAATGAACAATAGGGGTTTTTCACACCCTAATAAACATTTCATGTATGTTCATTGCAATTTGAGATAAAATACTGAGAAAAGGCTAAGCATTGAAACCTTTAGTTCATGTAGTATTTTTTTTCTTTTTTTTACTTTTCCAAAAAAGGATGCTAACATTTACTGACATCATTTTCATTGTGTGATGATAAACCTTCAAAATGGCAATAATACATGAGTAAGTTCATTAAGGTAGGTCCAGACTGCCACAGAGGAGATTCAGGGAGAATCTGATTGAACTCTTAGAGCCCTGGTTGGCAAACTGTGGCTCATCAGCCACATGCGGCTCTTTGGCCCCTTGAGTGTGGCTCTTCTACAAAATTAGGAGTACCCTAATTAAGTTAATAACAATGTTCCTATCTATATAGTATAAGTTTAAAATAAATTTGACTCTCAAAAGACATTTCAATCATTGTACTATTGATATTTGGCTCCGTTGACTAATGAGTTTGTCGACCACTGTCCTAGAGGGAGATCTAGTTAAGGAACCAATCTCAGGTGGCATCTTTTCCAACGATTTAAAAGGCAACTTGGGAATCCTAGAGTCATCAGTGCCTCAGAGTTCGGGTCTCAAAGGTTTATAGAGCCCATAAACTCCTACTGCCACACAGAGATTCTCACTTGAAGCTGACACAGACTCTCCATTAAAGGTGGGTAGAAAATACATATCTTATTTTTTTTAATAATGGCCTTTAAAAGATCCCAGCTCTTCCTCAAACTGAGCAACTCAACTTCCATTTTTGAAAGAACTGGACATCCTATATAATCAAATAATGCAATATTAAAAGTAAGGCTTGTTTCCAATATTTAAAACATGTTCAGAATACAAGGCTTTAACTATGATCCAGCTATTTATGTTTCCAAATGAAAGCCGACATTATTACATCTTATGTGCTTAGATAAATTATATCACGACTGAAGCAATGGAATTTTGCTCACTGAGATGATTTATATCAAAGTTTTGTTTCTGCATTATTAGCTGAAGTGAAAACTGCATGTTTCATAGGATGTGAGAGAAAACTGGATATACAACTCCCTAAACTCCAAATGATAATCCTTTTTGAGAATGTAACCATCCAACACAAGTTCTCTCAAAAAATGTTTCCATGAAATCTGGTAACATGTACAGAAGCATAATATCTCATCAATGCAGTCATAAGCCATCTATCTGACAGTAAAATAAGCCTGCAAAGGTGTTAGTTGAGGAGACCTCCAAAGGAAGGGCTCCTATTTGAGGAGAGACACTGCAGGAGCAGGAGCAAGGTTTGATTCCTGGTTTGATAGAACAGCCGAAACCGGTTTGGCTCAGTGGTAGAGCTTCGGTCTGCGGACTGAAAGGTCCCAGGTTCGATTCCCGTCAGGGGCATGTACATTGGTTGCGGGCACATCCCCGGTAGGGGATGTGCAAGAGGGAGCTGATTGATGTTTCTCTCTCATCGATGTTTCTAGCTCTCTATCTCTCTCCCTTCCTCTCTGTAAAATATCAATAAAATATATTTGAGAACAGAAACTTTATAATATTCTCAAAGAGAGAATAAAACCAAGGAAGGAAATGTCCATTTACAGAGTTGCCTTCAACTCTCCTGACTGAAAAGAGAATGTTAAAAAATAAATATTAAGAAAAAGATTAACTAAAAATTTTGGTGGGGTATGTTTTATAAAATTTTAATGTTATAAAATTATATCAATAAAATTATAGGTTATAATAAAACAGTGGAAAGAATATGAGGATTTGCATAAACTTGAGGGGCAAGAAGGAAAAAAGTCATGAAAGAGAAAAAAAAGGAATTTGTGTCCAGTAAAGCAAAGTGGATTGAATTACAAAAGCCATAAAATTTGTACAGAGACAATCTTTTTAAGCTAAAAAGGTCATCAGTAACCTGAAAAATAGATCTGTGGACATACCTTTATGTATTTCTGACTGAGTTATTAAGATGAGAAATAAGAAAAGCAGTTAATAGGTATAGGTGGCAGAATATGCAAGTTCAAAGTGCCAGCTATTAGAAGTTATGGAAGATAGAATTAAAAAATTGGGCAGAATAAGTGACTAGAATCACCTATTGTGAATGGGGGGAAAGCAAGAAGTTTGGGATGAAGAAATCATAAGAAGACATTTTCAATTATTTGGGGACATACTATTTCTCTAGCCTTTCTTCCATTCAATACAAGACATCAGATTGAATCATGGCTTCAAATGTTTGTTTACAAACTAATAACATCCTCATAATTTGTAGGAAGTAAATCTTCAACATTTATAATGCTGGGTCATCTGTTTAAATTGGTGTACTTGCTTTTTCTCTCTCGCAAATGATTGACATTTTTATTTATTAGGTCTAGAAACTTTAATAACTGAGTTAGAATTACACACGATTCCAGGACATCTCACCTAAGAAATTGCCTTTGCCACCTTTGCCACCAAATTGCCTTTGTCTCTTACACTTTCTAACCACGTTTCCCTTTTCCCCCCACACAGATGAATTCATGGCTCCTGAAAACTTCACCTGGGTTACTGAGTTTATTCTTAGAGGTATCTCGAGCAGTCCAGATCTCCAGATTCCACTCTTCTTTGTTTTCCTGGTCATCTATGGGCTGACCTTGGCTGGGAACCTGAGCATCATCACTCTCACCAGTGTTGACTCTCGACTTCGGACCCCCATGTACTTTTTCCTCCGGCACTTGGCGATCATCAACCTTGGCAACTCTACTGTCATTGCCCCTAAAATGCTGATCAACTTTTTAGTAAGAAAGAAAACCATCTCCTATTATGAATGTGCCACCCAACTGGGAGGGTTTTTGGTTTTCATTGTAGCTGAGGTTTCCATGTTAGCTGTGATGGCCTATGACCGATACGTGGCTATTTGTAATCCCCTGCTCTACATGGTGGTTTTATCTCCCCAGATCTGCCTTCTGCTAGTATTACTCACGTATGCCTATAGCTTTTCCACAGCTATTGTGACATCGTCTTCTGTATTCTCTATGTCTTACTGCTCTTCCAATGTGATCAATCATTTTTACTGTGATACTGTCCCTCTGTTAGCCTTGTCCTGCTCTGATACTTACTTCCCAGAAACCGTCATTTTTGTGTCTGCAGCTACAAATTTGGTTTGTTCCATGACTATAGTACTAGTATCCTATTTCAACATTGTTCTATCCATTTTAAGGATACGTTCGTCAGAAGGAAGGAAAAAAGCCTTTTCCACGTGTGCTTCCCATATGACAGCCATCACAATTTTCTATGGGACACTGCTATCCATGTATTTGCAGCCTCGAACTAGCCATTCACTGGACACCGATAAAATGGCTTCTGTGTTTTACACACTTGTGATCCCCATGCTGAATCCCATGATCTATAGCCTGAGGAATAAGGACGTGAAGGCTGCATTAAAGAGATTGCTGACAAATTTATTTTGTTCTTTTAAATCAATGTGATTGTAGAACTCCATAAGTGAGTGAAGAGATAGGTAAGGTAGGCTGCCAGTGTGTCAGAGAAAGTAAAGTTTAGGTGGCTGACTCACAGGTTTCCAAGTAATCCTTGGAATTAAAAGAGGCCAAGATTTGGGAATTTAAAAATAAACTAAAGGTCTTGTTGTTATACAGTTAATACAGAAGCTAGGTATTGTTCACAAACTTTGCTAAGGGTTGTGCAGATATGTAAATTGAAATAAATGTTTCTGGGAATCAAGAGAAAAGTAAGAAAATAATTAAGTAAGTTAAAACAGAGCAATAAAATGTGGATCAGAGAAGTAAGTCATTCAATCTTTCATATATATATATATATATATATATATATATATATATATATATTTGCTTTTTTAAAAATTCCTGGATATCTTTTGTTATAATGAATTGTTTCATCTTGAAGAACTATAATTAAAGATGGCTAAAATCCTTGTAATAGCTAAGTTAACAAAATAAAACTAACAACTATATCTAAAATAAAACTTTTTACCTCTTTTTTAATATCATTTGAATCAAGAAGTATAGACCACAGTTGAGTTTATGGACCTGGAGATTATTATGCTAAGTGAAATAAACCATTCAGAGAAAGGCAAACACCATGTGATCTCACTTATATGTGGAATCTAATAAACAAAATAAACCAATGAACAAAAGAGAAACAGAAACATGACTACATGGAACAGAGTGACATTTGTCAGAGGGGAAGGGGCTTGGGCATGGCTAGATGAAAGGAGGTGAAGAGATTAAACAAATAAACAAACTATATATAAATATAAATATATATGTATGGAACAGTGTGTGATAGCCAGAGTGAAAGGGGGTTAGGCGAGTTGCTTAAGGTGAACAAAGGGTGGGGGAAACATGGAAGAAAAGAAACTTTGCTTGGAGAGATTGAAGCATATTGCAGTGTGCAGATGATGTTTTACTGAGTTGTACACTTGAAACCTGTTTGTGAACCAATGTCACCCCAATAAATTCAATTAAAAAAAGAATAAGATTATGATCCACAAAAAAACAAAGTTGAAACAATTTCTAAACTGGGATCAAATGTGAAATTTGGTAACTCAACATGGGAAGTGGCTCTTCAATGAAGAGGTGATACTTCCACAGGTTTTGAATGGTAAATAGAATTTTCTCTTCAACTATACTTTTTGTTTGTTTGTAGGGAAGGGTCTAGGAATGGCAAGGGAAGAAGTAGAGAAGCATGGAGAAAATATTGTTATTGACAAATGGAGACTAGTTACATTAATGATACCAATGGATGTCCATGAATGTTGGAACAATTGAGTGGAGTTGGGATTATAAAAAAATTTTAGGCACAAGATTGACCCTAAAAAGTCACATATGCTTTCAAATGTAATTCATACTTTATTTTTTATGAAGTAAAATGCCTTGTATGTACAAATGTCAGAGTTTTATTTATTTGTTTGTTTGTTTGTTCTGAAAGGAGGGAAAAAACACAAATGAGAAGAAAAGAGACAAGAAAAATAAAGAAAATTTGGACAAAGCTTTCATTCTTTGTAATCTACTATATTGTCTGTTTTATAAATGCTCTATATTCAGACTCCAGTGTCTAGAAATTAATAGTTCCCAATATATATTATTAAATGAGGGAAAGAGTGGATTGAAATAGAGGCCAAAAGAAGTGACATTTAGACATCAGATAAAGACAGAATATGCAGATCAGAGTAGGAAATATCTTTTGGAGCTGTTTATAGATAAATTGTGAATATATTTTTATGTTGGTGAATATGGTTATGGTCTTCTATTGATAAAGTGTAGCTTTTGAAATGGTGTTTGTCTCTACTAGTAGATCATGAACTCAATTTTTAGAATCTTTATCAGAATTATTTGATTTAAATAAAATAGAGCAGATTCCAGGCTTCTGGGTTCTTAAAATTTAAATGATTTGACTAAACAAAAGTGACCTGTCCTTACTGATCTTTTTTTCTCCTCTAATAATAAAACTAGTTGAGTGTCTTGATCTTAGTTGGTTCTAAATAAAGATTTGTTCACTTTTAAATGAAATCATTCTTTCAATTCTTTGTATGCAAGTTTGGCTTAAAATTATAATTTATGTGTAGCAACTACCGTAAGAATTTACATTGTGTTATTTCTAAAATGAAAAAAAATATGTATATTTGAAATTCTATTATCTCATTTTCTAGTTATATAATGAGTTACTGGCCAAAAATAAACAAAAGTGAAGGCACTCTGAATGCCCAGTTTAGGATTATAAGAGCATTTTAACATAACTTATGAGTGCTTTAATAACATATTTCAAATTAACGTGCCAAGAGACCACTGCAAACTAATGGTGTCAATCAGGCATGATTTTCTTTCACCAGGGGAGATTCGTCAATGTCTCTAAATATTATTGATTTTCATCATAACAAGGGGGTGTAAAGGAATAATATTGCTGTCTAGAGGATGAGGTGAATTATCTACAAAGCACTGGAGAGTCTCTCACACAAAAATTATCCATCCCAAAATAGTAAGTGCCAAGGTTGAGAAAGTCTTTCCTAAACGATTGTTATAGAAACAAATATCCTATGTAATAAAGAGGTAATATGCAAATTTGTCCTCGTGCCCTCCCACAAGAAAGCCATTCCCATGTGGTCAAAGATGGCCACGACAAGATGGCTGGCAGGGGAGAGCAGTTGTGGGCAATCAGGCCAACAGGGGAAGGCAGTTAGGGGCAAGCAGGCCTGCAGGAGAGGGTGGCAGTTGGGAAGGACCAGGCCTGCAGGAGAGGGCAGTTAAGGGCAAGCAGGCCAGTAGGAGAGCCTGCAGGGGAGGGCAGTTAAGGGCAAGCACGCCAGTAGGAGAGCGCAATTGGGAGTGTGTGTGTGTGTGGGGGGGGGGGGGGGGTGGGCAGGCCTACAGGAAAAGGCCATTGGATGCAATCAGGCCAGCAGGGGAGCAGTTAGGCGTTGATCAGGCTGGCAGGGAGTGGTTAGGGAGTGATCAGGCTAGCAGGCAGGTGAGCAGTTGGGAGCCAGCAGTCTGAGATTGTGAAAGGAATGTCTGACTGCCAGTCAGACATCCCCTGAGGGGTCCTAGATTGGAGAGGGTGCAGGCTGGGCTGAGGGACACCCCCTACTCAGTGCATGAATTTCATGCACTGGGCCTCTAGTTAGAGTAATAATGTCAGACTAAAGGGAGAGCCATAGAGGGATGTTCCCTCAAAACCAGAGGTAATGTTAATTGATCTCCAGCCTGCCTTGGGATCCCTATGGAGTTTGAACTGTAATTTTTCAGATGATCTTACTTGCATCATATTCTTACATAAGATCCCCTGGGTTAGAGTCACTGACAAAACCCAGCAGTTTGTTGCTGCCCAAACTCACTTGCAGAAGAAATAAGAATGCCATCTACTCAGGTAGATTCAAAAGCTGCATTTTAAAATTGGGAAGAAGGAATTTTTAATTAAGTGGAAGAGAATAGAATGTTCTTTTAAAAAAATTTAGGTAAGCATTTTCTGAAAATAGAGCAGAGTGTTCTCTATAATTTTATTTCTGTATATATTTCTGATATTATATATAATATAGTTCTTATTAGTTTGAAATAAAAATAAGAGTGAGATCTCCAAAATAGAATCAATTATACTATTTGAATAAGTCAGACACTAAACTGGCTAGACTGTAATCTATGGCAAAATTCTTCTCATTTTTGCAAAAGCTAATAATTGTATCTATGACAAGAAATGAATGTATTGAAATCAAGTCATCAATATGTCTCATAATGCACTGAAAGACATATTATGAGCAAGGAGAATAAATATTGAAATATTATTACAAAAATTAATCTTTTTATTTTATTTTATTTTTTAATACATTTTATTGATTTTTTACAGAGTGGAAGAGAGAGGAAAAGAGAGTTAGAAACATCAATGAGAGAGAATCATCGATCAGCTGCCTCTTGCACACCCCCTACTGGGGATGTGCCCACAACCAAGGTACATGCCCCCGACCAGAATCCTACCTGGGACCTTTCAGTCAGCAGACCGACGCTCTACCACTGAGCCAAACCGGTTTCAGCCAAAAATTAATCTTTTTAAACCTATCTTTTTATTGAGAGAGATAGAAACATAATGATAAGGGGGGAAAATCATTGATTGACTGCCTCCTGAATACTCTATACTGGGGATCATGTCTACAACTCAAGTATGTGCCCTGACTAGGACTTGAACTGTGACCTGCTGGTTAATAGGAAAACACAACCATTGAGCCATGCTGGCCGGGCACTAACGTTAATCTTTAATTCTCCACACCAAGCATCTCAAAGGGCCTAGGGTAAGAAATGTATGAAAAATCAGTCATGAATTTTATGCATGAAGTCCACAATTTATCAAGAGAAGAAATGTGGAAGAAGATGGCTGCCATAAATGTAAAATGTTATACAAATTAAATGTGTGTAAAATGTGTCTCCATTACAAAGAGGGAAACTTGGGTGTCAGAGTATGGGAATTAGAAATCAAAAAGTCTTTGTAGAAGAGGTAGGGTTTTGGTAGGCCTTGAAAGATAATTAGGAGTTTTCCCTTCAACTCTTTATTCTCTGGTAGAAATGAGGATAGAAAAAAAGCATATATGAAAGTAGAGAAGCATGCAAGGGAATTTAGTAATTAAAGACCACAAAACAAATTTTCCGATTATATTACTGAGTGGTTGTGACAGAAGAGATCTGTGTCTTCTTTGGAAAAATGTTTAGTATTTAAATCTTCTGCCCACTTGTAAATCTAATTGTTTATGTTTTGTGGGTTTTTCTGTGTGCTTTGTGTGTGTTTTCTTTGCTATTGAGTTGTATGAATTCTTCATATATTTTGTATATCAACTTCTTATTATAACATGATTTACAAATATTTTCTCTCATTCAGTAGATTGCATGAAAACTTTTTGAAATTACCTGAGCAAGAGGTGTAGTATATAAAAGCCATTAGTCATTGAAAAGACATGAAATATTAGTAACTTTATTTGTCCAATATACCAAGTCATGTCCACTGTGAACAAAGCAATTTATTAGTTTCCTCAAAATTGTTTTTAATTTTTGAATGGACAAAGTGAAAGAGAAAGAAATATGGCACATGACATTATAGATTTAGTACCAGTTTTGTCAGAGTGATGTTACCACAGAACATTCATTTTCCTTTGTGTTATTCATGTTAACTTTTTTCAATACCAATAGTTTTCTTAAGTTTTGAAAAATTAATATTTAATTGTAAATAAAATGCACAAGAGCTTTGAACAGAGAGCCAATATGGACTGCTTACTACCATATAGTTCTAAACTTTATCATGCAACTGATTTGGGTGAAAGAAATAAGTTTTTCCTCCAAAATATTTACTTTTATTCTTCAGCCCATCCCAGATTCCAAGTATACCACTAATCATTTTAATACTAATGCTTTCATAGTAACAATAAAACTTATTTTCAGGATGTTAAGTAATAAAAACACATTTTAGAGTTTTAAGGTTAATTTAATTAATATGGGTTTAATTCTCCTCTCTCTATCCAGACACACTGATGGTACATGGCCCAGATCAATTGCACCCAGGTAAAGGAGTTTATTCTCATGGGCCTCACAGATCGTCAGGATTTAAAGATGCCTCTCTTTGTGGTTTTCTTATCCATCTACCTCTTCACAGTAGTAGGCAACCTGGGTTTGATCTTAGTCATTAAGACAGATGCAAGACTCAACACACCAATGTACTTCTTCCTTAGCAACCTGGCTTTTGTTGATTTCTGTTATACTTCTGTCATTACACCTAAAATGCTTGGGAATTTCTTATACAAACAAAATGTTATTTCCTTCAATGCCTGTGCTGCTCAGTTAGGCTGTTTCCTAGCTTTCATGACAGCCGAATGTTTGCTTCTGGCTTCCATGGCTTATGACCGATATGTGGCCATTTGTAACCCCCTCCTCTATATGGTTGTAATGTCCCCAAGAATCTGCATTCAGCTTGTGTCTGTCCCTTACAGCTATAGCTTCCTCGTTGCACTGTTTCATACCATCCTCACCTTTCGCCTCTCCTATTGCCACTCTAACGTCATCAACCATTTCTATTGTGATGACATGCCTCTCCTCAAGCTAACTTGCTCGAACACTCACTCCAAACAGCTTTGGATCTTTGCCTGTGCTGGCATCATGTTCATATCTTCCCTTCTGGTTGTCTTTGTCTCCTACGTATACATTATTTCTACAATCCTGAGGATGCGCTCAGCTGAGGGAAGACGCAAGGCTTTCTCCACGTGCGGCTCTCACATGCTGGCAGTTACCATATTCTATGGGACCCTGATCTTTATGTACTTACAGCCAAGCTCCAACCATTCCCTTGACACAGATAAGATGGCCTCTGTCTTCTACACAGTGATTATCCCCATGTTGAATCCCCTGATCTACAGTCTTAGGAACAAGGAGGTGAAAGACGCCCTGAAGAAAGTCATAGACAGCAGAAACCAGACTTTTCTGTTCATTAAATTAAGAAAGTGACTTAAGCAAATTAAAGTGGTCTGATTTGTCTTCCTCTTAAAAAACTATCAAAATGCCTAGTCTTTTTTTAAAAAAAAAAAAATAAGAGGGCAACATTAATCAATACGATTATATGGTTTCAAGTGTACAATTCTATGATACATGATTAATATATTGCATTGTATGCCCACCACGTCAAATCTTCTGTCACCATATATGTGATCCTCTTTACACTTTACTATTCCCCACCTCCTTACCTCTGGTAACTAACATACTGCTGTCTGTGTCTGCTGGGGTCCCAGCATTACAAAGGGTTCAGCAATCTGGAGAAAGGAGCTGCGCGTAGATTCAATAAGGAGTCCAAAGATGAAAGATAATTTTGAAAGGCATTGGGGGTCAGAGAAGCTTCAGCTGAAGGAACTAAAGACTACCTTCTTGACTCAGGACCCTGCTTTTATTAACACAATTTGTCCTAAGGCAAGATGGAGATAGTACACTTCAAAGGGTAGGGTTTACAGAAGCATTGTGAGTTTGGGGAATAGCCTACATCTGTTCATGTTTAGCCAACAGGAAGCGATAACATGCAGATTAAGATGCTCTGAGCTGTCTGGCAGCAAGCAATCCTATTCAGGTTTGGGGGAGATGTTTTTTAGCCTTCCCCGATGACTCAGCCCTGCTGACATGCTGAAACTGGCTTCCGGCATGTGTCTATGAGTTTTTACTTGCTTTTCTTGTTTGTTCATTTGTTGCTTTCATTTTTATGTCCTACATATGAGTGAAATCATATGGTTCTTAATCTTTTCTGTCTGACAAATTTTGCTTAGCATGATATTCTCAAGATCCATCCATGTTGTTGCAAATGTCAGTATTTCATCTTTTCTATAGCTGAGTAATATTATTTTATATGTGCATACAATATCTTTTTTGTCCAACCATCTATCAAAGGGCACTTGAATTGTTTCCATGTCTATGCCTGTCTCAATATATTTCTATATATTTATTCAAAGAATAATACATTTCTCTGAAGTTGTTTATTGAGAATCTAATTTCTGAACATAAAAGTAACCATAAGAATTAACCACCATTATCTCATTATTCAAATAGAAAAAAATATTAAAATGATTAATTCTTTGGTTCATAAGAATGTATACCAATTTCCTCATTTCTCAAATAAAAGGATGCATCAAAAGCTAATACTTGAACATATAACTAGTTACAAGTAGAACAGAGACTAAAGTTCAGATTCTCCACACCACCAAAATCCCTAGTTCAAGATTTTCTGGTTCATTGACAATATCCCACATTAAAAGCAAAGATGAATAATTTAAATAATTGTTTCCTGATTTGCTAATATTTTGAGAAAATTTGAAAAACTGTAAAACATTTTCATATTGATGTATTTAACAAGTTGTCTTTATTAAATATAATAGTAGTGCATCCTAATTTTATTTATATCATTATTTTAACATGGCTTTCCACTTACCTGGAAGCCTGCTTTGGTCTCAAAAGACTCTTTGAGAAAACTGCTTTTTTACTATGCCTATGAGACCTCATTATATTGTTTCCAGTTATTTTAAAATATAATAATAATCTAATTCATAGATAGAATCCCAGAGGGGCATCATACATTCTAAACAAATATATTCAAAATAATTGAAACTTATAGACCATTTTGGCAATAACAAGGATCATATGCAGTTACACCAGGTAAACCTTGGGTAAGTTGGTTACTATTGATTATGTTATAGTATAACACAATGAACATAGTAGGCAATGTGGGATAGTAAAAGAACACATGCTTATTGCTAAAGAATAGCAATAGGCTCTGTAGTATGTACAAGCTCTCACAAGTTTATCAATTAAATAACAAAGTTACTAAATTTGGAGTCTTTAAAAAAAAAAAGATTAAACAGTGTGAAAAAGGGCATAGTAAATTGTGAGCACTTGCATATCATTTTTTTGTTTCTGTGAGCCTAAATACCTAAACCATCATACCAACTCTCCTTATGAACTTGAAGGAGCAATTGATAAATGGGAATTACAATACACTGTAATATAGAAAAAGTTATAGCCATAAATATTCGAGTATATTTTTCAAATAAGTGCAATGATAATTTTATAATTTTAAGTATACAGAAAATGGATTTGAGTTTGATAATCATTCATATCATTTAATAATTTTTATCTTAGATTCATTTGAATGCTAATGACCAAATACTAGAAATATGCTATTAAGGCCTAGAGAGAGATTACATTCAAATAAAAATATTTCTTAAAAATTTCTTAGGTCTGGGTCCACTTTGATTTAATTATATAATTTGATGGATCATAGAGAGATAAGATTAGTCTAATCTACAGTTCTCAATGTTTCTTTCCTCATCTTCTATTCTATTTAGATACATTTACCTCCCATTTGAAAATTTCAGTGGCTCCCCATTTGCTCACAAAGCTCCTGTAGCAGATTTTGAGTCTGTATTCTATGTACCAAAACCTTATCATTAAATCAAGAGAATTAACAACCTCCTGTCAGGCTGGTGCGTTGACTGCATCACAGCTGTTTGTTGGAGTATGGATTCCTTGGAGTTTAATCTTAATGTGAATGCTGGGTCTAACATTTGCTTCAGCAAAAGATCTCAGACAGTTTATTGTGTTTATGCATACCTCAGTTCCCATAGCAATATAAAGGTGAAAACAGTGTTGGCTGATAAATCTATTGTGATAGGATTAAAACATACAATGGATAAAAAGACATTTAAGAGTAAAATAATTTTTAAATGGATAATTGTTATATTTATTATACCTAATCTTAAAATGTTATACTTGGTTAAGTTATAAATATTATTTAGAAACTGAGGGTAGATGTCTGTTCTGAGATTTTTGGTTTGAAAGTGGTAAAAGGGAAAAAATAGATAAAGTAGTGATCAAGATAAAGTTTCCAAGAAAAAATAAATAAAGGGTGATGGTTTTTACATTTTACTAGAGGCCTGGTGCACAAAATTGGTGTGTGGATACGGTTTCTAGACCTGGGCTCCAATCAGGTTCAACTTCCCCTTCTGCCAGCAGCCGGCCCCACCCCCTGCCGCCACCTACCCTCGGTTCCAAATTCACCATTGGGCAATCAGAGTCTGCCAGCCGAAGGAAGGGACCAAGAGGTGGTCAGTGTACCTCATAGTGACTGGTCGTTCCACCATTAGAGTCAATTTGCATATTACCCTTTTATTATATAGGATTATGTTTTATCTATCTAAACCGTACAAGGTGCATGTGAGGTTACCTGAGACAATGTAGAAGTAAAGGAAAATCAAGTTACCTTATCTTTTGTTCTATTTAGAAAAGAAAGGCATAATTTCAATTCCACTAGCTTTTAAGCATTCATAATACAGCTTGAATTTATAAAAATGCCCTGTGAAATTTAGTTATTCTAAATATTGCCCAAATATTATTCACTTTTGACCATTTACTAACTTGGAGATAGATACTAAAACGATGTCTCTTCAAATTAAAAGCTGTTTTACAATCTAAAAAATTGTTCACTGCTGAGTATTCTTCCAAAATATATAGCCAGAAAATTCACAATCCTATTTTTCCTCTGGCAACCACCATACTGTTGTCTGTGTCTGTAAGTTTTTGTTTATTTATCTTTCTTGTTTGTTCATTTGTTTCTTTCAGTTTCATAACCCACATGTAAGTGAAATCATAGTTTTGTTTTTTGTTTTTTTTACTTTTCCTGTCTGACTTGTTTCTTTTAGCATGACATTTTTCGAGATCCATCCATGTTGTCACAATGACAGTATTTCATCCTTTCTTATGGCTGAGTAGTATTCCATTCTATATGTACCATATCTTCTTTATACAATCATCTATCAAAGGAAACTTCAGTTGTTCCATGTCTTGGCCACTATGAATATTTCTACTATTAACAAAAGGGTGCATTTATCTTGGCAAATAAATGTTTTCAAAGTTTTTGGAAAAGGGGTTACTAGTTCATATATGAATGAGGGTTCCTTTTTCTCCACTACCTCTCCAACACTTGTCATTGCCTCTCTTGTAGGTGTGAGGTAATATCTCATTATTGTTTTTATTTGCATTTCCTAGTAGCTAGTAAGTTGAACATCCTTTCATATACCTGTTGCCCATTTGTGTGTCTTCTTGGGAGAAGTATCTGTTCAGGTTCTCTGTTTAGTTTTAACTGGATTGTTTGCTTGTTTAATGTTGTGTTGTAAGAATTCTTTATATGTTTTGGATATTTACCCCTTGTTGGAGCTGTTTGTTATGAGTTTTATATCTTTCACATCTATTTTTGGTAACTCTTAATGTTCTTATGAAATGATGAAATGATAATTTTATGAGATAAATGTACAATTTAAGAAACCACTCATATAGGCTATCAAAATCACTTAAATCTTTAATGTTTCTTTTTTTCCTTTATATTTCAAGAAAAGCACAACACAGACTTTGCAATTGTGCTAGTGTTGATTTGAACCAAACATCTCAGAACAGACATCTGCCCTCAGTTTCTAAATAATATTTATAACTTAACCAAGTATAACCTACTTTCTTTTCCTATTAAACCAAGTAAAACTTTAATCAAAGTACTTTTTCCTTTTTTTTATAGTGGATTTTCTATGTTGGACTTTCTGCCTGGACCAAACCCTTTCACAGTGAAAGCATAAGTAAAACCTACTCATAATTCCTGTCAGAGATCTACTTACTGGTAGACTGAACTTAACATAACCTCCTCGTGATTCAGGGCATCTTCCCACATTGAATTGATTTTATCTCACAAGTCAAGATTATTCAGAGAGTGTGTTCTGGGAGAGTTCATTGCAGAATTGTTTATTTCATGGCAAAAGGCAATTATTCAGCAGTCACTGAGTTCATCCTCTTGGGCCTAACAGATAATCCACAGCTTCAAGCCCTTCTCTTTTGTGTATTCCTACTGATTTACTTAGTTACTGCCTTGGGTAATCTGGGTTTGATTGTGCTAATTCAGGTCAGTCCTCAACTTCACATACCCATGTATTTTTTCCTCTGTCATCTGGCTTTTGTTGATTTCTATGGTACCTCCACCATCACACCAAACACCCTCGTGAACTCATTTCGTGAAATTAAAAGTCTGTCATTTTATGCATGTGCCACTCAAGTGTGTTGCTTTATCACATTTTCCGTTTGGGAATTATTAATGCTCTCTGTCATGGCGTATGATCGGTACGTGGCCATCTGCAAACCTCTACTCTATGTAGTTCTCATGCCTAGGAAACTCTGCATTCAAATGGTCACTAGCTCTTATATTTACGGATTCACCGTGGGACTCATACAAGCAGTG
Source organism: Pipistrellus hanaki (assembly GCF_964339955.1). Classification (NCBI taxonomy): domain Eukaryota; kingdom Metazoa; phylum Chordata; class Mammalia; order Chiroptera; family Vespertilionidae; genus Pipistrellus; species Pipistrellus hanaki. The sequence goes on along the minus strand of NC_140511.1, from coordinate 65,249,631 downwards.
GCGACATTCCACATGTCTTTCTGTGACTCTAATGTGGTCAATCAATTTTACTGTGATGATGTTCCCTTGATTGCTCTGGCCTGTTCTGATACCCAAGTCAAAGAGCTGATGTTGTTAATCATTGCTGGGTTCAATGTTTTTTGTTCTCTTATCATTGTCCTGTTATCCTACGTATTCATTGTCTTTGCCATCTTAAGGATCCGTTCTGCTGCAGGAAGACAGAAAGCCCTTTCTACCTGTGTTTCTCACCTGTTTTCTATCACTATTTATTATGGGACCCTCAGTTTTATGTACCTTCAGCCCAAGTCAAGCCACTCGCTAGACAAAGACAAATTTGCTTCAGTATTCTATGCGGTAGTGATTCCCATGCTAAATCCATTGATCTACAGCTTGAGGAATCAGGAGGTAAAAAATGCTTTGAAAAAAATTATCAAAAAGGTATACTCTAGTAATTAATAATGAATTGTCCTGTTACTAAAGAAGTACTGGATATGAAGTATCAACAATTTAAATAAAGGCTATCCAATGGTACAGTGACATGAAGCACAGGAGCCTTTGTCTTCTGGGATTTAGTTTCCTGATCTTTATTTTCATGGAAATTAGTATTTTGTTGGTTTTGCTTGCACATAGTAGATATTTCATCAATGTTTGTATGTTGAATTGTAAAAAAAAAAAAAAAGGGATAAAAATGATCTGCTCTTTTTGACCATGAGATGTTTCAATAATAGAGAGGAAGAACTAAGCACCTTAAAATCATAAATTTTTTATTTCACTGTGGTATTGAGAATTTTAGGTTGTCTTGAAAGACATGAACTATGCAGGTAAGATTTTCTTCCATAGTTGAACAGGGGAAAAATAACAAGGTGTTTGGGTCATAGTTTTGATTTTAAAATGCCAGGAAAGTGACCTTACTTTTCACTTTACAATGTCCCTATTGATATGGTTGAACATTTTCTAAAGACTTTACTTTTTAGAATGCTTTGGTTTACAGCAAAATTGAGGGGGAGGTACAGAGATGTGTCATATACCCCTGTTGCACAAGGCATAGTCTCCCCATTATCAACATTGTTAGCCGGAATATGGTATATTTGTTGCTATTGTTGATAAACCTATATTTACATATCAAAATCCTCAGTTTACCTAAGGGGTTCATTCATGTAATACATTCTATGAGTTTGGAAAAAAAAGTATAATTATTTATATCCATCACTATAATATTATACAGAGAATTTTTACTGCTCTACAAATCCTCTGTATTATGTTTATTCATCTCTCCCCTACTATCCCCTGCCCTGATAACCACTGATCTTTGTTTTTCATCCTTACTCGAGGATATTTTTTCAATTGATTTTTAGAGAGAGTGGGAGAGATGGGGAAAAGCAGAAATAAATATCAATGTGAGAGAAACACTTTGATTGGTTGACTCCTGCACAAGCCACAACCTGGGCCCTGGCCGGGGAGGAACCTGCAATCAATGTATGTGCCCTTGGCCGGAATTGAACCTGGGACACTTCAGTCTACAGGTCGACGGTCTATTCATTGAGCCAAACCAGCTAAGGTAGATCTTTTTTTTTTTTTAAAATATGTTTTTATTGATTTGAGAGAGAGGAAGAGAGAGCAATAAAGAGATAAAAACATCAATGAGAAATATCAATCAGCTGCCTCCTACATGCCCCCTACTGGGGATTGAGCCTGCAACCCAGACATGTGCCCAGAACAGGAATCAAGCCAGTGACCTCTTGGTTCATAGGTCTATGTTCAACTGCTGAGCCACACCGGAGGTTTTTGGTGCGATCTAAATCATTACTTGTAGGCTGCAAAATACAATAGCAAGTTAACTCACTTCAATATAATGCATACATATTGTGACCTCTTAAATACAAAATTTAATGAACCTCAGACAAAATCATAAAATGTAGTTAAACATTTTGTAAGTTGTTTCACATGTATGAAAACAATATTGGTTTTTAGTTATCAATTCTTTATTATGCTTGTAATCAGTACACAGATGTAAAATTTCAAGTGAATGTTCCTTACCTGTTAAGCAAATTGGATTCCAAAAGATTAATCATAACATAATTGCTCATGTTTATAAGATGTCATTGCGTGTTTTTGTTGTTGTTGTTATTGTTGTTATTCAGATATTTTCAAAGTGATGTAATACAAGGAAAATGTTCTAGAGGAAACAACAACTAGTACAAAACATACAATCTATATTATAAAAAGCCAGTAACCATAACACTGTAACGATCAAGTGACCAGTCACCAGGAGGTGCATTGATGGGTCCCATGGCAGTGCATGGCGTGTCTGGGGTCTCACATAATTTCACACACTGGGCCTCTAGTATTAGTTGAATTCACAGAGTTTACCTCCGGATCTATTGGACTGTGGCTGTGTTGTGGATTATTCAAAGGCAGTATGTAATGGCATAATACAGAAGAATTTACCAGGTGACCGAAAAATATGCAGCAGTACTCAAAGATACAGGGGGAAAAAACCCACAACATTTATTTTCAGATTATTTCACATGTACTAGTACAGTGACTCAGGGGTCATTCCTCCAAATCCAGAATAAGTCAATATGGAGGAAGTTCTCCCTTTATATCCCTTGGTTTCTTTGTCCCCCAAATATAGATGGCTTCCATATGGTTCCCTGAAATGGCCTTCTGGTCCTCGTCATAATGGTCTGCGACCAGTAGGTAGGTCTGGGCCCTCAACGGAGGTCTGGGTCCTGGGAGGGCCCTTCCGGCTAGAGAGAGAACTCTGGGCCCCTAGGGGTGGTCTGGTACCTCACCTGGACCATCTGGCTTATTGAAATGGTGGTCTGGGTTACAAATTGAGAAGTACACCCAGGATACAAGTCTGTGTTTTAGGCCTTGGCCCCGCCATGATAGTCTGGGTCCCAAATGTAAGTGTGAGCCCCAGGTGGAGGTCTGGGTCCTGTGAGGGCAGTTCGGGCCCGGAGGGAAGTCTGAGCCATAAGGATGGTCTGGAACCTCACCTGAGAATCTAGGTTATGGCATAGTAGTTGGGGTTACGCATAGAGATCTTGTCCACTGATACAACTCTGTGTTCCAGGTTTGTGGCCTGGGCCCCAGGTGGGCTACTAGGCCCAGCCATGAAGGTCTGGGACCCGGATGTAAGTCTGAGTGCTCAGGCATGGTGTGGTCACTAGGGGGCGCTATGAGCCCAGCTGGGAGGTTTAGGGCAAGGGCAGGACCTCTGTATGATGAAATGGCGGTCAGGTCTAGCCTGGTTATTTGGACTCCAATTAAGGAATAGGCACTGGCTTCCAGTAGGTTTCCCCGAAATGGCCTTCTGATCCTCGCCATAATGGTCTGCAACCAGGAGGTAGGTCTGGGCCCCCAACGGATGTCTGGTCCTGGGAGGGCTTTTCTGGCCATGGAGGGACTTCTGGGCCCCTGGGGGCGGTCTTGTAGCTCACCTGGACATCTGAGTTATGGAAATGGTGGTCTGGGTTACAAATTGAGAAATACACCAGGATAAAAGTCTGGATTCTGTGTTTTAGGCCTGGGTCCGGGATAAACTTTTTGGCCCTGCCATGATAGTCTGGGTCCCAGATGTAGGTGTGAGCCCCAGGTGGAGGTCTTGGTCCTGTGGGGGCAGTTCTGAGCCCTGGGGACGGTCTGGTACCTCACCTGAGCATCTTGGTAAAGGAATAGTTGTTAGGGTTATGCACAGAAAGCTCATCCCCTGATACGACTCTGTGTTCCAGGTTTGTGGATTGTGTGCCAGGTGTGCCTAGTTGGCCCCGCCATGAAGGTCTGGGACCTGGATGTATGTCTGGGTGCTCAGGCATGGTGTGGTCACTAGGAGGCGCTATGGGCCTAGCTGGGAGGTTTGGGACAAGGGCAGGACCTCTGTAAGATGAAATGGTGGTCAGGGCTAGCCTGGTTATTTGGACTCTAATTTATAATTAGGCTAAACAATAACAAATACTCAATAAATCTCATCTACTTTTTTTCTTTCACTTATTGTTAATAGTAGAGCATAAATTTTAGTATTGGCTAATAGTCTTTTTTTTTTTTTTAAATCTTTATTGTTAAAAGTATTACATAGGTCTTCCTTTCCCCCCATTAGCCTCTTCCAGCATGCTTGGGTTCTGGTCTTTTATTCAAATAAAATATTTAAAAACAAGTTATACAGAAAGGGTCCTGTTCTTTTAGTAGCAATTCAGTCTTCAGTCAACAAACTGACAAGAATTGAAGAGAAACTAAATCAAAGAAAATATAATATAAAGTCTGAGGCTATTAGTATCAATATGCAAGAATAAGTGCTAGGATTTCTATTCAAAGTAGACCACAGATTAGTTGTAGGTACAAAAAATCCAACCCTTTTATTTACAGAAAAAAATGTCCTTAAGATGATCTATGTCATTGACAATAATGATAATAAAGCTGATATTCACCAACCCTATATTCGGTTGATTGTGCCTTTGTCCTTACATATACTTCTACCTAAATGTTTATACACCAGTTGTGAGGTGAGCATTTTCCTTATTTTACAAGTAATTGGAGTTTTATATGCCACAGAACCAGGAGGAGCAAACCTCAAATTTGGGGCAAACTTTCTGAAAACTGTCATGTTCTTCACTAATCTTGAACACTGCCAATGATGAATCCATTTCCTACTATTTTTTTTTTTTATCTATCTATCTCTTGATTCCATATCAGGACACAAAAATATTATGGAGATCACAAAAAGAGGGATAAAAATACAAACATCTTATTTCAATATACCTAGAGATAAAAGGAAGAGTGTTGATTTTGATATTTTGATGGAGGGACCAGTGTCTCAAGAGATAAGCCCCCCACCTGAAACAATGGCTGCAGTCCAGTCCTCGCGGCTGCTCAAAACTGTGTGCCCCAGCCCAGGAACAATGAACAACATGTCTATCAAGTACACTTGAATTTCCTGGTCCCTGAGAAAAGCCAGATTTACCTTAGAAAGGATTGCTGATAGTAAGGATTTAATATTGGGTAAAGATGTGAAAACTTCCATTTAATTAGTGTCTGAGCATTGCTCTTATTAATCATTTTATGAAGCAGAAAGGTGCAGAGAAACTGAAGAAGGCCTGTGTTTTTCAGGTGAGGCACCAAGATTCTACAGGTGTGAATTTCTTTACCTGTAGAAAGAGAGAGACTGTCTATGCTGCTTCTATTTGTCTCATATGTGACAGGTGAGAATAGGTATGTTTATTAGTCTATATGAATATATTATCAGAAGACAAACTGTGGTGAATAGTAACATCATATTTCTTTGTCAAAATTGCTTTTAAAACTGGAGAATTTATTCAACTCCCATAGTTCTAAAAGTACCTTCTGGCAGCACATTTGAGTTATTTACAAAGTAAGCACAGAAGAGGAAATAATTAGCTAGTGCCACAAACCTCAAACAGCTCTCTATCCAATGATTGCAACTCTCACTATCTCCTTCTACAAAGGTAAAATAATAGAAAAATACTAAATCACTAATATAATTATTTTTATGAAATGTCAAAATAAAAGTACATCAAATCATTGACTTTTAAATTTCATGTCATGATCCTATAAGGGTAACTGAATAAATAGCAGTCTCCTAGAATTATTTCTATTAGAACAAAAATGCAAATACATTGAATTTATTCATTTGAAAGTATAATTTATTATAAACCATGTTCTTCAAATTATATTTTAAAATCTAATATTGATTGTAAGATTTAAATCTAGAAAATCTATATTATAATACACCTTATCCTTATACCCATAGTGTTAGGAAAACAAAATTCAGGTAGTCGAATTTGCACTTAGAATTTTCATATAACTAGTTGTGTGACCTTAAGTAATTTATAAATCATCAAGGCCCAGAGCTGAAACCTCACACACTTCTAGGTTTGTTTAATTTTTTTAAGTAAGACTACTTGATTAAGTGCCTAATAAGTGGTAGAAACCTATGAGGGCATGTGACGGGGGTAGGGGAAGCTCGGGGTAGGTCAATGGAGAAAAAAGGAGATATATGTACTACTCTATGTAATACTTTAAAAGATAAAATAAAATAAAAAACAATGAGTTTTTGAGTACTCAATAAATTAATCTTTAATTACATATAGCACACATTTAAATAACAAGCATTTATTTAGCACTTATTAACACAGGATATTTTTCTAAGCATCTTATAAATATTAACTTATTTAGTCTTCAAAATAAGCCAATGAGTAGGGTCTTATTATTTTCTAAAATTGGGAAGAGGGTCACAGAGTTCAGGCCAATTGTCCAAGGTTGCACAGATAATAAAGGAAGGAGATAGAATACAAACTGAGGGAGTTTGGTCCCAGAGCCGTTCAAAAGGAGGCCACTGCCTTTTCTTGGGACCCATGTGTGTGTCCTTGCTAGTGTGCTTGTGTTTGAAGACAATTTCAGTGGTCTCTAAAGGCCGAGTGGTCCTCTGACTCATACTGACTCTCCAGGACTGGCCCGGGTCCTTACATACAATGTCAAGGTCTGTTGACGTTATAAATAGTCCCATTTTCAGTTGATTGGAAAAGAATTCCATGAAATATCAGCAAAGAAAGCTTGACTTATTTCCCTTTTTGTACTTAGTAAAGCATTTGGTAGTATTATTTCCTTAATTTTAATGTCTTTAAGGTTTCACGACCTTTATCCAAGACTTTTTTGGAGGCATCTTTCACCTCTTTGTTCCTTAGACTATAGATGAGGGGGTTCAACATGGGGATCACCACTGTGTAAAATACAGAAGCCATTTTGTCTGTGTCCAGGGAGTGGTTTGATTTAGGCTGCAGGTACATAAAGATGAGGGTGCCATAGAAAATAGTAACAGCCACCATGTGGGAGCCACAGGTAGAAACAGCCTTGCGTCGACCCTGGGTAGAGCGGATTCTTAGGATGGCAACTACAATAAAGATGTAGGAGGTGAGGACAATGGAAGAAGAACAGATCATGTCAAAGCCAGCAAAGGCGAAGATCAGAATCTCCTTCACGTGTGTGTCTGAGCAGGATAGAGCCAAGAGGGGGATGTCATCACAGTAGAAATGGTTAATTACATTGGGGCCACAGTAAGTTAGCCTGAAGGTGATAATGGTATGAAACAGAGCAACCAGAAAGCTGTATATGTATGGAACTGCCACCAGTTGAACACAGACCCTTTTGGACATCACGGTTGAATAGTGCAGGGGACTGCAGATGGCTACATAGCGATCGTAGGCCATGGAAGCTAAAAGGAAACACTCGGTGATCATGAAGGTGAGAAAACAGCCCAGTTGTATTGCGCAGGCGTGGAAAGGAATAGTGTTATGTTCCACAACGAAGTTCACCATCATCTTCGGCGTGATAGCAGAGGAGTAACAAAGGTCAACAAAGGCCAAGTGACTGAGAAAATAATACATAGGTGTGTGGAGTCGAGCATCAATCCTGATTAAGGTTATCAGTCCAATGTTTCCCAGCACTGTGACCAGATAGATGACTAAAAACACCACAAAGCATGGGGCCTGAAGCTCTGGCCGGTCTGTAATTCCCTTGAGAATAAATTCAGTAACATGAGTGCTGTTCACTTCAGCCATCTATTCTGACAGATTTTGTTGCAAGTTGAAGAATAAAACTGACACTTTTCATGGCCCCTTCCAGTGTTGGGGAAAAGTGATCACTGATATTTTCTCACCTTGAATCATGTCATCTTGTGGCAAAAGGTCCACCTTAACTCTCTAAAACAGGCAAAACTTGCCCCAGGTAGAGGAATGTTTTACTCTCAAAATAGTCTTCTTAACACCTCTTTATTTTGCTTTGTGAGTTTATAAAGTAAGGTAGATTGTAGATTAAAAGTTAAATATTATCTGATAAAAAATATCTTGAGGCAACTAACACTAATACTTGAGTGCGTTGTTTTTTTTGCCAGTATCTTTTTTATGCATCTATAAATATGGCAGCACAAAAAGTGTATAATTCATAAATGAAAATTGATTATTTCCTTGTGTTTCAATTTTGTGCATGCTTCACAGCTTTAAAATATATAAAAATAACCTAGTATGACTTATTCATTTTCCTATATCCCATTCCTGCTTATATAGATGAAGTACTTTATGGTATATAAGCTAAAACAGTTCATCAGAAATTGAAAGAACTGAAGATTGATGAAGTAGTAAAAGTACAAATAGATATTCTTTATAAAGTACTAAAAAGCAGGCAGTATGAGAGGGAAAAATGCAGTTAAGATATTAGAGATATCTTATCTCTAAAGCAGACTGATTCCATTTAATACCACAGCTCAGCTAGGATAGGGTGGAAGGATAGCAATTCATTCAGTGTACAAACTTTGCAGGCAAACTGCTTGAACTCACCTGCCACGCCATGATTCTGGCTCCCTGTGAGCTCATTCTGTAGTTGTTTGGATGATATATTAGTTCCTGGCTTCCTTTGGGTCTAAATTTGAACCTCTAGAGATAACTGAAAGCTGTAATGTTTTCTTTCCTGTTTTTCTCAAAGTTTGATGAGCTACACAAATTATTCTGAGGATTTAAAAAACATATTTTAATTATCTGTATTTGTGAAGGGACCATACTTCAAGGATATCAATAAGACTATTTTCATGAAGGAAAAGCTAGACTATACTAATGAAAACAACATTTTTAAGGCCACATTCATGTAAATAAGAACTCAAGTTTTGTGAAAGAATAAGATTAGCACTTAAATCCTGAGCAACTTACTTACGGCAACACCCACACTCTGTGAAGGCCTCAATTTCAACTATAAAATCAAGTAAAAATGGTGCATCTTCTATGTTTTTTTGTGAATATTGAATGAATTAGTAGATGTGAAGAACTTTATAAACTCCATGGTAAAGTTTTAAGTGTTCAAAAGAAAAGATACACATTTGCCTTTAAAAGTAAGCTAAATCAGAAACATAAATAAAGCCAAGGTACTCCAAAAAACTACCTGAAAAAGAATCCTGCTTCTACCATAATTTTAGACTCTGTTTGGGTGAACTATATAAAAAAATGAACCGTGTGTTTGTCAATGCTAAAATTTAATTTCTCATTAAATTTCAGACTAGAAAACCATTTTAAAATATAACATATAGCACATATGTTATATGTCTCTAGATATATGTGTATTGAATAAAATTCATAGAGGTAACCAACATTTTTTAAAAATTGTCTACTGCTTCCAATATTTCACAATCTTTTGCTCTTTCCAATCCTGCTTTTCCCTCCAGTTCGGTATCGTTTGTCTGGCTATTACACTGTTGATAAATGCAATGATAATTTAAAAAATTTTAGCCAGGCTGGTGTGGGTCAGTAGTTGAGCATCGACAGGTGAACTAGGAAGTCACAGTTTGATTCCTAATCGGGGCACATGCCTGGGTTGCAGGTTCAATCCCCAGTGAGGGTCATGCAGGAGGCAGCCAATTGATGATTCTATCTCATCATTGATGCTTCTACCTTTCTCTTCCTCTCCCTTCCTGTCAATATCAATACAAATATATATATATATATATATATATATATATATATATATATATATATTATTTTATATTTCCTCTGAAATTTGGAAATGCACATTGTCTCCCCTGTTGTGCTATTACATTTTCTTTGTTGTTGTTTTTTAATGGTGATAAGAACCTTTAGCATGAGATATATTCTCTTAACAAAATGTTAAGTACACAATAAGGTATTGTTAACTATTGACAACATGTTGTATAGTAGATCTCTAGATCTAATTCATCTTGTATAACTAATTCTTTTTGTCCATTGAACAACTCTCACTTTACCCCACCCCAGTACTGGCAGCCACCATTCTACTCTGTGTCACCTATCCATAGACATTTAAGTTGTGAATAATGATGCAATGAACATGGGAGTGCATATATCTTTCAGATCCTGATTTCAATTCTTTGGATATATATTCAGAAGTGGATAGTCAAACGATGAATAATATGATTGTTCTATTTTTAATGTTTTGAGAACTGTTCCATACTGTTCTCCATAGTGGCTGTGCCAACTTAATAGTCCCACTGGCACTGTATAAGAATTTAAATTTCTCCACATCCACACCATCATTTAGCATTTTTTAATAGCAGCCACATTAAATGAATAAGGAGATATTTCACTGTGGTTTTGACTTTCATTTCCCTCATGTTAGTGCTATTGACCATATTTTCATATGACTAATTGCCCTTTCCAGTCTTTGGAGAAATGTCTTTAATTGTTTTCAGGGGTTCTTTAATTGCTCCGTTATAGGAGTCTCATATACTAGTATTTTGGATGTTAACCATGTATCAAATGTATAGTTTAAAAATCTATTTTTTCCATTCTGTAGGTTATCTTTTACTCGGTTGATCGTTTCTTTTGCATGCAGAAGCTTTGTAGTTTAATGTAGTTCTACATATCTAACTTGCTTTCATTTCTGGTACTATATCCAAGAAATAAGTGCCAAATCCAAAACCATGATTTCCCTCTGTATACTTTTCCAGGGTACAGTTCCAAGATTTACATTTAATTCACTTTGAGTTGATTTTTGCATATGGTGTTAGATAAGGATTCAATTTCATTCTTTTGCATGTGGATATCCAGTTTTCCCAGCACCATGTGTTAAAAATACTATCCCTTTCTTATTATTTATCTAGACATCCTTGTCTAAAATCACTTGACTATATATTTATGGGTTGACTTCTGGGTGTTCTATTCTGTTTTATTGATCTTTATGTCAGTTTTTATGCCAATACTATACAGTTTTAATTACTAAACCTTTGTAATAAACTTTGAAGTGAAGAATTTTGATGCCTTGAGCTTTATTCTTTCTCAAGATTTCTTTAGCCATTTGGGATCTTTCGTGATTCCTTGTGAATTTTATGATTGTAAAAAATGCCATTGGGATTTTGGTAGAGATCACATTTTCTTTGTTTTTCTCATACCACACTGATTTCACTTTTTGCCTCTACTTTACTGCTGTTATTTCTTCTAGTTACTCCTTTATTAAACTCTTTTTAATGCTCACAACATCAGTTATCAAGGAAACTCAAATTTATTTTTATATCTTAGACATCTCCTTAAAGCTTGACTTTTATATCCAAATGTATATAATTGATTTAAGTTGGATGTCTTAAGTGCCTTAGTTTCTGCATGCCAAAGACTATATTCTCAAATCTGATGTTCATTCTTTGTGCTTTATCTTGGTGAATATTACTACTATCATTTCTGCTATGTGAGTCAAATAATAATAGTCATCCTTAAGCGTTTTATATTCATTTCCAAGTTTTGTATCTATTTTATATTTTTGATATTGTCATTTTTCTTGAATCTCTGCTGCATGCCTCCAATCTCAATATCATTTCTTGTATTCAAATACATAATTTCTTACATATATATTCTCCTTGAATCTCCATTCTAGCTAGCACATTTATCAGGTGTGACTTGAGGCAAATTATTTAAATTCTCTGAGCCTCTCATATAAAAGATGAGAACAAGTATTTTACACCACAGTGTTTTGTAAAGAATAACTATCTTAGGTACATAGACCTTTTTAGTACCATGCCTGGCACATAATAATCACCCAATAAATTTGAGTTACTGTTATTATTATTCTTTTCATTATCATTCTATTCATAATCATTACAGTATCATCAATTTTTAGTTTGCAAAATGATGTAATATCCATTATAGATTTACTCAAAGTTGTCCTGGGCTGTACATAGTATTTTTATTTATTAATTGGGGCTCAGAGTTTATGACTTTCCAAGGAAGACATGGGTGGATGGTAGAAGAACCAGAGTACAAACCTAGATCTGGCTTCAAAACTTTTTCTCTTCACACTATACTAACTTGTCTCCCAAAGGAAGGTGCTTCGAAGCAGTGGAATCAGCCATCCCTGAGGAATAGGATAATTATCTCAATATACTCAAACTAAACTGCAAATTCATTAATCTTAAGTTGAAAACTTTGTCTGCTGAAATTGGTTTCAGTTAATATGTCCCCATGATGAAACTGAGAAATGTCATTTTAATAAGCCCCCTTGAAACTGATTAGCAAGTAAACCCACTTTTACCAATTACAGTAGGGAATTTTGTTTGCAACACAAAGTTTTGTAATAAGACCCACAGAGACAGTTTCATCATCAATACTTAGCAAACTCTGACTTCAGTTTCCCTTTAGTTAATGATCAGCATTTGATTTAATTAAAATCATCTGATAAAGAATGGTGGCCTCTGTAAATGATAGTTTTCTTAACTTTCCCAGATACTCAACTTTTGCAGCCTGACTAGGAAGGGAAACTGATGTAATGGCTTTCATATTATAGAGTATAGGAAAGCAGTTGGCACTCAGGACCTTCTAAATTCTGTGACAAGATACTGTATATTACCTAGTACTAAATAATTTGGGAATACAACCACTGACTAAATTTTTTTCAAATACAGTGTCAAACTGCTAGTTTTTACATATGCTATGACCCTAAGGCCTTGCTAGAATTCTAATGCATGTTTAATTCTTCCCTGAACATACAAATTCTAAGGAGTCAACTAGGTATAAATCCTACTGAAATGGGAATAGAAATATCAAATGCATCCTAACAATAAAAGGTGGCATGTGTGCAGTTTGCATGGAAGTGATGGTTTATGATTTGCAATAATTAGGCAAAATATTGGTTTCTGCAAACCTTCAGAATACAGATTATGAATTGAACCATGATAAAATGCTTCTGACTATGGTTTGCTCATCACAATACAAAATTATATTAAAAGATATCAACTTAATTCACTCCACGAAAAGCAAATAAAACAAATACTTGAAGGAATAAATCAAATTTACAATTTAAAAGTATCAAGAAAATAATTGTGTATATGTATGTATTTAAAGGAATACAAATAAAGGCATATATGCAGAGCATTTTTTTATTCATAAGCATAAGAATTAAACACCAAAAATTAAATAAGGAAAAAAAAGGCTTATGTAGGTAAATTGAGTCAGAACTGCAAAATATAAAGGAAAAATAACTAAATAGAAATTTTTTTTAGCCACTTTATCTGTGTGGTTCCTGACACAAACTGGGGACTCAGCAAGTCATTATTGAACAGTAAATGAATGTCACTTTTGGCAATTTGACTCCCAACAGTGCCAAGTTCTTTATTTTAAAATGGTTTTCTTTTATGCATGTAAATTATATGCAAGTATATATACATAAATTTATGCATATTTTAATCATTAGTAAATATACATATTACTAATAATATACAATTTACTAATGACTATATAAATCTTGTATAATAAAAGAGTAATAAGCAAATTGACCCTAATGGCAGAATAATCAGAATGACGGGGAATGACTGGTTGCCATGAAGTGCACTGTCCAACAGCAGGCAGACGCTCAACACAGGAGCTGCTTCCTGGTGGTCAGTGCATTTCCACAGGGGGAGCACTGCTCAGCTAGAAGCCGGCTCATGGAGAGCACAGCTCACGTCAGCACTAAGGATGTCCAACTAATAGCTTAGGACAGCTCCCCAGGCTGGCAGATGGACATCCCCCGAGGGGTCCTAAACTACAAGAGGGTGCAGGCTGGACTGAGAGACCATTCCCCACCTTGCATTGTGTGTTTGAGTCCTGGGCCTCAGAATAATCTTCTGAGCCCCGCCATGATGGTCTGGGACCCGGTTGTAGGTCTGAGCCTCAGCTGGAGGTCTGGTTCCTGAGAGGGCCGTACTTGCCAGGAAGAGAGATGTGGGCACTGGAGGGCAGTCTGGTACTTCATCTGGACAACTGGGTTTGGAATGGTGGTCTGGATTATAGATGGAGAACTACACCCCTGATACAAGTCTGGATTCTGTGTTTCAAGTCTGAGCCCCCAAATAACCTTCAGGGCCCCTCCATGATGGTCTGGGACCCAGATGCAGGTCTGAGCCCCAGGTGTAGGTCTCTTGGCTTGGAGAGAGGTGTTGTCACTAGGGGGCGCTATGGGCCCAGGTGCTAGGTTTGGGGCAAGGGCAGGACCTCAGGATGATGAATTGGTGGTCTGGATTCACCTGGATATTTGGACTCCAATAAAGCGATAGGCAATGGGTTCTAGTCTGGGTCCCCAGAATGGCCTACTGGTCCAAGTTATAAAAGTCTGAGACGCGATTGAAACCTGTTTGTCTCAATGGATAGAGCCTAGGCCTGTGGACTGAAGGGTCCCAGATTCAATTATGGTTAGGGGCATGTACATTGGTTGGGGACACAGCCCCAGTGCGGGGTTTGCAGGAGGCAGCTAATCGATTTTTCTCATCGATGTTTCTAACACTGTACCCCACTCTCTTCCTCTTTGTGAAAAATCCATTAAAAAATACAATAAAAAAGTTCTAGGACCCGGATCCTCGTTCTTTGAGGGCAATTCAGGATAGGGAAGGAGGTTTAGTCCATGGGGGGTGGGGGGGTGGTGGGGGGGTGTCTTGGTACCTCATCTGAACATCTTGATTATGGCATGGTGGTCTGGGTTACAGATGGACAACTACACCACTAGTACAAGACTGGATTCTGGGTTTGAGGCCTGGGGCCCTGAATAATCTTTTCGTCCCCGCCATCATAGTCTGGGTTTAGGTGTGAGCCCCAGGTGGAGGTCTGGGTCCTGTGAGGGCAGTTCCATCCCAGAGGGAAGTCTGAGCCCTGCGGACAGTCTGGCACCTCACCAGAACATCTTGGTTACACATACAGAGCTCATCCACTGATATAACTAAGGAATACTTGTTGTGGTTATGCATAGGGAGCTCATCCCCTGATATAACTCTGTGTTCCATATTTGTAGCCGAGGCCCTAGGTGGGTCCATTAGGCCTCACAATGAAGGTCTGGGACCCGGATGTAGGTCTGGGTGCTCAGGCATGGTGTGGTCACTAGGGGGCACTACGGGCCCAGCTGGGAAGTTTGGGGTAAGGGCAGGACCTCGGGATGATGAAATAGTGGTCAGGACTAGCCTGGTTATTTAAACTCCAATTAAGGAATAGGAACTGGCTTTAAGTATGGTTCCCCTAAATGGCCATCTGGTCCTCGCCATAATGGACTGCGACCAGGAGGTAGGTCTGGGCCCTCAATGGAGCTCTGGGTCCTGGGAGGGCCTTTGCGGCCAGGGAGGGAATTCTGGGTACCAGGGAGCAATCTGGTACCTCATCTGGACATCTGGGTTATGGAAATGGTGGTCAGGGTTACAAATTGAGAAGTACACCCAGGATTCAAGTCTGGATTCTGTGTTTTAGGCCTGGGCCCCGGGATAAACTTTCCAGCCCTGCCATGATAGTCTGGGTCCCAGATGTAGGTGTGAGCCCCAGGTGGAGGTCTGGGTCCTGTGAGGGCAGTTCGGGCCGGAGAAAAGTCTGAGCCCTGGGGACAGACTGGTACCTCACCGAAAATCTAGGTTAAGGAATAGTAGTTAGGGTTAGGCCTAGAGAGCTCGTCCCCTGATACAACTCTGAGTTCCAGATTTGTGGCCTGGGCCCCAGGTGTGCCTACTAGGCCCCACCATGAAGGTCTGGGACCTGGATGTAGGTCTGGGTGCTCAAGCATGGTGTGGTCAGTAGGGGGTGCTAGGGGCCCAGCTGGGAGGTTTGGGGCAAGGGCAGGACCTCAGGATGAGGAAATGGTGGTCAGGACTAGCCTGGTTATTTAGACTCCAATTAAGAAATAGGCACTGACTTCCAGTAGGTTTCCCCGAAATAGCCTTGTGGTCTTTGCCATAAATGGTCTGGGCCCTCAACGGAGGTCTGGGTCTGGGGAAGGTCATTCTGGCCAGGGAGGGACTTCTGGGCTCTTGGGGCAGTCTGGTACCTCATCTAAACATCTGGATTTTGGAAATGTTGGTCTGGGTTACGCATTGAGAAGTACACCCAGGAGACAAGTCTGGATTCTGTGTTTTAGGCCTGGGTCCCGGGATAAATTTTTCGGCCCCGCCATGATAGTCTGGGTCCCAGATGTAGGTGTGAGCCCCAGGTGGATGTCTGGATCCCATGAGGGCAGTTCGGGTCTGAAAGGAAGTCTGAGCCATGGGAACGGTCTGGTACCTCACCTGAGAATCTATGTTAAGGAATAGTAATTGGGGTTAGGCCTTAAGAGCTCATCCCCTGATAAAACTCTGTGTTCCAGGTTTGTGGCCTGGGCCCCAGGTGTGCCTACTTGGCCCTGCCATGAATGTCAGGGACCTAGATGTAGGTCTGGTTGCTCAGCCATGGTGTGGTCACTAGGCGGCGCTATGGGCCTAGCTGGGAGATTTGGGGCAAGGGCAGGACCTCAGGATGAGGAAATGGTGGTCATGACTAGCCTGGTTATTTAAACTCCAATTAAGGAATAGGCACTGGCTTCCAGTAGGGTTCCCCGCAATGGCCTTCTGGTCCTCGCCATAACGGTCTGCAAACAGGAGGTAGGTCTGGGCCCTCAATGAAGGCTGGGTCCTGCGAGGGCCTTTCTGGCCAGGGAGGGACTTCTGGGTGCCAGGGAGCAGTCTGATAACCTCATCTGGACAACTGGGTTATGGAAATGGTGGTCAGGGTTACAAATTGAACAGTACACCCAGGATACTAGTCTGGATTCCGTGTTTTAGGCCTGGGCCCCGGGATAAACTTTTTGACCCCGCCATAAATAGTCTGGGTCCCAGATGTAGGTGTGAGCCCCAGGTGGAGGTCTGGGTCCTGTGAGGGCAGTTTGGGCCGGAGAAAAGTCTGAGCCCTGGGGACAGTCTGGTACCTCACCTGAGAATCTAGGTTAAGGAATAGTAGTTGGGGTAACACATAGAGAGCTCATCCCTTGATAAAACCATGTGTTCCAGGTTTGTGGCCAGGGTCCCAGGTATGCCTACCTGGAAATGGTGGTCAGGGTTACAAATTGAGAAGTACACCCAGGATACAAGTCTGGATTCTGTGTTTTAGGCCTGGGCCCCGGGATAAACTTTCCAGCCCCGCCATGATAGTCTGGCTCCCAGATATAGGTGTGAGCCCCAGTCTGAGATCTGTGTCCTGTGAGGGCATTTCGGGCCCAGAGTGAAGTCTGAGCCCTGGTACCTCATCTGAGAATCTAGGTTAAGGAATAGTAGTTGGAGTTACGCATAGAGTGCTCATCCCCTGATAAAACCATGTGTTCCAGGTTTGTGGCCTGGGCCCCAGGTGTGCCTACTTGGCCCTGGCATGAAGGTCTGGGACCCGGATGTAAGTCTGAGTGCTCAGGCATGGTGTGGTCACTAGTGGGTGCTATGGGCCTAGCTGGGAGTTTTGGGGCAAGGGCAGGACCTCAGGATGAGGAATTGGTGATCAGGACTAGCCTGGTTATTTGGACTCCAATTAAGGAATAGGCACTGGCTTCCAGTAGGGTTCCCCGCAATGGCCTTCTGGTCCTCGCCATAATGGTCTGCGAACAGGAGGTAGGTCTGGGCCCTCAATGAAGGCTAGGTCCTGAGAGGGCCTTTCTGGCCAGGGAGGGACTTCTGGGTACCTGGGGGCGGTCTGGTACCTAACCTGGACATCTGGGTTTGGAAATGGTGGTCTGGATTACAAATTGAGAAATACACCCAGGATTCAAGTCTGGATTTTGTGTTTTAGGCCTGGGCCCCAGGTTAACTTTTCGGGCCCGGCCATGTTGGTCTGGGACAGGGATGTAGGTCTGAGCCCCAGGTGTAGGTCTCTTGGCTTGGAGAGAGGTGTTGTCACTAGGGGATGCTATGGGCCCAGGTGCCAGGTTTTGGTCAAGGGCAAGATCTCGGGATGATGATTTGGTGGTCTGGACTCGTCTGGCTATTTGGACTCCAATAAAGGTCTAGGCGTTGGGTTCTAGTCTGGGTCCCCAAAATGGCCTTCTGATCCAAGTTATAAAGGCTAGAGTCTCGGCCTGGGGACTGAAGGGTCCCAGGTTCAATTGCAGTCAGGGTCATGTACCTTTGTTGCAGACACAGCTCCAGTATGGGGTTTGCAGGAGGCAGCTGATCTATTTTTCTCATCAATGTTTCTATCACTCTACCCACTCTCTTCCTCTTTGTGATAAATCAATAAAGAAAATACAATAAAAATGTTCTGGGACCCGAATGTAGGTCTGCATCCTTGCAGGGCAGTTCAGGCCAGGGAGAGAGGTCTGGGCCACAAGGGGGTGGTCCTGGTACCTCATTTGGGCATTTGGGTTACTATAAACAGTGTGGGGGAAAATGGCTGAGAATTCCGGAAGCCAAGAAAGTAGCTTGTAAGTATTTGGACATACTAATGGAGAGAAGCAGCCTAGACGTTGGGACAATGTCAGGCCATGACAAGTTAAGGACTCATCATGCAGGGAGACAAAAGAGTTATAATGCAAATCTAAGACCTGAGAGTTGTGTTTTTAACTCCTTCTGGTTAACACAGAGGATCAGATTTACTTTATTTAATACCAGGAAAATAGGTAAGTATCTGAGGAGATTGAAACATCCTCAAAGCAAAATTTTCCCTAGGAAGTATAGGTGAGATGACAGGGATCATACTTCCAGAATGTATTTTAGGAATACTTGAAAGGAAGATTAGGATACTGGCTAAGTGCTATAACTAGCGATCCCTAAAATAAAATAGGATTGTATTTCTTTCTCAGGCAACTGTGTGACTTGAGGGCTAGGGTAAGGCAGTTAGATCTTCAGTATGTAGCTTTCATGTTTGGGTCTAGGCCAACCATTTCAGTGGCAACATGTTTGAGTGGCCAAGGTCAAAACCACTAGACCCTGGTGTATGATCTTGGAACGATAGGTTATAAGATCAGTCTCTGTGAAAGTAGTTGTTTCTTGAGTAGCCTTACTTTTCAGACTTGATAATAATTCTTTAGAAGCAAATATGAGTGGTTTATAA
Organism: Pipistrellus hanaki; assembly: GCF_964339955.1. NCBI lineage: Eukaryota > Metazoa > Chordata > Mammalia > Chiroptera > Vespertilionidae > Pipistrellus > Pipistrellus hanaki. Next base: position 65,230,816 of record NC_140511.1, on the reverse strand, counting down.
CATTTTTTAAAAAAAATCTTTGTTAACATAGCTTTAAATATCAATAAACAGTACTTTCCCCTACTCAGACTCTAAAGTTATGAATGAAAATTCCCCTCCTTCCAACCATCTGCCTTCTCTCAGATCCATTCTAAGGGGAAGTGGCCCATGTTTAATGAGTATATTAGTCTAAGTACCAATATTGTTTCTGAATTTATCCATCTTACTTGCGGTATTACGACATTTTCTGCTGCTCCTCAGAATCCTCCTGCACATACTCAATTGTGTGCCCCTTTTAGTTAGATTAGCACTCACAACAGGACAAACTAACTCATCAGGAATCACTTCTCCTTTACTTCCATTTACCTCTATACTGGTAATTTAACAACAGTCATCAAAGGTATGCAAATTTGTATTCTACATTTACCAAGAATGGAATGTAGATAAAGTAGGATGTATATGCACCAATCTAGATAAATTAAGCAGTGAGTTTTTGGAGATTTTTAACCAGACCCAATGGGATATCATTTTGACCAGTATTACTTAAATTTGAATTCATCCCCAGAGCAATATAATTTAGTTGAACAGTGCTTCTTATCTGGTTGATTCACTCTAGGCACTAAAAGCTTGATTTAAGCTGCAAGATACAGAACCAAAACATTTAATATTAGTAGGATGAACTGGAATCAAGTGATACTTTTAAATCATATCAATCAAAGATTTAATAGGACAAAGTCAGATTAAAGTACCAAAAAATTCATACTGGTTTATTTTTTTATTATGATGAGAGTAGGAGAATCTTTATAAATAGTAATCCTTTTAAATAATTAAAGGGCCATAAATAATTGACCTATTTATTTACTTATTTTAATTAACCCTTTTAAAACCAATAAATTTATACTATAACCCAAAGCAAGGAATAAGAGTAATTAAACAGATTATTTAAACAGAAATAATGTTAACTATTAAACAATGCATACTGAGGACAAATCTTATGATTATATTAAGATATTAGTTGAAGTTTCAAAAAAAAACTTCATTTTTTAGAATCCATATATACATAAACACCATAGAATACTTTTTGGTAAATCAGGCTCCATCAACATTCTGTAATCATAGAAAAAAAGATGAATTCTTACTTATTTTTTCTCATAAAGTTATATATTTTATTTGAAACCTAGGCAGATGAATATTTGTATATAAAATATATCCTAGGAAATCATGTTTGATTTCAACAAGGGCACCTACAAACTAACATGTATCTATCTAAACTTATTCATGAGTTCTTCCAGTGACTACATTTAGCACAGTTTTATATACACTGTGAATGACACTAATATTTCAGATTCAATAATATGGTTGCATATATAAGATAAAGCAGGTTTAATCATTAGATTCCATTCATAGAATAAAGCATCATCATATTAGATTGGACCTCTTATTGTATGTAAGAGTTGTCATCAGAATATCTTTTCTGAGCTAGGACTTTTATGCCTGAACATTTATAATAGAGTAGGGGCCCAGTGCATGAATTTGTGCATCTTGAAAGGAATTGTGGCCCACAAGGCTGCAGTGGGCACAGGGGCAGGTCTCAGCCCATCCTCTGCGCCCCTCCCTGCCTGGCCCTCCTTCCACAGCCCCTAGTCCCCTGTCTGCCAGCAGCCCCACTCCTGCCACCACTGCTTCCACCAGCTGATGGTGCTGGCCCTGCTTGCACCCGTTTATGTTGCAGAGCAATTGGAGCCAGCACCATCAGCAGGTGTGAGCAGCAGCTGCTGCCCCATTTGTTCCTAGGGAGCAAGGGGAGATAGAGAAGCCCTCAGGGGTGATTGGAGACAGCAGCTGTTACTGACAGAGCCTAGCGATCAGGCCAGTGCCAGGTGCTGGCAGCAGGTATAGGTGATGGCTCTGGTGCCAGTGGTGGTTGTGAGCAGGTCCAGCGTGGCAGCAGGTGCAAATGCCAGGCAGGACTGTGGCACACAGGAGCAAAGAATTTTCAGTAACCAACAGAGTCTTGTCCCTATGACAGTGACCGGCGCCCCACCTAGGTCTGACACCCCCACTCATCTGCCCCACCAACCTGCCGTGACTGATGCCCGCCATGTTCTGCACTCTGCTGCCTGCTGCCAACTCCTGCCATGTACTGGGTGTGCCACCTGGTGGTCAGTGACATCATAGTGACTGGCTGTTCAGTTGTTCAGTTGTTCCACCGTTCAGTCTATTTGCATATTAGGGTTTTAAATACACTGAGTGGCCAGATTATTATGATCTCTGAACACATAATAATCTGGCCACTCAGTGTGTTGTGAGTGTGTGTGTGTGTGTGTGTGTGTGTGTGTGTGTGTTGGAGGCCTGGTGCATGAATTCATGAATGGGTGGGGTCCAGCCAGCCTGGCCAGAGGGAGAGGACATGGGAAGTTGGCCGACCTGCCTGGTGATTGGAGTCCTGGTGAAGGGGACAATTTGCATATTAGCCTTTATTATATAGGATATACACTGAATGGCCAGATTATTATGCATTCAGAGATCATAATAATCTGGCCACTCAGTATATATAGACTAAAAGCCCAACATACGATATCATAAGGCCCCACCCACCTGCACGCACCCCACCCTCACCTGCCATGCTCGCAGCCATGCTCGCAGTCATGCCTGCCTCTCCACTCCCATCCTCCTGCTGCCCCGCTCGTCTGCCCGCCGGCCACCAGCCTTGCTGAGATCAGAGCCTGTGGGCCACGGGGGAGGGCCTGAGAGGTGCTCTATGCATCTCATGGTAAGCTTTGTTTGGTTGTTTTGGTCATGACACCTCTTGGCCTTTTATTATTATGATAGCAACGCACCACAAAAATATCTGTGGTAGTTTCACTGACCCAAGTTGGCCTTGATGATTGCTTTATTGACTGCCTCTTTCACATCCTTGTTCCTCAAGCTGTAGATCAAGGGGTTCAGCATGGGGATCACAGTGGTATAAAACACAGCCACCATTTTCCCATGCTCCACAGACTCTTCAGTGGGCCGCCTGAGATACATGAATATGAGAGTCCCATAAAACATGGTAACAGCTGTCAAGTGGGACCCGCATGTGGAGAAGGCCTTCTTCCTCCCGTCAGCAGAGCGCATGCGTAGCACAGCTACTACAATGAGGGTATAGGAGATGAGGACCACTGAGAGGGAATATGTGAAGTTAATTCCAGCAATCACAATCATCGTGTATTCTTTGATGTAGACCCCGCCGCAGGCAATCTTGATGAGAGGAGGGTCTGCACAATAAAAGTGGTTGATTTTAAAGTTTCCACAGAAGTACAAGCCGTAGGTCCATAGTGTGCATATTAGACTGACAGAGAATCCATAGACATAAGGCACAGAAATGAGGCGAACACAGACAGTCCTGGACATTTTACTGCCATAAAGCAAAGGGTTGCAGATGGCCATGTAGCGATCAAAGGCCATCACTGCCAAGATATAGACTTCCACATGGACAAGGGCAATGAAAAAGTAACACTGCACCAAGCACCCCACATAGGAAATGGTTTTCGTCTCTGATAATAAGTTTTCCAGCATTTTGGGGGTGACATTGGAAGAGAACCACACATCCACAAAAGACAAGTGACTCAAGAAAAAGTACATCGGGCTCTGAAGCTGGGGGGTGACACTAATCAATATGATCATGCCAATATTCCCTAATAGAGTTATTATGTAAACTACTAGGAACACCCCAAAAAAGAGAACTTGAAGATCCTGCTGACTGGTCAACCCTAGAAGGATAAATTCTGTCACATCTGTGAAATTTGGCATTGTCTTTACACAGACCCAATCTGTATGGCCTATGGAGAAATGTTTTTAAATGAATGGATTTGTTTTATTCTTAAAATTTTTAGTCAATTAAAATAATTTAAAAATCAATGAGGATTTTGCACAATGTCCAAGAATATATGGGCATAATTGTTTTCTTTAATAGGTCTTATAAGTAGTTACCATCAATATTTATCAGTTTCTTATCTGTAAGAGAGGAAATTGCATTTATTGTTAGTACATATTATTAAAATTAGACATTTATATTTTACTAGATTATGACACTAATGTTAAAATCATAGGAAATAAATGTGACTAAAGTTAGACTGAGAGTTTTCAAAGAATGGTTAAATCCTATCCCACATAGACTGATTTACCAAAAAATGTGCTATATTTTTCATATGTATATGGATTTTTAAAAATGAAATTGTATTCAGAACCTTAAACAAGTGTCTCAATACATTGGTATTACAATCTAGTCATTTACATATATGTCCTATGTTTGTCAGCATAAGATATATGCTTTCCACATACAAAATTTCTGGTTGTATTTTATTTTGTTTAGCTAACATTATGCTTGTTTGGCTGCCACTACTTGCAGGGGTGAGGTGAGAGAAACTTAACAGCATAAACTCTATGAGTTGAACAATTATTTCAGAAGAGTAAACTGCAAGTGGTTTAATCACCTAGCATCCACTATCAAACTTATGTCGATAGATAAATACCAACATGTAAAGTTCAGGTAATTGAACTTTAATAACAATAAGTCTCATTTCAGATTCCACTGCTTTTCAGAACCTATCAATTCCATGCTTATGATTCATATTCAAACTTGGCATCACTGCATGGAAAAGGTTCCCAAACAATATTTTCCTGTTTCACTGCACTTCTCCAGTTGACTTCTTCCAATAACTAAAAACTTGCCGTGAATTTTCAAAGATCTAATTGTAGTATTAGCACAAATTTGGGAATTTAAAGTCTATAATAATAATAATATTTAAAGGATATATTACTGAATTATAAATGGGTCTTTGAAATTACTTACATTAATTCATTTTAAAAATATCAAAGCCAATTACATGTCAGTTGTGTTTGTTACATCTAGAAGTAATCTAAATTTTGAAAATCTGAGGGTGAGCAAAATACACAAGATTCTGGCTTGCATTATGCTTTATTATTGTTGAAAAGGAATTAGTAATAAATGAATTAGCAATAAATAAATATGCAAATGAGATCATTTAAGGAGTATACTTGCTGTGAAAAAAGTACAGCCCACAATAAATAAGAAATAAGCGAAGTGCAGATAGAGTGATCAAAATGACTTCTCTGAGAAAGTTACTTTTGAGTCAGTGAGAAGTAGCCAGCCGTGTAGAAATATGAAAAAGTGAGTACAAATTCAAAAGCTCAGAAGAGGAAATAGTAGCTTGGCATGTTGAAAAAGAGTGTTACTAGAAGCCTTCCTTTCTATATGAAAAAGTGCATGAAAGTGCATGAACTTTATGATTATACTAGAGGCCCAGGGGATGAATTCCTGCACAGCTGTGGTCCAACCAGTTCACCCCATTTGGGGTGGCAGGGGTGATCCAGGACGGAGCCAACCAGGAGGAGGAGCCACGGGTGATTGACCGGCTGGCTCTGCCCCCAATCAGGGTGAATGGGGCCAATCGGGGCCACAGTGCATGACAAAGCAAGCGTTGTTCAGGCATTCTGATCGCTTGGCTTATATATATATAGATCATGGCCCCTCCAATTAGTAGCAGGGCACATCTGAGAAGTTAATTAATCTCTTTGAGCTATTTTCTTACACCTAAAATGTTTAATACATAAATTAAATGTATCATCTTTAAAATGAATTAGACACATAACATAACAGGTACTGCAATTTTAGTTCTGATCTAAGTTTCCTTTTACTAGAGAGCTCCACTACTGCAGCTAAGCTGTTTGGCTCCTCTTAAGTATGGAACTATCCAGATGAAAGCTGCAGACTGTGTTTGGGAAATAGAGCTAAGGTCAGGGATTTTTCTTATGTAAAGACTCCTGATCCCACTCAATTAACCCCAATTCTCTAATAAACAGATTTTCACTTGAGTTAATGCTACTACTATATTGTTTTAAGTATAAAACGGATGAAAAGCATCAAAGTATCTAAAATCAAAAACTAATGCCACTTCTCTAATTTTGTTCCAGTCCCTGTGTGAAGGATATTTCTCTTCCTCTACATAATCACTACCTCTGTGGTCCTTGTTTCCCCGAAAATAAGACAGTGTCTTATATTAATTTTTTCTCCCAAAGTTGCGCTAGGTATTATTTTCAAGGGATGTCTTATTTTGGGGGAAACACGGTAGTAGTATTTGTCTCATTCATCTTGGAACTCTTTAAAACGCCTAGGTTGGATGTTACATAGAACAGATATTCAGAAATATTCACATATATAACTTATTTAGAAAGCATCCCGATCTCTAAATCATATTAATATATCCTATAGTTAGTATTATTAAAACTCTCTAAGATAGATTTTTCTCAACTTTAGAATATTAATAAGAATAATCAACTTTTATTGGAAGCTTATGAAACCCTTTGCATGCAAAAGTTATGAAACACTAGAATCGTCACTTTACAAATGAGGAAATTAGTGCACTGACAGGCCAGGAAAGTCTTCATGAGTTAGACATCTGCTAATTGACCAGACTTGGGGTACAAACCAATTAATTTAACTGCAGCATGATACCCTTAACAACCTTATATTGCCACCTCTTTGATAACTTATTATTCTATTTCTACATATTTAAAATTTAGTTTGATTACCCTCCAAGCATGAACAAATTTATCCTTTTAATAACTTATCCTTGACAGAGCTTTGTATGACCCTAGAACAAGCTGAGCTACAAAGATAGACCACCACTACTTCTCTCTGCCTTTCCATCATCAGGGATTCCATCGACCCAGGAGCAGATGACCTGTCACTTCTGAGATAGAGTCAACTTATTACACAAGTGTGCATCATCTATAAAAATAATTTTGAGTGTAGAATGTGCAATTTATAAATAAAAAAGCAAATTATCTTTCATTAACCTTTTAGGAATTTTTCATGAAGAAAAATTACTGGTGCAATCATCCTCAAGGACACAATAGCCTCAAAACTTCACTTACCTGTTAAGAGAACAATGTGCAAATCAATGAAATTTGTGGAGAATGAATGGGTGAAAAAGTGAAGAATAGCCTGGCCGGTGTGACTCAGTGGTTGAGGTTCAACCTGTGAACTAGGAGAGCATGTTTCAATTCCTAGTCAGGGCACATACCCAGATTGTGGGCTAGATCCTTAGTGGGGGCATGAAGGGAGGCAGCTGGTCAATGAGTCTATCTCATCATTGAGGTTTCTATCTCGCACCCCGTTTCTCTCTCTAAAAACCAATATTTTTTTAAATGAGCAATAAAAAGTTGAAAATTCCGCTTGTAACAAGATGATTCTTATGAAGTTATAAATAAAATCTGAATAAAAATAAAAATACTTGCCAGTAATATAATTTCACAAAATTAAACACTGTAATAATAAATAAGTCTACAAATAAGGTTTTACTTTTCTCTTCAAAATAGGGATAAAAATAATAGATTTTACTGCGTTCATCTGTATTGTATAAAATACAATTTGCAGACCTACCTTCAGCAGAGGAGAACAGCAGATGATACTTTTTTACTATTTATAATAGAATTTGGAATATTGAGAGCATCTCCCCAAGGAACTATCCAGGTAATTATGAAAGGAATAATGATTCCAATTCTAGAAACATCTCAAGAGTAGGAGAAACTAAGGAGTATTAATTGGAAGAATAATTCTTTTAGTTAAATTTATTTCAAAAAGTATTTTACAGAAGTATCCTGAATTTTCAACTAATGGCAAAATTAAGTGCTGCCAACTCATGGAAATTATGAACCAGAATACGTCTTGGAGATCAAAGACTACATTCTAAAAATTAACTAGAGGAATAATAAGAGTTATAATAAAAATTAACTAGAAGAATAATAAATAACAAGGTTACCCACAAATTAATCTAAAATTTGGAAGCTCAGACCAGAAACATGATTTAACCATTGACCTTGGCCTCATCATTCTTCATGTAAGACTAAAGTAACTCTCCAAAAATCAATTGACAGCATTTCACCTTTGGGGGGGAAAAAAGAGGTTACAAAGCTCATACATAACCACATGCTAACAGATTACAAAGTATTAAAATGCTTCAAAATCATATTATGAAATATATCATAGCATAGTCTATCAAGAGTTCTCCAATAAATGGTTTTAATGTCAACAAAGTAGTTGTTGCCTCACATTAAAAAAAAAAGGGCATGAAATATCACACAATCTCACAACTTCTAGTAAGACCATTTTACAATCTCATTCTAGAACATTAAATAAAATATTTTTCTGCCCCAATTTATTCTCTAAGAAAGCAAATTGATATTTCCCAAAATTCATCTACTGCATTTTATTTTTATTTTTTTATTTTTTTATTAATTATGGTCTCACATAATTGTCCTTATTCCCCCATTCCCATCCCAAACCCCTGCCTAGATATGCCTCCTCAACCCCCATTGTCCAAGGCCACTGGCTAGGCCCATATGTATGCACATAAGTCCTTTGGTTGATCTCTTCCCCTTACCCCCATCCTCCCTTACTTTCCCTCTGAGGTTTGAGAGTCTGATGGCTGCTTCTCTTTCTCTGGGTCTGTTTATGTTGTTCATTATTTCCTCTAGATGTGTGAGATCATGTGATCCAAGAAATACCCTTGTAAGAACCTAAATTGCAACAAGCCATAATGGTTATGCTGAGAGGCAAATGAATCAGTCTGTAGTGAGTTCCTTTCTGGGCCAACAGTTCTTTTGAGTCCCAATTTCAATTCCAGATAGTTCCTTATGTGTACATGCCAGCCATGATATTTCAGATCTGGTTGGTGGACAAATAATGGTAATGCAGGTTCGCCCATCTCTGGTTTGGTCCTGGGCATCCTTCAGCAACCCGCAGCTGCTGTCTGCTGGTATGCTGAGGCGTCATCTTCCATCTCTGAATTGTCTCTTCTGTCTTCATGGCTGGAGTGCTTCTGTCTATTCCTCCCTGTTACAGGATTCCAGATGGTCTCGGAGTTGTTTTCTGAAAATATACAAACATATTCTCGACCAAAAGTTAATAAAGGGATATTTTCTTTAAATTTGATTTGGGATTCTTTTCCATTTCCCCCCCTCCCCAAATGATTTTCCCCTGGCTTGTTCTGTCACCATGTGTGTATTTTCATAGGTATCTTGCTATTAGCCTTTGGAATGAAGGTTACATCTACTGGATTTTAAATAAGAAGTCTTTTCATTCTAGCCAAGTATTTGAACAATTTCAGTTAGTATACTTCTGAACTTTAGCTCAAATAACCTTTTGATTAGTTAATTTATAAAATTTTAGTTATCTTCTCCACTTACATCAACAGGAATGGGTCAATCTACTTTATTTTTTTTTTAATTTGAGTCTTGTTCTATTTTTTCTTCGCAATGCATAGTCTGTAGCTTTTGTAAAAGTAAATCTTTAGCTATGTCCTGAGCCATTACCTGCTGACAAATACTTATGAAACACAGAAACAAGATTAACTCATTTTATTTTATTCGGTTACACATATTCTGCTCATCACTTTGCTCGTGGCTTCTTTAACATCCTTGTTCCTCAAACTGTAGATCATGGGGTTCAACATGGGGATCACTGTGGTGTAAAACACAGCCACCATTTTCCCCTGCTCCACGGACTCCTCTGTGGGACGTCTGAGATACATGAAAATAAGAGTCCCATAAAATATGATGACCACTGTCAAGTGGGACCCGCAGGTGGAAAATGCCTTCCGCCTCCCTTCTGCTGAGTGCATCCGTAGGATGGCAATGAGGATGAACAGATAGGAAATGATCACCACAGTCAGGGAATAGGTGAAGTTAATGCCTGCAAGAATGATCATGGTATATTCTTTGACAAAGGTGCCAGCACAAGCCATTTTGATAAGAGGTGGGTCTGCACAGTAGAAGTGGTTGATCTCAATTTTTCCACAGAAGTACAAGCCATAAGTCCATAATGTTGCCGCCAGACTAGTCAGAAAACCATATATGTAAGGGAAAGAGATCAGTCGAATACAGACAACCCTTGACATTCTGCTGCCATAGAGCAGAGGTTTCCCAATCGCCATGTATCTATCAAAGGCCATCACAGCAAGGATAAAAATTTCTACGTGGACAAGGGCGATGAAGAAGAAGCACTGTATCATACAACCAGCGTAAGAAATAGTTTTTGTCTCTGACAACAGGTTTTCCAACATTTTAGGGGTCACATTGGAAGAAAACCACACATCAACAAATGACAAATGACTGAGAAAAAAGTACATGGGGCTATTGAGCTGTGGACTGACCTTAATTAACAGGATCATGCTAATATTGCCCACTAGGGTGATAATATAGACCACAAGAAAAATGATGAAGAAAAGAACTTGCCATTCCCGATGACTAGTTAGTCCCAAAAGAATAAACTCTTTCACATCAGTGAAATTGAGCATTTCCTCAGTTCTAGATCAATGTTAGTTACAAATCTCTGTGATAACAAAAAGGAAATAAATTTAAAAATCAGGTATTGATTATTAATTTGTACTTTAATCATGTCTGCTTTCATTATTTTCTTTATTACATAGCTATGACTGCCTTTTGACATTCTTTTCAGTAAATCTTATATGACCAGTTGCTATGCAACTGGCTCTCTAAAGGTCACTAAGAATAATAAGTTCTCAGGCCCATTACATAACAGTTATACAAAATAATGTGATTGAAAAAATGCTAGTACTAAATATTGTGAGTAGCCAAATTTCCAAGACTGCCTTATAGATATCCCTCATTTCTACTGCTGGCATGTTTGGTAGTTTCATATTTTTAAGATATTTATAGAGAGTTATACTTCTCTTTTAACCACAAGTCAAAAATAAATTTTACTTCATCTTTTCTTATTATAAGTATATTCTTCAGGATTAGAAATGAAAGCCATTTAATCAAATAGCTCATCCCTAAATGTCAGATAAAAATATATTTTGAATCTAACCTCATACTTGTACTTAACTTAAACTGAAGTAGGACAAACTACTCACATTCATCATCACAACCAAGTGAAACGGGTGAACCACTTATACACATTCATACATATTCATACATTATACATATTCCCCGCATACAGGCTCTTTGGCATATCTAACATGTAATTATAATCTGCCAGGTGTCATCCACTGTTATGTTCTAGAGACTCAAAAGTAAATAAGATAAGGAGCTGCTCACCTTATGCATTTTTAAAGATTAGCAAGAGAAAAATTCTTATTTGGAAAGTCAGATCTGATTGCACAGTACCAAAGATGATTCACCACAAAAGGAAGTATAAAAAGATGGTGATGTTGGTATTTTGCAAAAGCTAAATACATGAAAACCTGAGTGGTGGTTAACCAGGTAACAGCTATGATGAACTGACAGGGAAAATGGAGTGGTTAGGTCTGATATTAGGGGGTATGAAGTCTGGAAAGAAAGAATGAATTTGGGGATCTCAGAAGCACTTACAGTATTTTCTTCTCCTTTTGAAGGAAAAATGTATACACACATTTTTTATATTGTAACACTTTTTCAAATTAAGTTTCCAATAGATATAGATTTTCCCCCAAAGGACCAGGAATGAGAAAAATATTAAGTATAAAGCTTAAAAATTATGTTTCTATTGTTTGGTTGAATTCTAGCTCCATGACACTTTATGCACTTAGAAAGGTTTTATTTTTTGTTTGTTTTCAGTTTCTCAATGCCTTCATATGATGTAACTGCAATAATAGTATTCATTTTATTGTGTACTTATGAGCACGAAAGAGATATTACACATTAACACACAATAAATATACAAAGGACAATTGTTATTAAATAAACTCCTGAAATTATAGCTTCCATTAATAGTTTATAATAATCAAATCTTTATAGAAAATTTCTCTCTCTCCCTCATTTTGCCATCTCTTTCACATATATAAATAACACATCTATACACACAGATAACATATATGGAATAATTAATGTTAATTAATAAAAAATCTAATATACAACCTTCATCTGACAGTTCTAGGCAGATTCATTTTTATACCAACCTGAGAATGAAGAGAAGTATCTCCAGGAAGGATACAGAGTTGAAAAGTGAACGCTGTGTAAGAGATGGAAAACAACTTATATATACCAGGCAAAAGAGAAACTGGAGGTCCATAGAGACATATCCTTCAAATCTTTGCCTTAGTTAAAAAAAATAAATAAATAAGAAGCAATTAAGAAGCTTCCCCTAAAAATGATCCTGGGGGAAATATATCTCTAGAGAGGAAGAATTGACCATTGAGTTTTGTTTTTTTTAATTACAGATTTGTACAGTTTTATTTCCCCTCAAACTCAAGTTGTTTTGGATGTGTCTAGGATCAAATAATATTTGTTTTGAGTTTGCATCACACTAAATTTGGTGATGGTGTTTCTCAACTTGAAAAAGGTTATCTTATGTTCTGTACTCAGAGTCTATGCCACTTGGCTTTTCCAGAGAAAGAGGAAATAATATTATTTCTTATAATTAAAATTGTAGCTTCCGGTAGCAGGAAAAATATATATGCTTCAACTTACTCAGTTTATAAGCAAGGAAAACTAGAAACTTAATCATAGCAACATTACAGCATTTATTAAAGTTAACACATGCCAGACACAGCTAATTTAATTTAATCTAATTCTCATAATTACCTTCTTAGGTAATTGTATTACTGCCATTTTTATAGGACAAAAACAAAACAACAACACGAAAAAACCAAAACAAGTCTTAGAAAGTGGTGCCTTACACAAAGTCACACTCAATAAATCAAAAAAATAGATTCCTGATTCCAGAATTTGATTCCAGTTACACTGTTAATTACCTAATTCTATTGCCCAACTATTATTAGAGCAGACCAAAAGTCTCAATTTCTGACCCAAAAGGAGTTTCATTTTCACTATATGATTAGTGTATATGTTATATCATAGTCTTTATGGACTTGAGGAGGAAAAAAGAGTAAATATATCTCCACATCTCCCACAAATTTTTAAAAAAATAACTTGATTATAAATATTTATGTAAACACACTCTAATTACAAAACATCAACAAGATTGTGTTATTACCTTCTAAGAGTCATCATAAGGTTAGAAACAAATAGGATCTTAAATGGATACTATAGGATACTAAGTATGTTCACATATAAAGTTTAGTGAATTAATTAGTATCATTAGCCTACATAAAGAAAACACAATCTTTTATGCAATCTTGATTTCTAAAACAGCCAAATGGATTTAGAAAGCACATCCTTGAAGTCATTTTTATGATTCTTCAAAAAGAAAACAAAAGCTAACTTAGCTGTAATATTGAGACCTGAGAAAAAATTTTTATGTGACAAAATATTTTAAAAGAGATTTCACTCAAGGACATTGGTGAAGATGTTAGCAGGTATCTAAGATCATCCCATCACCTATGAAATAAAGTGTTACTCAATTCAAGTATTGGGAATCATTGGAAGTGGGTTAGGTAGTAATTACTTAAATGAGTAAAATTTGAAATTGAGTTTATTTTTTAAAAAGTGGGGTGTAGATTACTATTCATCAAAGAGGAAATGGTAGAACCCTATGTTTTAGCCTGACAAGGTGTCCTGTAATAAAAGTTTCCTAAACTCTCTTGCAGGGAGGTTTGAGATTATGATTAAGTTGGCCCCAAAGATCTGAGAAAACATGTTGCATAGAACATTTAGAACATTTGAACCATTTGCACATTTGGGCTGCCTTCAGAGTAGTCATTGTGCATCCTAAAGTGATTGTAGGAATGCAAGCCATCTTAAAAAAAAAAAAAAAAAAAAAAAAAAAAAAAAAAAAAAAAAAAACAAGCTGTGAAGGACTCAGAGACCAAATCTAATAAAGCTGGCATACAAATTGAAGACTACTTACTTCCAGGTTTTTGGGTTTTTTTACCTGACAGAAAAACAAGACAAAGTGAAAATTTAGATTTGTTTAAAGCACTATATATTTTTTTCCTATAAGAAATGACACTAGCTGATATAGGAATTTGTATGAATTGCCTAGATGTTACCTCTTATTCTTCCCATTTTTCAAGCACTTGTTCAGAGAATTTTAACCTCATCAGCTACCTGACACAAAATGTGAGAAATGTATTGTGTAAAACTTGCTTTAAAAAGAGATGTCTGACCCAATAATATCATCATATCTTGCTATATCTAGAAATATTTTTGATGACAGTTGAGCACTTTCATTTTCCCAATTTTTGTCTCCAGATTGCTTTTCTCAATGCCTCTTTCACATCCTTGTTCCTAAGGCCGTAGATCATGGGGTTCAGCATGGGGATCACTGTGGTGTAAAACACAGCCACCATTTTGCCCTGTTCCACTGATTCCTCTGTGGGACGTCTCAAGTGCATGCAGAAGAGGGTTCCATAGAAGATGGTGACCACTGTCAGGTGGGAGCCACATGTGGAGAAAGCTTTTTTTCTTCCTTCTGCAGAACGGCTTCTGAGGATGGCAACCAGGATGAACATGTAGGATGTGAGAATGATCAGGAGGGACTGCACATTGCTGTAGCCAGCGACTATGTACATCGATAGCTCTTTGCTGTAGGTGTCAGAACAGGCCAGCTTGATAAGAGGAGGATCAGCACAGTAGAAATGGTTAATTTCATTAGCACCACAGAAATAGAGGCTGTAGGTCCTCAAGGTCTCCATCACACTGAGGAGGAAGCCATAGACATAAGGAACAATGACCAGGCGGACACAGACACTCTTGGACATCCTGCTACTATAGAGCAGTGGATTACAGATAGCCATGTAGCGGTCATATGCCATGACAGCCAACATGCAGTGCTCTGTGAGGACCACAGCAATGACGATATAGCACTGCACCAAGCAGCCTGCATAGGAGATGGTCTTCTTCTCTGACAAGAAATTTTCTAGCATTTTGGGGGTGACATTTGTGGAGAAACACAGATCTAGAACAGACAGACTGGAGAGGAAGAAGTACATGGGAGTGTGGAGTCGAGAATCAATTCTGATTAAAACAATCATGCCCACATTTCCTATCACAGTGACTATGTAGACCATGAGGAACAGCACAAAGAAAGCAACTTGCAACTCTGGATGACTTGTTAGGCCCAAGAGAATAAATTCTGTCACTTCAGTGTAGTTTCTTCTGGACGACATTTCTGTCTCATAGGAGAGGCATTAGTTTATCTAAGGAGAAATATAAAGGAATTTTTTAATCATTGAGTATTGTATCAGATTAAATATTGTTTGTTTCTTTAATCCTCACCCCGTGATATTTTTCCATTGATTTTTAGAGAGAGTGGAAGAGAGAGGCAAAGAGAGAGAGAAATATCAATGTGAGAGAAACACATCAATTGGTGGCCTCCTGTACGTGCCCTTTCAGGGCCCAGGCTGGGGAGAGACCTACAACTGAGGTCCATGCCCTTGACAGGAATCAAACCTGGGACCCTTTGTGGAAGTGGGGTTCTTGCCTGGGAGGATGAGTGATCTCTATTTTGTGGAATCAAACCCCTGGGTTTCCACTGTCCCATTTCCCTGTTCCGCCATAGAAAAAGTTCAATCTTGTCTTCAGCAGGGCAAGAATTAAGGCCACATCCAGAGTCTCCACTCTGTAATAAAGCACAGTGCAGTCCAGCATCCTGTGTGTGGAGTCTGCCTGGCCCTGGGCCAAACAGCTACTTGAGACCACATGGCAGGCAAATGCCAGGGGTAACTGCAGGTCACAGAGCAAGGGAAAGCCAGGGCAAGAACAAAACTAGAGAGAACACTTTGCCTTTGGGATTTTACCATTCCAAGAATATGTGTGCTTGCAGTGGCTCCACCCTTCTAGCCAATTCATTGTTTTCCAGGCTAGACTTTTTACAATCCATGCTTGCCCTACAGAGAATCATTTCCTCCCACCCCCTAGAATTTTTTTTTCAAGTATCTTGGTTGAAAAAAAAAAAATTCTAGGGGGTGGGAGGAAATGTTTCTCTGGAGGGCAAGCATGGATTGTAAAAACAAAAACAAAACAAAAAGCAGATCTTAGACAGAAACAGGGCATTGAAAAAGAATCCAGAACCTTATAAATAAGAGAACCATAAAGGGCTTAGAGAGCTTCTAGTCTAAACTTCAAAGCTGCATATACTGAAGCTAACTTCTCCATATGTTAAATGATCACAAGAAAATGCCTATCTGGGCATATACTTTAATTCTGAGAAGTCAGAGCATTTTTAAACTATTAATAAACTTCATGGATCTAAAGATCCAAAGTATGAAATTCTGGGATGATTCAAAAACACTGGTAACATAGAGAAAGACAGGGTTGACCAACCACCCTATAGATTTTTTCTCATAGAATATTCATTGTCTGTGCAAATTGCCTGTGAAATTGCCTATTTCAACACATCAATATCTAAAAAGTATGCAATCTAGTGAAGCAAATACATAAATTGCTAGATATTGAAAACTAATATGCAAACACATTTCCTCTCCTACCTGTGAAAATGTGTGAGTGTCTTCTTAGTGACCACAAAGGTCAAATTCTTACCGGTGCTATAGGATTTATACCTAACTTACTGACATCAGCATTTTTCTCAGGAGAATCCCCAACTGTTTCAAGAAACAAATAAAAATGAAATCCCAATAGAGAGCTTTCTCATGGGGAGAAATACTAATTGGTAGTGCTACGCTTTCTCAATTCAAGATTTTTTAATTCTGTATTTTATAATTCATTGACATTTAGACCATTTGTCTGCTATGAGTAGGAGGGCAATATTTAAGACAACAATGAAAAACAAATTTACGATGCTTTGGGGACACAATTCATCAAACTGAATTCAGGTCATTGTCTTCATCATTTCAAGTTCTCTATTTCCTACTTTGTTTGTCCTTTAACTAATTCACACAAAATATGTTCTCAGTGAAAAGTTCAATGCTGATTTCTCTCCAGAATACAAATATGAATAACATATCTGTCCCCTAAAGAGATTTGCACATTGATGGGATACTTAAATAAATAATACTAAGTACAAATGATTAGTTTCCAGAAGAAAAACACATGGAATGTGAGACACTGGTACCTACCAATGACAACAACAGTGTTTCATATAAACAATAATCAACAAATATACACTGAGTGGCCAGATTATTATGATCTCTGAACGCATAATAATCTGGCCATTCAGGGTAGACTGAACAGAGTTGGGATTTTAAAATAAGGTTTTGACATTTATAAGAACTGCATTGAGGGTAGTTAGAAAGAAGTAGAGCACTAACTAGCCAGAGGCTGGGGGCCACTATCTCCTGGTCCCTTGACATATCAAAATTTGCCAGCATTCCCTTATACATAAGTACACTAAGAGGCCAGATTATTATGCATTCAGAGATCATCATAATCTGGCCACTCAGTGTATGTTAAATATATGAAAGACTATATTTAATTTGTTGTTTCTACCATGCCTCCCATGTTTGGTTTTCTGGCATCAACATCACCTGTTGTTTCTCCCATTTATTAAGCTCCAGACACATGGCCTTTCTTTTTGTTATTCTAACATGCCAGGCTTCATGCCTAAAACTTTGATTCTCCTGGTTACAATTCCCAAAGACTTTGATTATGCTGCTTATCTAGACTGCAATTCAAATGTCACTTTCTCCAGCAGTCCTTTCCCATGCATTGAAGCTGGCCCGTTAGCATGACCTTTGCTTCTGATGTTGCCAGTTACCATCTTCCATATTGACTTGTCTGACTCTCTCCACAGCATTTACCCACACCTGAGATATTCCTTTTTCAATTTATCTTTATTGTAAAAAGTATTACATATGCGATATTCTGTTTGTTTGCTATCTGACTCCCCTCCCTCCTAAAGTTTAATAGAGGACTTTTTTGTCTTGTTTATTTTGAATCTCTAGTTTCTAATATATTGTCCTGTGATCAACATAAGTTCAGTGTACAAACATTTTAAACCACTGATAGCAATCACTGTCTCCAGATAACAGCTCAGCAACAGATCTAGAACGCAAAATCCAAGAGTAAGATAGAAGCCTCCAGGGAGAAAGTGTGCATATTATAGGTCATCTATGGGAAGACAAGAGTAAGAAGTGAAACAAAGGTTCATATACCCATATAAGTCTTATAATATTAATTGACTTTTGAAACAATATACATAGTTTACATTAGCAATTAAAACAACAATTACAATAAATGATTTTAAATAAACATGTACATATATGTAAAGACATAGAAAAAAGGCTGGAAGAATATAAAATCCCAATTGTGATTTTTTTGGGGGGTTACAGTGTTTAATATCTATATGGTATGCATCCCACCAGTTCAAATTTTATATGATTAATATTGTATGAGTGAGGAGAGGCTATTTCCTAAAAATAAGTAACTCAACATATTGCAGTAGCTTATAAAACAAAGGGCATTTCTCATTCATTCTGTTTCTATTATGAATTGACAGTGAGCTCTGTTTCACATCTCCTCACTCAAGAACCTGTGATGCTCACCATGGGGAAAAAAAACAAAACACTGAAGGGTTCTCTTACCAACAATTATATGCTGAACTGAGAATTGATACATACGAACTCTAATCTAATTCATTGTCCCGAAATGGCAACACACTTTCACCTACAGAGAAATATAATTCTATCGTGTGCATACAAGGCAAAAGAGAAACATAATTCTATCATGTGCATACAAGGCAAAGAAATTAAAGTAACTGGTGAACAAAATGACTGACAATTATAAAAATGTAAACTTTTGTAATGAAAACTTTATTTACTATGTTTTGATTTTAAAAAAACCATTAAACTTTTTTAAAGTGCAGTGCTTTCCATTGGTATACCATATTTCTTATTTTACCCCAACTTAGGAAAAAGGTCTAGAAAATGTTTTAGAACCAAAAGAATCCTATATAATAAAAGCCTAATATACAAATTTGTCCCTGGAGTTCGACCACCTGCTATGATATACACTGACCACCAGGGGCAGTGCACAACATGGGTGGGTGATGCAGTGCTGGCATCTGGTGGCAGTGGAGTTGCTGCAGGCCCCGGTGGGTCCCTAGGATATCAGGACTGAGGCAGGTGATCGAGTGGCACCAGGCCAAGGTGGGGTGCCAGGCAGGGCTGCAGGGCTGCAAGGCTGGGGGCATGAGCTGGAGCTGTCAGATTGGGGGCACAAGCTGGGGCCTGATCCCGAAAGGCCACCCTGAAGGACCCCACCTGTTCATGAATTCATGCACCAGGCCTCTAGTAGTGATATATTTTAGGGAAATAATTTTTTCCTGAACAGCTCTCTGGTTAATGCTTCTTTCACATCTTTATTTCTAAGGCTATAAATCATGGGGTTCAACATGGGAATTACTGTAGTATAAAATACTGCAACTTTTTTCCCTTGTTCCACAGATTCCTTTGAGGGGGGTCTAAGATACATGATGAAGAGAGTTTCATAGAACACGGTGACAGCTGTTGGATGGGAGCCACAGGTAGAGAACGCTCTGCTCCTGCCTTCTGTGGAACGCATCCTCAGGATAGCAGAAAAAATATAAAGGTAAGAAACCAGGATGACGAGGAGGGAAAAGGTAAGGTTACTTCCAGCACAAACCAACATTGAGGTTTCTTTTATCTTGGTGTCCGAACAAGCCAGTTTAAGCAGTGGTGGGTCAGTGCAGTAGAAGTGATTAATTTCATTGGGGCCACAGGAGACTAATCCGTAGGTCCACATGATCTCCATCAGCCCAATGAGGGCTCCTTACACGTAAGGCACCATGATGAGGGCCTCTCACACACTCTTGGACATGTTGACGCCATAAATCAGAGGGTTGCAGATGGCCATGTATCTATCAAAGGCCATCACAGGCAGAATATAGAGCTCCACGTGAACCAAAGCAATATAAAGGTAACACTGCACCAGACAAGCAGGGCAGGAAATGGTTTTCTTCTCTGACAAGAAAAGCGCCAGCATCTTCGGGGTTATGTTGGAGGAGAAGCACAGGTCCACAAAGGATAAGTGGCTCAGGAAAAAGTACATGGGTGTGTGGAGCCTGGCATTGACCTGGATGAGTGCAATCATCACCAGATTCCCTGCCACGGTGACCATGTAAATGACCAGAAACAGCAGGAAGAGGAGAATCTGCAATTCCAGGTGATTGGTCAGTCCAAGGAGAATAAACTCAGTCACTGAGGTGAAGTTTCTTCTCATGGTCTCCTTCAGTGAGAGAAGGGAGCTGGACATGTAGATTACAGCAAAAATAAAAAAATTCTATATTACCACACAATAACCATCTTGGTTTTCCTTCTTCTCAGCATTTGTTTTCACCCTATTTCTACTTTTTTTCTTGGTAAACTTGGTCGTCTTAGTCAAGCATTGCAAGCTAGGAGTACTGAAAGCAGCTCTCTTGATTTTTGTGATATGCACAGCCATCCTTTCTTTGCTTTGTTTTCCCCTCTCTTTCTTTTCACTTCCTTCTAATGATTCTTCTCTCTCTCTCTCTCTCTCTCTCTCTCTCTCTCTCTCTCTCTCTCTCTCTCTCTCTCTTTTCTCTTTTTCTCTCTCTCCACTTTTCCTAATAACTTAATAACTTTGACACTATTGATTCCCTGCATGAGAATCCCTAGAACTTAAGAAAGCATCTAATTTGATGCTTTCTCCCCCTTTAGACTCCATAGAATAAGGACTTTTAGGTGGGGCAGGGGAAATTTTCTTCTTCTTTTTCTTTTTGAAAATACATACATAATTGCATTTGACAATTGCTGAGTCTTTAAATTCCCCAGCCATTAGCATCCCCTTAGAATTATTTTAGAGGGATTTGCCTAGAATTTAGAGGGACAGAAATTCTCTTCTTTTATATAGTTTCCCACTTCTTTCCACTGTGACATGTGAGGCTTGTCCCTTTTATCTAATGTTAGTAAATTAGTAATTCAAGGTGGGCAAAATATTTTGCATCAAATTGATAGCAGTAGAGTCTAAGGACCAGACTGATCTTCCAAAGGAACACTATGATGTTGGAGCTGCCCAACCTTCAGAGCTCCCTGGGTGGCTCTCCGTCTCTGAACCTGGTATTCTGTCTGCTCACTGACTTAGAAAAACATGTATCCTTTTAGAACAACTTCTTTTTGCCTGTTGCTTGCAAAGAAAAATTCATTCTAATGTTAACTAAAATAAAATTTTTCTATGTAAAGCTCATATATATTCACTGAGAACATCGTGTTCAAAGCTGCTCTTTGAATATGAATGCTGCCCCACAGTTTAGTGATTTGCATGGCACCAAGTTTACTTCTGTTTAATCAGAGTAGTGATGCACTCTCCTCCATTGTTATATGTTAAATTCTTTCACTTTTTTTTCTTCTGGTTGTTTGTTTACTGTCCTTTTGAGATAAATTTTAATACGTGAAATTCACACACTTTGTGTGTTTTAGTAAATGCATACACCCATGTAACCTGTAATGAGAAATTCTTAGGTCTAAGTTAGGACTAGATCAAACAGATTAATTTCTCAACAGGAACTCCCATTTGACCCAGTGACGTCACTTCCAGGAATATATCCCAAGAAACTAGAAACACCAATCAGAAAGGCTATATTCACCCCTATGTTCATTGCAGCACATTTTACAATAGCTAAGATTTGGAAACACCCTAAGGGCCCATCAGCAGATGAGCGGATTAAAAAACTGTGGTACATCTAAACAATGGAATACTACACTGTGGTAAAAAGGGAATTCTTACCCTTTGCAACAGCATGGATGGAACCGGGGAGCATTATGTTAAGTGAAATAACCCAGTCAGAGAAAGATAAATATCATATAATCTCATTCATTTATGGAATATAATGAACAACATAAACTAATTAACAAAAGCAGAGGAGAGACAGAGAAGCATCGATCAGATCCTCAAACCTCAGAAGGAAGGTATGGGAGAGTGGGGGTAACAGGGAGCAATCCACCAAAAAACTTGTAAGCATGCATATAAGCCTAACTAATGGATACAGACACCAGGGGGGTGAGGGCATGAGTGGAGGAGGGGTAATTGCAGGGGAGGATAAGGACACATATGTAATACCTTAATCAATGAAGAAAAAATAAAACCAGAAATAACTCCACAGCCACAGCACAAAATCAATTTGTGAGTTCTGATATTTGTCATTTATGCAATTCTGCCCTACTTCTTAAACAAGCCTCATATTCTGAATTTCAGTTTTATCATTAATTTATTTATTTTACAAATACTTACATCGTGTCTTATATTCCAAGCTTTGATCTAAGTGCTTTATAAATGTTAATTCATTGAACCCTCAAACCAATTCCATTGCATTCTGTCCTCCATAAGTATAAACAGTAACACATTTCTCAAGTTTAGAACAGAGGAAATAATGTTATGAACAGAGTGTACTAATAGAAACATGGACTATAGAGTCAACTTCACACTGGCTTCTTGTTTCCTGTTATGGCAGAAGAAGGCAGTGTCTTATTGAAAGTAACTCTCATAAATAGAAATAAATAAATTAATGTCAGGCAAGGACATGGGGGTGTCATAGTAAATTCTCTTTCCTAGAGGTGACAGCAAGTCTCAACAGCATTTTGGTCACATTTCTGTAAACCATGGGATCAAAACACTATATTGTAAATGCTACAGAATTATAAAAAACTAAAAATTAGCTCATGTATTCCTCATGTGTATTAAAATTGTATATATATATATATATATATATATATATATATATATATATGATCATACCATCTATTGATTTGTAGATATATAAAAATTTTCTTAAGACATAAGAAATATTAATAGTGAAGATTTTAAGAAATAAGAATAGAAGATCAGGATAGAGAAAAAATATATTTTATTCTTTTACTTTATACTCTTCTAGAGTTTTGATGTTTTACACTATGGATGTTTTATAATCTAAAAATAATATATAAAATTATAAATGTAAAAATGTATTATATTGTATATAGGAAGAGAAAGTATACCCATATGTATATACAATATAACTCCCACCTCTTTAGATACACAATGCATCCACATGTCTCAAAGAAAACTATGCAACCTCTATACATGTCTTTTATGTTTTGTAGTTATATTAGAGCTTTCATCAACAATTTAAAATTGATTTTACTATAAATGCAGTTAAAGTCAAATCCAGCTGTTATAAATATAACTTTTATTTAATTTTTAAAGAAAGATACACTATGAATTCACTTCAAAAGTACATTTCTTCTAACCGATTTCCACAAAGCCTGTTTCACATCCTTGTTCCTTAGACTATAAATGATGGGGTTCAACATAGGGCTTACGAAAGTGTAGAACACAGCAATGATTTTGGACTCCTCCACTGACTGGTCTGTGGGGGGTCTAACGTACATGCAGAAGAGGGTCCCATAAAACACAGTCACTGCCACCAGGTGGGACCCACAGGTGGAAAAAGCTTTCTGCCTGCCTTCAGCAGAACGTATCCTCAGGATGGCAATGAGAATGAAGATGTAGGAGATGAGGATAATAAGGAGGGAGTTGGAGAGGTTAAATCCTGCTACCACGAACATGGATGTCTCCTTAATGAAAGTGTCAGAGCAAGAGAGTCGGATGAGGGGTGGGTCAGCACAATAGAAGTGATTGATAACGTTGGAGCCACAGAAGGTCAAGCGGTACGTCCACATGGTTTCCATCAGGCCACTAAGGAACCCATAGACATATGGGCCAGCAATCAGTCGAATACAGACACCTTTGGACATCTTGCTGCTGTAAAGCAAAGGGCTACAGATGGCCATGTACCTATCATAAGCCATTACAGCTAGCATGTAATATTCAGTTATCACCATGGCGATGAAAAAATAACACTGGACTAAGCATGCAGCATAAGAAATGGTTTTCTTTTCTGATAGGAAGTTCACCAACATCTTAGGAGTCACGTTCGTGGAGTAGCACAGATCCAAGCAGGACAAACTGGCAAGAAAGAAGTACATGGGGGTGTGGAGTCTTGAATCTATCCTGATCAATACCAACATGCCCAGGTTCCCTCCAACAGTGATCAGATAGATCACCAGGAACAGCACAAAGAGGATGGGCTGAAGCTCTGGACGATCCGTTAATCCTAAAAGAATAAATTCAGTCACCAAGGTAGAATTTCCTCTGACCATTTTCTTAGGTGCCAGCATTGCTCACTTAGATGAATGAAAATAAATTAAGAAGTGAATGAGAAGTTCGTCATAAGTTTCTTTTCTTTTTCTCTCCTTTTCCTTCTCTCTTCTTCTTCTATTCTCAGTCACCCTCACACATAGCTATTATTGGAATCTGAGGCTATAGGAGTGGGTACTTTTAAAAGAAGATGAAGGTCCCTATTATCTAGATATATAACATTCAGATGATTCCCAAATAAAATAACCCTTGTAACACCAAGTTGTTTTGGAATGTGGGAATTATGACACAAAGTTTGTCTAAAAATGGACTGAACCACAAAGTGCCACTTGCAATACACCGTAAAATAACAGGTCCCACATTGAACTCAGTATTTGTTTCTGGACAAAATGATAATATGTGTTTGAAAATGTTTTTCAGTCATTAGCAGTTGTGCATATTTAGAAGTTCAACCTCTGAGTACTGCACTCCCTACTGAATTAGACAGCTTAAAATTATAGAGGTTTGAAGCAAATTCCCTGGGACCTGTTTGACTATATTACCCATGAAATATAGGAGATTGTGGCATCCCTAAATGAATAGATCACAGATAAGAACCTTGAAATTGGAAACAAATCCCTAGATATATTACTGATGGAGAAATATTCATTCAGAAGAGTTTATATGAATAAGAGCAAGAGAAACATAGATGAGGAAAAGAGAAGTAGTCAAAACTTAGATCATAGTTTTATTTGCCTTTTTTCCCATTTGACACTAATTGCATTTATGCATCAGGATAGGTATCAAAGAATGATAAGCTTCAACTGGGGCTTAGAGGTAACTAAGAATTTTCTGGGACGAGTGTTGGGAGGACTTTCAGTTAGTGAGGGTGGTCTATGCAGAGACAGCAGGCTTTCAAGAGAAATCAAAGGTACTTCACCTAGAGGCAGGTATGAATTTCTATTGTGTCAAATGAGACATTTAAGAAGACAGAGGAAGATAAATATTACATGATCTCGCTCATTTGTGGAATAAAGTGAACAACATAAACTGATAAATAAAAACAGATCCAGAGACAGAGAAGTATCGATCAGACCGTCAAACCTCAGAGGAGAGGCAGGAGAAAAATGTTCGCCTAGGTAATGTAAATCTTCTATTTTTGTGACATGCAAATACTCATCTAATCTATAAATCTGCACAACCATGTCCCAAATAGTAGCACCTGGTGGATCATCACATTACATTAAACAATTAATAAAGACAAAAACAGAGAAAATAAAAATGTAAAAAAATAGGTTGGAATTTAATCTGCCTATTTTCTACCCTTTCCTGTAAGTAGGCTCAGCAACCGCATTCTACAGTTAGGGAAGGAAAGGCTGTATTTTGATAATAGTATTTTTTCTCATGCACACAGGCACTTCAGTTTTACAAAGCATTTATGCTATTCTAATCTATTTTACCTTTAAGAGAATCCTGCAACTGATAGAACAAGTAAAATTAGGAATGGGGAAAATAGGGCACAAATAAAAAATAGCTTGCTTCACCTGAGTTTTAATTTTTTTAAATATATTTTTATTGATTTTAGAGAAGAAGGCAGAGGGAGAGATTTTTAAAAAATCAATTATGAGAAAGAATCTTGATAAGCTCCTTCCTGCATGCCCCCACCCAGGTATTCGAACCCAGAACCCTTCAGTGCATAGGCCAACACTCTATCCACTGAGCACAGTTCTGCCACATGAGTTTTTAGATTAGTATTTCCATAACTGCGTTCAGCGAAACAAATGCATATTGAGTAACAAAAACTGGTCTATGATAAAAATAAATTTTAAAATGCTGAGTTTGGAGGGGGAAAGGGAGTTGGACTCAGGGTTGCAAGAAGTTTCAGAACCTTTTACATACAGATATGCACTGGAATCTACAGGAGCAGGGGCAAGATACACTGCCTTTCCTAAACTAACTTGTTCAAAGAGCCTGGAGCTTAAATGTTCGCTTTGGGCTAAGAAAATCTCATTGGGGAAAACTTTGCTCTCTTCAGGTTCCAGTTAAAATCCAAATGTCTAAGGTAGCAGGGTCACATTGGACTCTGTCACATGTACTGTTTCGTATACATAAGGTCACCATTTTTGTAGTCCCATAAGATACACTGAGTGAGAGACTAGGGGGCTAGCTATTGAAGCCAAAGAAAGAAGCACAGAAAATAGAAATGAGTTATTGATGTTTAGTTTTAGTAATTTAGTCTAGAAACTAGCACAGTAAGTCACTAAGATTTTTTTTTAATTTGCAAGAAGAGCTGAGAAAAATGATATTTTTAAGGAAGAAAATAAAAAGTGCACGAGTCATTTAGGTGATGAGCCATGCATGTCATGTAAATATAAATTCCCCAGATTAGAACACTCTGCCGTGTGAACTCCAGCGCCTTCTCACTCTCTTGGTTTTTCATTCCAATGACTCACAAATATAAGGGCAGGATGGATAACCTGAATACAATGTATGAACCTAAATTATAAATCATGTTGTACATTGTGACTTCATACTAGTCAATCACACAACAGTAAAAGAGTATTAGAAAACGTTCCTTTTACCTTAACATAGTGGCTTTCTTTCTACAGAGTCCTCATTTACTCAGTATCAGACTTTGACTAAATAATTTCTACAATTGCCATCACTTGGAAATTCTGACTCATCATTTAGGTAGTTATAAATCCCACACTCATTACTAGTCATATAATTTTTAGTGAATAGTAAATTTCCCCAAAAGTTTATCTCTCCAATAATATAATATAAAATTCTATGAGAGTTTTACTTTAGCTAGAATGAGTATAATTATGCTTGAATTTGTCCTTCTTCAAAATTATTTTTTCAAGGTTTTTTATGTGGTTTTTTGGTAGAGAAACTGTTTTTTCAATAGATATTATTCTAAAAATAATTTATTAGATTGTCAACTGCTTACTCTAAAATAATTTATTATCTGCTTACTCCAATATAGTTATTTATTGTGCACTAAATTATTAAATGAATGGTGAGAATGCTATTTATAAAGTAAAATTATTACAGTAAACATATAATTCCAATAAAATTTTCTCTTGTCTAGTGACCAATCTAAATAATATATACTGAGAAATTATGCTAACATTCAAAACTGCTTTTGTTGTCACCTGACTTCTAGTCATGAAGATTCAAAACTGAAACAAGAGAAAGTATAGGCCTAACCTATGTGGCTCAGTTGGTTGGAGCATTGTCCTATGCTCCAAAAGGTAGGTTTGATTCCTGGTCAGAGCACATACCCAGTTTGTGGGTTTAATCCCTCATCAGAGTGCTTATGGAAGGCAATCCATTAATGTTTCTCATTCTCTCTCTCTCCCTTCTCTCTAAAATCAATTTCTTAATTTTTTTAAATTAAGTAAATAAAGAGAAAATGCAAGCATGGAAGTCAGAACTTTCATACCTACCTGACCCAGGAAAGATTTTCTCAGAGACACTAATGGTCCAAGGAATGAGTTGCTGGGAATGATTTATACACTTGCACTTGGAACTTTTATCCCTGAAGTATTTTTCAACACACCCTGAAACAATAATTATCATGTTACTATTGCAAGAGAAAACTCCAGGGGAATAGTAATTTATGTCAACTCATTGTCATTAAAGTCTTGGATTATGCACAATGGAATTGCATCAGATTATAATCATTTTTAGCTGATTGCTTTAGGAGTTTCTCATAAAATTTTTGCCTTGTGGACCACCATTTATTCCAATCAAATCAGTAATAATTTAAGACGTAAAATAATGACATAACTCAGGGACTTTGATGTTTCCCCAGTTGAAATTGTGTTTTATACAGTCCCTTCCACAAAATGACTACTGTTTGTTAAAAAGACTTTCATATCTAGAATAAAGTGGTTAAATTAGAAAACTCAGTAATTAAAATCATTTGGACAAGATAACATAATGAATTAAATTATAATGTAGTTAGTTCAAGGTGTGAGGTTCAGGACTTGGAAAGTAATATATTATTCAAAATCTGGTGAGCAATTACTCTATCAATATGTGATTCATTTGCCCAGAGATGAGAATAGAGAAAAATGAAATTATATATCTACCTTTTTTTTCCATTTACCAAGTATCCAGTTATCTACAACAACAAAAAAATATAATTATAGATGACAGATGTCTTAACCAACCTTACTGTAATAATCATATTCCAATATAAATATATATATATATCCTTAAACCATGTTATATGTCAATTATATCTCATATGAAGCTGAAAAAATATTAATCAATAAATTTTCAAGAATAAAATTATAACACAAAGTCTTTAACTAGAGAATTTACAAACATGTAACAATAAAATTTCTTTTAAAGTCCCAAATGTATGGTCATTAACCACTCTCTGCTAAATAATCCATAGATTAAAGAAAAAATCACCAAGAGGATAAGAAAATAGAGCAAACTAAACTATTTTAAAAAGTAGCTTTCAGCTAAAACATTGTTTAGATAAAATGTATAAAAACTTATATGACAAAAATCAATAATCTAAACATTTATTTTTAAAAATAATAAAAAATATAACTCCAGTTAAGTATTAAAATTTTCAAATCCAGGTGCTACAGAAAGCATTCATTCTTTTCCTAAAACTGAGTTTATGGATCCAGGGTTGCAATTCAGAGGAAGAAAATAGAACCCTATAGCTCAGAGGCCACAAACTACATCCACAAACTCATGTTTATGAAAGAATGCTTATTCTAGTCCTCTCTCTACCCAGTCACATACTGAACATTTTTTAAGCACATAAACAGGAAACCATTATTCTGACCCATGGTTTATGGTTTTATTTAGTAAGTTGGAGTAGAAGACATATTTCTTAAAAATAGATAGTAATAAGAACAGAGTAAATTTCAGGAACTGGGCCACAAGCATGTTTATCCGGTCTATTGTCATAAACAATAAGAGCACACCAGTTCCCCAGGTCATTCCAAGAGGAAGTTTCCACTGACAGCACAGCTGCTTAAATGTAATGTATTTACAAATCGCATAGGATCAGGCTGAAGCACAGATTTGGATATCATAGATCTGAGGTACAGAATGTGATGCCACGTTTCTAAAACCTCCAAGGTAATGCTGCTGCTGCTGGTTCAAGGACCGCTCATTGAGGGGCAACGGTATAGCTCACTTATTTTTATTCAGAACTGAGCTTGATATTACCTTGAGACATAGCCATAAAGAATACCCAAACTTATCAGTATGCAAAGACATTTGAGCCCAAGGTTTAGAATTATGGCTTATTGGGAAATGGAAGCATTGCCATCTTAGTGACCACATTTCGTCTGAGGGCATTCTTCAGTGCCTGCTTCACATCCTTGTTCCGCAGACTGTAGATTAATGGATTAAGCACTGGAGTTACAAAGGTGTAGAAGACAGCTATTATTTTGGATTCCTCAACAGTCTTATCTGTTGGTGGTCTTACATACATACAGAAGAGTGACCCATAAAATAGGGTAACAGACATTATGTGGGAACCGCAGGTGGAGAATGCTTTGTGCCTTCCCTCTGCTGATTTGATCCGGAGGATAGCAGCAATAATGAAGGCATAGGACACCAGGATGATGATGAGGGAGCTGGAGAGATTGAAGCCAGCTGATATGAGCATGGCAAGCTCTTTGATATACGTGTCAGAACAGGAAAGCTTAATGAGTGGTGGGTCAGCACAGTAGAAGTGGTTGATGACATTGGATCCACAGAAGGTCAAGCGGAAGGTCAAGATGGACTGTAACAGGCCATCTGAGAAGCCATAGACATAAGGAAATGTGGCCAAGCAGGTGCAGACCTGCCTGGACATTTTCACGCTGTAGTGCAGAGGGTTGCATATGGCCACATACCGGTCATAGGCCATGGCTGCCAGTATATAAATCTCTGTGAGAAGGAGCGCAATGAAAATGTAACACTGTGTAAAGCAGCCAGCAAAGGTGATGGTCTTCTTCTCCGAAAGGAAATTAGCCAACATCTGTGGGGTGGCGTTGGAGGTGTAGCACAAGTCAACAAAGGCTAAATTGGTAAGGAAGAAGTACATGGGGGTGTGAAGGTGAAAATCCAGTCTGATCAACGCTATCATGCCCAGGTTGCCTAAGAGAGTAGCAAGGTACACAACCAGAAACAGCAGAAAGAGGAGAGGCTGGATTTCGGGGCGATCTGTGAGCCCCAGGAGAATGAATTCTCTTACTGCACTGCCATTGGTGATGGGCATTTTCTGAGAATCTGTGCCTGAACTTGAAACAAATGGATAAGGTCAGACATGAAGGTACCCATAATGTTACTGATTATTGAAAATGTTTTCCCCCAAAATCCATATAATTCGAAATGAATACTATTATAAACCAACTTTGTGCTTCTACTAAACCATTTATAATTTTTGCCTTTATATTGAATTACTATTATACTTATCTACACTTATACCTACCGTTATTTCTATAGATACATATACTATACCCATCCTTAAGTTGATATACACAGCTTATATTCATATATCCATACATATCCCTTTTCTCCATGAACTATTTTTGCCTCTCAAGCTCTACTTATTCTATAAGGATCAGATTCAAGGACTGTTCTTTGTGAAACACTTCTTACTCTACTCTCTTAGATGAGATTGAACTCATCCCTTTTTTACACCAAGTAAGTACATGGTGTTTTAGATAGCACTGTTATGAAGAAGAAAAAAAAAACAAAGAAAATACGGTTTGGGGAAATGGTAATCAAATTTTAAAAAGTAGCATCAAGGAGGGAAAAAAAAACCTCAAGAAAAGGTGACTTAGCAACAAACTGAAGGAGGAGGAAAACCCAATAAAGTAATTTTAAGAAGGTGTTCTGCCCTAGCTGGTTTTGCTCAGTGGATAGAGCACTGCCCTACAAACTGAAAGGTCCCAGGTTCAATTCTGGTCAAGGGCACATGTCTGGGTTGTGGGCTAGACCCACAGTAGGGGGCTTGCAGGAGGCAATCAATCAATGATTCTCTCTCATCATTGATGTTACTATGTTTCTATCTCTCTCTCCCTCTTCCTTCCTCTCTGAAATCAATAAAAGTATATTTAAAAAAAAAAAGAAAAAAAGAAGAAGGTGTTCTAGGAAGATAAAGAGCAGGTGCTAAGATATCATATGTTGTCTTCCTTTGGAATTGTTAGTGGTGTGTGTGTGTGTGTGTGTGTGTGTGTGTGTGTGTGTGTGTGTGTGTGTCTGAAGTAGATTTATGTTTTGTCTTCCAATTCTATTCCATTGGAAACTAGAGATGAAGAAAAGTGGTCTACTCCTAAACTGTTTTCTAAATGACTTTTCTGTTTACAGGAGGGAGAGTGAATGGGGTTACCTCATTTATTCCTCATTCTCCCTCTCATGATATCTTAGAAATGTTCTAACAAATAATGAAGGCAAAGAAATTATTGAAATTCAAATTATAAAATGTTTAGAGACAAGTAGTCAGCAAGTAATATCAATTCAGGAGAGCATCTCCAAGGAAAGAAGAGAGTACAATAGTATTCCGGGATGATAGATGGATCTAAGGACCAGCACATCATCTTGTGTTAACTTGGCACATGCAACCTGAATGGATCAACCCTCATTACATGTCTACCCTAATGCCTAGCTCACCAAGCAGCCCTTATGATCAGATGCTCATGACAAGGGGAGCACTAAGCCACTCATTGAATTTTTTCTTTGTTTGCAGAATAATTCCATCAATCAAACAAAGATTCTAGGTGAGTCTGGAACCTTTTTCCGGCTTTGTGACCAACTTACTCTGTGAACTTAATTAACATTTAGCTCAGTTACAACTTTTTCACAATAAATGAATCTAACTAGATTATGCCAGGCCTGCTCTAACATATCTAACCAGTCAATACTTTAGTACTTAGAAAGTCAGAGTTTCATGAGCCTATTTCTTTCCACTTAGTGATTCTGATTCTGGCTCCATTAGTTTGGAATTCCATGCCAGTGTCAGAGTACTTACCCTATCTTTGTTGTTTTCTCAGCTGTAAAATGAGAAATGCAATTGTCAAGAGTAATAAAAATAGTTAACTCATTTAAAATACATATAAAAGTATTTAAATAAAGTAGACAAAGAATGAGTAGGGCAAGAAATAGAGTTAAGACTTTTTATAGTTGAACTTCCCTCTCTACTTTTCCCACAGCTCTTGAGAGGAAGACATGTCCTCATTCACAGCTGAAACTCAAAATTCATGAGATCACTGATTTGCAAAGTAAAAACAAAACAAAAAAAAACTGATTTTTGAGGATGGAAAAATGCATATAATCTGTGGACCTCAGTTTGAGACTTTAATAAATTTCCTTTTGACTCAAAATAAGGACAGTAAAAAGACTTACTTCTGGTTCTGAAAAGCACCTGTTTGTCAACCTCTGATTAAGGAAGTTTCTTGACGCCTCTCTCAGCTGGTAAACATAAATGTATTTATATCCGGATGTAGGATGGACTTGCTCTTAAAGGAAATCTCAGAAGGGCTTAAAAGTATCAGCAATGAGTGTTACTTTGGGAATCACCCTCTTGGGTTTAATTGGAGCACTCTATGAACAGAATGCTAATCATATACCTCAGTCATATTTTCTATAATTTTAAATCCACCATTTGTCCTGAGAGCTCTATGGAAGACACAAATAGATGTCATCTCAACATTTTGATGATGGTCTGATTTTACATGTGGTTTTTTTTTTTATCTTGGGTGGTTGTTTTTTTTTTCCTATCTCTTCTGAAAATCCAGATCAACGTCCTCTATTATAAACATTGATGCCTTGAGAAGGGTCTGCTATGGACAGGATTGTGAAACAAACAGGGTCTTTACATACGAAGTTGAGTACTTTATCAATCATAGGTGACTGCCATTTCTCAAGTTATAGTCACAATTTATCCTTTCTTCCTGCATCATTTTTAAAATATTCCCTTAGATATCCACCAGTCAGTGCTTTCCTTATTCTCATCAGAATCAAGTTGGTTTGGGCAGTAGTAGGAAAGGCTCAAATTAAATTCTTCTCCAAAGATAATTTCTCTGTTTCCACAGCACTAAGCTTGACCTCCCTCCATGCATTGTAGCATTCTTCCCCTATCATCCTCGAACACTCTGTTTTATAATCCAGTAATATTTCTATTGCCCAGTAGACCATAAACCCTATGGGCAAAAACTGTAATCTTCGCACTTAGCACAGGCCCTGGAAGATAATAGTTGATCAATAAACACTTTCTTAAGGAGTGTTCAATATGTACTTAATTCAGTGAATAAAAAATAAATGGTTATCTCCTCCAAGGTAACTGCATTTTATTGAGTTCATTTCCTTATCTCTCAAAAATTAAGAAGATGGATGGAATGAGTAACTAATTTGCTTAAGAAACTACAACAAAGAAAACAGAATGTAGGTAATTATTGTAAGTAGTATGCATTCAATACTTACATTCAGTACTTAACATGTACTATGCATTAGGCTTAGTACTTTACAAGCACTCACTTAGCTAACTCACCTAACTCCTTGGGTTATTAGAATTATTATATTTGTTTTACAAATGGCAATTTTGTATATCTTGGAAGGAAATGCCAAAGATGATCAGGAGGATGGGTAGGTGTGCAAATTGCCCAGCAGGAAATGTACCGCTTGTGATGCATAAAGAGTAAAATAGCACCACACCACCTCACTTTTGTGGTTATTTGCTTTGTGAGCTCTAAAATCAGGATATGGTACCTTCTGGCAAGGAAATTGGCCAAGTTTAGATAGGAAAGAAAGAATAATCAAGACATTTGCAACTGATGATGCCTTGCAAAATAGATTAAACCATAGGTAAGGAATATTTGTGAAGGTGACTACCAAAATAAAAAGGTAAATATAGGACTAAATAGAGACCATAGATATTTTTATTTCTCATTCTCATAGACATCATTTCTGGATCAATGAAGTTGGTTTTACCTGTCTTCTGAGAAATGATGGAAGTAGACTCTGGAGAGATTATAGGTACTTCTGTTCATTTTAAAGATATCTCCTGTCATAGATCATTCAAGAAAATAATGTTCCAATCTTTCAGATGAGAGTTGGTAAAGCTATTCTTATAAAGTAGTTTGTAGTAATGAAGGGATTGATGAATTGGTCCCAGAATAAAGAACCCAGAAACAGACTGATACATATATGAAAACTTGATACATGACAGAGTTTATACTAAAGATGTAATGAGAAAGGTATGAAGTATTTTTAAAAAAGGGAAAATTAAATATTTTTCTTAAAAATAAGATTAGAGTTTGTCCTATCTAATAAAGACAAAATATGCAAATTGACCATAACTTCACAGTAAAGATGGTGGCGCCCACAGCCAATAAGGAGGAAATATGCAAATTGATGCAAGAAGGCAAGAAGTAGAAGGTGGCTTTGGCCAGAGTGAAGACAGTGCTAGCAGCCTATTCTTATACAAATCTTCATGCATTGGGCCTCTAGTTTTGCAATATTTATGATAGCAGAAAGAATACTTAAGTATGTAAAAGCAAAACTTTAAAAATGAAAGGATAGAAGAATTCTATATAATAAAGGCTAATATGCAAATTGTCCCCTGGAGTTCTACTGGGAGTTCAACCAGGGGACAGGGCTGGCCGGCCAACCTTCCACATCCCCTCCCCCTGGCTGGCCTGGCCCAATTGGCCCCAATGGGGGAGGGCAGGCTGGACCCCACCCATGCATGAATTCATGCACCAGGCCTCTAGTATCTTTATAATAGGAAAGCATTGTTTAAAACAGACATTCAAAACACAACCATAAAAAGAAGATTGATAAATTTGAACTACCTGAAAATAAAAATTTCTATACCACCAAATATATCATGCACAAAAATATAATTCAAACTACAAAAAGGTTGAAGATATCTGCATTGTATAGACCATTAAAAAATTAGTACCTAGTACAGAATACATAAGGAACTATAACAAATATGGAAAATAAAGATAAAATAACCCAGCTAAAAAGTG
Source organism: Pipistrellus hanaki (assembly GCF_964339955.1). Classification (NCBI taxonomy): domain Eukaryota; kingdom Metazoa; phylum Chordata; class Mammalia; order Chiroptera; family Vespertilionidae; genus Pipistrellus; species Pipistrellus hanaki. Next base: position 65,195,822 of record NC_140511.1, on the reverse strand, counting down.
TATAAGAATGTGGGCCTAAACTTTTTTAAAAAAAGAAAAATTCCAATTAGCATCAAGCATTTACAAATATTTAACATCTCTTGTAATCATAATTCAAAAACTTAGCCCTAGCTGATTTGGCTCAGTGGATAAGAGAGTTGGCCTGTGGACTGAAGGGCCCCGGGTTTGATTCCAGTAAAGGGCATATGCCTGGGTTGTAGGCTCAATGCCCAGTAGGAGATGTGCAGGAGGCAAAAAATCAATGATTCTCTCTCATCATTTATGCTCTATCTACCTCTCCCTTCCTCTCTGAAACAATAAAAGCATTTTTAATTGCATTAAAGTTATTTTTTTCAAAACCTTAAATAAGAACTGAGACTATATTTTGCACCAACAAATTGGAAACATTTTTAAAGTATGCAGTATATTGTGTTGATAAGAATGTGGAGTTAAGGATACTCTCACATAGTATTGGCAGCAGTGTAATTTGATAAAATAATTTGATTACATCTAGTAAATTTTCAGTTGCTCATGACTCATGACTTAGAAATTACATCTTAGATACATATATGAAAATAATTCTTGTACTGCAATATATCCAGAATTTCACAAAAAAATTTATTGTTGGATTTTCATATTATCATGAATTAGAAAAAATGTAATCGCCCATCAATAATAGAATAGTTAAATATATTGTGACACATATGTTGACATAGAATACAGGGTGGGACAAAAGTAGGTAAACAGTTGTTCATATGGACAAATACATGTAATTTATGAATATTATAAATAGTTTTATTGACTCTGTGTTTACCATACTTATAGCTGTAAACCTACTTTTGCCTCACCCTGTATATCATTGAAAATGCTGCTGATTCATCATGAATAAGTCTAATGCATGACTTAGCATGTATGCCTAACAATGTATATGTAGTAAAAAATAAAACAAATTGCAGAGGAATACATAGAGGATGTTATATAATTTTGTGTATACAGAAACACTATCAAATGACAAAACTCTACATAAGAATAAGAAGCACTCGCCGAAACCCGTTTGGCTCAATGGATAGAGCGTCGGCTTGGGGACTGAAAGGTCCCGGGTTCGATTCCGGTCAAGGGCATGTATCTTGGTTGCGGGCATATCCCCAGTAGGGGGTGTGCAAGAGGCAGCTGATCAATGACTCTCTCTCATCGATGTTTCTAACTATCTCTCTCCCTTCCTCTCTGTACAAAATCAATAAAATATATTAGGAAAAAAAAAAGAAACATTAAATTAATAGAAGAATTTAATACAAGAAATGGGACGGAAAAAGAATCAGTCAGGGAAGCCTCACTGATATTTTAGAAATATCTGAATCTCTGAAATATTTGAAACAAAAATGGCATTATGAAGACAACTGGTAATGATCACTAGGGCTTACACAGTGGTCTTTCTATTATTTATTTTTGACTGTATGTTAGGAATAGTACACAATAAAAAATTAACAAATTAAGATATAAAACTGGTTTTTAGGTGGGGATGCTTGTTATTAAAAATATAGTAATAAAATAATAAAAAATAAACCCTTTCTAAAGAAAATGTGAGATTTTCATCTTAGATTAAAAATCTAAGATACCCAAAGATCTTCATTGTTATATAATTTGTATAAAAGGAAGAAGAAAACAAAACTCATCTGCCATGGTTAAAGAGTTTCTGGAAAATAGTTTTAAAATTATTAAGCACTATAAAAAGCTAATAGGTAGTCATTGCCATAGCATTATTTGGTAATTCTGTCTCTTATAACTTTGTACCAATATGAGTATCATGGATGTAATCATCTGTTCTTTATTGACTTTAACGAGCAATAGCAAAGCCTTCTGGTAATGCCTTTGAGTTCCAATGCACTATTTTTTTTTTAATTCACTGACATGATACTGTAAATGCTAATAAATAATTTGACACATTCTTCTAAGTTCCATATTCTAATTGTGAAAGATAAAACATATTCAGTGATAGAAAGTGATTCATTCATTGAAAATGCTCATTAATTGGTCCAATAATAATGATTTATTGCACACCTGTGACCGAAATGTCTACTTTATTTAGCAAAAAATTTCTTTTGGATAGCTTTCCTGATTGCTTTTTTAACATCTTTGTTCCTCAGACTATAGATCAAAGGATTTAACATAGGACTGACAAAGATATAAAACACAGCTACAATTTTCCCCTGCTCTACAGATGTTTCAGAAGGGGGCCTCAGGTACATACAAAACAGAGTCCCATAAAAGATAGTGACAGCTGTCAGATGCGACCCACAGGTAGAGAAGGTTTTGTGCCTCCCCTCAGCAGAGCGAATACGCAAAATGGCTGCGAAAATGAAAATGTAGGAAATACAAATCATGGTGAGAGAGCAAGTTAGGTTGGCACCAGCCACCACAAACATGGCAGTTTCTTTGACATAAGTATCTGAGCAGGCAAGGACTAACAGAGGTGGGTCAGCACAGTAAAAGTGGTTGATTTCATTGGGTCCACAGAAGGAGAGACGAAGCATCAGGATGGTCTGGACCAGACCATTTGCAAAGCTGTAAGTGTAAGGAATCACAACGAGGGAGATGCAGACACCTCTGGACATTCTGCTACCATATAGCAAGGGTTTGCAGATGGCCATGTAGCGGTCATACGCCATCACGGTGAGCATATAATAATCTGTGATCACCAAGGCAATGAAGAAGTGGAATTGTACGAAGCAACCAGTGACGGAAATGGTTTTTCTCTTGGATAAGAAATTAACCAGCATCTGAGGAGCGACATCGGTGGCATAGCAGAGGTCGACAAAGGAGAGGTGACTGAGGAAGAAGTACATTGGAGTGTGAAGTCTTGAGTCAGCCCTGATTAGCAAGATCATGCTCACGTTGCCAGTCACCGTGACCAGGTAGATGGCCAGGAACACCACAAAAAGGACAGGCTGCAGCTCTGCTCTGTCTGTCAGACCCAGGAGAATAAACTCAGTCACCACAGTGTAGTTCTTCCTGGACATGGTGTTTGGTTGGCTGCAAGTGAGATCTACATAAAGGAAATAGAGATTCATGTCTTTTGTCATTCATCATGTCAACTGATACTTCTTCCTCTTCTCTCAAACTTGTAAATACCTGTAGCATAAAAAGTAGCCCTGTAAGCATGCAATTGATGTTTTCACTATCCAAATTAATACAGAGCTCTTTTATAATCAGTGTGGATAAAAAAAAGGGGCCACAGGCTAACCTGATAAGCACAGAGAAGGCCTGCGTGGCAGTCACACAAACTCAAAAGACCTAAGGCAACCACAAAAGACGGTGTGAAATTAAAACTTTAACTAAAAGCAGTTTATGGTCAGTAGTCATGTCCTAGGCCAGAATCTCCCCTGACAAATGCTAATAAGTAAGGTCAATCTTTACCTTAACTGACAAAGGTCAATCTTTACCTTAACTGAGCCTATTGTCTTTTTGCTTCTAAGATAATATACCTGTGAAATGTCAGGGTAACTTGTAACTTCCCTTTTTCCATTCCCCTCAGGGCACAACGAAGGATTGAGATCATAAGTCCCTTCATTGTCATTGTTATCAAGTTAATTGTTGACTGTTAACGATTCTGTACTCTCTTAAGTAAAGAAGTATGTGTCTATCATTTTACTTTTTATCCAATCCCATCTTTGCTTTCTCCCATCTTCCTAATGTACCACAAATGTATTTCATGTATCCAGCTTACCTCTCCTCCTTAGATTGCAATGTATAAAACAAAGTGAAAAATTGCCGTTCTCTGGAGCATTATCCCAATACTTTGAGATTCTGCTTCCTCGCAATTGTCGACAGTTTGCCTCAAATAAACTCACAAAAATTCTTTACAGGTTTGAATGATTTTTGTGTTAACATAGGGCAGTATATTGTTAAATGCTTTCTGCAATTCTATTCATGTTTGAAAATCCTTTATCTTTGCTGCAAGTCTTTATCACATTTGTTTGCTTACAATTTCCTTCCTTGAACAATATTTTTCAGCATTGCTTTTCTTGGAAATTGTAATCCCATTTTTTTTTCTGATATACCTGTTCTTTAGTATCTAAAGCATCAATATTAAAACTCATTTGTTTTTCACAGCTGAATGAACTTAGGGAAGTGGTACTGATGTATAGCACCCATTTTTATAAAATTAGAATCTGGCCCTAGCCTGTTTGGCTCAATGGATAGAGTGTCAGCCTGCAGACCAAAACTGGTCCCATGTTCAAATCCAGTCAAGGACACATACCTTGGTTGCAGGCTCCTTCCTGACCGGGGCCCTGGTTGGGACATATGCAGAGGCAACCATTCAAAGTGTTTCTCTCACGTCCACTCACTCTAAAAATCAATGGAAAAATATCCTCTGGTGAAGATTAAAAAATACAAATAAAAAGTAGAATTAGAATCTGTCTACCTGACCCTCTAAATTAAAGTTTGTTTTCAAGTTGTATCCTCACCTTGCAATGCATGTTCATTTTCTTCTAATTCCTAGTGAGGCTTGGGCAGATTATTCATTTCTCAGTGAGTATGTTTCCTCAGACATAAAATTTGGTTACTAGTAGCAACTTCCTCCATGTCAGAGAGATCAACAAGGCAAAACTTTAAAAATGTCTGACATGTAGTAAGCACTTAATAAATTGTAGCTACTATAATTTTTGGTGGAAAAAAAAAAATCCAGATCTAGTCTAAAACAAGACTCAACATGAAAGTGTAAGCTCCTTAGGAGTTTATCTAAACTGTAGCTACAGCCTCAGTGGCACATAAACCAGTGCTTTCCCAAATGAAGGCAATTGATTATTATTGATAGAATGAATGTTCTTTTTGGTCTAGTTATCTTCTCATTATAAATACTATTCCACTGTACATTTAAAATGCTTGGACTCTGAGAATAGTCTGATATAGTAAAATTTAATTCAAGATAATTATTAATTCATCAGAATATGTTTAAGCTCATAATTTTATTTTGTTGAATAAAATATTTCTAGATCCCAAAATATATCTTATAAAAGGTAATCTTACTGTGAAAGAAGAGTGATTTGCCAATGACAGGATAGACATAAGAAAATATGAAGTTTATAACAGAATTGTTATATAGGGACCAAATCCCTATGGTTCAATTATTTCAAGTAGAAAGTCATTCAGACTATAAACAGCCACTATGGTTTTATTATTTTGCTCATCTTATATCATCAGAGAATCAAAGCCCCCAAGAAACATGAAGTGATAGGATTCATTATTTGTTTTAATATGTTTTTTATTTTTAAATATATTTTTATTGATTTCAGAGAGGAAAGAAGAGAGGGAGAAAGTTAGAAACATCAATGATGAGAGAAATTTTATTTTTTGCATGTTTCTGCTCAATTTGCCCAACACCATTTATTGAATAGATTAAGTATACACCATTGTATGTTCTTGCCTACTTTCTTATATGATTGAACACAGAAGTGTAGGTTTATTTCTGGGCTATCTATTCTGTTCCATTGATCTTTGTGTCAGTTTTTATACCAGTTCCTTGCTGTTTTGTTCATTTGTTTGTTTAAACACAAATAAACACAATATTGTTAAGGGAGAAAATAATAGCATCTTGGATTAGAAGGGATCTGGATAACTATCCAGTTCAATGCAGATATGGAACAGTGTTGAACCCTTGCTTTTTCCCACATTCATATTTAAATTCTCACATCAGTATATAAAATTCTTTTATTTTAAATGATGGGATCTGGGTGGTCCTGGAAACAAGCAGTATTTGTTTACTTGTTTTCTTACTCATAAAATTAATAATTGTTCATCTTAGAAATTTGGTGTATAGATATAAAGAAAAAGTCTTAGTTTTCTTTAATTCTAGTATTTTATAAGTTATCATAATGTATACATTGTTGTACCTTACTTTTTTACAAAAAGCTATAACAAATTATTTGCCCTTTCCTTAACTGGAAGCTTCTTCATTTTAATGTCTGGCTACATTTAAATGGGAAAGTCCATCATGTGACTGTCACTCTTCTTTATGATCCCAGTCAGCACACCCTTATAAAGGACACAGTTGTATACAACCAGCCTCTGCTCCAGCTGCCATCTGCCAGTGTCCAGCCAAGCATTCAATGCAGGCTGTCCTCACTTTGCACAGCACTGTGGTAACTGAGACCCATACAAAGCCAGGAGACACTTCCAGTCTTCCCAAGTTTCCTTAGCATGGTGCCTTGCCAAAGAGGGCTGCCTAAATTTAATGCATCCCTGCCTTGCTTTTTCTCATTTATAACACAAACATTACAATGAAAATCTTCTCCAGGGGCTTTATTATATCTTCTGCACATGCTTAAAATTGGAATAGCTGAGTGAAAGTGTACAAATACTTTTTAAAACTCCTTACCACACAATGCTAAACTGATTTCCAGAGAAGCTGTAATTGTTTTCCCTGATACCCTTAATGGAAAAAGTGCCAGTCTTCCTGAACTCTCTTGAAGATAAATACACAAAAGGGTATCTTATTTCATATTTTTACTACTAGTCTCTTGTCTAATTAATTTTAGCATTTTTGTATTTGTATCCATTTTCTAAACATAACTTTTGACATTTATTTATATCACAGTGACATAAATAATTTGATTGATTTCGTTGATTAGGAGTAATACTTTCCAAAATATATGCCTCTTAATTTTAAGGAGTTTTATGATTAAATTTGAGTGACTCTTCAACTAAAGTTCTCCATTGCAACTAATCTCAAAAATATGTGCTGTTGGTTATTTAAGAATTTAATATTTATCTTAATGCAGATCAACATAAATTTTATTTAGTGTTTCTCAACTCACAGCTAAGCAGTATGTGTGGATATGTCAATTCTTTGGAGGGACAGTTGCTAACAAAGGGCAATCTAGTTAGGTATAAGATTCTGTGTTTAGATATCTTGGTTGAAAAATAATGTTGCATTATGACACTAGAATGGTGCAAAAATAAATATTTGTGTAAAAGTGTTAATCAATACACAATATTAAGGTGCCAAGGATACATGTTGTTCTCATTAGTTATGTCACAAGCACTTATCTGCTTTTCTAGCAAAAAATAAATTTTAAAAATTACCTGTAAACTTTCATTATTTGTCAAAATAAAATGGAATCCCTTCCTAAGAATTTCAGTTGAGACAACAAAGAAGCAAATAACCTTAAATGATGATACAGTTAAATAATTATTATCTATTACTAGTCATAGGTATAAGCTGTTAAAAACTTTATGGAAGAAATTTTACCTATAGAAAAATTTAGCAAGAGCTTTGAAAATGTACAAAACATTTAATTAAGCAATTACACTTCTAGGAATCTATTCTAAAGGAACTATCAAAGAAATATGTACATAGATACTAAATAGTCTTAAAAATAATAGGATACATCAACATGTTGAAATAATACTTTGCAAGATAAATCAAACAGAAAAATACACCAAAATATTGAAGAGTTCTCTTTAAGTAGGAAATTGTAAGTAAATTTTTCTTTCATGTCTTATATCTTTTGATATTTTTCACTTTGTTTTTTTTACCATCAATATGTATTATTTTTATAACTAAGATCAATATGAATTAACTATTAAGTATTATACTACATTAAAAATGGTGTCTATCAAAATATTTAGTCTGTATGAAGTACAAACAATATATTATCAAGTGAAAATCAATGTCCATACTTGTATATGGTAAATTGTTCCAATTTTGTTTTATTAATATTGAGAAGGAATACACAAAAAGCAAACAAATTATCTGCTGATAAATATTGCTTTTTTTCTGTCTGTATTTCCAAGTTATCTCTAACAAACCTGTGTGCTTTTACAATTTAAACAATATATTCATAAAATACAGTCTAAATGTGTCTACCATATAGTAAAATTGCCTTCTTTACATGAAACAGTAACACAATTCTACTTATATTGCACACAAGTTACCACATTTACCTGAAATAACAGAGGGAATTTACATTAGGGTATAGCAATGACCTTGTCAGTTTACTGTCCTCAACATGCCATCCAGCATTTGCAGTGTATTGAGGAGTTTAACCACTGCACTGTGAGTTGGAAAAAGAAAGAATGGGAAATCAATGGGTTTATCTGTAGCTAAGTGACTTTGGGTTGGCCATTTAATCTTTCTGTGCATAAGACTCTAAATGTTATAAAATGAAGATAATTTCCTACTAGATCATCTGTAAAAATTAAAAGGTAGTGATATAAAAAGTTAGCAGTAAACTAAAATAGAGTATCACATATTATGTTTGTTAATTTATGCTCTATTTATCTCTAACGAAATTTTGAGGTAGCGTTCAATGAAAGAATTAGACAATGGGAAAAGTTCATTGCAGTGTTACAATAGCCAAGATTTAAAAGCAGCCCACGTGTCCATCAATAGATGTGTAGATAAGAAAGCTGTGGTACATTTATACAATGGAGTACTACTCAAATGTTAAAAAAAAAAAAAAAAAAAAAAAGGAAATCTTATCCTTTCTGACAGCATGGATGGACCTGGAGAGCATTATGTTAAGTGAAATAATCCACTCAGAGAAAGACAAGTACCATCTTATTTCACTCGTGTGTGGAATCTAATTAACAAAGTAAGATAACAAGCAGAATAGAGACAGACTCATAGAGAGCAGGCTGGCAGTTGTCGAGGTGCAGAGGTGGTGGTGGAGGGATTGAGTGCAAAAGAGAGAAAGAACTCATGGACATAGGACAAAAGTGTGGTGATTGCCAGAGTGAAGTGGAGGTGGAGGTATGTATAGAAAAGGATATAGAGGGGATAAAATGGTGACTGAAGGAGACTTGACTTTGGATGGTGAATACACAATATAATATATTGTATATACAATTGTATAGTGTATAGCAATAACCTCGAAACCTATATTAATTATATCAACCAATGTTACCCTAATAAATTCAATGGAAAAAAATTTAAAAGAAATTGGAACCAGGAAATCTATTACATTTAGAATCCCTCTCTTAATCATTTCTAGGCTCTAATAATTATTTATCACAGACGCTGGTTATTTCAATTAACTGATGCCTAAATTTCATTTTTATGGAAGAGATTTCCTCTAGTCATTTGCTTCATGGCATGGATCACATCTTTATTCCTTAGACTGTAGATCAATGGGTTCAGCATTGGACTCAAAAAAGTATAAAAGACTGCAATTATTTTGGACTCCTCTACAGACCTTTCCGATGGAGTCCTTACGTACATGCAGAAAAGGGTTCCATAAAATATAGTGACTGTTGTCAGGTGGGAAGCACAAGTAGAGAAGGCTTTGTGCCTGCCTTCAGCAGAATGGATCTTCAGGATGGCTGTAAGAATGAAGAGGTAGGAAAGGAGAATGATGAAGAGAGAGCTTGAGAGAGTAAACCCAGCAACTATCAGCATTGCCATTGTTTTGACGTAGGTGTCAGAGCAGGCCAACATTATAAGAGGAGGATCGGCACAGTAGAAATGATTGATCTCAAGAGAGCCACAGAAGGACAAGTGAAAAGTCAGCAGTGTCTGAGAAAGTCCATTAAGAAAACCAAAAGCATAAGGGACCATGACTAGAGAGATACAAATGTCCTTGGACATTCTGGTACTGTAATGTAAAGGGCTGCAAATGGCTACATAGCGATCCAATGCCATGGAAGCCAGGATGTAAAACTCAGTGATCACCAGAGCGATGAAGAGAAAACACTGTGAGAAGCATCCAGCATAGGAGATGGTCTTCTGGTCTGAGAGGAAATTGTACAGCATATTTGGAGTAATGTTGGAGGAATAGCAAATGTCTACAAAGGAGAGGTGGCTAAGGAAGAAATACATGGGAGTTTGAAGGTGGGAATTGGCCCTGATCAGCACGACCATGCTCATATTCCCTGCCAGAGTGATTAGATATATCACCAGAAACACCCCAAACAGGATCTTCTCTAGTACTGGGTCATCTGTGAGTCCTAAGAGAATGAATTCTGTCACTAGAGTGTGGTTTTGGGAAGACATTTTCTTAAGCTTTGAAAAAACTGAAATTGACACAAAAAAAAAAGTGAAAAATTTTGTCTGATCAAGATTCGGCATTTATCTCATCCATTTTATTATTTATCCCAGCCATTTTATCACTTACCCTTTGATCTCTTTGATTGATTTATCTAATAGGAACTTACTCTTTTCTTTTCAATAACACATCAGAATTTCTACACAAATATTTTTCTTGGTGTCTCTGTGTTTTCTGTCTCTTTCTCTCTTTAACTCAAAATGTTTTCTTTTTATTGCAGACGAGCATGCACACATTTATACCTCTGTTCTTGGAGAAGTCCATGTTTAGTATTGTTTTTCTAATTTGGGGGGAGAAAAGGCACAGGAATTAAAAACTGATAGAAAAAGCAGCAGGTCATAGGCATCATTCAATGGAAAAATGAATGAAGTTAGATTTCTAGTGATGTCCTGTTTTTCAGATATAATATAGAAAATAAATCTTTAGCACATCATTTTCCATTGTCATCCCTAGTTGTTTGACTTAATTTTCTTCAGGAAACGTTGAATTAGTAAATCTATTTCTTAATATGCAGGTTGTGGCAAAAGTGGTTTACAGATGTGAGTATTAAAAGCATAGAGTTTATTCTTGTATTACTCTTTGTTAATTGTATTACTTTCCAACTGAGCAACTGTAAATCTACTTTTGCCACACCCTGTATAGATAAAAGGATACAGAATGAAGAATTGTTCTCTCTGCTTTGTGAAATCACCCATTTATTCATGTACATTACAAAGATTAAATTTTTTTTCTGGTTAAGGATCTGGGGTTACAGCAGTGACCAAATTCCTCATCCTCAGGTAGGAAAAGGTACAACACATAGAGAAAAATATGTAAATAATGTCAGAAGCAAGTAGGAAGAAAAATAAAGATGGGATGCTTTTAGATGGCTATTCTGAGAAGATAAAAATGTGAACAGAGTGCAAATATCTGGAGAAGAATGAGGAATATTCCCAGTTTCTGCACAACTAACACACATATGAAAATATTTGTCTAGGAAAGCTCAGCTAACAGAGTTTCACTTACTCCTGAAACCACTATCAATTCTTTGTAAAAATAAGATATGACTAGAAAAAAATGTGCTTTAAGAATTGCACCATAGAGTTATTTTATTTAGCTTTTACATACACATCAAAAGACCTTGCATATAATAATGGAATTTTAGACACGTTATGAAATATTATATCAATAAAAAAAACCAAGTATAATTGTTGAAAATAGTTTTCTATTTTAGTGAGGTACTGATTTCCACACTGAAAAGCAAACATATTTTTAGTGAATAAACATGGAAAATGACCTACCTCTAAAAGCTGATTTATCATTTTTATAAAAACAAGATGGGAAGGTTTATAATATATTTCTTGGGTACATTCCCTAGAGTATTTATAAAATAATTAGAAAGAACCAATTAAAGTCATCATTTTTTTTTCTCAAAGGCACAACCTTAATTTGGGGCTTTGAGATCCTAATTTCTCTTTTGAGGCCAAAGTCTCTAAATCTATGTACACTGCTTGGGACTGAGTGCATGGAAATATTTAGCGCAAATAGAATAATTAGCTGTCAGGTAATACTATGAAAGGAGGAAAATGTGCGTAGATAAGTTTTGTACTTTTTAAAATCCTTATTGTTGAAAGTATTCCATAAATTCCCCTTACCCCCCATTGACCTCTTCAAGCCCACCCCCACCATCCTGAGAGGATTCTGATGAAAAGATGCTCATCAGAAGTCTTCAGTATTTCTAAACACTGAGGTGAGGTCATCTCATGAGAGTGAGGAAAAGGAAGGTGAAGTTCGTGAGAAATTTGGGGAACAGAAAGAGTGTTGAGAGCGTAAGAGTCACATAACCAATGGAAGGAAGTAGAGGTACTGGTCAGGGGTGTGGACCCTTTGAAAGTTGAACATTATGGATTTATACGGAAACCAGTTTGTTCCATTGAGCTAATTTGATCAACAAGTTAGGAATTAAAGTGGGTCTGAGAACCAGGATCATTCATAAAATTGATATTTGAGGAGGAAGGTTGAAAATAGAATAAAGACTATTTGAACATTATTTGGAGCTGCATTTTCTGGAGAATAAAGGCTCTTCAGATGTTTTCTTCGGTCTGTATCTTCCAGAGCACTGATGGTCTCAGGTCAGTAAAGAGTTCAAATATAGTCTGACTAAAATAGGAGATGTGTCTCTGACTTTGTTACATCTCCAAATAATGGATTACAGGATGAGAAATCAGTCAATGAGATAAAGCTATACATCACTGATTTGGGTTGTTTTATTGAGCAGGATGCAAGATTGATTTCTTTCCTGGGTTCTGCTCCAGGTGGATTCAAAAAATGAAGCCACGGACAAAAGGTGGTAGTTAAAAAGTCCAGAAACTTTCCTGCAAGCAAATACTACCTCTAAAACCTTAATTCTAAATTCTAAGCCTAAAACTCTGTCCTCTTGGCGCAGAGGGGCCACATAAGAAAGGTGTCCTCTAAGTTCCTAATCCTAAGACTCTGTCCCTTCTGGAGGGACAGAGGGTCCTCTAAGGAGGGTAACCACTCTTTCTTTGTCTTGAGGCATTAAATAGGCTAGAGACCCTCCTTTTCTACGTGGGGCCTTAGCCCTGTAATCAGCTCCCACAACCCCCACCTCCACAATTTTCCTTATTTTGTCATCTCATCTGTTTAGGCGAGAGTCACTTTTGATTTATCTTATGGTTTTCTCCCACTTGTGCCAGCTGAAGATATCCTATCGTATAGCTCTCCCAGCTGCTCAGGTCAGGGCTACTTTTGATCTATTGTCTGCCAAGAGCATCTCCTCCTGCTGAAAAAGCACCCCCCCCCCAATTTGAGCAATCCTATCCTATATAATCTATCTATACTAATAATATCTATATTATGCTAATTAGACCAGGTTGACCCATCTTCCAGACATCTGACTTCCTTCCAGACAAAGCCATGGTGGTAGGGGCCAAGGCAGAGGCAGTTAGGGACAATCAGGGGCAATCAGGCTGGCAGGGGAGGGCAGTTAGAGGCAATCAGGCTAGCAGGAGAGGGCAGTTAGGGGCAATCAGGCTAGCAGGAGAGGGCAGTTAGGGGCAATCAGGAGAGGGCAGTTAGGGGCAATCGGGTAGGCAGGCAGAGAGGTTAGGGGTGATCAGGCAGGCAGGGGGCAAAGTAGGGGCAATCAGGCCAAAGGGAGAGCAAAGTAGGGATGATCATGCTGGCAGGGGAGCAAGGTAGGGACAATTACGCCTTCAGGCAGAGGGGTTAGGGGCAATTAGGCAGGCCGGCAGGTGAGTGGTTAGGAGCCAGTTGTGAGAGATTGTGAGAGATTGTGAGAGAAATGTCTGACAGCAATCAGACAACCCCCAAAAGCCCCAAATTGGAGAGGGTGCAGGCAAGGCTGAAGAACCCCCCTCTATGCATGAATTTCATGCACCAGGCCTCTTTATACTAGTAAAAATGTAGGTTATCACATTTGAAAAGATTTAAGCATTGCCACATTTTTTTTCTTAATTGAAGTAGAAAAATTTTTTCTGTTCTATCCTGATTCCTTACACTAGTAAAATAATAACATTTAAATAAGAAAATCTACTGTTTAAATCCCATGAAAAATATGTTTCTAGTAGGATTGTACACCCCAATGTAGGATTGCAGAGTCCTCATTTTTGGGCTCTTTAATGTGAGGTTTCCTTATTTTACACAAAATGACTGAATATTTGACCCCTCTTTAAGCAGAATGCCTTCTTTCACTCTGATGAAAATTTGTCCTAAAGCATGTATGTATGTATTTAATGTATTGACTGGAATGGAACCTGGAACCCTTCAGTCTATCCACTGAGCCAAACCAGCCAGGGCTGAACTTCTTTAGTGAAAGGTTCATCTTTGTCTAAACCAAGCCCTGTCCATTGTTCTTGTGCATCTAATTTAACTCCTCTTTGATATACCAGTCATCCTCTTTTCACACCCCTGAGAGGTGTCACTACCCTTCGGGGAGCACATAGTCTTACTGAGTCTGCACCTTCCTTTGTTCCACTTTCCTGTAATCTTCCTTATGTTCCCTCCTTAATTCCAAATGTGTAAATAAAGCAAAACTGTCATTCTCTGGAACTTTTGAAATCTTGCTTCCTGGCAATGTTGTTAGTTTGGCTAAAATAAATTCATAAAAATTCTCTACAGGTTTGGATATTCTTAGTTGACAACACAATAAACATTTGATCCATTTCAGGCAACAGCTGTCCTTTCTAAAGAGAAGCAGCCTTGCCTGCAATGTAAATTCTAGGCCAGAATGTGAAAAATCTGTGAAAGAGAATAAGTGGACCCATAATATGGACAGAAAATGAGAACTACAGAAATAGAGAGACGAGAGAGAGGGGGTGGGGGGCCACTGAGTTTTCCAGGTATGTTTCTATGTTGATTTGAACTATTTGTTCCTTCATGGAAAACCGTCCTGAATACTCTGTTATTATATGCTAAAATCACATTTTCTGTAAAATGACAGATATAAGACACTGAAATATCATCTGTTTATTAAAATGTTTAGTTTCAAAGAAGATAATACAGCTTTTTGTTTTTAATTGTCTAACAGATGACCTAACCAAGAATAAGAGAACTTTTCTAACACTGCCTTTATGAAATTGTCATTATTGGGCACTTTACATTTCAGATGCCAAAATCAACAATTTGTCTTCCATCATCCTGCATCTTTAATTGGAATGATTCTTAGAACGTCTTCATATCTGCTGTCACAGTTCCATGACTCCATAATAAACCACCAATAAAAGTTTTCAAATGATTACTTCATCTCTTTTAAGTGTCTGCTTTTGTACTAGGATCTATTTGTCTTTCAATGGCAAAGGGATATGCTGTAATCACACCTAGTATAGAATTATATCCAATCCCAGCCAATTTAAAACATATTCTGTTGGCATGTCAGTGGTCACTTTCTGTAAAGAAAACTTGTCTCAATTATATTGTAGCCAGCAGCAAAATAGACAAAGAACTTGCTTTAGCTCTTTAAGTTTAACGTGCTTACTCAAAGATCAAACAACATGACACTTCATCTTCAGAAATTATAAAGAATACTTCTTTTGTAAGTCTCAGAAACTTCTGCTCCATGAGCCTTGTTCTTGTCCTGTGATTCCTTTTTATCTTTACTTATGCTGTGATTTGTTCCCATCATTCCCTCAGTCATCTAGATTACTTGCCCTGGTTAAAAACACTTGACCTCAGCACCTGATTGGGGGATTAAGTTCAGATTTTTCTTTCTGGTTCACTGGGGACAAGAGGCAGTCTTTTAGCCTTGTTTTAGTCCGCTGGATATATTCTGGCTCAGCCTACTCCTTATCACCTGTCTTCTGGCAGTTAAAACACCACTGTCCAATCTCAGAGTCATCAAACAGATGAGGAGATGGAATCATTCCTCACACCACTCATTCTTTCTCTGTACCACCTACTTTTTTATTTGGCTTTATAACTCTGAATATGGATATTGGGTTATTTTCAATCATATCAATTCTATGAAATAAGTGGGATTTATACAATGTCATCATGCTCCCCGATGCCTGGGGCATTTGGTCTAACTCCACTATCAGAAAAAAAAAATAGCCTCATTATAAAATGAAATGGAGCTGGAATGAATGAAGATGGACTTGCTCATTTCTACATTCCCTCAGTGTGATAAAACTCCATGTTTTGCAATTCTAAGCACAGAAGTAAAAAGAGGTTGTTTTAAAAATTTTACCTAAAGAAGCTTTGACCTCCTTGTTTCTCAGACTATAGATGAGAGGATTTAGCATGGGGATGACCACTGTGTAAAACACAGACACCACTTTGTCCTGGTCCATTGAGTAACTGGAACTGGGGCGCAGGTACATGAACAGGATTGTGCCAAAGAAGATGGTGACCACTATCAAGTGGGACGCACAGGTGGAGAAGGCTTTGTGCCTCCCCGTGGCAGAATTGATCCTCAGGATGGCAGCAAGGATGTAGAGATAGGAAATGAGAATAGTTAGAAGGCAGCTCAGTTCATTAAAACTGGCAAAAGCAAAAATGACGATCTCGTTGATACGTGTGTCAGAACAAGAGAGCTTCAGGAGGGGTGGAGTGTCACAGAAAAAGTGGTTGATGACATTTGAACGGCAGAAAGACAGTTGGAAGGTGAAGCCAGTGTGAATGGAAGCATTTATAAAGCCTACAAGATACGTGGCCAACACCAACATGATATTAAGATGAGGGGACATAGTGACCGTGTAAAGAAGAGGCTTGCAGATGGCCACGTACCGGTCATAAGCCATCACAGCCAACAGGAAACCTTCGATACCAGCAAAAGAACCAAAAAAGAAGAATTGGGTGGCACATTCACTAAATGAAATGACTGGTTTCTCCACCCAAAAATTCACCAGCATATTAGGGGCAACAACAGAAGAATAACAGAAATCAACAAGGGACAAGTTACTGAGAAAAAAGTACATCGGAGTGTGGAGACGTGAGTCAATACTGATTAATACGATCATTCCAAGATTGCCAAACACAGTGATAATATAGATGACCAGAAACACCATAAAAAGAAGAGAGCGTAGCTCTGGATGATTGCTGAATCCCAGGAGTACAAATTCAGTCACTGTTGAATCGTTGCTCATACTTTTGTCTCAAAATGGATACTTCATTTGCTGGGATAAGAAAGAAATCAAGAAAATCAGTTGTACAGAAAAACACCAGGAAAATCAAATAGCTCATTCTCTGCTATAAGTAAAATTGCTTCTAAGGTGTCTTAAGAAAATATGTTTCAAACCTCTTTTTATTTTTATTGCACTAAGAAAAAGTTTCCTTAGGGAAACTCAGGAACCTATTTTATTTAATATTTAACATGTATGTGTGTGTGTGTGTGTGTATGTGTGTGTGTGTGGTTTTCAATGACTGACCCCTATTAGTCTATGTCCTACCTTACCTCCTAACTTTCTCTCTTCTTCCCGTGATCTTTCTGTCTTCACCAGCTACCATCCAATTCCTTTGCACTCTCATTGGCAATTTAAAATATGATACAGTTAACTGTACTTGCTGTATCCTTTTCAATTTTCTGTTAAGCCCACTCAAATCTGGTTTTGACCACATTACCCATGGAAACTGATCTTGCCTAAGTCATCAGGAATCTTTATTTTTGTCAAACCCAGTGGTCAATTAGTCCTCACCTTTTTTTATCTATCAATAACATTTGATGGAGTTTATTATTACTCCTTGAAAGAGTTTCTTTTCTAATCTTCCAGAACACCAGACTGGGAGTTTTCCTCCCACCATATGGGTTGCTCCTTCTCAGTCTTCTTCCACTTCTTTCCTCTGACTCTTAAGGTTGGAATACTTCAGAGCTCAGTCCTCATTCTCCTTTCTATCCTAATTATACTTGACCTTAATGGTTTTATTCAATATCATTGCTTTAAATATCATCTATATATTTAGAACACCTAAATTTATATCTCCAGACTTTACCTCTTTTCCCAACTCCAGACTTAAAAGAAACTTCTTATATATCTGAGTTGATATAGAATAGCAACTCAACAGCACCCAAAATTGAACTGAATTATTTATGTTCTCTCTTAATTTGCTCTAAACACAGCATTCACATGTCAAATCAATGACAACTCTATAGTTCCATTTGCTCAAATTATTACAAATAGATATTGGAAATATTGATCTCTTCTCTATCTAACACATACCATTTTATCAAATATATATGTTGTCTCTATTTTCAAAATATATTAATAAGTCAATTACCTTCCACCACCTCCATTCCTACTACCAAGGCCCAAGACAACATCATCTTTCATCTAGATTATTGCAATAGCCTCTTAGCTGATCTTTCTGTTCCTAAAATCAAATAAATTTTTTTTTGTAAATAACCACTTTTAAAATTTTGCAGCCATTTCATAGAGTTCTGCTTTATGCATATATATATATATTACATATGTAACAAACATATAAATTGACATATATAAAATTATATTGCCTGTAATATGTATGATCCTATATATATGCATACACACATACATGTGTACATATACATTTGATGAAGGCTGAAAGTTATAAGCATTTTCTCAATTCATACATATAAGAGCATGAAATTATTTTATTTAATGCCTTTAGAAGGCAATAAATATGTCAGGCATTTTGGCACTCTTTCTACACAAACTTAATTCAATTTTGTTTGCACACACATTCACACACATATATATGCATATACTAAATATCTATAAAATTCTCATCTGTTACTAGTGATCCTAAATTCCTCTCTTCTAAAACAATCACATTAATTTAGTTGGTAACAATAAATTCAGTGTGTCAGACATATTACAAAAGAGATGTTTATTTTCAATTACTTGAATGTTTTTTGAGTCCTCTTGGAAACTTTCTATATCTGAACACTTTGAGATAAATGAAATCATCTTACCTTTTGTCCTAAAGAAATATTCACTGGAAGTAGTGGTGCTTGTTAATTTACCTGTTTTTTTGCTGTTGTTGTTTGTTGGGTGAATACACGTTTTCTGTTTCCTAGTGTGATGTTTATAGCTTTGATAAAATTAAATCATGAATTCAACAAAGATTAGAAAATGCCACTACTGAATTCGAGGCAGAAAGTCAGTCACCTTTATAAAAGCTATGATCAGTCTCATGAGATTTAGTCTCACAAAAGTCTAAGGCTAGCAATGTGCTGATCCAAAATTAAAGCTTGCATTTATTTTTCCCTGAAATAATTGAACTACGTCTTCCCCAGTGAATCATGTATACCCTGGGGGTGGGGGAGGAACTTTGGTATTTAGAGAAATAAAAAAAAATAAAAAAATGATGTTATGATCCTAAGATTCCATTGAGCATAACAATTAATTAAGTGGTAAACAACTGACCTTAGCTTGTCTCAAACCCTCAAATTTCACTCAAGATATGATCTCTACTTATTTATACTGGAATATGGTTCTTACTGCATTCATTAATCAATTCATTCAATAAGATATAGCGATTGTGTTTAATGGAGCAGAGAATGTCTTTGGTACTTAGAGTAGCTTTTTCAACTTTAGAAAATTGAAAAGTTTCATGAGATCAGGAACTTTGTGTTTGTGTTTTCTTACCTGCTTTATCTCCATTATTCAGTATGTTCCATTCCAGTTTTTTCATTAATAGATTTTTTTAAACAATTTTATTGATGTATGCATATGTTCAAACTCATCAAATTGTATACATTAAATATGTGAAGCTTTTTGGTATATCAACAAACAGTTTTTGTTTATATTATGAGTAAATAAAGATATGAAAGGTGTCCATTTTCTTGTTCCAAGCACAAACTAAAGGAATATAACATAAAATACCATTTATAACTTAACATGGAGAAGGATATTTTAAACCCACGAACATGTAAATATGACGCTAAGATGAAATCCCTCCTCATAATACAAAAGGTGTGATTATTTTATAGATGTCTGAGTATGATAGCTAAGTAAAGAACACTAATTTCTTAATCCTTTAATGTGCCCAAAGTCGTTAGATGCCAGGATGTCAATTTAATATGAAAATCTGGAACTCAGGTTAGGGATCCAGGCTGGAGATGTGGATTTAGATTCGTGACAGACTTCTTAAATTACCTAAGAAGTGGAGGCAGATGGAGAACCAATGTACCAATGAAGCAAATGGAAAGGAATAAGTTTTTGGCTCCAAGATTTTTGGGAAGGATAGAGATTAAAAAGTTAAAATACACTGATTATTACCCTCAAAATATTCCAATTAATTCACAAAATCAGTAAAATATTCCCCCATTGTTGCTGCTGTAGTCATCCATATAGATAGATATAGATATAGATATAGATATAGATATAGATATAGATATAGATATAGATATAGATATAGATATAGAGATAGAGATAGATAGAGATAGAGATAGAGATAGAGATAGAGATAGAGATAGAGATAGAGATAGATATAGAGATAGATATAGATATAGAGATAGATATATAGATAGATAGATAGATAGATAGATAGATAGATAGGTATATAGATATAAAGGTATATAGGTATATAGGTATATAGGTATATAGGTATATAGAAATATAATATAGAAAAGCCCAAGCAACTGTTACAACCAGAATGACTGGAATGACTGGAATGACCAATCATTATGATGTGCACTGACCACCAGGGGACAGATACTCAATGAAGGAGCTGCCCCCAACCCTGCAGGCCAACCTCCTGGTCCCTCCCCCAGCCAGGAGACCACAATCGCCCTATATGGGCTGGGGCACTGGGCTGGGATGGGGAACCAGGGGTGGGTTACAGTGGACACAGCCTCTTTCCCGGGGGGGGGGGGGGGAGGGAGTCAAGGGTCAGCTTCCTCCTTGGGGCCAGTGGCCAACCTTCCAGGTTCCTCCCCCTGTTCCTCCTTCAGCTGGCAGGCACAATCATCGATCAAAGCCTGTCAGACAACCTCATAGTCCTCCCCACAGCTGGCAGGTCCTGGTCACCTGATCAGGGCTGGGCCCTGAGCTAGGATGGGGGATTGGGGGTGAGTGGTGGTGAGCATGGGTAGCAAGGGAAGGAGGAGGGAGGGAGGCCAGGGAGAAGTGGGGAAAGGGGAAGGTGGGGAGGTGGGGAACCACTCAGTGGTGGCATGTGGATGGCAAGGGAAGGAGGCGGCAGGGATGCAGGGAGGCAGGGAACCAGGCATTGGCAGCATGTGGGCAGTGAGGGAAGAAGGAGGTGGGAAGGGGGGGAACTTGATCAGCCCTGACAATGGTCAGGCCTAGGGACCCCACTCATGCATGAATTTTGTGCACCAGGCCTCTGGTATTATTATAGCACCTGTTAAGACACGTTCTTGTGTCTTATTTAATTTTATTTTATATTTATTTTTAATAAATATAAAAATATATAATATATCGGTCTTATTTGGTACTCTTGACATCCTTGTAAGTAGAATAGTGTTAGTATTTAAAGTGATTCCATGGTACACTAACCTGATTTGCCTTGCACGATTTAAGTATTTAGTTCTCCAGCTTCCAAGTTTATTGGAAACTGACACTACAGAGGTGAGGTTTGTCCCTGTTAAAAGGAATGCTATGCTCACATTCATCCCCTCCGTCCCAGTGGATAACCCATATCCAAAACAGATCATTGTGGAAGTACAAATACCTGGTCCTTTTTTCACAATTTTTACAATATTTATATATAAGAAAACTGATATTTAGCAAAGTTAAATATGGAAATTGTAACTTAAATTTAAGCCAGCCACCTCTAAGTATTTGATAGTTTACCTGACAATGCCGTCATCCACTGTGTCGATTCATCATGTAGGCCCTAGGATACCCATGTAAGACACCAGATTAAGAACTAAACCTTATTTTTAAAAATCTGCTTTAGTACACACAAAAAAGTACTTAAGCAATCAGACAAAATTAATATGAACACACATTTTCTTCTACATAACAGGATATGGTCACATGGCTTTACCATGTGTGTTTCTCTAAGATTTTCTTCAGGGCCCCTTTTACATCCTTGTTTTTCAAACTGTAGATGAGGGGATTCAGCATAGGGATCACTACAGTATAAAACACAGAAACAATCTTGTCCTGCTCCATTGAGTAGCTAGATGTTGGGCGCAAGTACATGAAGAGAATTGTTCCAAAGAATATGGTGACAGCCATGAGGTGGGAGGCACAAGTAGAAAAGGCTTTGTGCCTACCCTCCAGCGAGGGCATTCCCAAGATGGCAATGAGGATACACAGGTAGGAAATGAGGACAATCACAACACAGCTGATGACATTGAAACTGGAGAAAGCCATGATCACGATGCCATTGATGTGGGTGTCAGAGCAAGAGAGTTTGAGCAGGGGTGGGGTGTCACAATAGAAATGATTGATCTGATTAGAGCTACAGAAGGATAACCTGAAGGTCATTCCTGTGTGGATAGCTGCATTCCCAAAGCCTGCTAGGAATGAGGTAGCTACTAGCAAGAAGCATATTCTCCCAGACATGAGAACTGGGTATAACAGAGGATTCCAAATGGCTGCATAGCGGTCGTAGGCCATCATGGCCAATAGGAAGCATTCAGTCCCCAGGAAGGAGCCAAAAAAGTAGAACTGGGCAGCACATCCATTAAAAGAAATGGCCTTATTCTCGGCCACCAGGTTCACCAGCATCTTAGGAGTAACAGAAGAAGAATAAGAGGCATCAACAAAAGAGAGGCTGCTGAGAAAGAAGTACATGGGGGTGTGGAGATGAGGGTCAACCTTAATCAACATGATCATCCCCAAATTACCCACCATAGTTGCCGTATAGATTAACAGAAACAATCCAAAGAGGACAATTTGTAGAGCTGGATTATCTGAGAGTCCTAAGAGGATAAACTCTGTCACTTCAGTTTGATTCCTGCCTTGAACCTCTTTCATATATCTGATCATTTCAGCTGCAAAAACAAAGAAGACAGAATACGGCATTTGGTCAGATGAATACATGATAGAGCTATAAACATCTTTTTGCTGACATATATACATATGTCTAACAGAAGAGTGCAAAATGAAAAATACACTAAAAAGTGTATTGGACTTGATATCTAGTTAAAAGACATTAAAAAAACTAAATCTGAGTTATGAGTGTGCTATCTACTTACTAATGACCTCGAGAAGAGTGACTTCATACCTATTGACTAAAATCACTTCTGGCATTAACCATTTATTGGATAATTACAGGAACTAAATTACAGTAAGAGTTTAAGCAATAGCTCCAGTGGAATTCTTCTCCACTTCCCCTCCAACTTTGTCTTCCTTCCTGGACCTCAGAATGATAGATAAAACTGCACTAGTCGAACTGTCAAAGTATCAATTCCTTTCTAACCCACAGCAAGAATTTATTATCTATTGTCCAAATTTAAAACATGGGTCCAAAGTAACCCAATACCTGTACTACCATTGGATAGAAAGGATCTACTCCAAACTGACATTTTGCATTTTAAGCTTTTAAAACATTGAGCACATGGACTTTGAAACTGTAACAGTTGGAGAAATTAACAGCATTGTAAAATTTCCTTCCAATTCAGTGAGTTACATGAACAAAACATTTTATATATTTTTATTACCTTTTTTAACTGCTGGACTTCTATTTGATCACTTTGCTTGTACCTAGTCAATGTCCAAATTCACACCAAAAAATGCAGGAAAAAGTAAATATTCTTAGAGATGTTACTCACTATAGATTAAGCAGAAAGTACCGTTGGAATGGACTTTAGATACCATCCGTTACAGAGATAGGAAAATTGAAACCTTTCCTATCATAAGAAAGTTATTCTTCATTCAGCAGAGGTTGAGTCATTCTTTCTCTTTTCCTTAAAGATAAGCATTCCACTTTGTTATATTATGGTAAAATACACTCCAAAATATAGAATATATCTTTGCAGAGCAGCTGTAATATTTTTCAACGTTATTTGCAATCACGGAGTCTCCAGACCAGACTGTGGAGTAGGCATCCTGACTTATTTTAAGTAGAGTGTATTTCCCATTCTTTAGTCTCTGGAGATTATATCTCTCATGTCACCTTATTTTAATCTACTTGTTTGTCCTCTCTGAAACTAAGGAAAACAAATGTTTCTTTTATATTTCTCTCCTTTACCCTCAGGACACCTGGGCCCTGTGGAGAGCAACTTTTTAGTCCCATATTCCTAACAATTATTAAGCATCCTTTTTCCTGTCTCCCTTGATATTTGTTGTTCTGGTCCCTTGGAAGCATTGAAAGAATCCACAAAGACAGCAGGTTGGCTCTACCTCTGTTCTTGCCTACTTGGATCATGGAGAGGAGCTGATTAAAGAAAGTGCAAGGAAGTAGTAAGAACTTGGATTTCAGTTCTGGCTCAGTGTCTCATTGATTGTGTGATTTTGAATATTTCACTAAACTTCATTGTGCCTTAGCTTTTTCATTTCTAATTGAAAATGCTAATGCCTAGGATGACTCTGACATAATAAATGAATGCCTGTGAGTTGTCACATCAAATGCACATGGATAGATGATAACCTATCTAATAAAAGAGTGATATGCAAATTGACCATCACTCCAACACACAAGATGGACCCCTATGTGGTCAAAGATGGCTGCTCCCAGGTGGACACAAGATGGCCACTACAAGATGGCTGGCAGGGGAGGGCAATTAGGGGTTACTGGGCCTGCAAGGGAGGGCAGTTAGGGGAGACCAGGCCTGCAGGGGAGGGCAGTTGGGGGCAACCAGGCCTGTAGGGAAGGGCAATTAGGGACAATCAGACCTGCAGAGGAGGGCACTTAAGCATTGATCAGGCTGGCACGGGAGTGGTTGGAGGTAATCAGGCAGGCAGACAGAAGTGGTTAGGGGAAACCAGGCAGGCAGGCAGGTGAGCAGTTGGGAGTGTCAAACTCTCTTGCTCTGACACCCTTCTCACAGACCTGGATTGTGAAAAGGATGTCCAGTTGCCCTTTTAGGTTGATCCTGGTGGGCCTAAAAGGGCAGTCGGACATTCCTCCAGGAGTCCCAGATTGAAGAGGGTACAGGCTGGGCTGAGGGATACACACCCTGTGCACAAATTTCGTGCACTGAGCCTCTAATTAATAAATAAAGTTTCTCCTACACTGACACTATTCACTACTGTCCAGAGTAAGAAATAGTTTCAGCCTATATCGAGACTTACCAAGTTTCCCATTTGTTCCACTATAACTTGCATATAAAAGACTGCCCTAATCAGTTTTGTTAAGTGATTAGAATGTCAGCCTGTGAACTGAAGGGTCATGGGTTTGCTTCCAGGTCAAGAGCACATATTTCAGTTGCAGGCTGATCCCTGGCCCCAGTTGATGTGCATGCATGGCAACCAGTCAATTTGTCTCTCTCTGTCTCTCCCCCTCACTTCCATTCTCTCTAATAAAAAATTAATGGGAAAAAAATATATATCATTCAATGAGGATTAACAACCAAAAAAAAGGACACAGAGTCTGAAACAAATTGATCAATATCTGATGATTATTTACATGTCTTTGCCACTTTGAGAAGACATTCTCATTAATTTATCTCTAAATACTTTTTAATCAATGCAATTTTTACTAAATGGTAGGGGAACATAAAGATGCAAAACATGTGTCATGCTACTTTAGCTTTAGCAATTAGGTGAAATTTAAATTTATTGGCATCTTGGAGGGAAAATACAGTAGGCTTCTGTCAATACAGAATCTGAAACATAACTGGTAAACAATGAAGATGTATTTAATAATTAAATAAATAACTCTTCATCAATTGTGAATTCGTTTTACATAAAAACAAACAGTGATAAATTAAATGACATTAACCTTTGTGTAATTAGAAGAAAGGTCACATGGCATTAGGAGGTAAGGAATACAAGAAGTAAGACCCAAGGTGATTACAGTGGTAGAATGAGACCACTGGGTAGCAAAGGAGTCATTAATCATGGACAGGATATATGGTAGGTCCTAGTTAGCCCCAGGATGCAAAACTAGAAATCTCAAAGAGTTTTGAATCAACCTCCATTTTACATGTAAAAACATTTTAAGTATAAATATGAAGTATTATTGAATGTAATTTTATATATAACAAATTTGCCACAGATTCATCTATTAAGTAATTCAAAGAGAACAAAAACTGGGTTAGGGCTTTATTTACAAAGAGCTGTTCATCAATTCAGAAATTGATGCCATGAGCTAAAAAGTTGCAAAATTGATTGAGGTCCCTATATAACAAACCAGTATCAACCTGTATTTTTAACTGTCACATTTATGGAGATTTTCAATATACAGGCAAGCATTTGTCTTTTTCATTATGTAGTTATGCCTAACCAGTTAGATATTAAAATATATATTATATTATATTATATTATATTATATTATATTATATTATTATAAAGTTATTTAAATTTGTTTCTCCTCTTTCATTATATTGTATATGTAGGTAAATTAAATAATCTATGAATATCATTTCAGAAGTAGAGAGGACAATATAAAAAGCAGCGGGAAATTGCTATAAAAAGACATCATTTGGGTCTGAAAGGGTATAAACATATACACTTGCATAGTAGTCACTAGCCATAAAATTTACTTAAATAGATTTTATAGCTGACAAAATCAAGAAGAGAGAGAGAAAATTCAGTAAATTAACAAAACGTTAACTTAGCTAATAACCTTGTAAACACAAACACCTCCTAGTTAGGAAATTTATGTGGAAGAGAAGCTCTCATTCATGATGGCCAAACATAAAAGCCTTAAGTAAAACCAGATGAAAATATGCACAAAACCTCTGTGAAGAAAAACTTTAGAGAGGTACCAAAGTAGATAAGAAGAAGTATGAAGACATACATGCTCTTTGATAGCAAGACTTAATGACATAAAGGTGGTAATTCTGCTGAGTTAATTTATAAATTTAATACTGTTCCAATAATACTTGTGGGAGTGCTGGCCAACCTTTATGAAAAGTAAGCACCATTGGGTATCCCATATACTGCTGGCTGTCACGTGTACATTTAAATATGAACCACTCCAGATAGCATGAAAAGTATCATCTTCTTTGGAAGGATTTTCAGGCATCAGCAAACAAAACTTTCTAAATTACCATCAAAATCACACCATATAGGCAGCTTAAGGCTGGTATAGGAGTCCATGTAGCGCGTATGGTGGACTCAATATTCACAACTAGAGTGGTGATAAGCATTCCCTTGTGTTTCCTTCTTTTATTATTAGGGCTTAAGGAAGACAGTGAAATCTTTAGGGAATGACAGTTCATTAAATCTTTGGGTCTCCTATGAATACAGAAAGTATTTCATCATATTTCTTTTGGGGATTATTTGTGATTCTGGGGATTAAATACCTCCTGCAGACAGGAGCAAAGGTGGGATGAGCAAGCAGCTCTGACAAATACCAGAGAGACTCACTATTTGAAAACGTCTCAGAATATCTGTTCATACCACTCTTCAAGAGAAGATGAGACATTCAACCCCTCACCATCAGGCAGAAAACAGGTCAGGTCACAGGTCAGTATTTGGGACGAAAGAGAAAGTGTGGTGACCTGGTAGGTTATACTGCCCAGTGGTTCTTCCAGAGTGTGTTTGCTTGGCTCCAGGTCCATGCCATTTTAAAATTTCAAAAAGAGACACAGTCTGAGGGTTAGGCTTTTAGGTATATCATAATAAGTCTGAATTCAAAAAAATTCTAGATTTGGAAAGCTCAATAGAGTTTTTATCTCCACCACATTTATTTCACAGTTAAGGAAGCTGTGTCTAATACAGAAATTCATGAAGTCCAAAAAATAATTAATGGAAAAAACAGGACTATGACTAGGATTCTAAACTCTTGCTTCAGTATTCTTTACATTTAAATATGCAAAAGCAAGTGATATATCAAAATTTAAAATTCAGATGGTCTATACTTGCAATATTTTGCTGGGCTTGTTTTAAACATTTTAATTATTGTTAACTATAAAATATGCTTATTTACTCACTATTGTACTATTTCTTAAAGTGCCAGATTGGGTTGAACTTTAGCTAATGTTAGCCTTATGTAGGTAGATATATATATATATATATATATATATATATATATGCACTAATACATATATGAAAGACAGATAATACTATCTGCTTTCTTGTCTGTCCTATGCAATAAACCAATTAAAGTAGATATTCCCTGATTTCTGCCTTTAGGTTTAGATAAAGGATGTTATTTATTTCTTAATTACTGCATTTACTTTGTTTTCATTTGGTTTGGTTTTACTCACTTCCTTTTTAGAATTCTTCAATGGATCAGCTATTAATCCAATTAAAGACAAAATAACAAATGTATGTTCCTATGTAACCTCAGAGTCAGATAATGTTTTCTCTATTCCCTCAGAGTGAGGGATCCTTGAATTGTAACTTTGAACTGAGCTATGCAACAACCTGTTGGCTAGGCAATAGAATTGTTCAAAGACATAGCTGTGTCTTCACCCTCATTCTACCCCATGCCAAACCTCTAGATACTTCTAAAGGTTAGGGAAACTAAAAGACTAAGTCTATGCCCATGCATGATAGGCAAGACAGGGGAAAAGACAGGAACAAAAAGAAAGAGATTTCACCCTCATTAAATCACATATAGACAGAGAGCAATAAAGTGAAGTGAACTCCAAAGTTGACTCAGATGGAACCAGTCTGCTACTTATTGGTTGTCCACTTTGTTAAAGTTATTTAATATCCAGTCTTACTCTTTTCAGTTGTGAGGATGATATTAAGTAATATATATATATAAAGCATTCAAATTTCTGACCTAACATTAAAACTCAGTAACTTCTGCTTTTTTAAAATTATTATCCTTTACCTTTTCTAATATTTTTCACCCTCTGCTCCAAATATTTCACTTTCTATAAATGTGTGTATGAATGTGATGTCATGAGTTATACATTGAGATCCTTGGATATTTCATTTATTTGCCTATATGCAAAGAGAGTTTATATTTATTCATATCTATCTGCTTTGTTTCAGGAAGAAGGAAGGGACACTCAAAACTGTTCTTCTTTATTGATTATTAAGGCAGATAAATACATAGATCAGGTTATGCATTGGTACCATATGACAAGTGACCTCAGAGCACTTGTCTTTGGAGAAGCAAAATTTACAATCCCTGAGTCACTAACATCTGCTTCATTTTGACTGGGCAGCTGGAGAGGACACACAGCCATCACCTTCACCCTATAAGTCATAGAATCTAATCACTGGGAAGATTTTTAACGATCACTCCAAACAATAAACCAAATCCAGGCACACAAAAAATGGAAAAGATGGATAAAGAAAACCACTCAGTGGTGACTGAGTTTATCTTTATGGGTATCACACAGGACCCTCAGCTGCAGATTATCTTCTTTGTGGTCTTCCTCTTCATCTACCTGGTCAATGTAGTGGGGAATGTTGGTCTGATTATCCTGATCATAACAGACACTCAGCTTCACACACCCATGTACTTTTTCCTCTGCAACCTCTCCTTTGTGGACCTGGGCTACTCCTCAGCCATTGCTCCCAGGATGCTGGCTGACTTCCTAACAAAGCACAAAGTCATCTCCTTCTCCAGCTGTGCCACCCAGTTTGCTTTCTTTGTGGGTTTTGTGGATGCCGAGTGCTATGTCCTGGCTGCCATGGCCTATGATCGTTTTGTGGCCATCTGTCGACCCCTCCACTACAGCACTCTCATGTCTAAGCGAGTCTGCTTGGTTCTCATGCTGGGTTCTTACCTGGCTGGTCTGGTGAGTTTAATAGCTCACACTTCTCTCACCTTCAGTTTGAGTTATTGTGGTTCCAATATCATCAACCACTTCTTCTGTGAAATCCCACCACTCTTAGCCCTCTCTTGTTCAGACACCTACGTCAGTGAGATCTTGCTCTTTAGTCTGTGTGGCTTCATTGAATTCAGCACCATCCTCATCATCTTCATCTCCTATGCCTACATCCTCGTTGCAATCATCAGGATGCGCTCCGCTGAGGGCCGCCTGAAGGCTTTCTCCACTTGTGGATCTCACCTCACTGGCGTTACACTTTTCTACGGCACAGTCATGTTTATGTACCTGAGACCAACATCCAGCTACTCCCTGAACCAAGATAAGTGGGCCTCTGTGTTCTATACTATCATCATCCCCATGTTGAATCCCTTGATCTACAGTTTACGGAACAAGGATGTTAAAGCTGCTTTCAAAAAACTAATTGGGAAAAAAACTCAAAAATAGCAAAAAATGAAAATGTGTATTATCATAGATAAATAATAGTGATAGAGGAGTGGTGGCAGAAAATTTTTAAAATGCAAATATTTTTCCAATAAACACTACCCAAGGTACCATCTATTTGTTGAGTGAATCTTAATTTTGGACGAGTTTTATGTAGCCCTTAACTCTGTTATCTGAAGGAAAAATAAATTAATATTTTTAAAAGATACACTGAGCAAGATTCATTACTTTTTTATTTAAATTCTATTCAAATATTGGTTAGAAATGAAGACAGGGTTTGATAGGGGAAATAAATAGCCCATGATTCTTAAGCATATTTTTTTCATGGTCATGAGGAATGACAGGTCTAAATGTTGAATATTCCTCTATTCTGAAAGGAGGTCAGAGAAAATTTAGTTAAATACATGGGGAATGGGGCTTGTGTGAGAAATGACTAACTCAGCCCTACATCCATCCACTCATATTTAGCAAAAACTTAGAAGTGCTAGGTACATGCCAGGTTCTGGAAGGTACAAATACAAGGCACACATTTGCCAACAAGAAGTTTGGTGGGCTTCTAGTTACTGTATTATCTCTCTGAAACTGCTACCACCAATAACCAAGACCCTCCCCCCTTTTTTTTCTATCCTGAGTCTTTCCTTCTGGCAAATGGTTGGTTTTACAAAATAATTTCTGGATCCTTTGATCTCCTCTGCCTAATATTTTGAAGTGGTTGACATGTAAGTTTCACATATTGACATCCTTTCAGGCCTCAGGGAAGCCATAGGACTCTGGGATCCTCTGGAAGAGACAATTTTGGATCAATTGTTAAGCCTAATGTTAGCAAGGTCATAATGTTTACAGGTTTGTTTTCCTCATTCCCTCTAAAATGTTCCCATGCCTTTTTCTCCTTCTCTTCTGCTTTTAATTAGACTGTTCTGGGCTGCAAACACTGCATAGCTCCTTCGTTGCCTGGAGGCAGGATGGTCCTAAGCAGAGGGAGGTGGAGTAGGTCACCGAACAATGGGTCGGTTAGAGTTTGGAGGGAGGTAGTGGGTCACGCTCCGGCCAAGTGTGCCCAGGCGTTACACCTGTGCCCTGAGTTCCTTGGATATGGCTGAAATAGCTTTTGTAACCTTTGGGTTGTCATTGTAACTGTCCTAACTCCCTCTTGTGGTTTCCGAGTATAATGCTGCAACTGCAGTCACTGGCCAGTTTATTAAAGGCTCATAAATTTTGATCTCTATCTCTGGTGGTTGCCCCATAACTCTTTGCAGTTGACCCCCCTCTTTCCCCCAAAAAAAAGATGACCTGGCCTAAAAATAATCCTTTCTCATCTTTTTTTAATAATTCCCTGACCTCATTCTCCTTCCTATAAAAACCTTCCATTTTGAAAAGCCCCTCTGTTCACTCTACTACTTGCTAGATAGAATACTTCCTGATTTATGAATCACTTAATAAAGCCAATTAGATCTTCAAATTAACTCGGTTGAATTTTGCTCTTTAACTCCTGCAAACCAACAATATATGTATAACAAGTACTTGTTCTAATTCAGAGGAGTGCTTTAGAATCAGGAAGAGCTTTGAATCTCATCCTTACATCTCTAATCAGTGACCTTGTTGAAGACTACAAGATTATTTCCTAATCGATTGTTGGTGGTGCCTCTGGTTAGAATTGTCTTGACAGAGATTAGGGCAAAGAATTGTCTTAATAAAAAAAAAAAAAAGTAGAAGCAAAACAGGGAAACCAATTCTGTTTGCTTCATGTGTAGCCTCTATCTTTGCTGTCATGGCTCATTTGCAATGTTCTCACTGTTTAAGTACAGGGCTTTCCAGGGAAAGAAATTTACCAACATTCTCAGCGTGGATCATTTGTCCACTTGATTACTGAATGTCTTTTCTGCAACCAGTGCCCTCTGGTGGACATTTATAATGGAACATGAATATCTTCTCACTATCCTCTCCAAGCGATCTAGCCACACACCTCTCCCAGACTTCCCTGTCACTAATTTCAAGTCTTATTCTAAGTCCCTGTTCCATCAGCCAATCTATTAGTTACAGCTCATGAAACAGTGTAGAGACACACCTCAGATCACCCCTGTTTTCATACCAAAAGAAGATAACTTATTGTACCCCAGGATATTCTGCTTGTACACATTTCAGACATAAATTTGTATCTCTATTGCTACTGCCAACCAGAGGTAATCAGTACTTCCCAAAGCATAGCTCAATCTGTGATTTCTACTGAGAAAATACAGATTCCTGTTGTGTCTAGAAAACATGGAGGCTTTTACAAATGTTAGAGCAGGGACAAAAAGGACCAACATGAAGTGTCTTCATTTGGGGGTTTGGGTTTGTTAGTTTCCTTTCCTATGCAAAACCTTTTGTTTGATGTAATTCCATTTGTTTCTTTTTCTCTGTTGTTTTCTTGCCTGAAGAGATATAATTAGAAAAAAATATTGCTAAAAGAAATGCCAGAGATTTTACTACCTGTATTTTCTTCAAGGACTTTTATGGTTCAAGTCTTGCATTTAAGTATTTAACCCACTTTGAGTTTATTCTTGTGTATAGTGTAAGAAGGTGGTCTAATTTCATTTTTTTTGCACCTATCTGTCTAATTTTTCCAGCACTATTTATTGGATAGACTGTCTTTACTCCCTTGTATTCTATTGCCTCCTTGTATTGATAAAGTTGACTTGATTAATCCTTACATTTCCTTTTCATTGAGTTAATACTTTTAGAATCCAATCCCAAACATGCTTCCCCAAATCCCACCAATACATATTTGTAAGATCCCATAACTTTTTTAATGTATATTTCCTCTGAGGGCAAGTCTTTTATTTCTTCTCTGAAGACAAAAGCATCTCTGTGTAGCCCAGTTCTTCTCTGCTGGACTGGCCTATAGTGAGTGTTATCTATTGGCCACCATGGCTTATGACTGCTGTGAAGCCATTTCAAAACCCCTTCTTTAGGCACAGGCCATGTCAAGGAGATTGGGCATCTGTTTGGTTATATATTCCTATACTGGAGGTTTTGTCAACGCAGTAATACTCAGCAGCAACACATTCACATTGGGTTTTTGTGGCAATGATATCATTGACTACTTTTTCTGTGATGCCCCACCCCCGGTGAAGTTGGCATATGACGTGAAAGAGAGCTACCAGAATGTGCTGTACTTTCTCCTGGCCTCCGATGTCATTACCCACACTGTGTTCATACTCATCCCCTATCTCTTCATCATCGCTGCCATCTTGGGGATCTGCTCCACCCAGACACCTCAAAGCCTTCTCCACATGCTCCTCCCACCTGATCTCTGTCAGCTTATACTATGGCTCCATTCTCTACATCTACCCTCATCCAAGTTCCAGCTTTTCCCTTGAGAGGACAAAATGGTGTATACATTTTATACTGTGCTGTTCCCCATGTTGAATCCCATGATCTATAGTTTAAGAAATAAAGATGTGGAAGAAGGTATGAAAAAGCTCCTCAGGTTTACATTATCTGAAGTTTAAGTTGACATAAATTTCTCAAAACTAGTGCTCAAGGAAAATGAACTGCTTTGGGGTAAGGTTGGAGGACTGTATTAAAGAGTACCTATTTTTTTATATTCAAACAAATCCAATGAAAAATGTTTTATTTTATATTAGCTCATTTTGTTTTAGTGATCAGACTGTAGTCTGTACTATAAAATATAAAATCAACTAATATAGTTCTTAAAATAGCATGGTGGTTTAATGTAAAATAGAAGTGTATATATTACATCTGGAATCCCAAAGGATTAATGCAGAGAACCTTCATTGTTATCAATAACAAGAGGCCCATGCATAAAATGCATGTACTGATGGGGGGGGGGGGTAATCCCTCAGCCCAGCCTGCACCTTTCTCCAATCTGGGACCCCTTGAGGAATGTCCAACTGCCCATTCAGTAGGATTGGGCCTAAATGGGCAGTCGGACATCCCTCTCACAATCCAGGACTACTGGCTCCCAACTGCTAGCCTGCCTGCCTTCCTGATTGCCCCTAAGCCAGCAAATGGAATAAGAACCTTTGGACTCGAAAGTTCTGGGTTTGTGTTCCTGTTTTACTTTTATTTTATTTTTTACCTATGAACTACAATGATTTGAAGCAAGTCATTTACCCCATCTAATCCTGGCAATGATTCCATAACCAATTTTAGTATTCCCATATATAGATTAAAATATTTATAAACAGGCAACGTAAACTCTGAAGTGAAAATTTTTTAAAAAGGTTTTTTTCTCTTATAACCGTCACAGAATCACAATAATTTCATGAACTCTCTTTTAAGCCAACAGGCACCGCAGTTTTTCCAAATGCACCAGCCTGGTTTATTTAAAAATGTATTCAAAAGACAAAAATGCAGACTGATATTTCCACATTATCCATGATTTTATTTGTTTGATTTATTTTTATATTTTGATTTATTTTTTAAGTATATTTGATAACAATGACATGAAGATAATCTGTAAAATAAAATACACCCATTATTTACTAAGTATTTTCATTTTAAAAACACTTTGCTCTGTCAGTTTTCTTTTTCCCCCCTCACCTGAGGATATGTTTATTGATTTCAGAGAAAGAGAGAGAGAGAGAGAGAGAGAGAGAGAGAGAGAGAGAGAGAGAGAGAGAGAGATTCATTGATGCAAGAAGTCTTTTGCCATATGGGATAATGCTCCAACCAATTGATCAACCAGGCCTGGGCACTCTGTCTATTATTTTTCTCAGTGCATTTTTAACATCTTTATTTCTTAAGCTATAGATCAAAGGATTCAACATTGGAATCACCACAGTATAGAAAACTGACACCACTTTATCCCTTTCCAGGGCATAGCTAGTACTTGGTCGGGAGTAAATGAAAAGAATTGAGCCATAGTACAAGGTGACAGCTGTCAGATGAGAGGCACAAGTGGAGAAAGCCTTGAGGCGGCCTTGGGTGGAGCAGATCCTCAAGATGGCAGCGATGATGAAGAGGTAGGAGGCAAAGATAAGCACAGTGGGAGTAATGATGTTGGAGGCAAGTATGAAATAGAGCATAGCCTGGTAGCTCTCCTTCACATCACAGGCCAACTTTACAAGGGGCGGCAGGTCACAGAAGAAGTCATCAATGATATTGTTGCCACAGAAGTTCAGGGTAAATGTCTCACTGGTGATGATGACTGAGTTAAGAAAGCCACCAAGGTATGAAGCTGCAACAAGACCGGTGCATAACTTTGAGGACATCACCTGGGAATAAAGCAGCGGGGTGGAGATGGCCACGTAGCGATCATAAGCCATGGCAGCCAACAGGTAACATTCACTATAGGCCAGTCCAGCTGAGAAAAAGAACTGAGCCAAACAGGCAGCAAAGGAGATGCTTTTGTCTTCAGAGATGCAGGTCATAAGGATTTTTGGATTATAGACAGAAGAATACCAGAGATCCAGGAATGAAAGATTTCCAATGAAGAAATACATGGGTGTGTGGAGCCGCGAATCAGCACAGATCAGAGAAATCAGGGTGATGTTCCCTGAGAGACTGATGATATAAATGATGAGGAAAATGAAAAAGAGCACGTGCTGTAACCATAAGTCAGCTGTGAACCCTAAAAGTATGAACTCTTTAACTTTGGTGAAATTTTTCTCATCCATTGATTTCTGAGTTTCTGTGGTCCCTTTCTGTGAAAAGATGAATTAAGATATATTTAAGTTCCCCCATCATTGAGCATTTTAGAGCATTGAAAAACCCAACAGATGCATATATATTATTCATTGTGAGACATGTTTATGCTGAACTGGGTTAGTTATTCTTGTTGAATAACTAAAAAAAAAAAACACCTGTTCTATGCTAGCTTAAGAGATCAGTTAATATCAAAATAGCATAACATGTATCACCTTATTTTTCTTCTTGTTAGAGAGAGTGATTTGTGTTCTTGTCTTCTATTTGCACTTCGGATAATTGGGAACCATGTGGAAGATATTAAAAAAAGGAGTTAGAAAGGATGTGCTGGTTTCTCTTTGGGTCTTTGAATCCTTTTGTCTTTTTCCAGAGTTTCCATGAAGAACAGTTTTATAATTCTAATATAATGTTGAGTATCCTTGGAAGTTCATTTTGCTGTGAATTTTTTGAAAGTGATTATATTTTATCCAACTTTCTATTCACAAAACTAAGAACATGGATATTCATGAATAAAAAATGTATAACTTGAATAAAATAATAGATTTCCTTAGATAATAGGAATCTGAGGCTATAACTACTTGTCTGAATTTCAAATAAACTTTTTTGGTCAAATCAACAAAAATATATATTTTTAGTATGTGACAGAACTTTATTAGTTTATGTCTACCATAAGATTAAAAAGGTTAAAAATCACTGTCCTGTAGAATCAAGAGCAAAAAACAACAAAACAAAAGAAAACAAACCCACAAACAAACAAACAACTAAGCTGGCCAAATTGAATGATTTGGGGGAATATGGTAGGCTGAATTTTGCCCATAAAGATATCCAAATTCTAATTGCTGAAACCTGTGAATGTTGCTTTATACGGGAAATGAGTTATTAAGTGAAGAATCTTGGGCTGTATATTAGTAGATTATAATGATGAGCCCTAAATACAATTATAAACATCCTTATATGAGGGAGGCCCAGGAAGATCTGACTACAGATACAAGAGGAGGAAACAATGAGACCACTGAAGCAGAAGGAGGAGAGAAACAACCATAAGTATGCCAACAGTCATAAGTACCCTGATTCCCAACTAGCATCTCTGGGTGGGTGTGGCCCTGCCAATACCTCATTTTTGCCTCTGTGTTATTAAGTTTGGACTTCTGACCTCCAGAACTACAAGAAAGTAAATTTTTTGTTGTTTTAAGCCGCAAAGTTTGTGGTAATGTATTTACACAGGAAGTTCTGGAACTTGACCTCTTACAGTCTTCTTGCCTTCAGAGGTAGAAATTAGTAGCTGGACTGTTGCCAGCAATGGGAAAAGCACCATCTCTGCTAGTCTATGATACAACTTAGTACACACCACAGTAAAAAAAATAAAAAATAAAAAAAAAAAGGCTAAACTGTGATTGTCAGGGCTCTGAAATGTATTTTTGGGTGGGGGAGGGTAGAAAACTTAATCTTGGTCTTATACTCAGCTATGGACTTAAAATTGAGCTAAATTTTCTTTTTAATCTCTCTTGTCATTGAATCTAATTGATGGCAAGAATTTATAATTTTTAACTGCACAATACTGGTAAATATTAATGGTATAGTCATAGTCAAAGTAGAAATTCTTCATACTAAGCAAACGGGGATTGGAATGAGTGACATTTTGATTCCCTTAGTATTTCATAGCTGTCAGCTGTTAAGGTCATTTTTAATAAAGCCTATTTCCGGAAGCAGCTTAAGAGCAAGAATCAAAAGAACTGGGTTCTGGTCTGGGTTAGTTGCTCCCAATTTTAAATAAACATAATTTACAAATTCTATATTCTTACCTACCTTTCTCAGATTAGTGGGACTTTTAAAGTCCACATTTATAAGAAAGCACTCTGAAAACTAAGATTTAAAACTTTGTAGTACATTCTCTATGATTTCTTCATCTCTGTATTCAGTCCTTCAGATATGCTATTTGCTTCGTCCTGCAGGGATGTCCCCTAGAGCTGGTATGTCCTCATATAGAAACTTCCCTTCTTTATTATGAGGCCTTCCCCTGAGCTGAGAAATTGCAAGGCTTGCAAAATTACTATTGGGTTTGAACATTTCAAGAGACATTTCTTCCCTAATCTTTCTTGTTTTCTTTTATAGGTATTAAAATATAAAATGAACATACATGTCAATATATTTATCAATACTTTTACAAATATAAAAGGGTTGAAGGTGGCTTAGCATGAGTCATAAGGCATAGGTAAATAGCATAAATGAAGAAACTGTAAAAAAGAAAAGCAAGACCTGGTCATAAAATGAGGCAGGGAAAAACCTGTTGCACACCAACGAGTCCTATCTACTGCTCTGTGCAAATCACAAATTTGACTGGAAACTTTCTAGGAACCCATATATGTAATTTGTAATGTCCAAATGATAAGTCACCATCCAAAAAAATTGGGCAACACATTACCATTCTTGATAGTAACTTTGAAATCATTTCTCCCAAATTTCTTTATAAAGAGAATGAGGGAAATTTAAGGCATAGTATATTGAATTATAGTATTATATCAGTATACACTAAAGAGAGATTCTTTTAACCATTGGCATTTTAAAATGAAGGAAAGGGGGACATCTGTAATACTCTCAATATTTTAAAAATAATAAAATAAAATATAGAAGGTTTTTTTGTGCTACATTTACTTGCCATTAATTTGTAGACTTAAATATGGTTACAAGCCTTATTAAATCAAGAGGTGCTCAGACATCATCTCCCCACCAAACAGCTCTCCTCCCTGTCTTCTCTAATCTCCCTTCACCAGGAGGTATCTTTAAAAGGCAAACATGCCAAAACTGGTTTGATTCAGTGGATAGAGCAACAGCCTGCAGACAGAAAGGTCCCAGGTTCGATTCCCATCAAGGGCATGCACCTTGGTTGCAGGCACATCTCCAGTAGGAAGTGTGCAGGAGGCAGCTGATCAATGTACCTCTCTCATCAATGTTTCTAACTATCTCTCTTCCTTCCTCTCTGTAAAAAATCAATAAAATATATTTTTAAAAAATAATAAATAAATAAATAAAAGGCAAACAGCTCTGAGAGTGATCACCCAAAAGGAATTGATTCCTTAGTGATCTCTCAGTCCTCTCCATACTTAGTGTACCTGCCATCCCTATCATTCAATTTATTACATTAATCAGATGCATCTTGACTAATATATTAACTAGAGGCCTGGTGCATGAAAATTCATGCACTGGAGGGAGGGTCCCCTTAGCCCATCCTGCCCATTCTCACAGTACAGGATACCTCAAGGGCAGGAGGTGACCCCAGAGATCAGGGGAAGACAACAACCCCCATTACATCTCTGCTGCTGTCACTGCCCGCAGCGCAAGCCTCAGCTGGCCCTGGTAACCTGAGACTCAGATGGCCCTTGGTGGCTGGACAGCCGACATCCAAGGCTTGCATGTGTCTTGGGCCACCCTGGGTGTCTGGGCTGGCCCTGGGTGGCTGGGGGCTGAGGGAACTGGGGAACTCTTAAAACAGACATGTAGAGTGGCCATGTGTCTGCCACTCTGGCAGGGCTGAGGGGACTGGGTGCCGCCATCTCATGGCTATGGGCACCACCATCTTTGAGGATGTGGCAGTCAATTAGCATTTCCCCTCCTTATTGGCTGTGGGTACCACCATCTTTATGAGGTTGTGATGGTCAATTAGTATATTCCCTCTTTATTAGATAGGATTATAAATGTATAGTATATTGTTGAAGATATAGCTTTTCACTCTTCTTAAAAAGCTCCTACCCCATGCACTACCTAATGTAGAAAAAGAAATATGTTTAATTCATTAAAATATTCACATGTGCTATTAGGTTGACCTACTATAAATGGCCAATAAATTTCCTGTGAGATCACACAAAAGACAATGGTAGGTCACACACAGCTGCAGAGGATTTATGAGAATAAAAACACCCATCAAGTATACATCTAATTGCTTGTTTCACTGAAAGAGAAAATAAAGCCTAAAAAAAAGATATTTCAGCTTCCTTCATCAAATGTAATTATAGGGGAGAAAAACTTTATTCTTTATTTCACAAACTCAAATTATTATATAGTTTCATTATATTAAGAATTGTTTTGTCTTTTGTTCATATTGTGACCTTTTCCCTGGGTTAATTAAACATAATATTTACTACATGAACATAAATTACTACTTCATTTGAATTTCAACTCAAGCCCAGAATTTCTCACATTACCTTAAAAGTGCCTTCCACTCCACTGAAGAAATCCTCTTTCCAATGATAATAATATCAGGAGAAAATATAAGCCTGAGCAACCCTTTGGGATATGCTGCAAACAGCAAAGTATACCTTTGTGTGCTCTGCTGGAGCCAAGTGACAAATTATAAAGCTCAATTACCTTTCCAGATGAAGTAGAGAGAAATTATTCACCATTAATATAATTGAGCCAATTAACCTCTAAAACTTTGTGCATTTTATTCATACATTTGAGATAAAAGAGAATTCAGCAAGAAGGAATAACCAACAGAATAGATGAATACCATAGAAGATACTCAAGAATTATTTGCAGTCAATGATAATAATAATGATAATGATAAAAACATAGTTCTGAAACATATTCGACTATCACTTAATAAAATGATCTCATTTACAAACAATGAAATCAAGAGACAGAGTTTGGAGACTTTGAAATTGAAAAACAGAATAAAAGTCATGTGGTCAGAGTAAATTTTTACCTCTACATCAGACCATGATTATATTTATTCATTTAAAATATATCTTACCTAGCAACTTTTAGGTACCCAACATTGAATGTTGAGGGCAATACAACTGTTGGGCAAGGAAAAGTATTGAGTGAGTTTTGTAATGGTTAAGTGGCAAGCCTCTGTTTTCCTATCTATAAAATGGAAATAACTTGTCTTCACAAAGTTGTTATAAAGATTACATGACATAACACATAATAACATATTAAGAAAAATCAGTGGGAGGAAAAAACAAACAGAAATAGAATAGTTCCTTGTGGAACTTATGACCTCATAGGAAAAGTCATCAAATAATGATATAAATTTATACTTACACATTATGACTAGTGTGTGGAGTCATAACAACAGGTGTCAGGTGATTGTATACAACACTTGACATAGTGTTGGATCTTAGGGAAGATTTCTCTGAGGAGGTTATATTTGACCTGAAAACTGAAGGATAATAATAAATGTTCACTAATCAAAGTGGATGACAAAGGTGGGAGGTTATTGGGGGTGTAAAAAGAATAGTGTTGCAGGTTCTGAGGAAAAGCGTTGTGAATTCCAGGAAGTGAGGAAAGTTTAGAGATGTCAGTATCTTTTCGGTCTCTATCCTCAATACACCTCTTTGCTTCCAGGTCCAAGAGAGAGAGTTACATCCAAGCATACCCCAGATGGGGAGTGCAGGCAATGCTCTGTGAGGACACATGGGAACCCCTGAGGAGTGGTGGAACTGTGCTAATTGTCACAAGCAGGGTGCTTAGAAATAATAGTAAGGGAGTTTTATAAAGCAGATAAACTAAGAAATAACGTCAACTAAGGCCTATAATTAGTACAACCAAAGTATAGATCATCATTTATGGAGGGAATAAAAAAGTTAGAGGGATAGAAATGCTGGTGTAGATTATGATTGTCTAAACTACTCAAC
The DNA here is from genome assembly GCF_964339955.1 of Pipistrellus hanaki. Classification (NCBI taxonomy): domain Eukaryota; kingdom Metazoa; phylum Chordata; class Mammalia; order Chiroptera; family Vespertilionidae; genus Pipistrellus; species Pipistrellus hanaki. Next base: position 65,154,822 of record NC_140511.1, on the reverse strand, counting down.
CGTCAGCTAAATGTGAGGTTCTCAAATCTCTTGGTCTCAGCAACCCTTTATACTCTTAAACAGCATTGGGGAACCCCAAACAGATTTTCTGAAGATGGGTTATATCTATCAATATTTACCATTTCAGAAATAAAAACTGAGAAATTTGAAATGTTTTATTAATTCATTTAAAAGAGTAATAAGCCCATTACATGTTAACATAAATAATAGATTAATAAATAGGATAAGTTTATTTCAATACCAAAAAATATATAATGAGAAGTGATAGGTTTATATTTTTGCAATTTTTAAAAATGTCTGGCTGAAACCGGTTTGGCTCAGTGGATAGAGCGTTGGCCTGCGGACTGAAAGGTCCCAGGTTCAATTTTGGTCAAGGGCATGTACCTTGGTTGCGGGCACATCCCCAGTAGGGGGTGTGCAGGAGGCAGCTGATCAATGTTTCCCTCTCATTGATGTTTCTAATTCTCTATTGCTCTCCCTTCCTCTCTATAAAAAATCAATAAAATATATTTTTTTAAAAATGTCTGGCTATACAAGATCATTAAATTCTTACAAGTATTTATAAATTCAACATACTAAGCATTTTGTTTTGATTGAAGTATATTAAGAAAATTTATTCTTAAACAGATATGCAATTAGAAAAGGGAAGACTACTTAGTCTTCAGATAATTGTCATACTCTTCTTTGATAATATAACAAAACATTCATGTTTTTAAATTAATTTCAATGTGATATGTGAAGCCAGTATCTGTAATATCTTAGATTGTTATGAAAACACTGAGTATGGACTGCCTCAAGAACCAGCAAAGTTTCTTAGACTATACTCTGAGAACTACTGTTCTAAACATATCCCTTGAAAGTACCAAAGAACATTTTAATCAGGCATAAGAAAATGCATTAGTGAGATGATTGAAAATCTTTGACACTGTCCTCAGTAGTCTGGAAATGACAATAAGAGATGCTGCTACAAAATCAGGTTTCTTAATTTCAAGGAGAATAATAAAATCTTGGGGTTTCATCTAAGAGAGAGTATAAAATCATCACAAATAAATTGGGTATAGCTACAACGGTATAATAAGCCCCAGGAATACTTGCAGTTGAGGTAGCTGAAGAATAGTAATGGTGCTGAATAGATTGTGCTAGGTCATACAGCTAGTGATATGCAGATATAGACAAATTTCCAATGCAGGTCTTCACAACTCCAAAACATATAATGTACTAAATTACCAGAAATACATCATGAAGTAGAGAGAGTCCTTGTTCTTGTGGGGTGTATAGTTCAGATTGTCACAAATACAGAGTAAAACAATTGCCTAGTGTGATTGTGAGAAGTTACATGACTTGCCCCAGACCAGGAAGAGAATTAATGACAGGTTCAATGTCATCATAAGTCTTCAAAATGCACTTTGTATTTCTCAGACACTCTAGCACTTTTTTTCTAGCTCCCTACCCCACTTTTCCGCCAGAATGGTTTGGTCTACGTCCATGAGAACAGTTCTAAATTAAGGTCCATTGTTCATTAGGAAGAATATACTAGTATATGGGTTTCAAGAGATCAAATATCTCTGCTGAAAATGTGCTACAGGATATCTTTATTTTCTTTTTTTGAGACTTATTTGTATTTATTATTAATTTATCTTTATTGTGTGAAAGTCTTATGTGCCTTACTCAATCTTAATGATGCTTAAGGCATCTTATTAGAAAGGTGATCAGTAACAATGTTGGCCTTGCAGCCCAGTCTCACACTGGCAAACGTAGTTTGTTGGCGTTTTGCTGTAACAATTTTTCTGAAGAGTTAAAGGCTGATTCATCAGGCTTCAAACACCTACAGCATTTTATTATTATTATTATTATTATTATTATTATTATTATTATTGCATTACAGAAATGTTAGAAGCAAAAACTACCTTAGAGATGATCTGGGCTGAACCCTTTCTTTGTCAAGTGAGGGAACAAAGAAGTGGAATGGAGAATTTATCTACTCAAGGTCACAGAGTTAGAGGCACCACAACCCTGGCAAGAACCTGGTTCTTCTGATACTTAGCACAATTACCCTTCATAATGTGGGTGGGCCTTAAATCAGTTGAAGGTTTGAAGAGAATAAAGGCTAATCTCCCCCAAGCAAGAGAGAATTCTGCAGCAACTACAGCATTGGCTTTGCTGCAGCAACTACAGCAGTGGCTTTTGCTGGGTCTTCAGCTCAATGGGATTTGGATTTGAACTGTAACATCAACTCTCCCCTGAGTCTCCAGCCTGCCAGCTCCCCGTGCAGGTTTTCATAATCTTATGAGTTAATTCCTTAACATAAATTTCATTGTGTATAGATATATATATATATATATATATATATATATATATATATATATACATATATTCTATTGATTTTGTTTCTCTGAGGACCCTGACTAATACAAACACCAATAATAATAGCAAACAAATGTGTAACTGCTATTGTTGTCATTCCCACTCTATATGTGGTCACAAAAGCTCAGAGAGATTGTGTAACTTGCTCAGGTTCACACATCTATTAAATAATATAGTAGCAATATGAACCCACGTTTGGTTCTAAGGCTGATTTTTCTTCCTCCTCCATCTTAAACTCTAGAGTGGTGATGAAAGGGGTAGATCTGAATCTCTGTTATTGCTGCCCCTTCTTTCTCACTCTGCAGCTGCTGGGATGGAAAGAAGAGGTGGAAGAGGGCAGAAAAACACTGACTGGGATAATTGGAATCTAATGTCAACATCTTTTAATGACAGAGGCATGATTACTGGCTCTTTCTCTTGGGGATTGTCCTAAAGAAATAACCCAAATTGCAAGGTTGAATGGTGGTGGCACCTTTAACCAAGGATGTGTTTTTCATTGTGTATATGCAAAACCAAGTAACTCCTGGTTTCATTAGCTAGTAGATAACATTGGCATTCTCTTTCCTTTAATGCTAAATTATGATGAACTCGTTGTCGATGCAAGAGGCAGAGTGTTATGCTCTTCTCCAATGTAGTTCAGAGCAATCCAGGGACAGAAACAATTTATACTGTTGCTCTCTTGCCTTCTCAGCTGCCTCTGGCTGCTTCTACTTCGCCCACAGGTTCTTATTCCCATTGCTCCAAGTCTTCTCTTATACTTCTCCATAGTGTCTATTCTTCAAAGATTCCATCATTTTCTCCCAAACCTGCCAACAGTCCCACTTTATTTTAAGTCACCCATAGTATATTTGAGGCCAGGCTGCAACTTCTATTTGGGACTTTATTAGAGGTTGGGGAAAATGTCAATCCCTGAAATTTAGTAATAAACAGATGTTGCAGGTAGTGAAATTAAGTATATTTTGTGGAACTTTTCTTTCCAGTTATTATGCACCAGTATGTCTCTACTAATTATTTCTCTGTAAATATATATATATATATATATATATATATATATATATATATATATATATATATACTTTTTACTATAGGATGTGTTTGAAACATGTAATTCTTTTCTAAATATGAATTGGCTTATGAAATCCCTCTGAATTGTGGTTGACACTATGTTCTCCTTATTTAGATTCTCTTAAGGAATTGTAGGTTGAGACTCTAGGAAGCACCTTTAGATGAAGACTAGACTGTACAAAGAACAGAACTCATTTTGGCTGAATTGAATCAAGACCTAACCATGAGGAATTTCATGTGGTGTTACCCCATGATAAGTCTAAGCCTATAGCACATGTTCTATGAATGTACACTTTGTCCTGATGGGACTGTCCTGCTGTAGTCCACAAAGCAAGCCACTCATAGACTCAGGGGAATCTATGTTGTACCTCCAAGGTATCCTCAGAATTGCTCATCTAGGAAACACACTCTAAAACAAGGTTCCTAGAGTTTAAATGAATCTTCTATAAATACATTTGATGATGTCATATTTTTGGCTTTTTAATGCATAAGATAAAACATTCCCAAACCACCCCCCTACACACACACACACACACACACACACACACACACACACACACTTCAATGATGAGCCAGTCATCTGGTCAGAATTAACTGGTCTTTAATAGACTGTGACTTTTAGAGAAAGCTTCTTAATCGGGTTTGCTAAACTCATTTTGGGTGGAAAGGCAGACCTAAGAGTTTCTTAAAATTCTGAGGACATTTCTAAAACAATTTAGCTATTATATTATAATGTCCTCTATGAAAGCTGACCTGTTTCCTCAGTGAAACTATCTCCTTTTCATGTCTTTATGTCAACATCAAGAGATAAGGATAAATCAGGAAAGACAATATAGAATTAGGCAGCATTCTTGGGTCTCTCAGAGGAGCTCAGGTCAGAGCTGCCCAGCACTTACTTTGCCCAGGAGGCCTAACCATCAAGTTGAGTTATGTGTATATACTGCCCTGTGATGCTACAAATCTATTGACCTTACTAGGAACAGGGAGATCTGGATGAAGAGTCTAAACACAACCACAACATTTCTCTGTACTGAGTGGATAATGAACTTAATTTATTAACAGGGTTTAGAAGGCACTATCACATGCACAACCAACCCCCACATAGAGAAGTTTAGGTAATCCTCTGAGCATCTACCAGAAAAGTTGAATTCTAAGAAAAGATAAGCTTTCCCCCTTCTATAAGAAGCTTTTTCAGGTATAAAATGCACTAGAATGAGCCAAAACTGGTTTGGCTCAGTGGATAAAGCGTCGGTCTGCAGACTGAAAGGTCCCAGGTTCAATTCCAGTCAAGGGCATGTACATTGGTTGCGGGCACAGCCCCAGTGAGTGGTGTGCAGGAGGCAGCTGGTCGATGTTTCTCTGTCATCGATGTTTCTAGCTCTCTATCCCTCTCTGTAAAAAATCAATAAAATATATTTTTAAAATTTTTTAAAAATGCACTAGAATGAGCACAAGTCTCTTCATTACTTCAACAGGCTGTGTAGACTACTCCATCTGTCAGAATGGAACCCAGATCCGTCTTCAGTCCCTGAGATGTATATAGTTCTTTGTGCTAAGGTCACCCTCAAAGCTGGTGTTTACAGCTGAGGATTTCATTCCACTGATAAGGTTAAACATGAGATCTCATTTCTTTCTTTCTTTTTTCAGATTCCTATTGATGGGAGCTAGGTGTGAGTGTAAAACCTAAAGTACTGCATTTTAAAATTTCAGTACCAAAGAGTCACCAGGAAGAGAAAACATTAGCATAATGATAAATTAAATGGACTGTGAGTTCGAACTATAATATTAGAATATTGCATAGAAAAGATCACATACAGGGCTTAATGAATCTATACTAATTGACTAAATGAATGAATGATAGGATAGATGAGCAAAGAAAGGAATGTCAACCAGCCCCCAAACACTTGCAAGTGGCCTAGAATCTTGGAAATCTACACAATTAGTCTGTCCAATTAGAATCCTCCCCTAATTTCCTTTCTAGTTAAGAATTTAGTCCCAACAAGTCTTCCTCTTAGCGACAGTCCTATGGATGGCATCTTTGACCTCCTTGTTCCTCAAGCTGTAGATAAGTGGGTTCAACATGGGGATCACTGCTGTGTAAAACACGGACACCACTTTATTGATATCCAGGGAGAAACTTGCACTGGGTCGTACATAGATAAAGAAAAGAGTACCATACAGGATGGAGACTGCTGTCAGGTGAGAAGAGCAGGTGGAAAAGGCTTTGCGCCTCCCATCGGCAGAGTGGATCCTCAGGATGGCAGTGAGGATGTAAATGTAGGAGACCACGATAGTCAGACCACTGAAGACTCCCACAGCTCCAGCCACGACGAAAACTACCAACTTCGTGAGCTCAGGATCCGCACATGCAAGGGAAAGCAGGGGGGACATGTCACAGAAAAAATGATTGATGACTTTGGGGCCACAAAAAGGGAGACGAAATGTGTTTGTTGTATGAGTCATGGTGTTCATAAACCCGATGACATAGGGACCAACTACCAGCTGGATACAGAGTCGCTGGGACATGGCAACTGAGTACAATAGTGGGTTGCAGATAGCTACATAGCGGTCATAGGCCATGGACGCCAAGAGAAAACACTCTGCTGCCACGAAGAACCCAAAGAACCACTGCTGCAAAGCACATCCCAAGAAAGAGATGACTTTCCTCTTCACAAAGAAGTCAGTGAGCATCTTAGGGCTCACGACCGAGGAGAAGCAGATGTCCACAAAGGACAAGTGGCTGAGGAAAAAGTACATAGGTGTGTGAAGGCAGTTATCAATCCGTATCAGAATAATCATACCCAAGTTTCCTGTGAGGTTGATGATGTAGAAACTCAGAAAGAGCAGGAAGAGAAAGACCTGCAATTGGGGTTTGTAATTCAAGCCTGTGAAAATGAACTCGGTGATCCTCGTGTAGTTTTCATTGGCCATTGAATGGCTGTGGTTTCCACTAGAAGAAGAGAGAAGTCACAGCAGATTTGGTAAACATGTCTTCAAAAATAAGACCCAGAAACTGAAAGATTGTTAGGAGTGACATGAGTTAGTTACATGCTGCTGTTGGGAATGCAAAATGAAATATAGATCAGCCCTGCAGCTATAATATTTAAGATTCTGTAGAAGCCATCAATACAAAGGAGAAAAAATAAAAGACTTTAAATAAGAGCAGCTTGCTCAACCTCCTCTCAGTTGACTGCGCATAGGTGGTTTCAGAATAGGTATCTTAACTCCCACTTTAGTGAACATCCAATGAGTTTACCATATGGCCACACACCTGGTGAAATGACCCAGGAGAGTGGAAGAGAGACAAACTGGAGAAGGAATGAACAGCCACTCATAGTTAGGCCATTTTCTTTGCATTTTGTAATTATAACCTAAGATTCAATACATTTTATCCAACTGCTCTGGCATCCACTTCCTCTCATCTCAGGAGAGTTGTGTGTTTTTTTTTCTTCTGTGAAGCAAGAATAATAATAGTAAACCAATCTTGTAAATAGTTTTGAGAATTAAATGAGACAACACATCCAAAGCATTTAACAGTTTTATTGAGCATAAAGAAGTACACAATAATTATTAGTATTTTTATCTTACATATTCTTTTTAATAAATCTGCAAGCTAAATGTCATTATCTCATATAAGAGGAAAATGGAAGCTCAATCCACATGTATAATGCTAGTGACTGGCAGAGGTGGGCTTTGAAACACCTGTCAAAATGGTCTGTGCTCTTCCCTTTCTCACACTAAATTTTTTTATGTCTTCACAATTCCTTTCATTTAAAAAAGATCCAAAAATCATTTAAATAAGAATACAGGGCAATGCATTCTGGTTTCCTATTTCTGTGTTGAATTTATAGCCATTGGCCATTACTGGGAAGCCCATAAGATCATAGAGAGTGTTGAGTTTAGGTATCACCTTTATGGGAACCGTACAGGGAAGAAATTTGAAACAGAGCCTACATTCTCTCACTTCTGCATCTCCTAAGATTCTTATGTCACCTACTATAAGGGTGACCTTGATTAAGTAAGCTAATCTCTATGAACCTTGAATGCTTCATTCATTCAATGTAGTTAAAACTATTATTGTTTTTGATCGCTGAGAATTCTCACCCACATAAAATAAGAGAATAAATGCACAGGTGCTCAAAAAGCTATTTATACTTTACTTTTTTTAAAAAAATTATGAGCCCAGGAATATTAGAATCCAACATTAGACTTATGCTAGACACTTTTCCTTCAGTTTTCCAATTTGAAATTTATTATCTGACTCCTCTGATGCCAAAAATACAATTTACATTATATCCTTGGCTTTGGGAGAATTAAAGAGAAAGATGAAATGGCCAGTCAAACTGTTTACTCGTCACATTCACCTCTTGCTTAAGCTTTTTCAAGAGTTTATTAACTCCTCCAGGATCAGTCATACTCCATATCTCAGTCTTCCACTTGACAGTTGCCTGAAGCTCCTCAACTCTTTTCTATCAATCTTGGTTTCTACACCTGTCCAAGCCTTCTACCCCTCTATGCAAATTTTAATTTCTCTTTTTTTTATTTGGTGCTTAGAATAGAATACAGTTCTCTATACAGGTCAACCCACAGAGTTGGAGATACAATTGGCTCTAATGTTCAGAGCCCTTGGATAATACCAACACATCCTATGCTAGTCTTCCTTTAGCAAAGAAATTATCCAGTTGTTTTAGACAGTAATGGAGTAAATTCAGGACTATCTTTTTCCATTACCTTCTCATTAAAATATCTGTCTACATTCATACTTAGTTTAATCTAGTTTCAGAACTTAAATTTATCTCTACATAAATGCTCTCATCTTAGGTTTTGCTCAACATCCAACAAAGATGAGGATCATGCTGATCCAGGCCATGAACCAAAAATATACTTTATTTTTAAGTTTACTTAAAATAATTTATGCTCTTTTGAACTTGTTAAAAATCAAGTAGAATGAAGAACAGCAGATGATTTAGAAGATCTCAACTTACATTCTAATAGGCTCCCTCCCTCTTCTTTCAAGATGACAAGCAGAATTAAAGTAAAAATGAGCCAACTTTCTCAGGTTCCATCCCTTCCCTTAACATGGGAATGGGGCAGAATTGTCAATGGTCGTTTGATTTTATTCTTTCTCTTCTTCCAAAAAGAAAATATGGATGGCTTCAGTATAAAATATAATCAGTCTTCATTGGTTAGATAAAAGTTCCTTGAGAAGTTGCATCATTTCTTTCTGTGTTATTGTTCATGAAAATGCTCTGTCCCCAAAGCATGCCGTATCTTGGGGATGAGGCCACTGAGGGAAAGTGCAATTAAAGTTTTGCTTCATATCCTAAGTGAGTCCGATGAGATCTGTTTTCTGATCATTTAAAGTTTGTTTCTAACTGGATGTAGACTTCCTACTACCTCAAGTTATGGGTGGGCTAAGCAAGGAAACTCTATGGAATCTGTTGCAAATTAAAGTACAGAAAGGGTAGTTCCCCCCTCTCTTCTGCACTAATGTCTTGAAAACAAGTGCTAAGAATAAAGAAAATGGACTTTCCTCAGATGTACCACCTACTGCATGTTGCCAAAGAAATAATTTTTCAGGATTTTGTCCACAATATGTAGAGTTTAACTATAATAAGCTAGAACTAGAAAAGAAAAACTTGTGATAATGTATTAATTTGTCCTTAGAATTTAGCAATTACATCTGAAATGTTAGCCTATGGCAAAAGAAAATACATTGTTTATTTCCAAGAAATATGTTTCACCTCCAAGTCAAACCAGAGTCAATATGGAAATTTTAATTTTGGTTCTAGCTTGGGTAAAAAAAAAAAAAAACACACACAAGTCTTTCAGCATGAAATACAATTCCTTACTCTAGAGGTTTTGTTGGTTTGGTTTGTTTACTTTTTAATTTTTTAACAAGCTGCTGTAATATTTTTTATTAAATTAATTGAGGTGGCATTGGTTAATAAGATTATATAGATTTTAAGTGTAGAATTCTATGATACATCCTCCGTATATTGGTGTGCCCACCACCCAAAGTCAAATTGCCCTCAGTCACCATACATTTGACCCCCTTTACTTTTTACTACTATTCCCCATCCCCTTCCCTCTGATAACCATCAGACTATTGTCTACATCTGTAGTTTTTGTTTTTATTTGTTCATTTGTTGCTTTCAGTTTTATATTCCACATATGAATGAAATCATATGGTTCTTAATTTTTTTTCTGTCTGACTTATTTTGCTTAGCATGAGAGTCTTAAGACCTATCCGTGTTGTCACAAATGACAATATTTCATCTTTTCTTATGGCTGAGTAGTATTCCATTGTATATATATCTTCTCTATCCAATCTGGTCGTTTCCATGTTTTAGCTACAAGAAATAAGCCCACATGTATGTATATGGACAAATAATTTTTAACAAAGGAGACAAAAACAATGGAGAAAAGAAAGCCTTTCAAATAAATGGTGCTGAGAAAATTGGAAAGCCACATGCAAAAGAGTGAAGCTAGACTACTATTAGTTTCCAATACAATAGTTAACTCAAAATGGATCAAAGAATCAAATATAATCCTGAAACAATAAATTACATAGAAGAAAACATAGGTACTAAATTTATGGACCTTGGTCTTAGAGAGGATTTTATGAATTTGACCCCAAAGGTAAGGAAAATAAAGGCAAAAATAAATGAATGGTGCTATATCAAATTAAAAAGTTTCTGCACAGCCGAAACCGGTTTGGCTCAGTGGATAGAGCGTCAGCCTGCGGACTGAAAGGTCCCGGGTTCGATTCTGGTTAAGGGCATATACCCAGTAGGGGGGTGTGCAAGAGGCAGCTGATCGATGATTCTCTCTCATCGATGTTTCTAACTCTCCTTCCCTCGCTCTTCCTCTCAATAAAAAATCAATAAAATATATATATATATATTTTTAAAGTTTCTGCACAGCAAAAGAAGCCACCAACAATACAAAGAGGCAACAAACTGAATTGAGAAGATTATTTGCAAACAATAGCTCTGACAGATGTATATATAAAGCACTCATACAACTTAACACCAAAGAAACAAACAGTCCAATGAAAAATGGGCAGGGCGTCAGGGCCTGTGTTTCCCAGTAGTTAACCCTACCAGACCTGAGGCCCTGAACCTAAAAGCATCAGCCCATTAAATTTCCCATCAATGCCAAAACCGGTTTGGCTCAGTGGATAGAGTGTTGGCCTGCAGACTAAAAGGTCCCAGGTTTGATCCTGGTCAAGGGCATGTATCTTGGTTGTGGACACATCCCCAGTAGGGGGTGTGCAGGAGGCAGCTGATCAATGTTTCTAGCTCTATCTCTATCTCCCTTCCTCTCAGTAAAAAATCAATAAAATATATATTTTTTAAATAAATAACTAAATAAATTCCCCATTAATGACATATACCTGGTTTGCAGGTTCCATCCCTGGCTCTAGTCAGGGTGTGTGCAAGAGGCAACCAATTAGTAAGTCTCTCTCACATTCACCTTTCTCTCACTCTCACTCTCCACCTCCTTCCCTCCCTTTCACTCTCTCTAAAAATCAGTGGAAAAAATATCCTTGGATGAAGATTAACAACAACAACAACAACAACAAAAGGAGGGGGCAGAAGATGTGAATAGACATTTCTTTGAAGAAGACACCCAAATGGCCAACAGATATATAAGATGCTCAACTTCACTAGCTATTAAAGAATGCTCATCAAAACTTTGATGAGACGCCACCTGTCAGAATGGCTATTATCAACTAGACAAGTAATAACAAGTGTAAGAAAGGTTGTGGAGAAACCTCTCATTCACTCCTGGCATGAATGTAAATTGGTACAACCAGTATAGAGGCTTATTTTAAAAATCCTATTTGGGGTTTCTACCTGACAGTTTGGAAATATTTATTCACAAAGATATGTGCTGTAATAATTTAAAGCAAATTTTTATATAAAAGCTTGAGTTTCTATAACTTTCTCTTGATTCAATATGAAAGAACTTTTTACTGAGGTGTAATGGATATATAATATTATATTAGTTTCAGGTTACAACAAAATAATTCCATATTTGTATATATTGCAAAATGATTACCACAATAAGTCTAATTAACATCTATCCTTATGCATAATTACAAAATATTTTTCTTATGATAAGGGCTTTTAAGATTTACTCAGCTACTTTAAGATATGCAATACAATATTATTAACTGTAGTCATTTATTTCACCCCTTAAAACTCTTTAGATGCTGTACTTTAGTTATTTATTCTTTATTATTAATATTGTTAAGAGGACTGGGAGTTGTTTGGTTTTTCCCATTTTTTTGAGTAGTGTGTTATGATTACCTTCATACTTAAAGATTATTTTATTCGGTAAAAAAGAAGGACTTTCTACCATTTGCAACAACATGGATGGAACTGGAGAGCATTATGCTAAACGAAATCAGTCAGTCAGAGAAAGATAAATATCACATGATCTCACTCATCTATGGGAAATAATGAACAACATAAACTGATGAACAAAAACATACCCAGAGACAGGAAAGCATTGATCAGACTGTCACACTTCAGAGGGAAGGTGGGGTAGGGTGGGGATAAAGGGGAGAGATCAACCAAAGGACTTGTATGCATGCATATAAAAGCCTAAGCAATGGACACAGACAATAGGGGGGTTAGGGCATAAGTGGGGGAGGGAGGGAGATAATGGGGGAGATGAGGACAAATATGTAATACCTTAATCAATACAGAAATTAAAATGCAAAAAAGAGATTATTTTATTAACCTACAAATGAAAATTTTCCTCTAGGGTCTGGGGACCTCTTTTTATCTATTTTTGTCTAAAACACAGTGAAAGTTTTAAATCTAAACATCTGAGGTTTTGTTACTGTTAAAAAATATTTTATAGCTTTGATAATCCCTCTGTTTTGATTGCTTTGACTTATCCCAGAATGAAGTAAGGAAAGAAATGAAAGTGTGGTTTAGTGAATATAGCTGTTTAAAATGTGCATTCAATTTAATTATGTAATCCCTCTTGGATGGGGAGGGGTGGGCACTCAGCACTCTCTGGATTCTGCAGTAGTCCATATTAGTTACCTTTATACATAGAGTCAGGTGCTGATACAGGGGAGAAACCCAGGCATCAGAGAAAGACAGTATCACATGATCTCACTTATCTGGAATCTAATGAACAAAATACTGATGAACAAAATAGATATATAGAAGCCTGAAACAGACTGACAAATCTCAGAGGGAATGTGGGAGGGGAGAGATTAACCAAAGAATTTATATGCATATATGCATAACCCATAGACACAGACAATAGTGCCCTGAAGGCCTGGGAGGGGAGCACAGGAGTGGGGTGGAGGGGGTCAATGTGGGAAACGGGAACACCTATAATACTTTCAATAATAAAGATACATTTTTAAATGAAAAATATAGAAATAACAATAATTTTAATTATATAATTTTATTTATTTTTAAAGTAGCAAACAACACTAGGAAAAAACAGCTAATGTTACAACACCTTTTTATTTATTATCATTATGAAAGTCTTTTTTTATTTATTATTATAATAATAGAAGGACTTAAAAGTATTGGATGGAGTAAAGATCTCTGAATTATGTGTTTCTAGAACAGGTGTGCAATAATAAATTTTTTTACATATCATGGGAAAATCATTTCTCACCCTTTATACATTAGTTTTACAATTTGAAAGGTAAGAATTTTAGATTATATCAGAAACTTTAAATTTTCATGTGCCATGCACTTTAAAAATCCTGATGAAAGATCTAGCTCTTTCCTGTGGAACAAATATTTGTAAATGTGTGGCCCAAACACACAAAATTTGTGTATGATTTCACAGTCCTCAAAATTAATAATTAGACTTTGAAAGCTATTTTTTCAAGCCTACTGTCTTTATAATGCTTTCAGTTATTAAAATAAACGTTCATTGTGATTGAGAAGCTGATGCTGCTATCTAGTGGCAAAGTTTAAAATCATTTTTAGGAACTATTACAGTGTTTTTTCACTAGGGTTGCTGCCTAGCCTTTATTTGAACACATTCTATATTTGCTGAAACCATATTAACAGATGATGACTAAAGAGTAAAATGAGGAGAAAATATGTTTCATGAAGAATGTGAAGGTGTGTATGTCACAGATACTGAAAGCACATATTATAAAACGTACTTTGGCCCTCATGTTCTATAAATATTTAAAACTAATATTTATAGAGCAAGAATATTGTTTTAATCCTCACCTGAGGACATGTTTTCATTTATTTTATTTTATTTATTTGTTTGTTTGTTTGTTTAATTATTGAGAAAGAGCCGAGACCGGTTTGGCTCAATGGATAGAGCGTCGGCTTGGGGACTGAAGGGTCCCGGGTTCGATTCCGGTCAAGGGCATGTACTTTGGTTGCGGGCATATCCCCGGTGGGGGGTGTGCAAGAGGCAGCTGATCGATGACTCTCTCTCATCGATGTTTCTGGCTCTCTCTCTCCCTTCCTCTCTGTACAAAATCAATAAAATATATTTAAAAAATAATAATTATTATTATTGAGAAAGAGGAAAGGAGATGGGGGGAGGGAGAGAGAGAGAGAAGAAATATCTATGCTAGAGAGAAACATCCATAAGTGGCTTCCCCTACACACTCTGACTGGGGATCAAACCCACCACTTGGGTATGTGCCCTGGCCAGGAATCAAACTTGCAACCTTTTGGTACGTGGAACAATTCTCAACAAACTGAGCAGTACTGGCCAGGGCAAAACTAAATTTTTAAGAATTGAGGATATAAGGTCATTTTGAAGGAGTCTTTATTAACACAAAGTTGAAGAAACAGTATTAGCCTTAAAAATTAATGATTAGCATTTTGAACCCAAGTCATTACCAAACACAGACACCAAAACTGACGCAAGGCATGGTAAAATAAACAAAACAGACCAAAAAAAAGTTTAGAGCATTAGAGATTATTTGCAAACTTCAAAGTCAGTGAACTAATATGAAATGTCTTTTAAGGAAGAACTTCAAAGAGAAGATAGAGTGTAGATCTTAGAGAGTTTTATAAGTGTAAAAGAATATGGCCCATATCTTCATTTCCTAGATTTGTTGCAATGTTCATGGGGGAAAAAAGCACAGAGCTTTATGGTTGAAAGAATATTGTGCCTGGAAAAGTTAAACTGTGAGACAAATTATGAGGTCCTGGACAACCCGTTGACTCTTTGTGGCTATCCAGGTCATCTTCCATGAAAAGGAATTTATGCCCTGTGTATGACACAAAAATTAATAATTAAAGTAATAATGTATTTTTATTAAATATTTATAACCCATTCTTCACTTAACATGCACTATGTATGTAATTGTAGTAGCAAAATACCAATTAGTTATAACTATGAGCAGAGATTATCTATCTATACTAATAAAAGGGTAATATGCTAATTAGACTGAGATATCTTCTTGATATCTTTTCAGACAAAGCCATGATGGTGGGGCCAAGGGAAATGTGGTTAGGGGTGATCAGGCCAGCAGAGGGTGGGCAGTTGGGGACAAGTAGGCTGGCAGGGGTGCAGTTGGGGGCAATCAGGCTGGCAGAGTGGGGCCATTGGGGGCGAGCAGGCCTGCAGAGGGGAAGCTGGGGGTGAGAAGGTCAGTAGGGGAGCAGTTGAGGGTGAGGCAAGCAAGCAGGTAGAGTGGTTAGGGGCGATCAGACAGGCAGGCAGGTGAGCATTCACAAGCCAGTGGTCCCAGATTGTGAAAAGATGTCCGACTGCCAGTTTAGGCCTGATCCATGAGGGCAGTTGGACATCCCCAGAGGAGTCCCAGATTGGAGAGGGTGCAGGCCGGGCTGAAGGACACCCTTCATGCACGAATTTTGTGCATTAGGCCACTAGTATATATAAAAGCCTAGACTAGTCAGCCAAATGACTGGTCACTATGACACACACTGACCACCAGGGGGAAGACACTCAACATAGGTTGCTGCCCCCTGGTGGTCAGTGTGCTCCCACAGTGGGAGTGCTACTCAGCTGACCAAGATGAATGGGCCAGGATGAGCTGAGCGGCTCCTCCTCAGATCCCTGCAGACCACGCCTAAGGACCCAATGGGTGCACGAACCTAGTAGGGGATATAAAAGGTCTTTGTAAAATGTCTACTCCAAACACAGAGGCAGTATTAGAGAATTCAATCATCACACACTTCCTGAATAATTCACTTTTTCATTATTATTATTAATATATAATTGACATGTAGCATTGTATTAATCCACAGCATACAACATAATGATTTTACATATGTATATATTGTGAAATGATTGCCAAAACACATGTAGTTAACATCTGTTACCTCACATAGTTAAAATTTTTTTCTTGTGATGAGAAATGTTAAGATCTAATCTCTTAGCAACTTATGAATATGCAATACAGTATTGTTAAATATAGTTACCAAGCTGTACATTACATCCCCAGAGCTTATGTATCATGTAGTGGAAGTCTTTACCTTTTGGCATAATACACTTTTTAAGTTTATGTTTAAAAGTCAAGGTCAAGTTTACAGACAATTGATGGATCTCAACAACTTGTAAAGCAAAACGGAAGTATTCTTAAGTCACTGGTTATGATTATAGCATGTAGAATTTAACAAAGAACTTCTTTTCTACTCACAAAACTTGAGAATAGTTTTAAAATTTTGGGGTTCAATAATCCTCAATTTAAAGCTCTCCTATTCATTCCTGCTGAATGAGGAAATCAAATTGAAAAAATATATATAACCTAAAGACATTAGATGACTAGTCAATTACACAGAATAATACAGAGTGAGTCTCAACACAAAAGTAGGACTCCCAACACCCAGACCATGTTTTTCCTTATTTTATGTAGATTAGTTGTCAATCTGTAGGGACAAATGGTTTTGTAGTTTATCTGCTCATCAGAAATTTCTTCCTTTCAAACGTCCTTCTGAATGAATCCTTGACTTCCTTGTTTCTCAGGCTGTAGATGAGTGGATTTAACATGGGAATCATAGCTGTATAAAACACAGACACCACTTTATTGATGTCCAGGGAGAGGCCAGAACTCGGACATACATAGATAAAGAAGAGTGTCCCATACAGGATGGAGACGGCTGTCAGGTGAGAAGAGCAAGTGGAGAAAGCTTTGAACCTCCCATCAGCAGAGCGGATCTTCAGGATAGTGATGATGATGTAAATGTAGGAGACCAAGATGATCATGCCACTGAGTACTCCTAGGGCTCCAGCCAAGATGAAAAGCAAGAATTTATTGACCTGCGTGTCTGCACATGCCAAAGAAAGAATCGGGAGGAGATCACAGAAGAAGTGATTGATGGTTTTTGGACCACAATAAGGTAGGCGAAAGGCCAATGTGGTATGGGTCATGGCACTTATAAGACCCATGGTATATGGCCCTATCACCAGCTGCACACAGACCTGCTGGGACATAATGAGTGTATACAACAAGGGTTTACAAATAGCCACGTATCGATCATATGCCATGGAAGCCAGGAGGAAACACTCAGTCACTAAAAACTGACAAAAAAACCACAACTGGGCAGCACAACCAAAGAAAGAGATTACCTTTGTCTCCGCAAAGATGTCAGTCAACATCTTGGGACTGATGATAGAAGAGGAGCACACGTCCACAAAGGACAAGTGGCTGAGAAAAAAGTACATAGGGGTGTGGAGTCGGGAGTCTATCCAAATGAGGGTGATCATCCCCAAGTTTCCCAGAAAAGTGACAAGATAAACCAAGAGAAATATCACAAAGAGTACAACCTGGTGCTGGAAATGATTGGTTAAGCCCATGAAAAAAAACTCGATCACCAAAGTCTGATTTTCATCATCCATTTCTCTGACTTAATCTGGAATAAAGAAATAGAAATGTTTTTCTTTACAATCATTTGGTAATTGAGGACTTCTCATTTTTTAATCTGAATTTCTATTTTTCTACATTTCATAAATTACATTGACAAATAATACTCATGTTCTACCCTAGTGATTGTCATACCTCCCAACTATTTGTGTGATACTAAGTCACTGAATTTCACAAGGCTCCTCAGTTTTCTTCTTGATCAAAACAGGATTTTGGAAGAGAATTATAAAATTTTAGACCTAGAAGTGATCTTTGGAGATTAGCTAAGGTAAACTTAGATAACCTCTAAATGTATGAGGTTATATTTCTAAAAATCCCTGACTTTGAACCAAGGTTATCTTAAAAACATTTCATAGGAAAAAAGTATTGTGTGGATTTGATTAATTAAGACTAATACTCTCACAGGCGTTAGGAATATAGCTTCCTCATCAATTTGTTTAGAATCTAGAAAAATTATCAATTGTGTTGTCAAAAACATAATTTCTAGTGTCTAAAAATGGAACACAAAAGAAGTTGGCTTTGGAAAATGATAAAAGTTATCAACCATATCTCCCTGTGATGCTTTTCATTATATATATATAAATTGTAGAAATGAAAACAGGTTATTTGTTGCCTTGGGATTAGGAATGGTGGGAAAGAGGGTAGTGGTGTGACTATTACAGAGTAGCACAAGGGAGATCTGTGTGGAGATGAAATTATATCTTGAATGTGGTGATGATAATACAACTCTACATACATAATAAAATTATATAGAGCTATAAACATATATCATATTGATGTCAATTTCTTATTTTCATGTACAATAGTACAATTGTTGGGGAAAACTGAGTGAAGAGTACAAGGGACCCAGAAATTTGTATTTATTAAAAATAAAATTGTGAGAAAAAATAGATGTGATGTGAGAAAAGAGAAACTGACAATAGTACAAAAAAGGAAAATTGAGGAATGGAGGCATACATTTAGGACCTTGAAATAACTATAACTATTCCAACAGCATGATCACACAAAATATGAGCAAGGTGTTCAGCAGCAGAACTATTGACAGAAATCTATGATAACAATATTATCTTCCAAGAAAGCTTGAAATGACTTTGGTTAACAAAAAAAAAATTAATTAAATAAAAATTTGCTGACCTGCTGTGGTCTCAGGCAATGGAGCTTAGAAAGAAACAGCTTCAATGGGGTAAAGTGCATTGTCAGAAACTATACTTTAATAGTGAAATGTTTCAAGAATTCAAAATTTTCTAAACATAGAAACTCATTTCAAGTCCTTTATATTTTATTCATGACTCATGGAAGATAGAAGCAAAACATTTTGAGTGTCACAATAAATTTAGGTTATTAAAAACATTATGAGGATGAAACTAGAGTATACCCATCCATGGTCTCAATCAACTCAAACTATTGTGTGAAACCAATAATTTCTGGCTGTCAAAATGTATGCTGCTTTATTTTTCCTAATATTACCCAGTCCAAAGAGTCTAATATTTTTAAAAAATCATGATTATAGGTATGCATGTGACTCTGGGAATGAGCAGCAGAGAATTCAAGTTAGCTGGTTGATAGGTTTATTTCCTACTTATAATAACCAATCTTGGTGAAAAAATTAAGACCCAGATAAGTCAAATATTTTTAATAATAACATTCAATGAGCCCATAAATCTTGCAACACATTTCAGTATGTTTATGCCAAAGGCAAAATTCAACCAAAATATACATTCAAGTAAAGTCATTTAAATCAAATGACACAGACTAATTATTCTATTTATACTAACATTTCCTTCTTGGTAGGCTCAGAGATTATGTTTTCTTAGGCTTCTAAATTTATTTTTCATATTTAGCCTCCTGAAGACAGTTTAGGAAATTACTTCACTCACCTGTCTGAAGAAACATGCCCTGGACTTTGCCTGCTTATGTCAAAGTGAATGACAAAATTAATATTTTATGATATTAAAATTAATTACCCTGAAAATGTAGACTTATCATTCTTCTCAGTTTCTTCAGGTGTCTAGGAAGATAAACAATACAATAATACCATCTTGAAACCTGGGCCTTCCAACAGCACTTTAAAAACGTGTTCATTGACTCCATTCTGAACAACATACAACAGGGTTTTTCTAAAGGACTGTATGTGAATTGGAGCTAAGTCCCTCAAGGAGCTGGAAGCTCAGGGGATCAGTCTTAGAGAGAAAATCTTAAAGTATTTAATGAGAAAATAATTTGGGGACTTTGAGTCAAGTGTAATTGCACAAAACAAAACTGTATCCTCCTTTGAGACCACCCCACACATACACACATACACATACTTTGAAATTCCAGTGTTGAGCCTTTAGTTGCTGCATAATGAGCAATGTGTAGATTTGAGAATCTAAAACAGAGCTCTGCAGCCCAGCCAGGTGTGGCTCAGCAGTTGAGCATCAATCCAGGAACCAAGATCACTGGTTTAATTACCAATCAGAGCACATGCCCTGGTTGTGGGCTATATCCCTATGAGGGACGTGCAGGAGGCAGCTAAGCAATGATTCCCTCTCATCATTGGTGTTTCCATCTCTCTCTCCCTCTCACTTCCTCTCTGCAATCATTACAAATATATTTTTAAAAATAAAATAAAATAAAGTCCTGCTCCAGAGAGGAAGGATCAAAGAATTAAATATAATAATTTATATTTATTATATAAATTATTATATTTAATAATATAATTATAGGTGACTCTGGGTACACAAAAGCACTGAATACCCTCTGATTGGCTCATAAGCTACTGGAAAGGTTGGATCATTAAAACCAGGAGGGTTGTAAATAGGGTCTGGGACAAGATGAATCTCAAATGGAAATTAAGATAAATTTAAATAAAAATAAGGTCGACTAGAAAAATAAGGATGTCTATGAAGCAATGGAAAGCTCTAAATTCAGACAGATTCTTTGAGAGACAAAATAATCCACATTGGCTGCCTCCAAATTTCAAATATAAAAAGGGAAAAATAATTTGGGCTCAAATTTCATAAGTATTTTATATCATACAAAGAAGTTTTTATTTATTTCTGTAAACAATGACTCAAAGTATTTTAGAAAGCAGATGACATCTATTCATATAAATGTTGCCACAGGACATTAATCATATCACTGGAGATGCTTATTTTTCAAAGTGCTATGAGAGCACTAACTCATTTGAAATCTCATATGAGCCCAATAAGTGGATTAATAAAAAAGAACCAGATTCTCCAATCTCTGAGAACAGTCACCTTTCTAATCTTGGGAAAAGTACAGCAGAATTCTATGATTATCTCCAGAGAGTTCCCTCCAAAACAAAGCATAAACATCTAACATTCTTTTTATAATTAGCTGCACAACATTGCATGAAAGAATGTGTGTTTCTCCTAATAATGTAGGCTCAGGTTATTTCCTTCTATTTCCTCTACAAAATATGCTGATATTAATATTTTCATGGTATGGATTGCCAAATTTAAGGCAGATAAGTCAAAGATAATGTGCATTTTAATATAAATCATCAAATTACAAATTGTGTTATGGAAATGTAGCTAGTTACACCTAGTTACACTAGATATAGATAAAATTGTAGTTTATATCCAAATGGTAACCTTACTAAGCCTTGAATGTAATCATATTCATGTTTGCCAATCTAACAGATGGGGAGAGGGAGAGGACAGCATTGCCTTATCATTTTGATTTCATTTACTCAAGCAATTGTGAAGTTGAGTTATATAACATTTTAATATATAATATAATTATATATTATATATTAATATATAATACATTTTAATATATAATATAATTACATATTATATATTAAACTTAAAACCATTTGCATTTCCAATTGTATCAAATAACCATTCATTTCTTGGTTTATTTCTCAACTGTATTTCATTTTGCTATTGTGTTTCATATATATACACGGAGTCCCAGTGCACAAAATTTGTGCACTTGTGGGGAGGGGCCTCAGCCCAGCCTGTGCCCTCTCACAGTCTGGGAGCCTTCAGGGGAAGTCTGACTGCTGTACCACCACCTCTCCCACAACATCTTTGGAGCAACAGAAGAAGAGCAGCTGGCATCCATAAGGGAAAAGTGGCTGAGGAAAAAGTACATGGGTGTGTTGAGTCGGGAATCTGTCCAGATAAGGGCAACCATCCCCAAGTTCGCTCCCAATGTGACAAGATACACAAGCAGGAAGATCAATAATAGAATCATCTTCTGTGGAAAATTATCTGTTAAGCCCACAAAATGAAATTCAGTCACCGCTGTTTAATTCTTATCATCCATTGTTGGATAGTAATCTGGAATGAGAGAAAAAAAAAAAAAAAACAGCCTTTTTTATAGATCAATAATTAACAAAGGCTTTGAATCTATTAGCTGCCATTAATATCTATGTCCTTACATAGTATATTTAATTTTACAGCTCAATTGTACTTTTTTTCTTATACCAAATAGTTCAAATATGTAGAGTTATGGAGTTGTGTATATAATAACCCTTGCATTTGCTACTCACTTTTATCAAGTCATAATATTATATAAATAACTTACAAAGTACAACAAGCATTTATGGAATTAGTCAAATGCCCTAGGTTCCATGTATGGCTATTTTGTTAGTTATCTGTGCAACCTGGACAACTTATACTTAATGTCTATGGATTTTACTTATTTATTTAATTTATATGGATGATCTGCTATTGCCTTCCATCTCTTTAATGTCATGGTTTTAAACATTGGCATTAGTTTCCATTTCCTCTCAGTTGAATGGAAGGGTACTGATTAGTTCTGAATTCACACGTCAGAAAAACTCTAAAAATGAATAAAATGCACAAAGCTTGCATGCATTCAACTTGACCTAGTAACTCTCCTAACTGAAATGGAAAAGTCCTTCTACTTCACTCCTATTATCAATTACTTCTTGCTAATAAAAACTATTTGTCATTGTATGCAACACACATAGAGGGAAACAGACCTTAATAGAGAAGAAAAGAATGTGTTAAAAATCTGACATTTCTTGCAGACTCAGAAGCAGCTACAAAGTATCAAAAGTCATGCTGGTGTTCCTGGTTTTGTTCTTTCTATTTTAATCCTGAGTGTCTCAATCCATATTCCTACACACATGAAGCCTGAAAGTCACCACGGGCATTGAAATTCCAGCACCTGCACCTCCTACTGCAGAGTCTGTGGACATCTATGGGAGGAGAGCACGTGAGACAGGAAAGATAAAAACTGGTATGGTACCCTGGCTTTTGGGTCTCTAGGGAGGTGCAAAGTCAGCCACTGCCTAAGGCTATCCAGCAGGAGCTACAGAAAGATCTGCAAATTCCTCCTAATTGCAAGGATTTGAAAGTGCCCCGATGAGGCCCAGCTGTGAAGCAAGGCAGGCTGGTGCTAGTGCCTGGCCCTGGGCCTTTTATTGATAGGTTGGGGGCTCCCTGGCCCAGCTTCAGCTTGTTTGACAGAGTTTTAGCCTGAGACAGGACAGACCATTCATATGGAAAAGCCACTTGTGGGGTTGTAAATTGGGTGGGGTGGGATCTCAGGGAATCACCAGGATGGAGCAAATAGAAATGGCTGCCAATCAGCCCTGCATCAGGTAGGTCCCAGCATAGGAACAATGACCACTGTGAGCACCTCTATCTGGAAGAAAACTGCCATGAGTTCCTGCCCTGATACCAGACAGTCCAGTTTCTCTCCATATGTGTCTGGGTTCCCCAGAGCCTCGCCCAGCACTAGAGCTCAGAGGAAGTGGGAGCTTGTAAATTCAGTTTGTGGTGCCTGACTTTTAAGAGGAACAGCTGGGTCTCCAGCAGTCTGTGTCACTCAGCCCCAATCAGCACTGGTTTTTACAATCCATAGTTCTTACTGCCCATAGGGACTTCTTTCCCCAGCTCTGGAACCCTGGCCTGGAGTTCTGGTGTGGACCTCGAACTCCTTGCTTCTCTAAGTGGCCTCTGCAGAGGCAATCTCCCTCCAGATTAAAAAAAAAGCAGCACACCTGGGTGCTGGACCAGCCCATTCTGCACCTCTGCACCTTCTACCAGTCTCAGTGTGCTTTCTTCTTTACTTCTCTTGTCATAGTACTTCCACTCAGCCAGCATTTCATTGGTTCTGGATGATGGTTGTTCTGTATTTTAGTTGTAATTTTGATGTGGTTGTGGGAAGCAGAAAGTACAGGCATTTACCTATGCCTCCATCTTGGTTCTCTTTGATTTCTAGTTCCCAGGCCATGAATTTTTATCAATTATAATTAAAATCCTTAAGATCAAAATTATAAATAGAAATGGAAAATGCCTTCAATTGGCTTATTAGTAGACTGGACATAACTGAGGAATACAATCAGTATGCTTAAGGATATATCAATAGAAACTTCAATAAATAAAAAATATAGAGAACAAAGAGTGGAAACAAAAAGATCAGAATATCCTATATAATAAAAGCCCAGCGAACAGTGGAATGACCAGAACGACCGGTCGACCAGATGCTGTGATGTGCACTGACCACAGGGGACAGACACTCAACACAGGAGCTGCCCCCTGGTGGTCAGTGTGCTCCTACAGCCAGAGTGCTGCCTGGCTGACCAGGATGAGTGGCGCTCCCACAGCCAGCCAATCCCTTCAGGCCATGCCCCCCACCAGTGCAGGAATCCCATGCACCAGGCCTCTGGTCTAAGCATAAAAGACAAAAGCAGACTCTGGTACTTGAGTTGTGACTTAAAAAAAAAAAATTCTGAGCCAAGACTCAAACTTGTAAGAAAAAGTTTATTCAGCAACAAAGCAAAAGTACACTCGAAAGAAAGTTTTGAGTGGTGGCTCAAAATATTTCCCCATTGTGTGGGCTAGGCCTCCTTTTAAATCCTTGGATGAGGTTCACTGCTTTCTTCTTAGAGCTGACCTATTGAGGCCTGTCTGGTCTTCTCCTGTCCTTGGATGAAATTCAGATAAGGCTTTTATCCAGACCTCTTGTTCTTCTCTAATGGAGGATGGAATACAGGTTTTACTACATAGCCAGCTACATGCCACCAGATAAAGGTCAGGTGGAGGATCAAACCCTAGTGACCTGAAATGAAACGGTACCTTAGGAGTGAAGTCCTTATTAGCAATACTTATTTCTAGTACCTGCTCTCCCATTTCTTCCCATTGCTGGGTACCCACTGCTAGGTGTTCAGGACTTTGCCCTGGTGACATTCCATATTTGGCCTATTGTCAGCTCTGCTCATGCCTATATGACTACCTACCACATAAGTACTGTGGGACAGCTGCCAATGGTGTAACAAGTGCAAAATGGAACTATAAGAAGAAAGGGGAAAGAAAGGAAGCAAAGGAATATTTGAAACAATAATTACTGAGGAATGTTCTAACTCACTAATTACCACCCATTACTAAATCCTATTACTGCATTTTTCTTTCAAACTTGCTCCAGAATGCACTTTTTACCTCCTTGTTCCTCACACTGTAGATGAGGGGGTTCAGCATGGGGATGACCACAGTATAAAATAGAGAAATCACTTTATTGGTATCTAGGGAGGGACCTGACTCAGGAAGAACATAGACATAGAAAAGAGTCCCATACAGGATGCAAATGGTTGTCAGGTGAGAAGAACAAGTGGAGAAAGCTTTCTGCCTCCCATTAGCAGTCCGGATTTTCAGGATGGCCATCAGGATGAACACATAAGAGATGGTGATGATCATGCCACTGAACAACACAATAGCTCCAGCCATGATGAAAAGAACCAATCTATTGTTCTGGGTGTCAGCACATGCCAGGGAGAGAACAGGGAGAATGTCACAGAAGAAGTGGTTGACCACATTTGGACCACAGAAAGGTAAGCAAAAAGTGAAGGTCTCTTGAATAATGGCATTTAAAATGCCCATGGCATAAGGAGCTGCCACCAAGTGCACACAGACCTGCTGGGACATGATGACTGGGTACAACAGAGGGTTGC
Source organism: Pipistrellus hanaki (assembly GCF_964339955.1). NCBI lineage: Eukaryota > Metazoa > Chordata > Mammalia > Chiroptera > Vespertilionidae > Pipistrellus > Pipistrellus hanaki. Next base: position 65,129,611 of record NC_140511.1, on the reverse strand, counting down.
AGATGGCTATATACCGATCACAGGCCATGGCAGCCAGGAGGAAACACTCAGTAACTGCAAATTGACCAATAAACCACATCTGTACAGCACAGCCCATGAAGGAGATGACTTTTCTCTTCAGAAAGATATCAGACAACATCTTTGGAGCAATGGAAGAAGAGGAGCCAATATCCACAAGGGACAAGTGGCTGAGGAAAAAGTACATGGGTGTGTGGAGTCGGGAATCTGTCCAGATAAGGGCAACCATCCCCAAGTTTCCCCCCAATGTCACAAGATACACAAAGAGAAATATTAAGAAGAGTATCATCTTGTCTGGAAAATGGTCTGTCAAGCCCACAAAATAAAATTCAATCACTGCTGTTTGATTCTTTTCCATTGTTGGGTGGCAATCTGAAATGAGAGCAAAACAAAATCTTTTTTAAAAATCAATAATTTAAAAAGTCATATAGCCTTAGAATCCATGAGCTGTCAATATCTATGTTCTTCAGATAGTGTAAATATGTAATTTTACAGTTCAATTGTACTTTTCTTCTGATATCAAACAGTTCAGACATGTTAAATGGGAGAGCAGGTACTAGAAATAAGTATTGCTAATAAGGACTTCACTCCTAAGGTACCGTTTCATTTCAGGTCACTAGGGTTTGATCCTCCACCTGACCTTTATCTGGTGGCATGTAGCTGGCTATGTAGTAAAACCTCTCACTTTTTCATTTGCTACTCACTTTTATCAAATCATAATATGCTATAAATAATGTTTTCTAAACCCAGGAGAAGTACAACAAGCATTCATATGACTATTGTGCTAGTTATCTATGCAGTCTAGGCCAGTGTTTTTCAACCTTTTTTGGGCAAAGGCACACTTGTTTCATGAAAAAAATCACGAGGCACACCACCATTAGAAAATGTTAAAAAATTTAACTCTGTGCCTATATTGACTATATATAAAGTAATTCTCTTGAATAGGAATCAAATAAACACAAAGAAAGTATTTTATAATTACTTTATTATGAAATATTAAGTAAACAAAATAGTGAAAAATTATAAAATTCTTGTCTTGTCTGCACCTACGGCACACCAGGCAACATCTCGCAGCACACTAGTGTGCCGCAGAACAGAGGTTGAAAAACGCTGGTCTAGGCAATTTATATTAACGTGTATGAATTTTACCTATTTAACGTAAATGGATGAACTAGTGTTGCCTTCTAACTCTTTAATGTCATGATTTTAAACATGGACATTAGTTTTCATTTCCATTCAGTTGAGTGAAAGAATGTTGATTAGCTCAGAATCCACATTTCAGGAAAACTGTGAAAATAAATAAAACCCATAAATTCTTCATGCATTCAGCTTGATCTGGTAACTCACATAACTGAAGTAGGAAAATCCTTCTATTTCAATCCTATTATCAGTTACTTCTCCATCCTAACAACATGCTAATAAAGTTCTTGATCTGCTATTTGTCATTATATGCAACATGCACAGAGGGATACAGACCTTAATAGAGAAGAAAAATCTGAAGTAAAAAATATGGAGTTTCTTGCAGATCCAGAAGTGGCGATGGAATCTCAATGATCATGCTGGCCTTGCTGATGTCATTCTTTCTGGTCTAAACCTGAGCGTATCAGTCCACATTCCTACGTACATGAAGCCTGAGGGTCACTATGGGCAGTGAAATCCATGTAGAATTTATGGTCATCTATGAGAGGAGAGAGCACATGAAGACAGGAGAGAAAAAAAAATCACAGCTTGGTCTCCATGTGGAAGCTCATCATTCCCAACTCTCCTGTAACAAAGGACAGGAGAAGGTGGCCCTTTCATCATTTCCAAGTCCTTCTGCCTGTGAGTGTGATGGAAGCAGATGAACGAGTTGTGCTAATGCCTTTGAAGACACATTCTCATGATGCAGAAATAACTTTTCAATATCTCATCAACTGAAAAAAAACAACCAGAAACAGGAGCAAGACCAGGAACAGGATGACATGGCTGCTTCTTGGGACTTTTGACCATCAGGGATGTGGCTATGGATTTCTTTTAGTAGGAGTAAGGAATGCCTGGACCTAGCTCAGTGAAAATTGTACATGGGTGTGATTTTGAGGAACTACAGGAACCTGGTATCCTGGGTCTTGCTGTCTTTAAGCCAGTTGTTGTCACCTTTTTGGAGCCAATGAAGGAGCCCTGGGATATGAAGAGAAAAAAGACTATATCCATCCACCCAGCTATGTCCTCTAAGAACAACCAAATCTTATTGCAAAAGCCAGGAATAGAAAATTCATTCCATAAAATAATACTGAGTGCATATAATTGAGACTGAAGTAATCAATGCAATGAATATTGGGAAAACTTTACCAACAGCTGTAAATCCTAATAAACACCAGAGAACTCAGCTTCCATAGAACTATTATAATGTGGAAAATTCTTAGACCAAAAAGTCAAATTACAAGATACACCAAATTATTCATATTTTGGAGTAGACAAACAAATGAAGTAAATATAATAAAAATATTTTCATCAATCATCAAGTCATAATGAATAAAAGAATATTCATACTAGGAAGGAAACTTACAAATGTAATCTGTGTGGAAGAATCTGCAGTCTAATATTCAATCTAAATAGAAATAAGAAAATCCATACTAAAAAAAAAAGCAAAACCCTTACAAATGTAAAAAAAAAAAAATTTGATTTAATTGGTCTTTAGGTTTTACTACTACATCAAATATTGCATACTGGAGAGAAACCTTACAAATGTAAAGCCTGTGTCCAGGCCTTTAAATAACATTCATGTCTTACTCTACAGACTATTCATACTAGAGAGAAACCTTACATGTATAATGTGGCAAAGCCTTAAATGAGCACTCAAACCTTACTCACCATCAGGGAACTCACGGTGGACAGAAATCTTACAAATGTAGACCATGTGACAAAGCCTTCCAGCAGCATTAATATCTTGCTCAACATCTGAAAATGCATACTGATGACTACTAACCTTACAGATGTGAGGAATGTACAATAGTAATTGGACTTCAAGGGTGACCAAACATCTGAGAAATCATATTGGAGTGAAGCTTTTCAAAATTAGGGTACATGGCAAAGCCTTTAACGTGTGCTCAAAGCTTACTCAATATCTGAGAATTTATGCTGGAGAAAAAACAGTAAAAATATAAAGAATGTGCCAAAACTTTTAGCTGTTGTATAAGCTTCATTCAACATCGGAGAGTTTATATTGAAGAGAATCTTTACAGATGTATCATATGTGGCGAAGTCTTTATTCTGCATTTATATCTGACTCAACATCTGATAATTCATACTTGTTCAAAGCTTAACAAACATAAAGAATGTGGTAAAGCCTTACCCAGTACATGAAACTTGCTCAATATCAGAGAATTCAGACCAGAGAGAAACAATGCAAACATAACTAATGTGGCAAAACCTTTATTCAGCTTTCACAGCTTAAACAACATATGAGAATTCAGAGTAGGAAAAACTTGAAACTGAAGAGTGTTGGAAACCATATAGATGGACCTGCAGCCCCACTCAATGTCAGGGAAAGCGCACTGGGAAGAAATATTATATCCATAATATAGAAGGAAATACTTTTGTTCAAAATATACACTTCACTAAAGCCAAAGAATTTATGCTTGAAAGTGACTTTAAAGATGTTAAAAAAAAATTTGCAATGTAACTGAAAATAAATTTTAAAGTGTCATAGAATTCATACTGGAAATTTAGTCAATAATAGTTTTAAGGTATTACTAAAAATCAGAATGCTTATTATAGAGAAGAATCCAAAAGCTTAAAAACAGAAAATTACCTTTTTATGTTTGTTGATTTTGGAGACAGAGAAGCATCATTTTGTAGTTCCATTACTTGATGCATTCATTGGTTGATTTTTTTTAAGTAAGTTTTGATTTTATTTCTAGATAAGGTAAAAAAAAAAAATACAAGTATTGCATTGTGCTAAGAATAGGTAAGGTTCCCAAATACATGACTTTTTAAAAAATTAATTTCTCTATACAGTCATTAAAGTAATGAGATTTTCATTAAAAATACAATTGTCAATACCTTGGTTAAAATACATACTTGTATGTATTTTTGGCTGTTCACTTTCAAAGATAAGAATTGTTGTTAATATGCTTTCAGGAAGAAACTTTTTTGGTCCATTAAAATATTTCAGAAAAAAAATAAAAGCTTTTGCAAGTATCAGTAGAGCATGAAAGTTAAACTAGTGTCAAAGAAATGATCATTCAAATAATAAACTAAATGAGAATTTAAAAGCTTATTTATTTCACAAGACAATCAATACTTTTCTTATAAGCTATCATATCTTTACTACTAATAGTACTATGTGTACCGGCTAATAATGGTGGATTTTGTTATCAAAGAAAACCTGATAATTTCAAAAGAAACATCAAAAGTGCTTTATTCTAAGTAATGTCCATCGCTAGCTACACATTTCCCCATTTTACAAAGGTTGATTCTTGTATGTGCCTTGACCTGGGATTGAGTTCACAACCTTGGCATGTCAGGACAATATTCTAAGCAACTGAGCTACTCAGTCATGGCCCATGGCCAGATAATTACTTTTTAGTGTGCTTCAAAATATCAAGAGGATTGAGGTTTGGATTGTGTATAATTACTTACATTGTATTCTATTATATATTGATAGTATTTGAGATATTTTGAGAAGAAAATATTTATGTGATTTAACTCTCATATCTATTGATGTTATTATGTTTTTATTCCTAGTATATATGTAAAATTATGGGGGTGATTGTTCCTGCCTTAAAACCTGGAGCTCTGTAGATTAAGTAGGTTAACTCATATCTACCTTTTCATGGAAGATTAAGGACATTGTAAGAACAATGTATGAAGAAAATCTAAATGGAGACGCAGTTTGTGGTTGACTTAAAACATTGTTCTATGTTATCTTGAAGAGCATCTTTTTTTGTTAACTAATGTAAGATAGAAGCACATTATAAATTTGAACTAGTTTTTTCAATTACTCTTAAAAACATATGGTGGAAATTCATTCAAAATCCTAATATATCTTCATAGGATTCTTAAGTATCTGTGATGTGCAATTTCACCCTAATTCAATATAACCACATCTCAACTAGAACTGAAAAAAGTATATTTCCAAATAAGGTCATATTGTGAGGATCTGGGTGGACATGAATATTTGAGGGACACTATTAAAGGTGTAAACATATAGAGAGCAAGAAGAGCTATGAAGATAAGAAAGAATTTCAGCTCAAATGCCACTGTATGTGAAGCACAGTAGACAAGAATCAGCACAAGCTGGAACCAAGTGAGCTTAGAATCAAACATTGGCTGAGTCTTTCTGCATAAATGGCTTTGTCTCATTAGTGTATGTTTTGTTTTTGTTTTTAATATATTTTATTATTGATTTTGTACAGAGAGGAAGGGAGAGAGACAGAGTTAGAAACATCGATGAGAGAGGGTCATAGACCAGCTGCCTCTTGCACACCCCCCACTGGGAATATGCCCGCAACCAAGGTACATGCCCCTGACCGGAATCGAACCAGGGACCCTTCAGTCCCCAAGCCGACGCTGTATCCATTGAGCCAAACCAGTCTCAGCTCATTAGTGTATGTTTAAAATAAATGAAGACTACTTAGCTCACAGGGCTACTTGAAAGAGCGTACTAAATAAAGCTAACCAAACACCTGTAACATAGTAAGTGCTCATAAAATTTTCAATAATTAGTTTTAAAACTAATTCTATGCTTCTTTTTTCTCTCTTTTACTTATTTTTTCTAAAACCTCAGGTCACTATTAGTTTCTTCCTCATCATGATTCTGTATCACCATAACATCTCTTTAAGTAGCACTTATCAAATGTATTACATTATTTCCCAACAAAGAGCAACATGAGCAAAAAAAATCTGCTTTATTAATATTTATATTCCCTATGCTTATCAGAGTACATGGAGGGAATTAGGTAATTGAATAAACAAATATGAGAGAAAGAAAATTATCACCATAATTTCAACCATACTTTCTTCAACTGCACATTCAACTACATATACCGGGGCAGTATCATATTACAGTTATGGAGACAATATATATATCAGTCTGATTCTCAGCAAAGAAACATGGAGAAAGCAGCTATAATAACAAACCCAAACAAAAACAGTGACCATCTCAGGTGATGTTGTCCTCTTATGTGGAAATATGAGCTTTAGGCTGGAGATAAAAAAGGAAACTGCCTCTTATCTTCAAATATTGAAATTGCTATTCTGACAAGGGCTATTATGAACAATGGCAGTTTCACTTCGTTCTCTGAGTAGCCCCAGAATACAAATGCTGTCCTGAGGGATTTCAATTATTTAAGCTCAAAAAAGTAAGAAATTTTTCAAAATTAGGAAATTCCAAAAGTGAACAATTGATTTTGGAGACACAACCAATCAATTTAGGGAACACCCTCAGACAGAGATCAAACAGAAGATTGCAAAACAAATAAAGTTAGGAAGTTGAGCAATCCATCAGTAAAACATTTGTACATCTGAGTTGTGTCATCATATTAAGTACATTGTCCCAATTCAGAGTAATGAAATTATATTTTCTTATGTTCCACATGACATAATCCAGGATATTATACTAAATGCATAGGCCTAATATTAATTTTTCCTGACCACTATTGCTGACAAATTAATTTTGTTCATAAAATATAAATAGGAAGGAGGGAGCAGACTATTTCAATTGACCCACAAAAAGTCATGGTGTGGGACACTCTGGGACAGTCATCTGAACACTCTATTCAATGTGTGATCCATGAATTAACAACAGCATCATCCAGGAGCTTATCACAAATGCAGACTCTGAAGCCTCACTCTAGTTCCACACAATCAAAATCTTCATTTTCACAAAATCCCCAGATGATACACACACATTAAAGCTTCTAAGCACTATCAGAGTCATGTACATTTCTATAGGAACCTTCCAGTAAATCGCCTGTTGTAAACAAGGATAATATCGTCCTATGATAGCTAATAATATTAAATATAAAATTGAATTGCCATTATGGCACAACTTCAGTTGGCAAAAGTGGTCCCATATTTATTTTATCTCCCCAATAAATTATTTATGGAAATCCTCATTGACTTTGTTTGCTTTAGTCATATGAGTGGCTGTTACTTAATGATAGTTTTTTATACAAATCTAAGCTTTCAACAAAAGCATAACCTATTGCAGGCAATATTGTTTTATTTATGAGTGGGCTCATATTATTACAGAAAAAAAATCATGTAATCAAATTCATAAATAATTAGTTTTTAAAACGTAAATGCCAAAAACCACCAGTAGTGGAATACTGGCCATGCTATATCACTGGATTTTGATTAAAATAGAGAGATTGAATAAACATTTTGTTAACCCATATAGGCATAAAGACCTGCTATTTAGTTATAAAAATCATGTAAATTTTCTGTTTATTATGAAGCATGCACAAGAATATTTGAGCCAAGATATTCCATTTGGAATGTTTTAAAAAATAAATTTGGCCATGTAATAATAACTACCTAATTTTATGAGTTTGGCTAATCCAAAATTGAGAACAGTCACTACTTTGATAAAATCCCTGATTTACCTCTTTTAATTACTTCAAATTTTGTGGACTTCTGGCCTCAGACAAGAAGAAATGAGTCTATCCAATGTGATGTTCTAAAAGAAAATTCTGTTTTCACTCTTATAAAGATGAATGATCTTAGTCCTGATTTCCTTAGAGTCTAACAAAACATATTAAATACAATAGTTTCTTGCCTTTTCTGACTCACATATTGCATAATATGAAATACATATTTTTCTTACATGTTTGAGTCAATTGGTATCTGATCCCTGAAGAATTCTGAAACTCAGAGTCTACATCCATAGAGAATAAATTAAAATAAAATAGTATGGAGTCTGAGCCAATATTACTTCACAATGGAATTTTTTCTCAAAGGAGGGCTCCTGAAAAAAAATACATCTTGATGCCGTCTTGAAAATGGAAAAAACTTTCTTTGAACAAGAAGTACTTGATGCAAAGAGACAAAAATCACAATTCAAATACTACATCTGAGAGTTGGTACAAGTTGTTTTGGAAGGTTGGACATAAGTATGAAAAAAAATCAAATATAAAACAAAAAACTAAACATGGAAATAACTTGCTTAAGGTTTATTCAGTATGACTAGGGAAAATCCTCTATTGATTTAAAAACTCCCAAAGTCCAGTTGCAGATTCACTTCTATACAAATAACATGCTTAGGGGTCAAAAATCCCATACAATCATTTCTGGGATCAGTAAAATATACAATATTCTTAAACTTTAAATCAATCACATTAAGTTATGTTCAAGAACAGGGCTATACCAACTAAATTCCATTAAATTCTAACCCATATGTAATTAGAAATCAAAAACCTGGAAAATTCTAGGTTTTATAGAACAGTTTTGATAAGACTTTGAAGAGCTCTTTTGGCTTTGAAATGATTGGTTTTAGTTATAGGTTGTTTAATAAAAGAAAAAAGCACCTTGTTTTATTGTTTGAAGTTTCAAAATATCCTCTATAATTTGTGTTATGAGCTAAATTTTTTCCCCAAAATGCATATATGGAAGCCCTAACCCCTAACGTGACTATATAGGGAGATAGAGCCTTTAATGAGGTCATTAAGGTTGAATGAGGTCATAAGAGTGGGACCCCAGTCTGTAAAGGAATTCATTTGTTTCCTGTGCTACCCAGGTTGTGGTATTCTGTTATTATAGCAATAGCAGACTAATACAATTGGATAGAAACTTTCCCAAAGAAATGAGAGTTAAAAGAAGAATGGCACCAAATGCTATCAAAGAGAAAAATAAATGTGCATTATAGACAAAGCCAACAAGATTATAAAAAGCAGCACAAGAAAATATAATCTCTATTTATTTCAGATACAGATTTATACACATTTCTCACCCAGTAATCTTCACCTGCATGCATATATGCTTCCTCATCTTCAAGGCCTTCTTTATATATATTTTATTGATTTCACCCTTTCCCCACTGCTGGAGGAGAGGAGCCTTCCTTTGCCTGGCAGTGTTTCCCAAAGTGTGGTATGTGTACACCCAGGGGTACGGGAAGAGTTTGGTGGGGATATGCACTGCACCGTGCTTAGCTGTGCCTAATTCTACGTTCTCATGAGTACGAGGGGTACTCAGCGTTACGAAAATTATAGAAGGGGCACACATATGTCAAAAGTTTGGGAAACACTGGACTAGAGAATGTAAAGAGGACTCACTGCATCAGATGTTACATAAGAAAAAAAAAGTGTTTTTTCTCAAGATCTAGCTCACCTCCCTTCATGATTTAATAACCAGAGGCAATGCTTAGAATATGACCTGATGACTAAGGAGAATTGGCCCTATTATTCATCAGAATTGTTATAGGACATGACTAATAAGTATCAGTCAGAAGTGGGAAAGCTTGTGGGGGGTTATACATTTTGAGGGTAATGTGCTTAGGATGGAAGAAACATAAAGCTGGATAAGGAAGAATTTACTGATGTGGAAGAACTCCAGCGACTCTCAGAAATTAGCTTGTAGGCAAGGTACCAGGAGCTGATTCTAATGCACTATTGGGATGTCTCCTTGAATCCCTGGGAACTGGCAGTCTGCAATAGGTGGGTAGAGTTACCGTTATTACCATGGTGAAATGTTGAAGAAGAGGTCTAAATGTGCTTACAGACAGGGATATTTGAAAGGACTTAAGATCTAAGACTAGAGAAGATAACCGGTGACTGTGTTCCTTCCACTAAAGCAATATAGAAAAGGACTATGGGAGGGCCTTCAGCTTGGTGAGAAGCTCAGTGATATGAGTTGTAGTTAGGCATCTAGGCTTCCAAAAATCAATGGAGATTATAAGGTTCCAGAACACGTGAATCTAGAAATGAATGCCACCACCAAAGATATAAAGGATGCAGTGGAGGTAGTCCCATTATCTATTTCATTCAGCAGTATTGTCCCTCCAGAAACCAGTTGGCTCTTAGAAAATGGCTGTGAACTGCTTCAAAGGTTGTTGTGTGAGTAGGTAGCCAGGCTTGCCATATGAGCTGGGTCCTGGCTGATCCTCCAATAATAAAGTCAGACGAAAATGATACATCTAAATCGAGCCCCAGTGGGACCAGAGAGCTTGATTAAGCTACAACTCAAATATGTATGAATAAAACCTCTTCTTTTCAACCTCCAATCCCACTCCTAATGAAGTAATCAAAGTCAGGATGTTGTTGTATATCCTTTATATTTCTCCCTATGCTCATTTACACATGCATAGACATGTATATTTCATTCATTACATAGATTTTCCTTTTTTTCTTATATATCAGCGTTGTACATTGATCTTCAACTTGGTCTTTTTTCACCAACAGTGACAGTATACAATAGTTCTCTCCAGGTCAGCCCATGATTACCTAAGTCAGTGTTTTTATTTACTGCACATTTCACGGGGGGAACAAAGGTACTTCGAATGATAGATCTTCAAGTCATTTCTGTTCTTTATTTTTTGCCACTACACATTATGCTGAAATATGTGTTATCTTATGCATTGGCATTTATATTTCTGTAGTTTGATTTCTAAAGGAGGGATTTCTAGGTCAAATGCCATATAAATTTTAAATAGAAACTACCAAGTAATTTTGTAGAAATGGAGCAATTCTTCCTATCATCAGGAAAAATAACAGTGTACATCATCAAACAGGAATTTAACCATCATTGAAAACTTTAAACGTTTAATCTGCTGGGAAAGGCACTGTGTTGCATTATCATTGCATTTCACTTACTTGACCAATCATGATGTTGAACATTTTTCCATACATTTTTGGCAATTTGCATTCCCATTTCCTTGAACTGCCTATTCAATAGTCCATTTATTCACTATTTTAAATATATATATTTTATTGATTTTTTACAGAGAGGATGGGAGAGGGATAGAGAATCAGAAACATCGATGAAAGAGAATCATCAATCAGCTGCCTCTTGCATACCCCCTACTGGGATGTTCCTGCAACCAAGGTACATGCCCTTGACCAGAATAGAACCCGGGACCCTTCAGTCCACAGGCTCTATCTACTGAGCCAAACCAGTTTCAGCTATTCACTATTTTTATTGTGAGTTTTGGAATATTCTTTGAATAGGAAACAAGGAATATTATCACATTGTTTGGCACATGTGCACAAATTTTTCTCTCGTTTTATTACTTGTCTTTTAATACTGTTCCTGGTGCTTTGAAATCTCCATAATAACTTTTAGTTTTATGGTTCAGATGAGATAGTATTCATGTACCCATGATTGTACAAATATTTACCTAAGTTTTCTCTCAATATATTTGCACATTTATATTCTCAATTCATCTTGATATTATTTTGAAACCACATGATGTCACAGTGAACAAGACTAAGGCGGGAAAATATTTAAGAACTACTCCTTTTTTTTTTTCAAATAACCTGTGAACTAGCAAAACCAGGACTTATCTGCAGTTTCTGATTTCCACTTCAATATTCTGTGCATTCTGTACCAACATCTGTGGTGCAGCACACATATAATTCTATTCTACCTACCTGTTAGAAATTTTTTTCTTTCAAGCATCCTCCTGAATGCATCTTTCACCTCCTTGTTTCTCAAGCTATAGATAGGAGGGTTCAGCATGGGGATGACCACAGTATAAAATAGAGAAATCACTTTATTGATATCAAGGAAGGGACCTGAATCAGGCACAACATAGATATAGAAAAGAGTCCCATACAGGATGCAGATGGCTGCCAAGTGAGAAGAGCAAGTGGAAAAAGCCTTCCTCCTCCCATCAGCAGTCTGGATCTTCATGATGGCCACCAGGATGCACACATAGGAAATAGTAATGATTAGGCCACTGAGTACTCCTATAGCTCCAGCCAAGATGAAAAGCACTAACCTATTGTTCCGGGTGTCTGCACATGCTAGGGACAGCAGTGGTGAAATGTCACAGAAGAAGTGATTGATAACATTTGGACCACAGAAAGGTAAGCAAAAAGTGAGAACGGTATGGGTCATTGTACTTATAAGAGCCATGGCATATGGCCCTGCCACCAGCTGCACACAGACCCTCTGGGACATAATGAGTGTATACAATAAAGGCTTACAGATGGCCATATACCGGTCATAGGCCATGGAAGCCAGGAGGAAACATTCAGTTGCCACAAAAAGACCGAAGAACCACAGCTGTGTAGCACAACCCATGAAAGAGATGCTTCTCTTCTCTGCAAAGATATCACACAGTGTCTTGGGGGCAATGGAGGAGGAGGAACAAATATCTACAAAGGACAAGTGGCTGAGGAAAAAGTACATGGGTGTGTGGAGCCTGGGATCGATCCATATGAGGGTGATCATCCCCAAGTTACCCCCCAGTGTGACAAGATAGATGAAAAGAAGCATGGCAAAGAGGCCCATCTGCTGATGGAGGTGATCTGTGAGGCCCACGAAAAGAAATTCAGTCACTGCCGTCTGATTCTTGTCTGCCATTGGTCATGTATAATCTGTTATTAAAAAAGGAATTTTCATTATTAAAAACATATCATTAACAGTCACAAATAATATTTTAACCTAATGTCAGATTAGCTAATCAGATCTATAACATACAATTATTGAAATGTGTAAATATTGTTGAACTGGAAGATAATATTTCTAGAAACTAGGTCTGGACAGTGGTGCAAAAATCTTGCACATTCTTGGACTATTTACCCTTGATCTCTTTGGACCTCATACTCTCTCTCATAAAAGAGTCCAACCACCTAAAACTCCTTCAAGTTATAAAATTGTGTTTAAAATGAGGATTACTCTTTGTGTTTCACCTTAGATGTAACAGTAAAACCCACTCAAGAATACCCTCCCTGGGAGTGCTGTCAGATCCTAACATGAGCCATTGGGAAAGATTAAGCAGGAAGTTCTTGTTCTTACTCAATAATCAGTGCCATTCTAACATTATTAAGACACAATTTATAGATGTGTGCATCAATCTATTTCCTACTATTATTTATAAAAGGATGTGGAAATGATAAACACACACCCGACAAAAGGGTTATTCATATAAAGGACTGTGATGGATGAAGAAATTAAAAGTTCCCACTTTTGAGATAAAGTTGTAAGTGTTGGACAGCAGGTTGTCATGGAAATTGCATAGAAAATAAAGCATCTGTTGCACCAAAATAATGTAAATTTATTTTATGTGATTTCTCATATTTCTATGAACATCTTTTAAGGCATTTATCCTGAAATCTGTCAGGCCATGTCAATTATAGTAATAAAATATGTAAAATATCAAATGCATAATATTTTATGCAGGGAACATTCTCAAGAAAGTATTATTTTCTGACTCATTAGTCAGAGAGAAAACTTAAAATTATAGAAAAGGAACACTATGTATGATAATTTATATGAAAAAAATCGGATTTTAAATAACTATTATCACTTTAAGTAATGTCCTCTTTGGATAAAATAGAACAATATAGTGTTCTTGAATTTTACAATAATTATATGTTAAACTTGACATAGTGATGATATCTGTTCTATTTATGATTATTTCATTATTATCTTGATCATTTGCTTCTATGTGGAGTATATTTTTAGCAGTCACAAAGACAATTCTAGGTTTATATTAGGAGCATCATCTATTGCATGAATGTTTTTGTTTATGCCTATCCAAATATGTTTATATAGCTATGTGAGGATAAGGGGTTGTACAGACTGCTTCTGGTTTCTTTCTTTCTCTTCCTCCCTTTCATTTTTTCTTTGTATCTTTTCGTCTTTCCATCCCTCCTTCTGTCCTTTCTTCCTTTCTGATGTATGTATGTATGTATGTATGTATGTATGTATGTATGTATGTATTTGAATATAAGTCATTTTGAATCTCCTTTAAAAGAGGAGGATCTCTCTACCCCTTTCATAGCTAACATTCTGTGACCTCATAGACATTATAGTATCTCTATATTATAAAGAAATAAACAGGAATTCGTACAGAAAAAAAAGTCACACAAGCCATTTATTTAGTCTCATAAGGTCGTGAACAAAATGCCAAGGTCTTCTCTCTTTAAAGAGCCTGGGGTGGGGAGGTTACATTCCCAGAATTCATTTCATGTTCCTCCACCATATTAAAAAAAAAAAAATCGCATTATCCAAAAGCAGTGTACTCACTTCTTTAAAAAAAATAAATCTATTGGTAAAATCTGTTTAGTAAAATTATAAAATATTCCAAGTGTTTATTTTTATGCTACATCATCAGTATGTGTGCCCACCAGCCAAAGTCAAATCATCTTCCATCACCATATATTTGACCCTTTTACTACCACCTGACTCCCCTTCCCTCTGGTAACCACCAGACTGTAGTCTGCGTCTATGCATTTCCATTTTATATCCCACATATGTACTCACTTCTTTAAGGATATTCTTTATGTATCTTCATTAACTGCTTTGAAAGAAAAAAATCATTTTCTGAAAGTAAGAGTGGAACAGTCAACTTCCCTCATGGTGGTAGCCTTTGCGAGGGGCATGACTTTCTAGGTACTTGATGAAGGAGGCAAATGCCCCATCTTAAAGGGACTGGGAGTTAAGAGACCTGCGCATTGATTCACCTACTCCCTAGAATAAGGTACATTTACTTAGGAGTTTTCAATAATTTAGAGCCAGATCCCCAAAGAACGAAAACCTCAAGAGTTTACACCTGAAGGGACAAAATTAAAATTATCTAGGTGGCATTTGGACCAAGTATTATTTCTAACCTGTACGTTTTCTTAAAGAGGGGGTTCTTAAAACAAACACGGACACACAACAACAACAATAATGTAGGGTTTCTTTTACCCTTGGGGATCCTTCTTTGCCAAAAGAAAGCCCTCTTTTCTATCAGTGAGGAATGACTCTGGGCAGCCAGAACCAGCTGGGATGAAGTGATTTGCTGCCTGGGCTCTGGAGCTATATGCATTTCCTTGGTGTAAAATCTCAATCCATAGTTTACTAAGTGTGTCGCTTTGAGCAAGCTTCTACATCTCTCGTGCCTCATTCTCTTAATCTCTAAAATAAAGAAAGCAATGGTTTCTAGCTCACAGAGATGTTGGGAGAGTTTAATGAAATAATACATTTAAAGTTCTTATAACAAGATGTCCAGCCAGAGTCAGTGCTCATTTGGTGTGATTTAAAGATCTATAGGGTAGCTGGAGCGATATCTAGACTTAAATATAAAACAGCAGCTCTAAGTATCATTTGCTTATTTCTAGGCAAACATAATAACCAGTCACTGGGCTCCAAAGCTGAAATAGATGAGAAATTTTTCAATGAAGGAATTGGTCTGGAAAGACAAAATTTAAATAACTTAAGGTAAGAAAGGTATTTCCTTCTTATTTTGCAAATAAGAAAATCTCCACCCAAAGCATTTGGAACTTGTTCAAGGTCACAGAGCAAGTTTATGTCCTTGTTGGAACCTGACTTTCAGCCCAGTGCAAAATAAAAAGTCAAAAAGCCTGCTAAAATCTCAAATAAGAAATCATTACTAGAATGAGTCTAGATCTGGCCTATTAAAAATCCACTGAAGCAGACTTCAAAACCTGGCTAATGACCACATAAGGCCAGCAGGTGGCAATACATCCACATACAAAGAAGTCGCTGCATTGACATTCAGTCTCCTCAAGTTCTGTCCTCTCTTTACTCAAAACCACAGCAGAAAATCTAAACTCAACCATCAATGTCCTGACCACACCATAAGATCTATTTTGCCTGTGGAGCTTCACATATCCCTAATTATGAACTGACTGCCAAGTCAGAATTTCTCACAACAGTTGACTCCAGAAGTCCTTATTATTAATTAATCGACTTGCTGAAGCAAGAACAACTTTTTAAGAACTTAAGAAGATTTATTGCATCTATGACTCACCCATTAAGTCATTCTAGTGTTTATCGAGTAGAAAATATTACCTTATGCCTTATTGGCAATTCATGGGGGTAACATTAAATGCCTCACTTCCAGTTTCTCCCCTCCAAAAAAATATAAATATTCAAAAGAAAAAGGAATAAAAACTGTAAGTGGGTAAAAAAATAACTTGAGACCAAAAATATGCAAAGTCACGTTTGAAAGATTTCTTCTATTTCATTGGACAAGAATGTGAATAATTAGCTTATATTAAGACAGAATATAACCAAGCCCTGGCCAGAGGTTCAGTTGGTTAGAGCATTCTCCCCACATACCCAGGTTGTGGGTTTGATTGCCAGTCAGAACACATACAGGAATCAACCAATGAATCCATAGATAAGTGGAACAACAAATTGATGTTTTCGTCTCTCTATGTCTAAAAATCAATAAATAAAAATTTAAAAAATAAATAAAGATAGGATATAACCATAAAAGAGCTTGCTAGTAATGGAACCACCAAAACACACAAACAAAAAAAGTTTAAAAGCAGAGGCAAAGGGTGGAAGTTTCCATGCAAGTACATTAGATGGGGTAAGGAACTCGAGTATCATTCTTATGACAGCTGAGCCAGAGGCCACTAGATATTGAAATCTAAGCCACATCTCCCTTACCCATTTCCATATCCACCAAGCAAGCTTCAAGATAGTATAACACACCTCACATACACATAGTAGATATTCTCCAGGTAGCCCGAATGAATGAGGCCTATGGGAGTTCACTGTCAATGGACTCTAAATACCTAATGATAAAATCATACACTGGTACTCTACTTTTATGCATCATCTTTGTGAGATTCGGCAGGGGCGGTGGGGCTTATTTGTATCATTCTCCTGTGATATTCCTTGGCTCAAATCAGAAGCCATTGATCCAATTACCCTCAAGACCAAGAATGTGTACTTGAAACCCAAACTAGATTCTGGACTAGAAATGTCCAAAGTAAATATTTTTTTAAGACTTTTGGTAATCCACTCAGCTTCTTCTCCTGACACTTCAAATTCATGGGCTTAACTTTCATACAACAACAAACCTTATTTGGTGACTATTCAACTGGCTTACATATAGTACTCTTATTTGCGACCTCTGCAGAGATGGGGATACATGGTCACCTGCTGCTTTGGAGACTTCATGATGGCAGTTAACTTGCATGTAGCCCTTCTCTC
Source organism: Pipistrellus hanaki (assembly GCF_964339955.1). Lineage (NCBI taxonomy): Eukaryota > Metazoa > Chordata > Mammalia > Chiroptera > Vespertilionidae > Pipistrellus > Pipistrellus hanaki. The sequence continues at coordinate 65,112,499 of NC_140511.1, read as the reverse complement.
CTGGACATATGGGCAATTGGATGATTAGATAATATCAAAAAGAATCCTAAGGTCAATTCGAATTATGTTCCAAAAAGAAGCAAATTTGGTGTCATATTGTTTTAGGCCAGATAAATTGACAACGAAAAACCTGTTATCATCACTTTTATTTTGCCAGTTCAAAGGTCACTTGTTAGTCTTCCTTCCTTCCATTTACCAACACCGTGGAAAGGAGTTATCTCACTGATTTCACACAAAGCACTTGCTTTTCTAGTAAAGTACATTTGGTTGGCTGATTTAATCACGTACATAAAACATTTAGCTGAAAGGCACTCCAGAGAAGATAGAATCCAACTTCTTACTTCACAAATAAGGAAATAAAGGTCTCACACAAGCAGTGTGACACATGGTCTTGCAATTCTTCCGTGCCAGAGGACCTGGCTGCCCAGGTTGTGGGCTTGATCCCCAGTGTGGGTATACAGGAAGCTGATCTGTTTCTCTCTCATATCGATGCTTCTTTCTCTTCTCTCCCTTCCTCTCTCTCTAAAAATCAACAAAAATGTATTTTTTAAAAAGAAACTATGCAAGCATCTGATCACTTGACTCATCTACAGACTGTCAATGCCATGATTAAAATAGCATTACTTTAGCTTAAGGTTTTATCCACCTGTTACATTTGGAATGCAAATGCATTTGGGAGATGCATTACCGGTCAGGCAGCACTTCAAGTGAAAGAACTTCTTTTTCTCTAAAGAGCTATTTGCTAATGCATTGATTCCTTTGATCTATTCATTTAGTGAGTACCTACTCTAATAAGACACTATGATAAGCGTTGGTGGAATTCGTCAAAATGAATAAGACAATATTCTGTCTTCACAGATTTTGCAGTCTGTCAGGAGAGATGGATTTAATGTGCTAAGATGTGTCATAGCAGTTTTGTGAAAACATGGTCTTGTGCCACTGAGGGCTGGGGACTAATTTTATTTTGTGGGGATGAGATGGAGAATTGGGAGGTTTCTTGGAGCTATCCACAGAAAGCTATTTTAATTAAAAATTTTTAATATTAACATTACCACAGGTGCTCATCTCCACCAACCCTCCTTTGGTCTCCTCCACCCACTCGAACCTCTCCATCCCTTGGCCCTCACCCCACTATTGTTCATGTCCATCAGGTATGCATATATTTAGTTAATCCCTTCACCTTCTTTATCCAGTCACCCCCATCTCCCTCCTCTCAGGTGCGGCCAGTCTGTTCCATATATCCATGTTTCAGGTTTGTCAGTTTATTTTGTTCATTGGATTCCACATATTAGTGAAATCATGTGGTATTTGTCTTTCTCTGACTGGCTTATTTCACTTAGCATAATACTCTTCAGATTCATCCATGCTATTGCAAGGGTAAGAGTTCCTTCTTTTTTGCCGAAACCGGTTTGGCTCAGTGGTAGAGCGCCAGCCTGTGGACTGAAAGGTCCCGGGTTCGATTCCGGTCAAGGGCATGTACCTTGGTTGCGGGCGCATCCCCGTTGGGGGGTGTGCAAGAGGCAGCTGGTCGATGTTTCTCTCTCATCGACGTTTCTAGCTCTCTATCTCTCTCCCTTCCTTTCTGTAAAAAATCAATAAAATATATTTTTTTAAAAAGATAGAAAAGAAATATATATAAAAAGAGTTCCTTATTTTTTATAGCCATGTAGTATCCCATTGTGTAGCTGTACTATAGGCTTCTTTATCCACTCATCTTCTTAGGGGGATTAGGCTGAATTCCAAAACACCAATCAGAAATAATATGTGCACCCCTATGTTCAAAGCAGCATTATTCATAATAGCTAAGATCTGGAGACAGCCCAAGTGTCCACAGAAAGTTTTGATGGAAAAATGTTAGGAAAAAAAAATAGGAGAGCATTCTATACCTAAGGTCAGCGGGGAGAAGGGAGTGTGAAGGGAAGAGTAGAGAATCAGGTATTGGGATTTCTCAGAGGCTGATTTTATCAATTGCCATCTGACCTTGTTCAGCTAGACTGAAGATTTGCTTGAGACATGAGCTGAAAATATGTGTAGATTTTATATTGCATCATATTCCAAAGTAAATACAAAACTAGTGTAAAGCTTCAGTTACACAGGGTTGGAAAATTGAAATGACTTGGGGACTTCAGTTTAGCAGGACAAAGAAAGCGAAGACAAAGATTATAGAAATCCAGGACTTAAAGACACAGCCCCCAGAGTCCTTTCTCAATCACATAGGATGCACTTTGTATTTGAAGCATGCACCACTAAGATACATGCAAGATAACGTGGGTTGAGGAGAATATGTCTTACTTAAGGGGTGGTATTTATACCTCTTTTAATCACATACCCCAAATTTGGATGCTTGATCAAGAGAAATAGAAGAAACCAAAAGAACCTAACAGAATCCAGGAGCAAACCATTCGTTTCTTTTTGTATAAACAAAGCTAATAAACTAGTACAAATTACCCACCTGGTCTCAGACCCTAGTACAAGAATTTTTGGAAGTTGTTAGTTTACTTCTTTCAGGTTTGGCCAAAGTTCAGCACCTTGGCTCCAGGTATCCCTAGAAATAACCGTAGGATTTCAAATAGCCAGTTGAGATTAAGCCTGTATTTAGACACATACTAGTAACCTGCACTTTCTCAAACCAGAAGAGGACAATTAAAAATTAAGTGGTTAAAATAGCGATGGGGAAAACATCTTTGGCTCCATTCCTAGGCCTTACCCCTACCTTTTCCCATTTCAAATATTTCCTTTCAGGCCTTATTAGGACCCAGAAGACATCAGGAGTCTTCTTGGCCACTAACAGTTGAGGCTGATACCTGCCCTTGCTCCTGGAGGCTGGAGGCTAACTTAGTTGCCACTAAATACATCCAACTAAAGGTTGACCATTGTTGCTGGAAGTGATGAGTCCTCTCTCCAGCCTTGGTAACCATGCTGTTCTCAGGCAAAAGAGGGAGAGTCACTGTTGTCTCCCTGCCAACAGGAACCTTTATGATCTTCTGCAATAGAAGTTAATCAAGGTAAGGCTGGATACTGTGGGACTTGGCTGCTAATGTGGGCATGGCCACATATAAGCTTTGGAGTCCCTATATGAATTGCTTTCTACTCAGTTTGCAGGAATTCGCCTGGTGAGCTCGCTTGTAGTTGAAATGGAAAGGACTTTGAGTCAAGGGTAGTGTACCAGGCTACCCTTTGGAAGCAGACAGTATAAACGTGCACAGGTCCAGAAATACTCTCTATCTGTCAAGATTTGCAAGGTTCTCTTTGAAGGATTGCTGATGGACTCAAATCTATTAAAAATTGTTGCTTCTCTGGAAAGACTGACTCACTGTCCTGGAAGCAGTGTTTACCAGGATGGACTGGTTTAGATGACAAGTTAGCAATCCAGTCCTAACTTGAAAAACCACTATAGTGTGCTATTCCTCAACCACAAATGGAATAATGCTTGGAAGCTCATAAAGAAGCAAGCAAAGTTTTAATTGAATAATATGCAGTAAGGACTTATTAAATAGCGTTGGAGATTAGCCTATGCCAAGAGCCAACTTTTAATTGAATCTAAATATGACTTGGTAACAGAGGAAGCAAATCTCATATACAATATGATGTGGAACCAGGAATAAAACTCAAGACAGGACCAGAGAATGGTGATGAGTAAGTATTACCTGCACCCCACAGCCAGCCTGGGTGCAGGTTAGTGACGACATGTCCCTGGTTCCCTACCATGCAGCACAGGAGGCCATAGGAGGATGGTCAGTCACACGGTGTTTTAGTTCATGCCATCTGGGGTTCTCAAGTGGAGAACCCCAGATGGCATGAACTAAATCTAATAGGGTAGGGCTAGAGGTGGATGTCTAGTGTCTGCCTTCTTCTCCCTTTTCTTGGAGTGGGACGCTAAATTCTAATTCTAATAAGTTGCTCCAGACTCAAGGTTTTCTTGGAGGAACTGTGATGCCTGTAGCCAGACTGTAACCTAAAGCAAGTCTAGAATCATTGAGGATAAATTTACATTTCAATAAAAGGCTAGAGAGGCAAGTTAGGTGTTGGACATCACACCACAGGAATTCATAGGATTGATCTCTGTGAGAGTGTAATAGACAAGAACAGTCATGTTTCCAGGTTTACAACTTCTCTCCTAAGCTTTTTTAAAATCCTCCTAAAGTATAAAACTGAGTGGTGCCTGGAAGTGATGAGTGCTGGAAAACAAGAGGACGGATGAATTTGGTAGGTTTAAATAAATATAAAACATATTTCTTCATTTGAAGAGCTAAACACAATTTTTTTAAAGATACTCACAAAAGACATATGAACACCTGAAAAAATATGTAAAAACCAAGTTGTGTTAAAACAAAGAGACATCACCTTTAACTTATCCAAATGGCAAATGGCTGCTGGAGACTCAGAAAGGCCTCTGAGTTTCCAGCAGTCTAGCTGGGGCTCTCAGTCTATTCCCAAGAGGTTCATTCCTCTAACTGAGCTCTTCCGCTGTATCCATTTGTGGTTAATTTGCAGCTTCTACCCTCTAGCTGGGAATGTAAAGATGGGGAGGCTTCTAGTAAAGATTACCATGACATTCATCTCTACATCAGTAAGGGAATAATAAAAGTTTGTGGAAATAAAGGACTCATCGTCATGGGGCAGGGTGTGTATCATATTTTAAAGTTTATAGACTTTGGACACATGCAGTGAAAGGATATCTAGGTCCTCGGGCAATCTTACCAGCCTTGATATATGCACAGTGATAGTCACTGCTTTACATCACACTTTCTGTCACACTCTGTGTCTACATCAGGGGAATCATTTAGTTAGTGAGTGAACTTGGCCATCTGCCCAAAATCTATGAAGCGTTATTTTATATTCATTGTGACTTATTGTAAGTCACACAAAAGGAAGAACCCCTTTTAGGGAGGGAGGGAGGGAGTTTAATAAAATGTGATTCTTTAAAAATGGCCCAATAATAGAAGCATGGAACAGATTGACAAATTTCAGAGGGAAGGTGGGGTAGTGGAGAGATTAACTGGGGAATTTATATGCAAATATGCATTATCCATGGACACAGACAAGAGGGGTGTGTGCAGTGTAGGGGCGGGGGGGGGGGGGGGGGAGGGGGGGCGGTTAATGTGGTAGAAAAAAGGGGAAGCTGTAATACTTTCAACAATAAAGATTTTTTTTTAATGGCCCAGTAAAGAAAGCGGCTTGTGGTATTGGAGATGGAATTGAAGAATATGAGAAAGTAATGGCTCTCAGACTGAAAATAAAAGGTTTGCTTGACTGTAGAAGTGGACTATCCCATTCCATAATAGCTTCCATTCCCCCAGGTGAATGAATCCAAGTGATCTCTATGCAGCAATGAGAGAAGAATTTAACAGAACTATTTCAGTAAGTGTTCCAAACAGTGAAAAAATGACTCCCAGAGTGAGAGACAACAGTTGTGAAAGCTGAAAATGCAGTTTATTTGTCATGTGAATTATAAACACAGGAAACAAAGATAGCTTGGCAGAAATGCCCTTCAGGGCAAAGTCAGGAACTTGCAAATACACATTCTTCAGTTATAAGTGGTAAAGGTACTAGCGAGCCTGTCCAAACAAAGTTTACCATTGAGTAAACACCGGTGGGAGAGTTTTAAAAACTGTTTTTTCCTTGCTCCCTGTAAATTTAATTGAAGAAAGAACATTACTGGCTTCCTTGCCTTACTATTTCTGTGTTTTGGGTTTTCGTTTCTAAATTGAAAAAGCTAAAGAGGCTCATTATGGAAAAAGTCATGAACCAGGATAAATTATCACCACAGAAAAAATATATCTCTATTATGTGGAAATGCTTTGGCACACGGAGATACTCAAGGGAAAATGAGCTTCTGAGTTTCAAGCAGGTAAGGACTGACTAACTCATCTTCTTTGGGGCAATGGGGCAGGCTTCATTCGCAAGCTAGATTTGTTCTGCCAATAAGAAAACCTCATGGCATCGAGAAATAACAATGAGAACTCACTGTAAGCATACTGGCTGTTTAAAAGGAAGAGAGAGATCATAAGAGAGAGGAGTTTGGATAATGCCACGTAGAATACAATTTAGTAATATTTATTTCAGTAACTTTATCGACTACTTTAGTCATACATTTAGAGAATGACTAATGTCCAAAGGAACCAAATCCAATTGAAAAATGAAAGCCAGAAAGTTCTCAGGAAATGAAATATAAATGCAAACCTAAACATATGAAAAGGCACTCTTCCCTCTGATAAAATGAAAAATGCAAATTCAAACTCTACTGAAATAGCATTTCTCACCTATTCAATTGGCAAAAATTCAGAAATTTAACACTATGCCAGCTGGGGGAAAGCAGGAAAGAAACAGGAACTTGCTTACATTGCTGATGAGTGTGCAGAATGGTTCTGTCTCCCAAAGAGCAGCTTTGTAATAGATATCAAAATTGTAAAGCATTTACTCCTTGATTCTGCTAGTCTACATCTGGAACTTTATCTGATAGTATTCCTGTATGTGTGCAAAATGACTTTCATCAGTTATTCACTGAATGTTGCTTGTAACAGAAAATAGAAACTACCCAAATGTCCATCACTCTGGGACTGATGGAATATATTGTAATGAAAAACAAATGAAAAAGCTCTCTCTGTATTAATCTTGATAGATGCCCAGTATGTATCAATAAAAGTAAAGTGAAGAACTGAACATGTTTCCTTAAAAAAAAATAATAACGACAGCTTGGAGTCTATTATTTTAAAAAAGGAAAAAGTGGGTGGAGAACTAACAAATACATTTATGTTTACATTTACATTAAAGAGACACTGGAGAGGGGAGGCCCAGGGAAGTGATACAGTGCTTTGGCATGTGAGGAGGAGTAGATAGGACTAGGTGGGAAGGAGGCTTCTTAAGATGAATGGTATTAATTTATTATCTATATAAACATATACCTTGTAAAATAAATAAAACAGAGTCACTTAAATTTTTTAGTAGTAAGTGTTTTTTATAGTTGGTGTGGGAAAAAAATGTAAGAGACTTAATGCAGAAAGTTCTTTGTGGAGATCTTAGATATTTAAGTGGTCAGGGCCCATGATTAGATTTAAAGGAACCCGTGAAACTGAATACAAAATGTTGTATCTCTTTGCATGTGTACATATTTCTAGGAGAACTGTCCAGAGCTTGCATCACATCATTGAAAGAACTCCATGATCCAAAACAATGTGAGAAATCACAAATTTGAGCACTCATACAAATCTTTAAATGAATACTTCCTAACTAGTAAAGTACTGTATGACTTGGTAGTTATAAATAGGAGTACTGGATTCCAGAGACTGGGGTTGAAATTCACCACTTATGAATTGTGTATATCTGGGCAATTTATTCAAGTTTTCTAATCTCACATCTCTTATCTGCAGTAAAAAGAAAATAATAACAGATATTTCAGATGGTACTGTGAGGGTGGATTAAATAATATATGTAAAGTGTTTAACAAAATGCCAGACACACAATAAGAACTCCAAAATATTACCCAGTGTAATCATTGAACTGAATATTGGTCCTCTGGTTACAGAGAAATTTTTGGAAGGAGTCAGAATACGCACTGAGTTTTGGCCATGTTGAATTTGAGGTGCCGATGAGGTACCTGAGTGGATATATCTGGCAGAAAATAAGTTTAAAGGTCTTGAATGCTGCAAAACTTAGGTTATGCTATTATGTTTTTATGTCACGATTTTTATTTCTGTCTACATTCTCTTCCTTGGTGATCTCGTCTAATTTCTTGATCATATGCTGATAACTCACAAATATATACGAATAGCTTAGAGCTCTCCCTCAAATTCACACTCCAAATACCTACTCAACAAATATTCTTGGATGTTTATAGGTATCTCAGAATTAACATGTTTTTTGGTGTGTGTGTGTGTGTGTGTGTGTGTGTGTGTGTGTGTGTGTGGTTATTGCTGTTGTTTTTATTGCTGTTATTGTTAATCCTCACCCAAGGATATTTTTCCATTGATTTTTAAAGAGCGTGGAAGGGAAAGGGAGAGACAGAGAGAAGCATTGATGTGTGAGAGACACATCAATTGGTTGCCTCCTGCCCACACCCCAACCAGGGCCAGGAACCTGCAACGAAGGTACATGCCCTTGACCAGAATCAAACCCAGGACTCTTCGGTTCACAGGCCAGCACTCTATTCATGGAGCCAAACCAGCTAGGGTGAGAATTAACATGTTTTAAAATGAACCCCTCTCTGTCCCCTACTAAATGACCCAACTATAGCTTTCCACATCTCAATTAGGAGTATTTCCATTTTTCTACTTACTCAAGCAAAAATTTTGAAGTCATTCTGATTTCCCCCTCCTGTCCCACCCATTCCATTCATTCATACTATTGGCTCTACTACAAAATATATCTATATCCAATTATTTAATTCTCCCTTTCTTGTTACCACTCTGGTTCAGTCTACTAATATCCCTCCCACCAGAATTATTGTGATAGTCTCCTAACTGGTTTTTCTGCTTCCACCTTTCTCCCTAGAGTAGCAGGGCAGAATCTCATCACAGCAACCAAACAATCCTTTGAAACCAGCACTCCTGCACAAGACCTCAGTGGCCGCCAGCTCACCTGGAATTCAACCACAATCATGAGCCTACCCCCATTTTTTTTTTTATCTCACCTCAATTGCAATTTTTCTTCTCTGGACTCTACTTTCTAGCCCCACGGACCTCCTTCCTATTTTTCCAATGTATACTAGAAACAGTCTTGCCTTCTATCTGGAATTTTCTTCTTCCAGATTCCATGTGACTCACTTCCCCACCTCCTTCAAGTTTTTACTCAAATGTCATCTCAGTGAGATGTTTCCTGACCAAACCAACTTAAATTGTACCCTTCCCCTCTCTCACTGCTTTGTTTTCCTTGCAGCATTCATCATCAGTTCATGTATTACATACTTCACTTAGCTATTTTATTTATAAATTAAGTGAAATGTATAACAAGACCAGAGCGAGGCCATGAAACAGAAAAGACCACAGTGCCCCTCCTGTGCTAAGAGAGCAGGGACCAGGTGGTCACCAGCTGAGGAAGCCAGCAGGTTTAGAAACAACTAGGTTGGCAGGAACGTTCCATAGAGACCAGGGAACAAGAAGGCAAAACAAGTTCCCACGTATAAATCTAAGAGACTCATTCTTCCACTCCATTCACCATTAACTCTAAGGCCACTTCCCCATACCTCAAGAGGCCAATCTGAAGAGGAGCAGGGAAAGGAGGCATCTAAAGGGCATGAATTACAAGGATTATTAGTTCAGTTGTGTTTAACAGATTTGAACCCAATATACTGGCCTGTTGGGAACTCAGTTCCTTCATCCTGCTTCACTATGCCAACAGTCAGGGACTGGACCTCCTCAACAGAGAAGACATAAGAATTTGTGGCTATATAAGAGTCTTTATTATAGAAACCAATGGCCATGTAGCCATTGCTAACAAGGAACCACCAGACAAAACTGTTCTTCAAAGAAAAGTCCCATACAGCAGGTAGCCACACATCGGATAGGTAACAATATGTAGTCTCCATAAGGCAGGCCCACATAACAGCAGCCCCAGCAGTAGCGGCCCTGGCTGGTCAGTAACAACTTTATACTACTTAGATAAAAGAGGCTTCTTTCCAAATAGTGACCTCAGTCTTTGGGGTTATAGAAGGGCAGACTTGTGCAGCGTACATACGGATTACTGTGGCCTTGCTCTTGCACCTGTGTAAAGTTCTTGGACACCCTAAGAGTCACATGCTCAGAGTGGCCTGGAACATCTAGCATACTCTGAACAGGACCTCTATACTCCAATTGGCCTTGAGCATCCAGTATGCTTTGAATAGGGCCCCACATGGCCCCTGCTAAATCAGCAGCATGAGGGCTCCTAAGATAAAAACATGTGAATGGATTTTCCCCTTCTGCATTTTAAATTGCAATTCAAGACCAACAGATGTTTCTAGGGGGTCCTGATGGATCTTGTGTCTGGGTCTTCTTTGTCAGGCTAGCCTCTCCAACCCTGTTCATCCATTCATTCAGTCAGTCAGTCATTTTTATTTCAACTGTAAATGAGGGCCTCTGAAGCTGAGCAAGAAGAATCCATTTAGACATAGAAGAGTTGGTGCCATCCCTCAGAGCCACTAACTGTGCTCTGTGACTTTTATGAGTCTCTTTCCTTACCTATAAAATAAGGACGATATACCCAGAATTGAACTAGTATCTGTGCTGAACAAAATAATAAATATGAAAGATATTGGTATATTTCAAAGTGCTCTGTAAATTTAAAGCATTGTTATTATGGAAACTAAAAAGTACTGTCAGTTGACCCCTCATTTGACACTATTGGAGGCTGCAAATTTGAGCAAGATACATTCCCTATCTAGAGCTTTTGATAATCTCATGCAGTGATGCCTCTGGTTCACCTGGTTTACCCTCTGGGTCCTGCTCTGCTTATCAGAAGTCAGTTTGCTTCATGCTGGGAAGGAAGGCTGAGATGAGGAAAATCACAAGGTTGGATTTCAGTCTCTTACACTGAAAGGAGTCATTTGATCATCCACAATTCCCTGATCCATGAAAGCAGCCCCTGCACAAAACACTATGTCCTCGCACACCAGATAGACAAGAAATATTCCCCCACCCCCCACCCCCACACACACAGGGACTGAAATGAAGCTCCTGGAGAGCCTGTGCCTTCCAAATTCACATCGGACATTTCTGTCATTCTGTTAAGTGCAAAGCAGAATCTTTAAAGATTCCCTTGCATAGCGTTTGTGATATTGCATATCAATCTCCCAGCTTGTTTACCTCGTTAATTCAGTCTGTATCCTGTAATGGGAAACTGAAGTAATCAACCAAATAATGAGCTCCTGAAAATTTGCTATTGAAGGGCCTGGAATTAGCCAGATAAGCTGCTGACATTAAGTAAAGTGGTTGGAAAATAACTCATCTCTCCACCTCATGCTGCTAACACAACATACACACACATATGCATGCACACATAATGGTATGTTAATGTTATATATTAACATTGTATATATATTTTAAGTTGAGCATGAGGATAAGCCTTTCATAGGGCCCACTGTGCTTAGACATGGTGAAAGAGGGCCCAAAGGAAGCAGTATGTGAAGTAGAGAACACTTAACTTATACCATGGCACATGCATTGGGTTTAGGGGTCTAACTCCCTATGGCATTCTGAATATTTCCCTATGAAACCAGAAACCAGGATTATAAAAATATATATTTGCACACAAAAACTATATATATATATATATATATATATATATATATATATATATATATCCTATCTAATAAAAGAGTAATATGCAAATTAACCACCACTCTGCTATACCCACAAGCCATGCCCACCAGCCAATCAGGAGCAAGTATGCAAATTAACCCCAACCAAAATGACTACAGCCATGGAACGAACAGGAAGCTTGAAGCTTGGGTTTCTCTGGGAATGGGGGAGGCAAAGCTTTCCGCACACCCTGGCGGGCCCAGGCCTCCTCTCAAGGCTACAATGTTTCAATTATAGAAGATAAATAAATCCCAACAAAAATGGCAGCAGCCATGGAGCTGGAGAGAGCAGGAGGCTTGAGTTGCCCCCAGCAAAGGAGGAAGCCAAGCTTTCTGCACACCCTAGTGGGCCCAGGCCTCTACTCAAGGCTCCAAAGTTTCAATTATAGAAGATAAAAAAATCCCAGATAGCAGGGCTTCCACTTGGGTCACCAGGGGTGTGACTGGCCTGCAAACAACCACTGGTCTCTCACTCAGGCCTCCCCATTCCCCAAGGGAACCCCTACCCTGATCCGGGACACCCTTCAGAGCAAACCAGCTGATCCCCACCCATGCACCATGCCTCTATCCTATCTAATAAAAGAATAATATGCAAATTGACTGTCACTCCAACACACAAGATGGCTACCCCTATGTGGTCAAAGATCCTGCCCCCATGTGGACACAAGATGGCCACCACAAGATGGCCACCATAAGATGGCCAGCAGCAGAGGGCAGTTGGGAGGGATCAGGCCTGCAAGGGAGGGCAGTTGGGGGCAATCAAGCCTGCAGGGGAGGGAATTTAGGGCCACAGAGGAGGGAAGTTTGGGGCAACCGATCCTGCATGCAAGGGCAGTTGGGGGAGGGGGGGTGCGCCAGGCCTGCAGGGGAGGGCAGTTAAGGGAAAACAGGCTGGCAGGGGAGCAGTTAGGCATCAATCAGGCTGGCAGGGGAGTTGTTAGGGAGTTATCAGGCTGACAGGAAGAAGTGGTTAGGGGCAATCAGGAAGTCAGGCAGATGAGCAGTTGGGAGCCAGCAGTCCTGGATTGTGAGAGGGATGTCCAACTGCCTGTTTAGGCCTGATCCTGGTAGGCCTAAATGGGCATTTAGACATCCCTCGAGGGGTCTCAGATTGGACAGGGTGCAAGCTGGGCTGAGGGACACCGCCCCCCGTGCACGAATTTTGTGCTCTGGGCCTCTAGTATAAACATATACATATATACAGAGTGGCCAGATTATTATGATCTCTGAACACATAATAATCTGGCCACTCAGTGTGTGTGTGTGTGTGTGTGTGTGTGTGTGTGTGTGTGTGTGTATTAGAGGCCTGGTGCATGAATTAGTGTATGGGTGGGATCCACCCTCTAGCCAGCCTGGCCAGGGGGAGAGGACATGGGAAGTTGGCCAGCCTGCCTGCTGGTCGAACTCCTGGTCAAGGGAACAATTTGCATATTAGCCTTTTATTATATAGGATGTACACTGAGTGGCCAGATTATTATGTATTCAAAGATCATAATAATCTGGCCACTCAATATATAATATATATATATATATATATTCTTCTGCTTTCATCCTCAAGGTGAAATCAAGTTCAAAGATATTTTCTTAAGGAGGGGCGAAAAAGAAAACACAGGCTGCTTTCTCTCCAGAGACTTCCAGAGGGAGGAGATAATTAGGCTCCTTCTCTCTGATTAGATATGCATACTAAACATGAGCAATTACCTGACACCAAGGTGCCAGCAGCTGAGGAACTGCTTTCACTCTGAGCCTTCACTGCACAGGGCAGCTTCTTGGTTCCTGTCTATTTGGGAACAAAATGAGAATGAGATTACAATGATCCTGTGAGAACACGCAAAAAAAAAAAGTCTAATTAAATAGGAAAGGTCAGGGAGCAGAAGTGTAGACTTTCTTTTAAAACATCTTTTAATTGCCTTAAATTCTTACTCCAAATGCTAGCTATCCATTTAAGTTAAGTATTACTGTTATAGTTAAAGAAATACTGTCTTACAATCTGCTATTTAAATAACAGGTGGGGAGGTAGTACCCCACACAGTTTAGTCCCTGATATGTAGCCCATGCTAGAAACAGCTAAACTCCACTGAGCCTCTTTTATGCATCTTGCATTGGGTATAAATATTCATTCATTCATTCATTTAAAAAAAAATACATCTCAGACATGAGACATGGTTTTGGATACTTGCGTCTCAACTGTGACATAATCAAACAAACACTCTTATTGTGGTTCAAAACCAACAGCCTAAATAAAGACGATCTAAAATATCAAATAAACAAGGAGAGAGAGAGAGAGAGAGAGAGAGAGAGAGAGAGAGAGAGAGAGAGAGTGAGAGTTCAGCTACCTATTGAGAAGTTATGAGAAAATCAAAATAAAGAAATAGGCCAGTAAAGTGGGAACTATAATATATAGAGTGGCTGCAGAAGACTTCTGAGGTGGAAATTAATTTAAGAGCTGGAGTCCTCTAAAAACTCCTGGTAGCACATTCTACACAGAAGGTACAGAATGCGAATGACTTGAGTCAAGAATGAGCTTGATTTGTAAAAACTCCTGAAAGAAAGCTTTAGGCAGATTCTGATTTCCCTCATTTTGTAGATGAAACATTTGAGACTCATGAAGTTTAAACAACTTATCCAAACTCACTTTACATATATTGTATTTGCCACTGCTGGGAATTCTTTTACATTTACTTTTACTTCTTGGAGAGGCAAATTGTTTCTATCTTATCAAAGCAGTATAAAAGTACATTCATTGTTTTAAAAAAAAAAAAAAATGGGCAGAGAACTTGAACAGACATTTTCCCCAAGAAGACATACAAATGGCCAACAGATATAGGAAAAGATGCTCAACTTCACTAGATATCAGGAAAATGCAAATCAAAACTACAATGAGATACCACTTCACACTTTTTAGAATGGCTATTATCAATAAGACAAGTAAGAACAAGGGTTGGATAAGCTGTGGGAAAGAAGGAATCATCATTCACTGCTGGTGGGAATGTAAACTGGTATGGGGTGGTGGGGGGGGCTGGGAAATCGGGGCCCCATCTGGCCGGTTAGCTGCCACAGTGTGCAATACAGCGACAGGTCATTCTGGTCATTCTGTCATTCTAGTCACTGGGTGGGTAGATAGATATCAATAGATAGATAGATAGATAGATAGATAGATAGATAGATAGATAGATATAGATATATTTCCTGAAGATGTTTCCATGACAGTACCTAAAAAGCTTCTCATTTTGCCATATAATCCTCCCCTGTAGCAGTAAAAAATAGTTTATGTGATCATTCCTTTGATGATAACCTAGATTGCTTCTAGATCTTTGCTATACAAGCAATAAAAAACCTGTGCACATTACATTTTGTGTAGGTGAAATCACTAGGTCAAATAATTGATAAAAGTTGCCATAGTGCCTTCCAATGAGGTAATAGATTCCTATTCCCACCAGTAATCCGTTATGTTTCCCTAAAAGCTCATCAAAGGAGGGTTTTGTAAACTTTTGGACTTTTGCCCATCTGATAGGTGAGGAATGTTATCTCTGTATTGTTAACTTCTGCAGCTCTCTTTATTTAAAAAAATCATTAATCTTTTATCTTGGACATGAGTTGCAATATTTTCTCAATTTGTCATTTATTTTTTAATTTTACTTACACTTTTTTGTGTTGTTGTTGTTTATTTTTTGTTTTGTGTGATTATTGGTTTTTTGCCATACAGAGATTTAATTTTGTCATTTACTATATTTTTGTTCTTTAAGGTGATCAAATTTTTCAATCCTTTTGTTATGGCATATAGACATTTGTGTCATAGTTACAAAGACTCTCTCCAACTGGAGATTATTAAAAAAAATCACCCATGTATTCTTCAACCAATATTTTTGTTTTGTTTTACATTTATATAATCCAATATATCCAAACTTTATATTCAGATATGGCTCTAAATTTCAAGAACTGGGACTTAGCCAAAACCAATTTGGCTCAGTGGATAGAACATCTGCCTGTGGACTGAAAAATCCCAGGTTTGATTCTGATCAAGGGCATGTACCTTGGCACATCGATGTTTCTAGCTCTCCATTCTTCTCTCTTCCTCTCTGTAAAAACTCAATAAAATATATTTTAAAAGTATATATATATATATATATATATATATATATATATATATCAAAGAAGAAGAAGAAGAAGAAGAAGAAGAAGAAGAAGAAGAAGAAGAAGAAGAAGAAGAAGAAGAAGAAGAAGAAGAAGAAGAAAAGAAAAAAAAAGAACTGGGACTTAAATTCAGATCAGCCTTTGCTCTACCCAGATTCTAAAATATATATACAACCCATTCAAAGTTAGTTTTTTGGCCCTAAGCATCACAGGTTTCTGCAGGCTTCTTGGCAGGCTGTTGGGACATCGTGTTCTTCTCCAGTCTGTTCTCTGGGGTTGATCCCAAATGACTAGGGTGTGTAAAAGCCTCTAAAGAAGGGAGTGATCAATTGCTCTAGGCAGCCTAGGCACATGCTCAAGAGCTACTTCACATACCATCAGAAAATCTAGGTCTTAGTCCTACCTTGGACCCCTCCTAGCTATAAGATTTGGAGAAACCACTTACTGGTAGTTTCCTTTGGCCTTCGTTATTTTAACTACAGGAGGAGTTTGGATCTTTTCTGCTTGATGGTCTTAGAATTATTAAGTTATTTATGGTCTATAATGGTTTGGCCAGACCTTGAATCTGATGATATGACTATGTTGTCAATTTCTATATATAGTGATAAGTATAAAATAAAGGCTTTTACTGCATACAAGGCACTCACTGTTGTAAGCACTTTTTCTGTGTGAATCTATTCAACCTTCATAGCACTAAGAGGTAGATACTGTCATTATTTTCATTATGTAGATGAAGACAATGAGGCAGAAAGTTTCAAAAGTTGCCAACCCAAGAAAAAATGTGACAGAGGGAAAAGTGAGAGAAGAAAGATAGTGGTCATAATCAACTATAATTTAAATATATTGCATGTATACATTATACTTATACAGTGATCATATGAGCACACTGCTCCAGAGCCTTGAAAGGGACCAATCCATGTGATAGGTTTCCAGGCAAAAGAAGTAAATCATGCAAATGTATGTAGAAAGGGTATCTTTGGAAGAGAGAACCACTAGTGTAGGGACTTGAAGCAAGAACAATTTGATATGTGTTCATTGAAAGAAAACCCCCATGTATAGAATGTAGCTTACCAGCTGCTCCCACTTTCTAACAAAAATGTGGTAAGAAGCTCAGTATGTAACTTCTGCCTAGAAACTCAGGAGTCACTATGATGACCTTAAAGGATTATCTAGGATCATCTAATAATCTGCAATGCCCTTGGGTTTCTGACCATGTCTCATGGAGCTCCAGAGACTGAAGCTATTCACTCCAGCCTCATTCTCATTGCTACACATTTCATGCATCTGATTCATACCTTAGATTCCTCAGAGGAATATTAGAACCAAGGGCTTTATCTCTGGGAAAGGTTAGAAACTCCATAAACCCCAACCCTGTCATTTGATCGTGGAGGACATGGAAGCTCAGAAAGAGGAAATGGTTATCCCAAAGCCACATATACACAGGAATAGAGCCAATGCAGGAACTCCAACTTCCTGAATCCCACTCTAGGGCTCCTTTAGTACTCCATGTCATGCTCAATCCTAATCCCCAGTAAGTTTTATTTCAGATATTCTTTTAAAACATAGAGAAGTTGAAAGAAGACTATCATCAATTTCTATTCTCTATCCATCTTATGAAGCAAAGATAGAGAGCTGTAGAACTTGCTCAGGGTAATGAATTCCCCATTTGCCAAAACAGATGCTTGGAAGGGGAAAGTGAATCTTTTGCAGCTACGATTCTACTAATTGAAGCTTTCACTAGAAATTGACTTTTGGTATCTCAATAAAAGAGATGATGCCTGTGTTTGCAACGAAAAAGCTACGAGATGGAAGCAACCTCTCCCCTTCATCCCTACCACCCCCATCTGTTCTCAAGTCCTCAGTACCTCTCACTTTAAGCCATTGCACAAACCTTCTGATGTTCTATTTGCCTCCAATATGTCCTCCATGGTTTTGCCCAATTCTTAAATCTTTTAATTAAGTTCTTAAAAACACTCTCCCTTGAGGCTCTTCTACCAAATAAAATTGTAGAAAGCACAGACTTTCCAAGAGTGTTAAGATCCAATCACCTAAACAAACCCTTTCAGAATCCAACACTAGCATTATAATTCCCATTTTACTCCAAATTCTGGCTCTCGTTCATGCTGTGATCCAGAAACTTGGAGTGTTCTCATTCCCACTCTGCTCTATACTTTTGCAAATGTAGATTTGCCCACATATTCTCCTCTGGCCTTTACCATTAGAAAACTTCTTCATCTCTCACAGTCTAAT
The DNA here is from genome assembly GCF_964339955.1 of Pipistrellus hanaki. Taxonomy (NCBI): domain Eukaryota; kingdom Metazoa; phylum Chordata; class Mammalia; order Chiroptera; family Vespertilionidae; genus Pipistrellus; species Pipistrellus hanaki. Next base: position 65,094,843 of record NC_140511.1, on the reverse strand, counting down.
TCTCCATCACCTCCTTTATGAAGCCTCCTAGGTCATGTCAAGTAAACAATTATAATTTCAATTTTGATTCCCCATAGTAGGTGATTTCTACCACTTCCGTGGCAGTTTTAAGATGCTGCCTGTGTTATCATTCTTTGTGAAATTATTTTTTCCCATTATAGATTATGAGCTCTCTGGAGGCAGAACTAACCTATTGATCTTTACATCTCATAAAGGGCCTAATATACTGCCTGGAGCACAATGAGTGTCAGTTCTATATTTGGTGAAAGCACAGGACTTAGAGGTCCTCAGTACCAAATCCTCTTGATTAGAATCAACCCAGGTGAACTGATCAGAAACTGAAGAGAATTTCTTCATGAAATATTCAAAGGCTCTGCCCAAACAGAGGGGGAAAGATGGAGGGTCATTAACATGCGGATTGACAATAAATAGACATTCCATAAAATTAGCTGAATAACACTGAAACTATGTGACTTTGAACAGGTTCCTGTTTATTCTGAATCTCACCTGCCAAATAAGGGTAAGAGTTAGGTATGAAGGCTGCTTGAGAAATTGAAATTCACGTTTTGGGACATAGTAGTTATACAGTAAAAAGTAAAACAGCAACTATAAGAATCAGAAAATGAATTGTAGAGCTGAGTGCTTATTACTGATTATCAGCCACCAGAGGCATGAAACTGCCATATATAGTAGCAAACATCTCTCAGAAGATGGAGGTTTGGGTCTTCATCTTGTCACCTCAAGAATTCATTAGCCCTTCAGAAAGCATCTTTACTTGAGCCGAAACCGGTTTGGCTCAGTGGTAGAGCGTCGGTCTGCGGACTGAAAGGTCCCGGGTTCGATTCCGGTCAAGGGCATGTACGTTGGCTGGGGGCACATCCCCAGTAGGGGATGTGCAGGAGGCGGCTGGTCGATGTTTCTCTCTCATCGACGTTTCTGGCTCTCTGTCTCTCTCCCTTCCTCTCTGTAAAAAATCAATAAAATATATTAAAAAAAAAAAAAAAAAAAAAGAAAGCATCTTTACTTGAGAATTTGTTTTCCAGGCTTTGCAATTATCATCAGACTAAAGATGATGCCAATGACATGAGTGTAAATAGAACTTCAAAAAAAAAAAAAAAAAAAAAAAGAGTGCACCTGGAATGAAAGACATAAAGATACTTCCAATTAGGGTGAAAGGGAACAATCAGAGATGAAACTAAAATAAGTCCCAATGCCTAGCACTGCTTAGATGAGCAAAGAGCTCAGGATTTATTTTAATTGAGACATGCACCCATCCACCTTGCCCCTCCATCACAGGGAATAAATGATAAAGTAGAATGTGAACATCTCTGGATCTTAGTTAAGCATTGATCCACCCATCTACTCTGTAATCAAGTACTGAGCATGAGTTAGTTCCATGTTTGAGAAATGCAGGAGTCATAGATCTAAAGACATAGAAGCATGGAACAGACTGACAAATCTCAGAGGGAAGAGCGGTAGGAAGAGATTAATCAAAGAAATTTTATGCATATATGAATAACCCATAGTTACAGAAAATAATGTAGTGAAGGCCTAGGAGGGGGGGAAGGGTAGACAAGGTCAATGGGGGGAAAAGAGGACGTCTGTAATACTTTCAATAATAAAGATAAAATTTGGAAAATAATAATAAAATTATGTTAAGGCCCCACAAATCCTATATAATAAAGAGGTAATATGCAAATTAACCCTCACGCCCTCACAAGATGGCTGCCTATAACCAGGCTGGCACGGGGTTTAGTGAGGGACAACCAAACAACTGAACAAGCAGGCTGTGTAGGGTGACTAGGCTGGTTGGGGGAGAAGTTAGGGGTGACCAGGCAAGCAGGCAGGAAAGTGATTAGGAGCCAGCGGTCCAGGATTGTGAGAGCGATGTCCAACTGCTGGGGATCAGGCCTAAACTGGCAGTTGGACATACCCTGAGGGGTCCCAGATTAGAGAGGGTGCAGCCTGGGCTGAGGAAACCCCCCTTCCCATGCACAAATTTCATGCACTGGGCCTCTAGTAAGTAAATAAATAAAGATCATTTTCAAACCTCCTCTCTGCCAAAATAAAATAAAATAAAATAAAAATGCAAAAATAAAAATACATGATTATGTCCTGGCCAGTGTGGCTCCATTGCTTGGGCATCCCTCTGTGTACCAAAGAGTTGCTGGTTCATTATCTGGTCAGATCATATACCCAGGTTCTGAGTTGATTCTCAGTAGGGGACATGTGCGAGGCAGCCCATCTATGTTGTGCTCTCATATCAATCTTTTTCTTTTCTCCCTTCTTCTCTCTAAAAATCAATAAAATATTTTTAAAAGGCATGATTCCTATCCTCAAACAATTCATAGTCCACTAGAAGAAAGATGACAATGCTAGCAAGATATGACAAGACCTAGAATCGCACTTGCCGGAGGGACAGGGAGAACACAAAAGAAGAGTTTCAGTTTCATCAAGATTGACCATGAAAAAGTCAAAGTATTGCTCAAACTGAGTTTTGAAGAATGAACATGAGTCCCCTCCCAAGTCAGCATGGTGTGCACATGCAAAGGCAGTGTCCTTCTCTTTGGGACTCTACATGTAGTCTAGTAGCAGGAGCAGAGAAAATGCAGAAGAGTGGCAGGTGATAAACTTCTAATGCATAGTTATCGCACATTTTCCCTCTCTGGGTATCTCTAAGAATGCCTAATATGATGTTTGACACAGATGTTCTCAGAAGGTAAGTGGTGGTTATCAATCTCATATTATCTGTAGACTTAATCTCCTTGTGTGACAGAGCAGAATCAGAAGTATACTTTGTGTGTGGTCAGATAAGAGAACTGAAGAACCCTCAGCCATGGCTTCTTTTTATCTTCCACTGGATATTATCTAAAGCAAGTGTTCCTCAACTACTCTATTAAATGTTTTGTTTTCATTCAAATTGTAAAAATAATACATGTATTAGAGTGGTGAGCCAGTTATCAAGTTTTGCCATGCCTTTTGGCATTCAAGTTTTGTGTTTGTTGTTTTGAACATCTTAACACAGCATGATCAGCCAAAGTGATACCTTTTTACTTCTAATTCAATATTTTTTGGAATCCATGCCCTCAAATTTGATAATAACTTGACCTGTAATTCCTGAAGATAAGGATATGAAGACCCATAGAGGAGAAATGGCTTTGTAATGCATTCAGCTAGTCCGTAATGGGGACTAGAACCTCAGATGCCTGAATCAATGCTTTCCCTGTCATAGTTAAGCCATCACACCCCTGAATAGTTACCCACCAGTCCCATGACTTGCAGGATCTTTAAGTACAGATCCAAGTTCATAATTCACAATAGTGCAAATTATGAGTTTCAGCTTTCTGTTTAGCTTGGACAAGGTCTATGCCTCACCTCTCTGAGAAGCAAGCAGAAAGGATCAGGATAAATTACACTAGCTTAGGATAGTAAAATTCACTTTAAAAAAATCCATATTCTCTGATCCTCTCCTATGTCAAAATTTGTGACTTCAAACATACAAGAAATATTTCTAATGAGATGGTACCATGAAACTTCAGAGCCTAAAGTAAGTATTGCTTTTTTTAAATTATTTTTTAATTAAAGTTTACATTTAATGTTATTTTGTTATTAATTTCAGTGTAAGTATTACTTTTTTTATCCATTTAAAGGAAGTAGAAATTGCTTTCCTAGTAGGAATTTTAAAAGCAGAGCAATCAATCAATTTACACTGTGCCTTATACACATTTGATAATTAATAAGTAGTTGTTGAATGAATAATAAATTGATGTTACCTAAAACATCTAATGCAATAAATAGTCTAGCTTGGAACTGGAAGGTGAGTAAACCACAGGGTGTGGGGATTCAGGAAAATCACCTGGGGAGCTTTTGGAAAACTCAGACTCTGGAACCTCACCTAGACTAATTAAATAGGAATTTCCACAAGCTGACACTCAGAATTCAACATTTACAAAAGTTCTTTCCAAATAAACTCTTGACATATTTTTCAGAGCAAAAGATTCTAAGTTGAAATGATGGAATCAGCTATGGTAATCAATTAAAATCCTACATGAGATGCAAGAACTTTTGGATCATAGTAACTGACACCAGCTGTCCCTTTCCTTCTTCCAGATGTTTTCTCTGCTCAAGACCCCACTTATTCATTCTCTGTGGGGGAAAAAAAAAACAAAAACAAAAAACTTATCATTAAATGCTTATCATTCTAGACCAGGGAAATAAAGTATTGAACACAATATAAATGGCCATTTTCTCATGGAAACCATATATCTCAGTCAGGCGAGTACTTACTAGAGTTCTATCCAGAATATTTTTCTGAATGTATGCGCTTGACTTTCATTCCTTGTATCTCCTTACTTCTCACCCTTGCTACAAAGAAGCATTTTTGGCTTCCTGGTCCCAATGGTGGAAAATATCTATTGACAACAGTTCTCTAAATGTACATCTCCTCCATTCAAAAAAATAGTAAATCCAAAATAAAAGCTCACTGGCTCAACCTGGTCTCCTGGACTAGACACTGTGGCCTAGAAAAGAGGTATCTCATTACAAGGGCATGATTGCTCCAATGGAACTATATCATCAGAGAGAGATTGGAGAGAGTCTATTATAAGGAGATAATGGACATACAATTTGATACATTTCAACCACAGTTCTCTGAGGGCCATCCAAGCACTTCAGTGCTTCAATGCTATACCATTCATTTGGGTTGCCTAGAGTTTTATTTGCTTATGGTCCAAATTTTAGCTCTGTTCAGATAATTAGGTTATTATAGTCATTCTTTCATGATTCACTCATAAAACATTTATTGGGCATTGACCTTGGCCTGGTCCTGAGGATAAGAAGAAACAAGCATAAATGTGCTTCTCTTGGTGCTTACACTTTACTAAAGCAGGCAAACATGTAGACACAAAATGATCATTTTTTTTGTGGTGGAATCATGTACCAAGCACCAAACGAGCACAAGAGGGTCATAGAAATCTTCACATATTTCCTTAAATGGGTCTTAATGGATACAAAGAAGTTTTCCAGCTTAGACTGAGTAGGGAGGCTCCCAAACAAAACAAACTGTGAAAACAAAGTTAAGTACTGTGTAGCAGAAGGAAGTGTCATGGGTGAGAGGTGAAGTAGTACCTGTAGCTAAAAGATTAGTCACTTTATAAGTATCTTCCCAGCCCTACCACTTATGAGGTGGGTGCACTTGGGCACGTTGTCAGATTTTCTGTACATATCTCACAGGATTGTTGTGCGAGTTAACATTTGCAATGCATGTGAAGTGTTTAAAATAATACTGACATATCTTGAGTGCTTAATAAATGTTTTAATGTTGTCATCATCGTCATTTTTTCAGACAAAGGTGTCATTTGTGGGTGAATTCATTTTACTTGTGTGAGAAGACCCCATTTTGTTTATCATCATGCCATAGTCATTGAGATTTGGACTTGGCCCAGGGCACAAAGCAGTCAGTTGAAGATCACATGCATTATGTTGCTGACAAGGTTATGGTGGATCTTACAGAATTAACAGAGGAATTTCCAGTGTAATCTCACTCACCACAAAATCACATGCTGCTTTTGCATAGTTGTATAGTCTAATCATAAGGTGCCAATTCTACTATGTTTGGTTAAAGACTCTTTCTGACTACAGCCAAGACCCCACCTTGGAGACTGTGAACCAGAATACAACCACATTTTCCCAAAGAAATGTTCCAAAGCATGAATTAGTCTTGAAAACATAGCACCATATCACATAGACAAAATTTCAACTTTGGAACTATTTCTTACATATTCTGAGGACTTTGGTTCAAGAGATGTGATCAATGCCCTCCCCCCTTAGATTTGGGTAGGAATTAAAGAATTCTTTCTATTTCTTCCCCTCGTTTCTCTATCTCTTCAATCAAGTACCAAAAATGGGGACAGTAACATTTGAACTGAAAACTCACCCCAGAACCACTTCCTTTGCTAATTCTATTTACATTTTCTCCTAGCATGGCCTTTGTAAGCTTGCTTCTTCTATACAAATAATGCTCTTCCTACTAAATCTGCCAGTCACTGTACAGATGGTATTCTTTACTCACATGTTGAATGGAAAACCATAGTAAATTGCTACCTTCATAGGAATATGTCTAAATTTTACCTGCAGAGCAAGTTACTCTGGCTAGTTAAATCTTCCTTCTTCAATGTGAAAGAAAGACAAAGATAGAGATAGAGACTCACACACATGACTTAGAGAAAGAAACAGTGAGATCTTGAAAAATACAATGCTATCTATCTTTTCTCTTAAAGGGACATGGTGAAGAGGCATACTTTATTAATCTCTGAGATGTCCAAGAAAGGAAGGAAAATATATGGAATAAAGAAAAGAGGAAGAAAAGAAGAAGATATGGCAAAGTGAAGAAGAGAAGGAAAAGGAGAGAAGAAAGATTAAGACATCAGTTGTGGGATATAGTCTGTTTCACTATATTAATATGTTAAAGTAATATTTGTCCACACACTTGACCCCATGCATCCACAAGGTATGTAGAAAGGGTATATAAACACCTCAAAATGTGGCTTCCATGTCCCAGAGGCCAAATGACATTCCTTAAGGTTCACCAAATATGGGTTTCATGGGCCTATGGTCTCATGAAATCACATGATAAACTTACAGGATTTTTCAAAATTGAGATGAGATACTGGATACAATTGAACAAAAAGCAAAGTTTCCATGAAGTTTTAAAATAAATCTCTTTTAACCAGTCACTTGAAGCCACATGAAGAATGACCATCAGGGCATTTATTTGTTTTCCTTGAACATTAGAGAGTCTTTAGGAGAAAAAACCTAAGGAGTGATTTCCACCTTCACCATTTTTGAGCTATGTAATCCCTCTGAGCTATTTAATCACTCTGAATCTGATTTCCCCTACCTGAGAAATGGCACTAATAACAAACTAATAACAATAAAAAGAAAAACATTGTTATTACTACATGAATAATAATGATAATAACAAAGTCTCTGGCAAACCTAAAACTCAATCCCATTCTTTTGCTCATTCATTCATGCATTTATTCATTTGTTTATAACAAATATTTAGTGAGGAGCTGATCCTAGGTCAGACTCTACAAATAGAGTGATGAACCAAACAATAAAAAATTCTGCCCTCCTGGACCTTAGAATGTAATTTCCTACTCTGTCCTCTAGCCTTCCTCATCTCTTCTTTGACTAGGTGAACACAAAGTATCCATGCTTATTTTTCAGAAATAGGTCTTCATTTATTTTATCTCTCTATGGAATAAGGCAGTAGCTGACACCACAAGAATGTGGTTGTGTTGAGTCTGTGAGAATATAAGGTTATGCTGCCCCACCTGGATCCTGCCTATGGCAGGGCCTAGGCCAACCAGTTGTCAGCTGACAGGGGACCAGGTGAGTGCTGGGAGAATCTGACTCAAGCAGTCCTGCCTGAATGTCCACATTGAGATAATGAGACTCTTCAAAGCCAAAGCAGCAGGAGGTAATTGGAGTGTTTTTTAAACAAACTTTGTTGAATGATAAAGCAGCACCCCAAAGCAGTTGCCCTGGGAAAACTGGGCGTGTAGTTCATGCAAGTCCTTCCATTCACACAGAGCCAGGGCGTGTCCCAAACCAAAGGAACCCTTCTGGAAAACCGATCAACCTGTGATAAGAATGGGTATGCTCATAGGCACTTGTATAAATAATGTCAGTCCTTAAGGACCTCAAAACACTTTATTATAGGTAGGTAGATAGCGATTAATCATACTGAGTCAACAGAAAAATTGAATCCCCTTACACTCAGTCCCACATTCTACATGATTCTGTTATTAAGTAGAGCAATTATATTTTTCTGTCTGAGGAAATGGATCCAGTTGAAAGAGTTCTCATGGAGACCTTGGGAAATCTTGCACTTCCTGTAAAATCACAATTGTAACAAATTTCTGCTTTAAAACTACATTTCCATCTCTATTATCTCTTTTGAGGCTCAGGACACTTTAAAATAGGAGCAGAATATGTATCATTATACCCAGTTCACTGGAGAAGGAAACTGAGGTTCAGAGAGAATAAGTGACTTCAATAAATGTTCTCAGCTTTTAAAAAGAAAAGTGTGCTCAGTCCTGCTGATGCCAAAACCAGAGTTTTCTCAATTTCTGTGCAGTTTTCAAACTTTTTCTTTCTTTATTAGTAGGGTTTGAATCCTCAGGATCAAAAAGTGGCATAGACTGTTGCAGAATTTCTTTTTAAATGTTTTCATTTTTTACCTAATGCTCTGATTTTGAGGACATGACTATAGGATTGTGCATAACATGGACTTTTTGTGTTGGTTTATGACATTGCAGAGTTGGAGAATGTTCACGTATTGATTTGAAAGGAGACAAGGAGTCTGGATATGAGATTCCAAGAGGTAGAAGATAAATCAGAGAACCAAGCCCATAACAGTGTGAGGAGGAAAACTCAACCTGCTTCTTCAGTCTGTGGTTTGTACTTGGATACTCCCCACCCCCACCCCCCACCCCCCATCCCCGCACTACTTCAGTTACCAAACTGATATACGCTTGTATCTTTTTCTTCACCACTTGACCATCTTCCTACTTTCTTTAAGAAAACAGAGGATACTATGCTAAGTGAAATAAACCAGTCAGAGAAATATAAGTATCATGTGATTTCCCTTCTAAGTGGAATCTAATGGACAAAATAAACAAATAAGCAAAAAAGAAACAAATCCATAGATATAGAGAACAGATTGACAGCAGTCAGAGGAGAGGGAGGTTGGGGGACTGGGTGAAAAGGAGAAGAGATTTATCAATGCAAATTAGTAGCTGCAAAATAGCCACAGGCCTGTAGATTACAGCATATGGAATGCAGTCAACAATATTGAGATAATTATATAAAGCCAGCGGGGACTACTCCATAAAGTACTTGATTTTCTAACCACTTTGCTGTATATCTGAAACTAATAGAGAATAATATTGAATGTCAACTGTAATTGAAAAATAATAATAATAAAAATAAAACAGAATTATTGTAAAGATGCCGTATATAGCTATAGCAAGTGCTCATCAGATATTTGCAACAATTGAATAATATGCTGACTCAGAGATTAGAGAGTAATACTAGTAGCTAGCAATTACAGATTACTTAATACATGCTAAGCCCTTTAAATGAATTAACACATTTAATCTTCACCCAAAAAATGCCATGAGGTATTCAGTATTATGAGCATTGTTATGGAGCGAGTCCCCAAGAGATGGACCACCAAAGCCAATTTGATTAAGCCAGCAAGAATTTATTACAGATTTGAATCCAGGCTCAAACCGTGGCTGACGCAGCAGTCAGCAAACACCCAGGTAAGAGCCCCGATGGAGGGGCAGTCCCTCCAGAGCTCTCACACAAAAACACAGACAAACACACACCTACCGCAGCCAGTCAGACTCTCCGGATCAGGGTCCCTCATGGTCCTGGCTGGGGATCCCAGACGAATTCATGATCCCCAAGGACCACCAGGGAGCCGAGTCCGATGCAATAAACAAAAGGGCCTTTTCCATGCTAGCATGGGCTCAGTCCCACTCACGCCAGCAGCATGGCGGAAGAGAGCGAATTTCGCCCAGTCCAGGGGTTTTACTCAGGTCGGTGGTGATGTCACTGCCTCGGCTAACCCTAATTGGCCCCTCAGGACAAAGAACTGGCCATCCTTATCTGTTCCTAAATCCTAAAGACTAAATTCTAAAGACTGGGGACAGCCTGCAGGGTTGATTCCCAGTCACACCCTGCTGGACATTGGAATGTGGCCCTATCTTGCCCATAATACAAAAGCAGAACTCAGAGGTTAATCTCTAAAGGTTATCTACAGTTTCTACCCCTGAAGCTACTGAGTCAGTGGGAGTCAATTTCCTGTAACTACCCTATTGTTTAAGCAAGTAATCGAAGGTCAAAGTCAGATAGCAAGGTTAAAATTCAAACAGCAATTTTTACCCAAATACTACCATATTTCAAGCATCATCCTTATTTTAGAAAAATCTGAGGTTAGGATACCTGTCTAAATTCACAGAACTAGAAGCAATAGTCCTGAATGTGAATTCTCTCAAAAAGAAACTAAATGCTTTCCAGAGAAAAGGAAGTTTTATTTACCTCTCATCTCCAGGCTATTTACCATGGCAACTAGAAAATGATAAATTCTTTGTAAACCTTTGATAAATTCTGTAAAGGTCCTTAATGTCAGGAGAAACTACTATATGGGTCTGACAAGCTTCAGGCTGAGATGTAGGGTAACGGGATTCTGAAGGCCTGCCTTTGGTCTAACCTGTCTGGCCCAAGGATACTACCTCAAATCTCTTGAGTAAGTGAATACATATATTCAAGTCATGGTTAATCTCCAGTCTGGCTTCCTATGAAAAGAAAAAAGGTCAGAAACACTCACCTTGTAGTTTAAAAGCTGATGAAGCCCTGGAGCACAATGCTAGCCCTCTGGAAGCTACTCAATAACAGGCTCAGATTGATCTGTAAATAACTTGATTGATTTGAAATGACTCCACTGGCAAAAGATGCTAGCTTCTCAAAAAACTCTATATGCGATTGATAGTCCAGAATCCTGTCCTTATAGAAAATCATCAGCTTTACCTCTGAGGTAAGGCACCTATCTTATTTCCCCCAGAGTTAGAATATCGTGGGGAAGATGAATTGCTTTGGGGGAATCAGCTCTCCAGAGGCTGATCTGGGAATGATTTGCACACAACCAACACATACCCAGGTTCTGATGAACTTGCATCTATTCTGAAAAGGAATGATTATTGGGAGCCCAGTGAGCTGAGGACTTTTGCTAAGAAAACCTCCAGTGTCAATACTTTCTGAGCCTTGCATGAGGAGAAACTGACTCTCAACAAGCAAAAGGTCATGTGCTCTCCATCTGTGACAAGGCCAGTATAGGAACTAGCTGTAGGCTACAAGAGGTCCCTCTGGGAAGGGCAAATTCATTCCTGTTGGCCAGAAACACTCTACAGCTATTTACACATAACCTACACAGAAGCCCATTGTTACACTTACCTATAAAATGAGGCTGGGAAAGTTTGCTCATCTTTTCATAGACTATTAAACTTAAAGCATTGTTGTCAATTTCAACTTCCAATGTTACATATAAGGAAGCTCAGCCTCAGTGAAGGTACAAGGCCAGCAGTTAGTTGGAGACCACGCTATAACCAGCATCCTAGTCACCTAGTCAGTTTTTACCACTGTAGCAGGCACTTTCTTTCTCTACTCCATACCACTTCCTTCTTTCTTATCTGCTCCCTCTTTTTGTATCTCATTTTGGGGTCCAGCCACTTGGTAGAGGTCTACCAAAAACACATTCCAAGAAAGTTTATTGCTGGCCAGCGAGCAAGGAGTGCACCAGGGGTCATTCCCCAAGCTGTTTCTCGCTAAGAACAAAAGACCAAATGGTTTTATAGGGCTGTTGCTTACATCGTAGCATGTTGAGGTATGTTTCGATGAGCATGCACAGTAAATGGACATGGCTAGATATGCATCACATGCACAGAAAACAGCAGGTAATCCCTCACCTGGGGGAAATTTTTAGTATTACCATGAGGGCGTAAGAAAGGAAATTCCAATTGAGGCTATCGAAGTGTCTTCTGATCCATTTCAACTGATTTCTGGAGGTTTTCTAGCAGCTTTTCTTGTTTCTTTTTTTAGAAATTTTTTAATATATTGATTTCAGAGAAGAAGGGAGAGGAAAAGATAGAAACACTAATGATGAAAGAGAATCATTGATCAGCTGCCTCCTGCAGGCCCCCTATTGGGGACCATGCCCACAACTCAGACATATGCTCTGACTGGGAATCAAACTATGACCTCCTGGTTCACAGGTTGACATTCAACCACTGAGCCACACCAGCTGGGACATCAGCTTTTCTTACCTTTACCTTCTGGCCTTGAAGGAAAACATCTAAGACAAGCAGTAAGAATCAATCAGTCAAACAAGCATAGCAAATATTTAGGTAACTACGTAGGCTTTCTCCTAGTTCTTAACCCCTCTGTACCAGCTGGGTAGGCTATAATTTCCTTCATATTTATCCATTTCTCTCCCACTACCCTCTCTCTCTCTTTATTCCACATAATTGAGTAAAACAGGAGTCAGTTCCTCCTGAAAGAAGGTAGAACAGAACTCCTAGCTTAAAAAGTCCCAGATGTCCCCTTTATTTTAGGTTGGACAAAAGGTAGAATCAAAAGAGTTTCACCTTCCATAGTCAAACACCTCTGGTCTCTCTTCCTGGGCCTTAACAATGAAAACTTTTTCTATAATATTTATTTTAAAACAAATAAAATTATGTAAGGCTTGGAGGCCTGAGAGAATAACAAACACAGGTGACTACCTTCCAAAGCAAAAATAAAAATATCTACAATAACAATAATAACAGCTGTTTCATCTATTGCATACCGCTAGATATTAGATACTATGCTAACTTTTTCCATCTATATAATAAAACCCTAATATGCAAATAGACTGAACAGCAGAATGACTGGTCACTATGACACACACTGACCAACAGAGGGCAGATGCTCAATGCAGGAGCTACCCCCTGGAGGTCAGTGCACTCCCACAGGAGGATGCTACCCCCTGCCTCTCCCACCTCCCCTGCAGGTGGGCAGTAAGAAGTGAGGGGTCCTAGACTTTAAGAGGAAGCAGACCTAAGCCAAGCAGGCAGACATCCCCTGAGGGTTCGTGGATATACTGCAAGCCTCTAGTATATAATAGAATTTAATCTCCTTTGCAAACTTCTGTAAATACCAAACACTTATGTTAATTTAATGTAGTTCTGAGAATTGTGCTTATTTTTTCACTTTACAGATGGAAAAATAAAAAACCATAAAAGTAAAGTAATTCACATCATGTTGTACAGCTAATAAGTGGTAGAACTCAAATATAGTCCCAGATTCTTCTAGCTCCAAAATGCATTTTCTTTCTTTCTTGGGTGCCCTATTTAAGAAAAACACACACACACACACACACAAAAACACACACACAAAAAAAACACACACACACAAAAACTATATATTATTCAATTTATACATCAAAATATCAGCCTTGTTTATAGTTGGACATTTAAGCCATTTCTGATTTTTTTTAAAATATATTTTTATTGATTTTGTACAGAGAGGAAGGGAGAGAGATAGAGAGTTAAAAACATCGATGAGAGAGAGTCATCGATCAGCTGCCTCTTGCACACCCCCTACTGGGGATATGCCCACAACCAAGGTACATGCCCTTGACCGGAATTGAACCCAGGACCTTTCAGTCCCCAAGCCGACACTCTATCCATTGAGCCAAACCGGTTTCAGGCATTTCTGATTTTTAACAGTTATAAATCATACTGGAATAAATCCCTAAGTACATAAATCTTGGGCTGAAATACTAATGATTTACTCAGTATCAATTTCTAAATATGAGAATAGACTTTTCCTATTATTTCTTTTTAACATTAAAACACCACCACCACCCTGTAATCTCTTCTTCACCTCATTTCTAAACCCCTGAGTCAATACCCTAGATTCAGAGAACTGAATGGAAAGAGTTGGGGATTTAGAATCAGAAAATCTGGATTTACTTCTCATTGATAAAATGATTATGGCTCATCTTACCTGAGGTCTCCAGCCAGTGTTTTCTCAGCTGGAACATGAGGTACTTGCAGCACCTCCCTCAAAAAGTTAATGTGAGGATTCAACCAGATAAAGCATGTGACCAGGGTTTTGTATTATAAGTAAATCATGTTTTCTAACAAACAGCTGCCACTATTACTTCCAGGTGTGTTAACAGACTTGGACAGCTTTCAAAGCGAAATAAAAGAGAGAAACTGGTTTATTGCTGACGTGCTCTTTTGGTAAATATAAACTTTTTTTTTTTTTTAAAGTTTAAAAGCCCTGGGGAGAAATAGCTGTCAAAAAGATCATTTCCCAAGTCCATCAAGCTTTCATGACATCCTAGAGATTTTGAAAGCTTCTGCTCACATGTTGAATTAATAAATCTGAATGTGTTCATTCAGAGAACTAGGAACCCAACTTACCTTGATGCCCAGCAGGAGGTTATTTAACAGAGCCTGGCCCCTCCTCCTGGGGAGAAGGAGGGCAGGCAACAACATTGTGCCCGACTACCATTGGTCACAAGCCTTTACTTAAGGACTTAATGGTGACAGATGCTGCTAAGAGACCAGCCAGCAGGGAGAAACGTGAGGAGAGAAAGGTGGTTCAGCCTCCATCCAGGTAGAAAAGATTCAGACAGACAGAAGTGAGAAACTGGGAATGTGTTCACCATCAAGTTTAGGAAGAGAGAATTAGGCTAAAAAGAAATGTTCTGTGCAGGCATCATACTACAAATGGAATAAAAGGGAAAGAGAGACTAGTTTATGATCCAATTAGAGGTGAGGATTAGAAGTTTCAGGAGTCAACCCAGAAATCTCAGGGGTTCTATGATGATGCAGATTGGAGAAAAGCATGCAGGCAATGGGAGCCTTGTAGGAAAGAATCAGCTGCCCGTAGGGGAGAAGCATCCGGCAAATGACAAACCAGAAGCAAATGGCAAAGCAGAGGTCTCCCCAAAGCAGGAGGCAGATGGAAAAGGTGACACACCTAGAAAGAGCCTCAACTTGTACAGTTGGCAGGAGATCCAGAGACACAATCAGGAGGCCGACCAGTGGCTGGTGATCAATCGCAAGGTCTACGATGTTACTAGCTGGGCAGACCGACATCCAGGTGGCCGTCGGGTTCTCAACCACTATGCCGGGGAAGATGCCACGGTAAGGGAAGCCAAGTTCTATCCTCTCTGTTCCAGCTGCTGGGTGGGTGGAACCTTGACTCTCTTCCCAAAAGCATGTCAAGTAGGTGCTCAAGCTCCACAACAGTTCATCTCCTCCCAAACTAATTTTTCAGGATTTCTAACCAGCAAGGATTCGGAAGCAACTTAAGCCTCAAGGTCTAGCTGTTATCTGAATCAGGTTTGGATGAGCTCAGATATTGACAGTGGGTATTATATTTGTGTATTCTGGTTTTCGTTTTGTTCTTGGTGTTTTGCTTTGAAATGGAGCTGTTTTATAAGAAGAAAGTTACAAATAGATGAGTAAAACCTGAAGAAAAAAAATGTACGCAAGTGTAAATTTCTCAGGCTCTTTAATTTGGAGTGTTAAAAAAGGAAGTCGGTGATTCATCTGTTTGGCATAAAAATGCCGTTAATAACAATGATGAAAGCCTACAATTACATAGGCTTTTAGACTCTGCAGAGCTCTTTTGTGTCTTGCAGTTCACTCAGTGTCAAAAGGTAATACAACTCACTTTTATGGAAGAAGAAATTAAAATCAGAGAGGATAACTGATTGGCCCAAGGTCATCCAACAGCTGAGCTCAGATTCAAAAACTTTATCTTTCTTAGATTCCAATCTTCCGCTTTTCTTCACTACTTCTCCTCATCACATTTCCCCACCAAAGCAGCAAGGGGGGGAAAAAAATAGTGTAACATTTATTGGATGCCTAGAATACCTTAGATACATTCAAATGCATCACCTCACTTAAACCTCACCATGTGGAAGGTGGATGCCATCTCCATATTACAGATGAGAAAATTAATATTCAAAGAGGCAAATGATGCACACAGCCACCAAGTAATGTTGCCAAATTTTGAAATCGGGGAGGTGTTTTACCATA
The DNA here is from genome assembly GCF_964339955.1 of Pipistrellus hanaki. NCBI lineage: Eukaryota > Metazoa > Chordata > Mammalia > Chiroptera > Vespertilionidae > Pipistrellus > Pipistrellus hanaki. Next base: position 65,079,175 of record NC_140511.1, on the reverse strand, counting down.
AAAACCTTTGTAGCTGAGTCCGTACAAATAAAATTTCCATCTAACATTTAATAGGAAGGTCTTTTGAATCCTTAGATGCATTTAGGAAGCCTTTTTTAAATTTTCTATAAGGAAGATTGTTTTTTTGCAATTAGGGATGTTATTGCCCATATTACACAGATGAAGAAATGAAAGTAAAAAGATATAACTAACCTTGCCCAGTCAGAATGGCTCAGCGGTTGAGTGTCCACCCAGGAACCAAGAGGTTACCATTCAGGGTACATGCCCAGGTTGTTGGCTCAATCCCCACTGAAAAGTTCAGCTTTTTATTGAGAAAATGAGCATGTACTTGTAGCAAGAGATGGGAGTACCTTTGTATCAGGAAGATAGATGGTGGGTAGGAATCCAGAAAGCTGAGGATAGAAGTGAGGTGGAAAGAATGTGTACAAGAGTACAAAGAGAAAGGTAACAAAAATAAAATGAAATAAAAAATACTTTAGATCCCTGTGTGTCCCTTCCCTCATTCCTACAACTCAGAGAAAATATGGTATTGCTTTCCTAACTCAAGTCATAGAATAAGCTCAGGGGATATGTTGGAAAATATGTGGGTCTCAGCCACCATAAAAATCATGAATAAATTCTAAGCTAGAGGCAACTCAGATGATAAATCTGTAATTTTCTGATAATTTTTTACCTCCCAGAAGTTAGGAAAAGACCATGTTTCTGATCTAATTTTAGCCAACAAGGAGAATTGATTAATAAAATAGAAACTATAAGAACTCCAGGGATTAATATCCTGAGAATGACAATCCTATGCATGTTCAGTCATGATGGACCTCAGACATTAGGAAAGTGAATCCAAAAATGTTCAAAGTAAAGATTCTCCAAGGGAAAGTGGCTCAAGATGATTTGGAGGTGCTGGGAAAATTCTGACAACCACAATATGCTGTGACTACTCCGTGTATGGAGAGCCCGGGGTTTGAGATCCATTCTATGAACCTGGGAAAGTTATTGGAATTCTCTGCACCTCAGCTTCACTGTCAGCATTACCCAACTTACTGGTTTATGGTAAATGGGACAGATGCTTATAAAGTGTTTTAAAAAATGTTGGACACTTTAATAAAGTTTCATTCCATTGTAGCTACAACTATTCATATCTCTGACATCTAAAGTGATTATTACTTTCTGTTTACTACCAGCTTAGAAATCCTGATTCAATTTGTTTCCATCTATTGAAAAGAACGGCTACAAGGTGGAGGGCATCATGCTCTCTAGGGAAGGAGAGCAGAGCAAAGTCAGAGGCCTTGATGTCCAATACTCTCTCTACAACTTGAGAGGTCTTTATGGTTATGCTCTGAAAGGAAAATGTAGACCCAAAAATGGTCTCTTTGTGTTGGCCCTGGACTTATGACTATACCTGTCCAGGGTATGCACCTTTTCTTTTTTTATTTACACAGTGAGTGAGAAAAATAACTCTATCCTTATCCCTGAGGATGAAAAGAAATCTGGGTGAGTTCATATGACATTCTCTGCTCCAAATTGGCTCTCTCCCAAGAAAATACCAAAAACTTCATTCTCTTCACAAATCGGCCTACGCACAACTCATGCTCTACCCAAAATATGAGGCAAACTGGTTCTAGCCATTTCTTTGGGGCAGATAAAATCTGTAAAGGGCGAGCAGAGAAGAAATTACTCAGAGGTGGTAATGGGTGTCTGTGGTTGGGTATTGAATATTCTGATGAGCTTTTCTGAAGTAGTAAATCAAGGTTCTAGTTACTTTGTTTTGTGACTCATGCATATATTTGTTATCCCTTTTTTTTTTTTCTTTCCTGAATTTTGGGAAATTTTAACCCACCTCAGATGAATTAAGTAATATAAAAATGCAGTCATTTAATGATGTCTGATTCCAAAAGTGTAGGCACTTAACCACTTATCTAGCTTCTCAGTAGATTTTGGAATGACTAAATAAATGAACATAGGAATTAATGAACCTATGGGGAAGACTGAGTAGCAGTATTATTCACGTTTAGAAAAAAGACCAAGGCTTGAAAAATTAAGTCATCTTCCCAATATAAACCAGCCTGATCCCCTACTAACCTGCACGGTGACTTTGGGTGGTTATAGCTGAAGCTGGCAAGCAGAGTGCTGGCTGAATTTCAGCCCATACATTCCCTCCTGGCTGGGTGCCTTCATGCAGGGCACAACCTGGATACAGTACTTGAGTTGTAAAGGCAAGATTTTGTCTCTGGCATTACATACTTTTCTCTTCCACTAGGAATCATACTGCTTTTACAGTAAGGCACATATCTTTGTCCCCCATTAAAAAGTAGCAAAAAATTATAAGGATTTCCAACCTATTTGTGAAAAATCACATTTTTTTCTCTGTGTATATTGTTTTGAAAATAATAAATTTTGATATAAATTTATGAATAGATTAGGGATATAGATGATGGTTGAGAAGATATTCAAAAGGCTAACAGATGAAAATGAGAGAGGCTAAAGCAGGAGAAAGGTAAAAAATGAGAGATACAGAAGATAGGAAGGAGATAGAATATATAAGACCTATATCCTCTGAGTTCAACACTTTGATAATCCCAACTTTCTCCTTGTTAGAAAAACTCTATATTCAGCCCTAGCGGGTTTGTTTAATTGGATAGAGCATGGGCCTGTGGACCAAGGGGTTTGACGCCAGTCAAAGGCATGTACCTCCATTGCAGGCTTCTCCTCAGCCAGGGCCCTGGTTGGGACATGTGCAGGAGGCAACCAAGTAATGTGTTTCCTTCGTATCAATGTTTCTTTCTCAGGTGAGGATTAAAAAGAAAAACCCTATATTCATTTATTCATTCATTCATTTCCCTTATCCATTAGACATCCAAGATCACATGCCATACCCCAGGTATACTGATAGATGGTATATATATATAATGGAATCAATAGCACATGGTCCCAATCTTCAAAAAACTCAAAGGCCACTAGAGAAGGGGTAGAGACACAGGTTGCTTACAGTATAATTTGAAAAGTTTTAGGAACAATGTGTCATAGGAGCCCAGAGGAGATCATGAATAATTGTCCTGGGTGGGTTCAGGGTGGAAATATTTCATTTGGATCATGAAAGGTGAAGAGAGCTTTTGTGTAGAGAAAGCAGAGGATTGCAATGAAGGCAAGGGAACAGGATTGCAATGAAGGCAAGGGAACTGTAGAACCATGAAGAGGTGTGAAATGTTTATTGAATTGGGAGAGATCCAGTTAATATCATGGGGTTCAAGAAGGGTCTGATGAAAGCTAAGCCTAGGGAGAGAGGTTGAAACCCGAGGCAAAATGATTCACATGATTGCAACCTTAGGTGGGGAGACACCATTACTCTATGCTCAGCAGAAACATTCTGATGTTAACACCATCCCCCCAAAATCTGATGCTGCTCCTCTCTTGAGAAGTCTTTCAAAAATATATACACATGTTAAGGCTGGAATGGCCCTTTACATCTTTGTGGCTTTAAAGTCACAAAGCCCTGAATTCAAATCCTGACTCTACTATTCACTGTGACATTGGGCCAGACATTTCTCCCCTCTGAGACATGGTTTCTTTACCTTTACAAGAGAATCAATGAAACCTCACAGAACTAAGATGATGATTGTGAATTGGCCCATAGAGCACCTTGTACATAGGATACATTCATAAATATTGGCAGTATCTCTTTTCCCCTTCATTTTAGCCCCTCTCCTTCCTCCAGCAGGAACATACTTGCCCAAGAATGTTGGTAACAGAACTCGTTTTTGCAGGTCTTTCAGGGGGGGATTTCATAACTGACTCAGCATTCAGTCTCTGTTAGGAAATTCTTCTAAATCAAATATTCTAAGACTAGCTAAACTTTTTTTATTGTAATTGCCCATCAATACAATGAAAAGAATTCCACAGAGAAGGGCAATGCCTATTATTCTGGAACACTGTGTAGGTCTTCAGTACCTGTTATCACAGTACTGACTGGTGAACCTTGCCGTGGGTCAGAAGAAACAATGAACCCAGAGGAATGTGATTGTCAGCACACTGTTCCAGGACTTTGATGACTGCTCAGAATAAGATGAAATTGCAGTAGCTTACCTCTCCTTTACACTTTGATCTTTATCTATCAGAATGCTTTTCATTCTAATCTGCTCCCAAACAGCAAGCAGACCATGATTTTTCAGTATGGATCATCAGAAAATACTTTAAACACTAAATGATTCTCTTCATGGTTAGGAAAACTAAGTTTCAGAATCATTGAATGTGACAATTAAAAACACGTTTGAAATAATATAGTTTGGCATTTTCCAAGGGGCTTAGAGGAGGTGTGCAGAAGCAGAATGGACAGTTGAGGGTAGACTGGTTTTAGCAGATACAAATCTCTTTTCACATCAGTGAATCTAGGTGAAATAAGTCCAAAGAGTTGATATTTCAGCTTTCCAATTAACACCTTATTCGTTATATAAGCACCTTTTTATAAGTAGGGAATGTAGTTCTTGGCTATATCTAAAGTGGCTCTATGATTTAAAGATGGTGAATTATCATATTCACCAAAATAATTCAGAGCTCACAACACATTAGGAATTGGAGTATAGGGAATAAAATATCTGAATTGCTGTCATGCAGAGAGGATAAGTAGTAAGTTCTTATCACTAGAGATAAGAAAGATAGCTAACATATATTGAGAATTGTCTATCTGCCAACCATATTCTAATTAATTCACTTAATACATATAATCATTTTCTGAATTGAGCAGCTATTATCATCACTTTCATGTTAGACAAAAGAGAAGTACAACTAGGTCAAGAGACTTATCCACAACTATACAGCTAGTAAGTGGCAAAGCTAGGATTTATATGTAGGAAGGTTGCTCCTGTGTCTGCTTAATTAGTACGATGCAACAACATAACTCAGAGTAATATGTATGGTTTCCATGTATACAAGTTACAACCTTGTTTATATTTCTTCATTTTTAATCACCCCCATCCCCCCTTTATGCCATAATAGCAGAAAGTCTAGCATCTTCCTCTTAGAAAATCAACCTCCCTCTAAAACTGTTTAAATCCCCAAAGGAAGAGGATGTCTCTCACTTCCAAATATAAGCATGATATAGGAACCACTGCTGCTTCTCATAGCCATTTGAAATCTTTACTTAGCCAGGGATGGAAAAGTAGAATTGATAAACTCGATTCTGTGCCTGGCTGCCACAAGCCCCTGCAGACACTGCCTCGTGTTTTTAGGATCAGTGACAAACTTAGCCAAGACTGTGCTACTCCAGATAACCCAGAGCACAAAAGCTATACTCCCATACTCTCTTCCATATTTTTCTTAAACAACCATTATCAACTTTGTGGTTTTTGCTTTTAAATAACAACTCAAGAACCCCATTGCTCTGGTCCTTAAATAAGAACCTAGAGGCAGACTTGGATGGAAGACAAGATCTGCATAGCCAGTCTTGATTGCTGCATGCCTTAGCTAGTGTTCAACCCTAAGTGTGATGTTGGACTTGAAAGATTTTTGATGGCCCATAAACTCAAGCCACTATTTCTTCTGGTTCTCAATAAAATAAACAGAGGTATCTTCCAATTCTTGGGGATAATCTACAATGCATTGGACTTGTCTAGTGAATCAGTGCATTCAGTAGGTGGATCTCCAGCTTTCAAAGAGTATTTCCAAGGGTAATTTTGCTCAGTCCACTTGAAGCATCAACCAGGAAGCAAATTCTCTACAACAGAGTATGTACTGGTTCTCTGGATGGGCACAGAGTGAGGTCAGGAAGGGGACTAATCTGTATATAAGCATGAGCCTCTAACAATTCCCTCTGGTTTCCAGGATGTCTTCAGAGCTATGCACCTGGAGCTTGACATTGCACGATTGTACCTTAAGCCACTACTCATTGGAGAGCTTGCCCCAGAGGAACCCAGCCAGGAAAGAAACAAAAACGTGAGTGATGTCTCAGGCCTCAAGAATATGTGGAGGGATGGGGCCAAGGTATATTTCAGGTTCAACTTATCATTTTCTCTGAGCACCCAACCATCATGCCTGGGTGGACCTGCAGTAGTGTGAGTAAGTGGATGCCACATAATTTCCAAACAATGTTCTCCTCCCACTCAGAACTCTGAAACCTCTGTGAAACAAAGGAATAGAATTTTTGGTCCTATGCCAAGGAGTAATTCCATGTCTCTAAACACCTACTCATGCCAGGTAATTTATACATATAATTTTTGTCAGTGACTGCTTGTAATTATCAGTTTAATGTCTATGTCTATGCTCCCTGATACACTGTGTTCCATGAGAGAAGAGATTGTGTCTATTTGGCTTATCCCTATGTCCTCAGTACACATCTGGGCAGGATCAGACATATAGTAGAAACTACATAAATAGCTGTTGAATCAAAGATGTGACCATATTCTAACTACTGCCCTTGTGAGATTTGGGGGAATGATAGTCCAGGGAAAATAAATCCTTTATGAAAGTCTCATAGCTGGTGTTTTGAACCGAGATTCCAAGTCACTCTTTTCTGACCTCTATTCATTAGGGATTCCCAAGGAAAGACATCACTCTTTCTTTCTCCAATACTTTGGCTACCTGAACATTGTCTTCCAAAGGACAGGGTCTCTATAAGATTAAAAACTCACCAGGATGATTTTACAGAAAGCTTAAAGGGATTTCAGATAATAGACACCTTACATTTTATAATTCTTTGGAAATAATTTCTACAAAGTGCTGACCCCATCTATCACTGTGAGGCAGATAGAATAAGGATTATATTTCCACTTTAAGAAATGAGGAATCAAACTCACAGAGGTCCAGGGAGAATCTGAGGATATAGAACAGTTATGTGTAGATCTGAGACAAACACTTAAGCTCACCCCTTTGATCCATGTGCATCCCATAATGCTGTGTGTGTCAAGAAGCATGGCTCTGTGTTGAGAAGGGTGGGCTCTGAGGGTAGACAGCTTGGAATCACAACCTATCCCTACCATAATTTGTATGAGTTTAGGCCAGTTACCAAAATCTCTGCAGCTCAGCTTCTCGCTCTGTAAAATGGCAATAATAGAACCAACATCATCAGAGTTATTGGGATAATATAGAAAGAGTTAAAGACATTTAAATGCTCAGATCAGTGTCTGGAAAACAGTAAATGCTCAATAAATTTTAGATGTTATCATTATTATGAAGTCAATATCACTTAGGGCAGAAGGCCCAAGGTTAAAAGAGGAAGATGATGCAAAGCTTGTTTTTCCCAAAAATATTCTATAAGGAAAAAAAACTCCCACTAATGGCTAAGAGCTATAAGGAGGTAACGATCTACCATCAATTTTCTTTAGTGCATCTATGTGAAGATACAATAGGATATAAAACTAAAGAAAATTTAGGGTCACTCCTAGAGATCAACACTCTTTTAGACAATGAATGATTTTCTTGTATTTACCTAGATATATATGTAGACAATTAGTGTTTAAGCACAAAACTGGGTGTCAGGAAACATAAGTTCAAATCCAGCCTCTCACTGACTTGCTGTTGGTTTCAGACCAATCACTCTTCAGGGCTTTGGTAACCCTGTCTCTGTAAATAAATAGGTTGGAAAACATGAGGCACTCTAGAGATGACATATTAAAATTATCTATGGCCTCCAGATTCCAGGGTTGATGAGGGCCTGATCAATGAGCCCATCCAGACTTTTCCCAGGCATAAGATCCATGTTGCATCAATGAATTTTTAAAATAGAATTATGTTCTTAGCTCTTTTTTATTTCAAATTTCTTCCTTTCTTACATCTGAACAATATGGTTCTTGCTTATACTCTTGTCACTTTCCCAACAGGCCTGGTTTCAACACCATAATAGTCATTAAGTTAAAAGATATTTCTGCCCAGGATTTGCACTGGCTCTCTAGTCTATTATGATGTGACAATGGTGACTAGCATTGTACATACACACACATGCACATTTACCCGTTGCATGTGCACATAACCTGGACCTTTCCAACAAGCAACACTCTAATGCCACTAGAGATCTGTCTTATTTCTGGAGATCTATTGATCAGCTCATAGGGAATTTATCCATTGAGTTAATCTAAGTGATCTATGTTTGTTTATCTTCATAATCTTCTATGAAACAGCCATTTGAACCTATAAACAACTGGCAATGTAACAGACTGACAGATCTCAGAGGGAAGAAGGGATGAAATTAACAAATTTATATGCATAAAAAAAGAATTTATATGCATATAAACATAACCTATGGACAGACAACAGTGAGGTGAAGGCCTGAGGGGGGCCAGGGTCAGGAGGGGAACAAAGGGGCAGAAATGGGGGATAACTGTAATACTGTCAACAACAAAAATACCTTTTTTAAAACTGTAAAAATAACTTGTAAACTGTACCAGTATCTATGGTAACATAGATCCATATGGACAACAAAGTTCTGCAAAGCATAACCAGAAATCAGTCAACACCTGAAATAATACTGATGGTTTCAAAAACAACTGTTAGACTTCTGTATATGATTTCAAAGAAGAAGGGAGAGGGAGAGATAGAAGCATGATGAGAATCATTGATCAGCTGCCTCTTGTATGCCCCCCACTGGGGATCGACCCCCCAACTGTGCCCTGATGGGGAATTGAACAATGACCTCCTGGTTCATAGGATGACATTCAACCACTGAGCCACACTGACCGGGCTGACTTTTATATAATATATCTTTACTGACCACCACCACCCCTCAAAAAAAATACATTAATTCTAAGTTCCATGCAGCTTGAGGATAGTTGACAAACCACTACTCATTTTTCTCTTTTCTAGAGGGAAAAAAAATTATCATAACACTTTTCAAAGGATTTTTTTTCTCATTTTTTTTTTAATTCTGCCCTATTAAATGTATTAATACTAATAAATTTCTATTTATAAAATTAAGGTATTAATAAGTTAATAAAATATATTAGTAATCATGATCATTTGAGCTTTCTTTCTCCTGAAAGAACTAATTTCCTCCTTGAATATTTCACAGGCCCGGTTGGTGGAAGATTTCCGAGAACTGCGGAGGACATTAGAGGCTATGAACATGTTCAGTGCCAGCCTGGGGTTCTTTTCCCTTCACCTCATCCAGATCTTGATTTTGGAAGCCCTGGCTTGGCTAATGCTGTGGCATTTTGGCAATGGCTGGCCTATTACAATATGTATTTCCTTTCTTCTCACAATTTCTCAGGTAAGCAGGTATTCTAAACCCAGGCAATAGCTTTGAGGAAAGGCTCAGAATGTCTTCTTCTCTCTTTAGATTGGTGTCAGCTGCTGCTGGATATGTCTTGGAAAGTTATTCATTGGTGTCTGACCCAGCAGATTATCAAGTTCTCTTGCCTGTAATATGGGGGATAACATTTTTTTAAAATCTTCTGAGGAGGGCTAATCAAGTTAATGTGAACAACACCTAGCACAATAACTGGCATAATGCAAATATTTAATTTATGACAGTTGCTACTCTTTACCCATTTTTGTCCACACAAGTTCAGTTTTCAGTCACATCACATTCATCTTTATCTTTCATTCATTAACCAACCAGCATTTATCAATGCATAGACCATGAATACTTCAAGAGCAGAGACTACATCTTATCTAAATATATATAAGCCTAAGTGACCAGCCCACCAGCCGTTTGACCATCTGACTGATAGCTATGATGTGCACTAGTCACCAGGGGGAAGACACTCAACACAGGTGCTGCCAAGCTGCTGTGACTTGGCAGCTGAAGTTCTTGGGTGATGCACCCAGAACCAGAGAGGAGGGAGCCTCATTCAGTGGTGCCATCACCCCAAGAACCATCTCAATCCGGGACCCTTCAGGGGATGTCAGAGAGCCAGTTTTGGCCAGATCCCTACAGGCCAAACTGAAGGACCTTACTGGTGCACGAATCCATGCACTGGGCCTCTAGTATGAGAATAAGAACATGTAGATTCTGCCATAAATGACAACCAACACCTGGCATGTAGACTCAATAAATCTTTGCTGAGTAAAGTATGAATCTCTGAACATAGCCTTCTGTGAGCACAACACTGTGCTTTGGACACAAAGGGAAATGCACCTGGTCCCTGCCCTCAGAAATGAACCACCCAGTGAAGAAGAAGATTGCCATTTAAGTATCTAAACATATTACATGACCAAATGACACTGATGCCAAAGAGAAGGACAAGCAGTACTGTTGGAGCAGAAAGAGGAATTTATTTCTGAAAAGGACAAATGGGGAAGGTTTTATGGGGAATTAACGCCAATGTTAATTCCAGAATATTTTATGTTAACTTTTTTCTTGAACGCCACATTACATGGTTCCTTGAAAAGTGACTTTAGAAGCAAGAAAAGAATTAAACTTTAGCCAGGAACTTCACATGTATTTATGTTGCACAACAGCTGAAAGAGTAGTGTTATTATCCCTACTTATCAGATGACGGATGAGTTTCAGAGTTATTGATAACTTGCCAAGAATCCTGCAGCTCAAAACTGGTGAAGAACGGTTTAGAACTCAAATCTTCCTGATTCCAAAGGCTATGCTCTTTCTACTCCACACTGGAAGATTTTGACCGTGGTGGCAAAGAGAGCATTCTAGGCTGAGGAAACCACCTGCACAAAGGCACAGAGGTGGGAAAGAATGTGCTATGTGTGGGAAATAGAAAGTTCATTTGCCTTGAGATCAGACAAAATCTCCCACTTTTCTCAAAAGGGCCCCTGAACCAACTAGTGGACTCATTTGTTAATTTCTTCTTCCCGTCTCAGCTCCTCTAACAACTTTATCTCTTCCAGGCCCAGAGTTCATTTTTGCAGCATGACACCGGTCATCTTTCCATATTTAAGAAGTCCAAGTGGAACCACCTGATGCACAGATTTGTGATGTGTCATCTCAAGGTACAGGACGTTCAGGGAGTATGAGGAAATTCTCAAAGGTCATTTCCTAAGGCAGTGGCTTCCAAATTTGCTTGTGCACTCAGATGAATAAAAAATGTTTGTGCACACCCTGAAAGTAAATGTAAATATACTAGCAATGTAGATACTATGCATATATGCAAATATGTAAGATTACATTATAATATACATGCTGAAAATAGAATTTTAAGTTTTTATAAGGATTTATTTTTTATTTAAGAAGCTCTAACATTTTTTCTTACCCAAGTAAGCTTTTTGACCCATCCCTGGCACCCAGTTAAGGAACTCCTCACAGAAGAAGTGTTGTGCCTTTAAAAATGAAGATATGTCCTATAAATTCGTGAATAGGAATATTCTTAGGAGGGCTCTGCGCATTTACTGCTGGGAAGCTAGGGGAATCCAGCAAGCCTGAATAGTCCCGAAAGGGTGTGGCTGTGAAGAAATAAAGGAAACAGTGCAGAAGAATAGATAAAAGTGAAGAGAAAGAGGAAGAGTGGGCAAGGATGTTCAGATGGCTTTGGCCAAGAGCTGAAGGTTGCAAAACCCAGACTGCTGGAAAAGCAGGTGCCCATGATAGCAGTTGGTCTTATCCCCACTAACATACGCTCCAGAAGGGCAGGCACAGTGTCCTACGAATCATTGCAATGCAGCACCCAGCAAAAGTGTCCAGCACATAGTTCTTCAATGAGCAGTTGTTGAATGAGTGGGTGGGTGGGTGGGTGGATGGATGGATGGATGGATGGATGGATGGATGAATGGATGGATTAATTACTTGTTAATGAATGAATGAATGAATGAATGAATGAAGCCAACCAAGGACTGCTAAGAATGGCTCTTAGTCCTGAATCTGATAAAATTCACTGTGTGACCTTCAGGGAGTCACTTTCTATCTCTGGCCCTCAAGTGTTATCATCTGTAATATTAGGAGATAAATTTGTTTTCTGCTTTTCTATGACATTCTAGGATTTGATGACTATGTGCTCTGGCCCAGGAGGATAGGAAATGCCTCTGAGCCTTTCACTAAGCCGAATCCTTCCATTCAAGCCAGGCCCTCATAGGAAAAACTCATAAGCCCTGCTTCAGAGCCTACTTGTTTTTTCTTACTGAAGTGATTTCATATTGAATTGGAAGATACTTGGTTAGAATCACCATCTAATCCTACCCTGTTTCCAGTTGGGCAAAATGAGGCTTAAATATCATAAAATATCAGAGACTTGAGTCAGGATTAAGGTCAGCAATATCTGTTCCTCCACATGGTTAGAATGAATAATATATTGTCATTTTATGTAACAAGTTTAATGAGAAAATTCCTGTAAGTACACTATTTGCCTCTTTATCCACTAGTGTTAGATGAAGTGTTTGGGATTCACTTAGAAATCTTTAACACAGAAATAAAGCAGAAGTGGTTCTTTATATAGTATTGTGGGATTCAGGTAGTGTACCCTCTCAGTCTCTGAGGAAGTCAGAGGAAAAATGAGACTCATGTGCTCTGGAGATAATTGAAAATTGATTTAATGCCAGTGAATGGAATATTTCAATCAACTCCACCCTTGCTGGTATTTTTTTCAAAAACTATTGCTTTCCCATTGATCCAAATTTGTACACAGCTCTCTTGCTATAAATTGTGTCTCCAGAAATAGTTTTGGATATAATCTTGATGACTCATGACCAGAGTAAATAAATGGTAAATGGCTCTAAAAGCAAATTAAAGTGGTCTAGAAAGGATCAATGGGGGGAAAGGGAGACATCTGTAATACTTTCAACAATAAAGCTTTTAAAAGTAAATAAAAGCAAATCAAGTGCACACAGGCAAAACTAGTGATTTATGAGCAAAACTAATATAGGCTTCAATATGCACAGGAGAGAGTTACCTGTGGGGAAGAAAAGTGGGCTGGGAAGAGGAGGGGGGTATCAAAGAAAATTATCCTATAAACAGCAAACATCCCGCTTTGTACATGTACAACAACTTTAAATTTCAAAGCTTGATTTCACATTAATTTACCCTCCTCCCACCTGGAAAAGGCACAGATATTGAGATAATTTGGAATTTTCATTCACCAGCTGTGCAAAAATATATACATTCTGCTCTTTGCCATGCTTGTATAAGAAAATAGTGTTTCTGAAAATAAACCATGAAATGTCTGCATACATTTTGGACTTCCATGCAATGTGAAAATCAAAATGGACTCCCTGTAGCATATTTTTACCCCTCACACCCATATGCATATTTTGCAAACTATAAGAATCAAGTATTATTATAGAGATAAAGAAGCAGAATAGTTGAAATGAAAACCTTCCTTGAAAATCTGACTTATATTGTTTCTGTGACTACATCCTAAAACATTTTGGGGGCAAGATTGTCAAGCATGGTATTTCCTGTAATCCTTCCGGTAACCTCATCCATTTTACAGTTGATGAAATTGGTCAAGGGCACACACCTAGTAGCAGGACTTTAGATTCGGGATGGTTTCAGTTCAAACCCTGGCTACTACCCTAAGAAAGGACATAAAGTGAAAAGAAAGAATGACTTAGGGTGATTCCTGTACTGGTGCCCAGTAGCCTGTTTTGAGCAAAGTTGATAATCCTTACTTCCCCAGGGATCACTCTCTCCCTTATCTTCAGAAATTGTAGCTTCCAGACAGAGGAGCCAGGGAGGAGCCAGCTGCTTTAGATCACACCCACACCATTCTGACCACTGTTCTAAGTTCCACAACCTTGAGCAGACGCTCTCTGACCTTCGTGAATCAAACCCTGTCTATCATATTACATATTTCCATAGATAGTTGTTGGATGAAGGGTACAGTAAGCTGGTAGATGAGGCCAAGATATTGGTTATCAGAAGATTTAATTGAAAAAGAGAACTATTGCTTATCACAGTGTCCTTGTTTAGTTGTCTCCTGCTCTTAATAAATTATATGTTTTATAAATGTGGGAATCCCATCTAATCATGTCTATCTTTATATTCTAAATACTGCCTACTTCAGTATCTGATACATGGGACATACTTCAAAGTACATAATGAGTGGGTGAATAAATGAGTGAGTACACAATTGTAAGAGTGAGTGTGTGGTGTACAATTTAATAGGAGAAATGCAGAGTCCATTGGAGATCCAAAAGGGGGAATAGAAACCGATGACTTCATGTTGAGTTTGAGAAGTCATGGGACATCCAAAGAAAATGTTAAAAGTGATCTCCCATTCAAGCATGAGATTCAGGAGAGAGCGCTGGACTGAAGAGAGATTCCACTGAAAGGACATCAGGGAATGTTAGAAGTGAGAAGAGAATACTGCTCCTGATGATTGAGGGCTTGGGTTGCTAAGAGAAAACTGCAATGAAGACTATGGGAAGTCAATGCTAACAGATTTTTCAAACAAAGCCATCTCTTGTACCATAGATGGATAGTGTGCATCTGGTAAGTCACTTTAAATGTTCTAATAGCCACATGTTAAAAAATAATTTTATTTCTCTGTGTATTCAAATATCATCATTTCAATAGGTAATCAGCCTACAAATTATTAAGATAGTTATATTTCTTTTTTATCTTGAGTCTTCAAAATTGAGTATGTATTATATACTTACAATCCATCTTAATTTGGTCACATTTCAAATATTCAATAGCCACATATGGCTATGGCTACTGTACTGGATAGTTAAGAGCTAAACCATGTATTGGCCAGTTATTGAGAGACGTCAAATACACAATAAAAACCTACTGTTGTTTATTCTTCTGTGAATGATTAACACAATAGGAGAAAGGAGGGGAAATTAAATATCTCAATATGCCAACATTTTGCATAAAACTTCTCATATCTCCCCAAATGACTCATGGAGGTAAATATTATCATACTATTTTTACTGGAAATGAAATTGAGCCTTAAGGAGAGCAGGTAATTTGCCCAAACCACACAGTAATATTTATACATCTACTATATGAAACTAGGTTGATATGCCTCTAATTCCTTTGCTCTGCTAAAACCTTCAGACTTTAATTCAAAGAGATAAAATCACAAGCAACCTAATCAGGGATGATTCAAGCTTGACATCAGCTAAAATATTTTTGTTCTCATTTATTTTTATATGAGAGCATTGAAGCCTAGACATGGAATGATCTGAGCCAAGCTCCCCTAGGAGATCACTTCAAATCCATATGCTTTGAAATACTCATTGAAGTAGGATTCCTAGGGCCATTCTTTTCCTCAACAACTAATTAAAGTCTTAAAGCTGATATTTTCTTTTTTTATTGATTATGGTATCATATAATTGTCCTCATCCCCCATTCCCATCCCAAACCCCTCCCTACATATGCTCCCACCCCCCTGTTGTCCATGGCCACTGGCTAGGCCCATATGCATGCACACAAGTCCTTTGGTTGATCTCTTCCCCTTACCCCCACCCTCTCCTACTTTCCCTCTCAGGTTTGAGAGTCTGATCGCTGCTTCTCTTTCTCTGGGTTTGTTTTTGTTCATCAGTTTATGTTGTTCATTATTTCCTCTAAATGTGTGAGATCATGTGATCCAAGAAATACCCTTGTAAGAACCTAAACTGCGACAAGCCATAATGGTTATGCTGAGAGAGGCAAATGACCTTTTGTTTTTGTTTTTGTTTTTTAAATAGAAAAAAACACTCTCTGCCCCACCTACATCCAGAATTATTTTTTATGTTTTTTAATACTCACCCAAGGATATTTTTCCCTTTTTTTTGAGAGAGAGAGAGAAAGAGAGAGAGAGAGAGAGAGAGAGAGAGAGAGAGAGAGAGAGAGAGAGAGAGAGAGGAAGAGCGATGGAAAGACAGAGAGAAATAGGTATGTGAGAGAAACACATTGATTGGTTGCCTTCTACACAAACCCCAACCAGGGAGGAGCCTTCAACCAAAGTAACTCCCTTTGACCAGAATTGAGCCCAAGACCCTTCAGTCTGCAGGCGGGTGCTGTATCCATTGAGCCAAACCACCTAGAGCCAGATTTTTTTTTTTTTAAATGAGACTCAAAATAGAAAGATAGGAAATTATTTCATTTCATCAGTTCTTATGATTTTTCATCATCACATGTTGTTTGAGCTTGAATTTATGACTCAGATGACTATTTATTTGTAGGCTTTGAGAGCCCCTGAATGAATCAATGAATCATTCTGTGACCCAGCAGTGGGGAGCAAATTTGAGAAGCTCAAATGTCTTGTTTTGACTTTGGAGATGCATGTAAAAAAACTCTAATCCTGAAGGGCATTTCAAAAGAGAAATCTTGCCACCACTAATGAACCCTCTCTTCTCCTCAGGGCCTGTCAGTAAAATGGTGGAATCACCGACACTTCCAACATCACATAAAACCAAACATTTACCCAAAAGACCCAGATATTGATGTGGGTCCACTTTTCCTGGTTGGAGATTTGCAACCTCTCAAGGTACGTTTAGAAGCCCTCGCCAACAGAAGTTCCTAGACGTAGTTTCTAGAAGTTCCTAGAATAGGTTCTTAGGTAGGCCTATTGCCTTGTTTTGGAAAGATCAAGCTAGAGCTTCCAAATTCACACGTGACACGAGAACATCTCTCTTTTTAAGTTCAGGATATAGATTTTAAATAACTGAACCTGGGATTGTAAAACTGAGAGATGTGGAGTGCATGACTCTATGTCCTTAAAAGCTATTCAGTACAATCTCCTAGTGTAAGAAATATAACTCATGTCACCGTTTTTGAGCAATCCTGATGACAAGTAGATACCTGCCCACTTCCTGTCACTAGCTTTCAGGCAACATATGCTAAAATTAGGCAATAAAACTAGGTGAAGTGAGGTCAGCAATGACTCTCCAAGAATATGGAGACATTCACTCAGAGAAACAGAGATCAATACATTCAATAAGCACTAAAGCACAAACATCTAAATCTCTAATTATTTCAACTAATTCTAGCTCAAACAATGCTATTCTTTTTAGTTCATGTTTATTTTGGTACATTTACACATGAACCACAGCCCAAATGTTTTTTAAGACACTTAGAGACACCCCCACACACACACCTCTAATTTATATTTCTTAAAATATAGAAAAAGGAAAGGAAAAGTCAACTCCAGAATTTCTCAATTGTTGATTTTTTTTTCAAACCTCAATTTAATGTCATCATGTAAAGGATAATCAGCAAGTTTCTTAGAAGTCTTCATTCAATAGAGGAGGTCTAAGGACATAGATCCTGGGAGTTGAGTCCTTAGAAAGAATCTGCTATCTTCTCCTAGGACTTTTCTGAAGTTTTATAAAAATAAGAATCTAGCTTTGTCAGTTGCTGCCTGGGCCTTGTAGTACCCTCTTTTCCATCTGAATTAGGAAACAAATCCTCTTGCTTATATTTTGAAAAACAAAATTCATGGCTGTGATTGTGAATCAGTTGCTTTTGACCGTGGCTCCACAAACAAATTGGACCTCTCTAATGTCTGTGAACTCCATGCTCATCACTAAAATTGTGACATTTGACTTATCATTATCCCCCCTGACAAAGAGAGATTTGTATCACTGAAGTTCATGAAGCAGCTTGACCTTCAGAAGGGGCTTCTCTTAAGCTTTACAAATTATCAGGGCCACCTCTACAAGTTTTACAGTTGCTCTTGGGACATATCCCTAGAATCTTAGGGATCTATATAACATAGTTTCAAAGCTACTGCATAAAACGTTACTTAAAATTATTTATAGTAAAAAATTCAGTTGTTTCACATCAAAAATAGTTCTGATGAGTCTAGAATATTTGCTTTCTCACATTTTATTGTCAATATTTCTATCACGTTCTTCAAACATTCATTTCAATAAGCATTAATTAAATCTTCTATGCTCCAATTCCTATGCACCTGCAAGATTTAGCATTCTTCTTTGGGAATGATACTCAAAAACCAGCCTTCCTCCTAGGTTTGCTAACTTTCAAGCATTCCTCATGTATTTCCTTTTTCATTTTCCCACCACTTAAGTATTTGGAAGTTTGAGAGTAACTGCAAATAGCTATTATTATCTCATCACCATGATATTTCTTTTTATTTATAATAATACGAGAAAGATCAGACTTATTCTCTAAATAAGAGAAGAAATCTATATGTAGGTGGGAAAGTATTAAAAGAATGAGAAAAGCAAGAGTCAAACTTTTCCCATAACTGAGTGAATATACAGATAAAATATAGAGTGGGATGTGAATTGCCATTCATTCATTCAATTAAACATTTATTGAGTGCCTGCTAGTTATTGGAGATATAACCAATAATTTTATTTCTCCTCATGAAGATATTTTCTGTCTTCATGCACTGAGAACAAATTAAATGAATGAAGGAACCCCCTAGAAAATAAATCAAATTTCCAGTACTGATATATATAATATCACTGTGCTTTACAAATAGTAAATTACAGCATGAGATCCATAATCAGAACACAAATGAGAAAAGATGGAACAGATAGGAGAGGCCAAGCCTATATCTTTTATCACATGACCATTAATAGATATCTATTGAATGAATGTAGATAGAGACTGAGCTTCAAGCAGAATTATAAACACTATTGTTAAGGAAGAGAGAAAAACTCATTAGCCCTGACCAGTTTTGCTCAGTGGGTAGAGCGTAGGCCTGTAGACTAAAAGGTTCCAGGTTTGATTTTGGTCAAGGGCATGTACCTTAGTTACAGGCACATCCCTAGTGGGAGGTGTGCAGGAGGTAGCTGATCAATGTTTCTAATGCTCTATCTCTCTCTCTTCCTCTCTGTAAAAAATCAATAAAATATAAAAAAGATTTTTAAAAATTCATCAGAAATGTGCCTTTTCAATCACCACTCCACAGAAGGACCAAAAAATCTCAAAATGGCTTCTATGCCAATAAAAAAAAATTTAAATGATCACAATCCACATACAGTAGTCAAATGGAATAAACCATCTATACAAGAATTGCTCATATTTAATTAAGGCAAAAAGATGCCACAATATTTCCCCCCACTCCACTTTTGCTTCTTCTAATGCCTTAAGTTCAACAACCAATAAACTCTGATCAGATAGCTCTATCCATAGAGATTTTAGACACAAACACACAGATTTCCTCGAGTGTAAAGGCCAGAAATATTATCTCTTATTTAAGTTTTATTCTCTCTCCATTCAGTATGGCAAGAAGAAAATCAAATACATTGACTATGAAAAGCAGCACCTTTACTTCTACATGGGTGAGTCTCCTTGAAGTCAAATTCCTTATCATTCCATTTCCATGAATCAAGCAGTAGTCAAGCCAGAAGACATGACTGGAATGCTCTCACAGAGAGACCAGCCCATGTTGTCTTATAACTGAGAGAAGCAGAATGCCTTCTTTCAGACTTACAGGGGTGGAAAACTGAAAAAGGAAAAATGGAGAAGCAAATAGGAATCTTTAATAGGCATTTCATCACTCTGGATATTGTGTAGGGAAGGAAATGCTCTGAGAAGGATGAAAGACAGGATGCCAAGTCAAGGAATCTTGAATCTAGGACTCTAATTGTGGAAAGACTAAACACCTACAAGAAGAAAGGCATAGTGGCATTTGGGTAGGAAGGGAAGAGAAATAGGAAAAGAATGCCTAAGCATTGACAGTATGATGTCAGAAAAAGTAGAGACCCGGGAACAAAAGCCACTTATACAGCTTCTGTGTGAAAGAAAGCTGGCTGTTTCCATGGCTTACATAGGGTTGTAGAAGATAGAAGATAGATGATAGATAGGTGCTAGATGATAGGTAGATATACAGATAAATAGAAGATAGATAGATGATAGATAGATAATAGATAGATAGATAGATAGATAGATAGATAGATAGATAGATATAGATAGATGATAGAAATATGGGATGTGGGTCCATACTTAAAAGAAAATAAGGTAGCTCTGAACAGTGTTCTCAGTGGTTGGAGCATTGGCCTGGGCACCTAAGGGTCTTGGGTTCAATTCCTAGTCAAGGGCAAGTACCTGGGTTACAGGTTCAATCCCTACCCTCAGTCAGGGCATTTGTGGGAGGCAACCAATGAATATGTCTCTTTAACATCAATGTTTCTCTCTTTCCTCTCTGTGTCTCCCCCTTCCTTCCACTCTCTCTAAAAAACAATGGGAAGCATTTCCTCACTCCTTGGGTGAGAATTACAAAGAAAACAGGTTAGCTAAATAATGCTGATACTAATAAAGATCATCAGAAGCCAAATGCTTTAATCCTAACCAAAATCAACACCATAAAAAGGTTCCTTGGAATCCCAAAATGTTCATCTAAAATATTTGGGAAATAAACAAAAATCAGGGAAGGATACAAACATTTTCTGTAGATCAGGGTTCTTAACCAGGAGCAATATTGCTCTTAGTGGGACATTTGACAATTTTTACAGGCATTTTTGGTTATCACAGCAGAAGGGGAGAGATAGCACTGGATCTGGGAGGTACAAGCCAGGGATGCTATTAAACATCCCACAATACACAGGACAGCCCCTAACAACAAAGAGTTATTTGGCCCAAAATTCCAACAGGTCCAAAGCTAAGAAGCTCTGTTGCAGATTATCTGATTTTCCCAAATATCTGCTGCCTGTGGTCATGTGTAACATGCCTGAACAGATGGCCTGTGGTCCAATTTTTTTGGAGACATAGGGATTTAATTCCACTGTTGCCCCTTCCACTGCTGGAATCCTGCAGCCCATCCTATAGTAATCACCTGCTCTTTCTTTTACATGACCAAAAAGAAGGAAGAGGTCATAGGTGCCCTATTTTGAAAGGTAGCTAACCTCCAACCTAGCTAGATGTGTGTTCACATAAGAATTTATTTTCTGAATTATTCCCATCTTTCATGCAGCAATATGCCCTTAGCTTATGAAAAATGAATGAATGCTGTGATGAATGAATCACTGCAGAATCTCCCCTCCCAAACCACACTGCCCACAGTGGCTATTTCATTGTGTCCTTTCCCTTCAAATGCCAACTTAGCATCTCAGGTACAAATGAACCATACTAAAACTGTCAAAGGGAAACAGAGCAAGGTATTTGTTAGAGATGGCAAGACATATTTTACTCAAGCTATTGCAGTAAGGGAGTGGGCTTCAATGTAAACTGAACTCAACTCTGCTAGAACAAAAAAGTGGGGCACTTTTAAAACATGGGGGCATGCTAATGGATATTACTGAAAGACACAGAGGGGGTGAGAAATTGGTCAATGTGATTAGGCCGTCTGTGTCTGCTACTGGTGCTTATGGAAGTTTGGCTCCTACCCTCCCACAGCAACTGGGAGACAGGGTCCTAACCTTCTTCGTGATTATATTTCAAGCGGATGATTCTCAGATCCTGAAGGAAGCCATTTCTGGGTCACTGAAGATAAATCTCAGTGGGACAGAGAAAGCATTTACAGTTGTAAGATTTCTAACATAAATGCTCTAAGAAAGGCATCCCAGGGTTGTGGCCCTGAGCTGTAAGAAACCATGCTAGTATTTGTTCAAGTTTCTTAGTATGTGGAATGGATGAAGTCATTTGTGCTGAGAGTTTGCAGGTGGGCACAAGCCTAGTTTGGAAGAGAACTCAGAGGACCTGACTCAAGTGTGGTCAAGGAGAGAGTCTGTCAAAACCCAAAGGTTCTCCATTAGACTTGTTTGTGCTCTGGCCTCACTGATCCTGGGGGAAAGGCAGGTAAATGATTCTTTAGCCGGTAAAGGAGTACAACTTCTTTATTTCTGCCTTCACATATTGTGACCAGGCCCTAGCCTAAGGATTGTGAAAGATGGAAGGTTTTCATAGACCTTAAGATAACTTGAAAACTCACAGTAAAAGCTCTTTTAGGATGCCTCCAGCAAGAATGATTCAAATCTTGAGTGCTTCCATAGTGTTCTTGAGGAAGCTTGAACCAAATTCCTGGTTCAGCTTCATATAATCAAAAATCCCATTTTGGGGATCTCAAGCTTGCTACCCTTCTCAGAGGCAACATTGCAGGTGGCATGTTAAGGAGATAGAGCCCTGTTGACTTGCACTGAGGACACATTCTACTCATTTATTCAACATGTTTTTTGTTATTGTTGTTGTTTTCCAGTTGCGCTTCCCCTCCTCATGCCTGTATATTTCAACCTGCAATCCATGCAAGTGATGTACCTCAGAAGATATTGGAAGGTGAGTAACAACTCATTCTCTGAAGCTAAATCAAGTAGAAAATGGGAAATGAAATTGCTTAGTCTCTTTCAGATAGAGCTTCTTTGAATTGTGAGACATAAGATTTAGCCAGTACATGAAGAGACCCTACCCCAATGAAGGAGAAGTGAGATTGTGTTCAGAGCATCTAATTTTCAACACTTTTCTTCGCAGGACATTGTCTGGGTCAGCAGTTTTTACATCCGATATTTCATCGCATTTGGTCCTTTCTATGGAATCTTCGGAACAATATTGCTCATATATTTGGTCAAGTAAGAAAGCAAGAATATCTGCTTATTCCCTAGATAATTCTCTTATCTTCCTTATGCTAATCCATTTGTGATTAGCATAAGATTATGGCACCTTGCCCTATTCTCTGTAACTGTGAAGAAAAAAACAGTTGAAATATTTGAGTAAGAAGTGCTCTTTAAAAAAAAAATATTGACCCAATCTTCTTTTTGTTTCCACTTGCTTAATTCCCAATTAACTATTTCACCTGACCCCAAAATCTTTTAAAATTGGACATCATAATCCTTCCAAAGATAACGGAAGAAAATAAATTTTTAAAACTTATTTTTATGATGAGGACTTTTCCCAAAACCAAAATGACTTCTCATTGAATAGCACTCTTCAAATCCCCCCTCATTATTTTACTTTATTATTCTAAGTCCTACATAATAATAAAGATAATAATATCTACTCTGTATTAGGCACTTTGCTAAAGGCTTAATAGGCATTCTCTTATTTGCTGAAATCCTCACATGATCCTGTATTGTAGATAGTACCATCTTATTTTCTTCTAAGGAAGCTGGAGCTCAGAGAGATTAAATCACTTGCCCAAGACTACCGCGTTTGTAAGGTTCAATGGCAATACCAAACCAAAACTTGAACCCAGATCTATCTGATGACAAAGCTCAGGCCCTGTATGCCCTTAAGTTACGTTTGTTTGTTTTTTTATCCTTGCACCAATGCTACAGCAAACTTTGGGGCACTGCTTCTGCACATTAGGCAGTAAAGTAGATCTTGTGACCAAATATCTAGTGTGTTCTTTCTAGATTTAAAGAGGAAAATAAATGGCCACTATTTTACAGGAACCTTGAAGTCACTCTTACTTCCTCCAATACTCAGCCAACTCTGTCAGCAATTTTGTAAGCTCAGTGATTGGGACTGTAACACCTCAAGGAGTCATCAATTCCTCCTTTTATTCTCCAAAAGGTTTCTTGAAAGTCCCTGGATTGCATGTGTTACGCAGATGAGCCACATACCAATGAAAATGAGCAGAGAGGAGAACAGAGACTGGCTCAGTACTCAGGTAGTAAACTTCATTAAGTTCCTGGGAAAGGATCCTTCAAAGCATAATGATTTAGAGTCTGGTTACCTCCAATAATATAAATTCATTCTTATCCAGTGCTTGCCAGAAACCAAGCACTGTCAACTACTGTGCATCTAACCACATGAGATAGGTGCTGTGATTACTCCCGCATTGCAAATGATAAAATTGAGGAATGGAGAAGTTGAGTAACTTGCATAAGATCACATAGTTAATAGGTGGTACAAACAGCTTTTAAACACAGGCAGTTTGATTTCAGGGCCTTTGCTCTAAACCAAGGGTTGGTGAACTACAGTTCAAGGGCCAAATCTGACCCACTTTCTATTTCTATAAAAAAAAAATTATCTTAGAACACGACCATGTTCATACATTTTTAAATTATCTATGAATGTTTTCATGCTACAACAGCAGAATTAAGTAGTTTTGACAGAGAATTAAAATATCTGCAGTTTGATACTTTATAGAAAAAATTTCTGACCACATGAAACAGCCTTTTAATTACAGAATAAATTTAACACCCAAAAGGACACTGGAATGCACCTCATTTCTTTGTATAAGTAGAGAGACTCAGTAAGGAGACACAACATGCTCTCCAAGCATGTGGGAAGATTCAGAGTTTTAACCAGCGCAAAATAGTCCTATCTCCTTGGCCTTCCACTTGCTGAGCCACAATTGACTGGAGAACCCAGTCATAATTCTACTTCCTTCCCAAACTCACTTCCAAGTTCAGTAGACCTTCCATAGGGCATCAAGTAGTGGTTCTCATATTTTTTTGTTACAGAACCACTTGACATTCTTAAAAGTCACTGGGAACCTGAAAGAGCTTATGTTTATATCGGTTATAAATATTCATGGATATTTACTATAGTTGAAATTAAAACACTTTCAAACATCTATGAATTCATTATTAAGTAATATAAGAATCAAAGCAACACATCAGAGTGATGGTACCATCCTATATTAGTATCCTCTGAGAAAATCTACTGTACAAGCACGAGAGAATGAGAATGAAAAGAAAAAAAAAAAAAAAAAGTCTTAGAAGTATTACAAAAATCATTTTGACCTTGCAGATCCCCTGAAAAAAAGTCCTAGGGAACCCCAAGATTTTTCTGAAGAATGCTTTGAGAAATGCTGACATAGAACAACCACAAAAATAATATTCAAAATGTCAACTCAACTGGAATTAAACTTTAGAAAGGTATTGAATAAAATAACATTCACAAAGGATCTTAATCTTTGCAGTCTGAAGAAGCCTACAAACTCCTCATGATGATACTTTTCAATGTATAAAATAAAATACATTAGATTACAAAGGAAAATATTTACACTGAATGTACTTCTATGCACAGAACTCTTGGTTAAAATCCTTGAATGCCTTATTCCCCATTGAGAAGCCCTTCGATTCCATTCTATGGAAATGGATTCTAACCCCTACAATCTCTACCAAACTCCTCTATTCTCACTTTTATCTGCCAAGGTCCTCATTGGTGACGCCTTAGTCTTTTGTATCCAAGAGCTGATGGTGACTTAGCTCCCTCAGATTCTATGCACTTTTTCATATCTATTGCCTTATATATACTTCTTAACAAAATGTCTTATTTATGTTTTAAATTATAAGCTATTTATTTACCTGGGACCACCTATATCTTTTATTCCTCATAGTTTCTTACACAAAGGAGGTAATCAATGAGCACTTATTGAATGATTGCCTGGGGGAGAGGGGAATTAAACATTTTCTCTGTTTGACATTTGACCTTATTTCTATCTAATGTAAACTATTTCTTGCAGGTCTTGGCCACCTGTAATGTTGAACAGTCCTTTTTCAATGACTGGTTCACTGGGCACCTGAACTTCCAAATCGAGCACCAGTGAGTAATAGAAACAACCCATGACCAGGGGAGGGGCTCTGACTTATAATAGCCCCCAAACAGTCCAGAGCAGAGCCATAGGGTTGGGATCTCAGAGGGGAAAAATGAACCATAATTGCTATCTTTCTACTAATATTGAGAGTAAAGAAGAAGAAAAAGAAAAGGAGGTATAAGAATAGTGAGTAAATAGAGTGGAATCTTAGAAACTAACAGTGATTTGGTTTCCAGATTACCCATGGATTTAGAAATTGATGTTTTCTTTGCATTCGGTTTGTTGGCAAAACCCAAGAAAAATCATGACACCTGAGTAACCAAGTTGTGTTGAAAAGTAATTGTAATTTAATTTAAATACCTGTAATGTAATTTAAATATCTGTATCTGTATTTTTAGAGCTGAGGTTACAAAATAATCAACAATGAAATCCAGTCTCTGCTGCAATTTCCAAATGGCATCTGGAAATACATTACCAGGGTCAGTTAGGCAAACATGCCGTAAAGAAAGAGTAAATGATAATCCTTTGAGTTAATCTCCCCAGAATATTCTGGGGAGAGACTTTCTTTCTTTCTTTCTTTCTTTCTTTCTTTCTTTCTTTCTTTCTTTCTAAATATATTTTACTGATTTTTTACAGAGAGGAAGGGAGAGAGAGAGTTAGAAACATCGATGAGAGAGAAACATCCATCAGCTGCCTCCTGCACAACCCCTATTGGGGATGTGCTCACAACCAAGGTACATGCCCTTGACCAGAATTGAACCTGGGACCTTTTAGTCCTCAGGCTGATGCTCTATCCACTGAGCCAAACCAGTTTCAGCAGAGACTTTCCACAATCTCTTTATTGAAGCCATTTCTATGACAGTGAAGGAAGAGATCTTATACCTCTTCATAGGATTTTTTTTAATCCTTTCCTTCATGTTAGTTCTTTAAAATCCCACCAAAACAAGACATAATTATTATTTATATTTTACCAAAGAGGAGATAAAAACCCAAGAAAGTCAGCTGGCTGATTAGTAAAAGCCTTGGTTGAAAGCCCATCTTTCCTCACTCTTATTCCTATCTAAGAACTTTTCCCCACATGCCTTTAATAGAACTTACTTATCCATCCTGCAAGAGTTAGATGGATAGAGAGACAGACAGATAGACAGAGATGGAAGGTGAATATCTCCAGCTATCTAGATAATTTAGAATGATTTTTTTTTAAATCTATACTTTCATTTGAGCTGCCAACTATAAACATTTTTTATGGTGCTAATATTTATTTTCTTAGCTCCTCCCAAACATTGCCAACTACAGGGCTCACAGAAGGTTAAAAGATAGATAAGAGTGTTTGCTAAGAGGTTTTTTTTGTGTGTTTTTTTAACTTTCTGCAGCAGTATTGTGCAAAGTCAAGATTGGGTCTGCATTGCCGACATAATTTTATTTAGTAATGAGGAAAGAAACCTCTTTCCGCATGCTCTGTAGGTCTAAGTTTTGTATCTCCTGTTTCTGTTTCCCTAGTCTGTTTCCCACTATGCCCCGCCATAATTATCAGAAGGTGGCACCTCTGGTGAGGTCCCTGTGTGCCAAGCATGGATTGCAGTATGTGAATAAGCCCATACTGAAAGCATTTGGAGATATTGTCAGGTAATAACAGAGTCTCCTCAACTCAACCCTCATTTTTCTTCAGGTCCCCAGACTATTCACTGGGTTGTGATTCATTCACCCAAGAACCATTTATTAAGGGGCTCCTGTATGCAGGGCATAGACATGAATAGCATCAACTGCAGACCTGATAATAATAATAATAATTATTATTATTATTATTATTGTTATTATTTTACCATGTACCTTCTGCCTTCTAGGTACTTAGTAGAAATGCCTTTCTACAAAAGTTTAAGCTTTTTTGGGGGGGTGGGGGGGAAGAAGGCATGTGACAGGGGATAGAGGAGGCTGGGGGGAGGTCAATGGGGAGAAAAAAGGATATATATTTAATACTTTAAACAATAAAAAACTAGAAAATTTTTTTTTAAAGTTTAAGCTTCTTAAAACCAGGGCTATGTATTATTTGCCTTTGTGTCCCCTATAGAGGCTTTGCATGCTTGACAGCTTAAGTGGTGGGAGGGACTCTCAAAGATTCTGGTCCAGGGTTGCAAACAAAGATACTTGCAGGGTCCAGCAGGACATACTTGCAGGGTCCAGCAGGACACAAATGTGTGAATTGGATAGGGATGACTAATCCCCTATAGACTGATCCC
Organism: Pipistrellus hanaki; assembly: GCF_964339955.1. NCBI lineage: Eukaryota > Metazoa > Chordata > Mammalia > Chiroptera > Vespertilionidae > Pipistrellus > Pipistrellus hanaki. The sequence continues at coordinate 65,051,748 of NC_140511.1, read as the reverse complement.
ATGGGTAACTGACCAAGAATGGCAAGCCCTGGGGGAACTGAAAATTCATACCCATCCTGAAGCATTCAGTTCCCTATAAAGCATTGTGCTGATGAGACTAACAGCCAGAGATCTGGGTTTAATAACTTCCTTTAAGGATTGGGGGGTGGAGGGGACAAGCAAATAAAACCACAACAGTATCTTGAAAGAAGCCAACAAGGCCAGTCCTATTCTGATTTGATCCCTGCCTAGTGCTCCAGTGTTAGACTCTATCCCTCTCCTCCCTCTCTGCCCTCCAGTTACCTGGCCCCCTTATCTGTTACATAACCCCCTGCCCTTGCCATTTCACTTCCGTTGTCACCTTTTATTCTGCCTAAAATGTTCTTCCAACATGCCCTTGTCGATTTTCAAGGCTCATCTCAAGTGCCTTTTTCTCCTCAGCCTATGATTCATTCACATGCTCACTGGCTCTCTTCACTCATGACTTGTGTCATAATCATGACTAAATAACATATTGGGTAATAAATTCTTTAATTTGTGTCTCCCACTAGACCAAAAACCACGTGGATAGGACCCACCTTTCTCTTATGCACTGTTGCATCCCCAGAGCCTAGAAAAGTATCTTTCACATTATTAAATAAGATGGGTAGGTGTATATTGGATGGATTGTTATACAGTTGCATGCTTTATCTTGTAGAATCTCTTAGAGTTTCACGTCCTGATAATCTTATTCACTTCTCCCACAGGTCCTTGAAGAAATCCGCAGCCCTCTGGATGGATGCATACTACGAAACATGATGCAGGTGCCAGCCTTAATGTGCACGCAACTGCATCTTTCAAGGAGGCTGGTGACTGTGTAAGACCTTCCCACTTTACCTGTCAGTGCCATTGGCATACCGGATTGTGCCAGGAGTGTGAACTCCAAGGATACATGATAACTCTTTCTCTGAAGGTTTCCTCTGCAAATAAGAAGCAGAGAAAACACAAGATGGCTTTTACCAGAGTGTCAAATGGGAAATGAAGTCCAATGTTATTATTTTTTCCAAAAGATCTTTAACTTAGTCCTACCAACAGGCCTTACTCAAATCATTGCAGTCGCTGGGCGTTAAGTATAGGAGCCAGGTAAAAGTCTCACTGACAATGTGGACATAAACAGAGGAGGGTCAAGGAGAGACTTCACATAGAGTACTTTTTGAAAAACAGGGCAATTGCTCTATGAAGAGAATCGTACATTTAAGAAGTTCCTGGTGAAGCACAATTTTTTTGCTTATTTCTTTTTTAAACACTTGAACTTCTTTTTCTTTAAATGTTGAGTATAATTAACATTAAAAATCTCTAAATATTTAAATACTCACTTCAGATTTCCATTATTGTACTGCACATGTGTAATTGGTATATATTTGTTTCCAAGTTATAACATTTTTTAAAAGTGCTTCCTACATTTAATCCCAACAGCAATTGGTAAAGTAAGAATAGACTCTAACTGATTATAAGATTTGTTTGCCTAATCTCTACCTGCCAAACAGAACTGCCAAACCTTATTACTACTTCAAGAGAGGGATATGTTTTCTATAAACTAGACCACAGGCTAGTTTATAGAAAAATGTAAGGCATTTTTCATTGGTTACATAATATCCTGCTGAAGCATGTCTTAGGACGTGAGAGTTTCAATATAGAAGGATGAGTCAACACTCTCAGTAGCCAGTATAATGATGTTTAATATGTCTGTGCTTTTGCTCATCTATTCCCGGAGGGAGGGGCAGTTTACACATGATCTGTCAGCAGGGGGGGGGAGGGGAAAACAAATGGCATGACCTCCATCCTCAGCATCAGGGGTTTATCTGTTGTCTGACATTCTACCAGGAAGCATTTCATCTCCTTCTTCCAAACTCTGCAAAATATTGGGGGGGGGGGTATTTGTTTATTTTTTTCTTAATTTAATCGCTGGGTTGTGAAGCAAAGACCCTGTGGCAGGAAAGAAAACAAAAATAAGTGTGGAGACTTGAAAGAAACCACTGGGGTTGAAGCAGAGGGAGCAGGGGCCACAGAGGGGCAATAAAGGAACATACATTAAAACACTCACATGTCCTAAGGCTAATCCATGCATGCCAAAGCTAAGACATGAGAATGGGTTGTCTGTGAGAAATGAACATTTAAATACTAATAATATTCCATTGGGAAGTTGGGTAGGGAATGAAAAGGGAGAAAAGTTTTGTTAACTTCATAATTCTTCATAATATAAGCGCTGGGTGGATCTGATAAGAGCCAAAAATCCTCCTGCCGGTGAGTCTACAGAAGATTCCGTCTGCCTGAAATCAGGGTTGCAAGTGGGAGTGGAGCACAGTGGTTTCTTTCTCTATCCAACTCCCAGAGATGTTCAAGCACGATTTGTTCTCCTAGTCACTAGAAATAGCAACCAGACCTCTCCCTGGACACACTTAACTACCTCAAAACACTCCTTCCTCAAGGTGGAAACTAGCCCATGTTGCAATTCCCCAAATGGAGTTAGTTACTGTGAAACTGAACAAATCTGGGAGATTTAGACAGATTATGTAAGGGAAACGTGAAAGCTGAATGAAGGTCATGCCATTTGCTTTCTCTCCCTATAGCCAAGGTCATCTGTAAGCTGCTCTCCACCCCACCCCACCCCCATGAATGTATGAGCAAAAGCAAAGACACACTATACTAGTACTGAACCTCTCTGTCACTCTCCCAGCTCTCACAATAGTTCAAAAAACGGTGCTAGGTAAGAACCATTAATGGAATATATTTTAACTTACTAGTACTAGTCAATAAGGGGAGTGAGGGTAGGTAAGAGATCAAGTGAAGGACTTGTATGTATGCATATAAGCATAACCAATAACCAATGGACCCAAGACATATGTGCCAGGGGTACAGGGGAGGCTGGGGGAAGGTCAATTGCGGGGGGGGGGGGGGGGGAGAGGAGGAGAGGAGACATATGTACTACTATTTATAATACTTTAAACAATAAAAAAAGAAAAACAATGGGGAAAATAGTATTTTTCCTGAATTCAATCTCCCAATTGATTTCTCTATCTCACCCTGCTATGACTGGTGTTTGCATCTGGGGAGACGCATGACTATATTTATATTACTTGTTCAATAAATTTCTCAGAAGAGAAGAACTGAGGCCTGTTACTTTGACAGTTTACCCTATCTCTGAGCACTGAATTGGAAGTTAGATGATCCAGCCAGCAGGACATTCCATTCTGCCCTTCATACCATAGGTTTCTAATGACTCCTAGTTGTTATAATACAGTCCTACCCAAAACACTTCAATTGATTCCCATGGCTCTTTGAATAAAGAACAACTTGGAAAAATGCCTACAGACTTTGCCTGCACTGGCCCTTCCCCGTGTACCTTGCCCCACCTTATAACATTCTGGCACGTGCTCTCTCTGCTGCAGCCCCAATGGCTTCTTTTGAGTCCTCACAATTTCTTCTGCAACAGGATCTTTGCTCCTGAACCCAGTGTCTAAACCTCTCCGTCAATCTCCCTTCTCATCTGGTTAGCTGTCACTCACCTGAACACCCCAGGGAAGCTTCTCTATATGCTCTATAGCAATTACTACAGGTATAATTTTACATTCATTTGTGATTCCTTAATAATTTTTATTCCACCCTAGCCTGCAGAATCAGTAAAGATGTACTGAAGGAAAGAACGAAGGAAAGAGGGAGGAAGGAAAGAAGAGATGTAGATAAATATAATTCTTTCTTACTATGTAGAAAGGTAAATTTTTTCTAACATAGGAAAAGCACTTCCATATTCTAACTCTGAATTATTAAAATTATTACCAACACTTAGGAGTATCTACCAGCCACTTAGTACTGAACTGTACCCCTCATTGGCATTATTTTATTTAACTCTCCTAATGGTCCCATGACACAGTCCTATAATTAATCTTATTTTATAGAAGAAAAAGTTGGGGCCTAGGGAGGCCAAGCAACTTGCCTGATGTCACAAGGTAGAAAGTGGTGGAGTAGAGTTTCAGATCCAGAGATGTCTGACTCCATAGTCAATGCTCATTAATTTCCATGCCAGAAAACTCAAAGTAATGGGGAATTAAGTGGCATTAGAAGGCATGGCAGTTGGTGTTTCTGGAATATCTCTAATAGCTTCCCAGAAGCTAATGAAATAAGCATTTCTACCTCAGCAAGATCACGTACCTAAGAAGGGGAAGGTGGGAGGGGCCCATGAAAGGCCCAGTGGCCACCTGGAAAGAGTTCCTGTTGACTTACTTCTACTCACCAATCTTAAAAGAGTACTCAGCTCAGACAAGTTTCACTTGGAAGTAGTCAAGCTGAGATTTAACCTTTAACTGCATCAAACATGGAAGAACAGGATAAAGACATGGATTGGGGATTTTGTGATGACTTAGCATGATTGCAACCCAAGGAAAATTCACCTTCCCTGTGGCTGTCTTTATGTGGCCTTACCTGAATCCTATTTCCTTTAAAGCTGAACTCCTGGTGAAATTTACCTCTGAGAAATTGCATGTGTTTTCAGTTAGGCAGTAAGTAAGGGTGACTGCATTAGTAATCTGGAACCTAGATTCTTATTTCAGCTCTTTAATTTAATACTCTAACATGAAATTGGCCAGGTCATGTATACACTTCATACTTCAAAGGGTAAAACAGGTGTGGTTCATAATATTACCTGGCCTACATCTATCACAGCATAGTCAGAACAATCAAATGAGGCAAGGCAAATGGAATAGTTTCACAAGCCAGGAACTCCCATCCCATCTGATGCTGGTTATTGTTATTATGGTGAGGGTTCCTCCCATCCTAGACCCACCAAAAGCAAGAGAAGCCTTAGAGTCACACAGAAACACAAGAAGGAGAGGTAGTGAATCATTTTTAAAATGACAGGATGACAGACTTTACCCAAATGAGACGCTTATTAGTCACAATCGAGAAAATGATTCCTCTTGTTGCAACAACTAAGACCCAGGAATTGCCCTCAAGGTCTGACTGTATTCAACCCCTTGGAACCAGTTTTGAGAGCGCAGGCTGAAGGAATAGGATAGAGCCAAAGGTTCTAATTGCCAAACTTTTGATTAACCAAGTGAGTACACAATTATACTGGTTGGAAATGATGCCAAATATAAAGTATACAAATTAAGGAATAAGTATTGCATAATCAGTATATTATAAAGAACTTTCTTGACTATCTCCCTGCTAATCACCTAATCATCAACTCTAAAGATGCAGGAAATATAGAAGATTGAACCTAAACTCTGTTGAGGGCATGAATATGCTCAGGTACTTTTCCTTTTCAACATTCTTTATGAAAGTTTGCAAACAGCAATGTTGAAAAAATTTTACAGTGAGCATCAGTATAGCCATCACCTAAATTTCAACTTGAACATCTTAGCAAACTTCTTCATTTACTATCTATCCATCCACATGTCTCTTTATCTATTAACCCCCTTATTTTTAATGCAAAAAAATAAATTTCTAGTAGCTGACTTTTAAAAATAAACCTTAGATTATGCAAACAACAAAATATATCTCTTTTCTTCAATAAAGAATTGGTGAAATTATGTAGCAGCTTCATCTTTGGGAGAATTTTTAAGAAATTTTGCTACATTGTGGGACTATGACATAGTTAACTGTCTACAAAATCAATTATTTACTCAAAATAGAATAAACTTCTCATATATACATTTTATAATCTTTTATTTATGCATATAAATATTTATCTACATTATTCTCTTTCATCTGGCAACATTTATTGAGCACTTACCAGGTATCAGATACTGGTGATGTGAACAAGAGGGACAGGAGCCAGCCTCTTGAAGCTTACATTTCAATATTGAAGACTATCAGTAAACAAGTAAATAAAAGAAAAATCAAGGTTATTACATATCCTCTCTAATAAAAGAGAAATATGCAAATTGACCATACCTTCACTATACCCACAAGCCACGCCCACCAGCCAATCAGGGCAGGTGTGCAAATTAACCCAACCAAGATAGTGGTTAATTTGCATATCCAGACCAGAGCGAAGACTGAAGACAGTGTAGAAAGAAGTCAAGCACTGCAGAAGGGAGTGAAGCTGATGAGAAGCAAGCAAGTGGGGTGATGGAGAAGGAGAGGAAGCAAGTGGGGCAGGGGAGAAGAGAGAGAAGCCAGTGGGGCTGTGGAGACTGCAGCAGGAAGCCCTATTGCAGGAATCTTCCTGCAAGGGGTCTCTAGTCCTACATAATAAAAGGCTAATGCAAATCAACCAAACTGAAATGATGGGTAGCTATGATGCATACTGACCACCAGGGGGCAGACATTCAGTGCAGGAGCTGCTCCCTGGTGGTTAGTGTGCTCCCATGGTGGGAGCACTGCTCAGTCAGAAGTTGGCCTCACAGCTGGCATATGCAGCAGTGGTGACGGGAGCCTCTCCCACCTCTGTAGTAGTGCTAAGGATATTTGAATGCCTAAGGCATCAATCAGACATCCCCCTAGGGCTCCTGGACTGCAAGAGGGTGCAGGCCAGGCTGAGGAATCCCCCTGAGTGCACGAATTTCCTGCATTGAGCCTTTAATAAAAAAGTAAAAGAATACTGTGAGAGAATAATAAGCAGAGAACTAGTTTGCGTAAAGGGATCCCGGGAACATGAGAAGAATATGAAGAAGCCTGCCCTGAGATCATGATGAGCAAGATCATTAAAAGCAAAGTCCTGAGACAGGAATAAGATTCTGTGCTAAGAACAGAATAGGAGATGTTTATGACTAGGAAAACTTGCAATCAGCAGGTTTTTCCCTCACTGTCAATTAACATCATTACTTCATAAGTATATTTTGCCATGGCTTTTCAGCAGCATTCAAAAGTAATTTTCTCATATTTTTGTGAGCATTGTTTCCTCTGAGAAGTCTTCCCAGATTTAAATGATCTGGTTAATTCTCCAATTTTAAGCTCTTATGGCCTGAGCACCTCACAAATTTTATTGATTTCTGCCAGCACACCCACTAGACTGAAAATTCCATGAGGACTGTGACATTGATGCTGTTATTCACCATTTTATCACCAGCAGCAGTCCATTGCTTATCATTAAGTGAGTGTTCAACAGATGTTTTAATAGATAATTAATTTATTAGAATAACGGTAGGTAAGCTTGGAAAGTTAAATTGGGTGTCTATTGAAAATAAATCTGCAATGCTAGGCTGGAAAGTATATGCTTGGTTAGTAAACCAGATGGGTCCATAGAGAATTTCAAGCTGGAAAGAATGGGGATTGGAAATGGGCTCTGGAAAGAACCATCTTGAAATCATACAAAAGAAAGATTTAAAAAGTGGGTGCTAATGGAGGTGGGAGACCAGTAAGGTGACTGTTGCAGCAATCTGGGTAAGAGATCATGAGAACCTAAGTTCAACTGGTGGTACAAACATGCAACAGAAAGTAATAGATGGAAACAGGTGTGGAGCCTGGATCCATGGAATATGGTTAGTAACTCAACATTGGGGAAACCTGAAGACAATGCAAAGTTTACATATTATAGGTGGTGATATTGAAAGAAAAAAAAAAAGGAAAAAAAAAAAAAAAACCTAAGTGGAGATGCCAAACAGGTAATTGGAGAAAATCCCTTCTGGACCTAGTAAAGGAAATAAAGGGATATATATATATATATATATATATATATATATATATACTCACTTGGACATACTCTCCAGAGTGATAACCAAGAAAGAGACTAGAGGGAGAGGCTTGATTTGACAGAGAATTTTTAAAATGTTCCCAATATTGAGTTGGGGGGAGAAAATGAACCAGAAAAAAATAATGGTTAGCTGAATCCTAGCAAAAAATACAAGAGAAGATATGAGGCAGAAGGTGGGAGAGGAGAAGGGTTAGAAAAGTGGCTAATGAGTAAATTCAAATACGGAGAGAAGTCATTATAGAACAAAGCCTATTTAATTTTGTTTTGTTTGGTTTGCAAAAGTTGAGTTGGGTTCATCTCAAGAAGAAACTAAACATCCAGGCTGGAGAATATATACTGGACATGTCATCACTTTATTCTAAAAGCATTGTATTGCTAATGTTTGAAAATGTGTCATCATTTTAATAAACAGAGAGAAGGATTTCATATTTTGATAGCATGAAAACATTTCTGTAATGACACAAACATGAAATGAGAATGTTTATATGAAACATAAGGGTGAGGGTAAATGGAAGATCCCACAAGATGACCCACCCAGAACTATGGCTGCCTAAGCCCCATCCAGCTAAACTGAATAGTGAGGAAATTAATATTCAGCATGACAGGGTGTCCCAAAAGACAGGTTGGAAAGTTCTGGTCTACCCCAACTCAAGGGACATGTCTGGACTTGACTGCTAGTCCTACAGCCAGAGATAGTAACCAGCCACTTCAGCTGTATCATTTTCTAAAAGACAGAATCCACCATATCAGTTGGCAAATAGCCACTAATTTCTTCCTTGGGTTCCTGTTCACCTGATGACCAACCCCTCTGTCAGGACATACCCCTTCACTGCTTCCGAATAGGGATAACTGGGTTGGTAGGTAGGGATTACTTTTTCATATATATTTTTTTTTTAATTATTGATTTCAGAGAGGAAGGGAGAGGGAGAGAGAGATAGAAACATCAATGATGAGAGAGAATCCTTGATCAACTACCTGCATGCTCCCTACTGGGGATCAAGCCCACAACCGGGCATCTGGCCTGACCAGGAATTGAACCTTGATCATAGGTCGATGCTCAACCACTGAGCCACATTGGCTGAACTTTTTTATACCTTTTAAGACCTGTTCAATGTAATGATAAAGCAGCTTATTTACAAAAGACAAAATAATATTTAACCTCTAGGCCTCTGCTGGCTGATTTGAGTTTGATGGTTTCAATGTGGCCTACAAAATCTCCCAATTAAGAGCAACAACAGAAATCACAAAATGTCACTACCTAGTAATGAAAACAGTAAATAATCTTTCTCCTCATGACAAGCATTCCAAAAATTTTTGTTAATTGCTGCCCAGAAGCCAAGTGTCATTCTGATGCTCTCTGTTCAGTATGAGGACCCAAAAAAAAAAAAAAAATGCCTAAGTGGATGGAATCATTAAGGCCTGTAATCTGAAACGCTTTGCTCAGGCAATTGAAAAAGGTTGCCCAAGAGCAATTTGGATCCCCTTCTCATTGGGTCAAACCCAAACATTGACTCACACCAAGATAATTCTAGTACATGCACTCTGATACATGATTTATTGGGGAAAGAACTAGTCAGGGCTGAAAAGACAAGAAAGTTGAGGCTGCCCTAAGCCATAATGGGGAGTTTCTAGAGCCCTGAACTTGGATTTTAATAGTTACACATCTACATCTAACTAACCATGTGATCATGAGATTGTCCTTTCCTCTCAAGAAATGATCTCCTTTATTCGTTGATGATGAGAGAAATACAAGGAATGGGAGCTCTGTTTGTCTGGTTTCCATTTGCTTTTGCAGCAAGCTCCCTGCATCACCATGTCCCCATGTTGCTGAGGGGGCTCTATGGGAGTGTTTACTATGTTATCAGCTATTGAAAAGTTCTCTAAAGAGGCCCAAGGGCTGAAATCGGTTTGGCTCAGTGGATAGAGCATCGGTCTGCAGACTGAAAGGTCCTGGGTTTGATTCCGGTCAAGGGCACGTACCTGGGTTGTGGACACATCCCCAGTAGGGGGTGTGCAATAGGCAGCTGATTGATGTCTCTCTCATCGATGTTTCTAGTTCCCTATCCCTCTCTGTAAAAAATCAATAAAATATATTTTTTAAAAAGGCCCAAGGAATCCAGTCTTTGTCTCCTTAGGCCCCTCTGTACCCCTGTGAGCAGCTTTTCAGCATTTTCAATTTTGACAAAGTCCTTTAAACGCCTTTGAAACTCATTTTATGTTTATGATTCAGTTACACCGAGGATGGTTTCTGTTGGTTTTGGGAAATGCCTTATCTGATTTATCTGCACTTCATTTTTAACCTCTTCAGTCTTCTCTATCAGTTAAATGACACCACTATTCACAAAATTGATCAGATCCAAAATTCAGGAGACAGACTTCATTTCTCTCTTTCTTTTACTTCCTAAATTCAAGCCAAAATCAATTCCTTTAAAGTCTGCCTTTTCAAAATAGTATAATTAAAGTACCATTCTCTCCATTTCCTTTATATTACCCTAGTCAAGCCACCATTATCCCTCCATCAAAAAACCACAGAGTCTCATATATGGGCTCTTGATTTTCATTCTTGCTCTTTTAATCTATACTCCAGTCAGCAGCAAAGCAGTCTGTCCAGTGCAATGATCTAATGTCACTTCCTCTGCTTAAGCTACAATGACTCCCTGTCATACCTCAAGACCTTGTATGGTAAGATCCTTGCTGGGTCTCTGATCCAATGTGCATGTAACATGTTCCCCTTCAGTCCCTCCAGGCTGCTTTCTTGTTCTTGACACACACAAGCAAGCTCCATGTATTATCACATTGCACACCTAGATCTGATGTTAAAGTTACTTATTTCAAGGGAGGTTTCTCTGGCAAGGTTCTTCTAACAATATGAGGTCTTTCCTCTAAAGTCAAACAGCATTTGGTCTGTGTCTCCTTTTGGACACTATTTTCCAATCTGACTGTCACAGAGAATCACTATAACATTTGAGCTTGAGGACTGTGGGTATAACTAATTCACTATTTTGAATAAGTCTCTGAACATTGTTTTTAACATTGCAGATGCACAATTTATTTTTCCCCTTTGGACTTAATTTACCTCTTTTAATACCTAAAATAGTACTACTCTTGTTTCTTTAATGTCTTATCAAGAGGGTAAGGCTTCAAGTTAATAAAACTGGCAGCATTTTGACTTGCTGAGAGATGGTATGTCTATAATGCACTTAACAACAATCTAAGGGTGTAAAATACATACAAAAATAGTTAATTATAAAAAGGCACATAAAATATAAAATGAACACATGTAACAAATAGTTATGGATATAAAATGCCACCAATACCATTGAAGTCTTGATATTATATGTAATGTAATCAGTCAGTCAATAGCTCTTTTCCTCAGTATTATGTTTCTAAGTTTTGGGTTAAGAAATGTAGTTCTTGTAATTTATTTTTCCTAATGCATAATGTTCTATTGTTTTCTATACCATTATTTATTTAACCATTAGTTGTTTAATTTCTTTTTAATTTTTGTCTATTACATGATCACATGGCTCAATTTATCATTTTTAAATGCAACTTGACAATCTTTGAATTTTAATGATGAGTTTAGTCCATTTATATTTCTTACTAATTAATTTGGATTTATTTATGCCTTCTCAGGTTATTTTTATTTATTTTGATATTTTCTATTATTTGTTTCATCTCTTCTATGGTGTTAATTTGGAATGGTTGACTTTAAAATTTCATTTATTCCCCTAAACTTAAAAAATTTCATTTTTATCTTTTGTAATTATTGAAAATATATGCAAATAAGTAAAAGTTTAAGGACAAGAATTTTAGAACATGGTAAACCTAATGAACCCTCCAATTTAATATATTAGTTTTTGTTGATATGTTTAGTTTATCACTTCCACCTGGACAATATTATTATTATGTTATACTGTCTGTATTTATTCCTGTTTTTCCATATGTTCCCCAATGTCTAAGCTCCTTTCTTTTTGCTCCTGAGACTTTCTTCAGAGAGTATATTCCTCTTTTCTGAATAACAGTCTTTAAAAGCATCTTTAGTGCACAACTCTTGATGGTGAACTCTCACCATTGTCTTGTATGAAAACATCTTTGTAATCTATGTTTCTCATTGGATTTTTAAATATAAAACCTTTATAATAATTAAAAATATAGTACAAGGAATCCTGGTATACACTTCACCTAGATTAACCAATTCTTTTTCTTTTCATTTTTGCTTTATCTCTACATGGACACATTTTAAGAGTTTGAACCAGGATTAAACTTATAAATGACTGAGAAAAACTATAGGTTGTTGAAAGGGTTCAAAGTCCTATTTTAACATTGCTTTACAATATTAAATGTGGATATCTGTTTAATTTGGTAAAAACATGTTTTAATCTGTGTTTCTTAGAATCACACATATTAGAGGTCAGTCTTCTATGAAATCTTTGGAAAAGGAATGCATGGCTCAGCTATCACTTTTATTGGGGTGGTTTCTTCTCAAGAAAATAGAAACCACCCCAATAAAACTATTTACTAAGCAATAAATCCTGTTGTGAATGTTTGCCTGAAAATCCAGTATCAAAAAAAATGTGGCATGAAATGCAAGAGGCTTTCTTACTTCACTAAGTCATAAACATTTCCCTTCTTTTCTTTATCCTCCTCTTGGTCCTTTCTAGCCATGACACAAGAAAATATCACTGAAGTGACTGAGTTCTTTCTTCTAGGACTTGGTGCCCAACACAAGTTTCAGTATGCTCTCTTCGTTGTATTTCTAGTCATCTATGTGACCTCTATGGTGGGTAATATCGGAATGATTCTGCTCATCAAGACAGATTCCAGACTTCGAACTCCCATGTACTTCTTCCTACAACATGTAGCTTTCGTTGATATCTGCTATACCTCTGCTATCACTCCCAAGATGCTGCAGAACTTCATAGTAAGAAATACATCAATATCGTTCAGGGGATGTGTTATGCAATTATTGGTTTACGCAACATTCTCGACCAGTGACTGTTATCTCCTGGCTGCTATGGCAGTGGACCGTTATGTGGCCATCTATAACCCACTTCACTATCCCATTGTCATGTCCAGAAGAGTCTGCATCTACTTGGTAGCTGGTTCATACGTCATGGGCTCCATAAATGCTTCTGTGCACACAGGTTTTACATTTTCCTTGTCCTTCTGCAAGTCCAATGCCATCAATCACCTTTTTTGTGATGTTCCACCAATTCTCGCCCTTTCATGCTCCAACACGGACATCAACATTGGGCTGCTTGCTATCTTTGTGGGATTTAACTGGATGTCCACTGTGCTAGTTGTCATCTTTTCCTACATCTCTATCATGATTGCCATCCTAAGGATGTCTTCTACCACAGGGAGGAAAAAGGCCTTTTCCACCTGTGCCTCCCACCTGACAACAGTCACCATTTTCTATGGAACCCTATCATACATGTACCTACAGCCTCATTCTAATAATTTCCAGGAGAATATGAAAGTGGCTTCTATATGTTATGGCATTATTATTCCCATGTTGAACCCCCTGGTCTATAGTTTGAGGAATAAAGAAGTAAAGGAAGCTCTAAAAGTGATGGGGAAAAAGATCCTCTAGATTGGGCCCCAAGTCAGCACATCAAAACATCCAGTAGAGATATTTGATCACTGTGTGATGTTTTGAAATTGGAAACACATACTCAACTTAAAACAATGCTACCTCTTTCAATAGATAAGTTCTTAGAATGTGGAAAATATATAAACATCTCATGGAACTAATTTTCCCTTAAGTATAGTTTGAGAAACATATCTCATACTCTCCATGAAGAAAGGCTTTATTGAAATTATTTAAAGTGTTAAAAAGTGTGTATGGACTTTACAGAATACTTAATTGTTTCAAATATTTTGGCTATGTTCTTAAAGACCAGAAAACTCCAGTGTTGTATATAATTAATTTTAAAACTGAAGTTTATTATTTCCCATTCATTTTAACAAGTTTCCTAACTTGTCTACAAAGAGGCTTAACATATGTTCTGTTCTAATTATTGCATAAATCCAAATATAAAATAAATTGATTTGAAAACATTTTATGTCTCAGGCTACTATGCTTTCTACCTAATAATCCCCTATTAGTTATATTCTCTAGCACTTAAAAACACATTTTATATAGTGTTATGATTTATTTTTTTACATTAGTTACCCACTTTATTCTTAATGTATCTCTTTCTTGCAGTAGAAAATTTCTAGAAACATTTTTTATATCTGTCTCCATTAGCGGTAGAAAATCTAGAATGGCCCTAGCCAGGTTGGCTCAGTGGATAGAATGTCAGCCTATGGACTGCCTAACAACTCTCACTGTTTACTTTGAGGCCTTCTCTTACATGTACTTACAGTATGGATCTAATGAGTCCCAAGAATAGAAAAATGCAACATCGATATTTTGTGGCATTATAATTCTTGTATTAAATCTTCTTATCTACCACCTATGAAATGAGGAAGTAAAAGAAGTTCTACAATCAATAAGGAATAAATTTGTCTTGCTTGGGTATCAGTTGCTAACACTGAGTGCCAGAAGCATCTAAGTGGTGGGTGTTCTGTGACAATTGGTGATATCACATTGACCATAGCAAGTCACACAACCAACCTAGTTTCAAAGATTTGGAGTAATTGACTCCACTGCTTGTCGGAAAGATCTGTAACATCAAATTATAATGGTGTGGATGCATCGAAGGAAAGCATTTTTATAATTGAGCACACCATGTTCCTGCCCAGAGTATATTGGTTTTTTTAAGTAACACACTAATCAGGAAATGGTTCATATTGCATAGGGGTATATATAATAAACTCTCAAATTTAATCTTTACAAACGCAATGACAATTTGTATTTTGCTCATTATTGTATCCCCAGCATCTATTGATTATCAGGACTATATTAGATCCTCATTAAATGCTTGCTGAATGAATGAACAGAGAATTGCACAGAAAACTTGATTGTGGTCACTACAACAAAAACAACTACCAGCTACAGTCCAGTACAACTAACTGTTCTTATAGCTGCTCATGTTTTATAGAGGCTTTTTAGGTCCAGCAACTGTCTCTAAGAGATTATGATAGATGCTTAACTCTTCAACCAAAATTTGAAATCAAGAATTAGCAAAGATGACTGACTTTATAGAAAATGTTAGTCTAAACCAAGGTATGTGTGGGGTGGGGGGAATAAGGGAGGCAATATGGCACCAAGCATAAAATATTCCAATAAGAATAACATGGAGAAGAAAGCAATACAGAAACTGAAAGGCAAAGAATCTATGCACCATCCCTTATGTGGGTTCACTAGCAATGGCAAAATGTACTTTTTTTTCCCCATTCACTGTCCATTCTCCTCTTATTCCATTCTACAAAGATTCTAATGTAATGTGGAAAGTAATGTAACCAGATAAGTCGGTACTAATTTCTCAGTTTCCATTGTGGCCAGGATGATATGTGTCTTAATTTGCATTCCTGGGATATGGTTTTGGGTAAAGGTAATGTAGGTGAGTGTGTACTAGTATAGTGAAGAATTAACCTTTCCCAAACAAATGTCTGTCCTTTGCTTTCAACTACTGGGAATTGATCTCTAAGTCCCTGGGATGCCCTCCTAATAGGATTGTCTGTTTGCCTGGAAGCTTTGGCTATTTGGATGTTCTGTGTGATTTATGATGGGGCTTTGGGATACTTCCATATTAGTTCAAACCTCCAGAGGAACTGCAGACCTAAGGGATTTCCTGAACATCCAGGTGAGAGGAGGAGGGAACTAAAGATCAACTACATCAGCAATATGTCACAGAATTCCAAAAGAAAGTTGGAAATTGGTAGTTACAAAATAGTGATGGGGATGAATAGTACAGCATAGGGGATATAGTTAACAATATTATAATAACTATGTATGGTGCCAGCTGGGTACTGGAAATATCAGGAGGAACACTTTGTAAAGTATATATTGTCTTACCATTATGCTGTACACCTGAAACTAATACAAAATATATTGAAGGTAAACTACAATTGATTTTTTTTTAAATTTACTCTTTGTATCCCAAAGGCTCAGGTAAGGTTCCTAGACTGGTCATATTCCACGCATGTTACCACACATTGACACCCAGAGGGTAATGTATATCCTGAAGACAATGGAAGCTTCAAGTTTGAAACCCTCACAGACTTTGCCATGTGTATCTCTTCCTTTGGCTGATTCTAATTTGTAAACTTTTTCTGTAATAGAACTGTAACTGTATGTACAGTGCTTCCCGGATATACTAGCTCAGGCTCTGTTACAAATTACAATAAACAGAGTGGCTTACAAACAGCAGAAATTTATTTCTTACAGTTCTGGAGGTTAGAAAACTAAGATCAGGTTGCCAGCATGGCTGAGTCTGGTGAGAGCCTTCCTCAGAGTCATAGACTACTGACCTCTCATTCAGCACTCACGTGGTAGGAAAGGGGGTAGAGAGCTCTTTGCTGGCTCTCCTATAAGGGTGCAAGGTCCCATTCATGAAAGCTGCATCCTCGTGGCTAAATTAATTCACAAAGCCCACACCTTCTAATACCATCATTTGGGGCGGGGCGGGAGGCGGGGAGGGTTAGAATTCTAACTGGTGAATTTGGGGGCAGGGAAGGCACAAACATTCAGTTCATAACATTGAGTCATTACTGAACCTGAAGGTGATTTGGAGACCCCTAACTTACAGTCCAATACAAATGAGAACGACTGAGCCCTTGAACTTTTGACCAGTGATTAAAGCAGCATCAGTTCTAAGGGAACAGTTCCGTCAGACTATACAGTTTGCTGAATGTTTTGGAGGGGATTATCCCAAGCAGCAGAGAAGGAGCAGGAAGAGTGAGATATAGAAGAACAAAAGCAAACAAAGGATGGATGACTTAGCTGGCTTATCCCCTGGGACCTGGAACTCAGTCTCACAGGGGACTTGGATAAACTATGAATGTCCCATAGAACGGTTCCTCTGAAGGACAAGAGGTGATGACATTTATTTAGTTCCCTCTCCCATTGCTTGGGGGTTGCCAGGATCTTCCACAGCTTCTGAGATATCCCTGAGTTAGAGAAGCAGAGAGATAGCACCAGAAACCTGCCACTGGTAGCCCAGCCAATGCTGTCTACCGCGATGCACAGAAATCAAGTATTTAGGAACGAGGGGCAACACCCAGACGTTTCTGCTGCTCCATCTACACATTTCTAGCCACTGAGGTGTGAGTAGAAGGCCGCTGGACTGGGGGAGAGCTTTGGTTTTCCCAGTCAAGAGTATTTATGTGGCTGATGCCTACCCTCCTGGATCCCCTATCCTGCTTTGAGAAGGTGGTGTCTGGCAGTCTAGTCTACAGGTTAGACAGTGATTCAACAAGCACATGGGAAAGACTAAGCAAATCACAAAAGTGCAGGTCTTGACTTCCAAAGTATTGTTGTGGGGGGGAAATAAGTTCCTGTTTTTAAGCCTAAGTTTGGTTTTCTTTCATGAGCAATGGAACACATTCCTACTAAGACCCTAGTCAGGCAGCAAGTGTCAAGTCACAAGCCTTTTCACAATTATTCTCCTTCTTGGGTATGGTGAGTAATCAAAAAGCTGTAGACTCATCAGGCTTGGTCCTTCCACTGATGAAAGTAAAGCTTTAACCACAGCATTTTTATAGCCAAATAACTCTTGATCCACAGGTTGTTCTCTGACATATTCTGAGTGTAAGGCACAACTAGAAGAAGCTGTCTTTACCCACGGATGATATTTTAAATATATATACATTTTTAGAAAAAAGAATCAAGAATAATTTTTATTTAAATAAATAAACAATAGTTAAAGTGATAAAGTAAAATATGCCCAAATAGTAGTAACTCTCTTTGTCACACTAGGGACCATCTGCTCTTAAATTTAGATTAGCTTTGGATTTCTTTTCTTTTCTTTTCTTTAAGAGAGGCAAGCTTTTTGCTGATTATGGTGCTAAGATCAATTTTCTAGACCTAAACACAAATTCTTAGACCTAAAAAAAGATGCTCAACCTGATCCAGAACTAGGAAATTTTAAAAGGAGTTACTCTTTAAGAAAGCAACACATACACAGTCCCTAATGACAGTAACATAAATTAATTGTATCCCCTCTAGGAAGTTTAAATGTTCTTCAGCAGAAAACAACTACTGAACATTGTTTATTCTAATCCCATTTTAGCCTCAGGAGCTTCAGATTCTCAAGGGAGCAAGCCTTGATCCCTTGTGCCCCAACTATAAACTCCCCAATTAGAAGGAAACACACAGAAAGATCTTGGTGGGTAGTCAGTCAGCCTGCACCAGTCACAGAAAGAGAATCCGGAGGCAACTCTGATGTAAGTAAACTGCAGCCATGTATCATCCCAGGGTGCACAGGAAATAGGGGAGCAATAGGGTCAGAACTCAAGTTCTAACAAGATCCACCCCAAGACCAGGAATTATCACTTTATCCCTGGTGATGTAATGGAAATGGAGTGAGGGAACTAAATTGGCTGAATGTTGCTTGGGAAGAATATGAATGAACACATGATTGAAAGATTGGATGGATGGATGAATATTATATGTCTTTAGTGTATTATTTGCATGAGTTATCATAACCAATTTTGAGTGCCCATGCAATGCCTGGCCCTATGCCGGAGAGTTTACATAAATCACCTCACTTTGTCATATCATTACAAAGCAGACGTTGCTTCTTCCTCTTCCTTTTTAAAACAATTAAGCTACTTTAAAAGAAAAAGCTAAGAAGTTCATAAGTTTAAGGTATTCTCTCCCCATTCCCATGCCCAAGGATAACCATTAAAAGTTTAGTGTGAGCCCATCCTGAGCTTTTTCATAGATAAATAAAGAAAATGAGAAAAAGAAAGTATGGTAGTGACTTTTATTTTTCAAAGGGTCCACTTTTTATCCAGTATTCTGCAACTTGCTTTGCAACATGTGCTCCTTTCCATACAAGTATCTATCTCATTCTCTTTGGAGTATGTATTGATCCATAATAAGAACCTACTCTGATTTGTTGAACTCTATTTACAAAGTTCTGTTATTGCAAATAGTGTTACAATGAGAGTCATACCTTCTATGTAATTCTGTGATCCCATTTTATAGAGGATAGAACTGAGGCCAAAAGGAAGTACATCCTTTGTTTCTATGAGGTGGTGGGACCGGAATTCAAACTCGAGTCAGCCGGTTTCCTTTCCAATGCACAATGCTTGATATAAATAAAGCTTCAAAAGCACCAGGGTTCAAGCTAAGTTAAGCATACTTGGGCACTTGGTGCAAATGCTTCTGTGTGTGCGTGTGTGTGTGTGTGTGTGTGTGTGGTCCCTTGTACTGGTTTTCCATAGCTCTCAAAAACAGGTATCCCAATATTTCATACATTTTATTTCAATTCAAAATTATTCAATTGATATGGTAAATGTCATAACCCTGTCCAGGTCCTAGTTTAAATGAGCCCATGACCAATTCTAGCTTCCTCTGACAAGTGCTTTTACTTACTGGGTGGAAGCCTCCATGAAAAGAATTAATGTAATCTATTTTACTTTGCAAATTGACCTGAGGAGGAAACTGCACCAATGTGTTGGCCCGTAGCCCTCACCAAATGTTGCATTAAACAGAATGTGTCTTGTTTCATCACCACAACATTGTCACAAGATATTTCTTGTTCATTTCTCAAGATATCTTAAGGAACCAGATTGTACACATCAACCACAGGTTTAATTTGCTGTATTTCCCATCACAACAGGCACATCCTCCTCTAAAACTGACCATTTTGTCCATGGAGCTAGCGCTCTGCCTGGCATTTCTGACATCAGAATAAAGGAGACTTCGACTGATGTACTGATGATGTGGTTTTTATCTTGGTGAGGAATTTCTGTTATTACACAATATTTCAGGTGCATAAAAACACATTTAAAATAATGTAACCACCACTCATCTCACTCCTGCAACCTGATTTTTATTACTTAGCATTCCATTTGAGATATATATTCACCTATCTTATAATACCAATTGACTGACTTTTCAGTAATTTGTTGGTATTCTTCTATGATGAATAATGCTGCTAAGAACATTCTTGTGTGTTTATCTCTATAGTCATACATATACTTATATGTATGTGTCATTGTATACATGGTGAAATTTTTTCTAGTATACGGATCTATAATGGAAATTTTGGAGGCATATAGTTAATTTTACTAATTATTCCAAATTTGATTCCAACATGACTGTTAATATGTGACTCTACAATCTCACCAAAACTTTACATTTTAAACTTTTTATACTGAGTATAAATTATATTTCAATACAGTATTAATATACAATTACCTGAGTTTATGCTAGTGAGTCGTGTATATTTCCACATTTCTATTGACTATTTAGGTTTTCTCTTCTACGATTATCCTGATCCTATCTTTTATGAATTTTTCTCCTGGGGTAACTTATAGAAATTATTTCTGACTCTGACTCTTTGACATTTATATGTGTTGCAAATAAATTTACCAGAGTAAATTTCCAGTCAATATCCAGTATTTTTTAATATAATGTTTGTTTTTTAAATTTAGGTACAGTTGACTTTTCAGTGCTCTATTGTTTTGTGTATTCATGTCTTGTTTAAACATTTTTGCGTATCTAAATTATATATAGTCTCCTGTTTTACTCTCAGAGTTTTACAATGTAAGTGTTTAATCCATTTGGAATTGGTTTTTGTAAAATGTAAAGTGGTTCAATATTATAATTTCATAAGTTTAGGCATTTGTAGCACCACAGCTTAATGGGCCATAATTCACTGATGTGCATTTACTGTGTTCCGACATTAAGCTTCCACAGACTTGTGGGTCTTTTTATAACTTCTTTTTCTCAGTTCCATTGATCTATGTTTCTTCCCTCACACTTATACCACACAGTATCAGCATTATTTCTTTATGGTAACTTCCGATATCTGATAGGACAAGTTCTCACCTTGTTTTTCTTTAAAATTCTCTCAATTATTTTTAGCTCTTTTCTCCTCCACATACACTTTGTAGGTCTGTGAAGGTGCACATAAAATTCTTTCAAGCATTTGATTGAAATTACCTTAAATTTGTAAATTAACATGAGGAAAAAGAGTGAAGGGTATACAACTTGGTCTTGATTGCAGATGGAAAATACCTTTTCTCCTGTTTCTGATGATTCCTTCTTGCAAAGGGACCTAAATTTGTGTCATTTGAGGCACCTTCTTCCCGGTTTATTCCCTCAGTTCCCAGAAAGGTGGAGTAACACAGCAGACTGGTAAACTTGAGAACAACTGGCATGCTCTGTTCTGCCCTTTGCCTCTTGGGGTTAGCCAGCCTGCTGAAGCCTGTGCTACTCTGCATTCCAGAGGCTCTTCCCCAAAATGTTCAGGAGGTCTCCACCAGGCAATGCCACCAAAACTGTCTAGTTATAGTGTTCACTGGCAGCAAGAAACCTGACTAAGTAAATCCCCAACTAGCTGAACATGATAGTATGGTCTCCATATAGACACTCTCTTTATTCCTCGACCTGTTCAAATCCTGGGAAAGGGGTGAATAGCTGTTCACTGGAAACTCCTGTGAGGCCCCAGCAATCATTTCTTTCATACAGGGACAGATTTGATTATGGATGTGTATATTTAAGCTGTTTGCGTCTATATTCACAAGTGACATTGGTTTCCATTTTCTCTTCTAAAATTTTACTTACTTTGTTGTCAAGATTGCATTAGCCTCATGAAATGAGTTGGGAATGTTCTCTTTTGCTAGTTATGGGAAAAGATTGCATATTAGGATTAGTTGTCCCATAAATGTTTGGTAAATTTTTCCTATAGCACAGTTGAGCCAAGTATTTGTCTGAGTAAGCTTTAAAATAACAAGTCAAATCTCTTAATGGTTTTAAAGTATTTAAATATTTTGCACACACAGAGACATACACATAGACACACACACACACACTGATACTCTCTCTGTGCTATTAGCCTGCTTTCTTTTTAAAGCAAATATTGAGAAACATAGTAACATTTGTCAAATTATGTGCATGATATAAAGTGTTCACAGTGCAAGAATTATAACGTGTCAGCAATCCAGTATAGAAAGAAAAAAAAATTATTATTGCTTTTTAGTCTCCTGAGGGTAATAACCAAGGGAATAGAATGAACTTTATTCCATTATTTTTCCAAAAAATCAATAATAAATCAAAATGATGAATTATTAGTTCAAATTTATGGATTTCAGCTCTACAAAGCATATTATAGACAAAATTAACAGATGCTAGAATGTGAGAAACTCTTTCTCAAGTTAACAGGTAACAAGAAATTCAAATCTGGAATAAAGATTAAAATCTGGGACAATGAACATCTAAAAAGCAAACTAGCCCTAGCCGGTTTGGCTAAGTCAATATAGTGTCAGCCTGTGGACCCGAAGGGTCCCGGGTTCAATTTCTGTTAAGGACACATACCTCAGTTGCTAGGCTCCTCCCTGGCCCCAGCCCTGGTTATGGCTCCTACAGGAGGTAGCCAATCAATGTGTTCTTTCACATCTATATTTCTGTTTTTCCTCTCTCTCTTCCACTCTCTCTCTAAAAATCAATGGAAAAATACCCTCAGGTGAGAATTAAAAAATATATAATGATAAAATAAAAAACAACTTATAGAAACATTGACAAAAATGTGAATAGGCAATTGACAAAAAATAGAATCCCAGTATTCTAAGAAGAATACTAGATAATGATCAAGTCCACTTGTAATTAAGGGGAGAAAAACATATTAAAAATGAGATATTATTTTACAACTCTTTTCTTGGCCAAAAATATTTTAAGAAAATGTTCACAAGGAATTAGGAGATGGGAACCTTCTCACCCCCATGTACAATTAGCAGGAGTTAATATTGGTGCTTACATTATGGAAAGTGGTCTGAGAAAACTTCATTAAGTTAAATGTTTGCATACCCTCAGACACAAAATTTTTGTTTCTAGGATTATACTATAGAAAAATTTCCACACTGAGTTATTTGCAGTGGAGACAAGTTGTAGGCAATCTGTTATCCATGACTAGGAAAACACATAGGTAAATTATGTTGGATGGACATCATACAGCATGTTACTCAATGTGTGGTCCATGAACCAGCACCAGTCCTAGGACTCTGTTTCCACTCTATGATGAAATAATTACAGAAATTGAAGTGGAACATTTAAAACTATTATAGGATTTTAACAACACTAATACCTTTTTGTAGCTTTTTACAAAATATTCGTCCAAAACAGAAAGTGTTAGAAAGAAAATGATCCTTTACCATAAAATCTTTGATAAACACATACATAAAAGACTCCATGTGTCCGTGAACTCTTGATTGCAGAAAATAGTCACTAAGAAGGGGGAAAGGATAAAATAAGAATACAGAAATAAGTTGGAACTCAACAGGTGTATCAAGATTTCAGATGCAATGATTGGCACATTGAAAAAATAGTGAGGGCATAAAAAAACATAATTAAATAAAAGTATGTTTTGTATGTTCTAGTACTGATATATTTATGAAATGCCAATCAGTTTTCACCCTGGGATCACAGATACTGGCCCATGGCAATTTTTTCCAGCTGTATATGAAATTATCTCAGTCAGATGTCAAAGTCCAGCCTTTAAAATATACGTCAATTATGTCATAGAAAATATTCTCTAACCCCGCTATGAAACCAAATTTTTACACCATTTCCAATTATAGAATTAGTTCAAGGATCACAATGATCTTAGCTTTCTCTGCGTTTCTTTCTTTGTATCTTTTCAGGTGATTCCTAGTCTTTGTTAGTCATGGAACAAAGCAATGGCACTCAGGTGACTGAATTCATTCTTCTGGGATTTGCTGGCCAGCACTCATCTTGGCATATCCTCTTCATGGTGTTTCTTGTGATTTATGTGACCACCCTCGTGGGTAATATGGGGATGATCCTACTCATCAAGATTGATTCCTGCCTTCACACCCCAATGTACTTTTTCCTCCAACACTTGGCCTTTGTTGATCTCTGCTACACCTCTGCTATCACTCCCAGGATGTTGCAAAACTTTTTAGAAACGGGAAAATCCATCTCATTCATGGGCTGTATGGTGCAATTACTTGTCTATGGCACTTTTGCAACAAGCGACTGCTATATCCTTGCGGCGATGGCCGTGGACCGTTATGTGGCCATCTGTAACCCACTCCACTACCCAGTAGTCATGACCCAGAGAGTCTGCATTCAACTCTTAGTTGGCTCCTACCTCATGGGCTTCCTAAATGCCTCTGTAAATACCAGTCTGACTTTCTCACTGAACTTCTGCAAATCCAATAAAATTAACCACTTTTTCTGTGATGAGCCCCCGATCCTTGCTCTCTCATGCTCCAACATCGATTTGAGCATCATGTTCCTGACCGTCTTTGTAGGGTTTAACTTGATGTTCACCGTGTCGGTTATCATCTTTTCATACACGTATATCCTGGCTGCCATCCTGAAGATATCCTCTGCTGCAGGGAGAAGAAAAGCCTTCTCCACATGTGCCTCCCACCTGACAGCAGTCACCATCTTCTATGGGACCCTCTCTTACATGTACCTGCACCACGGGTCCCAGGAGTCTCGAGAACAAGAAAAAATGGCTTCTGTCTTTTACGGCATCGTGATCCCCATGTTAAACCCGCTCATCTACAGCCTGAGGAACCAAGACGTGAAGGAAGCTCTGAAAGGGATTGGAAAGAAGTGCCTCTAGTTTGATCCTCGATGTCTAATTCTCTGTGCATGTAAACAACAAGACGAGCAGAGCTAATTTTCAAGAAATCAAAACAAGAAAAGTCAAGCAACATGGAAAAGTGGCTCATTTTTTACTAAGACTGAGCTGCAAATTAGTCATGATGAGATAACCGCTTTCTATCAACGTGTCTGGCAAAAACTGTGAAAGAATGGTAATGCCTATTAAATGCTGTGATGTAAGGAAAATTATGCTCTCACACACTGTTAATAGAAAATTGAAGTGTTACTTCACATTAGAAGGGATCTGGCCATATCTTTTTTTAAAAATAATCTTCAATTCAGAATTCCAGCCTTGCAAATAAATCTGTACTGTACAATGAAATTCTAGTCCATAAGGACATATATTTAAGATGCATGTTATATTTAGTAGTAGAGGCCCAGTGCACAGATTTGGGCATGGGTGGGGTCTGGCTGGCCCACCCTGATCAGAGCCAATCAGGCCGAGCCAACCAGGGGAAGGGGCTTTGGGCAGTTGGCCAGTGGGCCCCACCCCCTGGACCAACTCCTGGTTGAATTCCTGGTCAAACTACCGGTCAAGGGAACAATTTACATAATATCCTTTTATTATATAGGATTATTTAGTAAGGCAAGACCAAAAAAAAAAAGTGAATAGTCCTCAATAAGGAAATAAATCTGTATTGGTGCTAGTCTACAGTCTAAGGAAATAAATCTGTATTGGTGCTAGACTCTAGATCTATTGCTGCATAACGTATTTCCAAAAATGTAGGGGCTTTAAAACACACACACAATCATTACCTGACAGTAATGGGGCAGGAATCTAGACACTGCTGAACTGCATCCTCTGAGATGCTATAATCAAGGTGTCAGTCGGGATGGGAATTCATCTGGAGACCCAACTGGGATGGATCTGCTTCCAGGCTCCCTGATGTTATTGGCAGAATTCATCTCCTTGCAGTGGCAGGACGGAGAGCCCTGCCCCTCTGCTGGCTCTCAGCAGGGGCTGCTCCCAGCTCTAGGAGGCAATCCACAATGCTTTGCCACATGGCCTTCTTCATCACCCCTTGTGTAACATGGCAGCTTACTTCTTCAAAGTTAGAAAGCCATAGACAGCTAATCAGTACATATACCATGTGAACAATGCCCTTTATATGCCCAAATCTTACCAGAACTTCAAACATCACTCTCTCCCTGAAGTTTTTCTATCTCAACACTAGTTTCCCATTAATGTCTTACCCCCGGAAATAATTTCTTCTTCCACTGAAGACCCACAGCACTTCAATTGCATTAATAAACATTCTTTTTATCACTTCCTATCTAAATTATTTATTTACATAAAAGACCTTGAATATTATCTATAAAGCTCTTGAGATACATTGTTTTCTATGACCTTTTAACTTCTGGTGTAGAGTCTTAGACACAGTAGGTATTCTATTAATATTGAATGGACGAATACATGATGACAAAAAACAACAGCAACAACAACAATATAGGCAGTTTCCCAACTCCAAGTTCTATGAATAGGTAGCCTACATGACTGGTCTCTAAATACCAATTGTTAAACAGCAGCATTTGAATGACCATGGAAAGTTTTTTTTTAAGTGCCAATAACTATATCTCAGCCCTGGAGATATTGATTCTGTGACATTAGATGGGAGCCTAATAGCTATAAGTATCTGTATATGCAGAATGTTGCTTTAATTGCATATGCCATTAAGAGTACAAGGTTTAGAAGCTTTTAGAATGTGATTTATGTTCCAACCCTGCCACTCACCAGCAGTGTCCCTTTGTAAATGACTAAGCTTTCAAACCTTGTTTCTCATAATAATACGTAGTTCATGAGATTTTAAATTTTGTTTTTTAGCAATAGATAAAATAACAAATAGAAATCATAGCACCTAGCACTAATAAACCCCAATAAATGTTAATAGTGATGAGAATTCACAAGGATTATTTCATCAAGGGTGTGACAAACACTATAAGAATGCCCTCACTACCCAAGCACACGCACACAGAGTCTGTAAGAAATCTCCTAATGTTTGCAAAATGAAAAAATTTCTCCTCTGGGAAGCTCCTCTCTCCTTTAGCAGAAAATTTCCTAATAAAGATTGTTTTCTTTGGTCCTGTCTCAGTGCATAGGGCCACAGATGCTCGAGGGAACAGGTATCAATCCCATAGGCCACAGCTCTATACTCTCTTTGTGGCGACATCATTGGGTGAGCAATCAGTCTCCACTAGCCTGGGAAGGAAATCTAAAGACAAAGCTCCTGTATGTAAAGCAAACTGCATTTTTCCTATTCAGCTGAGCATTGTTCCATCATCTGAGGACCACAGTGAAGTCCATAGGAGTACAGCCATTGTGGCAGCATAATTAACTCCAGGGTTGGGTAGAGTGGTCTATCTCCAACAAAATAGACATGTAAATGGAGATAGGGGATTATTGATGGTATGGAGAAGTTGTTAGAAAATGGCCTTGGCCAAATCAACAAACGACAAGTGCTGGCGAGGATGTGGAGAAAAAGGAATCCACATGCACTGCTGATGGGAATGCAGACTGTGCAGCCACTGTGGAGAACAGTATGAAGTTTCCTAAAAAAATTAAAAATGGAACTCCCGTTTGACCTAGTAATCCCACTCCTAGGAATATATCCCAAGAAACTAGAAACACCAATCAGAAAGTATATATGCACCTCTATGTTCATAGCAGTACAATTTACAATAGCTAAGATTTGGGAACAGCCTAAGTGCCAATCAACTGATGAGTGGATTGAAAAACTGATACATCTACACAAAGGAATACTATTCTGCGGTAAAAAAGAAAGAACTCTTACCATTCACAACAACATGGATGGACATGGAGAGCATTATGCTAAGCGTAATAAGCATAATGAACACAAGAAAGACAAAGACTCTTAACAACCAAAAGCATTAGCCAAAATTAGTGGTTACTCCTTTTTTATCTTTTCAATTTCATTAATTTTCTTTTTTTCTTTATTTTTATTTTCTTAATCTTCATTGTCGAAAGTATTACGTACGTCCCTGTTTTCCTCCATTGACCTCTCTCAGCCCACCTACACCCCCTATCCCAGGCCTTCACCAACCTTTGGTCTGTGTCCATGGTTATGCATATATGCATATGCTAAGCAAGATAAGCCAATCAGAGAAAGGTAAGTATCACATGATTTCACTCATATGTGGAATATAATGAACAACATAAACTGATGAACAAAAAATAGATCCAGAGACAGAGAAGCATTGAACAGACTGTCAAACCTCAGCAGGGAGGTAGTGGAGGGTGGGTGGATGGATGGGAAGAGATCAACTATTTACTCCTTCTGTTTCTCCCCTCTTAGGTACAGATTACCAAAATATCCAGTTACTGAATTCCTGATAGTGCTCAAAACAGAACTCCCCTTCACTTCCTAAATTCTTCTTAGAATCGCCCCACGTAAGTCTTCTCCAGTCTCTCTTGTCCAGCACTCTAGTCCCTCTGGGGTGTGCTCTCCCTTGCTGCCTAATTTTGTTTGTCTATATATGTGCTCCTAATGCTCATTGCCTGTTGAGCATTGACAATGTGATTTGTGCCAAGTGCATCTGTTACCTCTCAGAAATCATTTTTGGTTTTTGTTTTTTTTTAATCCTCAATAGAGGTTATTTTTTCCATTGATTTTTAGAGAGACAGAGAGAAACAAATCGATTGGTTGCCTCCTGCACAAGCCCCAAGCAGGGCCCAGGCCAGGGAGGACCTGCAACCAAGCTATATACCCTTGACCAGAATCAAACCCAGGACCCTTAGGTCTGCAGGCCAATACTCTATCCATTGAGCCAAACCAGCTAGGGCCACCTTACATGCTTTTATTATTCACTTTTATGTATCCATTATTATTTTTAATACAGCTGTTTTTAAAGGATATTCTTTATTTTTCTTAGTCCTGCTCCTCACTGTTCTCGAGTTTGTCATATATCTTTCCAATGGTGTTTCCTTCACATAAACACACACACACACACACACACACACATACACACACACACACACACACACACAATTTTTAAAATTAAAAATCAATTTATATCCCACATGTTTTCCCTGGAAAAATGCTTTTAGCATTTCAGTATGTTATTAACATTTTTCCTAATACTATAAATCATCTCATTATTTTAGGTGTTTTCATAGAAATACAAACTATAGATTAACTCTGACTTATTTTAACATTACCCAATCCATATAAAAATTTTTGCTATAAAAACAAAATGTTGCATAGAATTTTCTGTGGTTAAGATAAATATTTTCCAATCTCATTTTATCAAAGGTTCAACTGAGGTTGAGGGAAGTGACTTTTCTTGCCCAAGATCACATACCTGTTAAATAGTATTGATAGTTTCAAGATTCAAATTTACATCTAACTTCAAAGTCTATTATTTTCCATTGCAGGTAGTATAAAATAAATCTTCAAAGTGACTTGGATACGATGTAATTTGGACAATTTAAAAACACTTGCAATACTTATACAATTAAGAATCTCTTTCAGAACCTCTACATATTGCCTAAATGGATGAACCAGGATTGAATTTACTCTCCTGCCTAAAACAAGAAAAAAATGAATAAAATACATGAAACACTAGTTTGCAAAACACTATATATCAGACAGTAAAGAACATGATTCCTTAGAGGCAAGAAAGAAAAGTCATAGCTGAAACCGGTTTGGCTCAGTGGATAGAGCGTCAGTCTGCAGACTGAAAGGTCCCATATTGAAGGGGATGTAGATTGGTTGTGGGCACATCCCCAGTAGGGGGTGTGCAAGAGGCAATTGGTCGATGTTTCTTTCTCATTGACGTTTCTAGCTCTCTATCTCTCTCCCTTCCTCTCTGTGAAAAATCAATAAAATATATTAAAAAAAAAAAAAGAAAACTCATAAATGTCAGATTTGTTCACCAAAGGGCTTTCTAGAATTATATTACCTATTGGTATGCCAGATGTGGTCTATTATCTGTGACTTTCTAAGATAGAAGGAGTGTAAAGCATTTCCCAAATGTGTTGGACCACAGGACACTTTTTAATCTATGAACTATTGCTCTATTGTCTTCATTCTAAAATGCACATTTCTATCATGTCTTAATAGTTCTGATGTTGGGCTTATTTTTAATTTCACATGTACATCTAATAAGGCAGTTAAGTTACTAGTATAAAATTCCTGGTGAATCTTCCAACTGATATATACATATATACAATATAATAAATACGTTTTTAACCACTTGAAACCCATTTTTCCTGTAGTTCAGTTTGAAAATTACCTGTGGTTTTTTTTTTAAAAAAAAGTTGGCTAAATGCTTTTATAAAAGTAACTAGAGAAAGTAGACTATTGAAGTACTTTCTAGAAAACATCATTTAAAGGATATCTTCAGCTCTAAATAGAACACTACACTTGCATATTAAGAAATCAATATTGTATTCAATTATTAATAAAAGTGCCTTAGTGATTCCTAATAGGAAGCATGTTATTTACCATGGTTTAGTTATGATGGATGTTCAATGTCTTTACTTCTTTAAAAAGTATCCAATGAGTCAGGCTGGCTATTTCACAGAATCTACCTATTTTAGTGACTTTTTAGTCCTAGGAAACACTTATTATTTAATATGAGTCACCTTTCTCCCTTACCTAAGGGAAGTGACTATTGTAAACACTTTCTGGAATCCCAGCTCATATTTACCCAAAGACTGGAAGTGAATACCAGGTGTGGTCTCCTTCAGTTCCAAAAACCGTTGGTCATTCCTCCCCATCACCTCTCCCTGACCCTAGCAGGATACCACAGAGGGCTTACAATAGCTACTAGTAAAATGTTATTGTCTGTTAGTCTGCTTGGGTTGCTGTGACAGGATACCACAAACTGGGTGCTTTACACAACAGAAATGCATTATCTCATAATGCTGGAGGCTAGAAATTCAAAATCAAGGTGTTGACAGGATTTATTTCTTTGAGGGGTGTGAAACAATTAGCTATTCCAGGCCTCTCCCCTTGGCTTGTAGAAGGCCCCCTGCATGTTCACATAGTGTCCTTTCTCTCTATATGTCTGTCTCTAAATTTCCATATTATAAGGACACCAATAATATTGACTAAGGACCCACTCTAATGACCTCATTTTAATTTGATTTAAATATTTCTATAAAGACCATCTCTCCAAATAAAATCACATTCTGAGTTACTGGAGGGTCATGACCTCAAAATGTGAATTTTGAGAGGAGTCACAATTCAACCCATAATACCATCTATAATGAAGGCTGCTCAGAGCACTAGAATCTTACCCACATCAATCTTCTATTCTCTCATCTTTTTGGGTAGATGAGTCTCTGGGTGGCAATTTGAATCTGTCATGGCATTGCAGAGTTGTTGAGATTGCATTTTCTCCTGGCCAGGATACCTCTCACACTCTTCAGAAAGAAGTAAGCTCTGGTTAACGAATCAGAATCAGAGACACAGGGAGGACTGAGCTCCAATAAATTCTCAGAAGTATGACTTAAATATCAGAAAGGCATTAGATTGTTGTTATTTTT
This sequence comes from Pipistrellus hanaki, assembly GCF_964339955.1. Lineage (NCBI taxonomy): Eukaryota > Metazoa > Chordata > Mammalia > Chiroptera > Vespertilionidae > Pipistrellus > Pipistrellus hanaki. Next base: position 65,020,833 of record NC_140511.1, on the reverse strand, counting down.
TTTAAATGTCAGTTTCAAACTTAACCACAACCTCCAAGCCACCAAACCTGAAATATAAAATTCCATAATAGCTAATAATATGATAATTGCAGCAAACATTCACTGAATAGTTACTATGTGCCTTAGATAAGTATTTTACTGCATGATTTTATCTAATCCTCACTACCATTATATAAGGTTGATACTTTCAATTAAACTTGATATATAAGTAAAGAACTTACTACAGACCATGGTACATAGTATATGTTTAATAATCAAAAGTTAATTGTACATAAAAATATTTAAATAAAAATATTTAAATATTTTTTAAATATTTAAAATATTTTTAAAATATTTTAAATATTTTTATTGATTTCAGAGAGAGGAAGAGGGAAATAGGAACATCAATGATGAGAGAGAATCAATTGACTGCCTCCTGCACACCCACTACTGGAGATTGAACCCACCATCCAGGAATGTGCCCTGACCAGGAATCGAATTATGACCTCTTGGTTCATGGGTCAACACTCAACTACTGAGCCATACTGACTGGTCAATGTACATGCCCATTTTACATATGAGAAAACTGAGCTTCAGAGACTCCTAGGATTACACTAGTAGTGAGAGACTTAGCCTATATTTGAATCTAGAAATGTTAAATTCCAAAGCTTGAGATCTTACTCATTTACCTGAGCTCAGGAACCAAGAGTTAACATATTCCTGAGTCTTCAAAGTTAGCTTATTAAGGCTTCCTTCAGGTTAAGACACAGGGCTTCCTCAGTCAATAAGGTCAGAATATAGAGTAGCTTGCCTTCTGTCACCATTGTCCCCTACTACTTTAATTATCAATATCAAAGACATTGTGGCTCAGCCCAGCAAAACGGGAAAGTCTTCAAAGGTGCATGCTCTTTAATTTGGTATCAACTGGTGAATATACCAGATAAAACCTCAAGGTCTCTCAATAATTAGAGTTGGCTGGTTGAGAAAGGGCCCCCTACTTGGCTAGTTTTCATATTGAATGCTCTCCTTTATCTCACATTAGAATCACCATTTCTTTTCTTCAATTTCTTCACCAGAGAAATGTAGAGTATCCAAAAATATGCAAAATGCTTTTATATACATCAACTTATCTGACCCTCACAGCAATTCTCTGAGTCTCTCTGGGTTGTTGACCCTTTTACATGTGAAGACATCGATACTCAGGGTCATCAAATGGCTTTCCAAATCCTTCAGCTAGAGAGTTAACAGACCAAAATGGGCATTTAGGTTTTTTGAATTTTCTCTTTTCTTTCCACTAAATTTACTGAATCTCTGATTTTCAACTCTAGTGTCTATGATTATAATTCATAAATCTTACTTGATTATCCCAACTCAATTTTCTATCTTTTTTAAATATATTTTATTGATTTTGTAAAGAGAGGAAGGGAGAGAGACAGAGTTAGAAACATCGATGAGAGAGAGTCATCGATCAGCTGCCTCTTGCACACCCCCTACTGGGGATATGCCCGCAACAAGGTACATGCCCTTGACCGGAATCGAACCCGGGACCCTTCAGTCCCCAAGCCAATGCTCTATCCATTAAGCCAAACCGGTCTCGGCTCAATTTTCTATCTTATTAGACATTCTCTACTCAATTTTCAGAAATTTATTTCTTCAACGAATGTTTTTTGGGATGGATGCTCAGTGACAGATTCTAGGCTAAGTGGGGACTCAAAAATGAGCAAGACAGACATGACTTCTTTCTTCATGAAGCTTTCAGCCTAGCATCAATGGCACAACTGGTCTTGAACTTACCTGGAGATGCCAAAAACTTGGGCCAAAGAGCATATGGTTCAATCATACTTAAAAATACAGAATAAGGACTTTTCATGAAAGGAGTAATAGAAAGTCAGAGTTTAATTCCTGAAGTTCATTAGGAAGACACTTGGGTGGTTGGAGAGATGATTCAAGAGGCTAAAGTGAACCATCTTTAAGGAGAGCATTCTGTGTGATGATTAGCTCACTAGGAGAACATTTTTATCTTCCTTTTTTAACATGTGAAATTCTCAGACTGAGCCATACATGTGAGCTTCTGAAGTCTATATTTTTATAACAACTTATTCAAAATAACAGTGAGAGCCAAAGTCAATCTATCAAATGCAGCTAAACTTCTGTCTACCCTAAGGAACAGGCTCCAGACCATGGGTATCTGGAGCCCTTGTGTACAGTTTCATATCTCTAAATCTCACAAGGTCTTCATGTTCTCATTTGGAGGAGGAGGACTATAATAACCTGTCAAAAAATGATTGTTAGGAGAATTCTTTGAGAAAATGTAGTTAAATGTATTATGAAGAACTCTTCTGATATAAGCCCTCCTAGAGACCCTGCCTTAATAATTTTTTAAACTTAAAGAAATATCATTTTTATAGTAATAAGCAATTTTTTGTCATCTGATTTGAAGACCAAAATTTTCCTTTGTAAGAGTCTATTGTTTTTGTAAGGAGCTCTTTATTTAACACATTTAGTGTTTCCGATGTCAGGTGAGCAGTCATTCATTTGTTTGCTTGTTTTAGAGTTTGGGGTTTTTTTTTTTAGCTTTCTTTTTATTTATTTTTTTCTCTATATATATTGATTACATATGTGTCCTTATCCCCCATTGTTCCCCCACCCCACCCAACCCTCATGCCCTCACCCCCTTGGTGTCTGTGTCCACTGGTTAGGCTTATATGCATCTATACAAGTCCTTTGGTTGAGCTCTCCTCTTAACCCCCACCCTTTCTTACCTTCCTCCTGAGGTTTGACGGTTGATCGATGCTTTTGAGAGGAAGACCTGACTCAGATAGCTCTAAGAAAATTGACTCAAATAGCCAGACACTCTAAGGATTGAGGAGACTACTGAAAAAGTAATAAGACGCCACATCCAAAATTAGCAAGATTAAAATTACAAAAAGACTCTCTCTCACACACACAAACACACACACACACACACACACACACACACACACACACACTTCTCTCCCCTCTCCTCTCCCATCACCACCACTCTTCCTCAGAGGTAAGCCCCAGCTTCCATGTTATGAGTTGCACTGTAGAAAGATCCATGTATAAAAGAACTAATGTCTCTGGTCAACAGCTCTCAATGGATTCTATCAACAGCCACGTGCATGAGCTTAGAAGAGAATTTTCCCTTGGTAGAGCCTTGAGTAGAGCTTGAGATAAGCCCACAAAACCTGGCTAGCACCTAGTAAGAGACCCTGAGCCAGAAGCACTCAGCTAAGCCACATCTGAATTCTTAACTGGCAGAAACTGTGAGATATAATAATAAATATTTCTTATTTAAGACACTAAGTTTTGGGATGATTTATTACACAACAATAGAAAACCAATCAAAAATGCCTTTCAGAAGACTACATTTAAAAAAACAAACAAACAAAAAAAAAAAACCTTTTCCTTTTTGCCCTATATCTGTTCCTCACTCTACAAATCATTTCTTGACCCTTGTTATTCTTTAAAAGTCTACTATTTTTTTTCAGACAATGTGCTGATCCCAAGAATTAAGCTCAGAGTTTGAAAACACCAAAGAATTGGACTCTTTTCTAAGAAATTGTATAGGTATCCAAATCTCAGAAAAGTCTTTCTTATGAAAAATGTAATCCTTTGAAAGTGGTAATAGAATATTTTATACTTTATTGTATATATTTAACATTTTTATTTATACCATATATGTTTGTGTTTTATATAAATAATATATAAACTATATTTAATATATATAGTTCCCACATGATTTCATTTGCTGTCACATTAATTTAGATAAATACATATTTCATATTAATAAGCCCTATGAGAAGAGAAACAAAGTCTATTCAAAATCCTAAAACAGCTGGTGAGTGAAAACTTCTTATGAACCCAACCCACTCCCTAGAGGATCACCTGGGGTCTTTAGCTGACATTTTAACATCCTTTTCACCTATTCATCATGTTCTTCCTCAAGCCCCAGCATGACCGTAACTTGTAAGTGGCTTCAATTGCTGAAACGCAGGGGGCCCAACCCTGTAGGAAGAGTCCCTGTGGTGACACTTAACTCTTAAAGGTCACAGCTGTTGCTGGAAGAAGAGTCACTGACAGGGACTCTATTAATGATTCATCAGAGTCCCATAAGGCTTCCCTCTGTGGATGAATCCCTCACTGGTTTTGTAGTAGACATTGTTTCATCTCACTTCTGCCTCCAAATTCCTAAAACTTAACGACTGGATTTTTAGTCAAATCAACACTTAAAGCATTTTGTGTACCTGTTAGCTAGCTGCCGTGGGAGTTGGGGAGAAGAGAAAGGCGCAAATATAACTAAAAAGTAAAGGTTGTTGCCATATGATCAGAGTCTGAACATACCTGAAAAAGGCTCAGCCATAGTTCTACAGTCAATGACCTCAAAAAACACCAGAGTACAAAGCAGAAGACGTGGAGTCCATCCCAGTTATGCTAGTGGAAACTCCATGTGCACCGACAGTTGCTTTCCTTCTCTCAGTCTCAGTTTTCTCATCTGTACAGCAAAGGATTTGCACTAAACCAAGGCTTCTGTGCTGGGCAGAATCCTAAGATGGCCTCTGAAGATTCCCATCCCTTGCCGTACATACTACCTGAGAGTGTGGATGGGGTGTACGCATGTGATGGGATCTCACTCCCATGAGTCAATTAGGTTCTACGGGGAAAGTAAAAGGATTCTTTACAGATGCAAAGTCCCAAATTAGTTGATTTTTCAGTTCTTTGCAAGGGAGATTATCTGAATTCATCAGATGAAAGTCCTTGAAAGAAGAACTGGGTCCTTCTTGAAAATGAAGATTCTCTTGTAAGCCTGGAAGACAGCACTGCTGAGTCCTGGGGGAGCCTATGAAATGGCCATGTGACAAGGAACTGTAAACAGCCTCTAGAGCTCAGAGTGGCCCCAACCGACAGAGAAGGGGGGGAAATGAGGACCTCAGTCCTACTACAAAGATATGAATTTGGCCAACAACTTCATGAACTCCATAAAGAAATACAGGCCAGCTAAAACTTGATTGCAGCTTTGTGGGATGCTAAGCAGATGTCACAGTCAAGTATGCCCATACTCCTGATCCACGAAAACTTGAGATAATAAATATATGATGTTGTAAGCCACCAAATTTTTGTTAACTTGTTACACAGTATTGGAAAACTAATATAGATTCTAAGTGAGTTCCATTTTGCCTGCTAATTCTAATGATTGATAATGTCTGCCTGTCCAAAGCACCATAGTGAAAAGGATTCAAAATCTGCATCTACCTTCAGCTACAAAAAGTGTCAAAATTGATTAATAATATGTACCATGAGTATTTATCAGTTAGTACTCCTCTGATTCTGTAAGCAAAAACAAACACCACACACATTGGCATAAGATCTGGCATTTCTTCACCAAATACTTAACAGAACACAACATTACTGTTGTGATAAACATTGTTTTAAGCACAGAGGCTAAAAACAAAAAGAGGAACCAAATCTGCCAGTATCTTGATCTTGAACTTCCCAGACTCCAGAACTGTGAGGGGGTGGGAAGGGGTGTTGTTTAAGCCACACCATCTATGCTATTTTTTTTTTTTATAGACGCCCACGCTAACCAAAACACTGGGTCAACCACCCAGCCCTGAGGAAAGAGACTATTCTACTCCACCCCATGCATCTGAACTGAGACTATGGAGAAGTGATTTCTGAGCAGAAAATCAGGTGCTGCCACCACACAAACAAAAAATAACCAACATCCAACACAGTAAAGGAGGAGAGAGTGGCTCCAAGCTCACCACGTATTAGATCTCTGGAGTAAAAGATGATCTCTAAGGTTCTTATTTCTTTTTTTTTAATTCTAAAACTGAATGATATTTATTTTTCTATTTTATTAACTGTTATCAATTTTTTATGTTTAATGAAATATATGTTTCAATGTAATAAAGTAAATAGTGATCTGGCCTTCTAAAAAGCAGAAGGCACATTACCAAAAAACTCAACCACTTCACCCCACATCCAAAAAACCATGCAGAGAACCTGCCATCCTTATACATGCTATACTTCTATGTGCCATGTTTATGTGTTTTATTATGCATAAATTCTTCTTGTCAAGGGGGAGAGGGAAGGAGTGATAAAGACTTGGGTTCTGGAAAAGAGATTCCAAGCTCCCAGTGGCATGATCATGGAGGAAGTCACAGATGGTGGAAGGACTTTCTAGGGCCAATTCAATGCCAGAAGGACTCCTATCTTTCCACCAAATGCCCATAAGTTCCCTCACAAAACTAAGCAATCATAGTGTCAAGGATCTCAGGACCAGTGTACCCTCTCTGGTAACTATGTGATATACAGAAAGGGCACGGAAGTTAAAATCAGTCAAACTTGGATTCAAATCCTGGCTCTGCCACTCACTACTAGTAAATGTGAGAACAAAGGAAATTCATTGTATTCTCATATAAAAACTATGATAATTATACCCATCTACAAGTACTTGGGTGAGTGAGCAAGTGAGTGAGATAATAGCACTCATGGCAATGGCTAACCAGCATCTGGTAATTAAAAAAGGGGACAGAGATTACACCTGTACTGTGGTACAGAGAGCACCTGGACTGGAAGTTGGGAGTCCTAGACAGTCCATAGGCTGCTGCAGAAATGGGTTAAATCTTGGACTCTGCAGCCAGACTGCCTTAGTTAGAATTTCAGGTCCACATTTACTAAATTGCATAAGGTCCTTGCACTTTATAAATGACATGAACTTTACATTTACTTGAAAATTCCATGTCTCAGTTTCCTTCTCTGTGAAATGGCAATGATAGTAATAGTCCCTAATTCATAAGGCTGGTGTGAGAGTTAAGTGAAGACAATATACTTGAAATAGTTAGTGTCTGAAATATAGCTTACACTCAAGAAATGTTAGCTATTATCATTATTATTCATTTATCCAATACACAATTCTTGAGAATGTGTTCTAAGAGCTATGTTAGGTGCTAGAATTGCATAAATATATATTGATCTCTTCCATGTGCAACACAAACAGATTTTTATTGATTAAGGTATTACATATATGTCCTTATCCCCCCAGTGTCTGTGTCCATTGGTTATGCTTATATGCATGCAGATTGATCTTTTCCCCTTACCCCCACCCACCCCTACCTTCCTTCTGAGGTTTGACAGTCTTATCGATGCTTCTTTGTCTCTGGATCTGTTTTTGTTCATTAGTTTATGTTGTTCATTATAGTCCACAAATGAGTGAGATCATGTGATATGTATCTTTCTCTGGCTGACTTATTTCACTTAGCATAATGCTCTCCAGCTCCCTCCATGCCATTGCAAATGGTAGGAGTGCCTTCCTTTTTATAGCAACATAGTATTCCATTGTGTAGATGTATCACAGTTTTTTAATCCACTCATCAGCTGATGGGCACCTAGGCTATTTCCAAATCTTAACTATTGTAAACTGTGCTGCTATGAACATAGGGGTGAATATATTCTTTCTGATTGGTATTTCGGGTTTTCTTAGGATATATTTCTAGAAGTGGGATCACTGGGTCAAGTGGCAGTTCCATTTTTAATTTTTTGAGGAAACTCCATTTTGTGTTCCACAGTGGCAGCACCAGTCTGCATTCCCACCAGCAGTGCACAAGAGTTCCCTTATCTCCGCATCCTCACCAGCACTGGTCATTTGTTGATTTGTTGATGATTGCGATTCTGATAGGTGTGAGATGGTACAACATTGTCCTTTTGATTTGCATCTCTCGGATAATTAGTGACTTTGAGCATGTTTTCATATGTCTCTTAGCCTTCCTTATGTCCTCTTTCAAAAGGTATCTATTTATTGTCCTTTTTTTATTGGATTGTTTATCTTCCTTTTGTTAAGTTGTATGAGTTACCTATAAATGCTGGAGATTCAACCCTTATTGGAGATAACATTGGCAAATATGTTCTCTCATGCAGTGGGCTTTTTTGTTGTTTTGCTAATGATTCATTTTGCTGTGACCCTGAATAGCTGCAGCAATCCTGAGAAAGAAGAACAAAGTAGAAGGTATCTCAATACTAGATATCAAGCTGTATTACAAAGCCACCGTTCTCAAAACTGTCTGGTACTGGCACAAGAACAGACATATAGACCAATGGAATAGAAGAGAGAACCCAGAACCACTATGCTCAAATAATATTTGACAAAGGAGGCAAGAGCATACAATGGAGTCAAGACAGTCTCTTCAATAAATGGTGTTTAGGAAATTGGACAGATATATACAAAAAAATGAAATTAGACCACCAATTTACACCATACACAAAAATAAACTCAACATGGATAAAGCTTAAATGTAAGATGGGAAACCATAAAAATCTTAGAGGAACCCATAGGCAGCAAAATCTAAGATATATGTCGAAACAATATCTTCACTGATACAGCTCCTAGGGCAATGGAAACTAAAGAGAAAATAAACAAATGTGACTACATCAAAATAAAAAACTTCTGCACAGCAACAGATAGATTTCTTAAATTGCAAAATGAGTTCATAATTACAGAAATAGAGTAATGAACAAATACCGTAAAAGCCCAGGAGAGGGAGCTTAACATTGGAAGAATGAGGGAAAACTTCAGCCAGAAGGGAACATTTCACCAGCAGTTGACATTGATAACCTATGTAAACAAAATGCCAATGGAATCAGGGAAGTGAGTAAAGCAATAGAAAAATTAAAAACAGCCATATCTTAGAAACATTGTTCTGAGTGAATAAAATAAGAATGATATTTTCAGTACTATACAATTTTTGTAATATAAAATTTGCACCAAAAAAAATGATAGCCTACATTTTGCAAAAAATAAAATAAAATAAAATAAAATTATATATATATATATATATATATATATATATATATATATATATCCACCCCCAAAAGAAAGATTCCCATGAAACATACTGAATTAATGGAAATGAAGAATCAAAATTTAAAAGCATAAATAAAATTTAAAGGGGGAAAGGAAGCAAGATCATGGACACCTCATGGTGACACTATACCATGTAAAAGCCAGAGAGCAGGGGAGGAAGGAATGGAGAGAAGAAGCAAGAGGGGAAGTGAGGGGAACAAGTCTAAACATGGACAGGATCGCAGGCCCACCTGGGCCATTGGGAAAGGGGTGATTCGGGCCTGCTTCAGCCTACCTGACCCTTTTAGTAATTAGCAATAGCTGCCTCTTCCCCTGGACAAACACAGACACCAGGCGCACGAGTGCAAACTGGGTTTTTGCTCCACAACAGAGCACCCTCGTGCAGGATGCAATTGCAAACCTTTAATGGGGCCTTGCAGTGATTATTTTGTTTCATCAAGCCTCCAGAAAAAAACTGGAAAGCCCAAAAACTATGCACAAATTGAGTAAATAAAGGCACAGAAGAGGCAGGTGGCAAGAGTATCCCCTATTGTCAAATTAAAGAGCACTGAGCCTCAGAGCAGGAGAAGGTGCCAAACTCAATCTCGGGCATCAGGCCATTCTCTTGGGGAAGGAAAGACTGTGTCTTGCAAACAGATATCATCTCATCATCTTCAAATGGGATGTCCACAGTCCTGTTCTAGGAATGTCCAAGTCACCTCATGACTCTTCGACCTCCAATTGTTTTCCCTCTGGCCACGGCAATTTGACCTAAAACCTGCCTTTCTTTCTCTGGTCTAAGTAAGATCTTCATGAGGAGGTTTTACCCTATGTTCTAAACTTTAAAGAATAGGTTGGTATTAACACATTCAAAGGAGACAAGAGGGTAATGGAGTGGGATGTAGAGGGATTAATAAACAGCAACTTTAAATGCTAAAGAATAAATCATAATCAAAGTGGTTTATTTACTTGAAAGAAAGAATCAAACATTTGAAAGGGGGTTGTCCATCTGATAACCATGCTACAGGGGATAGGGCTGGAGTTTTTATATCATGAGTTCATGAAATCTTTACAACAACCCAGTAGAATTAGTATTAAAATCATTACTTGTGCTGGAATAGGAAAAAGGGAAGGGGTATCATGAGATAAGGGGTGGGAGAACTGATGTCTTAGGGAGGAGAGGCGAGAGCTAGCTCCCTACCAGAGAAGAAAGCATTTTTAACTGTAGAAGGATGTGGCAAGCAATATAACATGGGATTAAGGTCATAGACTTTGCAAACAAATGGAACTGGATTCTAGCCAGCTACAAGGAACTTGGAGAAGTCCATTAATCATTCTAGGCTTGTTTTCCTCTTTGCTAAATGGGGTATAATAATAATTCCCACATTACAGTGTTATTGTGAATGATAAATGTTTATAAAGTACTTAACAAAATATCCACCACACCGAAAATATTCAATAAATAGAGGTTATGATTCAGTTGTGTATTCAAATAATATTAGTGAGAGGGCATGGTGCAGACCAGGAATAAAAGATCAGTGTGGCTTAAATATTGAGAAAGAAAGAGTAGTAGAAGATGAAGCTGGGATGAGGAAGGCTGAGGAGGCAGAGGCACACTTTATGGGCTATGGTGGGAATCAATGAGAACCTCCCAAGGATCTTTATTTTGTTGGGATTGACTTGTCAGAAACATGAAGAAGAGTGGGATAACATGCATGTGAGGTTTTGAAAAGATGGATCTTGCTATTTGTGTAGATAATGGTTCAAAAGGAAAAGATAGAATGTTTTGCACTCTATTGATTTTGCAATGATGACAATGGTCCATGCTAGAAATGATGATGGCTTGATATTGCAATGAATGAAATAATAGAAAGTGAAGGAATCTGAGATCTTTTGAATTGACAGGAACTGGAATCAGAGGTAGATATGTCCTTATTGCTTCACTGATGCTTCAAATCATTCTCCCTCCTTCCTCACCCCCCCCAAAAAAAATTCAGCTTTGACTCTCACATCATGAAACTATATCTGCACTGCCACTTTATATTACATTCATTTGCTCCATTCCTTAAAGCCAGCCACTATTCCTCAATTGCTGAAGGTGTTAGCAATTGTATCACCGTCTTTCTCCTGAACACGACTTCTGTCACAGGTCTTATAGATCAATATCCCCATAGAAACTCCTTCTCATATTCTAGTCCCTCAGATTTTGACCTTCTTCCCACCACCAATCTTGTCAGTTTCTAGTCCTGCTTCAGGACTATTATCAATAATTGCAACTCTTGCATAACCACAATTTCAAACACTGCAGTCTACAATCACTGCCTTCTGAGTTCAAACTCAACAATTCTTTGACTGCATTTCAAATTTCAATCTATTTATCCTGCCACTTCACAGTCCCTCGTGTCTCCTTCCTTTCTTATATTCCAAAGCCAATCACCTTTGTCATCTTCTTGCATACACCTTTAATTCCATTGTTGCTCTATTGCTTTGTCATATTTACTTGACTAAGTCATAGTTTGAATTCAATCCAACTCACTGGCTTCTCTGTGGAGGTTATCTATTTAGCTAATAGAAAAACATACCACCTTGCTGGCTGATCTCACTTTACCCTCTCATTATTCTTAAAGCTCCAATTGCTAACAACAATGCTGTATTTCCTTAGCCCAGCCACTCTCTTGGGCAACTATTTCACCCCATCTCTTCTCTTCTTAAACCTCTAAAACTGTTTAAGAAGTTTTAGAGGTTTACTCCTTACTCCTAGCTAAAAAATATAAATTTGGTTATTTCACATAGAAAACTAAAAAGAACTTCCACACCTTTCTTCACTACATCTATCCGCTTGCCTGATTTTCTGTCCCTATATTCATAGCATCTCTTCTATACCCATGCTCCTATGTAAGGCTTCTTCCTTCCTGCTGGATCATTCTCATCAGCATACAAATATGGTATTCTTTCTCCCAATATTAATATATAAACAAAAATCCTCTGTTTCTTCTCTTTACAGCAAAACTCATTGAAAGAGTTATCTAAACTCACTCTGTATGAATTCTTTACTCCCAATCTTTCTTAAATCCACCCCAATTAAGCTTTTGTCAAAACTGCCTTCCTCAAGATCATCAATAGCCCCCTCATACACACATGCCTAATTCCAACTCTCCTCCTGATTGTACATAACCTTTCACTAGCACTTAATATAGTTGATGACTCTCTTATCTCTCAAACACTTTCTTTACTGGGCTCCAGAACTCTGCACTTGGTGATTTTCCTCTCTAGCTGCTTTTTCTCAACCTTCTTTGCTGGTTTTTCACTTTTTCTTTTCCTCCTACACAGAAGAAAATTTGCTATATTTCTGTTGCATTAATCCATGTTGCATTTGATGACAGCATGGATTCTTCTGTTTCCTTTATTATCACATCTCTGGAGCCTAGAATGATGTTTAATGCACAATAAGGATTTAAATGAATGAGTGAATGAGTGAATCTCCAGGAGGTTTAGTGATTTTTCCCATTACAATTTAGCAGCTAGTAAGTGCCAAAGCCAGAACTTAAGCCTCATTTCAGGGCCCCTGTGCTTCCACGCTGGTGATCTACCCAAGCCAGAATGGGAAACTCTCCATCCCTATTTGGAGGAGTACACCCAGAGTTCCCATTCTCCCTGACTTCTCATAAATGTTCATAATCCCATGAAATAAGCTTTTCCAGTGTCCCTGCTGGGACTTCCCACTCATCTCTAATTTAATGAATCCAAACAAACAGGACAGAAAAGGAGCTGCTTCCCCCAGGAATAGAGAAGCAAGTAAACATCTCCTAATTTCAAATTGCAATTAGCAATTCCAGATTTTAGTTGAACAGAGATAGCCATCTATTATCAGCCCTGCTGCTAGAATTAAGCCCACTTAGAGGACTATAATTTAACTCATAGGACAACTAGGAAATAAAGGCTTGTTCATGAAAATTGAACTTGATATAACCCTCCTCTTTAGGGCACAGTTACTTAGAAATTCAGTGTTCAGATTGGCCTGGAAATATTGTATTCTAACTATTAAAGTTCACAAATTTGCTGAAGCACTAAACTACATGCAAGGTACTCTCTTCTGTTGAGAGATCATTATAAAAATAAAAATAAAAGAATAGCCTTCTTTGAACCTTAAATATTGAACTTGAACTTAAAGCTTTATAGTCAATATGTCATTTAATTCTTACAACAGCTTTATAACATGGGATAATGTCCGCATTATGTCTAAGAATGCTGTTAGTTCATCTTCTTATGGCCCTAAAAGAATAACTCGTAGCTAAAGATTCACACTGGAAATTCCAATCCAATTCCTTCTGACTCTGATGCTGGGGCCCTTAACTAATGTGTCAGACCACCTTCAATTAAGAAGATTAAGATGTTAAAAAGGAGTAAGATTCTGACTCACCCCCTAAAAGCTGATATTTTTCAGGAGAAAAATAGAAAAACATCTAACTCTGCTGAAACCGGTTTGGCTCAGTGGTAGAGCGTCGGTCTGCGGACTGAAAGGTCCCAGTTTCGATTCCGGTCAAGGGCATGTACGTTGGTTGCGGGCACATCCCCAATCGGGGGTGTGCAAGAGGCAGCTGGTCGATGTTTCTCTCTCATCGACGTTTCTAAGTATCTCTCTCCCTTCCTCTCTGTAAAAAATCAATAAAATATATTTTTTTTAAAAAAGAAAACCATCTAACTCTGATGTGTTGTTGCTTTTTAATGCTGATTACTGTAATGATGCTATTTAGGAAGAAACTTATTCTGAAAGGAGTCAGCTGAAATCCTCTATGTATAAGGTATTTGAATTATAGGTAAGGTTTAAAAGGTTGACCTGGGGCAAAGAAAATTTCAAGGAAAAGAAATGTTACTTGAAAAAAAAAAAAAGACGAAATCTTGAATCCACTAAAACAACTGAAACAGCAATCTTTATATCATAAATACAAGACTGTTACACTGCTTTATAAATACACCCAGAAAATGTTATGCTTTATCTCAATAGGGAGACACACACTGAACTTCCACACATCATCTGTTTGGAATTAAAGAAATTCAGAGGATGCCTGCCCCTAAAGTTCTTCTCCATTTGTCCCGAAGACCTCCACTTCCTTACCTTACTATCTCAACTTCTCCCAGAGATATAGTAAACAGGTTAACGACCTGCTTTTAAAAGCTAAAACTCCCAAGAAAATTACAATCTATAAATCACATCTCAACTCTGTATTGATTTACTCCCTCTGGCTTCCTCCTAACTCAACTGAGAGCTAGCATCTGATGCACAAACAGTATTGATGGGGAGGAAGGATGGGGAAGGAAGAGGAAGCAGTAATTCTAGTACCTGGGGTAAACCCCAAGGGGCAGGTCTAAGTGGAGACCTGAGGCCAAACTGTCAATCAGATACTGGAAAGAAGAAGGCAAATGGTAGGGGGGAGGAGCCATCACAAGGGACAGAAACTCAGCTCAAACTGGCCTAAGCAAATTAGGGTATTGATTAAATTTTGTCTCTAAACTAAGTTTAGTCAGGTTTATGCTGTGGCTAAACCTGCAGACTTTGTCACTACATCACCTGAGTCCAGATCCCTGCTCAAATCCTTACTGTCAGCATGTTAGTTAAATTCTCTGGGCTTTACTTCCCCTGAGTGTGATGACAATAATCATGGGTTTGAGTGAATTAATGCATGTATTATGGGTTCAATTATGCTCCCCAAAAGATGTTCAAGTCCTAACCCCTAGTGTCTCCAATTTCTTTATTTGGAAATAGGATCATTTGCAAATGTAATTAGTTCAAGTGAGATCATACTGGAGTAGAGTTGCCCATAATTGAACATGGCTGCCGTCCTAATAATAAGGGGTGAGAGATACAGAGACACAGATACCAAGATGCCATGTGATGATGGAGAGAGAGATTGAAATGCTACAGCTTCAAAGCAAGGAGACCCAGAACTACCAAAGTTGTAAAAGGCAAGAAAAGATTCTTCCCTACAGTTTCAGAGGGTGAGTATTAGTTTGCTTGAATTGTTGTAACAAAATACCATAAACTGATTGGCTAAGACAACAGAAATTGGTTTTCTTACAGTTCTGGAGGCTGGAACTTGTAAATCAAAGTCAGTTAGGGTTGTTTCTGGTGAACGCTCTCTTCCTGGCTTGCAGGTGGCCACCTTCTCATTGTGTCCTCAAATGGTAGAGAAGAAGAATGAGGTCTCTTGTGTATCTTCTTATAAGATTACTAATTCTATCAAATTATGGCCCAACCTTATGACCTTATTCAACTAAATTACTTCCTTAAAGGACCTACCTCCAAATACAGTCAATATTGGGGGTTTCAACACACAAATTTGAGGGTGGCATGGAGGGGACACAGTTCAGTTTAGAATAGGGAGCATGGCCCTGCCAATATCTTGAATTTGAATGTTTAGCCTCCAGAACTATGAAGCAATAAGTTTTTTACATTTCTGTTGTTTTAAACTGCCTAGCTTGAAAAACTTTTTTTTTTTTTTTTTTTTTTTTTGCAGCTCTAGGAAGCCCATGCAGCATGTGAAATGCTTACACTCATGCTTAGTGCATAGTATTTCATACATGCCAGGTATTATTATTAGAATCAGGTATAATTCAACCCAGGGCCTCAAGCAATATCATCAGTAATTTCTTTTTCCTTTTCTCTCCACTTTGCTTTCTTCTTCTGTATTAGTTCACACTCACAGCCTTTCAGGTTGACTCACCCTCATGCTGACCCCTAGGAACTCCAGTCTTACATGCTATGAGCTTATTAGCCCCCCGGGGGCAGGGATACATCTCTTTCCCAATAGTTCAAGCAAAAGTTCTGGGGCTGGATCTCATTGGCCTGGATGAGGTCACATGGCCACCACTGAAACAATCACAGTGGCCAGAGGGATGTGGAGTTTTGGCCAGACATGCCCATCCTGCAGCCCTGACGAGTCAACTCTGTTAGAAACACAAGGACCAAAAGGAAACTGGATGATTAGGAAAAAGGAATTCAGACTTCTAGTACCCCAAGAGGGACCAAAATGTTGAGGAGGCATAAACAATAGATAATCATTACATGGGGTTTTAGAAAACTGAAATGTATAAACATCTCTGTAGTTCCCAGGATGTTTATGGCACTATAATAGTAAGAATTATTGGTTACAAACACAGAAACCAGGATTAGTTAACTTAAACAGAAAAGGAAATTTCCAGAGAGTCTGGTAGTTTATAAAGCTGAAAAAACAAAGAGACTGGAGAATCAGACTTGGGCAGAAATTAGCAATGCTGACTCTCGCCAACATCTCTTCTATGTTCCATCAGTCAGAGGACCAGGAACATGGATTCCTTCATCCCTCACCTGGCTTCTGTGTGAGAGGCGGGACCCTTCCCCCTACCTATTTAGGATCCCCACCCCTCAAACAAGTAAAGTGTTTTGTTTGGTTGTTGAGTGGACAAAGAGAAAGGTTCACTATAGTTTTCTAGTTTATAATATTGAGGAAATGGTTGTGAATTGAAAGAGACCTAGACCTTCCAGAACCTGACATCCAGGAGAGGAGGCTTCTTTAGAACTAGCCAACATTTAAGTTAGAGTGCAACACCATGCACAGAGAGAACCTGAAAAAGCTCCAAGAGGAAAATAACAGCAAGACAATGAGGACAGCAGCAGGGGTGAAAAATGAGAATTCTAGAAGTGACTGCATGAGTGAAGGCATGGAGAAAAATAGAATCTGTCAAATAAAATAGGTGGATGCTTTTTTGACTTCCAGAAATATGTTTCTCAGCAGCATCTCAATGCCTCAAAGATTATCTATCAGAACAGCTGTTACCCAACAACTCCTTGAGGCTTGAAATAAAGGAAAACATTCCCACGCCAATCTGCTCTCGAAATAGAAGCTAAGGAGACACAAAAATACCGAGGCCACTACGGCAGCCTGAGTCAAAGCTTTTTATGGAATAAAGAGCTCTGTGGGTTCCTGAAGGACTCAATTCTCCTCCTCCATGGTTCTGTTTCTCCTGAGCGCTCATGGTCAGGGTGCGGGGAAGGACAAAGGCAAGCAGCCACTGAACCAGAGCTGGCCTCCAGCTCCCCTGCAGCCATGAGGTGTGCTCTTCCCAGGAACAACGGCAATAACTGAAGCTGTCCCTAGAATTTTCTGAGAGTTGAATGGGGCTAAAGCTATTCTGAGAGTTTTACATGGTTATATCTTCTACCACAACCTTATGAAGTAGATGTTGCTCTAATCCCTATTTTACAGATGAGGGAACTGAGGCATAGAAAGTAAAGTCATGTGTCCCAGATCCCTTAGGGTATCCAATCACTCTGCCTCCCACACTACCCAGAAGAATAGCAGCCAACATCTCTGCAGCATTATGGAGCTTTGGAAGGCTGCGGGAAGGGAGGGGCATGAGTGGCAACAGGGGAAAAGCTGAAAGTTCTTAAATACT
Organism: Pipistrellus hanaki; assembly: GCF_964339955.1. NCBI lineage: Eukaryota > Metazoa > Chordata > Mammalia > Chiroptera > Vespertilionidae > Pipistrellus > Pipistrellus hanaki. The sequence continues at coordinate 65,003,558 of NC_140511.1, read as the reverse complement.
TGCAATGGGCCAGGTTTTGTGCTGAGCACTCTGCATAGTCTAGAAAACAAAAAACAAAGTAAACTCTATTCAGCAAATGGGCAACAATATGAATGTGAGTGATGCCACTAAACTGAACATTTGAAAATGGTTAAAATGGCCAATTTTGTATTTTTCCACAATATATATTTTAAATAAAAATAAAAAGTATTTTTAAAATCTACCAGGTGCGGGCCAATGCTCTAAGCATTAGCTCATTTCACTCTCTCAGCAACCCTACAAGGCAGGTGCCATTGTTTATCCCCAATTGAATGGAGGCTTCCGAAAGTCAAGTTATTCCTTTGGTTATAATTACCAGCTAGGGCAAGCTTTCCATTCCATTATCTTGTGTTGCAAGTAGTACTATCAGTGATATTATTAGTGCTATTAATAATAACTAGTATTATTAATTACCAGTGGTAGTAGTATAAGAAATAATATTATTACTAATAGTACTTAGTATTATTAGCATAGCCTTTCAAGGCAGACAAAATGGTTTTGAATTGCAACTTCATCTACTAGCTGTGTGATCATGGACAAGTTATTTGACCTCTCTGTGCCTGTTTACTCATTCATAAAAGAGATAATATTGTGCCTTTTTTATAGGTTTGTCAAGTGGATTGAAATTAGATCATCTGTTAAAAGTGCTTAGTGCAGCCAAAACCGGTTTGGCTCAGTGGATAGAGCTTCAGCCTGCGGACTGAAGGGTTCCAGGTTCGATTCAGGTCAAGGGCATGTACATTGGTTGTGGGCGCATCCCTGATGGGGGGTGTGCAGGAGGCAGCTGGTCGATGATTCTCTCTCATCAATGTTTTTCTCTATCTCTCTCCCTTCCTCTCTGTAAAAAATCAATAAAATATATATTTTTTAAATAAGTGCTTAGTGCAGAGCCTGGCAAATAGTAGGTAGGTATAGAATAAAATATTGATGGTACTATATTAAGCTTTTCAAGAGGGAAATTAGGCTAAGGAAAGGGACTGTGCAACTTACTTGAGACCATACAACTAATGAAAAGTTGGATAGAAAGTCTCATATCTTTGCTGGCCAGGGGGAAAGAAGGTGGCTGTTCATAGGGGACATCATGACACTTCTCATAACTATTATAGAGAGATTTAGGGGTAGGATCTTAGATCAGTGAAGGCTCAGGCACCTTACTGGGCAGGAAGCTCTTTGATAAGCCTGTAGCATGTTCAAACTATAGACATTCCACAAAAATGCATCCATGTGAAGTGATACAAACTTGCAAACAAGTTTCCAGGATTCTCAGATTCTTGAATTTCTCTTCCCCACCCAGGGGGGACCCACTGGTAGGAATGCCTGCCCTAGACCGCGCAAACCCCAGTCCCACTTCTACTGGCATATGAGGAAGACTCCCAATGAGGTTCAGGCAGTAGTTCTCACTTCTCTTTCTGATTCAGTAAGCCTGGTGTGTGCTGGAACCTGCCGGCAACGAACAGTACCTGATTGAGGGGATGAGGATAAGAAAAAAGACAGACAAGAAAAGATGGGGTCGGGAGGACTGAGACTGAAAGTCTGCAGTCCCGAGTTTATTTCTTAGCTTGTTTTTATACAGCAAAAGCAGGGAGGTACAAGATACAGGTCAGCAGATAAATATCTGCTGACCTTTAGGCTAAGTATTTACCCAGCACCACATCTTTGTTTCTGTACGTAAGCAGAGAATTGTTTCCTAATCTATACGCAAGCAGCAGGTTAAACAGTATATGTTATTCTTTACGAAGGTCAGTAGTATTTTTACATTAACAAGCTGCAAAACAAGCTGAACAGCACGTTCTCATGAGAGCTATGACTTTTGTCCTACCAGAGCTGTGTCCACCAAGAGACCCCTGCTTTCAGGGCAGCTCTAAGGAAAAAGTCCCCTGTTTTCAGGGCAGCTCCCAACAGGTGTGCAACGCAGAAATATCAATTTTAACTACCTTCCCAAGAGAGCCACCATATTTTGAGAATTGCAGGTTCATAGGATTTGCCCAAAGTCACTCAGGTAAAATGAGGTCAAGACAGGATTGACCCTAAGAAATTATTTCACTTGAGGAGCCTGAATTCTAACCAGTGGTGTGTGTTTTGTTTGTTTGTTTGTTTGTTTTTTGGGATGTTTTTTACCTTTCATACAACCTAAAACTATTCTCAAGTGAATTAAACATTTAATACTTTTCAAAATGATGTAAAGAAAAAAATTCTGCATAGGAGGAAACTAGAAAGAAATACACCAAGCTTCTCATAGTGGGATCTCTGAAAAAGTAGAATTATGACCTTTTCCTTCCTTCTATCTCCTTTTTTATATTTTCCAGATTTTGCATAATAAATGTGTTCTGAAGAATAAGACATCTTTGAAAGTAAACCTTATGTTTAATATGTGTATTTTTATATTTGTGTTTTATAGACAGTTAATTTAGAACATTAAACCACTTCGTTTATATTTTTCCTGGCTTCTTAACTTAAAAACAAAATTATGGCTGGCTTAGGGGAAATGAAATGAATTTAGTTGAAAGTGAGCCAAAGCAAAAAATCAGAAGGAAAAATGTGGTATTTGATTAACAACTCTGAAGAATTGCAGATGCAGACCTAGAATTTGGGGGGGCTTCACTATCATCTTTGACGAGAAAATAAAACTGATAGCACAGCCTTGGATGATTTAATAAGGCTTATGTTTTCAGATCGTCGGTGCTTTGATAAGAACGCCATTAGGAAAAAGGTCAGGAAGACATAAAACGCCTGCATCCTGGGAGTGTGATAACAAAAGAATGATGTGGGAGCCTTATGACTATCTCGCACTTACCAGTTTTCAAAGCCCATTTATAATAATTAGCGATTGGAAAGAACCCAAATGGCTAACAATAGGGGAACGGCTAAACAAACAGCGGTCGATGGACAAAGATGGAATACTTCATAAAGAGAGACGAGACAGTAGGTCTTGAAGAGCAGACTGAGCCAGTTCTGGAAATGCATGCATGACCTCATGTTAACTAAGAAAAAAATGCAGTCCCAAGTGGTGCCTTGGGACTTCAACAAGACATTTTAAAGTGCCTATCACATTAGCATCCTAGCCCAGGGGGAGAGAAAAGAGCTGATGTCAAATTCTGGCTCCACCAAAAGCTAGCTGAGTAGCATTAGAGAGTTTAAAGGTAATCTCCTACTTACGTACATAATGCATTTCTGTTTTCAAAAAAATTTTTTAAACCTGAGTTGAGATATTAACTTACATGTCGTAAACAGAATTCTATTCTCTGAGATATATACATATATTAGAGGCCTGGTGTGCAAAATTCGGTGGGGGAGGGGGGTGTCCCTCAGCCCACCCTGCATTATCTCCAATCTGGAACCCCTCAAGGAATGCCCAACTGTCCATTTAGGCCGAATCCCATTGGGCCTAAATGGGCAGTTGGTCATCCCTCTCACAATCCAGGACTGCTGGCTCCCAACTGCTTGCCTGCCTGCCTGATTACCCCTAACTGCTTCTTCCTGCCAGCCTAATCACCCCCTAACGACTCCCCTGCCAGCCTGGTCAATACCTAACTGCTCCCCTACCATCCCAATTGCCCTTAACTGCCCTCCCCTGCTGGCCTAGTCACCCTCAATGGCCCTCCCCTGAAGGCATGGTTTCCCCCAACTTCCCTTCCTTGCAAGCCTGGTGTCTCCCCCCTCTCTCCCCCCCCCCCCCCCCCGCCCATCAATTGCCCTCCCCTGCTGGCCTGGTCCTCCCCCAACTGCCCTCCCCTGCAGGCCTGGTCCCTCACAACTGTCCTCCCCTGCAGGCCTGGTCCCCCCCGACTACCCTCCCCTGCAGGTCTGGTCCCCACCAACTGCCCTCCTCTGCAGGCCTGGTCCCCACCAACTGCCCTCCCCTGCAGGCCTGGTCCCCCCTAACTGCCCTCCCCTGCAGGCTTGATTTCCCCTAATTGCCCTCCCTTGCAGGCCTGATCCCTCCCAAGTGCCTTGCCCTGCTAGCCTGATCTCCCACAACTGCCCTTCCCTGCCGGCTCATCTTGTGGCAACCATCTTGTGTCTACATTGGGACAGCCATTTTTGACCACATGGGGTGGCCATCTTGTATGTTGAAGTGATGGTCAATTTGCATATTACCCTTTTATTAGATAGGATATGTGAAATCTATAACACATCTTACCTTCATTTTGGGTTTACTTCTAGCAAATCATATAATCTTAGCAAATCATATAATCATATAATTTTACTACTTAACCCAATTTAACCCAAAGTCTGAAAGCTTATGAACAAAGAGAATTCATTATTTTTAACATCCCAATCAATTTCATTTTAGTCTCAATTTGCATTAAGAATTAAATTTAAGCCCTAACCGGTTTGGCTCAGTGGCTAGAGCGTCGGCCTGAGATATGATTCCTGTCAAGGGCATGTACCTTGGTTACAGGAGGCAGCTGATGTTTCTCTCTCATTGATGTTTCTAACTCTCTATCCCTCTCCCTTCCTCTCTGTAAAAAAATCAATAAAATATATTTTTTTAATAGAATTAAATTTGAAGTCCATTATCACCAATAGTGGAACTTAATTTTTTTCCAGTTTTCACATGTTAAAAACTTCCAGGGCCAAAGCTTTTCTAAAAGAAAGAGTTTATGGGGTCAAACATTCCCCGGGAAAGAAATATTCCCCTGTGGTCCAAACCACCAGCAGCAGGACTGGATGGGGAAGGGACCATGTCCATCGCCCTGAGTTGGCGGGCTTTTTCAATGCTAATAGAAGAAAAATATTCACATTGGCTACAGATGAACGGGGTGGGAGAGTGAGAAGTGGAACTCCTTCTGGGCCAGATGAAGAGTCCATGAGAAAGAGATTTGGGTTGGTGGTAGGAGTTCCCAGGGAAGCAGGAAGCAGAGATGCCTGGTGGTCAGTGGTGCCTGACTATTCTCTTTAGTGAATCACTTATACATCCACAGTTATTTAATGCTTATTTAGCATACATTAAATAAATGTTAAGCAGCCTTTGTTGGCTTTGTCCTGCAGTTGTTAACTGATTTACTTCTCTTGGCTCTTCCTTCCATCCTCTGGCCTGCTATAAATTAACCTGGGATACCTCAGAATTTTCTTCCTGTCACACACAAACCTAGCACATCATGTGTCAGGTGTGAGAGCCTTGGCCTTGTTCCATGTAACATTTCTGTCTCAGAGATTTCAGTGAAGAATAAATTCAAACATAGGCAAAAGCTGTTAATATAATGCCTGACGCAATTTGTTCTCAGCAGACATTTACTGGATTTTATTTTGAATGCTAATATGGAAATTAATAACAGTGAATAATGGTGCAGACTGAACACTATTGTAAAAGGAGAACAGTACTTGCCTAGACCGAGGCCTTTGCTAACAAGCACCAGGGTCCTGGCTTTGCTCTCCACAGATCTTTATCCCTGCACCAAGCTCAGACCATCAAGCTTACACACGATATAAAGCCGAGAAGAGGAGCATCCATCTTGGATAATGGAACAGAAATCTAGAATAATTTCTAAGATCTGGTTTAAACCTACCACGATGAAAACTTGTGAGGGGAATGTAAGTCCTTCCACTTATTTTTAAATTAAATTAATTGGGGTGACATTGGTTACTAAAATTATATATGTTTCAAGGGTACACGTTTATGATACATCATCTGTATATTGCATCCTATTTTTTAAATATGTTTTTATTGATTTCAGAGAGGAAGGGAGGGCAAGAGAGACAGAAATACTAATGATGAGAATCATAGATCAGCTGCTTCCTGCATGTCCCCTAATGGGATTGAGCCCACAACCCCAGGTATTTTCCCTGACCAGGAATTGAACTGATCACCTTCATAGGTCCATACTCAACCACTGAGCAACACCAGCCAAGCTGCATCTATTTTTAAAAATGAATTGACCAAAAACAGGTTGGAGAAGAAATAACTTACTCCAGAAGGTAGGGTTGGCTAGCAGGCTTTTTATGGTCTAGGCAAACCAAAAAATTAATATCTAAAGTAAATGTTTTAAATTGAGTGGATGACATGTCTTTCAGGCAATCCTTTATAAACAACACTTCTCTAAACCAAGCTCTGAGATAAGAGCCAGTCCTCTTTAAGTTGATGAGCACTGCCTTTTGCTTTCACTCACTTTCTTTAATGCCCAGGATATTATGCAGGGCCCTTCTCTTCCACTGGGTAAGCTGGCCTTCCCCAAACTCTCACCTACAGCCTCTTTATACAGCTCACTTTTCTCTTTGTGGTTCCAGGCATCTTGTATGACATGCATCCTCCCACTGGGAACTAAAATTAAGACATCAAAATCTTGTCACATCAGGCACCTAATAATCACTAGTTGTTTGCTAGCACTGTTCATTTGGGATGAATTCAAAATTCTGTTCCTGAAAGAAAGCTGCCAGTTTCCATTAGCAGTCACAGTCAATCCAAATACTTTGACTGGTAGCTACAGGCAGCCAGCTGATAGGACCAAGGTTAATGGGACTCTACCCATACCTTGAACCAGCAAATAGAGCTTTGAAAACTGGTGATCCTTCCTATCATTGTCCTTCTGACCACCCTGTATTAGTGCAGCTAAACAGAAGACCTGGAGCGGGAGAAGAGGTATAGAATAATGACCTAGACCAGTGATCAGCAAGCTCATTAGTCAACAGAGCCAAAAATCAACAGTACAATGATTGAAATTTCTTTAGAGAGCCACATTTTTTAAACTTAAACTTCTTCTAATGCCACTTCAAAATAGACTCACCCAGGACATGGTATTTTGTGGAAGAGCCACACTCAAGGGGCCAAAGAGCCGCATGTGTCTCGTGAGCCACAGTTTGCTGACCATGGACCTAGACGTCATTATTAAAACCTACATGATCCATGCCAGCCTCCTTTCGACAGCCTTCTTTCTAATCTTAAAGTTATCTTTCCTCTTTTTATCTACTTACCGTCTTCCTCCTCCAACTAGAAGTAAAATCTTAAATGTAAGGATTTTTGTCTTTCTTTTTGTCTCTGGGACCTAGAAAATGCCCAGCATTTAATAGCTGCTCAATAAGATATGGACTGGGCAGGCTGGATAAATAACTGAATGACTTTGAATGGCTTTGAAATCTCCCAGCTGGCTTGGCAATGGAGGTCACTTATTTTTTCTTTATGGGCTTTAGTTTCTTCCTCTTCAAAAGGAGATGTTTTGGGCTAGAGTGGCTGAGACTGCTGACTGTCCATCAAAATGTGTTGTTTCTACTTCCATGGTAGAAAAACTAAGCTGAGCATGTGGCTAAGTTCCTGCCAATGGAATGTGAGTGGAAGCTATGTGTGCACTCTGGGTTTGAGCCCTAAGACAACAAAGTGCCACCTCCAAGTTCTCTTTTCTCCTTTTCTGCCCACTGGAAGCATCCTGACAGCCACCCAGGCTCTAATTAATACACATGCCATGAGGACAACCAGCAGGAGCTGTCCAGCTAACCTGGATCACTGCTAGCTTGGACAGAGCCCAGCTCCTCACCCCAAAGAGAAAAATGATCCACTGCGTTTGGGGGTCTCTTCATTACAACAGTTTACTATCACCCTTGATGAATACAATTAGATAATCATTATATCGATATATATATATATATATATATATATATATATATATATATATATATATTTGATTTTTTACAGAGAGGAAGGGACAGGGACAGAGAGCCAGGAACATCGATGAGAGAGAAACATTGATCAGCTGCCTCCTGCACACCTCCCACTGGGGACATGCCCGCAACCAAGGTACCTGCCCTTGAGTGGAATCGAACCTGGGACCCTTCAGTCCGCAGGCTGACGCTCTATTAACTGAGCCAAACCGATTTCGGCCAACTAGATAATCTTTAAGGATCCACTCCAGAAGGGCTGACTGATGGCTGACTTCATCACATGTAATGACTTACTTCATTTAAGAATTTGCATTCTTGGGGACTATCATCATTGAAAAATAATGTGTTTAACCCTTAGTCTTTTCTTGAGATATTTTTATTTATATGAAGGTGTGTTTTTAAGAAACAAATTTAGTTTGCATATCTGAAACAACCACCTATATCATCTGGATGGAATAAGGTTGAATACTTGGCTTCTTTATTAACCACTAAAAGTACAATAGCAATAAGCATATAAGTCACTATCATTTCACCTTGAGAAGACCACACGTTTAGAGAATGTTCTGGTAACTTTATAGTTCCCAAATTATGGCAAATACACCCAAAATGGGAGATGAGATGTTTAAGGCAGGATACAAATTGTTTTATCATTTAATAACTACATATTACTTTAATGTGTATTTAATGTACTTTGTACTTATGGTAAATGACTTTACTTCTCAATTAATGGAGTAATATAGTTCTCCTTAAATTTTTTTTTTGAGTAAGTGAAAAATGACTCTGCTTAGAGCAGAGCATGAATAGTATAAGAAATGACAAATTTTCTGAAGGTGGTATGCAAATGACTAACACTGGGAAACTCAATGGTTATTATTCATTCCTTACACTATCATAGGTGTTCAGTAAATGTTTGCTAAATTAGTTAATTTGGTTCTAATGTACTACTCTTTGAAAAATAACTAATTTTTAAGAATAACATAGACTGATGAACAAGAACAGACCCAGAGATAAGGATCCATGGTTCAGACTGTTGGACCTCAAAGGGAGGGTGGGATAAAAGAGAGAGATCAACCAAAAGATTTATATGCACACCTATGAGCCTAACCAGTGGTCAAGGACAATAGGGGGGTGGGGGCATGAGTGAGGGGAGGATTGGAATGGGGGGTTGAGGACAAATATGTGATACCTTAATCAATAAAGAAATTAATTTTTTTTTAAAGAAAAGAAAGCATTGCCAATGGTGGAATAACTAACATTAAAGAAAGCTCTTCAGAGAGATATTAGTCAGAGAAGTTTTATGAATTTCTCCAATCATATCATGTAGACAATTTACCCAGCCAAGTCCTGTCTGTCTGTGCCTTGACCATTAATAGTTAATCTGGGTGCCCCAGATTTCAGACAAAGAGAAATAGAAAGAAATAGAGATGGTTGCTTTTTTTTCCAACTTCTGTGCCAGAATATAGATAATCCTTTTAAAGAGGAATTTTTAAACTATGTGGGAAGACCTGCCTCATACTCTGCTCTAATTTAGAACCAGGGCTGGGACTGGAATGCAGCCAAAAACTCTGCCATGGATGGGGAAGACATGAGCATGCTGCTCATTGTGCCCAAGGATATGGGGGGGGGGGGGGGGGAAGCGTGGGATTTCTTTACATTGATGGCCACCTAAAAGGAGAATCAAGAGAGGAGAGTGTGTTCAATCACAAAAAACAAAACCAGAGAGATTTTGCCATTCCCATCCAGCTTGGCAATTACAATGATGAGATTGGTTCTGTGTTTTCACCCCTAAAGGATACAAAGAACTAAATTATGTATTTGGTTAAGAGATTTTTTTTTAATGCAATTACCTAGAAATGTCAAGTAAAAGTTGGTATTGTTTAAATAATTCTTGTATTATAAGTTAAGAGAGCCCAGCATTTCAGAAACTTAAGTCAAATTTTAGAAGAACCTAAGTGCCTTTTTTTTTTTTTTTCCAATTACTGTCTTTGTGTTTAAATGTCACCCAGGCAACCATTCTGTAGTTACCATTACAGGTTTGACGAGTGTGGGTTTTCTGGGAACCTCATTTTGAAGCTGATTGATTTTTCAGATGTCCTTTGCAAGTGGCCCAGTTAATAGACAACACATAGTGCAGCTGTCAAGCTACCCTAGACAAAAGGAGCTGACGTGGGCACTTTTTGTTTCCTATGAAAATATAATTTATTACAAGTATATTTTCACTGTGTGTTCTGTTTGCGAAGTATAAACATATTTAGGTGAGGAGTTGGTCTGGTCAGACGCAATTGTGATCCATCCTCAACCAGATAATAATTATTTACTCTTGGGGAAAGGCTTTCTAATGCTCATGTTGATACCTGGACTTGTTCAGACCATTTGCTCTGTCTGCTTCATGAATAGCTGGAGAGGCAGGCAAGTCTCAACATTAAACATCCTAAACTAAAACTGGCACGGCACTTCTTGGCCTCATGAGACTTCCAAAACCCTTCACAGTCTTCCCTTTGTTCCTCTCTCCAATTCCAGCTTTTTTTTTTTGCTTTTTTTGCTTTTTTTTCTTTTTACCTTCCATCCTTTTCTGGCTATATCACATTCCTTGAAGTTTCTCAAACAGGCCATGCTTTCTCTAGAGTAATCTTTTGTCATGCTGTCCTCTCTGCCTTGGACACTCTTCTCTGTACTTTACCCTCAGCTGCTCATCCTTCAAGTCTCAATTTAAGCCTCAATTCCTCCTGAAGGCCTTTCTTGAACCCTAAACTGGGCAAGATGTCCCTGTAATGTGTCCCTGGGGCAACCTGTATTTCCCATGTATGTAAATTATGTTTCCTCCACTAAGTAATCAGATCAGCACCTGCCTTGGCCACGTTGCTCCCCCATTGTTGTTATATACACAGTAGACATGAGCTGAATGAGTAGACTGATGAATAAGTCAGCTGTTCCTAACACGTCCACATGGTAAGATAACATTCCCTTTCTTGTGTGTATTAACTAAGGTCTAGTGAGCTTACATGGTTTAATTTGTCTTCTATCCATCTCATTTATATCAGGTATTGCTATGTCAATTTAACAACAGATTTGTTAATAATTCTATTTTATTATTAATACTCCTTTGAGAAAGGTATGAATCACTATCTAGTTTCACAGACAATGAAGATTGGGGAGGTTACCTAGTTTTCTTGAGGTTACCCAGATGGTAAGTGGCAGGACCATGATTCAAACATGGGAAGCTGAGCAGCTTTCTTTTAAACTGAACAACCTGCCTCAGAGCAGTTGGTAAACAAGCAACCACGCTGGAAACCAGTGTCAAGGAACACAACAACAGGTGATGGCAAGTGTATTTCTTTGCTAGGGCTGACATGACAAATTACCACAGCCTTGTGGCTTAAGTAATAGAAATGTATTTCTTGCAGTTCTGGAGCCTAAAAGTCTAAGATCAAGATATGGACAGTTTGGCCCCTCTCCTTGGCTTGCAGACAGCCACGCTCTCACTGTATCCCCACATGGTCTTTCCTCTGTGCCTGCACATCCAGAAGTCTCTTAAATGTGCCCCTGCTGGGGAGTTATGACTTGCATTGCCTTGACCTGCAGTGTTGGGGATGGGGATGGAAAGCCAGAAAAATTATTCCACTCTGTTGGAGCAGCTGGGACCCTAGCATTTCTGCCAGCTCACGGCTCTCTATCAGCTGCCTTTTCTCTTTCATTATAATGTTTGTGTGTGTTATTCTAACTGGGCCTGGTATTTCTAAGTACCCAGTACTGTTTTACCTACTCCCATCATCAATTAGCTCCATTTAATCCATCTACACCAACGCCACCCTTATTTAAATGTTTTTGTTTATTTTAGAGAGAGAAGAAGGGAAGGGGGAGGAAGAGAGAAACATCAATTGGCTGCCTTCTGTATGCCCCCTACAGGGGATGGAGCCTACTCACCAGCACCATCCTTTATCACCTGTATCCATGTGTGTAGATGTGTCTGTCTGTCTGTCATCTGTCTATCTATTAAGCAGAAAGGAAGAGATAAGGATAACAGATGTGGAAGAAAGAAAAAGGGTAAGAGAACAAAGTGAGACTCATAGGGGAATAGAATAAGGAGAAAAGGAATCCAGAGGATAAATTTCTAGAAACACGGTGCTGGGATCTGCAATCCTTACAGTTACCAGGTGTCCAAGCTGATCATGCAGGGATCCCTGCCTATAGTATTTTGCTGTAGTAGCCCTACCCATCTACTACAGATATCTGAATAAACTCTACAGAGTTAACACTTGGTTGCCTATCCAAATCCATTTCCTCCTGCCTTCTTGCTAACATAACCCACTTTTTTTTTTAAGAGACATTTCACATCACATTACATCCACTAGCATGGCTAAAACAAAAGACTGACAATACCAAGTATTGATGAAAATGTAGAGCAAGTGAAACACTGATAGTTTGCGGTTGGCATGGGTCCTCAGCAGGCGCACCTGCAGACTTCCCCATTTCCCAGCTGTTCTTTGGCCACACTGAATTATTCTACTCTTCTTATGTAATGCTAAATGAGGGTCTGGTCAATCATGCGAGGCTATTTTGATTCCATATGTCTAGAGCTATGTTTTAAACAGACAACTGAGGTAGGTGGGTAGTGGGGACTCTGAATAACCCACTTTTATTAAAAAATCAACCCTTCTCCATGTGAAGGAGAGAAAGGTGACCTCACCCCCAGCCCACAGGCACAGTATAAATAAGCAAATATGTTCAATTGATTCCTGCTGCCAGTGATTAGCTTAGGAACAGGGGTGTGGCCAAACTCAGGCCAGAAGGCAAGTGGGGTAAATATCTGCTGGGGGCTTCCAGGAAGGATTTCCTCACTACTTATAGACACTGAAGATGTGTCTTTGTTCTCCTAAAAATGTGTGTGTCTCACAAATCCAGTTGAACTGTCTGCACTGATCTGGGGCCTAGCATGAAGCCAGCCTGAGAGCCTAAGGGTGACAAAGAGGAGACACAGATGATGACACCGCTGATGCCATCTCCAGCAATTCTGCCGCACGTCCCACATCAGTGATGACAGATAAAAAATGTCCTGTCTCGTAAAGTCGGTCAGAGTGTTCTGTTGTTGCTGCTTAGGCATCCAGCCAGATCCACTCTCTGACCTGCCCCAGCCCTGTGACCTAGAAACCATGTTCCTAAGACTACTAGTAACAGTTAGCATGTTACAGAGGGACTTACAAACAGCCCACTGCAACCCAATGAATTATGGACTCCCTTTGGCTCCATTTGAGAAAAGAACAGGGGTTAAAGAGGTTGTTACTTGGCCGAAGCCACTCTGAGATGAGGTCAGTATATGAAACTTGTCTGACCTGAGATTTTTTTATCTTACCCACTATCTACCAGGGGAAGAAACAAAAAATTTCCAATCAGCCAGAGTCCCTAAGGACCTTGTGGGGGTTGGGGGGAGGAGGGGGACCTTGACCATTCAGAAAGCTTCTATTTGAAATATCTACCTTTTCAGAATCTCTTACATTATTTTAAATTCTAAATTGCTGCAAAATTATTAGGTATGGCTAACAAGCAACACATCTAGAGTTATGCTTGGGGTTCTTCAACCAAAATGATAAGTCCCCAGCTAACGTCTACTATCTTTTGATTATAGAAAAGATTGCATCTTTTTTTCAGTTTAGATGGTGGGAGCTGGATGTAGCCTTCTACAGATGTCTGGGTCACATGATCTTTAAAGCTTCCTTCCACCATGAGATTCTGTTTGGGGAGTTTTAATGATGGCATTGTTCTACCCCGCCCATTCCCTTTGTTTCTCGAACAGAAATGCGAATAGGAAAGGCGAAAGGGACAAGAGGGGGCACCCAGCCCTGCTCCTCAGTTACGGAAACTGGGCCCCAGGGTGGTGCTTCCTCCGAGGAGAAATATGGGATACGAGTGGTATATTATCATCAGCCTGAGCAAGGAAGCACAAGCAGGCCTATTTCCTGGACACCTGCCCTCAGTTAATTAGCACTTTCACTCATTAGTCTCAGCTCAGCTCCTGCATTAACCCTTTCCCTTTCTCCATGTGATCTGGTCACTGGGGCTCCTGGCAAACTGTGTATCAGGAGTGGGGCAGGGTCTGCTCAGACCACTGGCCTAACTCCATCACCCACTACAGAGAGCGCTTTCTAAAATGAAGAGGTGATGTTGGCACTCCTTGCTCCAAATCCATCACTGAATCCTGCCCCCACCCACCCACCCCCAACAGGACAAAGATGCTTGGCTCAATCTACAAGACCCTGCATAAAACAGCCTCACCGCACACCACTCTGCAGCCCAGGCAAGCCTGGAGGCGATCCCTCCTTGAGCTCCAGCCCTCACTGAACTGTTTGCAGTTCCCCAGCATGCAGTGTGCTGTTCCTGTCTTTGTATGCTGGTTCACACTGTTCCTCTGGCCTGGACCACCCCCTCCTCTGGATCACTGGCGGCATTATCACTATCTCACTAGAAGGAAGTCCTTTGGGCCCTTGTCTCCCTATTGAGCCTTTAACTCTGGACAGACAGACTGAGCCTGGGTCTGGGGCATATCTCCAAGGCCTCACGTGTGCACCACCAGTGCATTAAGGATTGTTTGAGAGAAGAACACAGGGAGAATGCAAGTGATGGGGGATGGGGAGGGAGAGGGAGAGAAATAGGGAGAGAGAGACCTTCTGTCCTTTAACAGTGGCCCTGACCAGCTTGGCTGTGGAGCCTGGGAAAATGAAGGCCAGCATTTATCAGGCAGAGCAGACTTCTTCCATCTGCCACAGGCTTTCAGGCTTCCAAATCCCCCTGGCATACAAACACTCATTTTCTCCTCACACCATCCTTACAAAGTGACCAGCATCTATTCCCATTGGATAAAGAGAAAAGATGGATGTTAGAGAAAGGAAGAGGCTGGGAGGCTACCAGTCAGTCATGACACTTAGAACCGAAGGGATTCTTTTAGCAGAGATGCAGCCCTGCAAGGACTGGTGGTCTCTGAAGGGCCCCAGACCTGGCAGCTGCGGAAATCCTGGAGGACATCCCACTTTCAGCAGCTGCCCAGGAGCCAGCCCCCACTCACTGGCCAGCTCCTAGCAGGGCACAAACACCACTCTATTCCCCTGGGTCCAGCAGCCTGACGCCGTCTTTGCTTCCTTCTGGCCCCTGTCTCTGTCCTACATCTGGGGAGAGAGTGAATAATCCTTCCTTTCTTTCTGGAGCTTCTCGCCTTGAAGGTATTTATAGCCTGCTCTTGGCCCGGCTGAGGCATCTTTTCTCCTGGTTAAATTTAGTTCCCTTTGTCTTCTTCCCCTGACTTATCTGCTGATCCCTGTGGGTTTCCTCTGCTGCCTTTGTTCTCTTCTGTGTTTGTTCCACTGCTACTTTTATCTGCTGATCCCAACGAAACAGTCTCCACAGAGTTTCTCTGAAGCCTTTATATAACTTTCTCCTCCACACGCCAACCTCTCTAGCGGTCTTGTCTCTGCCCACTGTCCACTTTCTCTTAACAACTTCCATCTTCATCTTCTCTCGATCTATCCCCATTTTACATGAAGGGAAAGGGGCATGGCTGAGTTGCAAACAGAACCAAAAGCCACGACTTCCCAATCTGACCTAACTGAAGCCATCTTTATTTTGTAAAGCTCTTGAGCCCAGCTGGTGTGGCTCACTGGTTGAGCATCGACCTGTGAACCAGGAGGTGGCAGTTTGATTCCTAGCCAGAGCACATGCCCAGACTGTGAGCTCAATCCCCAGTGTGGGGAATGCAGGAGGCAACCAATCAATAATTCCCTTTCATCATTGATGTTTCTCTCTCTCTCTCCCTCTCCCTTTCTTTCTGAAATCAATAAAAAAAATATATTTTTTTAAAAAGAAAAGCTCTTGGTTTCTATGACCCTATCTTGAGTCTCAATCCAGAATTATTTCATCTTATGCATGGAAAGATGTGTTCAAGTGTTATGCATTTTTGTTCTTTCATGCCCTGACACTGATCCTAAAATAATCTTATCTATTGCTAAAAAGAGCAGCTGCCCTCAAGATCCAGAGGAGGAATGTGCACTGTTTTACCTTTAATAACATCTAATGGATATATGGAGATAGGTATTATATCAATTTGAGGTGTCCCAAGTCCAAATGGGGGTCTCCCATTCCAATGGCTCCAAGGATCAGGCAGGTAGAGAAATGAATGAAGCAGGTCTGACCACAGATAGTGAGAACCTGCAGTGTGCACAGTGTGTGTAAAAGAAGTAGCTCACTTCATCGCCCAGATTCTTCTGATTTTCCCACAGAAGTTAAAAAGGGGAGGAGGGCCTTTTAAACAATAGCAATTCAAAATTTTTAAAAATACTATGTAAGCAGAATAGAACGCAGGCCACCAGTTGTGACCTCTGCACTCCACCATCCACCCATGCCTTCACATGTCACTCACAAGCCTGCTCCTCACCACCTCCCTACTCATGGATCACAGAATGGACATGGCTTCCAGGACCATCTAGCATCGCTATAGCAGCTGGAACACTACTCCAAGCTACTCTCAGCCTCTGGCTCATAGAGCAGCCACCATCTGAAGTGTTTCCCTCATCATGGCAGAGCAAGAAATATGAATGGTTCATTGGCCATTGAATCTTTTCCCCAATAACACTCACATCCCTTCCACTCACATTTAAGTTCCCAAAGCAGATGACATGGTCACATTGTAATAAAAAAATAAACAAATAAAAAATAAAAAAATAAAAGGTGAAGGAATGCTATTTCATTATGTGCCTGGAAGGTGAAAAGATAGGAATATTCAGAGAATGGCACTAAATGATCTGAGTATAGTATTTCCACTTTTCAGGGAGGTTTTTAAGTTCTAGCCAATGGTTCTGAATTCATTCATTTAATAGTAGTGACTGAGCAAAGCCCTGAGGGGCTAAATCTGAAGCCAGGAAAAAGAACTTGTGTCTGCCTTCAAGCAACTACGGTTTGTTAAGAGACATTCTTATATCTGTGCCAACAGCTTAGAAACAAGGTACAATTCAAGAAGTGCCACAGGCAAGCATAAACAAAGTCCTGAGCATAAAGAAGGCAGTATACGAGGAGACTGTGGTATCTGAGAAAATCCTTGGAATAGGGGAAAATAGACATGAGCAGGAAGGACTTCCCATCCCCAAGCTGGATCCCTCCAGTCCCATACCTGTGATCACATGGTAGGTCAAAATGCTAAACAGGTACAACTGCTAGAATAATTAGTCCTACATCCATGCACAGAATGCAGGCAAAGAGAAATGCATGTCACATCTATACCCCTATCTAGGTTGCAAGCCTGAATTGAAGCCAATTGCTGAGATTTAAACTTCAGCTCCTCCACTCACTTGCTAGATGACCTTGAGCAAGTCATTGCACCACCTGGGCCTATTTCCTCATCTGCAAATGGGGGTGCTCATAGTTCTGACCTCAGAGAGTTGGTATGAGAACTGAATGTGTTAATCCAGGTAATGTAACAAGTAAAAGGAGTCTGTGGTCAACATGGTAGGCATCATACCAGTGGTAGCAAGCATCCTTATCCTGCTCTTGTCATTGCCTTAATCTGGTTGTCTTGTTTCTTCTTCCTTCAACAACTTGGTGGCAAGACTGCTATTCCTAAAGGTGTGTTCTGAAGTGTTCTTTGGAAGGAGATTTTTCTCTACATAAAAATACAAGGCAGAAGGAAGGAGGCTCAATACCCTCAAGGTAGGTTTCCCTGAGCTGTTGCCCACATCTTATCTTTGCCTTGGCACCAATGAACTTCTCACAAATCTGTTTTCATACGCCCACTCCCAGGACTTTGTGACCTTCTACTAGAGTCACACTGTCCATAGATCATGCCCAGAGCACAAATCCCACAAGAGACTCCAAGGGAAGAAAGGCTCCTGTCATATGCTACACATGCGAAACTCCCTCTTAGAAATGACCAAAGCCCGAACCAGAAACCTGTTTTATTTTCACTTAACCCAGCATTTTCTGGGTTAAATTCTGACCATTAGAACTTTATTTTGCAGCTTACACACTTTGACAAATATTGTGCAAAGACAAGGACTATTTTTTTGTTAACCCAATTATCCACAGAAATGTGGAAAATGCTTTGAGTATAATAGGCCTGAGAAAATGGTCCATACATTGAACTGAGTTTATGTAACCTTGGGGAAAAAATATTTCCTCCCTGGGCTTTAGTTCTCCCAATTTTAAAATGAGAGAATTGGACGAGAGAGCTGCTAAAATCCTTTCTATTGCCTGTTATTAGCCAATCTCTTATTGCCCTTGTCCTTTGCCTGCTCATTATTGAGGCTCGTTCTTTTATTCAAGATGAGAGCAAAACGGCCCACCCCGCAGGAAGAAAACAGGAAATGATCAAAGCTGATCTTTACTGCACACCAGCCACTGTTCAGAGGGCCTTACAGGACCACTGCATCTAGTCCCAAGAAGCCCAACAGATGTGAGCCGTTATGAAAATAATTACCCTTTTACTGAACATTAAGCCACAGAGAGGCTAAGCTGTGGCTTAAGTAATTCTACCCATTTGGCAGAGATGAGTTTTGAATCCAGGTCATTTGATGCCAAGTCCCATACTCTTCACCATGAAGAGACACTGCTTCTGGAGTGGCTGCAGGTACAAGATCCCCAAGGATTCAGTGTCTAGTCCACTCTGTTTCTTGTTAAGAGAGGATAAAAGGCCTTAAAGATCTATTTAATTGCTTTAGATTGATTCAACATGTTGGCTAATGTGATATTTGTCCATCCCTAGAGTCTGCCCTATTTTTGGCTTCAGCTTTCATGAAAGAATGAAGGCAACAGCAATATTCCAGGACCTTATTCTTTATCAGTTGCCATTATAATAATAATTAGCTACAGCAATTCCAGGAAGCACTTTCACATCCATTATTATCCATTATCAAATGTAATTTTTTTTTTTTACACCTGCCTCCTAAGATACACAGAGAAAATATTACCATGTTGATTTCACAATCGAGGAAATTGGGACTCCAAGAAGTAAAGATATTTGACCCCACATCAATAAATACATTGTGGATCCTGAATTTGAAGCTGGTCTTTGGAACTTAGTGAGAAAGTACTCAGGGGCTCATCATCATGATCCAGGACACTCGGCTGCCGAAGTCAATCCCAGGTTGGGGGGTGGGCAGGGTTAGTGAAGATATAGGAGTGAACTCAAGAGAAATTGACATGGAGAACCTGGAGTAGGAAGGAAACCCAGCGTGACAACCAAGGGAGAAGAGTGCCTGGCTACCTGCTTTGATGTTAAGGGCAGGTTTGGGGGGACAAATTAGGGGTTTCAGTACTCCTCATGCACCTACTCTCATTCTTCTTTCTTCTCTCTAACCTTCTGCCTCTTCAAGTCACTATCCATCCACCATGTTAGCCACCTGCAAATCATGGAGCTGGGACAGTTTATACATTCACCCACAAGCCTTCACTGAGTACCTATTAAAGGTTGAGCAGAGAGTATTCCAGGCAGAGACTTGAAATCTTTTCTGAGCAAAGCACTGATGCATAGAAAGGACGTGTTTAGAGTTGAGGCTTAAAAGGTAGGTAAAGCCAGATCTGAATGGGCCTCAAAGTTCAGCAGAAGACATTGAGTTTATCTTCCATGCAAGGAGAGAGCTTTGTGCTTTAGACACAGCTTTCCCCAAGTGCTCAGGCGATTTTGAGCCTACCTTTGCTGTGTACTCTTCTCATAGCAATTCCATCCTCTCAAGGACCCAAAAACTAATTCAGAGATTCTCATTATAATTAGAAAAGAATGTGAAGACCAAAAAAGAGAGAAAAAATATTATTCTCCTTCATGAAAAATGTAACCATAACTTAAGGTACACAAAGCCAGGGGATCAGGTGCCAACAGAGGCAGGCAGAGGTCTTATCATTTCCCTTGAGCCCAGGAGGCAGATCCTTAACATAGACTGTATCCCCTCCCATCAATGTGACTGTGAAAGAGAACATGAGTGCTTGTCCTGACATCATTGTTAATGAAATTAGTCTCTCCATCAGAAAACTAAGTGAATAGGGTACTGAGCATTGTGAGATAAGTGTGACTAACTCCCTGAGCTCTCCACCCCCTGCAATCTTGGGGAGTGGTTTTGCTGGTGCTATGCACAAAATTGGCACAAGGAGGCAGTGTGGGCCCATAGTCAACCTCAGCCCACACATCTTAGAACCAGAAACCTGGGACAAACAAAGG
The DNA here is from genome assembly GCF_964339955.1 of Pipistrellus hanaki. Classification (NCBI taxonomy): domain Eukaryota; kingdom Metazoa; phylum Chordata; class Mammalia; order Chiroptera; family Vespertilionidae; genus Pipistrellus; species Pipistrellus hanaki. Next base: position 64,983,760 of record NC_140511.1, on the reverse strand, counting down.
AAAAAGTGCAAGGAAATGGATGGGACTTTATTCAACAAATGTATTGAAATTTGTTCTTAAGAGATGTACCTGTAGGAAGAACGTCTAATCTACGAATCCAGTCTTTTGAAACTTACAATAGACTCTAAACAAACAGAAATCTTAAGAAAATTCTCATTCCTTCCTCATTTCCTGGAATTGCTGTTTAATACCACTGCCAGCAGGTCTCAACCTGCCATACCAGTTTTCTTATCCAAGCTTTGCCACAGGCAAGATGCTCAAGCCAACATCTCTTCCCTATCCAGGCCCTTGTCTCTGCCTGTGTCCACACTGCTCTCTGGAGCCGCATTTTTCAAAATACCCTTTGTCCATTTCTGATCTAACTCAAATGTCAACCAACAACATGAAGCCTCTCCTGATTCCTAAAAGCCAGAAATCAACTCTTGTGACTTCATATTCTCTCTCTCTTTCTCTTTCTCTCTCTCTCTCTCTCTCTCTCTCTCTCTCTCTCTCTCTCTCTCTCTCTCTCCTTCTCTCTTTCTTTCTGTCCTCTGCTTCCCAGAATATTATCTGTCCCTCTGCCACCTACCACCATCTACCTTATATGACAGTCATCGATATATACAGGCAGAAACATTATTTTATGCTTTTGTAGAGCATTCTGAATGTGAGTCCTGCTCACAATAAAACTACTAGATGTGTGTTTGTGGGGGAAAGGAAGTTAGGTTCTGTCTGAGAAATGGACAGGGATGCTCCTTGTCAGGTGAGCTTCAGTTTCCTAATCTACAATAGACAAGCCTTACGACCAAGAGGTGGATCAATTGGGGACTGATTAATTAAGTTGTGATATATCTATACTACAGAAAACTACACAGCTTTTTAAATGAATGAGAACGTTTTTGTGCGCTGGTATGGAATGTTGCCCAAGATCTATACCTTTAAAGACAAAAATAAAAGTCAAACTACAGAAAAGTATAATGGTATGATGTAATTTATTTAGGAGGTGGGAAAACACAGATTTTTACACATACATACAATCCTTCAAATAGCATACAATAAAAAATTACTACATGTGCAAAAAAGTATGAATATGTGAAACATAATTTAAAAAATAAAATAAATAAAAGCAGTCAAGTCAAACAGGCTGCAAGATGACCCAGGTGTTGAAATTAACAGACAAGCACTTTAAAACAATTTATAAGTTATGTTATAAAAACAGTTATAAATATGTCTAAGGACTTAAGGGAAAAGATGGTCATAATGAGTGAAAAGCTAGGGATTCACAGTGGAGAATGTGAATCTATTTAAATGAAAACAAAAATAGAAATTCTTGGGCAGAAAAATATAGCATAGCACTTGAAATAGAAAACTAACTGGAGCAGAGAAAAAATATCTTTTTAAAATGTGCAGAATCCCAAAGACCCCTGGGATATTATTAAGTAGACAGATATACATATAATTGGAGTCCCAGAGGGGACAAGAGAACAAATGGGGGGAAGGAGGGGAATGTTTGAAGACTTAATGATCAATATTTTCCTAAATTTGACTTTTTTTGAAAATCAATTTAAAGATGCAAGTAATTCAACAATCCCCAAACAGAATTGATACAGACAGAACCATGCCTACATATATCAGAGTCAAATTGCTAAAAATCAAAAGTAAAGAGAAAAATCTTAAAGCAACCATAGGAAGAATAAGGAACAGTATAAATGTCACTTGGATATTCATACTAAACAATACAGGCAAGAAAAAACAGTAACTTTAAAATACAGAAAGAAAGAAAAAACTATATGTCCAGTGAGAATATCCTTTAAAAATTAGAGTAAAGACAAATTAATTTTAGGTGAACATAATGTGAGAGAATTCATTGAGCAGACTTGAACTATAAGAAATGCTAAAGGATGTTCTTCAGACTAAGGAAAAATGACACCAGATGGAAAATTGGGTCTACCAATAAAACAATAGTAATAAAATTTTAATGTATGATAAATAACACATGTATGCTTAATATATATATGAATCATAGCACAGAATAAGGGCTAAATGAAGTAGGTGAGGATTTCTACATGAACTAATGTGACATTAATTAAAGGTAGACTAGATAAATTAAGGATATTTGAATTGCCTAAAGCAGTGCAAAAAAAAAATACAAAGAGTTATAGCAAATAGGGAAATTATAATGGGCTACTAATTAATATTTGATTAACCCAAAGAAGGCAGAAAAGAAGGGGGGAAATATACAAATGAGACAAATAGAAAACAAATACTGAGAAGGTAAAGTTAAAACCAATCATATTGTTCATCATTCTAAACCCTCCAATTAGACACAAGGGAGGACTTCTGTTATTGATAAAATGACAGAACCATGCCTATGTATATCAGAGTCAAATTAAACTTTGGTCATAATAAGTGAAAAGCATAATGAGTGGTAAAATGAGGAAGTCAGGAAAACCTCTCCCCAAAAATTAACTATAAAAACAAAATTATCAAAACAACTATTTCAGAACACTGGAAATCAACCAAAGCCATGTAATGAATACGTGAAAAACTACTAAACTTTGAGTAAGAACTGTGGGAGTTTGTGTTGTTCCTATCTTTCATCCTCCCCCAGCCCCAACCCAGCTTGGTCTGGAGGCAATTGCAGCAAAATCAAGTTCTCTCTCTCTCTCTCTCTCTCTCTCTCTCTCTCTCTCTCTCTCTCTCTCTCTCTCGCTCTCTGGGAGAATCCTTTCTAGTGTTTGCCAACAATCTTATCATTTTTTCTGCAGCCACATCATTCCAATCACATGGTGTTCTCCCTATCTTGTCTTTGCATCAGCTTCTCTGTGTGCATGCCTCTGTCTCTAAATTTCCCTCTTTGTATGAGGTCACTGGATGAGGACACAACTTATTTAATAAGAACTCATCTTAATTTGATTGCATCTGCAAAAATGCTATTTCTAAATAAAGTCACATTCTGAGGTACTAGGTGGACATGAACTACCAATGTTGAGGGACACTATTTAATCCAATCCAGACAGCAACAAGCATTTCAACGTACTGTCTGCAATCTCAAAGCAACAGGACAGTAACTAACAGGCATCTGTGCTGCAGCTTAACACAGTCTTATAGATTAGGCCAGAGAAGAGGCAACTAGCCAAGTGTGTTCAGACAATTTATTACTTATATAGAAGCAAGGTGTCAGCTTCTTATGTCTCTAGTTTCAAAGAAAACACCAAACCAGAAGGGCTAATGACAGGCTGCTCTGGTAGTGGATAGCTCTGCTACTGAGAAGTTTTCTCTAAATTATGGCTGGAAATTTTGTAGACATACACAGAAACCTAAAGCTCTACCCTAAAGAGGGTCAAGGTTGAAAGTTGTATAACTTGAATTGAATAAATGAAACAAGAGAATGGGTGAAAAACAGATCTGTGGATTTTTTTTTTCCTGCAATTTAGGGAAATATATGATAAATTTCCCATGGCAGCTCCCTATAAGTCTGCCTACCTTCCATTATTCCACTGGAAATAGCAGGCGCTTTACCAAGACTTGAGTCATACTACAGATAAATGTTCCCTCGTGGACTACAAGGACACGTGTAGGATATCAGAACACAGTAGCAGAACTGTTCCTCTTAATGTAGATATGATAGGAATCCCAGAAGGAAAGGAGAGAAATAAAGGAACAGAAAAAATATTTGAGGAACTTGTGGGCAAAACTCCCCCGTGAATGCTAAGAAAATAAACACCTAGTCATATTGCAGTCAAGCAATTGAAGGCCAGAGACAGAGAAAACCTTGAAAGCATCAAGAGGAGCAATTAAACTCATCACATACATGGAACAATAATATGATTAATGAAGGATTTCCCATCAAAAACAATGGAGGCCGAAAAGTTTGAAAAGATATCCCCAATATACTGAAAGAAAAATTAACTGTCAGCCAAGAATTCTATAACCAAGAAAACAGTCAATATTGGAGGTGAAATAAAGATATTCTCAGATAAATAAAGACTGAGAAACTTATTGCAAGTAGATTTGTTTTATAAGAGATAGTAAAGGTAATCTTGGCTGAAAGGAAATGACAACATTTCTAGGTGCTAACTAGAATCCACCAAATAATAATAATAAGTACTAAAAAATGTAAATATGTAGGAGAATATAAAAGCATTATACTTTTTTATTTTCTAAACTTCTTTAAAAATAAGATTATGTAAAACAATAATTACAACACTGAATTGTTGGTTATAATATATATAGATGTCATATATGAGACACTAATAGCACAAAGGAGGGGTTCGAAAAACTTGACAGACTTCTTAAATCATTTAGTAAGTCTAGACAACAGTATAAAGATAGCCAAGATACAGTTCCCTCTTCCAAGAATTCACAAATCTGGTAAAGGATAAGAATGGATACATAAGAATTTTAAAAACAAAAACAAAAACTGTTAAGTAGTTTTTACAAAGATAATGTGAAAGTATGACAAAGAAAGAGATAGGATCTACCATGTATAGGTGCCTAGACATCTGGGAAGGCTCCATGGATTAGGGAGGCTATACGTTCAAATTCTAAGGATGGATGAGACTTGAACAGGCATCATTGGCGCATGGACAGATTCTAGGCAGAGAAGAAAAATTTAAACTGAGGTTCTTTATAAGTGAGCCATGCTCAAAGAAAGTTGAGCAGACAAGTTGTCATTAAGGTTTAATGTATGTTAGGAGAGGATGAATGTATGTTAGGGGAGGATGATGGAAAACCATGGAAATGGTGACCTTATTTAGAAATAGGAATTTTGCAGATGTAACCAAATTAAGATGAGTTCATATTAAATTAAGTTGTGTCCTCATCCAGTGACCTCATACAAAGAATAGAATTGGATTATGAGAGACTTTGAAGGCAGGCTGAGGTGATACATTTTATCCTGTGGCCTAGAGTGGATGGGGAGATATAGAAAACTTTAAAGCAAAAAAAAAGTGACTTGCTTAAAGATATGCATTAAGGTCACTCTGGCAACAGTGTTTGAAAAGTGGTGGTGATGGATGGCAGAGAGGGGATAAGGAGGAAGAAACAAAGTAGGAAGCCAGTCCAGAGATTATCGTAGAGTCGAGGTGAGGGGTAAGGTAAACCTGAAGGAAAGCATTAGGAATGAAAAGAGAGGACAGATGAGGCATTGTGGAGGCTTACAGATAGGGTTTGGCGATTGATTAGATGTGGGAAAAGAAGTCCAAGATAACTCTGAGATTGAGCTTGAGTGTCTGGGAGAATCATGGTGCCATGAACCAAGATAAGGGACCAGAAAGAGAAACAGGATAAAGGAGGTATGAGGAACTAGGGGGATGATGAGTTTTATTTTGACCATGTTTGGTTAGATGTACCAATGCAACATCGGTTTCCAGGTAGAAATGATCCATCAGAGCGTGGACACTTTGGTTCATTCTAACATCAAAGTGAAAACTCGGAGATCACAATAGCTTATTGTACATCAGGAGGTGCATTAAATCCTTTGCATATTTATCTCAGTTCCTCTCCATAATAGCCTCTAGAGGAGCATACTTTTATTATTCCCATTTTACAAACAAGGAAGTTGAAAGTTCAGGGACATTAAACCACTTGCTGAAAGTTACATACAAATTTAATGGTGAGGTCAAGATTTGCACTCATGCACCTAAATGTTGCCCTATGTGGTAAAACCATGGGCAAAGGGGATTCTGGGTCTTACAGATGCCCTCATTGACCCTGCTCAAATGTCCAAACTTCAGGATCAAATAGACCTTAGAGATCATTGAATCTCATGCGCACAGTTCACAATTATTGGTGACTAAAGCCCAGAGGGGAAATTAATTTACCCAAGGTCACAATGAAGTTCCAACAGGCTCTCTCATTACACTGGGGATAAAATCTAACTCCAAGTTTTTGCATGCTCTGGCTTCCCCACCTCTCCAGCCCCATTATCTCACTCTCCCTCACAAGCCAAGCATACTCCCGACTCAGTGCCCCTGCATTTGATGCTCCCTCCTCCTAGATTGCCGTTCCTTATATATTATCATCGCTCCATCCTTCTTATCAATAGGTACCACATCCAATGTCACCTCCTCACAAACACCTGCTCAGATCAGCCGACTTATCATAACCACCATCTATCTATTGTGCACAGTTTTATTTTCTCATTGTGCACAGTTTTATTTTCTTCATAGCAGTTATGGCTACCTCTCAGCACCTTCTTTATCTATTTGATTGTTAATATTCACCTGCCAGGTATACAGTAACCTTTACGGTATCCCCAGAACTTGGACAAGAAGGTAGCAGTGCGACTGCTGAAAGGTGAAGTGAGAAAGGCAAGAGGGGGGTTGTCCAGTGCCTTTACTAATGGAGGCTGGACCAGGCCTTTCATACCTCACAGACTCACTGAGAGAATCCTGGCATGGGAAAAGCTGTGAGCTCACTTCTAGAATGAGGAGGGTAAGATCATGCCAGACACCACAGCTAGGCCTAGCCATCTGGAACCAGAGCACCACTACCACATTGTCTCTCTCTGAGTCCATCTCCCTCCGCCCCATTCTATTCTATCTCCTTGGTCTTCTCTTTTAATGCCCACGTCCCTATCCCCATGGGCCACCATCACCCTGCAGCATATCTTCCTCCTCTCCATCTTCATCCGGGAGGGCTTCTCACTTTTCATCTCCCCCATCCATTTATCTTTCCATCACCCCCCAGCCCACCCAGCTGTGCTTTAGTTCAGCTCCCCAGCCCCCTCTCAGATGTCCCTCTCTCCATCACTGCCTCCTTATCGGCTCATCCCCTCACCCACATGCAATGTTATTTTTTGTCTTCTTGATAGAGGCCCACAGTAAACAACAGACACTCAGAGACTTGCATTCCAGGCTCTGATGGACAGACTGGGGGAGTGAGTGGCAGACCCTCAGAGTTGGGGGAGGGAATTTCTGGGAACACAACTCATAGCTTCGCACACAAAGAGCACAGGATGTAGGTTTTGGAAACTGGTAGGATTCCTACTTCCAGAACTTGATGCATTTTTCATCATGTACTGAGAGATGCTGCACAAACAGCTTCAGCCTCCCTGAGCTGCATCTATAAAACAAAGCTTAAGAATCCCTTCCTCCAAGGATCAAGGGCAGCGCATGGCAAATGCTGGCCACAGTTTGGAGGCTCTGTGCTTGTTCTTCCCCATCTACAGGTGTGCGGAGGTACCAGTATCAACTCCTATAATTGTTTAACTCCTATACAGCTGTGTAACTCCTAGCAATCCTAGAGGCTGTTATTGTTGACTTTTATATTGCACAGATGATGGAACTGAGACCAAGAGAGATTGATGGACTGGCCTAAGGTCACACAGTCTGCTGTCAGTTGACCTTCATGGGATCCCACCCTTCCACACAGTGAAGCAACTCTCAATTCTATGGGAGGAACCCTTCAGCACCCCCACCAGGCAATTGTCTGCCACAATCCTAAATTCCAAAGCCAAGTGAAGCCCATAATGGTCTTCCACTCCCCTATGGAACATCTGTTTGGTTCCCTGGACAAAAGGTGGAGGCAAGAACTGAGTTTCCTCTAAAGAAATGGGAGGGTCCAGCTTCTTCCACTAGGACCTCAGGAAATGACTTTAGCAGCCCTGCTTGGCCAGCTTTCTGGTGTTAATTGTTTTCTCACACCCAAGAATGCCTCGTTCCCACCCCCTGAGCCATAGCCACCTCGTGAGCCCTAGTCTTCCTGATTATAATTAGGAATGTCACCTGGGTGTTGCTGTGGAAAGCAACACCAAGAGCCCTTCACACACCTGCCCTGGGAAGCAGTGGCAGCCCAGCCCTGAGCTGAGCACAGAAACAGCTGCTGCCAGCTTGCCGGGCAGGGACAACAGGCTCACAGAAGGTGCGGGTGTCATTGCACTGCATAATAAAAGCAGCCGGAGCTGGGGTCACACTTCCAGGGCCCATCTCCAGCTGCTAGAGAGAAACGGTCCTTAGGGACCACCTCCTGCAACCAGCCACCTTACTTTTCGAAAAATGAAATCTGCGGCCAAAAGAGGAAATGTCTGGTCCAGAATCACACAGGACCCACTAGCATGAGAACCCAGGCTGTCCACCATCCCAGCCCATGTTCCCCACTCTCCAACTCCACACCAACATTTAGGATACTAATTTTTAATAAAGGTCATTTTGCCACCCAAGGGGTACTTGGCAAAGTCGGGAGACATTTTTTGTTGTCTCAACTGGAGAGGAGAGTGGGATAGAAGGCAAGGATGCAGCTAAAGCTCCTACAGTGCAAAACTTACTTGACCCAAAATGTCCATAGTGCCCAGATTGAGAAACCCTGGTTTAGAAGCACTACCTCCAGGAAGCCATCCCTGCTTTCTCCTGCTGAGAATCATCTTTCCAGAGAAAATTATTAACACTAGAAAACTGACCAAGTCGGGCTGCTGAACCCCAGCAGAACTTTAACAATTCCTCTCATACTGAGAAGAGCTCACTTTGTATTAGAGTTAGGTCATATAATTCAATCAAGTTTGTAAATTCTGGAGCCTAAAGCCCTGAGTTCAAATCCTGGCTACCCATTTCCTAGCTATGTGACTTTGGACAAGTTACTTAAACAGTCAAAGCCTCAATTGCTTTATCTGTAAAATGGGAGTGAGGGTGATAATATTCCTGCTTCAGAGAATTATTGTGAGCATATCATTAGTTAATCCATAGAATGCACTCAATATATAACTAATTCAATTATATATGAATTAATCTTGCCCCTAACTACACTATGGTCTCTGTCAAGTAATGAATCAATAGTCTCATTCCCCTACCACATTACCTAACACGTGACACTGCAAATTATAAGTGTTCATTTTTTTTAAAGAATGTAGGCAGATGAGAAATGTCAAGAGCAATGTTACTTAAACCCCCTAGATTATGGTCATACCCATAAAAGGGAATCTCCTTCATGCATAGCCTTGCTCAATGCCTTTAAGAAGCTACCTACACACACACACACACACACACACACACACACACACACACATACACACACACCAAAGACACTTCCTGGTGTAACTCCCACCTTATGTGATCACTGGGACACAAACACTCTTAAGTAGAACTTATAGCAAGGTTTAGCAATATCATCACTACTGACATTTTGGGCTAGTTAATTTTATGTTGTGGGGTGCTTTCCTGTGCATTCTAAGATGTTTAGCAGAATTCCTGGCCTCTACCTATTAAATTCCATTAGCATCCAAAATAAACCCCATAGGGACAACAACAAAAATCTCTCCAAACATTGCAAAATGTCCCCTAGCAGGCAAAACTCCCCGCATTTAAGAGCTAGTGATCTTGCTCAGCCAGAATGGCTCAGTTTGTTGAGTATCATCCTGTGCACTGAAGGTTGCCAGTTCCATTCCCAATCAGGGCACATAACAGAGTTGTGGGTTCAATCCCCAGTCAGAAAGCATACAGAAGGCAACTGGTCGATGTTTCTCTCATTCTCTCTCTCTCTCTCTCTCTCTCTCTCTCTCTCTCTCTCTCTCTCTCTCTCCCTTTCCCTCTCTCTCTCTCTCCCTCTCACTAAGCATGTGAGGATTAAAAAAAAAAAATCCTAATATATAAAAAAAACTCTGGTTCTGTCACATCCACAATGACTGGAGGTTCGACCAACCAGAAGTCAGTCCTGCAGTCAGTGCTGGGTTGCCATAGTAACATAACACTGATTGCTGCGGGGGCTGTAAATCAGGCCCAGAGAGAGGCCTGAAGAGAGAAGCAGGGTCTAATCCATAGCCTCTGTGGCAGCTGTTGATCAGCACTTACCTCTCTCTCCAGGCCTCCTCCAGGGCTGCTAATCATCCCTGCCTTTCTGATCAGACCCTGTTGATAGGCCCAGAGATGCTGACTGGCATAGAAACCAACCAATCAGAACCAAATATGGGTGAAATGTAAGGAGCCAATGGCTACCTAGAAGGTGGAGCCTTTGATGATGACTGGCATAGAAACCAACCAATCAAAACCAAATTGGCCAGCAGAGGAAGGCAATTGGGAGCGAGAACAGGCCTGCAGGGGACAGCAGTTGGGGGCAAAGTCAGGCCGGCAGGGGAGGGCCATTGGGGATGAGATCAGGCCAGCAGGGGAGGGCAGTTGGGGATGATTGGGCCAGCAGGGGGGAGCAGTTAGGTGTTAATCAGGCCATCAGGGGAGCAGTTAGGGGGTGATCAGGCTGGCAGGCAGAAGCGGTTAGGGACAATCAGGCAAGCAGGCAGGTGAGCAGTTAGGAGCCAGCAGTTCTGGATTGTAAGAGGGATGTGTGACTGCCAGTTTACACAGGGATTGGACCCAAACCAGCAGTCAGTCATCCCCATGGGGTTCCAGATTGGAGAGGGTACAGGCTGGGCTGAGAGATGCAAACCCACCCCACCCCACATGTATGAATGTTGTGCTCTGGGCCTCTAGTAAAACATGAAAGAACTACTGGTCTTAGCCATAAATTCTCAGGTAGGATTATATCATCCCCAGTGAGGCAAAAATTGGTTCTTAGGATACAAAAAAAAAAAAAATCTTATCTTTTTATGTGTAAAGCATAGATATACATATAATACACAAACAGATATGCAGTTTACTGTGGTAATAAAATTTATAAATGGAGGCAATTAAGGAAGAAAATAAAACACTCTAAAAATGTTCCTGGAATAATAATGAAAAAAGAGTGAGAAACACTGCGCAGGCAATTCATCTTTTGTAGGGTGTTGTCAACTGAATAAACGCATATATTACTAAATATCTAGTAACAATAATATCTTCCAAGCTCTGTGCTAAGCCCTGTGCCCATTCACTCAGGGAAGCCACTGCTTCTGTAACCAGTTTACAGTACGAGCTTTGAGGTTTTGACAGTCCTGAAAAGACAGAGCCAGGACTCCAAGGCAAATCTATGTGACTACAAAGAGCTCCTGTGACCTACTTAGTCATGGAGCCCTTTCCACTTGCTCACTCATATCCAGGACTTTCCTTGAGGCACACTGTGGTTTTAGGACTTTGAGATGATAACAATGGCTGATAATTATGGACTGACTTCTCTCAGCTAGGTACCGGTGTTAACTCATGCCCTACTGCTAGCAACCCTATAAGGTATATTCTATTACTGTTGACTTTCTATAGATGAGGGAACTAAGACCCATAGAGGCTTTGTCACTTGCTCAAGGTCACACCACCAACAGGCAGAGCTGGGACTTGAATCCTGGCAGTGTGGATCCAGAGCCCATAGCATGGCCACCTCCCTGCCATCCCCACAGCTTCTTTCTTCACAGGCACTCAAGGATCCAGAGGACTTTGGAATTTCTCAAAATAATGTCACCTCATTGTAGCTCTTGTCTGCCCATGATGGGGAGTGTTCATGTCCTGTCTGTCCATCCACACCCTGTTCAGGAAAGCAGGGAAGGCCAGAAAGCGGTAAGGAAATGTAGAAAGGCAGGTTGGACAGATGGGAGGAAAAACAAAGGAGACTAAATGAGTGAGGGCACGGGGCAGAGGAGTGGAGAATGGGGAGAAGGGAAGCCTGGAATGAATGAAAGAAAATACAAGAAAGGAAGTTAGCACTAGGAGCAGGAGCTCAGATACTGGGAAGAGAAGGGAGGACAGAAGAGGGAGCAGCAAGGCTGAGCTATTTTTAAGAATCTGAGTGTCACTGATTTGCATATTTAGCATCTCTTTGCATATTGAGGTCAGAAGGTCCCAACTCCTCATGTGAGAAGGAATAGGAATTCATTAGTGCAGCTTTCTAGAAGACTCTTCAAGTACACTTGCTGGGCTCTTTTCTAATGAAGGAAAAGGCAGTAGAAGGGAAGATCTGATCCATCATCCTGCAAGGGTGTCACATTGCTAAAGGTGGTATCATTGAATCCTGAGTGAATGCCAGCAAGATACCCACATTGTTCCCACTCATGGCATTTCCCTTGGCAGGTGGTATGTCAGATTCCCCAACCACAAAAGGAAGGGAACTGGGCAGCGAGCTCTCGAAGAAGCCTGATCGAGTTAGGTTAATTCATAGAAAGAGCTCAAACCTCAAAAGAGGATGGAGTCAAAGGAAGTTAAAGGAAAATGGTTGACAAGGCATCTCAGATGCCAAACTCTTTGTCCTGAATTTTTGGGTGCAAAAAAAATAAAGGAAAGAGGGAAGGAAGGGAGGGAGAGAAGGAGACTGGGAGAGAGAGAAGAAAGGAGGAAGGAAGGTTGGCTTCCAAACTAACTTACACGTTTTTCGCTTGCATTATCCTCAAGCTGCCATATGAAGTAGATACACAGAGAATCCCAATTTGTAGATTGGAAAACAGGCTTGACTTGCCTGTTACTTGCTCACAGTATTAGGGCAGGGGATAAGAACCAGAATAATAGAAGCCTCTCATGACCCAAATTGTCTCTCCCCCTTTCTCTCCAGTCTCTTCCTCTATGCATCTTTTCTGTTAGCTCATAGCAAACCAGTTTGGAGAGTCACTTAGGGCTCTCCTGGGCCCCCCCGCCCCAAACCTTTGGCTTACATGCCAATTTGCTTTGTCACAATAAGAACTCTGACCCCAACTCGGTATTTCAAGTCCCACCACAACTAACCTATTTAGTTTCAGTGTCACTAAGTTTCAGTGCTCCACAGACAAGATGCAGTGCACACAGCGCAGCCTCTGAACTGCTCCCCTTGGAAGGCCCCTGAGATGTCCATGCCTGGTCCACTGAGGTGTGGCCTGGAGAAACAAGAGCAGGGAGTACAAACAGAAAATTTAGATGCCAGGGCTTACCAGGATGAGTAGAAGGGATGCAATGCGGAGCAATGATTGGCTTCTCCAGGAGGTCACTCTCAAAGATGGTGACCTCTGTTCAGGGCAGTCTTTGCTAAAAGGTGATTATAGTGTCCATACTCAAGCTGAGCTAAAAGAGAGAGTAGGCAGAAAGGACAAAAAAAGCTTGACAGAAGGACTCGGTGACTGCCCACATGGGAAAACGGGAAGAACACTCTAGAGCCCTCACCGGAAAATATTTCCTCTGCCTGCCCACCTAGTGCCTGGAGATCTGCCATTAAAGATTCCTGTGGAACCTCATTCAAATCATGCAACCTCCCTCTGCAGGAAAAGCATAAAGGGCAGCCCTAGACACTTTGCTCTGATGAGTGGCTAGGAAGGGCTATTAGGTGATTGTGGGCAGGCACGTGAGTGTTGGCAGTAACTGCTGGTTGTCTCCCCAGTGTCCATTCTCCCCTTCTCCTAAACAGCTGTCTTATCTGAGCACATGGCCACCCAGCTAAAAACCAGCTTGCCCAATCTTGCTTGCAGCTAGTTGTGGGTTGAGGCCAACACAATGAGAACAGAAGCAATAGTCACATTCTTGAAGGGAAACTGCAAGCTTTGCCTTCTCTCCACTCCTGCTTACTGGTGGGATTCGTGTAGGAGATGAGCTGAATCAGCCACCTAAGGCTTAAGAATGGACATGCATTTTGTGGATGGCAGAGCAACAAGACACAAAGTGTCAGGTCCCCAGAGCTGTAAGACCCTCCTGTCAGCACTGATTGCTGGTGCTTGAATTGTTAGATGGATGAGATAAAAATTCCTAGCCAGCCAGTATTATTAGCAAGGAAAGACCTGAGCCAGGTGACAGCTCTGACCCAGCTCAGAGTACAATGTTCAAAAGCACCTGCTACCTTTGCTAGGGAGACTTTATTTTCTGATCCCCAAATCTGGACCCATTGTTAAGCAAGGATTTGAAGGCCTCTTTGGGAACAAGAAGCATTCTAGGAGATATAGTCTGCATGATAAAATGACAGTATTTGTGGAATGTTTCAAACAAAGACAGGAACACTGTAACTTAGATGCTGAGTTACACACACACACACACACACACACACACACACACACACACAAAGATGTGCAATATTTTATTTAGGAGATGCTCATAATCCCAATCCTTCCATTTGTCTTTCACCCCACCATCTAACACATTGAAGGTATTTATCTGGACCATGAAAGTATTAAAGTTTACAACCTCCAGTGTAAACAAATCAAAGTAGAAAATGTCCCCAAAAGAGAGGTTAGGCTACAAGAACTCCAGCGTAGACTTGACCATGAATTGTCCAGCTCAGTCTACAATGACAGATTCTCCAACCATCTCCATGGCTCCCCCTCAAAGACTAAATATGTAAAGCACCAAGGAAAGAGTGTCTCTTTGGCTGGGGTCAGACATATGCACACCCCTGGCTTTTCCTAAGAGCAGAGAATGGGTAACTGGACCTCCTTAGTTTCCCTGGGAAAGAAGGTGAACCCTGGGAATCAATAGCCTATCAAAACCCACACACACGGTGATGGAGGGGTTACTGTTCTATGAAGACTGAGGGCATGGTCTTGGGAAAAGCCGCAGGTGGGCCAGGAAATGAAAATAAGCCCTCTATTTTAAGCCACCTCACCCCCTCAAGAAATAAAAGTGAAATCAAATAAAACAAGAGATGAAAAATGAAACCCCAGAGAGAAGCCCTGGAGCCAAGCAAATGCCTTTCCCACAGAGATATGATCACCAATGGCCTAATCTGATTTTCTAGCAATGCCCTGTGAGTCAGTATATGAGGAGGGGTTGGCATTGTTAGGACACAGGTCACGGGAGAACATCCTCAGGGTATGACCTCTGGAGGAAAGCCTTGAAAGAGGGGGTTGTGGTAAATCCCCACATGTCAAAGCCAAGGCAGGAATGGTCTGTTAAGGGAACAGAACTGGGTACAATGGTCTGTTTTAGCTATTTTCCCAAACTATACACTCTCTGGCAAGATTCCACAGTGCCCCGTCTCCACCTGGACCTCGAAGGTTATGTCAAGAAGTGTAGTTTATCTTACTACACACCCGAATGCCACTCAGTTGTTCCTGCAGACAGAGAGACCATGTTTCCTGTCAGTACCATCTGGCCACCTGCTATGCTTCTCAGTAATGCCTCCTAAAAATACCCTTCTCCAGTATCCCCTGTGAATTTAACAAAATAAAGAGAAAAAGCAGAGTTAATCTGCTCAGATTGGCTTTCCATCGAGGGAGACTTTTGTAATGTTAGATAGGGTGGGAAAGCAGAAGCTTTGGAGACAGATTTGGATTAGAATAAAAATAAGTATTTTTATCATTATAGCTAAAGTGTATTATTAGCATGTGCTGGCCACTGTTACTGTTACCTTGTATGGACTACCTCATTTAATATTCTCAGTAACATTCTGAGTTAAGGATCAGTATGATCTCCATTTTGCAGATAAGGAGGCTGACACATGAGTAATTTCAGCAAGAAAATGGCAGATTTGGTCTGATTCCAGAATCAAACTTGCAACCATTCTGCAAAGTCGCCTCTGAGTGAATGTTAGTGCCTCCCCCCTCTCTCAAATTCTCAGTTCAGACAGACTGGAGCATGAGGCAACTGGAAAGGTGGGGAAGGAAAGAAAGATAAAATTTGAGAGGACAAAGGGATGGGAAACCAACAGCCTAGTTGTCCTAAGGACAATCAAACAACATGCAGCATGTGGTCAGGGGGCAGTCTAGGCAGCCACTGTGAAGACCCTATGAGGCAGCAGACACTTCTCCAAACCATGCAGCTCCAAATCTTCAGGGAGGCAAGTTGTCAGGGAAATCAAGAAAGACTCCAACCCCAGAATACAAAGAAAGAGAGAAGGAGGGAAGGAAGGAAAGAGGGGAAGAAGGAAAGAAGGGGAAGGGAAGGAAGAAAATTAATAGGTGATAGATAAATAGATATGCTAGATATTGATTGGTAGATAAATAATAACTAGATGGATAATTAATAAGTCATGATAGATAATTGATGACAAATATATAGATACTAAATAAATGATAGCTAGATAAATAATAAATAAGAGATAGATAAATTTTAAATGAATGGGTGGATAGATAGGTAGGTAGGTATATAGATAGATAGATAGATAGATAGATAGATAGATAGATAGATGATAGATATTGGATCAGCATGCTATATTAGATGCTTAGCCAGAGAGACACATCCATCTATAAGGTATGAGTAGGTGGACATGTGGATGACATGGGCTGATATAGTATTACTATGTACCAGACCCCTGGCAGAGTGTGGACTGAGGCTGTTGATATGCCTGCCCTGGTCAGGGTGACTTCTGAAACTTGGTCTGGGCCTAGTCTCCTGACAGATACATGGTGACTCCAGTCAAGGAGAGCTTAGCTAGTGTGAAAATCTACTTTCCCGCTCCTTATCACTTCTGTGCTCAGTGTGTGGCTCCGGTCACTTCTCTGGTCTTCAGGTCATCATTGCTGTCATCATTCACACTTACTGAGCATTCACTCTGTGCGTGCTTCAAAATGTCTCACCTCTGTTTTTCATTAAACTATCACAACAGGCATATGCCCTTTTAGGTTCTCGGGCTGCCTTGTTCCACTGTCCATCTCTCTCCCTACCACAGCATCCTTGGAGGGCACACGGTTCAGAAAGGAAGGAGAAAAAAAAAATGGCCCAACCTCCTTCAGCCTTTAAAAAAAAGTGAGAAATTAACTTTCATTGTGTTGAGTCACTTCGGATTAAGGATTAATTTGATATGTCAGCTTTGCCTGACTAATACACTACTCATAGCCTCATAGGTTTGTTATGGGAAATGAATTTATGCATGTAAAGGATTTGTAATCTTTTTTTAGAAAATCTCATTGAATATTTTATGAATAAAAGTCAGTAAGTTGCTTATGGGTGGGTTTTGAAGATTGACGTGTGGGTTAAATGACTGCCTGGCACCTGGCTGTCAGTGAGCTTTTAGTGAATGTGACTTTCTTTGCTATCAATTTGTACCATGCCATTGCTACTATTACCATTAAATAAGGCAGACACAGCACTTTCTACTCTTAAGGCAATAATGCTGGTTGGAAAGAAAAATCCATCTATCATGGAACCGACCTCCTGGAGCTGCTGAACTCTAAGAGTAACCTGTGTGGGTCTTTGAGTGAATACAAATGTGAGTAAACAAATGAATAAACACTTCCAAAAGCATAAGCAGAGTCAGAGAGGTATGACTTCAATCATTGGATCCCTGCCTTCTTGTTTCTCCTTTCTTTTCTTTTTTCTTTTCTTAACATATTTTTATTGATTTCAGAGAGGAAGGGAGAGGGAGAGAGAAAGAGAGATTAAAACATCAATGAGGCCCTGGCCGGTTTGGCTCAGTGGATAGAGCAACAGCCTGTGGACTCAGGGGTGCCGGTTTCAATTCAGGTGAAGGGCATGTACCTTGGTTGCAGGCACATCCCTGCTGTTGGGGGGTGGGAGGGGGGGAGAGTGCAGAATGCAGCTGATTGATGTTTCTCTTTCATCAATGTTTCTGGCTCTCTATCCCTCTCCTTTTCTCTCTGTAAAAAAAAAAAAAAAAAAGAAAAAAAAGAAAAAGAAAAAAAAAAAGAAGAAAGAAACAAATAAAATATATTTAAAGAAAGAAAGAAACATCAATGAGGAAAGAGAATCATTGATTGACTGCTTCTTGAATGTCCCATAATAGGGCTTGAGCCCTCAACCCCAGGCATGTGCCCTTGACCGGAATCAAACCTGGAACCCTTTAGTCCGCAGACTGATGCTCTATCTGCTGAGCCAAACCAGCTTGGGCTTGTTTCTCCTTTCTTCATCATTCTGGGATCAAACAATCACTTGGATATAAATCTGAATTTATTGCTAAGTGCATTGACTGAAAGACCCTCCTTCTATCCTATGAGTTGAATACCATTTTCTTCTTCTTTTTTTTTTTTTTTTTTTTTTTTTAACTTAACAACTATAGCAATGGACCAGTGTGGCCAACATGCATGTTGAAATTTCCTTCCATAGTCTTACTAATTTAAAGGATATGTAATCTTGCCTGATGTGTAGCAAGCTATTTTAATATCATTCTTAGATGACAGAATGCTGGCACTGATCCCCGAAGGATGTGTCTTACAGGTGTTGACACTTAGTGCCCCAGTATAACATCCAGTCAGCTCCTATTCATAACAGCACAGAGCTGGGGCTGGAAGTGCTCGTGTTTGCAAAGGGCTTTGTTGGTTTTTTAAAGAATTATACAATAACCTCCAGCTCTCAGAGTTGGAAAGGATCTTAAAGGTCATCTTATCTATCCCTTACCTGAGGTTTAACTCGGTTTTCCAATCTTTCTACTGTGGGGTCCTTTCGCCTCATCTGCACCCCTAGAGAGCCCACCCAACAGCTCTCACTGCCAGGAAGTTTTCCTTATTCCTGCCTGATCCAGTAGCCCCGGCCATGGCCAGTACACCCACCCAGCCCATCCAATGGCCCAATGACCATTTGTGCAACTCATTCAACAAACAGTTATTGAGCCCTACTGTGTGCTTCTCTGAGCTTCAAAGCCTCTTATAAAATCAGAGTAATAACATCACCTAATTTGCTGAGTTGTTGGGAGCATTGAATAAGGCAATATATACAGGGAGCATATCACAGAGTCTGGCATATAGCAAGTGGTCAACAGACATTAGTTCTAATTGTCATTGTGTAGTTGCAACATATTAGGGGAAAAAATAGAAGTTGAGTCCATATTTGCAAGTCTGATAAGCTCTGTGAAATAGAAAGGATGGGGTGCCACGGAAACACTGAGTGAATTTGAATTGTGTCTCATTATTCAATAGGAAGAGAAATGCAGTGGGTTACCAGAGGACCCTGAGAAAGGCCTGGGAATCCAAGCTGAGAAGCCACAGTAAAGAACTTAGTGGGTCCCCCTTGAAAGGTGCCAGCCACATACGGTGGGACAGCTGTTTTGTGGGTGGCAGCAGAACGAGTTTGGCAGCAGCACAACCAGGGGAGTGAGAGCAGCTCAGGATTCAGTGCAAAAGGTGACCCAGGAACAGGATGTGATGGTTTCTGGGATTTACTATGTGACACAGGGCAGTCTTAGCAGCTTAAAGGAATGAGGCAGTACAAGTACAAGCACAAGAGAAAACAGATGTGTCTTTTTTCTCACAGTCACCCAGTCCCCTGGCAAAGAAGTTCTCACAGTTGCCCAGCACAGGGCAATGCAGGAGAGAGGAACCAGGCCCCATGGGTGTGTTGCAAATTGGGCTCCTGCTTATGAACCACTGCTTCCCCTCATGCTAATGGAGGAGAAAGCTGGAGGAGGGGGCGTTGGGGACAGAAGGAGGGGCTGGTGTCAGTCTCCTCACCACATGGCCCAGCCTCACTATGATGTCAGACCAGCCAAATGGAGCACACACTTTGTTTTTATTGTTGCTGCTTTGGCTGTTGTTGTTGTTGCTGATGTTGTTGTTGTTGCTACTGCTATTATTGTTGTTGCTGCTACTGCTGTTGTTGTAATTGTTGCTGTTGTAATTGTGGCTATTGTTGTGGCTGCTGTGGCTATTGCTGTTCATTACTGTTGTTATTTTTGCTGCTGTTGCTGTTGCTGCTGCTGGTACTGTTGCTGCTCTTGTTGCTGTTGCTGCCCCTATTGTTGTTTGACTACATCTTCTCTCACTGCATCTTTTTTCCTAAGCAGTGCTGAGGAGGAAGGCTGTCTCCTCCCTGTGCCTGGTGTTTGCCTGCTGTTTCACTGATTGCCCTTCAAATTTTCGAGCTGTAGCTGTGATGTGATCACGGAGGGCAGGCAGCCCTGCAGTGGGCGGAGGCAGCTCCTCCTCTGAGTCACAGGGATATTCCCCACCCCCGCTTAATTGTCAATAAAACAGCAAGCACAAGTCTCCCTGAGAGCCAGAGAAGAACCCCACTAGATCCTGTTGAAAGTAGTTTAGGGCTGTGTGTGTGTGTGTGTGTGTGTGTGTGTGTGTGTGTGTGTGTATGTGTGTTTCTGTTTGGGGTCTTATTTTTATAATCAGGAGGAAGAGATTCTTTTCCCCTTTCAGGAGCTGAATTGTTAAGTGGAGGTGCCCTGCACCGCAGCAGTAAGAACCCTGAAGAGGTCAGGAAGGCAGTAGCAGAGAGGGTGACGGAGGAAGTCTGCCCATTGAGTCACACGGACTGTACGCTGACACTGCTTTCCAGTTGACAGCTCTATTCAGCATTCAGGCTCAGGTCCAGGCCCCAGTGAGCCAACTACAGTAACAGACACTGACAGTCTCCATCAGGTGACCAGCGTGGCTCAGTGCCTCCGCCAGCAGAGTAGGGTCATGGGGAAAGCCACAGCCTGAGTGTGATTCCTTACTACATTCTGAATATTCTGAGTGACCTTTAGGGAGTCATGGCACCTCTCTGAGCCTCAGCTTTCTCATCTGCAAAGCGGAGCCAATATTAACCTGATAGGATTCCAGGGAAGATTAAATAAGATGAACATATTTAAAGAGCTAAACATGTGCCAAGCCCATCATAAGCACTCCAAGCTAGCAGCTATTAAAATCTATAACTATCATGAACATGAGGCTGGTTGCACAAAGCTTGTGCCTTCAAAAGGAAACAAGGATTCAGCCAGTGTAGTTCAGTGGTTTGATGTCAACCTATAAACCAGGACATCACGGTTCAACTCCCCATCAAGGCATATGCCTAGGTAGCAGGCTCAATCCCCAGTAGGGGGCGTGCAGGAGGCAGCCATGTAATGATTCTTTCTCATCGTTGATGTTTCTATCGCTCTCTCTATCTCCCTCTCTGAGATCAATAAAAATTTAAAAAACAAAAAGGGCCTAGGTGTATGTCACTCTCTGCAGTGTGCTGCCTCAGCACCTAGAATTCTGGAGACACTTTTGGGGAAAATGGCAAAAGATTCAGCTTTGTCTTTCTTCATGTTATTGGTTCCTTAGATTTAAAACTCCTTCCTCAGGTCACTTTTTATTCCCTTTATCACAACAGTATCAAAGACTGGTAAGGACCCCACATAGGTGATCTGGCAGATGCTCTTGCTTTCCAATGGAGCAGAGGATGTGGGAGTAAAGCTTGCAGTGGGGGAGGGGGAGTGGAGAAGGAAGGGGATGTCCCTGCAAATGTTCTTAAAGACCCTGTGGAGAGAGCACACAGCATCTCAGCTGACATTTGCAAACAGAGCTAAATTGAGAGCTGTCACCTTCTCCAGCAAGGTCAAAAGAGTCATGCCTGTTAACCTGGAGAGGTGGGAATCACAGGCGGCAAATAAAATCGCACTGCCACTTGAAAACCTGCCAACTGCTACATTCAGGGTAAAAATAATTGAAAAAGTAAGTCATGTGTGAATCAGATGCTCTGGCACGAGTGGAGGTTTGGAATGCTGGCATTGAGTTCTCCTCTTCCTGAGCTCCCTCCTGCCCTGGCTTCCAGGGCATGGTTTCTGCCCAGTGCTCTTCTGCTGGCCAGCCAGTCCTGTCCCCTTCCCTGCTTCTCATTCCCATCCCATGCCCTAGGACTGGGTCCTCTGACATTGGTCCTTCTCCCCTTGAATATTGCATTCCCTAGAGGGTTTATCCTTTATAGGACTTATCTCCCCCCACCCCAGCCTCACTGATGATTCCCACCAAGCTAGTACTCTAACCTAGAGCCCTCCCTGCCCCAAGCTTCCCATGGCTCACAGGCCAGCTTTTCTTGGATACTCCTGAGTAAGCCACTCTTGCACTGGTTTATTCCATCAATAAATATTCAGTATCTGTTACATGCCAG
Organism: Pipistrellus hanaki; assembly: GCF_964339955.1. NCBI lineage: Eukaryota > Metazoa > Chordata > Mammalia > Chiroptera > Vespertilionidae > Pipistrellus > Pipistrellus hanaki. The sequence goes on along the minus strand of NC_140511.1, from coordinate 64,962,227 downwards.
GCACTGGACTCAATGATGGATCTGGAGAAGTAAAACACATCCTGTTGGACATTCTACTGCAAAATTGTTTTTTAAAAATTTAAAGAAATTTTTTAACAATTAAAAATTGTCAAAAATTGAAGAATAAAACATGGCCCAACATAGACAAATCAAGGGTAGAGGGAAGAAAAAAAAATCTACTTTTTATAAAAAAAACACTCTGAGCTGATGTTGTTGATGGCAAAACTTGAAGGTGAGTGAGAGCCAGGTGTGCAAATGGGGAGATCATTCTAGAAAGATGAGCTAGCATGAGAAAGGCTCTCCACAAGTTCTTTACAAGATCATTTGATTCGTGCGGAGAGCATGAAATGGAGGGACTCCAGTTCACTGATTATCAAGCAGACGTTAGAAGCAGACAGACTATGATTTCTTTTTTCTTAATGCTTTAACCAGACATCCAAATAATACTAAATTCTCCCAACCCTGACATTTATCACCAGCCCTTCCCTGGGAGGTCTGTAATTGGGAAAATAATGAGAAGAAAGTTATTCTGTAATTACCCAGCATGAGTTATAACTCTGAGAGGCTATTTCCAGGGGTGCTTAGTGTAATTTAGTTGGTCATTATGGGAGTCTAATTTACTATGATATTTAGCAGTTCACAGAAGCTCAAAATAACAGATTTACATCCTGGCACTCCTCACCCTCTGACTGTGGATGCTAAACTCGACTGCCTTCTCTGTGGTATTGGAATAATAATTCTGCTTTACGCACTTCCCAAGGGAGCTGGGAGATTCAGATAAGGCAATGAATGTAGAAATGCTTTGCAAGCTGCAAAGCACTGTTCTCCGAAGGCCTCATTCTTCATGACTCACATTGAGGTTGGAGAACCACCTTTTGGTTGCAACCGACAAAAGAAAAACTAACTCAAACTGGTATAAGGAAGGAAAATGTACTGACCACAATAACAAAAGAGATAGGGTTTACTAGCTTTAGTTATGGTTTGATCCCATCTGTACCAAGATCTCTTTCCATCAGCTGTCTCTTCTCCATGAGATTTCTTCTTAGGCTCTTCATGGTGGCTGATGATTGCCTTCAACCTATAACCTCCCAGGTTCAAATTCAGCAGGAAAGAGCCAATGCCTCTCTCAGTGACTCAAGGAAAGCCCTGAACCTGATTCTCTCTGACCCTACTCAGGTTATGGGACCATCCCTGCACTGACCATTGTGTCCAGGGAGTAAAGAGCCTTGAGGAGCCTTATCTGAGTCATATGCTCAATTCTCAAGCAAGAAGCACATGAACCAAAAATAGGGGATGGATAGATTCCTAGAGACACCAAGAAAAAGATAAAGGAAGTTAGACAGCAGAACAACAGCAGATGTCCACTCTACTTCATATCTTAAATCCTTTCACAGGAATTTCCCAGGTCAGTCTTCAGTGTCTCAGGGTTGTGGTAACTAAAGGCAGACTAGAGATAGGAACCTACCCCTGCTTAAGAATAAAGTCCTACAGAAACTCAAGGTGCCGAGCTTTCTAAGTCCACATAGTCCAGCTTGTTCTCCAGCATCTCATCTTTCTGTTCAGATCTGGTCTACCTCTTCCCATCCCAGCCTAGGTCCTTCCAGGTTTCTGAGGACCTATACTGTGAGCTTTGTTCCTTTCTCCTTTAAGTTGTGACTCCTTCCATTAAGCAATATACCTGTATTCTAGCCCTGGATTCTCTCCTGCTCCACGGCATTTGTTTTGCTTGTTTGTTTGTTTGCTTGCTTTTTTCAGGTATTAGGGCGTATAAAAGATGCATTGGAGCAACACCAAGGCATGTTAACTGCTTGGGGGGATTTGGGAGATGACCTGGAGGAAGGGGTGAAAGAGAAAGCATCACAAAGGACAATTGAACTGAGTCTTAAGTAGTAATGATTAAGAATTTGCTAGAATAAGATGAAAGAAGGTCATTCCAGGCATGAATCATTGCATCCAAAAGTATTTTGATCTCTTTACAGAAAAAAAGAAAAAAAAGAAAAAACTCTTTTCTCAACCCAGAAGTTGTAAATCAGCAGCCTGCAGACAGATCAGGCTGACAGATGTGTTATATTTGGCCCACACTGTGTTTTGTGAATCGAAATTAGTTGCCAACATTTAAAAATGGTGAGATTTTACATAAGGATCTGGATTTCCAGCTGCTCTAAGAAATCTCGGTAGCTCTGAGAGCCCTGGACCTGAGTCCCTATTGGGGCAACAATTCACCGCGTTAAGTAGCACCTACCCTCTTGAGACAGGGCAGGGTCCACACAACCTGCTGACCTCCTTGTTCTCATTTGTCATCACCTGGCCCCATTAGATACTGTGACCCTGTCTCTCAACCCAAACAACTGTTTACTCTTCAGACCATTTTCATTATTTTCTTGTTATATTACATCATACTGTATCCTATCATACCATATAATTTCCCATCAAACAATCTAATCTGTTTACTCCCTTACTTAAAAGTCTCCAGGGATTCTCCAAATCAACAGAATAAAGTCTAAACACCCAACGCAGACTGAGTTCACCTCACCCCCCTCTCCATATTTACAAACGTTCCAGTCCTAAAACTCTGTGCTCTGGGTGTTGGTCATTTTCTAATTTCATCCTTTCCCATGATTGCATACTCTTTTTGTTGTTTACATAATTACAGATGTCACCCATTTCCTTCCTTTGCCCCCTTTACCCAGTCCTCACCCCCCCCCCCTCAGGCCTTCACCGCATTATTTTGTATGTCCTTGGGCTATGCATATATGTTTTCTGGTTAATCTCTTCCAGTGCTCTCCCCCACACCCATCTCCTCTGAGATCTATCAGTCTGTTCCATGTATCCATGCCTCTGGGCCTATTTTGTTCCTCTGTTTATTTTATTCATTAGATTCTACATATAAGTGAGATCATGTGATATTTTTCTTCCTCTGGCTGCCTTATTTTGCTCAGCATAATAATCTCTGGGTCCATCCCTGCTGTCACAAAGGGTAAAAATTCCTTCTTTTTTTACACCTGCATAGTATTCCATTGTGTAAATGTACCACGGCTTTTTATCCACTCACCTACTGATGGTCACGGGCTGTTTCCAGATCTAAACTATTGTTAAAAAAAAAAAAACATTGCAATGAACATAAGGGTGCATGTATAGAGGAGCACATATTCTTTCTGATTGATGTTTCAGGAATCTTAGGATATATTCCCACATGTGGGATCACTGGGCCAAAAGGCCGTTCCATTTTTAATGTTTTGAGGAAATTCCATACTGTTTTTCTACAGTGGCTGCACCAGTATACCAGTAAACGCCCACCAGCAGTGTATGTGGGTTCTCTTTTCTCCATGTCCTCACTAGCATTTATTGTTTGTTGACTTATTGATGTTAGCTATTCTGGCAGGTGCAAGGTGATACCTCATTTAGTTTTAATTTGGATCTTTCTAATGATTAGTGACATTGAGCATGTCTATTGACCTTCATGTCTATTGACCTTCTCTATGTCCGCTTTGGAGAATTATCTATTCCAGTCCTTTGTCCATTTTTTAAATTGATTGTTTGTCTTCCTAGTGTTAAGTTGTATAAGTTCTTTATATATTTTGGATTAACCCCTTATCATCTGTATCACTGGGGAATATATTCTCTCATACAGTGGGTTCCCTTTTCATTTTGATGATGGTTTCTTTTGCCATACAGAAGCCTTTTACTTTGATATAAGTTTGTTGTGTTTGTTGTTTTTTATTTGTTCCTCTTACCCTAGGAGATGTATTGGCAAACATACTGCTACATGAGATATGACTGCATACTATTAGCACATGCTGTCCTTCCCAGCTGCTCTCTACTGGTCAACCTTCCCTTGCTTGTCAATGACCAGAAGAGAGGTTACCTCCTCTAGACACACCACACTGACTCTTCTAGGTAAAACCTTCCCTCTCCTCCTGGATTCCCCAGCGGCACTGTGTTCCTACCTTGGCTCCAGCACCTGCCATGTTTCTCTCTAATTGTCTGTTTACATGGCTGCCTCCTCCACACTCACTCAGACTGAGATCCTTGAAAGCAGAAACCGTAACTGATTCATCATTGTACATTCAGTGTTGTCTGCATTCCTTGGCAGATATCACATACTCAATAAATTCTTGTTGAATGAAAAAAAGGAACAAACACACTGGGGAAGAAATTGGCATGTGTTCATGGAATGTCGCACCTTAGCAATTGTAATGAAAGAAGTCCTTTCCCTCGAAGCGTTTCTGTCTACTCTAACCACCAGGAAGCCTTCCCTTCTCTGGATCCCTGTAGAAGCAGTGGTTTATGATAGACCCTCGGTGAGAGAGATCCCAGAATGTTATTACTTTCTCACTCAACTCCAGACACACTTGGCCAACTTGTGCCTTGAAGACACTAGTGCCTCCCCACCTCAGGTGCCCTGCACTTTCTATTTCCTCTGCCTGGAATTCTCCTCTTGGTTTACTGGGCCCACTCCTTTATTCATATAAGAGATCACATTGAACCTTCTCAGAAAAGCCTCCTCTGGTCAACAAAATAAAACTGTAAAAGAGTCCCCAGGCCCTGCCACTGCTTACTTGGCTTTGAGGAAGAACGGTAGCAAGCAGGACATTAGGGACCAGAGAAAGCCAGGATTTATGTCACCAAAACTCTGCTCTCTCCTCTTTGTCATTCCTATGTGTATATTCTACTAGGCTCCATCCTTTTCTTTCTCTACATGAAGGAACAGTCATGAGTTACATCCTTCAAGCTTATCCCAGTGAGAATAATCTCAGAGAAATAATCTGATTTGTCTAGTTTGGGTCACATGCTGATAAGCCATGACCACAGCAAAAGGATGTCTCTCTCTCTCTCTCTCTCTCTCTCTCTCTCTCTCTCTCTCTCTCTCTCTCTCCCTCTCTCTCTCATTATTAATCCTCAAGAATATTTTTTCCATTTATTTTTTTAGAAGAGTGCAAGGGAGAGGGAGAGACACAGAGAGAGAAATGTCTATGTGAGAGAGACATACCAATTGGTTGCCTCCCACACAAGCCCAACCAGGGCCAGGGACCGAACCTGCGACCGAGGTACATGTCCTTGACCCTGAATCGAACCCACAACCCTTGAGTCTGAAGCCAACCTTCTAACCACTGAGCAAAACTGGCTAGGGCAGGATGTGTGTTCTTATTGATCAGGTCTGGAGCTGCCCCCAAGTTTGGCTCTGATGAAGTCTTTGTACTTTTATTCATCTCCCAACCTGTCATTGTGACCAGAGGAAGAAATACTCACATGTCCAAACCTGAGCACATGCATACTTGGAGCTAGGAGTAGAGCAAGCTCCATATAAACCAAACAGTTAAGAACAGGTGAGGGTAGAATCATGGTGCAACTGCTCCCCAGACAGAAAAGACAAATGGACACCGGGCAGACAGGTGTCAGATATGTGATTGTGGTATCACACAGTTTCCAAAGTACTTTCTCCTATTCTTTACTCCACTGAATCTTCATGCCAGTTCTATGCAATTGGCCAGGCATATTACCTTCAAGGTAATATTGAAAATATTGAACAACCAGCATGGGATGGGCACTGGCCTGTTATTTTTTTGATTGTTATAACAAGATACCATAGGCTAGGTGGCTTAAAAACAAAAGAAATTTATTTCTCACAGTTCTGGAGGCTGGAAGTCTGAGATCAAGGTGCCAGCATGGTTGGGTTCTGGCTTGCAGACTGACAACTTCTCATTGCATCCTTTGGCAGGAAGAAAGATAGCCAGCTCTCTGGCCTCTTCTTATCAGGGCACTAACCATGATCATGATAGTTCTATTCTTCATGACTTAATGACCTCCCAAAGCTACACCTCTAAATGCCATCATAATGGGGGTTATAATTGCAACATATGAATCTAGGAAGGACACATACATACTGTCCATAACAGGACCCCAGCTATGAACAGTGAGAGAGGCACCCTGCTGAACAGCAGTGAAACACTAGCCTGATTCTCCTCACGTTACAAGTGAAGATATTGAAGCCAAAAGGTGTGCTTTGGTTGTGTCCAGGCACATGGCAAGAACTCAATATCCCTGGCACCACCTCTAGTTCTCTTTTCACTGTCCTAAGCTCCTCCTTCTGTCCTTATCTACCAAGAACATGAAGTAAGGCAGAATTGAAAGAACCAGGCAAGAGTTGCTATTGTTATCCCATTGGCTTGCAGGGGGAAGCCAGCATGCTATAGCACACAAGGAGGGTTGCTTTCCACAAAACCTGGAAAGCAATGCCAGCCAGACGGCAGAGTTAGGAAGGAGCCAATGAGATGGGAGTTTGCAGCCAGGATGGCAGATGCCAGGAGGACTGCAGCTATTCTGGGATGTAAGCCGTGGCTGCTTCATTACCCTGGCCCTAGCGGTCTCCACTTACCTGGGGTGGGGGAGAGGCCTTCACCCTCTCTCCAGCTCCTTATTGATGTAGAGTCTGAGACCTGAGATTTCAAAGCCAAGCAGTCAGGCCAAAGGAAATCAGCTTCTTACAAAAAAGAATGATTAACTGCACCTCACATCATGATAAATGCTTAGTCATTGTCCTTAATAGAACTCTACAGTCACCAACAATCTACTCAGAATTTATCTGGTCCAGCCAAGACCGGTTTGGCTCAATGGATAGAGTGTCAGCCTGTGGACCAAAAGGTCCCAGGTTTGATTCCAGTCAAGGGCATGTACCTTGGTCATTCTCCCTCATCAATGTTTCTAGCTCTCTATCCCTCTTCCTCTCTGTAAAAAATCAATAAAATATAATTTTAAAAAAAAAGAATTTATCTGGTCCAAATGTCCCATTTTCCTAGATAAAGAAACTGAGTCCCAAAGAGGGAATGTGACTTGCCTCAAGGTCCTGCAGCAAATTTGATGGAGAGTTGAGCATTGCCTGATTGATTTCTCAGTTCAGGACTCCTTCACCTGGGCTGCCTATGATCAGGAGCTTATCTGATTCTCATTCTTGGGATTTTCAGTCTTTCACTTCAGGGGGCCAGTGAAAGATTGAAAATCCCAAGAATGTGGGATTTTCTCTATGTGCCCCATCCTTCCAATAAGGGCCATGCTATGGCTGCAGGTATGGATTCTTGTTACAGCCCCCTCTCCCGTTACCTCATTTGCTGTACTGAGGGCTTCACAATGCAGGCTTAGGTCCCACTCTGTCTTCTGGATTCAGAGCCAGAGCCAAACCCAAAGTATTCATTCCCCTTTTCATTTTCTGTGCCACGGGGTCCTTCCAGGTAGAAACACCTTAGCCCCAGATGTCTCTCCTCGAAAGAGAGAGAAACAAAAGAATGAGTAAGAAAGAAATTCCTCCTTTACTGCTCCTAACAGGACCCAACATTCTTTCCACTGGCCTCACCTTTCCATCTGGATGGACAACAAACATTATTTCATGCAGCCCCATCAGGCCCTCCACATTGGGTCACTGGCTCTGAATTTACTGGATATACCAGAGGTAAGTACGGGACCTGAACACTTTACTACACCTGCCTGTTTGCTCATCTGAAAAAATGGCCGTATGATGGTGTCAAAATCAAAGAGTTGGGAGGTTTTAATGACATCAAGGATTTGGCTCTGTACCTAGGATAGAGTCAGCCCTCCGGACTTTTCAGCTGTAGGATGATAGCAATGTCCCCACAACGTGGGTGGAGGTAGAATGTCACTGCAGTCACTACTACTTTCCCTGCTCCTCTCAGCCCATCTAAAGCCCTGCTGCCCAGAAGCTTTCTCTGATTATTCTTATCCCTCCATCCATTTCCCTTCGCAGGACTTCCATTCCTCAGCCAGCGCTGAGTTCAATTCCATGTCTAATTATTCTGTATTGGTGGTAGTCTTGTTTCTTCATCTAAAGCGTTAAATTTCTATCATGGAAGACCAACGAGTTTTCTTCCCCAGACCTGTCTCCTCCCCCCCACCCACCACCCACCTTACACACACACACACATACACACCCTAGCAATGCAAACCCCAGGACCAGTCATGTAGAAGTTCTGGAAAATTCAGCCATTAGGTGAGTGAACAGATGACTGTTTGTTTTCATGGAAATAGAGTAAAGCAATCTGTATTTCTTTTATCCTTTGCTCCTCTGATCTGTAAAACCTGAACATCCCAGGGCACATTCATGAGATCTTGGAGCCAGACCTACAAATCGGTCAAGTGAGGCAGCCCCAGCCTCTCTTGTTTATTACCCAAAAGAGGGAAGATTAACATCATGTGTATAGAGTGTTCAATAGTTTATGAAATGCCCTTAGCAATTCACTGAGAGAGGAAGCAGCTTTTCCATTTGTACAGAGGGATACCAAGGCTCAGAGGGGTTGGGAGACTAACCCCTACTCACACAGCTGACAAGGAGCGTGTGGGGAGTTTGGGCCCCCTGCTGCTGGCCCCAGGTCTTGTGCTTCACCCTCTCCACCAGAAACTACCTGCGAAGTCCACAAAATCACTCCTACCTGGCCACAGGTGAGCTGGGCAATCCCTTCCCCTTAATCAAACTTCCAGTGGCTGCTATGTTCAGTGTATGTTTCTCTAATGTCAATTCCACTAGAATGTTCAAGGAAACCCAACCCAATTTGACAAGGCCATTCCTGTCACAGGTGTCAGGGACACTTGGCTGCCCAAGTTCTCCCTGTCTCTGTGTTCCCAGGCCTGGAGCAGACCTGGCTGAGGGAAAGTGCGCCTGGGAAGGCACATCCCCTTCACAGCCACTCAGCAGAATGACGAGCCACTCTACAGAAACCACAGGCATGTTCTGCTTTAAGCCTGTTTGGCAACCAAGATAATTACCATCCCCCTTTAACAGAGAGAGAAGACTGAGGTTCATAAAGACAGAGTTGGCTTGAGCTTTGGAAGGAGAATAACCAAGTTGAAGTTCTTCCTGCCATTTACAAGTTGTGGGAGTTTAGGCAAATTACTTAATTTCTCTGCTCCTTAATTTTCCTATGTAAAAGATGGGGCTATCATACTTACATGTCAAATTATTTCAGGGTTTTTAAAAGATGTCATATATAAAGCACTAAACATAAAGTAAGCATTTAATGAGTGACAATCATAAGTTATTCTACCTAATAACTGTGTTATCTTCATAAATTAATTAATTTTCATTTTTTTAAAGAAAAGAACCCTTCTCATGGGGACGCCATTAGAACTTAATAAGACAACCCACATGGCACTATGCTGGTTCCTGTACAAAGTAGATGCTCAATAAATGCTAGCTATGCATTGCCATCCCCAGACAGAGCCAGAAAACAGCTTTGACCAAGTTCCTCTGGCTCTAATCCTGCAGCCCCTGGACAAGGTTGGAAATTGTGAACAAACAGAAAAATCATCAATGGTGACCTCTCTGGCATGGGCAGGAATAAACCACTCCAGACATAAGGGATATATGTTGTACCTTTATCCATGTGGACAGGTGAGACAGAGGGGAATACATATGTCACAAAGATGGTCATGACCTCATTGCAACTTCAGGATATTTCTGGGCGAAACCTTGCTTGGGGAGACTTATTGGGCATCATCCTAAAAATAGGACTTATAGTGTCTGGGGGAAAAGTCTGCAGCCTTTCCCAGTCCCTGCCTCTCATCTCTTTTTCCTTAGACACTGCTGCTCTCCTTTTCCAGGAAATTCAGGACAGGATCTGGGTTGCCTCCCACCATCCTCTTCCCAGAATTCTAAGAATGCCTGGGAGAAGGCGACTGACTCCCCTGCATGTGTCAGAGGGATGATTCAGAGTCCGATGCTGGTAATAAGCATTGCTCTGTGGTCTGGCCGTGGAGCCCAGGGCCCAGGAAGTGCATCTGGATAGCATCAGAATCACAAATGGAAGAGATCTTGGAAGGACTCAGCCCCAGCAGGCACCCACAAAGCAGGAATATGTAGGGAGCCAGACAGGAGGAGGGGGTGATGGTCTTCAAAGTTAATGAGCTTGTATTAACAATATATATTTTTTTACATTTCTCTACACAGTTAGAGAAAAGAAAGAGGTGAGATACCATGAAAGAGTCCAAGGGAATTTCTAAGTAGAGTATGTTCTATAGGTAATGGCCAGAACAGTACCATCAAGAGCTGTATAAAATCAGTTGGAAACAACTGGATAATTTTATCAGTCGTTATTGCAGTGTGGTTTCTATAAGCCCATAACACACATCTTATTGCCCTCTCAACTCATATTCAGGGCACTCAGGAGAAATAATGTTTTTCTTATTGTTGCCTCTTGGTTCATTAAAATCTATATTTCATAGAATGAAGCTAGTTATATCACTGAGAGAGGCAACACTCACAAAAAACATCTGAATAAAATGACACCACAAAATGTAAAGAATAAATTGCTTGTAGGAGCATAAAAATATTATGGTGTGCATTGCATGTAAAACATGGTTGTACCCTAGTTCCTAGCACAGGGTCTGGAATGTATATATATTTATTATATCAATTTATAAAAATTAATGTTATAGCATTTTCTCTTCTTTTCATTACCATTTACCCCCTCTGTACCCTCTTACACACACACACACACACACACACAACAATCACCACACTGTCGTCCATATACATGAGTTCTCTCTTTTATTTCTTTCTTTTTTGCTCAATCCTTCCACCCCTTAAACACCCTACCATCACCAGAGCTGTCTTGCCTGCTCTCATTTCTTAATATATTTTGCATGAATTATTTCAAGTCACTTATGTCTAAAATCCATTTTTCCATTGAATTTCTTTCCTTTCTCTCTGATTTTGTAATCATTTTTGCTCAATGGAACCTTGCTGTTTTTTCACTGTTGTTTATTTGACAAAAACGGTGGTAGTGCTAATGACATTCTCCATGCCCTCAACACACAGAAAGGTATCTTCTTGCCACAGCTGGGGCAAATGTGCTGCTCTGTTCATTTCCTGGTTTGAATCTTGTGATTGTTTGTTTCTCTGTTTGGTTCTTTGAATCATTTGGAATGTTTTCAATGTATAAAAGTGAAGGATAGTCCTAAGGTCTCAAAACATTTCTTATACTAAAATTACTTTCAACATTGTGGTTGTGTTTCCCATTTTTCATTTTCAGTATTCTGCTGGTGAGAATCACTTTCTCAAAATCTTGTCTATCCCATAGGTCATTTTTCAAAGCACAAATGTTGAGTAATGCCATTGGTTGATTTTCAGTTTGCAATATATTTTTTAATCTTTCAGTTCGGGAACTCTACTGCTATTACTTTCAAGCATTTCCTTCATCATCATCTTGTTAATTTCATATTTGCATCCTCTCCATTTTCTCCCAGATGGCTTTCTCTACCAGTTGACCACATTCTGCTAAATACTTCATTAAATTATTATAATGTGGAAAGCAGAGTCATTATTTTATTTTTGAAGGTTTCCAGCAACTAGAGAAACCAGCTTTCCATTTATTCCTGTATCTTCATCCTACTAAGGTTTCATATTTTTCCCTGAACACATTTCTTATGTAATAGATTAAATTAATTCGCATGTATTATGTATTTAAACATTTTACTGTCACTATTACAACTAATTTACTATGTATGTCAAGAAATCATAATGTTGAAAATGATTTTTCAATTCATTTGTAGTCTCTAACTGTTAGACTAATTTCAGTGTATTTTCCCAGTAGAATAATTCTTGACATTTATGACTGAATGATCACGGTTTCAATAACTTGCAAGAGACTCCAAAAGGCCATGATATGTTATTATTTAAGATTTTGCTGGAACTCAAAATTGAATCACTCCCCCTGCAAGGCTACTGTGTAAGAGAAGGTCACATTGCTAAGGGGAGTAGCGAGCCACCCAACATAAGGGTAATACTGGATATTATACATCTTCCATCCTTCCTTGGAGAGTCTCCATTAATGCATTAAAGCCTTGAGAAGTCTTGCAAAAAAATAAATTTGTTTAATTTTGTTTAACTCAATGTTTCTCAAACTTATTTGAGAATATTTTTCTCACAGCACACAGGATATCATGAGACACCAGTTTAAGAAACAATCATTATAGAATGATTATGGGTAAGAAGTTTTCTAAAAGACTTCTGCCTTCACTTAAACTCACTTTTACAGAAGACTTACATGCAATGATAATGTTCTGGGTTGGGGACCTCCAAAGTTTTTGAGACTTATCGTTCATAAGAATACATTCAAGTCATCTGCAGATGTGAGATTTTTCTTTCTTTAGTCCCCATTTTTGTGCAATTGTTTTCCTTGTTGCATAACTATTTCAATTTAATACTTTGCCATTTATTTTACTTGATTTATTCATTTAGCAAACACATCTGTAGTGCTCACTCTATACTGTCTCATGTGCTTTATTAATCCTCTAAAACAATCTCATGAGCTCAATGCCATTATTATTATCCCAATTTTACTGGTCAGAAAGCTGTAGTTTCCAATGATGATGAGGTGTTTGTTCCTGACTAAATCCTATTTTTTTAAGGAAACTGCCACATTTTTCTTTAGTCATAATATTGTTTCTAATTGTAAATATAAACTGTATATTATACAAAGGAAGAAAACCTCCATTCTTTTTTTATTTGTTTCTTAAGTGTATTCGGTTAATATTAAATATAGAAATATGCTATTACCTTTCTTAGCCTCTATTGAGATAATTGTTTTCTACCATTTATCACTTATTATTAAAAAGGTGTCATGCTAGCTTTGCTTTCCTTGATTATACTGGATTACTTGTTCTAATGTGTTGCTGTGTTTTCTGCATAAAGATTAAGATTTTATTTCTAAGCTCATCAATGAGATGAATAGCCATCATCCCCTTCTTTAAGGTGGAAGGTGGTGGCAACCATATTTACCTCAACCAATGCAATGTATGAATATTAATGCAGCAGCTCCCTTGTTACTGTGTGTTGCACTCTATAGAACATGAAAGATTCAATGAGCAGAATATGAGCAAGGACAATGGAAAGGGAAGCAGACCTTCTATGGCCATATAGAAAAAAGAGAAGTCAGTGATCCTGAGAACTTTATAAAACCTCAGATCTGTACAACTGAACTTTCACTTTCTGTTACTCCATTTTAGTTTTCCTAAAAATCTGGAAGCTTGGAGAGATAGGAGCAGGTCAGCAGACAGTCCTGGGGGCCTGGTGAAAAAGAACAGGACCACAAGGTGTTCTGGCAGCTCTGACTGCCCTACAGACAGATCTGATTGTTTCTATAGCTCCAGGCACCTGGACCTGGCAGTTGACCCTTCACATCCCAAAAGCCCTCAGAGCTTGTAGCATCAGGACTTAGTGACAACTTAGGAATCAAGAAAAGGTTTCACCTCCTATAGTTGTACCTGACAAGCCCGGAGCCAATCCAGTCACCTGCTACCTGGTGACCAAAATGTATTAAAACTCAGGGAAGCAAATGTTATATGTGGACTAAATAGCGATACTCCATCAAGGGAGCCAATTTGTCATATCCACTTCCCTTTTTTCTTTCCATCCTTATTCATGTCTTCATGGCCTCCCTGCATTTTTCCACCTGCCCTCCACCGCCCACTAAGTCCCATTCTCCATTCCAAGCCCTCTTTACTGTCCCTTCTGGATCTGGTGCCCTGAAACTCTCCCTCCTCTATCTCAGAGTCCACTGGGCCCTTTGCCCTCTCTCCCTGCTTCTCCCCTCTGCCCATGTCCTGTTCTGTCAATGCCCCCCCCCAACCCCTTGTTCCCCTTGCCTAGGATCTGTGTGTGGCTGTGAATTCTACAACTGCTTCTTTCTGTCTCATCTTAGTGGGGTCCATAGACAGCGCTCCTGTTGCTCAGAGATGTGGAGGCAGTTGCTAAGAGACAGTGAAACGTCAGTACCTGGCCCTCGAGGAAAAAAGGGGAGTGAAAAAGGAAGAGAGGAGGGGGAGAGGGAGGGAAGGGAAGGGAGGGAAAGATCTGACAAACCCCGGCAGCAGCCTCAGCACCAAGCTGAGTTTCTGGAAGAAGCATTTGGATTCTGTGAACTTTCTTCTCAGCACCCTCCCTCGGATTCTCTTTTCGGGTAAAAGAAGGAGACCAGCTCGGGGACCACAAGACAGGAAACCACCGAGGATGCAGCCCGGGCAGCCAGGAACCATGGAGGAGAAGCCGGGGGAGGAGACTAGCCGAGGAGGCAATCTGTTCCCCTGAAGCCGCAAGCAGGGATTCCAGCAGGAGGGAGGGAGCCCCTGTCTGCCGCAGATTGATGGCTGTGTCCTTGGAACAGAGTAAGTGGGCTCTTGGGGGCATGTGGGAGTGCAGGTGGAGACTTTGGGGTACAGAAAAATGAGTCTGGATCAAGGGGAGCTGGGGTGACTTCCCAGTGGGTGGGATGGAGGCAGGAATCAGTGAGAAGAGAAGCAGTGTCAGAGGAGGGTATGTGGGGAGGACAAGTGAGGACAGCAGGTGGGCACCGGAGAATCCAGGGGCTCAGAGGCTGGCTGCAGAGTGGATGGCAGGGTGAGCCACCGAGTATGGCATCATGCTCTGCCCCTCTGCCTGGCCAAGTGTGGGTGTGGGCTCAAGCTGGGGGGCTAAGGGGAGAGTGGAGTGTTTGTGAGGAAGGATGCTGGGACTAGGAGTGTGCACTGGGGGGTGAAAGATGGTGGGGACAGACTGGGAGGGGCAGAGAACATGTACAGAAGGAAGCTGGAGAGAAAACTGGGGAGGCATGAGCACAGGGCAGGGCAGGGCAAATGTGCTGGAGTCACGGGAGTGGAACAACGTGTGTGTGAGTGTGTGTGTGTGTGTGTGTGTGTGTGTGTGTGTCAGAGAGAGAGACAGAAAGACAGAAAAAGAGAAAGAGAGCTAGAGCTCTGAAAGAGGTCGGCAATCCGCCGGAGCATGCATGCCTTTTTTCTTTGAGAGTTGTTCAAGGGTGGGGTAGTTGGTGCTGGTGGAGGTGGGGCTACGGAGAATGAGAAAATGCATCCAGCGCAGGACAAGACACTTAGAAGGATGCTCAAGGAAGAGACCCGCAAGGTTAGCGAGTAACACCCATGTGAGTTTGGGGTCTGAGCCCACGATGGCCACACCTGAGATTCAGACAGTATACAGAGGACTCTGCAGCAGAGCGGGGAGGAGGGAGCACTGAGCCTAGGAGAGGGGCCACAGGGAGAAGACGGCACTGTTTCTCTTTCTCTGCCTGAGTGCTTTCCTTGTTGCCAGAAGGAATTCTGCCTCCACCCGCCGAACACAAAGCTGCCTAAGAGAAGCATCAACTTGGGAAGTTGCCAGAGCTCCTAGCAGCCCCCTCCTGCACCTTCGGGACACATGACTCTTTCCAGGCTCAGCAGTGCAAACAATGGGTGGCCCTTGGGGTCTTCCCCTCCCCGGGGATTACCATAGACACTGAGGCCGAGGACTCGGGCTTTCCGGAGGCCCATGGAGATCCACTTCACTCCGGGCTCCCTGCCCAAAACACCCACCCATGGACCCCCTTGGACTCGAGTCCACTGGGCCACCAATAGAATCCCCTCTGAGTCCTTGAATGCTGGAGACCCCAACGCAGCTCTGGCATCTGATCATCAATCCCAGACTTGGGGCGGGGCTGGGTACTTTTAGATATTCTGGGACCTTTAAAAGGCCCCTTTCGTGTCCTTAGCTCCACCCTCCCACCTCTCAGACACAGCACAAAGAGGAAGCTCCCAGAAGTCATGGGTGCGAGGGACACAAAAGATCTGCAGGGACCCTTCCACGACCTGCTGGCAGCTGGTCCAGCCCCACCCTTGCCTCCTTCCTTTCTCAAGTTTTGATCGTCTTTGCAGACCCTGGGGAACCTCAAACAGGTTGCTTGCCCCCTAGACTCCAAAGGGGACTTCCTGTGGCTCTCACCTAGGGAGCCCTCTGGCACTCAGAGGCTCCCAGGAAAGGCTTGAGCCATGACGCCCCTACTCAGAAGACCCACCCTCCAGGGCTCTAAGCCCCGATGCCGCTGCCTTCCTGTGCCACTGACTCTCGATTCTATGGACACAACAGCCCCAGCCCCTGTGGGCTCCATTCAGCACTGCCGTTGCCAGCTGCCTAAGATGGGTGACACCTGGTCCCAGCTGCCCTGGCCTGGGCCACCACAACCAGCCGTGCTCCTGGTCTCCCTCCTCTTGGCAGCCGGGGTGATGCACTCGGAGGCAGGCACCAGCTGCCCCGTCCTTTGCACATGTCATAACCAGGTGGTGGATTGCAGCAGCCAACGGCTATTCTCCGTGCCCCCAGACCTGCCAATGGACACGCGCAACCTCAGCCTGGCCCACAACCGCATCGCCACTGTGCCGCCGGGCTACCTCACGTGCTACATGGAGCTCAGGGTGTTGGATTTGCACAACAACTCCTTGATCGAGCTGCCCCCAGGCCTCTTCCTCCATGCCAAGCGCTTGGCACACCTGGATCTGAGCTACAACAACCTCAGCCACGTGCCAGCCGACATGTTCCAGGAAGCCCATGGCCTGGTGCACATCGACCTGAGCCACAACCCGTGGTTGCGCAGGGTGCACCCGCAGGCCTTCCAGGGCCTGATGCAGCTCCGAGACCTGGACCTCAGCTACGGGGGCCTGGCCTTCCTCAGCCTCGAGGCACTGGAAGGCCTGCCAGGGCTGGTGACCCTGCAGATCGGTGGCAACCCCTGGGTGTGCGGCTGCACCATGGAGCCCCTGCTGAAGTGGCTGCGAAACCGGATCCAGCGCTGTACCTCAGGTAAGGGAAGGGGGAGCAGGACTGGGGGTATGGGAGATGAAAGGTTCTGGCCTCACTGAAAGGAACTCCTCCAAAGAAGAGAGGAAGCCTTAGAGATCTTGAGCCTCTACGGTGTGCTCTGATTTATGCTCCTGTCTCCATACCCAGCTCCTTTGCTCCACAAGTGTTTGTAGAGTTTGTAGAGGACTAGACTCTGGGGACCCATTCATTAATGTAACAGACGCTGCCCTTGCCTTTATGGCACTTATGACCTAATGAAGCATACAGACAATAAACAAGAAGAGTTCATAATAAACAGTGTTTATTGAGCTCACACCAGGACCAAGAACTTGGCATGCATGGTCCCACTTTTAGCACCCCATTTTGTGGGTAAAGAAACTGAGATTTAGAACCATGGAAAGAGTAGCCCAGAATCAGTTACAAACTGGCAGAGCCATGGATAAAGCTCAAGTGTATTGACTTCAAAGTCCTTCCTACTCTTCAAGACTGCTTCTTAAGTGTTCTGAGTGCTGGCAGTCTCCCAGAGACAGAAATGGCTAACGATATTTATTTTTGTACTTACTGTCCTGCTCTATTCCAAGCATGTTATATATTTTAGCTCATCTCATCCTTGCCTTAGTGAGCCATCCCCACTCCACAGAAGGTGCAACTGAGGCATAGAGAGGTTTGTTAACTTGCCTGAAGTTACAGCTCTGCTAAGTGTTGGAGTCAGAAATCAACCCTTGCAGTCTGGCTGCCTATGGCTGTATCCTGAAGAGTCCATTCTAGGCTGGTGGGAGAGTCGGGGCATGAATTCTGGCCTAAGTTCTGGACCAAAGGGTCTCAGCAGAGTTCCACAAGATTTGAGCATGAGATTGAGAGTTGAGAGGAGAAACGAGGATGTGACAATTTAACCAGACAATTCCAACTAGGGATGGATTGGCTACTGAAGGAGCCTGAATCACGAATGTTTGATGGGCCCTGGACTCACCCACCGGTATCCAAATCTAGCCTGGAGGCAGGCAATATTCAGTGGTGGCCCCCATCACCAGCTCTCCTATGTGGCAGCACTGAGCTTTGGCACAAGCCCCAGCAGTAAAATAACAGAAATAGCTTAGGGCACTATCCCAGGGGATGTCCCAGAGCCTGGGCTCAGAGTGTGTTCAGAAGTGATGATGAATGTAGGAGGGAGAGGAGGACTGAGTGGGGAGTATGGGACCAAAATAGCTTGGGGGAGCTGTGGGACACAATTCCCATTTTTCCTCAGAGCTGTGGGAGGATGTTCTCTGGAACCAAAATAGCTGGGGACTGAGAAAGGGTGATGGTAAGGGGCATGAGGAGGAGGCTGCGTGGAGTGATCCCTCCACCTGTTCAACCTTTGCAAGTTGCATCTGCTCCCCTCTCTCCTGTGTACTAGAAACAGAAGGGGCACACTAGGTGCTAAGCATCCACCACACATGGGCTCCTTCTTTTCAGGAATCTCTGAGATCCCTGATGCCCTTCAAAAAAAAAAGCTCAAATTCCCATTGAGTGGGAAAGGGATCCAAGATCCCATCACCAAGGCCTCATGTCAGTACAGATGACGGACCCAAGCTCCAGAAGGGAAAGTGACTGCGAACTAAAAGTGAGAACAAAAGTATGCCACAGCTAGAAGCCCAGGTTCTCTGTTCCTCCACAGAACACACTTTGTACCACACCACACTCCAGGATACTTCCTCTTGGGGGTGAAGAACTTACCAGTGTAGGTAGGATTAGGCAATCCTCTGCCCTTTGTCTGTTTTGGCTTCTTCTCCCTTTTTCATGGGATTCCAAATACTATCTACAACTTTTAGACAAATCCCAACACGGAGAAACATAAGGGTGCCCTTGGAATATAACTTAACTTCAAGACTGGTCCTTTGACTTATCAGAAAGTTTTGTCAGCCCCAGGCTTTCTTCCTGGAGTCCTGCAGGGTCCAGTCCTTGGAGCCTCCTCTGGTTGGTCCACACCAATTACCCTCACTGTCTCCACACACCCCAGCTTTGTATTATCTCGCCAAATCCAGGAACACAGTAGATTTGGGAGCTCAGCATCTTCCAGTTCCAAAAGAAGAGCCTCTGGATGGTCAACTCCAGATACAATCTTTTTCTTGGAAGGGTCTGGAGTACTTTGCATACAGTCTACAGGGACCCACCTCAACCTGAGGTTGGGGACAGATTGCATTCTTTTTCTGAATCTAGCTCTCCATTTCTAAGGAGAATGATGCTCATCCATTTTCACAAAAGGTCAATCCAAATCCATGATTTTATTCTTTGGCCCCAAAGTCTACAGAAAGAGTAAAAAACATTTTGCACCATTTAATTTAGAAAAGTCCTTCACATCTTCACATTGACTTTCCCAGACAATAAGTTAAATTATCTCCTTTTTATGTATCCACTTTCTTCATGAAAGCCAGAAAGGGGGGGGAAAAAAAAAACCTGTCCAAGGTGAGAACTTAATTAATTTGAACAAAGGAATGGCAGACTGCTACCTGCATGCCACTTTTACTCCCAAGGCAGAGAACAATGGAACCATTGATCATCATCAAGTTTATTTGTACATGTGCCCCTGGAAGGATGGGATGGGACCATCAATGATGGAGAGAATGGCAACCCACTGACCTGTCCAAAAAGACCAAAATAAAGTAATAATAAAAGCATACATTGCACAGTACTTATATTCCAAGAACATATCATATAAATGTTAACTCATAGACTCCTCATAACAACCCTATGAGGTAGATACTACTATTCATCTGCTCATTTTACAGATGAAGAAGCCAAGACACAGAGGGGCTAAATGACTTATACTCAATCCCACAACTTGGGAGAAATATAGAAGGGATTTAAACCCAGGACAATGACTCCAGAGCCCACATTCTTAACCCTACACTTTGTATATCTGGAAAAGCCACATGGGGTAGTAGAAAGACCCAATGCTTTGGAGTTGGACAGAATCATTTATTCCCACATTCATTTAACAAAGATTCACTGAACACTTACCTGGGCTAAGAATACTATGGGAAATGCTTATATTCAAGGTGGAGGAGATAGATAATTAACAAGCTGTCAGACAGTGGTAAACACTATGGAGAAAAAAATGGGCAGAGTAGCTAAGACAGGAAATGCCTGGAAAATATGACATATGGGATACTCTTTAAAGAGTATCATAAGAGAAGTCCAATAAGGTGATATTTGAGCAAAGTCTCAAAGGACATGAGGAATTGAGCTGTGCAGAGATGCAGAAGAGAAGCATCCTCACCCAGAGACAAATGCAAAGGCACTCCCTCCCTACCCAAAAGGGGACAAGCTCAGGTGATGGAAGAATGACCAGAAAGTTTGAGTGGATAAAACAGAGTCATCAAGGAGTAGAGTAGAAGCAATGGGGAGAAGTCCTTGCAGCCCCTGGTGAGGACATTAGCTTTCAGTCTGTGTGAAGATGAGAAGCAGAGTGACATAACAGGACTTCAGGTTTGACTGGATCACTCAGCCACTGTGTTGAGATGGTTAAGGGCAGAAGCCCAGATATCAGTTGGAAGGCTTATATAAGAGACAATGGTAGCAGACAAAAGCCCCAGTTCTATTATTAATAGTGGCTATTGGATTTCAGACAAGTTACTATATTCTCCTAACAGTGGTCGCCACATCTATAAAAATGGGTATAAAAGTATTTGCCTTGAGGGCTGTTGAGGGGACTAAATAAGGTAAGTAAAATTTTGGCACAAAAGAAACTAAACTTTTCCTGTAGTGTGGGTCTTCTCCATTCCATTCTATCTCCCCAGGCCTTTCACCTTCCCTGGGTTCTGTGTTACAGATTCTCAGCTGGCTGAGTGCCGGGGGCCCCCTGAAGTTGAGGGTGCCCCACTCTTCTCCCTCACTGAGGAGAGCTTCAAGGCTTGTCACCTGACCCTGACCCTGGATGATTACCTCTTCATCGCATTTGTGGGTTTCGTGGTATCCATCGCATCTGTGGCCACCAACTTCCTCCTGGGCATCACAGCCAACTGCTGCCACCGTTGGAGCAAAGCCAGTGAAGAGGAAGAGATATGATGTACGTGGCTGGCATCCCCTCCATGCTGCTGACCACCACTGCCATTCATACCAGACACACTCCCTGGCTGCCCACTCTAGCCCCATGGTGCCCTGGCCACCTCTGTCATAGCTCATGCAATGTCAGGAAACTGCTTTTGAATAGCTTCTACTGTGGGCCGGGCACTGTGCTAGGAACTGGCAGTGTTAAATGAAGCCACCTAGTTCCTGTCCTCCAGGTACTTCCTTCTGTTAGAAGAGAAAGAATCAGAAAATATTCCCTTTAAAACAATCTGTTGGCATTCTGAATACATAGCTATGGAAGCCCAGAGGAAGGGTTATCAACTGTGCTTCAAAAAGTTCAAGAGAAGAATAAGAGTAGAGGTGGCTCATGAGCTGGGTCATCAAAACTGTCTGTGTTGTCAAGTAGACCAAGAAGTGTACATACACAAATGATAGGCCAGAATATGTGTGGTACATTGAGAACCATGGTGAGCAATCCCTCGGACCTCAGTGTACAGAAGGAAAGTGGCACAGGACCAAAACTTTCCCTCTGACACCCACCTGTCATTGCTCAGAGCTGCCTACCATTGCCTCCAGAGGGTGAAAACCCTCAATGCCAACCCCCTTGGCTGCCTCCTACCAGCAGCTAACAGGTGAGACCACCTCCCAGTGACTGCCCATCACACTAGATCAACAGTTATAGCCTGCTGTCAAGGTCCCAGGTAGCAAGCTGAGGACACCTTCAGTGCCCTTTCTCCCACTCTGTCTTCTGCCTCTCACTCCAGCTTTGGCCTCAGAAGAAAGAAGCAGGAGGCCCAGGAATGGGCAGCATGAGTCCTGACACTCAGACTCCTAATCTCGTGGCTATTCCTGCCACAGTGCTCATGCCAAGGAATGTCACCAGGAAAATTCACTGTGGGCTGCATCCCTGTAGCATGATAGTACAGGACTGAGGGAGGATTTGCTCTTTCTTCTAAACAACTCACTCATTTAAGCATAAAGGTGAGAGAGCTATTAATTATCAAACACTTGCCAGTGTCAGGCACTGTGATAAACACTCTCCACAATTTTCTTTAACTCACACAACAATCTTCTGAGGTGGGCATTATAGTTCCCATCTTACATATGGGCAAGTCAAGCCCAGAGAGGTCAAGATTATGTGATACTTATGAGCAAAATAAGTTTATGCTCTTTTAACTATCCCAGTCAAGTAAGAAAACATCACAATTCCCTTCAAAAGTATATAAGTTCAAAGTCAAGTAGTGCTGATGAAGCTCCTATTAAGAGCCAGCATTCTTTTGGACGCTATTACATCTATTGATTCAATTATATTAGTTCTCACAGCAACATTGCCTGGTGGCTTTTATTATTCCCATTTTACAGATTAATTCATTGCTGAAAGCTGAGTATCTTACCCAAGGTCATCCAGATAAACTCTAGAAGGAAGGTGTTAGGTGAAACTGTGTCTAATCAGGCCATTAGAAATCAATTATCTTCACGTATAAAGCACAATTATCGTCATTGTCGTCATCTTCATTATCAGTGTCATCAGCTTCATCATCATTTTCTCTACATTTTTTCAGCACTGGACAGTTCCTGAAGAGCTTTGGCATCATTCTTCCTAACTCTTCACAACCCTGTGTGGCAGGCAAACTATCATTTCTCCTATTTTACAGATTAAAAAAAAAAAAAATAGAGACTCAAGAGCGAGTGTGACTTGCCTAAATGGCAAGATTGAGACTCAACTCCAGCAAGGCTCTCTTTCCAGTACTGCCCCAGGTGCTTGGGAAGAGAATGCCTGGGAGGCTAGATAGTGGGGCCCTAGGACTCAGCAGCCATGAACATCTTAGTAGATCAGCTATATAAAGACAGTAAAAAGTAGCTGCTGTACAGATTTAGGTAGGGCAAATCACAGCCTCTGAAACTTAGAAGCAGCACAGGCAGCACCTGAATAAGAGTCACCTGCCTTGCAATGTGCAAATAATGCATTAGAAATGGTAGCCATCTAAAAAATAAGAACTTTTGGAAACAGGAGAGAAAGATATGTTAACCCCTTCTATTTAAGCCCTGCTGTGTTGTGTTGCAAGAGATACAAAGGGTGTCAGAAAGCTGTGGGTAAGAACGTCTGCATAATAGGGAAAGACTTTAAGGCATAGTCCAACATGTTGCCAAGGCTGGTCAGCATATAAACTAAGACAGGGGCTTCCTACCTTGCCCCCAACTCCAGCTGACTTGCATCATCCCATCTTCCTGGCAGGTCTGAAGGAATGAAGGAGAAACATCATCTTCCAAGAATTCTTACTCATGCTCCCTGAGCTAGTCAACCTAAAGAGTACCCAGAACTTTGCTAGACCCAGGGTACTTGAACCTTGTGTGTTGTGTTGCTTACAACATCTGGGCCAGAGCCCTGCTCTTGTGACACCTGGAGCAGAACTGTGCCCCATCTCTTCTTCCACTACATCCAGGACAGGTGGATTGGGGATGCCCTTCACTAGTCAATCTCATAGTCTAAGGTATTTGGAAAGGTTCTTGTAGAAATAATAGTCCCGATACAAATAGATAAGCCTCCCATAAAAGAACATCATATGCATATATGATAATCTCCTAGATACTCTTGTTTGCTAAAATATAGTTAATATATTTTTAGATATGTACTTGTTTTTTGCATAGAACTAGAACCAAACAAGACACCAAATGACCCTTGAAATAAAATGTACTATCTAATGAGATTACATAGTCCCTGTTACTGAGTAGGATACATGGTTTTTAGAAGGTCTCCAGCTGCTAGAAGGTCCCCAGTTAACTAAAGCACAATGAGGAAAATTCCCTCACCTCCTACCACCAGTATCTTGTGCAGACTATCAGAAGCAAGGTTCTAGAGGCACTTCTAGAGGGAATCTAGTAGTACTGATTGAAACAGTTCCCATAGTACTGCTGGCCAAGAACCCACAATGGTGATCCCACAAGGTGTCATTAATTTTTTTCCAGATTAGTTAACATGTAAGTGTTGGAATATCTCTGAATCCATGTGTCTGTTCATGAAGTTTCATGTTCATTAGATGTCTACTGATATGGGGGCAGACTCTCTGGAACTTGACTTCAGTTCTCCAATAGTCTACTCAGCCATCTGTTTATTGCATTGCTTAATACACTAATATAGAATCCCATTGGGGATTGAGTAGGGATAGCTACCTATGTGAATAATATAAAAAAAAGAGAGAGAGAGATGTGGTAGAGGCAGACTAATGAGAGCCTGACTACTTCTCTCTGTTCTCCTCTATCCCTCTGAGATTATCCTAATCAAAGAAATTTCCTCATGAGCTTGAGGATATCAAAGTTTAGTTAACCAACAGTGTTGTGATAGTCAATATCTGGGCCACTGTTCTTTAAAAATGACCCCACATTTACACCATACCACTTTGGACCAGTTTCTTTTGATCACCCTCAGACTGCCTCCATTGTTTATCCATTACTATAGATATTCCCAGAGAGCCCTGCAGAAATGGGTCCTCAGAGTTGCTATAGAATCTGCTGGCTCCTTCTAAGGAGGTTGGTGTATAGAATTTGATCACAGACCAAAACAAGTATTTCTCTTCCACCATCAGGAAAGACTTACAATTCCTATAGATGTCTATATCAATATATAAATATTGATATACCTCTGACATCCTTTCCAGCTCCAGAAAGGAAATATCTTTGTCCATTCTTCCCAAAGCTAAGAAACTTGTCTACTCTCCCCACCCAAGAAGGAGGCAGAAGAGAAGTGAAGGAAGCAAGTTGCAAGGTCCTGTGTACATTAGCACCATGTTTGTCACAGGGCTGGGTGGAGAGATCTAGAGCCACAGATCTCTCAGTTTTTCTGAGTGCTGTCCTGAGGAATGCTGATGTCTGGGGTGGGAGGGTTAGGGAGGGTTGGGGAAAGGGGAGATGCCAACCTTTGTATGGAGATGATTTTATAACCTTGCACTTTTGTAACTGTGAAGAATTTTTCATAAATGTGCATTAATAATAAAGAGTGTATAGTTTAGCATATTTTCTAAAAGAGTTGTGAAGAGGAGGGAAAGAGAGGGAGGCAGATAAAGAGAGTGAAGAAGGAGCTAGGCAGAATCAAGAGGATGTGTGCCAAAATATACACACAAAAGGTCTATGGGGAGGGAGTAGATGGGAATAATTAGGAGATGTGCCAGCCATGGAGGGGCATGAGTGGGAGTAGAAGGAACACCACAGAAGCATATTTCTACCAGGCAAAAAAGAATACGTGTGTGTCTGTATGCACACATCCCTATGTGTAGGCATATTTTGGTGGCTAAAATTATACAAAAAGAGCATATGTTTTATACATGTTTGTGTTTGCAGTTTGGGTCATCTATAAAACATGCCAAGGCAAGTAGGTGTGCCTGCCTAGTTAGCATCACTAAGGAATGTATGCCAGAGAGATGGGCCATTTCAGTCATGTGGGCAAAAGGACACTAGCTCAGACATACAGGTAAACTATTTAAATGGATGGTGTGGGGGATAGATGAGGCCATGACTGGTATAGTTTCAATCTCTGTTCTCATAGGTTAAAAAAGAAGGGAAGGGAATCTAAACCTCCTGAGTCTTGCAAGTGCAGCCTATATACCATTGGAACTGAGATGGTTGGGCAGTGTACCTTGAGAACAGAGACAGAAAAATTAGGAGCAAGTGTGCAGTGGTAGCCATTTTTTATTCCAGTACACTGAGGAGGAAGTGGCTCCCCCTGGGTGGCTCAGTTGGTTGGAGCATTCTCACGTGCACTGAAAGGTTGCAGCTTTGATTCCAGTCAGGGCACATATGTATGTTGCAGGTTTGATCCCCAGCCAGAGCACCTATGGGACACAACCAATTGATGTTTCTCTCTCACATCTATAACTTTCTCTCTCTCTCTCTCTCTCCCCCTCTCTCTCTCTCTCTCTCTCTCTCTCTCTCTCTCTCTCTCTCTCTCTCTCTCTTTCTCTCCCTTACTCTCTCCCTAAAATCAAGGAAAAAATGTCTGCCCAAAGTTTCACAGCTAGTAAATCCAGGTTAAACATTCAATAATACTACTTATGTCAGGGGACAAGAACAATATGAGACAGTAAAGAACAGTCATTCTCAATGAGAAGTAAACTTTAGCCACAGAAGTCTTCTTCTATTACTTGGTGGGGGAAAAATGGAGGGTAATAGGTAAAACGAACACATACCCTCTATGTTTCATTGGGTAAAGCTTTGAATATTGCATTGGTCAAGGTGGGCTAATAATTCCAAAAATCTCAACAGAATAAAGGTTTGCTTACTGGATTATTTTCAAATAATAAAGGCTTATATCCTGCTCATGTCACATTTTAATGCATGTCAAGGTTATCAATTCAAGCCAGAATTCAGTTTCATCGCTCCATTTAACTTTAAGGGAATAGATTATATGTACCTAGTAGGTAAAGGAAACAGGGCTTGGTAAACCCCACTAGTCGCTAACATCACCTGCTCTACTAGTCACCAAATACATTTTCAATCTTCCTTCCATACTTATCTTAAACTGTAACCAACCACATCCAGTTAAAGCTCAAAATCACTGATGATTTTTCATCAGGTTTCCTCCTTGTGGTCTAGTGACCTATGAACTAAAAAATAAAGTTACCACCCAACCACTTACATATATCCAGTATACAATGATGACACAAGGACAGAGTAACAGATAATTAAAACAGATTTGTGTTTTCATAGCAATTCATCTCCCTTAAAAACTTGGTAGACTTTTATTCGATTTGCTTCAACTACTAGTAAGTTCCATGTTTCAGTGCACACACAAAGTTGTCTAAAATGTGTTTTCAAGGCTACCTTGATTCCTTGCTTTCTCTTCCTTAGTGCCTTCTCTCTCTCTCTCTCCCTCTCTCTCTCTCTCTCTCTCTCTCTCTCTCTCTCTCTCTCTCCCCACTTCTCTCTTAATGGCAACAATGAAATTATCTTAAACAATATATAAGAAGGCCACATTCTTATTCTTATTTGTTTCCACTTGGCTAAGTTACTTTAACTAAAAAATTTTAGTGGGTCTTGATGCTCAAAGCCTTTTTGCAATTTTATCTCTAATCAGGTAGGTCTAGAAACAGCTTTTCCAATTTTTTCCAATTTTATCTCTTATCATTTAGGTCTAGAAATAGTCATCACTTGCTTTTTTTTTTTTTTTTTTTTACTGCTACTGAATTTTTACTTTCTCTCTCTTCCTTTTCATTTTTACTTTCAATCTGCTTTAAAACATCAGAAGCCTGAGTTAGGTCAATTTGGGATAAGACCAAAATGTTTGAAGCACACAAACAATAATGCTACATAAACTTCATGAAGGAGCTGAACCTCTTTATTGGAAATGGTAAGGAAACTGAGGTTGGGTAAATGCTAGCTATGGCATTCAGAATTCAGAATGTTTATCATAAATCCCCACTACCATTGGAGAAATAAGAGGAATTAATGGGAATGAGTTATTGCCCATGGAAAGTGGTTAAGAGGCTACCTGAGGAGAAAATGTTGGCTATTTTATGTCACTGATCATTTCCCAGCCCACTCACTAGAAGACAGAGATGATAAGGCCACTATGACAGAGCTATGAAAAAAAATAATATAATCAAGTGGGTTCCCCATCACCCCCAGCTTCACACATAGCTCATGGAGTCATTCAGGAGCACACAGCATGAAATTCTAGAAAATGCATAATAACATGGCAGATTTTACAACTCTAAGGATTCTCCTCCTATAGCTGAGCCAGTATTCAAAAAAGATCTCTATGTACATAAGTTAAAAGGTGGGGAAGTCCCATAAGCTGGGACACCATGGAGGCATCTCTGTATTGGTCCCATTGAAAGATGTTCTAAGGGGTACCATGTAAACAGTGGAGAGGAAACACACTGAGGATATATTTTAGAGGCAGAGCCAGGGAGACTTAGATATGGGGAGATAGAACAAAAAAGGACTCAAGGAAAATGCCTGATTTTTTTTTTTTTAACTTTATCTAGAGCTATGCTCAGCAAGACCCAAGCAGCACAAAGGCTGTCTTAAGGCTATGAAAAAATACCATTAGACAGCCAACAATCAGTAAATCACAAAATCCTGATGAGTAAGTTGGAAGCATGAGGGAGGAAGTAGATAAACAAACTGATTCATAATGACAGGAAACAGCCCAAACCTAAACACCCAGAGACAAGGGTAGAAAATTCTGAACAGACAGCACTGGTTTACATTCTCTGTATCCTGTTGAAGTTCCCAGTGGATCTTAAACCGAGCAATGAAGCTTCAGGAACGGGAGTTAAAGCCTAAAGAAGCAGCAGCATTTTCAGAGCACAGATAGATTGGTCTCCACAGTGATGTATGTGCTAGACACAGAGCATCAACCTAAAATGATTTCCTAGAAGGAAAGTGAAAGACTCCCTCAGCTCTAGACAAAGATGAAAATCCAGGAAACCAATTATATTTGAGATGGGCTCAAATATGTTTGAAATAGGAATAGTACAGAGAATCAAATTTTTCAAAATGGGAATGAACAGCTTGTATTCATCTCAGTCAAGGGATGAAAGGCTGGTGACATTAGTAGCCTTTGTCAAAACCAAAAGATTTTTACAAGAACAACCATCTCATTGATGTTGTCCTGGGAGATGGCTATGATTGAGAACTGCAAGCATAATGAAGAGTTGGGCTAGGGAGCATGGAACTTGTCTGGGTTCAAATTGCAGGACTGACACTTGCCAGCCATGTGACCATGGGCTGATGATGTCATCTCTTTGTATCTGAATTTCTCTGACTGTGAATTTGAAAGGACAATGGTAGCCACTGCATAGGGTCTCTGAACAAATTAAATGAGTTCACATATGTAAAGTGCGTAGGACGGTACCTGGCACAAAATGATATTCAATTAGTGGGAGCTAAAGGGAAAGAACTAGACAGCCTTTGTGCTGCTTGGGTCTTGCTGAGCATAGCTATAGATAAGGAACTATGATTAAAGAACTTGCCTAACATCACACAGCTGAAATGTGGCACAGCAGGGTTTTAATTCACAACTGTCCTCTAGACCACGGGTGCTGAATCCTTATCATATACCAGTCCACTCCCACACTGAATCTAGACTGGCCCTGTGACTCAACTTAACCAAAGGAAGGCAACAGAAATGTACTAGTTCCAGAACCAGGAGGGCCTGGCAGCCTCTGTGTTTGTGCTCTTGGGAGCCCTGAGCACCCATGAATTATGTCTGATCCATGGAGACAAATGGAGAGTCCATAAACCATGCAGAGAGAAAAAGAGTCTCAGATGTTTGTGCCAGCTGAGCCCAGCTTTCCAGCCATGCCCTCCAGGCACCAGACACATTAGTGTATCTGTCTTGAACATTCCAGCCCAGCCACCCTCTGACCACAGCCCCGTGGAAGATCCCAAGCAAGAGCAATAAAAGAACTGTCTAGCTTAGCTACAGTGCTGGCGTCTGTTAATTAATTAAACAGAGGCCATTAGACTGAGGTGGCTTTGATGCCTTAGTAGCCGACGTCAGCAAACCAAAGCCTAGATACCTCACAGTTAAGAAATCAAAACCTAAGGAAAACCAGCCACAAGTAGCCAACTAGTCTTTTCCAAATAAACCAACAGCTTAATCTATAGCCAATCAAATAATTTTCTTGTTTTGCTTCTGTGCCTTATCTCCAAACTCTTGCCCCTAGTTCCTATCGGAAGAGGGCTCCTAATCACTTCTGGTTTCACATTGCCTGATGTGAATCAATGTTTGCTCATATAAACTCTTAAATTTGCCTCAGTTTCTCACTTAACACAACTAATTTATTATGTTAAACCTCTATGTGGGACCTATTTGTTATGAAGTAATACATAACCAAAACACTAGTCTATGAGGAAAAGACTTTTAGGAGATAAATATGTGTCAGCAACATAAGGCTGGAGCCCAGAGTGACCACCCCATTCCAGATGCAAGCTGGATAATGGGATTACACCACTCAAGTTCAAGTCCTGCTGTTGCTTCTTATTAATTAGATAAGTTGTTCAGTATTTCCCTAATTTATTTTCTTCTCTGAATAATGGGGATACTACCTATCTCATAGTGTTTTACTAGTGACTTAGTGGTGTAATTCTTACAAACAAGCTTAGAATGGTGCCTGGCACATAGTAAGAAATCAACAAAAAAATTAGGTAGTACAATTTTTCATTATTAAAAATAATTTTTCTAGAGTGATTAAATTGATCAACACAAGCAACCGGTGAAATCCCCAGTTCTACTTTCTTACCTTTCCAAGAATAAATGCCACAGGAATTTTATATCACTCTCCATGATAAGAAATGACAATGCACATTATTGTCAAGATATTACTATTAAAGGAGTTTGACAAGGACAATAAAAATTAATAAAGAGGAGAAGATTACAGCCCATCTCCTACTGATCTTGAAGAGGATTGGCATCTCAAGCTACTGCTGCAAAATACCATTGTTACAGAGAAATGGATCATGGCGGTGTGGTTTTTCACCATGGAAAAGTCATTCACAACACAGACGCAAAGTAGTAGTGACTGCTCCCATGCAAGTCATTTAAAATGTCATACCACTCCACGCTCATGGAAGGATATTGAGCTTCCAGAAATAATGCAGCAGCCAAAGTGAGCACAGACGTGGACATGGACAAAGGGAGCACAGGGACTTCCAGGGAGGTGAGCGGCTGCCCAGTCACTATTCTGATGAATAGATAAGGAAGGACCAAAGGCTTCCTTAGAAATAAAGATGGCTTCTAAATATTACTCTGGGCAAATACTAAATAAATAATAATGCCCTCATCAGAAGAACTAGACATTCCAATAGAGAACAGACCTCAGGGGACAAGAGCAAGTTGGAACCTGCAGAAGACCTCTAGCTGGACAGAACAGAATCATCTCAGCGGAGATGAGAAGTCTCAGTGGACCTTTGGGAAAGTGGATTCCTAATACATGAGCCTGTTACTCATCCTGTATTGCCTCATCGAAAATGTTTCAATGGGGAATTGTGCATGCCTTGTTTTGGTACAGACTTTCTCCTTTATCACAGTCATTGGTGATACTGTATATGGATTTCTGGATGGCATGAACCTTTTCTCATTTAATTAGTCTTGAGATTCTGCTGCCCAGAGTTGGGAAAACCAAGGATACAACCCACTCTCTGAATGCTCCTTAAAGAACTTATTTCTGTCTGAAAGTGCTATGTAATTGTGAAAGGCAGCCATAGTGAAGTGGAAGAAACCTTGGGCTGGAATTCAAAAGACATATTCACTCAACAAACACTTGCCAAGGCCCTGGTGTGGACAAGGCAATGTAGGTGCACGATAGAATTACTAAGATCAAAGAGAACCAGGATCCCCACTTAAAATTCTACCCACAGATCCCAGCACAGGCCTGGGTGTGAGGCCGCTTTTCAACAAATGTTTGTTAAACCAAGTCAATTTTACTAACTTACAAGTCAATTCCCTCTTCAGCGTTCACATGCCACCTTAGTCAAACAAAGAACAGTGGGTTACAGCAGCAATTCTCAAACTTTAATGTGCATAATAGTTCCCTGGAGCTCTTGCCAAAGCTCGGATGCTGTAAGCTTGGAAGGACCTAGCAGTTGCATTTCTAACAAGCCTCCAGCATCATTGGTGCTCGGACCATATTTTGAGTAGCTAGGAGTCAGCTGATCTCTCTGGGAGAGATTCTGGATACAACCGAGAGGTCCTCCAACTCTACATTGTTTAAGGGTGGAAAACACTACAGAGTCTAACTGTGGAAAAAGAGAAAGAGAAGTGAAGGTGCCTGGGGCGGATCCAAGAGATTAGCAGAGGTTTCTGGAGGCCAGCAGGAAAAGCCCACTCCTGTCACAAACGCACAAACAAAGCTTTTGGTGACTGTAAAAGGAATCAGGGATAATTTTGCTGGCTCAGAAGGCTCTGTGTCTTAATGATTCTTCCTGTTTTTCTCAGCCTGACCTAAGAGAATGAGAAAACAGCCCTGGTGAAGGTCAGCCGAGGTCAGAGAGGTCTCTGGAGAGGACTGTTTTCAGCTGCACTTAGTAGGGGAAATGGGGGAGGCAGACAGAGCCCCCCACCACTACCAGGTCTACCTAGTTCTAGCCCTACTCTTTGACTCATCCAGTCCAATACCAGGGTATTAGGGTGACAAGGGTCCCAGTATGGGGAGCTCTGCACCAAGTCAACACATTCAATTCCACATTCATTACAACCACTGAGTGTGCCAATGTGCTCCACACCCACATGATGGCAGGACAAAACAGGGTCAGGGCCCACCAGAAGCTCACAGTCTAATATGGGAAGAATGGTACAGTCACAGGAAGACAGATTACAGTGCAGAATGCAATCAGAGCACACAAAGAGACCTGCAAGTAATACAGAAATTTACAGAAGCGAGAAATCAAATTCCCTTTAAGGCATCAAGCAATGTACCTGGAGAAGATCACATCTGAGATTCGAAGATGGATATGAGGCCCTCAAGTGAAGATGGAGATGAGCTGTTCCAGGTAGGAGAGAAGGCATAAGGGAAGGAAGGTGTGTGTCCAGCATAGAGTTTGGTGTGGCTAAAACAAGGACATATGTGAGAGAATAGCCTATTGTGGAGGAGCTGGGACCTCAAGGGAGCATCTTTAGGGCCTTAGGTCTCTTTCCCATCATAGGGTCTGACAGAAACTCCACAAACACACACTCTTACCTGGCCCAGGTTTAAGACCACACCTGCACAAATGGTACCCAGATTAAGCGGTTCCTTTGCTCAACAATTTTTATTGGACCCCTAATATGTGTGAAGCACCGTTCGAGGCATTGGAAATACAGTGGAGGCCAGACATGTTCCCAAGAGCCAGACAAACAATGAGTAACACAGGAACTGAAATCAGAGAGAAGTCTTGGGTATGAATCCAAGCTGTGCTGTGAATGGAAGATTTCATATCTCTGCACTCAGTCTCTGCCTCCCTGCTGGGCATAATTATACCCATTGCACAGGATGGTTGTAGAACTTAACCTCTAGGGGGAGACCTCAGACTGTGCCAAGCACACCGCAGGCACTCACTGCCCATCCGTTCTGTATTCAGTCACAAAGAGAGTGGAATAATCTTCAAGGTCCCTTTCAGTGTCCTAAGACACTGTGGCACCTGTAACTGTGCCCACTGACTGGGGGGCTGGCACATCCCAGAGAGGGAGCTTCTAGCCCTCCCTGAGGCAGAAGCCAGGGTGGCCAGAGAGAGGCCAGGGGATCAGGCAGCCATTCATCAGGCTGCCGCCCTCGCTAGCCCTGGCGCCGGCAGGCCAGGCAGCGCTCTGGCTGCTTAGCTGGCCCGATCGATTGGCTTCCTCACCACTCCACAGACCCGTTGCCATAGCAGTGAACCTCAAGGGACCTCTAGGAAAGGCCAGCACTGAAGAGAAAGGTTCTGTTCTTCTGAACCCATCTGACTCAATCTTGGTTGATTTCAGAGTCCTGGAAGGAGACATAATAACAACTGCAGTTTACTGAGTGCTTTTCGATGCCAGACATCATGTTAAGTGCTTTTCATCAATTATCTCATTTCATGTTTACAATGACACTGTGAAATAGGTGTCTTCGCCCCTCCTTAGAAAAACAGGAAACAGGTTCAGAGAGGCAAGTACCAATATTACTGAAGTCAGGACATGGTTGTGCCCCCAAAATTATATGATTTTGAAGACTGTGCTTGTCCAGATGCCAGTCTTCCCAGCCACCTGAGCCTCCAGGGTGAACATTCCTGAGGGCTCAAGAAGACAGCTGTGGAAAATTGACACTCAGAGTTCCTCTGAGACCTTCAGGACAAAGCCAGGTCACACTGACAATAAACTACTCAGCCAGCTGCCCAAAAAAATGTTCTGAAATTCCCTAATGCAATCCCAATCTCAAATATTCAGCCTGCTTTTCAAAAGAAAGGGAGAGAGAGAGAGAGAGAGAGAGAGAGAGAGAGAGAGAGAGAGAGAGAGAGAGAGAGAGAGAGAGAGAGAAGAAGAAGAAGAAGAAGAAGAAGAAGAAGAAGGAGGAGGAGGAGGAGGAGGAGGAGGAGGAGGAGGAGGAGGAGGAGGAGGAGAAGAAGAAGAAGAAGAAGAAGAAGAAGAAGAAGAAGAAGAAGAAGAAGAAGAAGAAGAAGAAGAAGAAGAAGAAGGGAAGGAAGGAAGGAAGGAAGGAAGGAAGGAAGGAAGGAAGGAAGGAAGGAAGGAAGGAAGGAAGGGAGGGAGGGAGGGAAAAGAAGGAAGGAGGAAGGAAGGAAGGAAGGAAGGAAGGAAGGAAGGAAGGAAGGAAGGAAGGAAATGTTGGCATCCATGCTAACATATCTCCCAATGATCTCTTACACTGGGAAGCAGCAGGCTTTGACAACATCTGTCAGACCCTGGCACAACATTCAATTCTAAAGAGCAAAGTCCCTGTATGTAGGCACACAGTGCTGCCTGGCAGGTTGTGGCTTTAGCTGCAAGGCTCTGCCTGACTGGAGGGGGGCACATCCAGGGCACCCAAGGAAGTCAGCCCTCTCCCTAAACTCAGATGCTGGGAAATGCAGTGAAAGAAGAGCTTGGCTTTCCTTCCCTGCCACTCACCCCCTACAGCATGACTGCTGAGCTGGGAACCCATGATGTGGGAAAATCCGGCTGGCTTCAGTGGCCCCAGACATCTGGATTCCCTAACCCCCAGGCAGCCAGCTGAGAGAGAGGCCAGCGGGCGCAAGGAGGCTTGGGAAAGCATTTGTAGGGACTTCTGCCAAGTTATGTCCCTCCTGAACAAATACACGTCCCACTATCTAGGGGTCACTCGAACCATGTTTATGTATGCCCAGACCATCCAGCTGATTAATTAATTAACTCCCTGGGTGGCCTTTGGCCCCTTAAGCCTTCACCCCTTGGGGCCTCAATTTCCATATCTATAAAATATTAGACTGAGTGGTTTCTAAGGCTCCTTCCTGCTCTGACTCTTTCTGATGCTGGGATTCTATTGTGAAGAACAGGATAAGCACAGGGTTGGGATCCAGCACTCTGCCACTGTGGCCATGTCCCTGTCCATCTCCAAACCTCGGTTTCCTTCTGTAGTCGGGTGAGGAGTGGACTAGATGACCTTGCAGTCCTCCACAGCGCTGTCATTTCCGAAACCAGAAGACGTCATTGACAGACCCACTCCTGGCCACCTGCATGCATTCTACCACACTTCCAAAACTGACACCACCCAGCACCTTCACCGTAGTTCAGGCTGACCGATCTCCCACCCGGACCATTGCAGTAATCTCCTAAGTGATCCAGCAATGCCCACCCATTCTCCTCAAGGCATCAGATCTGACATATTAGCCCCTGCCAATATGAATTCCCATTGCTTTTGGGATAAAGAACAAAAACCTTCTTTCAACCTGCAGTACCAGGAGGGCTAAGTCAGCTAACCCTTCAGCATCATGTCACATCACCTTCCCTTTCCCTTAGCACAACAGCCACCTGGCCTTCTCTTACCACCTTAATGGACCAGGGTTCCTAAGTTCTTTGAACTAGAACTAGGCTCTCTGTTCTTGCTATTCCTTTGCCTAGAAAACTGACCTATTCCTTCTCTATCCCACCCTATTCTTCAACTAGCAAGTTTCTTCTCTTCCTTTAGATTCTCACCTCAAGCCTCCCTATTCAGGTGTCCTTCCAGGCAGCTCAGATGCCCTGCTTACACTTTCCTGCACAGTGTGTGTGTGTGTGTGTGTGTGTGTGTGTGTGTGTGTGTGTGTGTGTTTTCATTACTGTGTGGGCACACTGATGAGATTATCTGTTTTCTCTCTTTGTCTTGCCCCTAGTCTACACTCAGTGCATATTCCCAAGATGGACAGATGGAGCAGGGGTGTGCAGCCCTTGAGGGATGGATGGCATCTCGTTCAGCAAACCCTGGCAGAGACCAAGGCTATGTAGGCTATGATCTAAGACTTTGAGGCTCCTGAGGAGACATCCTGCTGACTGCTGGGAATCTCTGCCCCAGACAAGCTTGTGACTTAAAGTCAACTGTGGGCTGAGCTTCAAGTTCATTCCAGCAGAAGGTGCTCACAAGTCCACCCCGGAGACCTCTGGTGCTGGCTGCCTTCCCAGCCAGGCAGACAGAGGGACGGCTCCAAAACATCAGTCAGAGGGGAACAAGAGGGTAAGGAGCCAGAGAATATGCTGCAAAAGCAAGATATTGTTCTTTCTACTTTGCACTGATAATTCAAGTGTAAATGTAGCCTCCTCCTCCAGAGAGCCTTCCTATACCTCCCCAGCTGAACAGAGGGCCCCATGCTGTGCCTCAACACCCCCAGGCATCCCTTTAGCAATGTACTCAGTACATAATAATGAAAGCATATTTTCACATATGCCTCCCACCAGATTGAAGGCTGCCTGAGGGAAGTGGCCTAGCCTTTTTCATCTTTTGTCTTCAGTAACCAGTGCCAAGAACACAGCTGTCACTAAGAAAAGTGTCCATCATTGCATTGGTGAGAAAACTAAATCCCTGAGAGGAAGAGTGTCATATCCCAAGGTTGCACGGCATGTCACTCACTGTCAGAACCAGGCATGTAACCCAGGTCTCCTAAATTGAGTTGACATCCTTCCCCATTGCCATTCTGCCTTCATAGGGATGAGTCCTGTTTGTGATTCTAGGGACCAAGGCCTCCAAAGACTTGGGATAGTGAATCATCCTTTTATTAGGAGGGTCCAGAAAGCAGGATTGATGGACTGTCTCATGGAGAGAGCAGCTGTGGCTGTGTGACCCCAGCTCCCCAGCTGGAGAGGCTGACCTCACTCAGGACTGAGATTACTAGAGAACCCAACCTATTCCAGCAGGTGGGGAGCACATTTTGGTGATCCCTCCTTCTCTGCACACATGAAATCCATTTTCCAGGACACAGAGACTTATGATCCTCCCTCCATGCCTTACCACCAATCAGATGCTTTCTGAAAATCAGCCAGCATTCACCAAGCATGCTGTCTCATCCAGTCATGCACCCCAGCCCATAAGCTTCTTGAGGGCCAGGAGATTTACCTTAGGTTTGGATCATAGAATATAGTAACTGAAAAGGCCTTTTTTATTTACCTGGTCCCATCTTTGTTTTATATACCTGGGAAATAGGGTCCAAAGGGTAAAAGTGACTTTCCCAGTTCCCTCCATCCCATACAATGGTAAAGACCCCAGGAACTGGGACAGTATCTGTCCCCATCATCACTGCATCTTCACAGACAAGCTCTGCCCCCAGCACACGGAAAGGTTTCAACAAAGATTGGTGTTTTGATTGGCAGGTGAAGAACCACTCCCCTTCTCTGGTCCTGCTCCTTGACTCAGTGGAACCACTGGAAGGGGAGGCCGAGTATGCACCTGAGCTCCAGCTAAGGCAGGGAGGGCGAAGGGTCGGGGAGGACATGGGAGCACCCCACAGGGAAAGCACTACCAATCTACCCTACAGGAGTGTCCATCCAGGAGAGCTGCCATTCCGGTCTCATATCATCCCAGGATGCATTCGGAGGAGGAAGTCTTCATGTCCCTCTGATTGGGGCTGCTACTTCCTGAGCCTCCTGAGGGCTAAGGGACCGGAGGGTAGACAGGCGGGCAGTGAGGCTGCCACATGCTCCCACCCCAGCTCAGATCCTGTCTCTGCCTCTTCTGGCAGGATGTTATTGCACAGTCCCGGCTGTTATTGTCAGGAGATGGGCTTTCCTGAACTCATTAAAAGGCCTCTGTCCTTTCTCCAGGACCAGCCCCCCCTTTTCCTCTGTCCCCAATCAACACTGAGAGAAAGGAACCCTGGGGCAACTCCAGGTGGAGTGTGACAGCTTCCCTCCCTCTCTGTTTCTCTACTTGGCTGCCGATAACTATGAGTGTAGATGGCAATGGCCCCACTGGGATGCCTTTGTGTGTCAGGCAGTGCTAGACATTCATAGCCATTGTCTAATTTAGCCAATCAATGGTCTAATGGCCATTGTCTAATTTAGTCTCACTTTTACAGTAGGACAATCTGAGGCTCAGAGAGGTTAAATGATGTGCCCAAGGTTACACAACAAGAAGGAAATAAGACAGAGATTTCAAACCCACATCTGCCTTCTCTAGCACCCATTCCCTTGCATGATCCCCTTGCTGCCAACCTAGCCCACAAGCTAGCTGTCATTCTGTGTAAATGGAGAACTCCAGTGAACGAAGTGGGGAAGGCCTTCCCAGGAGCCAGCATTTCCCCGAAGGGATCTAGAGGTCATGGGATCTCCCCTCCTCCCTGGGAAAGAGCTGGAGTAAGAAGGAATAATGAGATAGCTCCCGGCTTGTGTTTGTTCAGGCCTTTACCAAATCTAGGCACTTCCACTCCTGGAAGAGAGGGGCTCCTCATCATTCTTGGGCCAGGCTGACGAGGATGAGGCTGCCCCAAAACTGGAGGCAAAAACAGGCATAATTTCTCTTGAGGGATCTCATGTTGGGAAGAGCAGAAAAGCGGCAGCCAACACAACATGGCTTCTTCTACGCCTGATTCCTGCTAGCTGGGTAGTCCTGCACATCACACTTTCCGAGGCCTTACTTTCCTGGTTTGGGAATTGGGGTAACTATTCCACCACACAGGGCATAGCATCAGTACCCAACCACGGTTCCATGGGCATCAACACACCTTATAGAGTGAAATACACAAAACTCTGATTTCAGTATGTGGACATTTTGTTCTTTCTATTTCTGTTAAGATAATAGCTTTGGGGCCTGAATCTGGAGTCACATCTCAGCTCTGTTCGTTACTAGCTAGGTAAATGGCAGATGTGTGTTTTAATGACTCTAAGCTTCTGTTACTTGATATGAATAAAAGAGAGAGGAAGAAAAAAGAGAGCGAGAGCAGCACAGGAGATTTTGCACAAGGAGCCAGCCTGGACCCACTACCTGTCAAAAGGGAGCTGTCCTGGTTCCTCACACCCAGCAGCTAGAGCCACACCTCCCTACCATAAAATAAAACAAACAGACAGACAGGGAGACGGTGAGAGAAGCACAGAAGATTCTCTTGGAATAGACACATGATGAAAATCACAGACCTGCCTGGAGTGGCATTGTCCTTATCTCCAGAGTGATGCCTGCAAGGTCCTTGCCCAACATCAGCTCGTTCAACCACTACCACATCCCAAAGAGGTAGGTACAGCGATGATCCCCAGTTTACAAAGAAGGAAACTGACTAGGAGAGGTTGAGTGACTTGTCCATAGTCACACACTTAGTGGCATGATTGAACCCCAGAAGGACTCCACAGCCCACTTTCTTTAACACTCAGACCGGATCTAAAGGCCAGTGCCACCATTCATTGGCTGACAGACCTTGGGAAAGAACTCACCTTTCCTGGATTTCCATTGTCCTTACCTGTGACATAGGTATAGATAAAGGCCATCATGGTGGCCTTGGGAGCCTTTGACCACAGCCCC
The DNA here is from genome assembly GCF_964339955.1 of Pipistrellus hanaki. Lineage (NCBI taxonomy): Eukaryota > Metazoa > Chordata > Mammalia > Chiroptera > Vespertilionidae > Pipistrellus > Pipistrellus hanaki. The sequence goes on along the minus strand of NC_140511.1, from coordinate 64,923,161 downwards.
AGCACAGTGCCTGACCTAAAAGGTGAGTTACATTCTTTCAGTCTCTAGTGTACATCAATTTTCCCAAAACTGCTTCACCATAAGAATTACTTAACATAATTAACAAAAATACAGAGTCCTGAGACCTGCCAGCTCAGATTCCTGACAGAACTTTCCTAAGCATTTGTTTGTTTGTTTGTTTGTTTGTTTGTTTAAAGCTCCCCATGATCCTTATAGCAAAGTAAATTTCAGGCTCAGTGGGCCAGTGCTGACTGCACATTCTAATTGCTTGGGGAACTTTTGAAAAATCTCAATGCTAAACCCCATCCTAGATCTACTGACTGAAAGTCTTGGGGGTGAGCCCCAGGCTTCTCATCAGCTCCCAGGTGATTCCAACGGGCAGCCGGGGTGGAGAATCACTGCTTGGGCTGGTGCTGTCCAAAAGGACATTTCTGCAGTGATCACCATGTCTTCTACCTGCACTGCCCAACCTAACAGGTTCCAGTCATGTGGCTGTTAAGAACCGAAATATGGCTAGTGGGACTAAAAAGCTGAAATGTTGCTATGGTTTCATTTTAAATCATGGAAATTTGACCAGCGACATAGAGCTAGCGGCTACCATACTGCACCCTGCAGCCCCAGACCTGGGACTGCACACTGCCCCTCTGAGTGACAGGCAGGGGCTGAGAAATGAAAAGAAGGTCCTCCCTTCCTTCATAAAAGGGGTGAGGAGGGCTCTCTGAGACATTACCTTGGAAATCAAAGCATTTTCATAAGATCCAACACAATAATTGTTCTCTGTGGTCTGTTCCATTGCTAACTTTCCCAGCAGGCCCCATGCTTGGCTCAACTGGAGAAAGAAAACAGCCACCTCCAGGCTTCCAACGAGAGCCTTGAAGTTGCAGGAAAAGCCAGGGGGTGGGCCAAGGAGACGAGAGCTTCTATTTTAAAGACGTTTTCCTCTTTGGAATAAGCTCCATCCTCCAGTGGTGCCGACAGGGCAAAGGTTGTGACTGACATTGTGCTGCTGGACATTAAACAGCCTCCGAGGTCACCTGGCAGCTGGTGGGCACGTCCTGACAGACGGTCCTTAATCACTCACCCTGCCCCTGGGAATCTTGAAGCCCGATGAGAGGGGGCTGGGGAGGCCAGCTGGTGGTGATCCCCCTCCATGCCACTGCCCCTCCATATCACCCCACCCCCTGGCCTGTGGGTGATGGATGTTTGTGAGTTAAGTGGATATGCACAGGCAGGGGGTTCAGGGACCAGACCACCAGGGCAACAGCACAGGAAGCTCTACGGAGTGTCTCCTCCCTGGTGTGAGCTCACTCCTGGATGACAAGCTGTGATTTCCAGCCAAATGTTTTCTTACCATCACCACACTTATTGGTTCTCTCTCCCCCAGGAGCAATTAGCAGGTCTTTCAAGGGGTCATCTTACTCTAGTTCCATTAGGGCTTGGGACCTTAAGACCTCAGGCCAGGGTCAGGGAGGAAATATGGACCTTGGACTGGTGGAGGTGCTGACGTGTCTGAGCAAGTCTCTTTGCCATTAAAATGGGGACAGTAATAGCTGCTTCTCAAGGCGACTGGGAAAACAAAGCCAGATGAGGGTTTGTAAATAAAAATGGTTGGCAGGCAGTAGGTACCCAAGTATTTTTAAAAATCTAAGCTTTCTTAACCTCCATTCCTTAGGATTTCTTAATCTTCACCTTGCTCTTTCCCTAAATTTCCTCTTAAGAACTTCAGTATCCTAAGCTTTGACTTCTGACCCCTACAGATTTGTTACCCTAAGAATATCTCCCAAATACCCCAACAGCACTCAAGCCCCAGCGGGCCCCACACTATTCCCCACCTGGACTCAATGAGCATCCCAGCGCTATTTTCTCCACCAACCTTTAGCTCAACTGAACAAACATTTGCTGTGTGCTTCTCAGTAGGGCAGCTGAGCACTTGTGCATGGAGTTGGGGCAAGAGGCCAGCAAATCTCCTGTGCTCAGAGAACTCCAATGGAGACAAGGACACACAACCTCAGGGCATTTACAAAGCACCATCCTGACAACAGCTCTTAGGATCTTTAAAACAGCCTTGGGGAAATTGTCACCATAATTCCTATCTATCAGATGAGGAAACTAAGGTTCGGAGAATTGGAATGTCTTGCCCAAGTTCACAAGCATGCAGAGCCAAGCTCACACTCAGATGGATTTTTACTTCTAATGATATTCTGCATGCAAAGCACTCATGATAGGAACTGAATTGTTGATTTGTGTGACTGTGATCCAAATTCTATACTCTTTCCAACGGGAGGAAAAGAGCCTGTGTTTTAAAAACAAACAGGCTGTGATTAAGCACAGACACAAGGGTTCAGAGAAACCAGATATTAATATGTACATGCAAGACACAGAGATAGAGGCATGTTTTGAAGACCCTGGTAAAGAATGTGAGCAGGGCAACTTCAAAGAGAAGCTGGGACTTGAGTGTGGAAGAAGGAGTAGGCCTTAGTTCAGAGGGAGGAGGGAGGAAGAATTAGACCTTTATAGGCATGGGGCCAAGTACTAGAGATGCAGAAATGAATGACAAGGCAGCTGCCCTGGAGAAACTTACAGTAGCAAGCCCAACACTCCTGTGGGAACACCCGGGGAGGAAATGAAGGAAAGTAGACAGCTCTAGTGTATGGTGGTCCAGCAATTTTAGGGTTTATATCAAAGGCAATGGGGTGGGGATAGGGTGTCCCTCCAGTCCCTTTGTCCCAGCCTTTGAATCACACTCAGGTCCCAGGACATAGCTCCGAGTCCCTTTCAGCTTCCTCCTCCAAGCCATGAGGCTCCATTGCCCTGCAATTAATTAATTAGAAAGCTACAGACTTAGGACAATAAATCCTCCTTAGTGACACCTCTGCTCCCCCTCCCTCACCTTTTGTCCCTCCCCTTGGGCTGAAGAGGAAGCTTCCCACCCTGTGGAGAGGCCAGGCTCTCCTCCTCCCTCTCCCTTCCTTTCACCCCACTTCAAATCAGCTTTATGGTTTCCATGGAAACCAGAGAGACCCGGCAGCCAGGGGTCTCACAAATACATTGTTTGTGACACCATTTGGGATGGGGGAGAAGTGAGAAAGTAGCTTATAAATGTCTTCCCTGCCACGCAGCCATGAAATTGCTCTGGATTGGGAGAGACTCGGCTTTCTGATTTCCACTTCAAAGGGGCTTTGCTGAATTAAGTCCAAACACAGCCATAAATGAACACACACACACACACACACACACACACACACACACACACATTCACACTCATATACACACTCACACATACACACTCACACTCACACATACATATATTCACACAGATGCACACATATACACTCATTCATCACCTTTGCCAGTACAGCTGGGCTCAGTCCACTGAGAAAACAAACCTCCCATAAGATGGCCCCTCCCCTACCTCCCCACCTCACACCCCACTCACAGGCACTGAGAACCCTCTATTCTCAGCAGGTAGAAACCCCCAGAGACCTCCCAGAGCTGCCACACCTTCAGCAGCCCTCAGCCCCCAGCAGCTGGTCCCTCAAACCCTCCTGTCTTAAGCCTCACCAATGGGGAACTAGCTTCTCAGCCCCTTTAAAGTCTGTGACAGGAGAGTTCCAGCTGCTGTGGACTGGAAGCCCTGCCCCTCTGGAGGCTTGCCCAGTAGACCCCAGTAGAAGCCATCAATCCTGCTCAAAATGACAAAGGACCGTGGGCATGTGATAAATGAGAACAGGAGACAAATACTTTATCTCCCACTTTGATGGGCCTAAGCTTGGAATCCAGGTTGCTGAGAGTGCACTTAGCTTGGAGAGTGGTCCCTGGTATCAGCACTATTTCTTTAAGCAGCCCAGGTGAGCCAGAGCATATATCCTCTGTATATGGAATGGACAAGAGCCTAAATTATTCTCATCAGCCATCACAAGGCAGTCCAGAATTCTGGAGGGCAGTTCTGTTGCTTCAGCTTAATATCTTGGTCAATGTGGGAATCTAGGGATTAGTTCACATTCAGCAGGGTCTGCTTGGGAGTCCATTCATTTCTGAGCACAAAGAGATCATTGGAGGATTAACATGTGGGACCACTGGCCCAAGCCCCTTGACTCTTGGCTTGTGAGTTTATTCTGTCCCTGTAGTTTGCAAGTGAGTTTACTCCATCCCTGTAGCTTGCATTAGTTCTCCACTCTTCAAAAGAAAAACAAATAAGAGAGCCCTCCTTTCCTCTGCCTAAGTCTCACCCCAGTATGTGGAGCAGAATGTCAACCTGGTCCTCCCTCCATTTAAATTATTTATCCCACACCTGGAGGGTATAGTAGACTTGGGGTTCTAACACTTCGAGGTCTCTAACCTGACTTCCATTTATAGTGTTGCCCTAAATTTGATCTGGAAAATGGGCATAATAACATAGCACCCTTCCCCAAGGCAGTTGCAATGATTTGGGGATAAAATCCCTGGCACAAGTGTGTTCAACACATGTTACCTCTCTTCAGGGCACTGGATAGAGGTAAATAGGAAATAATATTAACTATGACCTCTCTTGCCATATTTTTCACCTCAAGGAGGCAATAGATCTTACATATGCACATTAATGCCTACTCTCTCTAAACCAGTCTCTCGGTACTCATGATAATTAATTTTTAGCTCTTCAATTTTGAGTGTCTAAAGGACAGTCTCAGCACCATTACCCAAGCAGAAATGTAAATTGAAGTTAAGATTATTGTGGCTTACATACAAATAATTGAGCAATACCTTGTGTAAGACAGAGAATGAGTAAAACAGACATATCCTCTGCCCTGGGTCTCATCTACCCAGGTTTCAATCCCAATTCTCCCCTGATGGCTATCATTTCGTATTTGGCCTTTTTTTTTTTTTTTTTCTGAGCCTCTATTTTCTTATCTGGAAAATGGGGCTGATCACCTACCAGGACTGAATGAAGTAAAGTCCATGAAATACTCAAGCTCAGGGAATGTCTAGTATAGGAAGTGCTTGATTAACTTTAGCTGAGGCTGCTATGGCTGTTATTGTTATTTTTATCAATCCATCCCATTCTGGATTAATTCAGTCGCAAGAATGACACAGTAGGCTGTGAGAGGAGGTGCAAAGTGTCTGAGTAACCCTGGGAACTCACTTCCCCTCTCTGGGCTTTTGCTACATAAAGCAAAACAGCAGAGAGATAAGACCCAGGGATCCTCTGTCACTCAATGACACCCAGAGAACCTCTGTCACTCAATGGCTTCATGATATACTCAAGATCTAAGAGCCATGAACAAATAAAAACAAACAACAAAAACACGAAGGGGCTCCTTAAGGCTCACAGTTCAGTGGGTCCTCCTACTCACCTTGGTTCCAGGACAGCCAATATTTTTTTTTTCCCAGAAAACTGTGGTTTTTTTCCCATCGCTCCTCCCGGTGCCTTCCCCTCCTCCCTGCCACCTTCCTCCTCCCGGGGAAGCAGAAGTTCCTGAAGTCCAGAGAGAAGGTCAGAGGTCTCCACCGGCCTGGCCAGGAGCCACCTGGACTGCTTCCTGCCAGGAGTCTTCAGTGAGCTGCTGCCCACCCCAGGGAAACCCAAATAAAGTCACCTCCCCACCAGAAAGCATTTTTCCCTTTAAGGAAAGGTTGTGTTTGGAGCCGAGAACATATTTATGTCTTGAAGGAGATTTCATCCAACCTTTTACGGACACAGTCTGCATCAAAGGGGCCCACCCAAGCCCATTTGCTATTGCTCTCTGGGGCAGACTTGGCCTGGATCCAAATAAATTACAAAGTCACTGAATTTGGCTTGTGATAAACCCGTTCTTTGTTTTTTTTTTTTCCCCTTCTTCTATCTCCATGTCCCACCCAAGACTTCCTTTGCTAGGGCCAACCAGGCTTACAATCTAATCAAATTCTGTCTTTTCAAAGATGAGACCGATGGCAAATTATTCACAAGGACCATCTAATGTGGCTGAATACATTTCCACCCCAATTAAGTGTATGACTTAATTGATGCTACCAGGTTTGGGTCTGTCCATGATTGAGGTGGCAGGTAGGCCACCTTCACTTTAGGACATCTTCAATGACAGCAGCTTCTCCATCCAGAAAGGGAAATACACCTGACTTCCCAGAGATTTGGGGAAAGTAGAAGATTTTTAGATATTGGGTAAGTTTATGCCATTCTATGAGATAGTTAGGAAGATAGAGAGATGATAAATAGATGAGTATGGATATAGATATAAAAAGCGGTAGAAAGTTGTGTAGAGGTATGTGCGGTAGATATGGAGTTTTCATATCAGTTAAAAATAACCCAGTGGGACTCAGGAGTGTGGCATCAACACTGATTTTATCAGGAAGCAATCCCAGCTTGGAATCCTGGCATGGCCATTTACTGACTACATGACCTTGAACAATTTGCCTCACACTTCCAAGCTTTAGTTTTCCTTTCTGCAAAATAGAGCTGATAGTGTCTGCTTTTACAGAGCCATTAAAGAGATTTGCAATTTTTTTATGTAAAATATCTAGCATTGCTTGAGAGTGATAGATATTTAACAAGTGGTATTATTATGCTTCTTATTTGAAATAGCAAGGACGTTTTAGTGTGATGAAAATGTTCTATATGTTGATTATAGTGGGTGTTAGCATACATTTGTTAAAATGATTAAATTATATGCTTCAACTGGTACATTTTATTGTATATAAATTATACCTCAATAAAGCTGATTTTAAAATTTACAAAGAAGAAGCTCTCCAAAGGCATCAACCATACATATCCCCAGGTTGAATGGGGGCCAAAAAAATAGTCCAGCCCTTTCATCCTTATCTTACCAATCAGAGAGATGGAGAGCTCCAAATCCAGGCATTCCTAAATAAAAGAGATATTTTCACCAGCAAAAAGCAGCTGCTCTGGCCTTTTGGGACCAGTCCTCTGCCTTAAATCCCCTTCTTGACCACCCATGCTTAGAGACCCCCGGCGTGACTCACAGAGCCCGTAAGTCCCCATCCAGCCTTGCTTCAAGTCAGTCCCCTTCCCACTCACACACCTCCAAGCAGCTGTTCAGCCCACCAGCTCTCAAACACAGCATCCATCGCTTTGATCCTGCTTTTCCACTGCCTGAAGAACCCTTTTATCACCAGGAGCCCAGCCAGAACCCATCCAGCAAAATCAACCACCGTTTTCTCAGCAGTCCCATCACACTTTATATTGAAGGGAGGAAAGGACAGATGTGGGGGCCTCAGGGTAACTAAGCTTGCTGTGTCAGCCCCTGGCTGCTCTGTATACTATATACTACTTACTCTTTCAAACAACCACATGAGCTAAGTCTTATTAGCTCCACTTTGCAGAAGGGAAATCTAGTCCACAAAGCCTCAGGCATAATCCCAGGATGGAAAGACCCCCTCAAGACCATTTTCCTCTACTCCCCGTACCCCACTGACACCTAGTTAATCACAGATTGTCTGTCACCAACACTAAACTTACTCTTCTCAGAAGTCCCTCATGGCCCAGGCTCAGGCCCCTGTGCCTAGTATAGCTTCAATAAACACTTGTCATGAATCCTTCTTCACACATCCCCACATGTCCTTCCTGATCATTAGAGACTGGACAGAAGGGATTCTGATCACTAAGGAATAGCATTGCCAAGTAGAATATCTCAACATTCTCCACGGACACAGGTTTGCTGGCAGGAGGATTTGACCTTGACCACCACCCATTTCTCTTTTAACTACATTTGCTTTAAAGGGAAGTCTAAATTACTAGCACAAAAAGTGTAGCTTTCTGCAGTCTCTGAGCTGGTGATCACACTGTGTGAAGATGGGCCATTGGACCTAAAAGGACAATGTATACCTAAGGGCATCTTTCCCAAATTCTAAGCATAAGGGCCCAAAGAAGTCTACAGCTTAGGGGGGAACCATTGCCATGTCTGTAGAATTCACCTGTTTTGTTTTGGTTTTTGGCATAGGCTCCCTATGTCTGGGGATCTTCCCACAATCTGAACCCCATTCTCCAAGTAGGAGAATCTACTTCGAAAGAGAACAAGCTGAGGACCCAGGAGCTGTGTGGAATCTGTTTTGTGGCTGAGGTGGAGGAGAGGCAAAAATCACCAAGGTCAGCAGAGGTGGAAGAGCTGTGTCCAGTCCCAGCAGAACTTCCTGATGCAAGCAATGTGGTCCCCAAAAGAACTGGGTAATTCAAGGATGGCTTCTTCCTGAACCATAATTCTCCAAAGATGCTGTGAGCTACTTAGTATGCTTCACTAAATTTGGTTTCTGCATAAAAAGGTGGGGAAGATTCTGTTGCTTGCATTTAAGATATCAGACACATGCAAACTTCATGCACACCAGCTTTGCAAAACAAAACCTATTCAAACCAAACATACCTCACAGAGATAGCTGACCCCCCGAAGCTTGATGGGGATCTCATGGGCCTAGAACATGCTGAGTGCCAAGTACCTATGTGTTCAAATAAAATGTAGAGAGGCCCCATTTCTAGGCTGCTTCTCAGGCTCTCAGACCCAGGCTCTCCAGTGCGGTGGGCTGTCTTTGTGACTCAGAGCTGGATCTGAAGATCATATAGCTGAAGGAGTTTCCAGAAATGGTTGGAACAATGGCAGCATCACTAGAAATAAGTCTGTCACCTCCCACAGAAGCGACTTTGAGGGAAAACATGTGGGGCATTTTTTTAAAATTTGCAATTCTGAAGCATTTGCTAAAACGTCACTTCCATGACGAGTTGTGGCAGAAAACACCAAGTGTCAGAAGAGTCTTGTTTCAGTTCTGCTGCCAACCTCCTATGTGCATATTTCCCTTTTATGTGCCTCAGTTTCCCTGCCTGTAAAATCAGAGTGTTGATCTTTGCTCCCCGTGACCTCTTTCGGGATATTTCTCTTGCAAAAAGCTGACTTTTTTATGCCTGTGCCATTCAACTGGAACTACCAGGTATGGCTCTACTAAGTTGCCCAAGAAGGGTGTGTCCTTGCCAAGAATGCCCATCTGAGGGGTGAATAAAATCCAGCCCACATTCCCCACCCTATGCTTCTTCCCATTGGAGAAGAGGCATTTTTTCCTAATTTGCACAGAAGCATATGGGCTAACCATGTCCCTACTTATAGTTATTTCATACCCATGCCATCCTTCTCATTGGGCTCCTTCTACTCTTCTCTTAGTCATTATTACTCCTTTACTGCACACTTTAGCTCCTGGGTATAATCATATTCACTGCCTTCTTCCTACAATAATTCTCAGAACATCAATATATATAGAGAGAGAACTCATCCAACAGCTTGGACTCTCCATTTCTTGATGTCTTTGACCCCAACAATCTTGTTGTTCATTTCACTTCAGCTATCCTCTCAACAGTTACACCATAGACCCTGTCATTGCCAGAAATTTCTATTTTGAAATCTTATTCTTTGACCTCCACTTCCCATTCCTCTAGCTCACTTGGTGTAGTGGGGCTACCCACTCCCACATTTCTTGTCCCTTTTAATGACCACTAACCCATGTCCACCACATGTCCATATGCCTACCTCCTGTCTCTGCTTCCTTCCTTATAGAAATTAATTCCATTGCACTTCTTTATAACTACTCTCTTGCAGACAACCCCGACACCTCATGCCTCCCTCCTCTGTCACAATCACCTTGCAAACTCCCAACACTTAATGAGCATCTTCTCTATGCTTGTAACCACAGCAACTAAATGCTGCCAGAGAAAATCACACAACCTGACTAATTGATTCCCCTTTATACTCATGGACACAAATCTCAAAGGAGAGAATTAGCACTGTATACTTCCCTAGGAATTTTGCTTTGTCATTGCCCAAAATGATACTTTAAGTCTTCAAAACTTTATATACACCTTTCACTACCTCCTGCACACCTGATGAACTCCTCTTACAAGTCACTTAGAAATTAAAAATACAAAACCAGGATTCCATCATTTTTCCACAACTAAAGTCTAGCAACTTACCTGCTAGTTAACTCCTCCATGTGAGGTCATAGTGAGAAGACAGCATCCAATGAATAAGTGGGATCTCATCAGACACTGAACCTGCCAGGGCCATGAATTTGAACTTTCCAGCCTCCACCACTGTGAGAAGTATATGTTTGTTGTTTAGAAGCCATTGAGTTTATGATATTTAGTTCTATCAGCCCAAATGGACTGGAACATTATTGATTACTTTTTATGTGCCCAAAACTGTGCAAGCATTACTCATGGAACCTTCAAACAAGTACTATGGGTAACCACTTTTATTATCCCATTTTATAGATTAGAAAGCAGTCCATAGATGAATATTATGTCCCAGATCTTTGCTCCCCTGAGTGTGTTCCTTGGACCTACAGCATGCACCATTGCCAGAGTCTTTTAAAGAAACAACATCCTCTGGACACACCTCAGACCTACTGAATCAGAATCTGTATTTTAACATCACCAATGATTCTTCTTCACACTAAAGTTTAAGAAATACTGGTTTTGATGACACAAACAAAGAAGAGTTAGGATTCAGACTAGACCTGACTAATTGTGCTCTTAACAGAATGGACAGCAGAAACTAACATCATAGTTTTGACTAAAACAAGCTAAATTATCACTAACACAAGTTGGACATGTCAATACTACCTTTTATTTTCTGTCTACTCTAACAAATATCCCTTCCAAAACCATCTATAGTATAGAAAAGAGATAACTTGGTGACATGAAAAGCAAGCAGGCCTGGGAATTAAGAGAGCCCCATCAACCAACTTAGCTACTACCTATCAATGACATTTAAAAAGTCATTTACCTTCCCCAGGGTTTACTTTCTTCATTAGTAAAGTAGGAGGGTAAAAACATTCCTTTCCAACTCAATTAATGCTGTGTTTTTCATGCCAGCATGTTGGGCTGCTGGGACTTCCACAGTCAGAATGGAATCACTTCCTCCTCCAGCCTCAACATCTGTCTTTAGTCAACTCCTTTGGTAATTGCTGTTCCGCTTTTCCCAAACATCAAAATAGCTAATAATTAGCACAGCAAATAACCATCTCCTTCCAGGGATCCTAATAGAGTGATAACAACCCCAATACAGAACTGGCAGCCAGCTGAATCCCAGGGATGCTCAATGGCTTCTGGGTCTCATCCCGGAAACCAACTAACCACTATATTGGTGCATCCTTTTTCCTAATGGTAAGGATCACATCCATGCTCTTCAATCCTGTCACCTTGGGATGACAGTCCCCAAACTCTGGGTCACTATTATCCCTGCTGTCAAAAATCTGTTCTCTGTCAAAAGAGATGCCACTTCACCCCATCATACAGGAAAACCTCTTGAACTTATGGACATATTCCAGACCCAGAAGAAAGACTGCCAAATCTTCTTGGATGCCCTTAAGCCTGGACCAGATTTTCTTAAGGTCCGGAAGAGAAGTTTTCCCTGGGTATTTTTATAGAAGGGGAAGTCCAAGATTTTATTTTTTTACTCAATTGGCACATCCCACCATCGTGAGAGTCCTTCCTCCATGAACAGTTAACCAGAAACTGACTCAGTGCCAGCTCGTTAGCTCGCCGATAACTTCCACAGGAAGCCAACCAGCCTCGCACAATACCATCCAACCAGAGAGACCTGAAGTCAGTGTGTTCAGCATAAATACGGAACTAATTATTGCAAAATTATACTTTGAGAAATTCTGTGTTTTTTAAACACTGAACTGATCATTGCAAAGCTATACTTTGAGAGATTCTGTGTGTGTTTTTAAACACTGAACTGATCATTACAAAACTATACTGCGTTTACCCATCTTTGTACTGTATAGAGTCATTACATTGCAGTCAAAAAGGGCTCTTCTATAAATATGTTCCCACAAAAATAGAAGACAAGAAGGGTGCTGACTGTGTGGGGTAGTTCAGGCAGATTTGGGGAATCCACTTCCCATTATCCTCTGTCCATTCTTGAGTAGGCAAGAAATGTGTCACACGACTAAATATTGTAATAAAGTACAGAACAATAAGGGATAAGATGCCCACTGAATACAATATGCTTTTGTCTCATGTCCCCAAGTTTCCAGTCATTCAGGCCAGAAATGAGCTCTAGGGTGCTTTGGAGGTGGAAGAGAATGCCACATTTGAACCCAGGTGGAGCTGCAGATGACCTATGTTTTCAGCCAGTGCATTGACCCATCTGTGATCACTCATTGTTGCACAGGAAAAGGCGGGTGGGTGCCTCCATGGCACGCTGTGCTTCCTTCAATGATGCTACTACACTTTACTACTCATTGTTAAACTGCCAGAGAGCAGGAATCACTTGTATTTTATTTATTGCTCTCTCCTTATCATCTAGCATGTGCCTAGTACGTGGAAATAAAAGCGTATTTGTTTTAAAAAGTACACAGAACAAAATACCGGACATGTACTTCTCAAAACTGTCAGGGCCAACAAAAACAAGGTCAAAGAAACAGTCCTAGCGTGGAGGAGCCTAAGGAGACATAATGACTAAATGCAATGAGGTCTCCTAGATAACGACCTAAGACAGAAAAAGGACATAGGTAAAAAGTAAGGAAGGCTGAATAATGTATGGGCAGTTAGTAGTAATATAGGGTGTCCCAAAAAAATGTATACACACTTGGAATAATTATTCATTCCAATGAGTTAAATCTGAAAAATGTCCATTGAACTATCAGCTTTTAGTGGTGCGTACATTTTGGGGGGACATCCTGTATATCAATGTTGGTTCATTAATTGTGACAAGTATGTCCCTACTAATGTTAGATGTTAGTAACAGAAGCTGGATGTGGAATATATGGAGCTCCCTGTATTCAATGCTTCTTAAAACTACAACTCTTCTAAAATAAAAGGTGTATTAATGAAACTATGGCTAACCATCTCTCAGCCCCTTTGTGCCTTCCCACTCCCCAGTTAGTGATCCATCATTGCTTTGACCCTCTCCACTTGTTCTTCATAGCCTCGATAAAAGACCCTTTCTATTTTCTAAACCTGGGAACATGGAACATGCTATTGCCCGGCAGTGAGAAGCCTGAGTTCTAGTCCCACTCTGCCATCCTTCCACCATAAGATATTGTATAGATGGGTCCTCCTCTCTGGGCCTTAATTTATCCATCTATTCAATGGGAAATTAAGACTAGAAGGTTCTTTAAGTTGCTCCGTGAAGACAGAGATCATATCTGGTCCACCTCTGTATCCTCAGCTTCTAACAGTCCCCGACGCATGATAGGTCTGTTGAATGAATAAATCAATGAATATTGCTTGATGCTCTAACATTCAAACTACAAATTGAAACTTCTAGAATCAGCCCAACATTTCCAAATCTCCTTTCTTGTGCACTTAATTTTAAGTTCTGAGTCATGTCTTTGTGAATTTTAAGTTCTGAGTCATGTCTTTGTGACTCTAACATCGCTCATAGCAACTTTACAAGCATTTTGGGCAATAAGTGAAAAGAACTGCACCCGATGAATCATGCCTTGCTAGCTTCATGCACCCTGGAGTTCAGACTGAGTGGTACCACTGAGACGACAGGATAATCAGAGCAAGATTCTGTTATGCTGGGTGTCATTCTAGTTTCAGGGAGGTCTTCCCAAAGGATCCATCTACCCCTTCTTAGCAATTTTTTCCAACAGACCCAGCATGAGAGGGTCTCTTTAGGAGACCCTGACAGATATCTTAGAGGAAGGTAGCTCAAGCCTAGGGGTGAGAGAAACTAGAAGCCACAAAAAAAAAAAATCTGACTCCCCTACATTGTTTAGAGACCCAGATTTTAGCCCCAGCCCCAATCTGCTTGTCATCCATACCCTGAGACCTGGGCAAACTTTTCCCAGTGCCTCTGCCTGGCTCACCTCCCAGAGCTGAGGAAGGGTTGGGGTGAGAACTAGATGAGCTCTCTTTCCAGCTCTTCAGAGGAGCTGCACGCTCTCTCATCTGTGGGCATTTCCTCTGCACAGAGCGGTTTCTCCATGTATCGCTCACCCTCACCCTGCGAGAGCAGCCTCCTGGCATCCATCCTGTATCTAAAGTCTCCCCTGATACACGCCCAGACTCGTTCCATCGCTTAGATAAGGCCCTCAACACACTTCTATTGTACATTCCCTTTCTTCAAGCCACACTCCAGTATAATCACTCATTCAACAGTCTGTTTCCATCACCAGACTGGCAGCCACAGGGTCCTATTCACCGTTTGACCCTGTGCCCAGCATGTTCCTTGGCACCTAAGTAATAAATAAGAACTTATTGAAGAAACCAGTGAGTGAGTGAGGGAGTGAGTGGGTGAGTGAGGGAGTGAGTGAAGAAACATGTGAACAAATGAATTATTAAATGCTCTATACTCTTACAATTTGGGGGGTAGCTTACCTCAAATTTCTCTATAGAGCTGGTGAGGCTTTTTCAGCATCTGTAACAAAATTGTCTGAATAGTTCGTTGTTGCAGTTGTAAATCCCCACAGGGTTTTCCCTGGTGTGTTTCAGAAGACTGAACACAAGCACTGATACCCTGTCTTCCAACTCCTCCCTGCCTCCCAGTTTCTGCTTTCCACCTACCTCCCTACACTCTGTCCTATTTCTCTTTGTCTCTGTCTCTCCTTTCTGCTGTCTCTATCTCCATCTGTTTCTTTTCCCTTCCTTTCCCCTTTCTCTCTTTTTCTCCCTTTCTCTTATGCATCATCCACCCTCTCAGTCCCATCTCCATCCTGCCCCATCCACCCACGCCTGGAGCATTCTCCATGTATGGTCCACCTGTGGCAGGCATCTTACAGATGACACCTCACTTTCCATCCTACCCACCTGGTACAGCCTCATTTGTACTTTGGGGGGTACAGTGGTCAAGAGCACGAGCTTTGGTGTTAGACTTAGCTGGTTCTAGGCCTGGACTGGCTGTGTAATCTTGGTCAAGGGACCTAACTAAGTTCTCTGATCATCAGTGTCCTGATCAACAAAATGAGGTTAAAATGTCCCTGGCAGAGGATTGCAAGGATTAAGTGAGATAATGCTTGGGAAATGCTAGTGCTGTGGTAAATGTGACTTCCCATGTTCCTGCCCATTCTACATTCTACCACAGTGACTGCGTCTGTGTTATCTGCAAACATTCTTAGTAGTAGAGGTCTTTGTGGAAGATGGTGAACACATCTTCATTCCAGCCCTGTCCTCTCCCAATTCTATAACTGCCCAGAGCCCGGGTGCCTCTGCCTCTGACTCTCTAGTCTTTTTGTGCCAAATGTTAATTTGGACAGAATCTATATAGAAGGAAACATCTCCAAACATGGCCTCCCCCAAAATCATTTGAGGAGCTTTTAGTAATTAAAAACATGTGGGGTAAGTCCAGGAGATTTGGATTCATTGGTCTTGGTGACAAAAAGCATGAATATTTACAAAAGCATCCAGAGTGATTCTGATGGGAGAACAAACATTGGAACTTCTCGTCTAACTGAATGGATGCTCATGTGATAATGAACAAATGAGTCAATAGGGGATGATAAATTAATTAATTAATTAATCCTATATAATAAAAGTCTAATATGCAAATTGCCCCTCAACCAGGAGTTCGATTGGAAGTTTGACCAGGAGGTGGGGTCGACCACCAACTGCCTGTGGTCCCTCCCCCATGACAGCCCCCCCAATTGGTCCCCTTCACCCCAATCAGGGGTGGGGCTGGCCCACCAACTGCCTGCAGCCCTTCCCCCACTGGGCCCTGATTGGGGTGGGCTGGCTGGACCCCACCTGTGCACAATTTCATGCACCAGGCCTCTAGTGAATAAATAATAGGTCTACCTTCACAGGAAGAAATGTTAATATTTTCCCTCAGATCTGTGCTCCAGACTCCAAAATGTGTGCCCATTTGTTCTAGGCTTTTCCAAACACAAAAACTTAGCTGCTCCCGATCCCTTTATTTCCTTTGCCTTCCCCCTGATCTCATCCCAAAAGCTTTGCTTCCCTGGGGTCTATTTTCTTCATCTTCTTGCAGCTTCCCCGTGTCCTTTCCAGTTTCCCACTTTAGTCCTTTTAGCTTCCACTTCCCTTCTTATTCTCTCTCAGCTGGGCTCATACTACCTCCTGTTGTAACATCTGTAAATTGGGGCTCTTTTCAGCATCCCAAGACACTTGTGTGGGAAGGGTCTTTGAACACAAGAGTAACACAAAACAGATTTATTTGATGAACCGCAGTGACCAATAGGGTCAGAAAATAGCACAGACATTCCAAGAAGAGACAGGCTGGGGACAGGGAGGGACACTGCAGGCAGCCTCCTCCACTCTCTATCCAGGACCACTGATGAGTTCCAGGTGGGAGGTCTCTGCAAGTCCCCAGGAGGGTCTCTGAGGGGCACACCCTCTTCCCTTCTAGAAGCTTCTTTCACCCTTGACTGGATGCTTTAAGGGCAGCCCTGGGCTGAGAAAGTGAGTCTGTAAAAGATTCTGGTTTGTGGCAGAGAGACTACTAAGCTGAGTCTCTTTATTCTCCTTCTCCTCCCTCCACTCCAAGTTGGCTCCATCCCAGCAATGACCAAGATGTCCGTTTACACCAAGCTGGGCTCTTCCTGCCTCCGCAGCTGATGTCTTATCCTTCACATGTAGAATCCTCCAAAGACAAAACCCGGAATATACACACCCTGCCCCAGCTCACAAAGGACAGACCATCAATGTTGCCCTCTGGATGTGTGAACTCATGCTCTCAGCTCTGCACGGCTGCTCCAGGCACTGCTCTCAGCCCCCAACCAAGCAGGAGAAGCCAAGGGGTCCGATCCTGATGGTGGAGTGAGAAAAACCCACGGGGCTCTTTACCCCATGGCAAGGAGGTGCCCCCACCCCCTTAGGAAGAGAGTCCCAGACCCTGGAAAAGGGAGGAAGCTGAAGAAAACGCCCATAAACTCAAAGCAAGGTGAGAAGGCGTGAGAATAGGGCCAAGGGAGGCTCTCCACCAGCCTCCTGGTTCCCTCATGGAACTAGGAAAGGTATGGGGACCCAGCACATAGAACCCTAGTTCATCCCCAAGCCTCAGTGTCAGCAGCTCTGGGGAAAGATGTCCCTACAGGGAGCCAGGAACAAACACAAACACAGGCTTCTCTCTTAAAGCACGGACCAGCCGTCAGAACCCCCAAATCCAGTGGGGGTGGGCTCCCTTTTATTCCATATTGCCTCAATATGTCCCTTCTTCTCTCAAACATACTGTGTGAAGAATAGAGGTGAGGGGGGGGTCATCCAAGTGACAAGTGGCACAGGCACCCTGCTGTCATGTTATGTTCACTCAGGCTTACATATATACACATATACACACTCAAAGCAAGCATCGACACCACATCCCAAGTTGACTCTTGGCACGGAGTAGCACCAGTGCCCAAGAAACGCATCCTGGGGTGTGGGGTGGGGTGGGGTGGGGTAAGCTGGGCTCTGGAAGAGGTTGGAGGGGCAAGACTGTGGGAGAGAAGCCAAGTCACATATAGACCCAATGCTGACTCCCCTTTTTCTCCCTGTCCCTTCCCAACCCCCCATTCACAGGAGGAATCCAAGGAGCCCATTGCTTGTGAACCCACTGCCCTCCAGTTCCCGCAGAGATCAGAGGATGAGTGACAGTGTCCCGGGGAAACTGCAGAGAGCACTTGGCTTCACAGATGGGCTGCGGGAAGGGAGCCCCCAGAGGTGCCTGAAATCACAGCACTCTGACCCGGTTTGGGGGAAAGTTTTGGAGCTCCTGCAGCCTGGAGTGCTAGTGCTAACTTGTCCCTGACACCCAGCCCACCCCCGCCCCAGCCCGTTCCCTTGGCTTCCTCAGAGAACGGGATAAAGAGCTTGAACAGGAGCAGTGTTTGCAAGCTTCAGGATTCTTAACCCTTAGGAGCCCCTCACAACAAGGAGGTGACAGAGGAAGGACGGATTGAGGGGAGACATGAGCTATGGGAAAGGGGCAGAAGCCAAAGCTAAGGATTCAGAGGGGGGTGGGGGGAACAACTATACAGAAATAGAGGGAAAAACAAAGGGAGGGAGAGGGTAGAGAAATCTAAACAGAAAGGAAGGGGGAAAAAGAGCTGGGATCCCAGAATAAAGGATGAGGGGAGGGGAGATAGAGTTGGGAAGACACCAACTTTTCCCGAGCCAGACGCACCCATCATTTCAGTGCCCGTATGACTTCCCCCATTATACATACACAAATGGAGACACTGAGGCTCGGAGAAGTTAAGAGACTTGTGCAAAGTCAGCCTCACAGCTGTCGAGTGGCCGAGCTCAGACCTGCAGGGCTCAGTCTCCTTCCATCACACCGCAACCTCTGACCAAACACTAAAGGAGAAAGGAGGAGTGCAAGAGGAAGGCGGGAGGCAGGGAGCCAGGATGGCATCCCAGTGCAAGAGCAAGAGTGCCCTGGTGCTACCTGACTGCCAGGGAGCAAGGGCATGCACCCGGGCGTGCAGAGGGCACCAGGCTTCTCTGGGGGTCCCAGCCCTAGTCCACCACCAGGGTCTCTTGGCTGTAGGGGATGGACTTCTCCTGGGTCTGCTCCCCGCCCTTGCCGGGGTTGGGGCCGAGCCCCTGGCTGTGCCCGGAGGAGTAGCTGGCCGACTTCTCCCCGCCGCTGCTGCTGTGGGAGGCGGCCCCACACCGGCGGCCGAGGCCACAGCAGAGCATGGAGGTGCAGGCCTGGCGGAAGCGGGGGTCGAAGAAGGCGTAGAGGAAGGGGTTGAGGCAGCTGTTGACGTAGCTGATGCAGGTGCAATAAGGGAAGACGTTCATGAGGAAGAGGTCGAAGGCGCAGGGCCAGCGCAGCAGGTTGCCCAGCGTGTAGAGGGTCTTCACCAGGTGGTAGGGCAGCCAGCAGAGCGCGAAGGTCACCACGAGCACCACGATGATGCTGAGCAGCCGGCGCCGCTTGCGCAGGCCCTCGGCGCGCTCCTTGCGGAAGTGGCCGGCGATGGTCTGCGCGATGAAGAAGTAGCAGGTGAGCATGACGGTGAAGGGCACCACGAAGCCCAGCGCCGTGGACGTGACACCCAGGCCCAGCTCCCAGGCCCACTCGGAGTTGTCGGAGGCCACCAGGGAGTAGTCCATGTAGCACTGCACCTTGGTGCTGTTATCCGGGCCGGAGGGCACCTCGATCGTGGCGCGCAGCAGCATGGCCGGCGCGGCCAGCAGCGCGGCCAGCACCCACAGCGCCGCCGTGGCCGCCGCCCCGCTCGCCCGCAGCCGCAGCCGCGCGTTGGCCACCGGCCTCACGATGGCCAGGTAGCGGTCGAAGCTGAGGCCCGTGAGGCAGAAGACGCTGGCGTACATGTTGACGAAGACGACGTAGCTGCTGAGCTTGCAGGCAAAGGCGCCGAAGGGCCAGTCGTAGTCCCGGTATGTGTAGGTGGCCCACAGCGGCAGGGTCACCACGAAGGTCAGGTCGGCCACCGCCAGGCTGGAGATGAAGAGGTCCGCCGAGCGCCGCTTCTCCCGGCTGCTGCTCCGGAACACGGTCCAGAGCACCAGGCCGTTGCCCGTGGTGCCCAGGAGGAAGACCAGCATGTAGATGGCCGGGATGAGGGCCCCCGACGACTGCCAGTCCGTGTACTCACACCCGGACAGGTTGTCCGCCCCATAGTCGTTGTCAAATTCGCTACTTTCCTCCATGCTGCTTGCCGGGCAGGGAGCAGGCAGGCAGGGGGTCCCAGCTCTGTGGCTGTGTCCTGTGTCACCAGCTCAGCAAGCAAGTAAGCAAGCGGCCCGGGGCGTCTGGCTTGCGCCTTGGAATACAGGCAAGAGGAGCTGAAGGTGTCCAGAGCCGTCCCAACAGCGGGAAGAAGCTGCCTCTGGACGGGACCCGGGAGGATGACTGCGCCCACAGACTTCCCCACCCTCTCCTGCCTGGCCCCAGCCCCAGCTCAGAGCTTCCTGCACCCTCCCGAGTCTGTCCCGTCTCCTCCTCAGCTCCTCACTCCCTCCTCCCACCTCCAAACCAACCCCTCACTTGTGAGTCTTAAGATCTTTAGGTTACAGCCCACTTTTTTTTTTTTTCTTTTCCCTTCTTGTCACTGGGCAAGTGAACCAAATTGACCCCTGCCGTGCTGGGCAGAATGTTATCTGTGGCTTGCAGCCCACTCTCCTCCTGGTCCCGCCTCTATCCCTCTGGTTTCCTCTAATCTTTGGAGCGCACCCACCCCCTCCCCCGCTCAGTCCTCACCACCCTCCTGTTCTCACCCCCTCCCATCTTCTCTAAGTGGGGCAAATTATGCAGATTGAAATCTAGCCCTAGCTGGAGCCAGGGCGGGTTGGGGACAAGGAGGGTGTGAGATTTTGACCGGTTTGAGCATCTGGCAAGCCCTCCTGGCAGGCGGGTCTAGCCCTTTGGGTCTGTCCCACCCTCCCTCCACTCCTGCCTGCCTGCCCTCTCCCAGACCAGACTTCCCAGTACTTTTCTCGCTCACTTCATTCTCCTTCACCCTTCTGCTTTGACTCTCCCTCTCTCTCTCTCTTTCTCTCTCTCTCTCTCTCTCTCTCTCTCTCTCTCTGGGAACTTCTATATTTTACCAGACGCAGGTACAGGGAGATTTATTTGTAATTCATAAGCTGTCAGCCTATAGCAGTTTGCAGATGGTGTTGTGGGGTCGAACCCTGGAGTCAAAATAAGACCACTGGAGGCTGCTAATTGATTTTTTTTTAAAAAAAAAAGCAGGCAATGCCAAAACCGGTTTGGCTCAGTGGATACAGCGTCAGCCTGCAGACTGAAAGGTCCTGGGTTCGATTCCGGTCAAGGTTGCGGCCACATCCCTGGTGAGGGGTGTGCAGGAGGCAGCTGATCGATGTTTCTAACTCTCTATCCCTCTCTCTTCCTTTCTGTAAGAAATCAATAAAAATATATTTATTTAAAAAAAAAAAAAAGCAGGCAAGGATTTATTGAACTGGCCAGGATGACCATGAGAGCACCACATGCAGATGGAGTCCACACTCAAAACCACGCCATTCCAGGTGTAGGCAGTCCTTTTAAAGGTCTAAAGCACAAAAATTTTTCTTTGTTCTGAATTCTAAATTCTAAATGCTACAGTAGGAGTAGCCTGCAGGGCAGCTCCCAGCCATATCCTGCTGGACATTGGCATGTGGCCCTATCTTGCGAAAGCAGATAGTACAGAAGCAGAGATGAGCGGTTAATCTCTAAAGGTTATCTACAGTTTCTACTCCTGAAGCTCCTGAGTCGGTGGGAATCCATCTCCTGTGGTCCTGGCCCACAGGCACAGGAAAACTGCCTTAGCCTCCAGGTCTCAATCTGGAAGCTGAGGTAACTATCCTAGTTTAAGCAAGTAAGCGAGTGCCGAAGCCAGAATAACAGGGTTAAAACTCAAACAGCGGTTTTTACCTAAGTATGGTTGCTACCATACTTCAATGGCATCGGAAGTTTTAGAGTCAGGTCAGAGTCACAGGATAGAAGAAACCCCAGACAAAAGAATATCGAATCAAGTTATTAAACCTACGGGGAAACGGGTCTAGCAAGGTAAATGTCTTTTGCCCAAGGTCACAGGATGGCTTTTGTTCTGGTTTTGCCATTTGCTTTTCTTCTTCTCCAAGCGCCCAACACGGTGCCTGGCATGTAGTAAGTGATCACTAAATGGTTGTTGAGTGAATAAGTAAATGGATGAGTTAGAGAGAGAATGAAAAAGGGAGTCCGTAGGAAGAGGGGTGAGTGTAGGAGGTACTATGCAATAAGAACAGGGCTGCATTTCAGTTCTCGGGTTCTTATGCCCTGCATGGACAAGGGGGTTTCTGTCAGGCCCAGGGACAGGGTGTTACACCTCGAGGAGGAAGCAGAGAAAGGAGCAGCCTGGAATAGATGCCAGGAGCACAGTCCTATAGAAACTCATTCTGCTCTGCCCACCTCCCCAGGACCTCTGGTCAGGCAGGAGGGAAGGGTGCACAAGATAAGATAAAATAATACCCACCCCCCAAGAGTGGAGGAGGCCACCTAAAGTTGGGCAGGGGTGAAATGATGCAAAATCCAGTCTTGCCCACCTCCGATGCAAAGGGTTTACAAAACTAGAATCCGTTATCTTAAGGGAGGTTTATTCAGAAAGCCTCCCAACTCAAGTACCCACAAGGATCAGGCGAAGAACGTGCATGGGTAAACAGCCAGTTTGAGACAATACTGAGTGATGGAGACTTCGGCGAACCAGAACCAGAATGCTTCATCAGAAGGAGGCCTCCTCAGCTCTGTCTCTGGTTATCAGCATTTCTGTGCCTTCTGGTTTTTCAACGTAACTTCAAATCCTGGATTTTATGAAAAATTTCCTACATTGGGGAAATTAAAACCATTTTTACAAAGATAGGGCAGGACAGGAAAACGTGTCCGTGGGCTCCTGTTATTTGAACAGGAGCTTGCCAAGAGTAGAAGGTCGGAGGAAAACAGGGAACATAGACCAAGAGGAAGAAACATAAAATGCAAAGACTTTTTAAAAAATGAAAATAAACACAGCCAACGCCTTAGGGTGCAATGGGGAGATGCAGGAGAAGAGGCTGGAGAGGATGATAAGATCCTGAGGGTCTTGGAGGACCTTTACCTAGAGGCAATGTGCAAAAGAGAACAGCTTGGTGTTTCTCCTGAGGATTGCACATTGAGTCCCTACTATGTGCTAGGAATCCTTCTAAACATTTTCTATTTTGTATGTACTTGTTATCTCTTTTCATTGGCAAGACAACCCTAGGAAATAGGTACTTCATTTTGCAGATGGGGGAACTGAGGCATGGGGAGGTCCAATAACTTGCCCAAGTACAATAGTTGCCACGATCAGAATTTGAACCAAAGCTGCCTTGAGTCCATAGACCAGTGTTTTGCAACCTTTTTTGGGCAAAGGCACACTTGTTTCATGAAAAAAATCACGAGGCACACCACCATTAGAAAATGTTAAAAAAAATTTAACTCTGTGCCTATATTGACTATATATAAAGTAATTCTCTTGAATAGGAATCAAATAAACACAAAGAAAGTATTTTATAATTACTTTATTATGAAATATTAAGTAAACAAAATAGTGAAAAATTATAAAATTCTTGTCTTGTCTGCACCTACGGCACACCAGGCAACATCTCGCGGCACACTAGTGTGCCGCGGAACAGTGGTTGAAAAACGCTGCCATAGACTAACCCACTATGATCCCTAAGGAAAATCTCCCACCCTCTTTAACTTGAGGCATTTGTCATCCATTGAGCGCAATAGAAATGTACAATGGTGCTAGGATACATGGAATTTACTTGGAAATACACATTCTGGGGGGAGGGGGAATTTAAAATAGATTGGCTAAAATATTTCACAGAGACAGCCCCCTCTCCGTTGAACAGGGTATATGAATCCTGCCAGGGAACAGTCTACACTAAACCCTCGGGATTGGCAACATAGCTTGGTCCAGAAATAGCGCTGTGCCCAGCCATTTTCAAAGAGGATTCGATGCCAGCCGTGGAGGTGACATCTTTGCAGTCTGCAAAATAGTGCTTGGGACACTCAATAGGACCCAACTTGGGCTTCCCGGCTCTCACAGAACCCAGGGAACAAACTGCTTTCTCCTGCACGTTTGTCTAACAGAAGCTTGTGTGGATGGCAGAATGATTGACTGTTGGTACAACCCGACAGCAAGCTTGGACGGCACCAATTAACCTTCATCAACCTTGACTTATCAGAAGGGACAACAGCGTCAACTCAGCTCACAGCTGATGTTCCTGTTACAATAGAAATGACTGCTCAGGACATTCCAGGATAAAGGTCAAGTTCAAGACCCCCCAATGAATCCAGATCTCTGCTTCCCCCCAGAAAGGTGCAGGTATCCCCCTGTCCTTTGCAGCTGGGAACGTAGAGGGAGGGGTGCAAGTGGCCCCAAAATCAGGCCCCTCCTCCCAGCTGTTCCCATTTGGATCCTGAGTCAGATAGAGAGCCCTGGGAGAGGGTATGCATTCATCACTTTAATCCCCTGGCCTCGGGCTCTCTGCCTCATAGGGGGTAAGAAGCAATTAATCTCACCAGCAGAATCAGACTGGTTGAAATGAGAGGAAATGGGGGAGGGGGAGCAGGGCCAAGGCTGGGAGGGGCCACTGATTGGGGCCAGAAGGGTGGAGTGTTGATAAAACCTGGCTTCCAACAGAGAGCCAGCTGGAGCCAGATGGGCCCAGCAGTGGCCGAGATGTCCAGAAGGAGGCCACCTCCCTCCTCAGCCCACCT
Source organism: Pipistrellus hanaki (assembly GCF_964339955.1). NCBI lineage: Eukaryota > Metazoa > Chordata > Mammalia > Chiroptera > Vespertilionidae > Pipistrellus > Pipistrellus hanaki. The sequence goes on along the minus strand of NC_140511.1, from coordinate 64,899,060 downwards.
GACACCCAAGGTCCCTGCCCATCTGCAGAAAAGGAGAGCTCAGTAAATAGGACCAGACCATACACGCTCCCAAGGCCCAGAAGGAAGCCCTCACCAGGGAAAGAGAGTACATGGGCAGGACCTACTTTTCCCTCCTGTGCCCCCTCAGTGTGGCGCCTGGTAGACTGTAGCCATAGGAGCACCCTCAGGGAAAGGAGGGGAGAGGCTGGTCTTCACCTGGAGGCTGTTCACCTTCATGAACAAGGGCGCCTCCTTTTGTTAAATTGACACCAAATGATCTAGCCTGAGCCACCGGGCAAGCCAGCAGCTCAGGTTGTGTCCCCTGGTTGGCCTGTCCTACAGAGGCAAGCGTTCTGTCTCTCCTGAGGGATTTCTTAGGATATTGTGACGAGCCTGAGATGAAGAACCCAGACTGCTGGGGGACCTCTGGGTCGTTGAATCAATGCCCTCCTCCACCCCTCAAGCCCCTCAGATTCCTGGCCTAGAGAGCAGACACTAGCTTGGCCCTGTGCCCTGGCTGTGTGGCTGTGCAGGGCTTGTGTGTGTCTTGGGGTCCCCTGTGAGCATATGGGATTGTGTGTGCACGGGGACGTGTGTGCTTTGGGTGCGCTATTGACTTAGCAAGTGTACGGTGAGCCCAAGGATCTGGATAAACATCCTCCTCGGAAGACAGGAAAGGGCGGTTAATTGGATCTCTCTGAGGGCCTGGGATGAGGGGGAAACGCAGGAACCTCGCCAGGCCTTGCCCCACGCTCTGGGTGGAGGACTTCAAAGAGGAAGCCTGCCTTTCCCTGCCCCTCGCTGACTTCTCACCTCCTGCCTCCCTGTTCTCCGCTCCAGCCCCCTCCCTTCTCAGGTTTGCTTTGAACTCTGGTGTTTCGGAACTCACCCAGGGCAACAGGGCCCTTTTCTCCCTCCCCAAGAGGCAGCTGTGTCCCTAACAGCTGGCCGGGCCATCAGAGGGAAAGGGGAGGGAGGGGCCTCGGGAACAGGGGCTGCTGCCCAGCCCACTCTGGGATTCCGCTTCCCGCCCCAGTCCAGCCTCTCACACACTCATGCACTCACAAGTCCTATTTTGGCAGCTTATCTGACCAAAAACAAATGGCCAGCTGCCTTTTGACAATTAAAGCAGACCCCCCTCCGCAGCTCCTTCTCCCCTCCAACACCCTCTCCCCCTGCCCCCTGCCATTTGGTGCTCCAAACTCCCAGGCCATCCATCCTCCCAACACTTAGACCTCCCTGAGCTTTGCAGACAGCAAATGCAGAGAAACCCGCTGGCCTGGGAGCCAATTCCATCTTGGCTACTAATTCAATCAGTGAGCAAATGTTTATTGAGCAGCTGCTCTGAGTCAGACCCCTTTGGAGGCACTGGGCGCAAGCAGAATGAATTGTGATCTGCACGTCCATTCCAGAGGTGGAGAAGAGGCAAAATAGTAAACGCCTTGAACTCAGTGACAGAAAGTTAGACTGGATAAAGATGCAGACAATCAGAGGAAAAGGGGGTGCGGCAGACAGAGTAGACCACCATCGTGGGGGCCTCTTGGGAGTTGCTGGCATCCTAGCTTTGCTGTGTCACCTACTCAGGTCCTTCTCTGAGCCCCTATCTGTACATGAGGACATTGACAGCAGAGCTAGCTTTGTGTCATTCTGGGAACTGGGGCAGTAGCTCCCAGAAGTGGTTGGAGAAGTGGATTTCTAACTAAAAAGGTCAAAAGTGGGAGGCAGCCCTAACCCATTTGGCTCAGTGGGTAGAGCATCAGCCTGCGGACTGAAGGGTCCCAGGTTCGATTCCGGTCAAGGGCATGTACCTTGTTTGCAGGCACATCCCCAGGAGGGGGTATGCAGGAGACAGCTGATTGATATTTCTAACTCTCTATCCCTCTCCTTTCCTCTCTAAAGAATCAATGAAATATATATATTTTTTAATTTTTAAAAAAAAAAGGGGGAGAGGCAAATGAACTCTCTGAGGAGCAAGTCGGTGATGGTAGGATAGACTGGATCTGTTCTCCCCACACAGCCTCAGCCCCAGCTAACCCATGTTTGTTGGACTGGAACCATGGGAGTCTGGAATGTACCCCTCTCATGCCCTCACTCCCCATTACCCACCCCACCCCCATTACTTAGCACAGCACCATGTACATAATCCTATATAATAAAAGGCTAATATGCAAATAGATGGAACAGTGGAACAACCGAACAACCAAACAACTGGTCACTATGACATGCGCTGACCACCAGGTGGTGTGTGCAGAACATGGTGGGTATTGGCCGCAGTGGGATGGTGAAGCAAGTGACCAGAAACACCAGACCAAGGTGGGGTGCTGGTCGTTATCATCAAGGCAAGCCTCTGGTAGTTACTGAAAATTCTTTGCTCCTATGCATCACGGTCCCACCTGGCACTTGCACCTGCTGCCAGCACCAGCTCCCCTCGCACCTGCAGAGAATGCCAGAGCCGCCACTTGCACCTGCTGCCAGTGCCCAGCACCAGTCCCAATCTCTCAGCACCATCAACAGGTATAAGCAGAGGCTGCAGGCCCTGATCACCCCTGCTCCTCCACCTCCTGTTGCTCCTGAGGGGCAATAGGGGCAGCAACCACTGCTTGCATCCACTGACAGCACCGGCCCCAATCACTCCGCCATCAGCAGGTGCAAGCAGCATCAGTGGAAGTGGGGCTGCCGGCAGACAGATTGGGGGAGGGGGGAGTTTCGGCTGGAGGGGTCAGGTGGGGGCACAGAGGATGGGCTAAGACCTGCCCCTGTGCCTACCTCAGCCTCGCAGCCCACAGTTCTATTCAAGGTGCACAAATTCGTGCACTGGGCCCCTAGTAGGCCTATAATAAATGCATGAGACCACGTGGTTGTAGACAGCAGAACCAGATCTCTGTAACCTCAGAAGCAGGCACAGCTTTCTTTGGGAACACCTGGATGGGGCTAGTTTCTATGACGTAGAATAGGGAAGATTCCTGAAGTTCACTGAGACCATTGACTCTCAAGCTGAGGTCGGAGAGTAAGGGGGGTGGGGGAGCATAAGCCAGCATCAGCATTTCATAAAACCTAATGAGCTCACGCTGTCTAAATGTCAAGTGCTCGCTTGGATTTCCAGCTTGATTTTACAGCTTGGATTTTCACAACTGGATGTGGAGACTCTGCTTACTCCATGCTGCTCTGGATGCCTGTGATGAATCAAAACCGAGATGAGTTCATGATTATTTAATAAATGGAGTGGTCGAGACAGACAGAGTCCTTGCAAAGTGACAGCCCTTTGGTGGGGGGAGGACAGGAAAGCCAGCGGAGTGGCACTTGCACACATAAATGTTGCAGCCACCCATCTGTTCCACAATTGGCTTAACTGGAAAGTGAGGCTGAAGGAGGGAAAGGGAGTCCATGCAGGTGTCCCCATCCGATGAAGCACTCTATGTTGCCTGCACCACTATGTCTTCCCATCCCATCCCCAGAGGCCAGACCAGAGGAAGCCATTCTCTGTGGAGCTCTGGCCTTTGTTAGGCCGGGAGGAGCGGCTTCGGCAGGAGGCTGCCAGGACAGGAAACCGAGCAGAGGCCGGAAGGAGGTCAGGAAGAGGCAGACAGGATCCTGGCCCCCCTCACACCCTGCCCTACCAGCCTTCAAGAGAGCAACATGGTGTTTCCAAAAATATTTACAGTGAGTCTTCAGCGTGAGCCTAAATTAATGAGGTACTGTATCAGTGCTGACAATGGGAGGATGTGAGTCTGGCCCGCCAGGGGAGAAGACCAACGCAATCGGCACAGGAGCTGCCCGGGCCACAGGAGCTTGGGGAAAGCCAGCTCTGCACTGCTGGGGGAGGAAGCCAAGGCCTCCGCCTGGGGCTGGAGCAGGTACTGGAGACACACTGCTGTGCAGGATGCACAGAGCACACCCTCCCCTGGAATGGGACCACATCCTAGACCCTCACAACTGCAAAGAGCATCGTCAGCCTGCCTCCTCACCCCAGCTCAGCACAGAAATCTCCTCTAGTGCCCCCCAGCCTCAGGGTCCCCTGAGGATCTCTTGAATAACTCTGTTGACCAGGCGCTCGCTCCTGAGCCTGGCAGCCCATGCCTATTCCAACGGGGGTCATCACTGCTCATTTAAAAGCATGACCTTCAACAGAGCAGAGTGGTTCAGAGCACAGGGCTACCACTCACAAGTCACGTTGCCATGGCAATGAGCACAATCATTTCAAGCCTTAGTTTTCTCATCTGAATAATGGGAGTCATTATAGTATCTACCTTATAGGGTTTATTGGAGGATTCGACAAGACCTTCAAAAGTTGCCTTCCAAATTTGCCTTCCTAACTTTAAGTTTTGTATACTAACAACAGAAATGGGGAGGAGGGGATTCCTTTGCAATTGCAAAAAATATATATAATAAAGTACTTAGGAATAAACTTAACAAAGAGCATGAAAGACCTACATATTGAAAATTACAAAGCACTATTAAAAGAAATTGGGGGGAAAAAACACACAACAAAAATGGAAAAATATCCTGTGTACATGGATTGGAAGAAATCAATATAGTTAAAAATGGCCTTATTACCCAAAGAAATATACAGATTTAATGCAATCCACATCAAAATCCCAATGTCATTTTAAAAAAAAATAGAACAAGAAATCATCTGATTTGTATGGAACTACAAAAGATCCTGAATAGCCAAAGCAATCCTAAGGAACAAGGAGAAAAGCTGGAGGTATCATGCTACCTGACTTCAAATTACATCACAGAGCTACGATAATCAAAACAACGTGGTATTAGCAGAGAAACAGACACGCGGATGAATTGAACTGAATAGAGAGCCCAGCTAGGAAGCACATGTACATGAACAGATAATTTTCTATAAAGGAGCCAGAGCCGAAACCGGTTTGGCTCAATGGATAGAGCGTCGGCTTGGGGACTGAAGGGTCCCGGGTTCGATTCCAGTCAAGGGCATGTACCTTGGTTGCGGGCACATCCCCGGTAGGGGGTGTGCAAGAGGCAGCTGATCGATGACTCTCTCTCATCGATGTTTCTAACTCTCTATCTCTCTCCCTTCCTCTCTGTACAAATTCAATAAAATATTTTTTTATTTTTTTTTTTAAAGGAGCCAGAAACACAAGGTGGAGTAGAGATAGTCTCTTCAATGAATGGTGCTGGGGAAACTGGAAAGCCACCTGCAAATGGATGAAACTGGATTACAGTTTGTCCCCATGTACAAAGGTTAATTCAAAATGGATCAAAGACCTAAACATAAGAACTGAAACAATAAGTTACATAGAAGAAAGTATAGGTGCCAAACTTATAGGTGCCAAATGTTCAAACTTGATCGTAGAGAACATTTTATTAACCTGACCCCAAAGGCAAGGGAAATAAAGGCAAAAATAAATGAGTGGGACTATATCAAACTAAGAAGCTTCTGCACAGCAAAAGAAACTGACAATAAAAACAAAGAGGCAGCCAACCAGATGGGAGATGGCATTTGCAAACAGTAGCTCTAACAAAGGTTTAATTTCCAAAAATATATAAAGAACTCGTAAAACTCAACACCTAACAACCTAATCAAAAAGTGGGCAGAGGACCTGAATAGACACCTTTTTTCAAGAAGACTTATGAACAGCCAATAGATATATGAAAAGATTAGGGGAAATGCAAGTCAAGACTTCAATGAGATGCCACCTCACACCTGTTAGAGTGACCATTATCAATAAGGCAACCAATAGCAAGTATTGGAGAGGTTGAAAAAAAAAAAAAAAAAAAACCACATTAATTGCTGGTGGGAATGTGCATTCGTATAACCATTATGGAAATCGGTCTGCCAATTCCTCAAAAAATTAAGAATAGAGTTTCCATAGAGTTTCCCAGCAATCTCTCTCCTGGGAATATACCCGGAAAAAAAAACTCAAAATCATGTATTCACAAAAATATATGCACCCCAATCTTCTCTGGGTTGCTTCTGCAAGCAAATAGAACCTGCTAGCACGTCAGAGAAGGGGGGACATCAGATAAATCCCCCCACAGCCACACACGGGGAGCCTGTTCTCTCCTGCACTACAGCATTAGCCCAACTATGAATGGCCTGACTGCACCACGAGTTTGAATAAGGAACAAACTAGAGCTGTGGCCCAGGGTTCACAGGAATCACAGGGCTATACAATAGCTCAAAGATGATTTCCAAGACCAGCATGCCCTGTGATGATTATAAGAATCAACCAACAAAAACATCAGGTTTCACATCCTGGTTCTGCCACTGTCCCGCTCCCAGCCTAGGTTTTATTGACTAGAAAGTGGGGTTAAAACAAGTAGTGGTGGTCAGAATTAGAAGAAAAAGTCAGGTCTGTGCCTGGCACAGGGCAATTGCTCAGGAAAAAAAAAAAATTGCCTCTCCCTGATTTCTAAGTATTAGAAGTGGGATTCTGACCTAGGCTGGCTAGTTCCAGGCTCTGAATCTTATACCACAGATGATGCTGAACAATTCGTGAAGCCTTTTTTTTTTCCCTTTTTCCCCTTTTTTAATGACACTTTTTATCTTAGTTTCTTGTGGAGAGCAGCTACAGTGTTTGGACAGGTTCAAGCCTCAGACTAATGAGAGGGCACAGTCCTCTCACGGCCATGTGCAAGTGCTTTGCCCTCCAAGCACAATTATAACCAACAGCTGTAATTGTAAGCTTGACCCAATGGTCTGAACACGTGGCCCCACATGCCTAAGTGATAGAGGCTGCAAATAATACAAAGCTTGATCAGGTACATGTAATTGAGGAGGATCAACACCCAGAAGAATGTTGTAAACATCTTGACCACGCCCTTGCTTTGCCTCGTGGCATCTGCTATAAAACAAAGACACGACTTGTAGTCCATGTCGCTGTCTCTCCATCAGAGAGGCAGCGTCCCACCGAGACCCAGCTTTCCTTTTCTTGTCTGTCTTTTCTCAATCCTTCACCGCCTCCTCTCAGGTTCACCCTTGGCCATGTTGGTGCGGCATAAGTGGTGCCCAATCAGGGCCTGAGTTCGGGGGAACTGCAGTGGTCAGGTGAAAGGAGGCTGCAGTGAGGCGTGCACAGAAAGCAAAAGTAGAAAAATAAAAATAAAAGCAGAAAGCAAAAGTAAGGTGAGGAGCTGAGGCTTAGTAGTAGCTTGGTGTAAAACACGGGACAATGCTTTGTAGAGCATTTTTAAATTTCTTAAGTTTCTTGAGAGATGAAAGGTGCCTGCTCTACCTGCCTAAGGCATTGATAGCAGCCAGTGGATAATCATGTAGCTGTCTCTGTATGGGTTCCTGCCATTACCAGGAAAGCATGAGGCAGGTGACTACTGTGACTATTCAGGGCCTCAGGGTGCTTGGGGAGATGAAAATAAGCACTGGACCACCACCACCACCATTACCATCACCACTACAACTACCACCACCACCATCACCTCCACCACCCACCACCATCACTTTCACCACCCACCACCACCACCACCACCACTATCACCACCACCACCATCACCACCACCCCCACCACCATCACCTCCACCACTACCACCACCATCACTACCCACCCACCTCCACCCACCCACCCAGGTCCCTGCCAGACAGAAGCCCAGAGCTGCCTCCTGAGGTATATCCTGGGCTCTCTGGTGGCTGCTATGCTTCTGAGCGCTGGGCAATACTGCCCTCTGGTGGAGACAATCTGGTAATCAGCCTTGACCTTTCTGAGCCCCATTCCCAGGGCTGGCTTCCAGGCCTTGCCTCGGGGGCAGACACCCCACAAGCTGAGTCCCCAACAGGACCCCAGTAAGCCAGACCTCTCCACCCTCTAGGCTCCCTTGACATCTGGAATTGTCCATCCCGGAATCTTTCAGCTGTGGGGCTGTGCTAAGAATCCTTAGCAAAGACAGCTCACCCCAATCAGCTTGGGTCCCCAATCTCCTTCAATCAAGCACTAGGCCGCCACACCCAGCTCAGTGTTTTGAGCTGTGTATTCACTCCTGAAATGTGGTTACATTGCACTGTAATCATCCAACACTATATTATGACACTGGTACAGGAAATGTTCCTGTCATTTTTCTGTTTGGGTGGTACAGGAGGAAAAAATGAGACATTGGATCATCCTCAGTATTATTCAGGACTCCTCCTCACGCATGTCATTCTGTAAAGACACACCTGAAAGAAAAAAAATGGAACTGTTTTATTAAAGGAAATTATGAATTAGAAGGAGATAATGAATCTTTTTCTTTCTTTTTTTTTTTTTAATGAACTGACAATTGATAAGAAAAAGTTGACAGTCAAGACCCTGGAAACAATAATCTCATTGCTGAGCACTCAGCGCCCCCTTGTGGCTGCTCTCATAACAGCAACCCCAGCCTCCACTCAGTTTACCCTCATTCACCATTCAAGAATCATTGAGAATTTATCTGCACCTTGTAGCTCAATGAACTTTGTAATGAAATCTCTCACACTAAATTCATCAATTTTAGCATGAAAAAATGGTGGGCACACAGATGAATGGGCCCAAGCAATAAATGTGAATGTACAAATATTCTTTATTCATAACTGTCAAAGATACTCTAACCTTAGCCCTGGGATCCTAACAGCCACATAGAGATTTAACTAATTATCTCTTTTAAAATGTGTTGTGCTCTTTTTCTCTTTTCTACCTTCTCTCTCTGATAAGTTACCTTTCTATTTCTTAGGCACCAGCTGTTCTGACTAGGCAGGTACACTTCAGCAGGAAGAGGTAGGGGACAGAGAACAAAACCAATTAGTGTCGCAGCCAGGACTGGGGCTCTGGGCTCCTGGGACTCGCCCACTTACAGAACATTGGTTGCATTTCTCCTTTAGGGGGACCCTGTACTAAGTTCAAAGATGAATTAAAATACTAGCTAGGCCTCTGCCTTCAAAAGAATGAGAGCTGTGTGAATGCATTTCTAATGACATAACAATAGCATGTGCTAACTGGTGACATCAAAAGTAAAGCTGCGCCCTAACTGGTTTGGTTCAGTGAATAGAGCATCGGCCTGCGGACTGAAGGGTCCCGGTTCGATTCTGGTCAAGGGCATGTACCTTGGTTGTGGGCACATCCCCAGTGTGCAAGAGGTGGCTGATTGATGTTTCTAACTCTCTATCTCTCTCCCTTCCTCTCTGTAAAAAAAAAAAAAATCAATAAAATATTTTTTTTAAAGTAAGGCCGCAACTGTGAAAAATATTACAAGGAGAGTTACAAGGAGAGTTATATAACCAGCCAGAGTTTCAGAATCTGATTCTTTGGGGATCTAAATAGTGAAGAGATTGCAACCCCCTCCATAATCAATTTAAAATAAACAGAATAGAAAAAATAAGTAAATAAAAAATCCCAAAAGTTCTCCCTTTCCCATCATGACTTTTTTGAAATGATTTTGAAAAATTAGGACATTATGTTTCCATAATGCCTGACTTAAAAAAACACATACTTAGTCTGCCTATTGGTGAATCCAGCTCTGGATACATATAGGATAAGGGTTTGTCCTTATCCTATGTGTGTCCAGAAAATCAAGGAAACTTCCCTGAGAAAACAGTAACCCCTCTGAGAGCTTCAAGATGAGAAGGCTGGTGGGGGAGAGGATGACAACCAAGGAAAGTGAGCACTGGGCAGAGCGCATGCATAGATCTCTCCTCACTCTCCACACGCTCCATCAGAGCTCCTGTAATTTCATTGTCCTTGGTTCCAGCCATACCCGCTTCTTCGGGAAGCGGGTACGGCTGGGACCGAGGACAATGGGGACTGTGTTCCATAGGAGGCTGGGGCTGGACCCCACAGCACGCTGCGGCCACCTGGAGGGGTTTTGTCTTTCTCCCCCAAGCAATGGGAAGCCGGGGAAGGGTTTTAATGAACAGGGCATGGTGACAAAACCCGGGCGGTGTTACAGAACAACCACTCGGCTGTGTGTGGAGAACGGATAGGAAGGAGGACATGCGTTCAGTTAGGAGGCATTCGTCGCCACGAGAAATTACAGGAGCTCTGATGGAGAGTGTGGTGGTCAAAGCAGAGAAAACGTGAATCCATTTCAGAGGTTCTTTAGACTGGGTGCAGGAGCCAGGGAGAAGAAGGTGCCGGGTGTCTCTTAGGTTTCTCGCTGGCCGGAGCAGAATGAATAGGGGTGTCATTCATGGGAACAGGGTGTGGCAGGAGGTGAACCCCGATATCTATTCTCTGCTTCTCGCTTTAGTGGTGGCATCAGAGTCCTCTAAGGAGCCACCTGAGATCTTCGCAGGCTCCTCTGCCTCCTGTTCCAGCCTTGCCAGGGCTCTGGTGGACCCGAGTGCGGACAGTCTGACCTCTGACCCTAACCAAGCCCGTTCTCCTCCCTCTTGGGGGCTCCCCTGAGGATATCACTGGGCCCATATCCTTGTGTGAACATACAGGAAAACCAAGGAGTTAGCACCCCTGGGGACACACTTCCGACCTGCATGCTCTCCCAAAGGGCTGGTTCGTGGGGAAAGGTCACACAGCATGAAGTGGTCATGCTACAGGTCAGGCAACTCGTGGTGAATCCTCCCACCTGGCTCCCTGCTACCTACCTGGTTCCCGAGTCCACTTACTCCTCCTTTACGGAAAAAACTGCACCAAGGACGTGTCATCATTTTTGTCGTTCAAAAATACCACTGCCGCTCCCTGACCTCTGCCTTGGCCGTGTGATTCGCTCAGGCCAAGGACATGGGTCCCTTCCGGGCAGAAGTGGGGGTCCCAGCTCTCTGCCAAGGGCTTCCCCCTGACCCCCTCTGCTGATGTAAGCCGGTAGTATTCCCAGACAGACTTCCCCACCTCCTGCCGCTAACCAGCCCCTCACCCCACTCCCAGCACCCACACCGATCCTTTTCTTACAAATTACTTGGCAGCCTCTCTCCTGTTGTGCTTTGAAGGCCTGTTTAAACCTCATTATTAAAACATTTATGCTTTGTTTTCTAATGTCCGTACGTAGATGCACAGAGCAGCACATTGTTTAACGCAGAGTAATTCAAGTCAAGCATAGTGGCCTTTATTTTTAATCTCACGGCTTGCCCACATGAGACCACCTTTTTTTTTTTTTTTTTAATATATATACATATACTTTTAAATATATTTTATTGATTTTTTTTTTTTTTTTTTACGAGAGGAAGGGAGAGGGACAGAAAGCTAGAAACATCAATGAGAAACATCGACCAGCTGCCTCCTGCACATCTCGCAACCAATGTACATGCCCTTGACCGGAATCAAACCTGGGACCCTTCAGTCCGCAGACCGAAGCTCTATCCACTAAGCCAGTGTTTCCCAAACTTTTGACATATGTGTACCCCTTCTATAACTTTCGTAATGCTGAGTACCCCTCGTAATCATGAGAACGTAGAACTAGGCGCAGCTAAGCGCTGTGCAGTGCATATCCCCACCAAACTCCAGTGCAACGCGTACCCCCACCAAACTCTTCCCTTACCCCTGGGGGTACGCATACCACACTTTGGGAAACACTGCGACTAAGCCAAACCGGTTTTGGCTCGACCACCTTTTGACCTAAAAGAAAGTGTCCATTCCCTGTGGCTGGATCTGGTCGTTCTATTATGAAAAGTGACCTCTAGGGCCTCGGCTTCGGAGGCCTCTCCCTGGCTTGGGTTTTAGGGGAGAACACAACAGACAGGCCTTGCGAGGGTTCCTGCTTGCTACCCCTTCTGCTCTGGTCCTAACCCCCAAAAGCCTCCTAGCCCTTGCGTCCCACACCTCTCAGGGGAAGTGTGGGTAGGTGTTGAGGGAGAAAATTGGATCTGGAACATCAGCTCCTTCCAACCTCCTGACCGAGTCCTTCCCTCTCATCCTTCACTTCGAACATTTTCGAAGATTCAGTGGAAGAAAGAAAAGCAACGTGAGAAAGTAACCTTTGCTGAGGATCCACAGTGCCAGCCTTGAGCCAAGAGTAGCGCACACACACTCACGTGAGCCTCCAGGACAACCTGACAGGTGAGTGCTCCCCGTTTTCCAGACTGGAAGTGCCCGGAGATCCCTCAGCAGCGATGGCCAGTGTGCCCTGGTGTGCGGCAGCCGTGGGGCCCTGGTTCTTTGGGAGAATTTGAGGGGTGCAAAGCCTCTGTCTGTCTCCTCAGAACCAGCCGGCTCTGTGGGTCTGGTCCCCGTCACACGGGGAGGATGGCCAGGCAGGCAGAGGGTTCCATGGGGCATGCTCCAGTCCTCCCGCGCAGGCTGGCCGACTTGGCACTGCCCCGCTGGCAGGGGCATGCTCATGCCAGGCGGCTGCATAATCAGAGCCTAAGCTTTAACCACTATCATTTTAAAGATTCTTATTCCCAGTTATTTCAGCTAATTAAGCCTTGAGCGCAGGCCAGCTCGGCTTGCTTGCGTCTCAGACGGGGAAGGCAGGCGCTCTCCTACGGGGGAGGCTGAGCTGAGCGCAGAGCTGGCAGTTTATGAGGACTGGGGACCTGGGAAGGGGGCAGAGGGAGCTGGGAGGGGCGCTCAACCTCCACAGCCACCCACCTCCAGGGGACACAGGGGATCTGGGAAAACCCTCCGACCTGTCCCCTTTCAAGAATGGGCAGCCTTCCTCCATCGGGCCTGCAAAGAGGAGCCGGGACTGGCTTGAAGCCTGGGGTGAAAGCCAGGAGCAGGGAGTTGGAGTCCAGGCAACCTGGCTTAGTAGCCGTGAGGGTTAGACAATCCCCTTCCCCCTTACCGCCCCTGCCAGGTTTTCTCCGTCTAGCCCAGTGGTCGGCAAACTGCGGCTCGAGAGCCACATGTGGCTCTTTGGCCCCTTGAGTTTTTAACAAAGGTCAGTTCAGGAGTACCCTAATTAAGTTAATAACAATGTACCTACCTATATAGTTTAAGTTTAAAAAGTTGGGCTCTCAGAAGAAATTTCAATCATTGTACTGATGATATTTGGCTCTGTTGACTAATGAGTTTGCCGACCACTGGTCTAGCCTAATGCTGTGCCAGCCAATACACTAGCCTTGAGCCAAAGGTAGATATTTAAATTCAAATTTTAATTAATTAAATTTAAATTAGGTTAAAGCACATGTGTCAAACACAAGGCCCGAGGGCCAAATCCAGCCCACCAGGCCTTGCAATGTGGCCCACACCGCGCTGTCATCACTGCACTCCGCTGTCAGTTTATGACATTGTCAGTTTATGACTGTTCAGTAAACCATTCGGCCCGCGATTTAGGCTGGATTTTAGATTTTGGCCCCTTCTCTGATTGAGTTCGACACCCCTAGGTTAAAGGGTTGGTGCTTCTGTCACACGGGGCACATTTCGAGTGCTCAGCAGGGCTGCTATACTGGGGAAGGCAGCTAGAACACCGCCACCACCCCTCCCCCCAGCATGGACAATTGCACTGGCCAGCACTGCTCTGGGACAGGGTAGAAGCCCCCATCACCCACTCAGGGATGCAAATCCCACACTGGGGTTTGTTTACTGGTCACCCTGGCCAAGTCACTTAGCCTCTCTACACTCAGTTTTCTCATCTGTAAAGTGGGAGTTACAGGGCTCAGCTCACAGACTTGTTGTAAAGACTACGTGCGAACTATGTGTCTCAGACATGAGCTGTGCATTGCAGATTGCAGCATGAGTCTTCCGGGCTGCATATCCACACGGACACCAGGCTGGCATGTCACGAGGCAATGTCACAGTTGCTATCTCCTCTGTGTTATCTGATCACTCCCTGGGGCAGGCGGGGCCTGGAGATCAGCTGAGCCATTTCATAGAAAAACAACCAACACCCAGAGGTCACGTGATTCCCCCCCCCCCCCCCCCCCCGAGTGATTTCCCCGAGTGCCTGGCCGAAGCAGGATTTGAGCTAAGTCAATAATCCGACTGACAGATCGGGATTCTTTCATGTCCAATGTCTTGAAACACCGTGAGATGTCCTACTTCAGCCTTAGCCTAACCTCCTGAGGTTGGGAACCTTCCTCCGCTTGAAGAGTGAGGCTGAGAGGAAAGCCACCCCAGTGCTCGCTGCACCTCCGCAGCTTTCACTCTGGGCCAGGCGCGGTTCAGTCTCCACAGAAACACCGGGGGCGGGTACACCTGTGGTTTCCATTTTAGCGATGAGGAAGGCGAAGCACGGAGAGGGTGAGTAACTTTCCCAACGCCACACAGCCAGGAAGTGGTGGAGTCAGGACGTGAGGACCCAGGAAGGCTGACTCCAACGTGGTTTGCGAGATCTCACACTTCACTCACCCACATCCCAGTTCAGGTGAAGGGATAAGCAAGCGGCAAAGTCCCTTTGCTCCAGGGGCCTTTGTTTCTCTCTCCCTCTGTCTTCCTCTTATCACCTGTGCCCAGGGGAGGAGAGCATGAGCCCTTCTCAGGGGGCTGCAGGAGGGGCTTCTCTGTCTCTCTCACCATCACCTGTACTTGTTGGCTCAGGCTGCCATAGGACGGAGGGGACTTAAATAACAGGCATTTCTTTTCCAGCGGGTCCAGCAGCGAGAAGTCCAAGATCAAGGCGTCTGCAGGGTGGGTTCCTTTGGAGCAGGGGTCTTCAAACTACGGCCCGCGGGCCACATGCGGCCCGCAGAGGAGTCTGATCCGGCCCACCAGGTTTTTTGGGCAGTGAGCGCAGCCGAGGTGTTACAGTAGGAATTAGTAGTTCATATAGTCCGGCCCTCCAGCTCTCTGAGGGACCGTGATCTGGCCCCCACTTTACAAAGTTTGAGGACCCCTGCTTTGGAGGCTTCTCTCCTTGGTTTGTGGATGGCTGCCTTCACATGGGCCTCCCTCTGACTTGTCTGTATCCGGTGCCCTCTTCCTTTAGGACACCAATCATATGGGGTAAGGCCCACCCTTAAAGCCTCGTTGAAATGTATTACCTCTTTACAGACCGGATCTCCGAAGGCCACACACATCCTGAGGTCCCGGGGGTTAGGACTCCAGCATGAATGTGGCAGTGTGGGGACACGGTTCAGCCCGGAACGCCCCTGCCTCTCTCCTCGCTGCCTGACCCATTCATTGCTTGGCCCCCTGGAGGAGCCAGTAGGGAACAGGTTGGTTCTGGGTACAGGGCTGTGGGGAGCTGGTGGACGGGAGGAAGGAGAAGGGAAGTAAAACTCTGGGAACCAAATGACAGCCTCAACCTGGGATAATTGTCCATCCATCCATCCATCCATTCATCCAACAGACTAAAGCATTAAAAAAAAAAAAAGCATCGTTCTGGATGGCAGAAAGCCAGGCTCTGAACACCAACCGATGGGGGTCTCTTACGGCCCCACCTATTACTAATGGTTCCCCCCCTCAGGATAATGAAACCTGAGGGGGGGAACCATTAGTAATCACTGTTGTTGATAACCACCTTCTCTCTGCCAGGCCCTTTAGCACAGCATCTCCTGTAATCCCCTCAACAAGCCTGCAAAGTGGGTATTGTAACCCCGTTTTATAGCAAGTAAGAAAAAACGATACCTGGGTGATTTAAGCACTATCTGGGGTGGCTCTGACCGGTTTGGCTCAGTGGATGGAGAGTCAGACTGCAGACTGAAGGGTCCTAGGTTTGATTCCGGTCAAGGACATGTACTTTGGTTGCAGGTACATCCCCGGTGGGGAGTGTGCAGGAGGCAGCTGGTCGATGTTTCCCTCTCATCGATGTTTCTAACTCTCTATCCCTCTCCCTTCCTCTCTGTAAAAATATCAATAAAATATATTTTTAATAAATAAAATGAATTTTAAAAAAGAAAAAAAACTATTTGGGGTGGAGAAGCCATGGAGTTAAGAATCCTGGGTTCTAAGTTCACAGTTAAACAGCCAAATATTCCGTTCTGTTTGGTTGCCTTGCTTCTTCCCAGCACAGAACCTTCTCAGATGCTGTCCCTTCCGCCTAGGATGCTTCCCATTCCCACGGTCTATTTGTCCCAGAAAATGCCTGCTCTGCCCACAGCTGCTCCTGCTCTGATCAAGCACTTCGCCTTCGGAAAAGCCTCCCCTGGATCCAAAGCCAAGTGCAGTCCCTGGCTATTTGTTGTCATAGCACCAGGCCCTGTCCTGCTTCCATAGGTTTTTCTGAGAAGCATGGTGTGCCCACCCCCACCAGACTACCAGCTCCTTGAGGTCAGGCCCCGTGTCTGTTTGTAACCACCACCACATCCCCAGGGCCTAGCACAGCACATGGCACAGAGTAGATGCTCAGGAAATACCCACTGAAATTAACATTTCCTCCTCTCAGTAGCCACCCTTCTCCCTCTGAGAACCAGCCTGCCTTTCTCCAGTTGGTTCATGGACAATGACAGTGTTATTGTATCTCAGTACATCTTACACTGAGCCGTCCCAGTTATGTTTGTCGCCCTCTCTGAGGATAAGGCTCAAGTTCTATTTTTTTTTTTTTTTTCTTTTCTTTTTACCCCTGGGCCCCAGTTCGTAAGCTGGTGCAGAGGAAGTTATCCTTTGTGGACCGAGAGGAAGAGTGGAGAGTGGAAATGCATCCTGGCCGTAAGAGTCCCCCATCGGATGGTGTTCAGAGGGCCAAAGAGGCTTTCGGGAGAACCAGGTCTCTCACATAACTGGACATTTCTGTCAGCCTTTGGGAATGGGTAGATCCAGGGGCTCACACACAATGACAGAGGGACAGAGTCTCGGTCCTTCTCTCGGCTGTGTTAGCTTCACTCTGTTTTGCTGTGTTAGCTTCACTCTTAGACGAACTCTCTCCCTGTACTTTCTAGGAGAAAGCTCTAGGCCCATATCTTCCCACCTGGGGGTCCAGTGGAAAGAGGAATCCTATTCCCCAACAGTTCAAACTAAAGTTTACAAATCGAATCCCATTGAAGCCATTTGAGCACATCCCCACTCCTGAACCAATCACAGAGACTTCACTTCGTGAACCAGAACCTGGCGTTCTGCCATCCAGACCCAGTGGTGGGGGACTCCAGTGCTGTGGGATGGAGGCCCCTCCCATCCCCACCAAGCTCCTTGTACCAGGAGGACCCGCCCCATGGAGAGGCACTTGGCCTTGATGCTGGTTTCCTGTCCCTGCCTTTCCTACCAAGACGTCATTGGCCTTGACTCCCTTCCTGACTTTTCTATTTTTTCTAGCTCCTAGGAAGGAGGCTGCAGGACCATGAAAGTCTTCTCCAATAACCCCGGCGTTTCAGGCTCTCTCTCCCTATTGGTTAGAGACTCCCTCACAGCTCTAGAGAACGATGCTTTTTTTTTTTTTTTTTTTAATACTTTAGTCTGTTGGATGGATGGATGGATGGATGGACGATGGACAGACTGATGGACGGATGAAATGAGGGGTGGATGAATTAGTTCCAGGTTCCCTTAGAAAGCCCTGTTTCTTGTCTTCTCCTCTTTACCATCTTAGGCTCCAGATTCCTGTAAAAATAGAAAGCACTTTTTTTTTTTTTGGTCTGAAATCAGTTTCCAAGTCCTCCGTTATCATAACAATGGCTGATATTTAGCATGGCTAATCTTTATCAGGCGCCTGCCCTACTTTAGTCACTGAGCTAAGCCCTTGTTCAGTCTTCACAACAACTCCAAGGTCTGGGCGCTGTTCTTGTCTGCAATGTACAATTATGAAACCAAGGCTCAGCGGCAGCAATGCCTCCACGGCACATGGCCAGGCCAGGCAGCGGCAGACCAGGACTCAGCGCTGTGACCTGCACCACTAGGTTACCGGCCCGTGAGCAAGGACCCTCCGGTCCAGCCACACCAGTTCTCTTCTCCCGGTCCCGGTCCCGTGCCATCTCTGCCCTCACTCATGCAGCTCTGCCGAGAGGGGTCTTTCTTCTTCCCCTCTTGTGCAGACTGAGAGCAGGACATATCTTTGGGCACCGCTAGGCTTCACTGCTTCACAGATGAACCCCCAAATCTCAGTAGCTAATCACAATGAAGACTTTTTTTCTGGTTCATGACAGACAGAACAAGTGCCTTCCTCCCTCTCAGGGGTTTCCTCCCACAGGAGGAAGGGGAAATTCAATGTGGAAAGTGGGCTCTTAACTGCCTCAACCTAGAAGAAACCCCTGTCATTGCCACTTACATTTCATCATCCCAGCCAATGAGTGCGTGAACATTCGGTAAATACATTCAGTCTCTGCAAAGGAGTAGCAGCAGGTAAACACACGGCTAGTGCAGTGGGAGGGGGGGAGAAGGCAAAGGGTCCCACATCCAGGCTGGTGGTTGGGAAGTGGGGAGCGGCGGCCAGGATTCTGTGATTAACCAAATATAGAAACTCCGCAACCCAGCCCTGGGGGTGGCGCCCCGTTGCTATTGTCTTCAATATTGCTCAGAACTGAGCCAACACTCAACTTCTTGGCCAAGACTCGGAACTCTTGTTATCTAGGTTCGGGGCTGCTAATTACAGGATTTGACCTGAATGAAGCGAACAATGTAATAAGAACAACAGTCCCTGACTTCTCCAACATTCGAGTTTATACTAGTAAATCATTCCCACAGCCATAATCTCAGGCCCTTCACAATAACCCTGTGACGAGGGTGTTTTATCTTCATTGTGTGGTGAGGAAATTTAGAGAAACATGATGTAATGGGCCAAAGTCCCACAGAACCCTGTGCATGCTGGAATACTTCTCGATGTCAGCTTCCTGCGTCCACGCTCAGCGCTCTTTCTCCCACCCTCAGCTGCCTCCCCTGCAAGTTCCTATGGGAAATGATGGTGTGAAGAGGAAGGTCAATATAGTCTGGATTCAAGAGCTCGATGCCCTGGGCATCGAGATGGAGGAATTTAAAAGTGTAGGTGTTAAAGACAGGCAGCCTGGGTCTGAATGCTAGCTCCGGCCACCTGCTAGCTGGGTGACAGTTGGCAAGCTGATCTATCTGGGCTCAGTTTCTTCCCTTGGGGCACAGGGATGAACAGTGTCTAACCCATACGGTTAGGGTGAGGATAAGGAACATAAAATGCTTAGCACAGTGTTTGGCTCAACATTAGAGCTTAATGTACATTCAAAGATGCTGCTGAGCTCCTTCTTGGAGACAAAACAATGCCGCTGTTGCCCTACCAGGTTTGGCTCAGTGGGTAGAGCATTGGCCTGAGTACTGAAGGGTCCTGGGTTCGAATCCGGTCAAAGGCACATACCTCAGTTGCTGGCTCAATCCCCAGCACTGGTCTGGGAGGTTGTGGGAGGCAACTAACTAATCAATGTGTTGTTCTCACATCAATGTTTCTCTCTGTGTCTCACCCTCTCCCTTCCACTCTCTCTAAAAATCAATGGAAAAATATCCTCAGGTGAGAATGAACAACAAAAACGATGCTCTGTCCCTTCCCAGGCCATGATGATGTGGCACCACATTACACCATTGGCTTCAGCAGTTGAACAATCTGACCCCCTCCCCCAGCTTCACACACAACTGCCTACAAGAAGGGAATGCTCTTTTTTTTTTTTTTTAAACTACTTTATTGAGGGGTGATTGGCATACAAAATGCTGTACGTGTTTAATGTACACAACTTGATGAGTGTGGAGATAAGTATATGTCCATGAGACTATCACCACCACCTACATGATGACATAATATATCCATCACCTCCAAAAGTTTCCTCTTGTCCTCTTTATTTGTGTGTGTGTGATGAGAACACAACACAAGATCTACCCTCTTCGCAAAGCTTCCAATATACAGTACAGTTCTGTTCACTATAGGTGTTATCACTACGGATCGCCAGGCTTTAGCCTGACTTGGTGCCCCGCGACCAAGACCTCTCCATTTCTCCCTCCCCCAGCACCTGACAACTACCCTTCTCCTCTCTGCTTTGTATGGTTGACGACTTAGATTCCACATATAAGCGAGACCATGAAGTACGTATTTGTCCTTCTGTGTCTGGCGAATTTCACTTACCATAATCTCCTCCAGATCCACCCATGTTGTTGCATGTAGAAGAATTTCCTTCTTTTTTCTGGATAAATAATATTTCGTTGTATGTATATCCAAATTTTCTTGATCAATTCATCTGTCGATGGACACTTAGGTTGCTGCCACATCTTGGCTATAGTGAATAAGGCTGCAATGAAATGGGAGTGTAGACAGCTATTCATGATCCTGATTCTAATTCTTTCACTATAGTCCCACAAATGGGGCTGCTGAATTATATAGTACTTCTATTTTATTTTTATTTTTATTTTTAATATATTTATTATTATTATTATTATTATTATTATTATTATTTATTTCAGAGAGGAAAAGAGAGGGACAGGAAGATAGAAACATCAGTGATGAGAGAGAACCATTGATTGGCTGCCTCCTGCATGCCCCACACTGGGGAACGAGCCCACAACCTGGGCACGTGCCCTGATCAGGATCGAATCTTGACCTCCTGGTTCATAGGTCGATGCTCAACCACTGAGCCAAGCCACTGGGCTCTTTTTATTTTTTGTTTCCCTGTCTGGGGATCAGCACCTCTGCCCTCCAGGGGCCACTTTGTGCCATGCCATGGTTACCCTCAAAGTGTCGCTGTGAGGAATGGTTCCCAAAATGAAAGTGGGGGAGGAGAGCACTCCACTCCTGGGGCAGGTGAGGCGATGAGAGTTGTAAGTCCCACAAGTGACTCTGATATGTAACTCCATGCTATGGCACTTGACATCCACTGTTAGGCAAAACTCAAGATAAGAAAAATGAGGTGAACAGGGAAACAGGAGGATCCTATCTGTTTCACCAGAACCAGGAATGCACCTATTTCCCAGGGGGTCAGCTCTCCTCACAGATGAGCCAACGTTTTGTATCTGACACTGTTCTCCAGCCAATCAACACGGGAACAGGAACGTTATGAAATGGCCTTTCTTAAAGATTCTTATAAACAAAATAAACTGATGAACAAAATAGATCCAGAGACATAGAAGCATGGAACAGACTATGGATTTGAAGAGAGGATGTGGGGGTGGGTGGGTGGGTGGGTGGGAAGAGATCTACCAAAAAAAACTGTATTCTTATATGAATAACCCGGGTACAATCCCAGCCAAGGGCAAATGCCCAGGTGTGGGCTCGATCTCCACCCTTAGTGGGGGTCATGCAGGAAGCAGCCAATCAGTGATTCTCTCTCATCATTGATGTTTCTATCTCTCCCTCTTCCTCTCTGAAATCAATAAAAAATATTTTTTTAAAAACCGAATAGCAAAAACAAAATTCTTATCAACAAACCAGGATGATAAGGGGTTTGAATATATAAAGAATATATAAAGACTTCTCACAACTCAATAATAAAAAGACACATCAGAAAAGGGTCAGAGTAGGCACTTTCCCAAAGAAGATATACAAAGACCAACACACAAATGAAAGAAAAACTGAAGACACATCACATCATACCCTTTTTGGTGGCTAGCATTAAAAAGTCAGGTGTTGTCCTAACCAATTTGGTTCAGTAGATAGAGCATCAGTCTGCAGACCGAAGGGTCATGGGTTTGATTCCAGTCAAGAGCATGTAGCTTGGTTGTAGGCTCAATCCCCAGCCCTGTTCAGGTGGGGTGAGGGGGCATGAGTGTGGCAACCAATCAATGTGTCTCTCTCACATTGATGTTTCTCTCTGTGTGCACCTCTCCCCTTCCCTTCCACTCTTTCTAAAAATCAATGGAAAAATATCCTCTGGTGAGGACTAACAACACTGTGAGGATGGTGATAAAAATGTCCTAAAACTGATTGTGGTGAGAATCACACCACTCTGTGACTATTACTAAAAGCCATTGAATTGCACACTTACATGGGTGATTTTGCACAGCATATGAAACTCATCTCAATAAAGCTGTTAAAATAATAAAATAAATCAGGAGTGGGGAGGCTGTGGAGAAGGCAGAACCCTCACACACTGCTGGTGGGAGTGAAAAGTGGTGCGATTTCTTGGTAAAGACCCCGGCAGTTTCTCAGAAGGTTAAACATGAAGTTAACCTATGACCCAGCAATCCCACTCCTCATTATATGCCCAACAGAAATGAAAATCTATGTCTACACAACACATATACACAAATGTAAAAAAAAAAATAGTATTCATAACAAACAAAAAAATGAAAGCAATCCAAGAGCTTACAAAGCACAATGTGTATAGTCAGACAAGGATTAGTATTTGGCAATAAAAATATACTCTACAACATGGATGAACCTTGAAAACATGCTAAGTGAAAGAAGCCAGACACAAAGGGCCACGAATTATATGATTACGATGATATGAAACATCTAGAATAGGCAGAGCTACAGAGACAGAAAGGTTAGTGGTTGCCTGGGGCTGAGGGTGGAGGGAGAGTGGAATGTTGTGGCCAAGGCATGCAGGCTGTCTGGACGGTGATGAAAATGTTCTAAAACTGATTGTGCTGAGAGTCGCACCACTCTGTGACTATTACTAAGAGCCATTGAATTGCACACTTACATGGGTGATTTTGCATAGTGTATGAAACTCATCTCAATAAAACTGTTAAAATAATAATAAAAATAAATCAGAGTCTTCCTTGGGCACCTGCTTGAGAGAAGGGCAGTTTCCAAGTCTCTGCATTCAATCTAGTTCAAAGCAAAAAATAAAAAAACAAAAAATAAAAAGTAAAACACATAGAGCTTTCTAGAAGGCAGAGCAGTTGCATTGCAACCCAGGCCCAAAGGGATCTTCGGGGACTACTGCAGCTCTTTGAGGCTCTCTCTCAGCCTGGGACGCCCCACAGCGTCACTCCTCAGCTCTACATAGGGCTACCACGGTGCCACAAGGAAACTAACATGTGGGCCTGGGCAGGGCACGGAGCTCTGCGAGGTCATGCATGGGCTCCAGACCCACAGGCACCTGCTCTAGAGACAAAGAGACGGAGCGGAAAGAGCATGAGCTTTGGCAGCACACAGACCCAAATTGGCACCGCGTCCCTTCCGCCGATTAGCTCCATGACCTCAGCCCTTTCCTTCATCTGCAAAAAAGTCGATAATAATGCCTCTCACATCAGCTCCCCTCCTCCCCGGTTTGGCTTGTTTGGTTTGGCTAACGTTTCTTGATGGCTTACTATAGACTAAGTAAATGCTGGCTATGTATTATTAGCATTTGTGTGTGTGTGTGTGTGTGTGTGTGTGTGTGTGTGTCTTCACTGCAGCCCTGGACAAAGCCAGGACTGTTTATTATTATGCCCTTTTCACAGTATTGGGGACCGAGGCTCAGAGGGCTCAAGCCCCTTCTCCGTTGTCACACAGCCGGTAGGTGAGAGAGTCACTAGGCTGGATCTGTCCTTTTATGCTGAACTATAATCTCCATCCATACAGGGGAAGGATAACATTTCACAGTCTGAGTGGGCCAGGAACCGGGTCCTCAGGAAAGAGTTCCAAGAGCCAGGTGCCCATGTCCTGCTCCTTACGTGGTGTCCCCACCCAAAGGTCACGAGAGGACACCTGCGGCGACAGGGGGCTGATGACGCTCTCCATACACACACACTGCTGAGCACTGAGTGCCTGGAGCTGTGTGTGCGGTTTCCTGGCACCTGCCGGGGGCTGACTGGCCTCCTCGAATATTCCACGTGTCCCCTCCTCTGGGGCCTCCACGGCGAGGCACACTGTCGGGGAGGACCCACGTGCTTCTGGCTTTTGCGGGGGAGAGGGGAGAGGAGAGTAGGGTCAGACAGTTAATTAACTGACCTACAACCAAAAAGAGCAGGTCAGAAGCAACAAGCAGGGGATGAGGCGGAGGCGGGGCTGTGACGCAGCCAGTGGGCCCCCAAATGCAGATATTCTCACCACGTCTCACCCAGTGAGAAGGCTCACCTTGGCCCTCCTGAGTCCAGCCGCTTGCACCCTGTGTTCCAGTGTTTCAGTGTTTCCTGGGCTGGCAGGTTACCCCCAAACTCAGCAGCTTAAAACAGCTGCTTCCTCATGGGTCTGCATTCTGTGCAGCAGGCACTTGGTAAAGGGATGGCCAAGGATGACTTATCCCCATCCCGTGATGCCTGGGGGCCTCCCCTAGGAAGACCTGAGGGCCAGGATGAGCTGTCAGCCGGGGGCTGGGGTCTCCTGATGCCGGTTCATTCCCACGCCGGGCGCCTGGGCTGCGTAGGCTCAGAGTCAGACTGAGGACGGAGCACGTCGTGCGGCCTCCCCATGCAGCGTGTCTTCCTCACATCTCAGCACAGCAGCCTCGGGGCGGTGAGACCTCTCGCCTGGTGCCCAGGGCTCCAAGCACCAGTGTTCCAGCAAACAGGGCCGAAGCTGCCCTCCTTTTCATGCCTCAGCCTGGGACACCCCACAGCATCACTCCTCAGCTGCCCCGTGGGCGAAGCAGACACAAGCCCACCCAGATTCAAGGAGCACCTTGACAGGCGGAGGGCTGTGTCGGGAAGAGGCGGGCTCAGGGCACATGTGGAAGAGCCTCTCTCAAAGGCGGGGGGCGGGCTCCCCCTTTCCTGTAGAATCCACTGGGAGGGCCTCTCAGGCTTAACAACGAGCAAAGGAGCCAGGCACCACGGAGTGCATGTAGCAGGATTCCATTTACCTGGCGGCCAGGGACACACCAGCTAATGGATGGTCTGCACGGTGGCTGCCTGGGTGGGGGTGGGGCGCAGAGGCGAATGAGGCAGGGAACCCCCTTCCCCGCCGGAGCTCTCCTCTGTTCTATATCTGGATCCCAGCGGCGGTTACACAAACGCATCATCCTCAGAACTCCATCAAGCGCTGCACTTAAAACCCATGGCCTGGACACACTAGGTCAATAAAGACTTTTTAAAGGAATCATCCAGCTGAGCTGCCCACCCCCTCCCTGCCCCCACCGGCTGGCCATGCCCTGGAAAAGGCAAACCCCGGCTCTTCCCATCCCGGCCGGTGGGTGGCCATGGGGACTCCGTTCCACCCCCACTTTCTTCTCAGTTTCAGGATCCTGAAGCCAGTGCCGGGACAGGCCAGGCCCATAGCAACGCCTCTCTTTCTGGGGGAGGAAAGCAGGAAGCAGAGTGGGTAGGGCCCTCCTGACCCCCAGGGCAGGCCGTGGGCACCACTGTGGAGCCGGTTCCTCAGACACGTAGCGGGCAAAAGCCTTCGGGCAGAAAGCGCTCCTTTGCCAGCGGTCGGCCGAGAGGTGCATGCTGTAGTGAGTCTTGTCCAATCAGGCCCGGCCAGACGGGAGTTTCTGCAAAGCAGGAAGGTTTCCTACTTGGTAAGTGTCTGCACCCCAGCTGGGCAGGGCTCCCACAGAGCAGGGCAGAAGGCGGGGAGCAGGCCTGAGATCACAGCACACCCAGGAGTCCCGGAGCCTGGGGACAGGAGACGTTTTCACTGTCCATTGCCCCTCTCCGCCCCTACCCCACCCACCACCACCCCCCAGCCAGAGCAGGTGCCAGAACCTGAGTCCTAACAGGTGAAGCCCCAGTCAAGGCCTTTCCTGATTTGTGCGCCCCGCCCCACTGGCCCACCCAGGCCCATGTCTCCCCTCTTCCACACTCAACCCCCTTTATGGCTGAACTGTGACCCCCCCCCCCCAATAATCCTCCAATTCCTATGTTGAAGTCCTAGCCCCACTATCTCAGACTGTGACTGTATTTGAAGCAGGGTCTTCAGAAGGTGAGTAGGTTAAAATGAGGTCTATGGGTGGGCCCTCGTCCAATACGCCCAGCATCTTTATGAAGAAGAGGAGGTTTGCCAAAAACGGTTTGGCTCAGTGGATAGAGGGTCGGCCTGCAGACTCAAGGGTCCCCGGTTTGATTCCTGTCAGGGGCATGTACCTGGCAGCTGGTCGATGTCTCTCTCATCTATGTTTCTAACCATCTCCCTTCCTCTCTGTAAAAAATCAATAAAATGTATATTTTTTTAAAAGAAGAAGAAGAGGAGGTTGGAGATTGGGCACAGACGTACACAGAGGAAGGCCCTCTGAAGTCACAGGGGGAAGGCAGCCATGACCAGCCACAGAGAGAGGCCTCAGAAGAAACCCACCCTGCTGACACCTTGACTTTGGACTGCCGCCTCCCAGAAAAGTGAGAAAATAAGATCTGTTGTTTAAGCCCCCAGCCTGTGGTATTTGTTGTGGCGGCTGAGGTAACTCCCTTCATCAGAATGTCACCCGTTTTTACACCTGGCCTTTGCCCAAGCTGACCCCTCACCGCACCGGGGTGCCCGTTCCCCTGCCCTCTGCCCAGCTCCGCCTCCGGGCCCTGCTTCTGGTGGATATTTCTCGGAAGATCCCGAGTTAGCTGGTTGCTGCAACACTCTGACGCTGTGCCTGTGTGCTAATCTCTGTGATGCCGTGTGTTGGTTTATGTCCTGCGGGGCCTCCTGCCCCAGACCTGGACCCAGAGGTTGCACCTGAGTCATCTGCACGTCCCTGCATGAGTGACAGGCAGCCTGGGAAACGAGATGCTCCCTTGAATTGCACCGAGAAGTCTGCTGGCTGCCTCGGCTTAGCCCTGGCAGGGTCCCGGGCCCTCACACCCCTAGCTTCTCCTCCCGCGCCTCTGTCCTGCTCCCTACAGAAAAGCTGAGAAAGGCTTCACGGCCTAAGAGACTGTGCATGCCAAACAGAAGCCCGGGGAAGGCAACACGTGAGCCGAAGATGTGGGCAGTGCGGGAGGGCTGCCAGGGGCTGGAATGGCTCCTCCTCGGGTTGGTGAAAGCAGCCCTGACCTGTCTGTGAATCTGAGGGGGTGTGTGCGAGTGCATGTGCGTGCATGTGTGTGTGTGTGTGTGTGTGTACGTGTGTGTGTGTGTGTGTGTGAGTGAGAGAGTGTGTGTGTATGTGTTGGTGTGTGTATGTGTTTGGGTGTGCGTGTGCGCATGTGTGTATGTGTGTGTGTGTGTGTATGTGTATGTGTATGTGTATGTGTATGTGCTGGGGTGTGTGTGTGTTTGGGTGTGTGTGTGTGTGAGAGAGAGTGCGTGTGCATTGGTGTGTGTATGTGTTGGTGTTTGTGTGTGTGTTGGTGTGTGTATGTGTTGGGTGTGTGTGTGTGTGTGTGTTGGGGTGTGTATGTGTTGGGGTGTGTGTGTGTGTGTGTGTTGGTGTGTGTATGTGTTGGTGTGTGTGTGTGTGTGTATGTGTTGGTGTGTGTATGTGTTGGGTGTGTGTGTGTGGGTTGGGGTGTGTATGTGTTGGGGTGGGTGTGTGTGTGTGTGTGTGTGTTGGCACAGGGGCATATGAGTGCATCTAGGGGTGGGAAAGACGGACACTCCCCTGTGCAGGGCAGCGGGTGTAGAGGCGCTGGCACCCCGCGGAGAGCACAGCGTGTGGAGCTCGGACAGACCTGGGCTTGAAGTGCAGCTCCTTTGCTGCCAGCGGATTAACAAGCCGAACACAGGAGCGAGAGCCCCGCATGGCTCCGGGCTGTGGTGGGTGCCCTGGGCCCACGGATGCTGTCCTTGCCCCCACATCGGCCTTGCCCAGTGCTGAGCCCAGCACGGAAGGCAGCCTCTTTAGGGCCAGGTTGTCAGGGGTTAATGAGAGACGGGCTGGTTTCTTTCTGAAAAACAGAGGACTGGATCGATAGCTCTCCAGAGCCAGCATTGATCAGCCAGGGCAAAGGCTCTGTGTGGAGCTGCCAGGCGTTTCTCTGAAACACCCAGAACAGAGCAATCCGGGAAGGCCGGCCGGCAGAAAGGCCCTAGGCACGTCCGTCCTGGGGTCAGCCTCCTGGGGCACAGGGCTCCCTGCCCCACCCCAGGATGGCCGCGGAGCTGACCCCAATCTCAGGTGTGAGAGCTTGAAGGGACCTGGGCTCCCTCCACTCAGTCCTTCGTCTGAGGCCCACGTTAAGCACTCAGCCATCTGTGAGCGGGGAGGGGAAAATGTTCAGGAACCTGTGCCTGGGACTCAGCATGTCTTTCTATCAGGAACACCAGCATCAACCACGGGGGAATGAGGAGTTCCTAACACCTTGGCACCAAGAATAATGACCAGTATCTCCTGTCTCATTGCAGCATTCTCAAAACATGCCCATGCCTACCTCCAAATGCCGCGGTAGTTAGGCCTGCCCCTGTGCCTTGTTCAATGCGTTCATAAGTGAACACGTCACAGATGTGTGGAGGTTTTCTATTTTGATAAGCAATTCTACCCATTTTATTTCACCAGCCTGCCCAAAGGGGCCATGATGCAAAAAGGGTTAAAGATTCCTGTTCTGCTTCAGCACCCATGGCCTGTGGGGACACTGTGGCCCGGAGCAGGCAGTGCTTTCCCTGGGGGGCCGGGGGGCAGGGGGGAGGGGGGAGAGAGACATGAAAAAGAGCATAGTAAGCCCGGTTGCTGTGGCTCAATGGTAGAGCATCGAGCCATGAGCCAGGAGGTCACAGTTCAATTCCCCATCAGGGCACATGTGGGCTCGATACTGGGGAGCATGTAGCCAATCACGTTTTCTCTCTCACTGATGTTTCTATCCCTCTTCCTACCTCTCTCTAAAACCAATAAAACTACATATTTTTTAAAAATAGCATAGTACCCAAAACCGGTTTGGCTCAGTGGATAGAGCTGTTAGTCTGCAGACTGGAAGGCCCAGGTTCGATCCCGGTCAAGGGCATGTACCTTGGTTGCGGGCACATCCCCGGTAGGGGGTGCGCAGGAGGCAGCTGATCAATGTTTCTCTCTCATCGATGTTTCTAGCTCTCTGTCTCTCTCCCTTCCTCTCTATAATATATATATATATAGATATAGATATAGATATAGATATAGATATAGATATAGATATAGATATAGATATAGATATAGATATAGATATATAGATATATAGATATATAGATATAGATATAGATATAGATATATATATATATATATATATATATATATTTTTTTTTTTTTTTTTTTTTTTTTTAAGTGGCAAGGTTAATACCCAGATCCCAGTTCTTGGCAAGATCGATAGGTGCCAAGAATCAGCAAGTGCCCATGTGATTCTGCTTTCGTTTTCAGGGAGAAGGGGAGAGGCCGAAACCAGAAACAAATCTATGAAGGTGCCAGTCAGCGACTTCCTTCCAAAGAGGACAATGCGGAAAGGGGGAAGAGGACCACGACAGAGGAGGCGCCCGCCGAGGAGTCAGCGTCCTGGGCCGGCCGACCCAGGTTAAATGAACGGCAAGAAGTCATTCTGATAGCGTGTACCTTTGATAAAAGAATGGCATTTTACTTCTACTTCCTCAAACCCCTGACCCCTGTCTAATCACAAGAAAAACATCCGTCTCACATTGAAGGACTTTCTACAAAATACCAGATCAGTCCTCCTCAAAACTGTCCAAGTCACCAAAACACAAGGAAGGCCAGAGAAAATGTCTGTGTGGTGGAGCCTCAGGAGGCATGATGACTACATGTAACATGGGATCCTGAATGCGATCCTAGAAAAGGGATGTTAGGTGAAAAAAATAAACGAAGAAAGGTGTGACTGAAGTATGGACTGTAATGAGTATTAATGTGCTACCCAGCTGGGGTGGCCCAGCTGTTTTTTGTTTGTTTGTAATAAATCTTTATTGTTCAGATTATTACAATTGTTTCTCCTTTCCCCCATAGCTCCCTTCCATCTGGTCCCCACCCACCCATCCTCTGCCCTTACCCCCCCCCCCCCCCGTCCTCATCCATAGGTATATGATTTTTGTCCAGTCTCTTGAGTGTAGACCTATTATTATGAACCAAGAGGCAACGGTTCGATTCCTGGTCAGGGCACATGCCTGGGTTGCAGGCTTGATCCCTGGTAGGGGATGTGCAAGAGCAGCCAATCAATGATTCTCTCTCATCACTGGTGTTTCTCTCTCTTTCCCTCCCCTTTCCCTTTTCTCTCCAAAACAAATAAAAATATATTAAAAATACATTATATGTCAATATTGCTTCATGAGTTCTGACAATGTAGCATACTATGTAAAATAGTAACATTCATGGCTGTGGGCTTAGGGTAACGCTTCCAACTGTTTTTACAACTTTTCTGCACATCTAAATCTCCTCTAACATAGGAAAAAAGTATTCTTTTAAAAACTGTTAAGAGTATATCTGAACAGTGAGGTTACAGACAGTTTTTTCTTTTCTTTTTTTTCTATAAGAGAACATTTATTGGGTAAGTTAGAGGTAGATGTGATTCCTAGAATGGGCTTAGGAAACAAGTTATGAAGGTAAAGGAAGGGCCCTTGTAGCTTGGGAGTGGGGGAGCCAGTCGTAGCATGGGGAGGGCGTGGGGGGTGGAGGGAAAGGTCCAGATCTGCTCCCTGAAGGGAGAATTGGCGATTTCTTTTCCTTATTTTACTTCCCTGTGCTCTCTAAACAGTCTATGATGAATATGTTTTGCTTTTGTCTCAGGAAAAATTTCCACAAACTTTGTTTTAAAAAAAGAAATGCATGAATGGGGTGTCTGGCCCTTTGGAGACTGAGTGCTTATAAATAAAAAGTGTAATTGGCGTGGCTCCTCGGGCAGCGGTTAGAACCAACGTTATCATCCCTCTCCCAGGAGGCTCCCGCCGCCAGGGCCTGGCACTGCCCCAGGAGTGGGTGGTGTGCTCCGAACCTGCCAGCGCTCTTCCCGGTGGTGGTGTGGGGCGCTCCTGGCTGGCAGGGCCGGGGCAGGAGCCAGGGCAGCTGCTGCAGGGCCAAAGGGCTTGCCCAGGTGAGGACACGCTGCTGACTCAGCGAGGCCCGGAGGCCAATCAGCCCTAGAAAATCCTGTTCCCCAGCTCCCAGCCCGCTGTCGGCTCGCTTCGGCCCGGGGCCTCGGAGTTCCTCTGTTCCCACCACACCAGCAAGGGAAAGACCGGACCAGACCAGACCAGGCCAGACCGGGCCAGACCGGGCCAGACCAGGCAGGGCCACTTGCTGGGTCCCAGGTGAAGGTCGTTCACCATCATTTAGACTCAAAGGGTTCGTAAAGCAGATGGTGGTCCCCCCTCATCTGCAGTTCCCCTTTCCATGGCAACCAGCCTGAAAAGAATAAATGGAAAATTCCGTAAGTAAACAATTGATAGATAAGCTTTCCGTGGTACGCCATTCTGAGCAGCATCTGCAATCTCATCATGCTGCATCTCAGGTGCCGTGTGCACCACCAGTCTGACCGTGTCTCCTCCGGTCTGTGCTCCCGGCTTGTTCGTCACTGAGCTGCATCCCGGCTGTCAAGTGGACTGTCCTGGCGTCGCAGTGCTTGTGCTCCAGTCACCTGATTTTACTTAATAATGGGCCCCGAGAGCCAGAGTGGTGATCTGGCAGTTTGGGTTGGCCAGAGGCCATACGTGCTTCCTTAAAAGTGAGAGCACCCACCACCTGCACACAGTATTACGGCATATTGTTACACTTGTCTCATTTTGTTGTTATTGCCGTTACTCTCTTACTGTGCCTAATTTGTGAATGAAACTTCTTCACAGGTATGTATGCATGGGGGAAAAAACAGCACATCTACACAGGGTTTGGTACTACCTGTGGTCTCAGGCATTCACTGGGGTCTTGGAGCGTATTCCCCGTGGGTAAGTGGGGACTACTGTATTCTATGACCTCACTCTTTGGAAGCTGGCACTTGGAGAGGGTCCCTGAAGGTCCCTCCTACACCAGAGCCTGTCTCTAACCCTCTCAGCGACGGGCTGTGACCTGGCGGATGGCTGGACCACCGTAGGGGAACAGGGTGCTGGAGAAAGTGCTAACGGGGGACAGCAAACTATCAGACTTCCCACAACACCCCACCACTACCCCCCAAATACCAAGGGCCATGGGCAAGGCTCAACCCACCCAAACACCAACGCCAGCTTGGGATCACAGGGAACCTGGGACTGTTCCCTGGACTCCCTCCTTTATCTGGTACCCAATTCATACCCGGACGGCCTCTTGGTGAGGGCATCAGAGGCAAGGAGCGGGGGAGAGACTGTGGAGTCATTTCTAATGGTCATGGGATTGAGCGTTACCAACAGGAACCCTGGGAAGGGACCCCTCCGCTTTCTAACACTGAGGAAAGGTCTGGTTCCTTTACAGACAAGCCGAGTTGTCCTCCAAGTGGCCTGTGCACATGTTCCAATCCCTCTTTCTGAGCTCGTTTAACTCTTCAGAAACGGCTTTCAAAGCCACCTTTGGCCAAAATGTATTTGTTTGCTTGACTGCCCCCAGCATTCCCCAATACAGGCATCCAAGGGACTTTCCCATTTCCAAATCCAAATTCAGGTCCAAAAAAACAAAACCTGCCCCTCTGAGGTCATTCCCAGGAATCCAGGCAGTCGGAGAAATGCCTGCATGATAAGAATCATATGACTTTCCCAGTGTGCGGGTATCCACCTGCCTCTGTGTTGCTCTCCTCTCTCCCTGCCTCCCATTCCTCAGACAGAAGGAGAGTGGGACACCCCCACCCACTCACCAGATCTGGCTCTGCCTTCCCTGGAAGGGGGCCCGTCTCTTCTCCCTCCCAGCAGAGCCCAGGCACTGGGACCAGCCCAGGCTCCATTTACCCCACTAATGAGTCTTAAGTGTTTGGCTTGAGTTCCTGCCAGTGCTACGCCTACAGGGGAGGGCGGTGGGAGAGAACAGAACAAAGATCATGCCAGCTCGGCTCTGCTGGGCCCTGGGAAGACTGGCACAAGGGCTGCATGGCAGACCCACCTAGAGGTGCACCCACCTTGAAGCCCCCTGCCTTTCTTTCTCCTCCACCTCAGGGGCTTTCCCAAAATGCAGGTTCCCGGCTCACCTACTGCATTAGAATTGTGGGGTGGGCCCAGGAGTGTGCATTTTAATAAGCACCCCAGGACTGTGATACACAGCAAAGGGGAAGAACCCAGAATTACAGAGAGCTTGGCTTAGAGTCGGTAAGATGCCAAGAGCCAGGTGCTTGGGTGGGGAAGGAAGAATCAAAGAGACATCCTAGAGTGCATGGGCTGAGGCTAAAAGGATCCTTTAGAGCAGGGGGTCTTCAAACTACGGCCCGTGGGCCACATGCGGCCCGCAGAGGAGTCTGATCCTGCCCACCAGGTTTTTTGGGCAGTGAGCGCAGCCGAGGTGTTACAGTAGGAATTAGTAGTTCATATAGTCCGGCCCTCCAGCTCTCTGAGGGACCGTGATCTGGCCCCCACTTTAAAAAGTTTTAGGACCCCTGCTTTAGAGAAACCAGCCCGCCGGTGAGAAGGGTAAATTGTCACCAGTATCCAGTTTCCTTTCGCTCTTTCTGGCCCCAGAGCTGAATCACATTCCCCAGGCGCCCCTGTTGTCAGCAGGGGTCGTGAATTGGATTCTGGCCAGTGGAATGTGGGTCTCCTACAGCATGCTCTCTCCATTGGACGCTGTGCAAGGCTCTGAGGCCTCTGCAGATAGCTGACTGAGCCACAACAGGGAAGGATCCTGGGCTCTGAATGACTGTCAGGCAGTGGCCCCACCACCAACCTTCCCGGACTGAGCAGTTTATTTATGCAAAAGAAACCTTTGTACGTTAAGCTACTGAGATTTGGGGGTTGTGTGGATCAGCTACCAGCCTTTGAGAACCAATACACCCGTCTCAGGCACACCGAGCCCAGGAGTGCAACAGTAGCGACATGTTCAATGGCAGAGTGAGCTCCCGATGGGTCCGGGCCAGAACCAGCATTTCCCACCGACAGCCTTGGATAGGGATACGGGGCGCCACGACCACATAGCACACCTGGGCAGCACCAATTCCAAAAAAACTTTATTGTTTCAAGTGGCAAAATGTTATTGGTCTCTATGGGGCACCTGGCAGGGCAGAGGGAGACCTGGGGCGGGGCCGAGTTCCATCCATTACAAAATCAAAGGCTTTTATAAAAAATGTTATAAATTGGTATCAAAACAAAACCCAAGGGAGGCTGGAGGAGGAAGCAGGAAGGGAAGATACACGGAGGGAGGACCAGAACCTCGGTCCACTCACGACGGAATCCAGGCCGAGAGGGAAGGTGTGGAGGGCAGTTGGGAAGGTGATACAAAGTGCATAAATGTGCCTCCCCAGATGCTCCTCAGACAGAGGCGGAGGGGGACGGAGGTGACAGCCTGGGACACGGGGGGAGAAGGGACTCCAGCCATCTCCTCGCAGGGACCCCACGGGAACGGGCATTGCTTGGGACTGCCAGATGGAAGGACCTGCAGCGGGAGGGAAGAGCAGAGCTCATGGAGCCGACCGCGGCGGGGAGAGAAGATGCTTCGGCTTCCGTCCCTGCCCATCGAGCTCTCCCCACACAGCCTCGTTGTAAGGAGCGTCCCAGACCAGAAGGGCTGGGGAGCACACTCAGCCACAGGGCCCGGGCACCCCCCTTGGCCCAGGGAGGAAGGCTAGGACAGAAGCCCTCCTCATCCATCAAAGGCCAGATGACAACACTCTGTTCTATGGGCAACACTGAGGGGAGGCCAGGGGACAGCCCCTCTCCCCTGCCCCCCCAGTCTCTGGAACTCGGTTCCATCTGCCAGTTTTCAGCCTGGCGGAGAAAGGGGAATGGAGAGCAAAGAGGAACGTCCCGCATCCTCCAGGGCATTCACTGATCACCCCTGAACCCCATTCCCTAACCCCAGCCGGGCCTGAGCCCAGGGAGCTGCCCTCACCTCAGTGACTTCTCAGACCTTCTTCTTCTTCAGCTTCAGGGCTTGTAGCCAACTGGGCGATGATCCTTCTGACCTAGAAGGCAGAGGGCAAAGGTCACAAAGCAACCTGAGGAAAGCTGAACAGAACGAGAGGCAGGAGTCGATAACCCCCACCCCAATCAGAAGAGGCAGCCCGGGGCCTGGCTGCAGAGACGGGAACTCCGCCAGCCACTTAATACAGTTAATCTGGGGCACGTGGACCACCTCCCAGGGCTTCGGTTTTCCTCTGCATAAGAGCAGGGTTAGTCAAGGTCCGGTCACCCACCCTGAGGATTTCTCTGGCTTCGGAGGTAAGGCGAGGGGCTTCCCCAGCCCCGGGACCTTGCAGGACTTGGAGCGCTGGAACGCAGACTCCTTCTGACTCGACTTGCTGTCCACCAGCTCCCCCTCCTCAGCCGAACGGTTCCGGGGGCGCAGCTTGGCCTGAGAGACAAGCCCGGTGCAAACAGATGTCAGCGGGGCAGGCAAAAGCGCTGAGAGAAGGGCAGGCAGGCCCCACAGCCCGGCTCAGACCCCTCTGCTGTCCTTTTCCCCCGATGGGTGGGAAGTCACTTAACGATAAACTTCTCTGAGTTGAGATACTGCTGAGTTCAGGCTAACGCCGCTGGACAAAGCCAGGGGTGACGTCCAGCTTTTGCTCTTTCGCACCAACTCTGATGCATGTCTCAAAGCTAAAAGCAGCCGAAACCGGTTTGGCTCAATGGATAGAGCGTCGGCTTGGGGACTGAAAGGTCCCGGGTTCAAGGGCATGTACCTTGGTTTCGGGCACATCCCCAGTAGGGGGTGTGCAAGAGGCAGCTGATCGATGACTCTCTCTCATTGATGTTTCTAACTCTCTATCTCTCTCCCTTCCTTTCTGTACAAAATCAATAAAATATATATTAAAAAAAAAAAAAAAAAGCTAAAAGCAAATGCTACCAGAGGCCTTTCCAATCCACCCTCATACCTCACGGCACCCCACGGTGATCACCTCCCTCTTCGAACAGGCCCAGCCCTTATCTGCACCTCCCCGAGACCCCTCCCTGTGACCCCTCAATTTCTCCGTCCACCAGAACTACCGACATGGCTGTGTCCCCCACTACCCCACGAGGTTCCTCCGTCCAGCACACTTCACACACGGCGAGCTCGGGGTGAGGCAGGGCCCTCCACGGAGAGCAGGATGAGCGGAGAAATGGGAAAGGGATGGGGAATGAATGGATGATGGGGAAAAGAAAGGCTGCATGCAAGGGGCCAGCCAGCGGGATGTCGGCAGAGTCGCTGGACGGTACCTTCAGGGCTGACGGGCTCAGGCCAGGGAAGAGGTTGACTTTCAGCCCCTTGGTGCCCAAGGACATCCGCGTCTTGCGGTTCTGAGGCTCCTCCACCACCTCCTCGTCCGAAGACGGCACCCGGGAAACTCGTGGCTCTGCAAGGGCCCCGGGAGTGCTCAGCGGAGAGCGACCCCGGGCCCCCACCACCCGGCTCACCCCCACGTCGACCCAGACATCAAGGAACTCACTGGCCATACCCGTAGAGTCCTGGAACAGGCGTGCATCCGAGTCCGCCACCTCGGACAGGCCCAGGGTACCGCCGGGCCGGATGGCCGGGGCCCGGTGCCCACGCTTGCGCCCCAGGCTGGCACGGCTTCGATACACGGCGCTGTCGAGGACCTCGGTGTCCTGCTCGGGACAACGGCAACGTCATTGCCATCGGCAACACCACTGCCATCGCCGCCCCGTGGTCCTGCCCTCTCCCACATGAGCCCTCCAAAGGCAGTCGCTGGGAGCAGATCCCTGTTCATGACTCACCCCCCACCCTCTCTGCCTCCTGATTGAGACAGCTCAGGGCTCTGAGCCACTGAAGGAGCCCCAGGGACCAGGCTCTGAGCTCCACCACCTCCCCCCCAACCCTTCCCAATAGCCCACCCACTGCCCTGGGCTCACCCTCCACTGACCTCAATGAAGGAGAAGTCCTGGCTGGGCGAGCTGGGGGGACGGCCTTGGGAGGCTCGCCGAGGGGGGTGCATCGGACCCTGCTCGCCCAGCCCGGGCCCGGCGGGGCCCCAGCTGCCGTCCACCTCGTCTGTCCGGCTGGCTTCGCCATCGGGCTGGGGCCTCCAGGAGGGCAGACGGTCCCTGCCGGGCTCCAGGGGCTCCCCTCGATCGGCACCTGCCGTGGTCCCTTCCTCTTCCAACAGGGTCCTCAGGCCCGAGGCGGACGCTGCCGACTCCCTCCGGGCCGCGGCCCTGGAGCTGCTGACGGCCAGCATCTCCTCCAGCAGGCCCTGGGCGGCGGAGGGGGGCGAGCGGGCCAGGCCGCCGCTGCTGGGGCTGCGAAGGAGCCGGACCGGAGAGCAAGGTCACCGTGCAGCCACATCGCCCTCCCTCAAATCCCCTTCACACGCTCTGTGTCCCCCCGCACCCCCGCCCCCGAAGGGCACGGGCAGGACCACACACCACACACCACACAGACAGAAGGGGTGAGCTGGGCCAGCCTGGCAGGTTCAGATCCGGGGTCCTCCACTTAAGGGACTTTGGGCGAGTCCCTTCGCCTACAAACGCTTCTAACTTTATCGTATCGTTGGGGGGATGAAATGAGAACCTGGGGCACGAGTTCACCGCCTGGCACTCAGCCTGTGCCCGATGAACAGCGGCTACTGCTACCACTGCCATCCATGTGGTCGGAGCTGTCCGAGCGGCCCTCCCAGGGCACCTGCTTGGGCGCACACTCGCCTTGGGATGAGCTGAGCAGCCTCTTCTGTGCCCCTGCCCGTGTCACCCCTCCCTGTGCCCGTCTCACAGAGCATGCCAGGCCCTGTTCCCTTGCCCACCACAGGGAAAGCTTCCCCCACCACCCCTCCACTCACTCTCCCTGCAGCTTAATTCCTCTGCGCCGCCGAAGCTGGCCTGCTCCCCTCCCCCAGCCTCCACCCTTCCTCGGCCCTGCAAGCCCAGAGCTCCCCCGGGCCGGCCCCTGCCTCCGAGGCTGAGGCTTTGTCCCCACTGCCAGGCTGTGAGCAACGCAAGGGCAAAGATGAGGCCCCTCTTGCCTTTGTTCCCCCCGCCTCGGGCCTGGCCAGGAGCAGAACTAAGCAAATGTTTGCTGAGTGCAGGGGAAGCGTGCCTCTCAATGTAGCTTACGTGTCTTCTGCCTGTTGCTCCCTCAAAACACAGCACAAACACATATGCATAGCACATGTGCACTCACCACCTCACACAGGAGCTCGTGTGTTGTCCAGATGCCACACACCCCCCCATACACACACACATACACAGACACCCGGACCCACTCACAAGCACACCCCAGGCAGGACGGTGTGCATGTTGTCACTCCTGCCAGCAGAACCACACCAACATGCACACGCACGCACTCACACCATGCGCACGCACACACTACCACCGTGCACAGGCGTGTCAAATTCCTGCCAGGCCTGGAATTCCCCATGGATGGGAGGGGTGGAGAGCGAGGCAGGTGATTCAGTATCAAGAACGGAGCGGGAGGGCTGGAAAGGACATGTGTCCGTCTGTCCTTCCACAAGCTGCCGACAGATGGAAATTAAAGCGGTCTGGCGGGGAGGGAGGCGGAGGAGGCCGCCGCAGAAGTGCAGCAGCCTGGATGGGGGCCAGAGCCAGCTCACCCTGCTGCTTCAAACCAGGAGGCTGGGGTAGGAGGGGGTGGCAACAGCACCGGTCCCAGCCTGAGGAGGCCCTGCCCCAAGCTCGCGGGGTAGGGCAGAGAGCAGGCTGAGGAAGAGCTGAGGGGATGTGACGCAGTGATGGGTGGATGGAAAGAACCACGGGCAGCCCTGGCTGGTGTGGCTCAGTTGGTTGGGCGTCGTCCTGTGCACTGAAAGGTTGCTAGTTCAATTCCTGGTCAGGGCATCCGCCTGGGTTGCGGGCTCGATCCCTGGGAGGCAGCCAATAGATGTTTTGCTCTCATATTGAAGTTTCTCTCTTTTTCCTTTCCTCTCTAAAAACCAATCATTAAAAAAAAGAAAGAAAGAAAGAAAGAAAGAAAGAAAGAAAGAAAGAAAGAAAGAAAGAAAGAAATGAAAAACCTACATCCAGAGGGAGACCTGGCCCCACACCCAGCGGGCAGAGGGCAGCCCTGGGGGAGGCCATGGGGGGGGGGGGGGCGCGCGCTGGGGAACGCAGTGGGACCATCCCTGCCGGCCTGTCCGAACCCCAGAGAAGGCGGTGTGGCTGGCACAAGGACCTGTCTCTTCCTCTCCAGAGAAGCTTCCTTCCTCTGGAGCACCCAGGACACCTACACCTGAGCCCCTTCCTGGCAGGAAATGGAGACAGGCTGTGCCGAGCACTGCCGCTCCGGGGCACACTTGGGTCCCCTCCCCTGCTATGCCTGTGGCCGTGGCAATGTTACCGACCTGCTCTGAGCCTCGGTGTCTCCGTCTGTAAAATGGGGACAACAGAGAAACCTAGGCTTTTCTGGGTTTGTTGGCAGAAATGTGCACCCAGCACATAGCTAACATGTGGTAACCTTTTAGGATAAGCATCTTCGTCCTCAACACAGGCTCCTGGTCTCCGAACTTGGCTTATCTTTGCCCCAGCGGGATTCTGAGTCTCCTGAGGGCTGGACCCACCCGCATGCACTCCCGGTGCGATCCCGGGAATGGTATGCAGTAGATCTGGAAAAAGCAGCTTCCAGTGTTTTAGGCTCCAAGACTCTGAGGGGGTCAGGGCGTGAGCTGGAATGATGTGTCTAAAGGGGAAGCAGCTGGTCTGAACCCAGAGCCAGGAAGAGTATGCAGAGAGGTGACCCCGAGCTGGGGCCCAAGGAAACATGAAGGAGCACACCACACTGCCTCCCTGGGCCTCGGTTTACCCATCCATGGAGTGAGTGACCTCTGAGGCTTCTCTCAGATTCTAAGAGCCCAAAATTAAGTGCAGGTTTCCACAGGCTCAGGGGGAGGGGCAGGAGATGGCCAGGAGGCCAGAGAGGGGAGGGGGCAACGCACCAGGTCTTGAGGGACCCAGGAGCGCCACTCCTCCCTCACCACCACCCCCACCCCCAGGACAAGGTGGCCCTGGATACAGAGGAGGCTCCGAGCAGTCCCAACCGTCTGCCCACCCCCACCCCCACCCCCACCCTGACACCGGTCTTTTCATGTCAGTTTGCTAGGCAGCATCCCAGCCAATACTGCTGTGGGGGAACCTTTGTCCCACACGGGAATGGTGACAAAAATGTCCCCACGGCCTCACTTTACGGACACATCCATCCAAATCTGCAAAGCAGGTACAGCTACAGGTAGCAAGCACTTTGCCGGTGCTTGACACGTGCCAGACAGATCTACCCCTTCCCACACGTGAACGCCAACACCCGGCGAGTCCCGGGAGCCCATCACTCCCACTCCACAGCCGAGGCATCGGAGGCGCCGAGAAGAACTCGCCCAAGGTCACGGAGACGTAACGGAATCCAGGCCCACACCTGGCGGAGGGGCCCAAGGACTGCGCTCAACTACCTGCAAGGACTTCTCATCACCATGGGAACCTCCACTTTTTCCATTGAAGAGTAACCTTCCAGAGCGTAGAATTTCTCTACACCAGCTGCTCAGAGCTCAAGAGGCCCTTGGATACTACTGAAGTTTGGGAAACATTGTGTTAGAACATTCTTTTTCACCTCATGGCATACGTAAACTAATTAC
Organism: Pipistrellus hanaki; assembly: GCF_964339955.1. NCBI lineage: Eukaryota > Metazoa > Chordata > Mammalia > Chiroptera > Vespertilionidae > Pipistrellus > Pipistrellus hanaki. The sequence goes on along the minus strand of NC_140511.1, from coordinate 64,859,062 downwards.
TAAAATTTGGCAGCACACTGGAAATATATTTTTTTGCCAAAAAATAAAAAATTTTTTAAAAAGGTGTAGCCCTGGCCAGTGTTGCCCGGTGGTTAGAGAATCAGTCTGAGCACTAAAGGGTTTCGGTTTCAATTCCCAGTTAAGGGTGTGTACCTACCTGGGTTGCAGGGCCAATCCCCAAGGCAGCTGGCGTACATGTGGAAGGCAATCTATGTGTCTCTCACACATAGATGTCACTCTCTCTCTCTCTCTCTCTCTCTCTCTCTCTTTCTCTCTGGAAGGCAATCTATGTGTCTCTCACACATAGATGTTTCTCTCTCTCTCTCTCTCTCTCTCTCTCTCTCTCTCTCTCTCCCCTCCCCTCCCCTCCCTCTCTCTCTTCTACTCTTAAAAAAAAAGAAAAAGAAACAACAACAATGGAAAAAAATATCCTTGGGTGAGGATTAAAAAAACACACACACACAAAACAGGTCTAATGTTGATTCCTTCACACTGGTCGGCTATTGCTGTGTTGGCTATTGTCACTTTTTATCTGACAATCTGAAGGGAAAGAGGTCAGTGCCCCTAAAAAGTCAGGCATTGCACGCTTTAAAAATTCCTGCGGTGAAAATGGCCGCTGGAGAAAGGTAAACATGTTTCCGCCTCCTTCGGCGCTCAGGCTTTGGCGGTTGGAACTTGCTAACACACATGCACTCTATGGCTCCGGGTGGCCACAGCGCACCCAGCATTTCCCAAACTTGGAGCAGCCGCCCATCGTGACGGAGACCAAAGCTCAGACAGCGGAGGGCTCCCTGCTTCTCTGCCACTCACCTCCTGGTCCCCAGCCCAGTGCCCTCCCCAGCTTCCTCCCAGCCAGCCTCTCCCTCCATCCCCAACAAAGGGGGAGATATTCCCTTTCCCTTCTTAAGAGCCACCCAACGGGAGGGGAAAGGTGGAGGGGGGGGGCCCCACTGCTGCGCAGCCTGAGCCCTGACCTAAGCGGCTGCTCCTGACAGCATTCAGAGACGTAGGAAAGACACACTCTGACTCTGTGACCTTAACACCGCCCTTCTCCTGCGAACCGGAGGGGTAAATCCCTCCTGCTCCACCTGCAGCTGTGAGGACCAATGAGGTCAGGTGAGCAGCGGGGCCCTGGGGGGCTGCAGAGTCCTGAGTCCCCCGAAAAGCAATCGGAGCAGCCACCGGCGCCCACATGCTGCCGGCAGCAGGAATGTTGAGGCTTCCTGAGCCCCACGGCAGACAGAGAGGCTCAGAGATGTCCAGGACCCAGGAGCCCCATCCCTGCAGCCTTCACCTCCTCCTCACCTCCTCCATCTCCCTCTACAGCCTCAGCCCCCTGGGCATCAGCCTGGCCCCACACTCTGTCCTTTCCTCTCCCCCTCCTCCTCCTCCTCAGTCCCTGATGCCTTCCCAACCCCTCCAACACCTCCCCATTCCCTCCCTCCAGACCCTTCCTCCTGGTCCCTCCTGCCCCCCTCCCACTACCATCAGCCCCACACCTCCCTTCCCTTCCTACCATGGCTGGTGAGCAGCTCCAGGGTTGGGAAAGGTCAAACACTCTACTCCATCAAGACAATGAAACCAAATCTCAGTAGATGGAAATGTTAACAAAGAGATGCCATGTATTGAGGGGGGGAACTAGGGGAGGGCGGAGGGGGAGGAGAGACCTGGATAGAAGGTGACGAGAGTAGCCAAAGAACATGTATGCACAGCCCATGGACACAAACAATAGAGTGGTGAAGGCCAAGGGAGGGGTGGCGAGCTGGGTGGAGCTGGGCAAAGGCAGGGAGAAGGGGGGACATCTGAAACAGTGCCAATGGGATCACTGACAAGGAGATGCAATGCCTTTCTGCACTCTTTCCGGATGGGAAATCACCTCAGTTGGCTTTAGCACCTAAAAGTTCCCGAGACAGACAAAACTACCTGGCTCACAAAACTACCAACGTGTTCCCAGACAAAGTTCTTTTTCAGCCACTCTGCAGGGAGGCCAAGGTCATGCGGCCGCGAGTCAGGTCCCAGTGTCCTTTGGGTTCTTAAATTATTGCTTCTTCTGGGCAGACAAGAAGCACCACGTTCCTAACCTCCTGAGAGACAATGTGCCACTGTCTACTCCACTTCCGACGTGGAGTGGCCAAGGCCAAGAAGACAGAGTGGTCCCTGGCCCAGGAGCTCCTGTGGCTTAGAGCCGAGCGGCCTGGGGAACAGCCACTGTGCTCAGTGGGAGCCTCCGAGGTGGGACATGTACCATCTCCCCCAGCGGTCACAACATGAGGTCACCAAAGCCTAAAACGTGGGCTGCAAAAGCAGTAACACCTCCGACATCACCGTCACCATTCAGACAGGCTGCAACTTCCCAGGCATCCGGCACACCTCTCCTCGCACACCGGGATGGTGGCGGTGCACCCTTACCTGGCTCTGAAGCCGGGGGCTTCTCCCATCTCCATCCCGGGGTCTTCAGAGCAGGTCTCCAACGAGAGCGAGGAGTCATCTTCGCCCTGGGTCTCTGGTCCGCTCATCTCGCCAACCCCCAGCTCCCTGGCCTCTGTGGGCTCTGGGTCTCTGGCCTCCTGGCCAGGGCACAAGACAGCAGTGTCCCTGAGGCCTAGCTCTGGGCACTGGCTGACTTCTCCCACCCCGCGCTCCCTGGCTTCACTCGGAGTCCCGGACACCTCCACGTCCCGCAGCCCCAAGTCCTGGGTCCAGTCCATCTGCCCCACTCCGCATCCCCGTGGCTCCCGAGAGCCTCCAGGCTCCAGGTCGCACGGCACCTCCAGGTTCCTCAGGCCCAGACTGTCGCCCCAGTCCACCTGGCCCACCCCCAGCTCCCTGGAGCTGCTCTCTGGCCCCACGGCCATGTTCCTGAGGCCCAGGTCCGGTGTCCAGCTGGCCTGCCCCACGCCACGCTCCCTGGATTTAAGAAAGTCTCCGGCCTCCACGCCTGACCAGTTGGTCTGCCCCACGCCGCTCTCTCTGGCCTGGCTGTGGCCTTCCGCCTCCCCCACCCCGGCCAAATCTCGGCCCCTCACCCCGACATCCGGAGTCCAGTCCTTCTCCCCAACGCCCATCTCCCCGGGCTCCTCGGAGCCCCCGGCCTCCAAATGGCCAGCCAGGTCCGCATCTCTCAGCCGCAGGCTGTCCGACCAGCCCGTCTGTCCCACCGCATCCTCCCTGGCCTCGCTCGAGACGCCAGAGCCCACGCAACTGGACACGTCCAGGTTCCTGAGGCCCAGCTGGTCGGTCCAGTCCACGGACCCGGCCGAGGTCGTCTTCTCCGGAGACGCAAAGTGGCCGCCTCCCACCGGGCCGGAAGGACTCGGGCCAGCACCGCCCACCCGGTCATGGCCAATGATCCCAAAGTGATGGCTCCGCTCGGTAGCCTCCAGGCAGAAGTCGCCGCTCCAGTCAGGCCGCCCCAGGCTGAAGGCCGCCTCTGGCTGGGAGACCGCACCTAGGCTGAAGTCGCCGGCCCAGCCTCGCTGCCCCGCTTCCCTGTCTTCCGGGCCGGCGTCGCCCGGGCTCTGGTCCCCTGCCTGCCGTCTCCTGTGCAGCCCTCCGACCTCCTGGCTGGCACCGCTGTCCTGCCAGCTACTCTGGGCTCTCGGTCCCAGGGCTCCGTCCTGGTTCTGGGGGGTGCCGGGGCTGTACAAGCCCCCCAACTCTCTCTCCTCTGGCTGGCCTGCGTCCCCGCTGGCCTGGCCCGGGCCATCTCCTCCGCTCAGGGTCTTCTCAAACTCCTCGTCCTGCTGTTGGGCTTCCTCGGGACCGAACGAGGTGCCCAGGGCCCTCACCCCGAAGCCTCGGTCCTGGGGGCCGAGGGCCGTGGCGCTGCCTCGGCTGCTGTAGTCCCTCATCCAGGCGCTCTTCCCGAAATCCAGGTCCGGCTGCTCGGCGCCCTGGCTGCCGAAGATGCCACGCGAGGCCGCCTCTCTCTTCCCAAACTCCTGGTCCTGCTCGTCGGCATCCTGGCTGCTGTACTTGCCCAGGGGGTCCCTCTTCCTCTCTTCCTCCGCTTCCTGGCTGGCATAAGCCCCCAAAGAATCCCTCTTCCCAAACTCCCAGTCCTGGAGGCCCACGTCCTGGCTGCTGTAAGAGCCTGGCAGCACATCTCTCTTCCCGAATTCCTGGTCCTGGAGTTCCACATCCCGGCTGGAGTACGCGCCCTGGGAGTCCCTCTTTCCGAACTCCCAGTCCCGGGCATCCGGCTCCGGGCTCTGCTGGGTGCCGAGCGGGGCTGGTTTTCCGATCACCCGGTCCTGGGCTGGGAGGCCCCCGCGCCCCTGCGGGCTGCCGACCTCCGCCTCCTCGTGGGCCCCCGCCTCCCCGTGGCCGACGAGGCCACAGCGGCCGGACCACTCCCTGGCGCGCCCTTCCCCTGCTCCTTGCCCGCTCTTGCTGGGCCAGCTCCGCTCTCCAAGGCCTGCGTCCCCTCGAGGGCTCGCACCCCTGAGGCCATAGTCCTGAGAAGCGTCTTGGGACCAGCTGGAAGGGCTAAAACTGCTGGACTGTGCATCTGCGGCAATCCCAAATTCGCTCTGCAGATCCTTCTGGGCCCAGCCGAGGAGTCCCTGGGAACCAGAAGAGAGAAACAAAGGAACAATGCTGAGTGTCCGTCCAGCATGGGAGTTGGCACCGTCTGGGGCCCGGGCGAGGGCACCACACTTTGGCAGCAAAAGAGCCTGGGTTTGTATCCCAGCTGTGTGGCCTTGAGCAAATCACTTAACCACTCTGGGCCTCATGGGCTCGTCCTTAAACAGAGATAACTCCTACTTGCATGGGTGGTTAGGGAGGGTTAAACAAGACTATGTAAGCCAAGTCCTCAGCATAGCACTGGCTCGCAAAGAGCACTCTGCAATGGGTACTCAACCGATGACCCTAAGGTCATGTTTGCAGCCCTTGGGCAACACTTGGCAGCAATTGGCACCGGCCAGGAGAGAGGCAGCCTGGCCTGGCGGGGTCTTCACAGGACACCACTCAAAGCCCCTTCCTTCGCAACCTCCTTTCCACTGCACGATTCCACCACCACCCCGGCCCGTCTAGTCCCAGGCGTGCCCAGCCCTCCCTCCCTAAGGAAAGCACCCACTGCCCACCCCTCCCCCCAGGAAGACCTCCCAGCCAGCCCTCACCCCTGACCCCGGGGGGAGACGGGAGGGACAGCCTCTGACACAGGCAAAAACCCAGCCAGGGCTCCACACCCGAACTCCCTGACTCACTCCTGAGGGCGGGGGAGCCCTGGCCTCAGGGCTGTGCAGCCGGCCGGCCTCATCCCGCAGGGCCGCGTTGGCCAACAGCCTCTCCAGGACAGACATGCTGTGCTCCCCATCCCCAGGCTGGGCCATGGCCCCTGCCCCCAGCACCCACCCCGGGCAGCTGGGTAGGCAGGGCTGGGCCGCTCCCCTTCGCCAGGACCTGTCGGCTGCTGCCTCCGGCTCTGGCTCTGGGCTCACCCTGGCCCTACTCCCTCTAAAAGCAGCTGCAGCTCTGGCTGGCCCCGCCCAGAAGCCCGTTGAGTCACCCACATCCCGGGACAGACACACCTACCGCAGGAACGAGCTGGGTCTTAACTCCTTCCTGCTCCTCCTCTTCCACCACCTCCCTCAAAAGGCCCCCTGGCTCCTCCTTTCTTGCAGTCCCGCCCCTAACAGCCCAGGCTGGGCTAAAAAAAATACATTTCAAAAGCCACCTGGACCCCAGCCTTTAAAAATGAGAGGAAGTGTGGGAGGAGAAAGGGCACTGGCTCGCCAGCTATGGACCTCAGCTGCCAGTCTACAAGGCGGGTCTTGAGCTCAATGGCAATCACTGTGAGCCCAACCAAGGGGTCTCTGCGAATTCAAAGGAGAGAGAGAGAGAGAAACAAACTCACGACATACTGAGAACTCATGAAGAGCCAGGTGCTACTGTCTATACTTCATAGGTATCATAGCTCCTTTAGTCTTTACAAGGACCCTACTGGGTAGAGTTCATGACTGTTATTCCCATATTTCAGCTGCACACACTGAGACACAGGCAGGACAAGTAACTCGCTCAAGGTCACACCTGGGCAAATAACAGCCGGAGATGAACCCAGGCCATCAGGTTCCAGCACCCACGCTCTACGTGGCCACGCTCGGGAGCCTTTCACAATACGAGTCCTAATAAAGGCCTGAACACCCTGTATGTGCCAAGCACGGAGCGTGTGGCGCATATCACTTTACCTGCAGTACAACCCTAACGTTATTATGAAAGGACGCTGACATTTAGAGGTTAGGGCACATTCCCAAAGCCACTCAGCTAGTGGATGCTGGAACCGGTACAAGCTCTAAACTCTTAAGCACCATCCACAGCCCCTGCCCCTTTGCCAGGCTGCACAGCTGTGAGGGGCACCTCCGTAGGTGCCTTGCTCAGCGCTGTACCCCAGGCTCTAGAGTCTAGACAAATAAAGTCCACTGAGAAAGAGCGAAGCCCTGAAGCCCTGGCTTCCATCCCGAGGCCCCCGGCTTCCCCGTGCCCGTCCTCACCTCAGAGCAGGCACTTGGGGTCTGTGTGTCCTTCAGCTCAGGTCCGGCTCCCCGCCGCGCACTGCCGGCACTGGGGGGCGGCGAAGCCAGGAGGTCATCCAGCCAGCGGGAGCTGCTTTCAGGACCCGCAGGCTCGGGGGACGCCCTGCAGGGCTCCTGGGCCTCGGTCCTGGGTTGGGTGGTCTCGGCCCGGGCCAGGGTCACAGCCTCCTCCTCAGCAGGCAGTGCCTTCCCAGGGTCAGGGGTGTCGGCAAAGAGGACACAGGGCTGGTCAGGGGGTGCTGGCTGCCGCTGCCCCAGGACCGGCTCCAGGACGGACAGGGCGGCCTCCCTGGTGGCCGGGGGGAGCGGGGACTCTTGTCCGGCCAGGGGCTCCCGCTCCTCACACCTCTCCTCTGCCTGTAGCAGGCCTGCTTCAGGTGGGCCTCCCGTGGTTGGCAGAGGCTTGGTGGGATCGGCTGGGGACGGAGGCTGACTCTCCCCACCACCCTTTTCTTGGCTTGGGGAGCTGCCCGCATCATCTGCCTGAGCCCAAGAACCAGGCCTTCCTGGTGCCTCTGGGGCTGACCAGACCCCTCGGCCCTGCTGGAGCACTCCCTCTCCGCCGGATGCAGCCAAGCCGCCAGCCTCTGTGGCCCCAGCCTCCGTGGCCACAGCCTCAGCCTCCGCAGCCGCAGCCTCCGCAGCCGCAGCCTCAGCCTCTGCGGCCTCACTGGCTTCAGTGATGGGGGAGGGGGGCGGGGAGTCCAGCCGCCACACCCCGAGACCCGAAGGCCGGGTGGGGAAGGTCCATTCAAAGGACTGGGACAAGCTCCAGTTGGACTCCGTCCCACACCCAAAGGGACGGTCCAGGGCCGACTGGCCCCCCTGGTTCTGGAGCAGGTCCGCCAGCGAGCCGCCCAGCTTCTGGTCCTGGTCAGGCAGCCGGAGCACGCCTTCGGAAAACCGGCGCTGGCCCATGCCGGCTGGGCGGAGCCCCGCGCCGCCCCCGGCCACCTCCTCGCCGGATGGCAACGTCCGATCGGGATCCAGCAGCTCGCCCCCCTCCATCGGGGGCCGGGGAGAGGCGGCTGGAAGCTGCTCTGGGCTGTGGCTCCCCGAGACCTTTTCCACGGGAGGGCTACTGGGTCTGGGGGCATCTGGGGCCCCCAAAGCGGGGAGCCCTGGGCTAGGGGCCTGGCAGGTGCCCTCATCTGGCAGGACCACAACTGGGGAGGCTGGAGTCGCAGGGAGGCGGGGAGAAGGCCCGGAGGAGGAGGCGGCGGGACTCGGGGCCTCTGGAGGATGAGAGTGGCGAGGAGAGGTCTGGCAGGGGGAGTGAGGTTGGGGAGACCCAGGGGCCAGGCCTGAGACTTCGGCAGGAAGGCCTGGGCTGGTGAACCCTCCATTCTCTGCGGAGGGGCCTGGACTTGAGGGGACCCGGGGCTTGGAAACCTGCAAGAGAAAGGTTGAGAGCCCTCACTCATCTTCTGGCAGGTGGAGGAGACCCCTGCCAACCCCACAGGGATAACAGGTCAGCTGCTTCCTCACCTCTCACCCCACAGACGGGTGCAGAAAACTGGGAGCCTCTCAGCACAGCTGGGAAAGGCCCCATGTACGAGGACTTCTTAAGGTTCTCAGCCCCCTCCTTTAGACCCTCGCTCTCCCCAGAAAACACAGAGCCCTATTCACACAGTATGACCCACACTTCCAGGGGGTTCAAACACTCCCACCCGCCTATCCCAAAGCTCACCGGAGGGCCCCCTGAGCCCATGGCTCACGGTCAAGAACTCCGGCTTCATAAAGGGAGAAGGAAATTGGGAAATCTGACCATCGGGCATGCGGGGATTCTGCTTCAGAGCGGGACCCTGAGCCCAGCCCAGCTCCCAGGAGCAGCCCACCCTGCTCGGTGCACCCCCAGGTCCCAGCGCTGCCCACGGAAGCAGGCAGGCCTCGGGCTGCAGGCACGGAGTCACCTGACTTCTCTGAGCCTCAGCTTCCCCTTCTGCCCATCAGGGCTGGTGACCACCATGTGCCCCTCACAGATTTAGGAGTAAATAAGATTCGTGCACGTGGCCTCTCAGGACAGGCCTTCTAAAGAATGGATGCTGTGGGATGATGCGGACAATGCTTTCAAACTTCACGCTCCCTCTGCTCCCGTCCTCTCGCAGCTGCCGACCCCCTGAGAACACAGAGGCGGGCGTCTCGCGCCCACACCCTGCTACCTGCCGGGATCCCAGAGAGGGAACTGTCCTTGCTCAGGGCTACGGCCAACTCCTCCCCTCTCCCGAGTCACTGATTTTTCCTCCTCTCCTGGATCATTTCCAACAGCACAAACTGCTCTCATTGCTTTCACCCTAAAGAAGAAAAACACTCTTGCCCTCACCTCTCTCTCTAGCTACCGCTCGCTTTCCTGAACACCTTGTCTATATTGTACTGTAGCCCCACACAGGCTGCTTCCTGCGCCTGCCACCTAACTGCTCTGGCCGAGGTCACGATGTTTCCCTGTAGCCAAGTCCCATTCTCAGGGCACCTTCCTTGACCCGCGAGCAGCATTTGCGGGCTGACCCACCCTCCTCCCTCCTCCCTCTTCCCTCCCGCCTCCTTTCTCCTCCTCCCATCATGAAAGCTGGCTTCCTACAGCCTCCAGGACTCCACTCTCGCCAGCTTTCCTCCCACCTGTCTGCTGTTCCATCCTCTCCCTCAGCTGGGCAGGGCTGGGCTGGGCCTCAGTCCTCTTCCCTCCAGAGGCTCACCCACTACCCTGGTAATCTCAGCTGGTCTGAACTACGAGTCCCTGGAGCTCCAGACTCAAATAGCCCACTGCCCAGTCGACATTTCCAAGTGGATGTCTAAAAGACATCTCAAACCCAACTAATCCAGAAGCAAACGCCTCCCATCTCCTCCCATCCCGCTTCACCCTTCAAGTCCCCTCTCACGAAATGGTAACCTGGTCCTTCCGGTTGCTAAGGCCAGAAGCCATGGCGCCATCCTTGACTCCGTGTGCACGCTCCCTCTATCTGCCGTCAATCTATCTGCAAACTCTGCCCAAACTGACCTTCAAATTCCGCCCCACGTAACCACTTCCCCCCCATTGCACCACAGGCTACCTCCAGGGTCCGTCACCTCACCCCTGGACTACTCACACAGCCCCCGGCGGGCCCTGCTGCTGCTCTGAGCTCCCTGCAGCCCAGAGCGCATGGTGCCTCTTTACAACTCTCCTCCAAGCCCCTCACTCCAGCCAAGGTCCGCCCAGTGGCCTGTTCATCACCGCGCGATCAGTCATCACCTCTCAATCCTCACCACCACCCCGCTGCTCCCCTCTCCCTGCGACCCCGACAGCCTGGCCTGCTTGCCAGGAAGGTACCGAGTCCTTCCAGGAAAGCACTCGAGTCAGACATCTCAGGGCCTGCCTCAGCCCCTGGGTGAGTTACTTCACCTCGGGAGCCTCTCCTACGTGACTAACAGGGCGCACTAGCTGCAGTGATCCCAAGGATAAAGCTCGTCAGCGTCCCTGGCCCGTGCCCAGCACACAGTAGGTGCGTGACCGATGGCAGTTACAATGGATAATTATTCCTTATAACGAACATCCTCCAGGCCTGGACCACACTTGATCGAGAGCACTGGCCTGGGAGTCAAGAAACCAGCCAGTCCCTGGACAAATTCCTTCCCCCATGACCCTCAGTACCCCCGTCAGAACCGGAAAGAGAGAGAGCAGATGATCTCAGGTGACCCTTCCAGCTTTAAAATGCTGTGAGTCCAAGTCATAGCGGAGGATAACTCACGTCGGTAGGTGGCTCAGAGCTGGCCGGCTGAGCCAGGTCCCCATTGAAGGCCCGGTCCAAAGTGGGGCTCCTGGGAGGGAGAAAGACAAGAGAGTGCAAGCACAGAATTAAGAAGCCCGTGACAGATGAATAAGGGGACAGGGCTATAGCAGCACCCAAAGTTAACCGCCCCAGGCTTGTCCTCCTGGGACCCCTGGGGACAGAGAAACTACCCAGTTTCCATGGAGAAAATGGCTCAGGAGATAGCGCCTGTTCCCTCCCTCTCTGCCCAGGGTTAAATTCCCCTCGTCCCTTCAGGAAACCCATCCCGGAAGCCCACACTCCCCAGTGATCCCTAGAAGGTAACCTCCTCCCCGCAGCCCCTACGGGGTTAATGTTCTCCTCCAGCCAGGGAGAGTACAGCTGGCCGGGCTGCCCTGCCAATACTTCTGGAAGGAGCGCAGGGGGAGGGAGAGCGGCAGAGTGATTTTCCAAGGCTGAAGTTGTTCCTCTGAAGCTCTGCTAGGAGCCAGGGAAGGGAGGGGAGGGGGCTGAATCCAGCCCGGGAGCCCTGGCCCTGGACCAAGAAGGGTTAATCCAGAGCCCTGCCCTCCAGGTACTTCCAGGTGAGAAAAGGGCAGGGCTGGAGGGCAGGGCTGGAGGGCAGGGTAGGGCAGAGGCCTTCAGCACTGGGCTCAGCCCAGACCACAGCAGCCCTGCCCTTCATGGGGACAGGAAGGGGAGGGGAGCCTCTGGGCCCAGGGGGCCAACAGTGCCTCAAGCAGGCTCTCCTGTCCTGGGGATGGCACTTGAGGATCCCTTGGCCTCTTCCTCCACGCCCCTGTGCCATCCACCCCAAGAGGCACCTCCTGGCCAGCCTTCTCTACACTGGCAGAGCTCTGGAGAGGTGTATTACCGGCCAACAGTCTCCAGCCCGGCCGTAATCTCTGCTCAGTGACACTAGCTGGCCTGGCATCAAGGTGTGTTCACGTCTTATCTCTCCCATCAGACTCCCGCGGGCAGACCGTGCCCGTCTCCTCGCACACCGGCACCCCGGGTGCGCCGCTCCGCACACAGTAGGAGCCGGCAGGTAAGAGCACGTGCTTTGGAAACAGACATGAATTCAGGCCCCAGCTCTGTCTTAGTTCCTGAGGAGCCATGGAAAGTCCCTTCTGAATCTGTTTCCTCATCTCTTAACATCAATATTCCTTTCCCTGAACAGAATGGCTGTGGATTACATGAGGCTAAGCTCAGCTCTTGGCATTAAAAAGAAACTTGCACCTTATGCATCTGAACTCTCCATAAATGCCCATCAACTCCGTGAAGAAAATTATAACTGTGAAGAGAATCTAGTCATAACACCGTCTGCCGGCGAGAGCTTTGTAACTGAGACCGGGGCCTGCCTGCACTCACAGCACACAGTGGACCCAACAGTGAAGGTCAGAGTCCCGGAGAGGGTACCACCTTCGTCCTAACAGAACGCAACCGCCTCCCGCCCCTCACCTCTCCTCGGGGGTCCGGCTGTGCTCCTCGGGGCGCTCTGCGGGAGACTTCGCAGGCCCCTCCTGGGACCGCTCCCTGGACAGGATCCCACCGTCCTCATCCGCAGGAGCAGCGGCCACGCCGTAGGTCCGGGGCCCGTATTTGGAGCTGCCGTCGTGGTTAAAGGTGAGGCGGGAGCCCCAGAGGCGGTCGGAGCTGGCGGGGACCTCCTTCCGTGGCTGCTCCATCTTGGCCAGGATCTCTTCCACCGTGGTGGCCGGGAAGCGCTCGGAGGCTGGACGGAAGGGGGCGGGGGCCCTCCGCACACCCCCTGGGGCAGCGCACCGAGCCGGGGGTGTCAGCGGAGGCACCTCTTCCTTCCCGGCCTCCTCCTTCCCGGCCTCCTGGGTGGCCTCTCCTCCCGCAGACGTCTCGGCCGGGGGTCTTGGTGCGAAGGGAAGGGGGCGCCTGCTGCCGCCGTAGGGCTGGGGTCCTGCCAGCATGTTCATCTTCCGGGCAGAAGGCAGCTCGGCCAGAGGACCCCGGGGTGGCCGCGGCCCAACAGACACCAGCAGGCTGGGCTTGGCAGGCAGGGCTGGCTTGGCAGGCAGGGCCCGGGGTTTGGGCTTGACAGGGGGTTTGGCCCGAGGGTCACCTGCCGAAAGGGAAAGGTTGGTTGGGGAGGCTGTCAGAAGAACCCTACTAGACTCAAAATGTTGACAACCTTCAAGACACAAGCCACATGTCACCTCTGCCATGAAGCCTTCCTTGATTTACCATACATATCCCAGAAGCACCTTTTGTCTCCAAATTCTCAAAATGTTTATTCAATCCCTCCTATAAGCTAAAGCTACTTAAGGGTCCAGCTGACACCTTAATTCTCCCTGTACCCTACTCTGTATCTAGCACATTCTTATTAAACGAATGAATGAATGAATGAGTAAATAAGCCAATAAATAAATGCTACCTACCCATAGGGAGAACTCAGCCCAATCTTTCTCCAATCTAGTCCTGTCCTCTTACGTGACACCCTATCAATCTACCATTCACAGCAAACCTTTCATCCCAGCTGAGCCTCCCAGCTCTGCCTCCTGGCTGTTCCTCCCCAGTACACACCCAGGCCACCTCCCCAGGTGTGTGATGAGGAATGCAAACTTACTATTGACCTAACCCACACAGAAGTAAGTCTGCTACAGGGAAAGAAAAACAAGATCAGGAAGCTACCTTCTATATAAGGCATTCCAAAGCCAAACAAAAGACGGGAACTACTCACTGCCAAGGCCCTCTCATCCACCCATTGGGCCAGGCCTAAAAAAAGGCATCTAGACAGGAGCCAGGAGGCCTGGGTTCAAATCCCTATAGGGTCACGTCACTTCTCACCTAGACCTCGGCCGCCTCCTCTCAAAACACTCGCTATACCAACATCATCTTTGAAGGTTAGCGTGTTCTTATCTGCTGTAGATCTAAGACCTCTCACTGTTCTAAAGGGTCTCGCCAGGAACTGAGGACCTCTCAAACTCATCCCGCACTCCTGCCTCCCACCTCAACAGAACCATCACAGCCCCCACCCCTTCCAATTCGGAATGGGAGCTCAGCCTCCAGCCCTCTCTGTCCTCCCAGCCACCCGGCTCCACCCGGCTCCACCCTGTACCCGTAGGCACCTACCTGGCTCAGAGCCAGCAGATACCAGCTCCTCCTCCATCTCCCGGGGAGGTGGGGAAGCCATGGCCGTGCCTTCCCTGAGAACAGACACTTTCATCACATTCGGCAGAACCTGCACAAGAATTGAAAAGCAGAGGGTGTGAGCCGGGGCAGCCAAAGGCCCAGGAAGCAAGAGCGAGGAGGAGAGAAGGTTGGGTGTCGGCAGTAGGCTTGGCCAAGGGAAGCCTGCTACTTCCAGCAGAGGCAGAGTGTGGGACAGGAAGAGGGAACTTCAGAGCAGGCCGGGAGGTCAAGGGAGGTCCCCAGCAGTGTATCCTCAACTCCTCCCACATCATTCTCCAACTCTGGTCTCCCAGCCCCAAAGTCCTGGAGCTTCAGGGAGCTACCTACCCTTCCCTCCCCTGCTGAGCGCTCCAAGACACCCCACTTACTGTTCCCAGGGCCCCCGTGGGGGGCAGCAGCCTGCTCCAGGTAGTATCTACCCAGGGCAGAGCGAGAGGGCAGACCAGAGTCTGAAGCCTCTTCGTGAAGATTCACGGGAGCCGGGGGGAAAAACCCGCTCCTCCCCAACCTGGGGCTCCACCCCACAGCCTGCCTTCCCTTTCCCGCTCACCCTCCTTCCCTCCCTCCCTCCCTCCCTCCTGCAGCTGGGAGTGGCTCCCTCTTCCCCCCTTCCTCCTCCTCCTTCCACATCCCAGCCCCGCTCCCCGCCTCCCTCGGAGCAGTCTCATCCAAACACGGAAAAATAAGGAATAAGAAGTAAACATCTGGAATACATTTTTTTTCTCTTTAATTTCTCAATTGCTTTGGCTTCAGAACGGAATTTGATGAGGTAAAAGCCAGGGCCTAGTCCTGTTGCCATAGCAATGGCCTCCCACTGGATTTCCAGAGCGGCGCCAAGAGGAAGGAGGAGCGGGCCCGGGCTGGGCTGGGAGAATGGGACAGGGCTTGAGAACATCCGGTCGTGGGGTGGCCTGGGGAGAAAAGACTCCCTGGGGTTTCCCCTTCGAGGACAGTCCGGGTAGGACGGCCACCGTCTAAGCACTGGTGACACCTGGGTGGCCCTCACTGGCCTACGATTGGCCGGAGGGGTTTTGAGGGGCAGAAGAAAATGTTAAACCAAGCGACACGGCCCTAGAGAAGTCATAGGGTGTCCCCTGTCTGAGCCTGTACCGGGAGGGAGATCGGGGTCTGATTCAGTGCTGGGTGGGTCTGCCACTTTCTAGCTGTGTGCCCTTAGGCACAGAGCTTACTGCTCTAGGCCTCGGTTTCCCTCGCTGCAAAGTGGAGTTAGCGTGACTGTTGGCAGACTTACTGGGAAAAGATGCAAATTGCTGAGCATGCCTAGCACATAGTAAGCACCCAATAACATTGGCCATTATGAAAACAATGCCCCTCAGTGTCACCCAGCTTTGGTAACCACCTCCTCCTCCTCTCCCCAGACCACTCCTTCACTCCCCCAGGGCCCAGTCATGTCACCTGTGCTTCAGACACTCCACCACCTCCTCAGTTCTCATCCTGGCTCCCGAAGCAGCATCCCATCCACAACACCCTCCCCCCAGTTCCTCCCTCTAGTTCCCAGCACAGAGTCCCCTCCCCCCCCCCCCCCCCCCAGGAAAAGCTAACCCTCTCCAAACTGCACCGGGCACAGCCTTCCTCAGAGTCACCCACTCCTAATAAGAGGAACACAGCGCCCAATCCAGAGAAGGGCCCTCACATGCCCGCCCACCCCTCACCTTTGACCCTGCCCCAGCTTGTTTCAAAGATGGGAGGGAGTCGAGAGAAGAGGGTAGAGAGAAACCCACGATTGTCAATCCCCTTGGTCAGCCAACTTGCACGGTGCACTCACTGCTCACTCTATGGGTGGGTGAGTAACTATGCAGAGCCAGGACAAGCGTGCCTGGGGGAGGGGCCGGTGAAAGGAAAAATAAAATTAAAACACACGATTGTTTCCTTGTCCTTGAACATTGTTACAAGGAACACGGTGTGGGCGATTAGACATGGAGACCAACGGGCCCAGAAGCCAAACACTCTTTCACCTGGGGCCTGATGGGCACCTCTGCAGGGTGAGCGCGCAGCAATGGAGTGGGGGCTCGCCCGGCTTCCCCAGCTGAGGAGATCCCACCCACCGCAGCCCCAAGGCCCCAGGCGGGGAGCCCGGGTGCCAAAGCCCCGGCTGCAGAATCACAGCGGCTCTGAGCACTCCCCACCCCAGGAATCAGGGGCTGCCAACAAGGGCTGGGGGGAGAGACAGGCCCGGCAGTCCCAGCCGGGGCAGAGGCCCAAAGAGACTTCGGCCCCTATGGATCCTAGGATCTCTGCAGGGATCCGGACCCAGACAGGTCGGCAGGGATCGCACAGAAACTGCTGGAGGAGGGAGGGAGTGAGGGAGGGAGGGCCAGCGGAAGACGGAACAGCCAGGGTGAGGGGCGGTCTGGAGAGGCCCAGTGGGAAAGCTGGGGACAGAGGGGACGGCAGCAGCCGACGGGGAGGAGGAGGAGGAGGAGGAGGAGGAGGAGAGGAGGGGGGCCGCGGGGGCGGGGGCAGCGGGAGCGGAAGGCCAGTGCGCGGGACGCGAAGCAGCCGGCGAAGAGACGACGGACCGAGGACACAGGCGGGGTGGGGGCGGGCTGGGGTGGCCGGGGGCGTGCCGAAGGGGGGGGGACCCCGGGGGAGGGGGCTCGCGCGGATCCGGGAGAAGGGGGAGGGAGGGGTCCCTCTAACAACTGCTCCGCCTACCCCCCACCCCGGCCCCGCCTCAAGTCCTCGCCCCTTCCCCCCTTTCTTCTGGCTCAGCCGCCAGCAGGAGCCGCAGGCCGTGCACCCTCCGCCCCCGCGCACACCGGCCCGCTCTCACGTGCCCGGCGCCGCCTCCGCGCCCCTGGCCCCTGCAAACTTTCCTGCTCGCCGCCCGCCGCCCCCCCCAACCCCAACCCCAACTCCACCTCACCCTAAGGTCCAGGCTGGAGAGCGCCCACTCCTTCCATGCCGCTCCCCCGCCCCCAGCCCGGGACCCCGCCCCCTCCCACGCCCTCCCGCCGGCCCCCGCGCACTCACGCGCTCCCCCGGGATCCGGCTCCGCTCGGCTCGGGCTGGGCGCCCCGACGCCACTCTCCGCCGCCGCAGCCGCCGTCACCGCCAACCAAGCCAGAACCAGCCGCCGGGGCCCCGCCCCCAGCCACGCCCAGGGCCACGCCCCCGGGGCGCCTCATGAATATCCATGAGCCAATGGAAATCCGGCGTGGAAAGCCCGTGCGGGGCTCGCCCGGCCGTATGCAAATAGGCACTCAATTATTCATGAGCCCCGCCAATGAGGGCCCCGCCCCAGGGCCCCGACCCGGGTGAAACTGACGCAATTCGGCCGCTAATAGCGTTCGGGCAAAATGGCCACCGAGAGGACGGCCTAGAGAGGAGACGCCGGGGGACGGCGGCGCGGAGCGCGGGCCCCGCGGCCGAACGGATGGCAGCACCATAGAGTCCCGGCGAGGAAGAAGGTAACCGCGGGCCGACCCGGAGGAGGCTTCCGTGGTCACGCCTGGGAGCCGATGCCACGTGGCCGTCCCACGTGGTGTGCAAATGCAGATTGAGAGCCACCAGGAGGAAAGCTGGAAGCTGTTATTTTCCTCACTGATCTCCTGTTACACCCGCTCCCTAGGTACAGATCCTTCCGACTCATCGTTTGGTGCACCCCTTTTCCTCCCGAGCTCCACACCTTTCCTGCACCCCTTCAGACCGTAACCCACCCCCACCCCGCTGATCCCAACGGTCCAGGCTCAGGTTTCCACTCTCCCCGTGGCAGAGGCCGGTCAATCCTGATTCCATTAACTCAAGCTGGGAAGACCCTCGCCTCCTAGGTGATTAAGGATGGAGCCAGGAGCCGCCTCCCCTCAGCGTGGCTAATGGAGTGGAACTGTGAGAGAGGCTTCCTAATCAGATCAGCTCTCATTTCTAGACTCTCCGGTGGCCCATCCCGGCAGAAGCGGGTGAAAACCAATGCTTGTCCAGCCGGGAACAGAACAGGATGTACCTGAAGACCTGATTCCCGGCTGGCCAGCAGGGCCCTGCCCAGTCAGAGCGGTGTGGTAAACAACAGTGAGAGCAATACAACAGGGCTACAGAGAAGGCACAGGGACATGGTTTCCAAAGTCAGTTCCCTTTATTAAATGATTTTTTTTTCACAGACCAGAAATACAAAATAAAAGTAGAAATAGGCCCCAGGTAGGAGCTACAGGCCTGACCTCACATGACCCCTGTGGCAGCAACTTGAACAGGACAAGCAGCTATATCCCTAAGATCGGGAAAGGAGGACATGGGTTTGAACCCAGCACTGCCCTGCCTCCCACCCAATCTCTCCCCAAACTATGAAGAGCCATCCTTGAGAAGCAACAGGGGAGTAAGACACCTCCCGCTGTCCCAGTGAAGTGCATCAGAGAGCTTGTTCTGATGGCGCAGGCTACATTTCATATGAGAAACTGGTACAAAAACGTGGTTTAGGAGGCTGGAGTGGTGACAGGACAAGCCCAAGGAGAGAGAATTTTCCTCCTCTCTACTCATCAGATCCGGACGCAGAGTCTTCTGAGCTGGGGGGAGTGCTGGCTAGTTCCTCTTCTTCGGAGTCCTAGAAAACCAAATGTCTCTTAAGGGCAAAGGCAGAATCCCAGTAGCCCTCCTAGCACTTTTCAGTGGTGAAGGGCCCCCATTCCTTATCCCCATCCCTAAACCCCAACACCAGCCTTCAGAACCCCAGAATTCCTCCTGTGGACCAGCCACAAACCTCAGCCCAGAAACATCTGCCACCTCCCACCCCAAACTCAGATGCCCATCGCTCTGGCGGGCTCTCCGCCCCCAAACTGCCGCCGCACCTCACTCCGCCTTCTCTTCTTTTTGCCCTTGTTCTCTCCTGAAGAGCTCTCATCACTGGACACAAACTCTTTGCTCTTGAAGCTCTCACTGAGCGGCCTTGATGATGACTTGGATGATGAGCTCCTAGAGGGTGTTGACTTCTTTTCCATCTTTACCTTTACTTTCTTCTTCTTCTTTGACTTGTCCCTACATTAGCAAGAGGGTAAGGGGCTGGGTCTTCAGGCTTATCGAGGCCAAACCTCCCCCCAGCTTTCACAGGGCCCCTCTAGGTCCCAGCCATACTGCACTATAATCGTCAGCAGCCAGCCATGTGAGCCCCGAGTGCCCAGGGACTCGGGCAGAAGACTTAGGGGTCATAACCTGGATGCAGGCAAAACTTATTTATACTGATTTGACAGCTCTTGCTTTTATCTTTAAAAACTAATTCACATGGCTGAAACAGATTTGGCTCAGTGGATAGAGCGTCGGCCTGCGGACTGGAAGGTCCCAGGTTCGATTCCAGTCAAGGGCATGTACCTTGGTTGCGGGCACATCCCCAGTGGGGGGTGCTCAAGAGGCAGCTGGTCGATGATTCTCTCTCATCGATGTTTCTAACTCTCTATCCCTCTCCCTTTCTCTCTGTAAAAAATCAATATATATTTTTTTAAAAAGCTAATTCACATGAATGATGTCTATAATAACATGTATTTAAATGTCCCATACCTTCATAGAAAATTGACCCTCTAGGAAAATGGGCCATATTCATCCAGTGATGAGGAATTCCCTAGCACATTACCCATACTTGGGCAACTGCCTACCCAAATTTGAGAAGCACTGCCATAGTGCAGTCAGAGGCATCTCTATTCCCTTTAACACCCTAATTCTCAACTTGGACCTGCAAAAATATTTGCCAAAAAAAGCAGTTACTGGGCCATTCTGTTCCCAACACTCACCTCTTAGAAGACTCACCCCTGCCCCCATCATATTCTTTCATGGCTTTTTCATATTCCCTCCTGGCATCCTCAGCTTTGCGATCCCACTCCTGACACAAACAAACACACAAACACACACACACACACACACACACACACACACCGTGGGAGGGGGGCAGAGAGAGAACAGAGAATGAGATTCCTTCCCTGATGCAGGCAGAACCCTTATAGAAAAAAGTTCTGCCAATAGCCCCTACCCCCTCTCTCAATTACAAGATTCACCACCCCTCATCTCTGCGGCTACTCACCTCTTTCTTCTCTTTGGACATTGCCTTCCAGATCTCGCCCGCCTTCTTGGACAGATCAGTGATACTGATGCCGGGATGGTCGGACTTGATCTTCTCTCGGCTGGCATTGAGCCACAGCATGTAGGCAGACATGGGCCTCTTGGGGGCATTGGGGTCTTTGCCCTTCTTCACCTGCATAACCACCCAATGCCTTCAGTCACCTATATCCCACAGACCCCCTACATTCCCCCCAAAATATTACGTGGGTCACCTACCTGGGGACAAAATGGAGAAAGGACTAAACAGCATCACACTACACTGAGAGCTCCCTAAGGACGGGGACCATGTCTCCCCTCTGCACCCCAGGGCCCAGCTCACTGGGGGCCCCTTCCTTTGGTCTCCTGGAACAAGGAAAGCCTGTTTCCTATCCAGATATCCCAGAAGCTAATTATGTTAAGGACCAGAGAGGAACATTTCCAAGATACTCCTCGAGGCCGAAATCACGGGCTACAAAAAGCAGCCCCCGGAGAACTAATGGACAGGCCCCCCTTGTGGTGACAAATCAGAGAGCGGCCACCCAGCACCCTCCCGTTCGGGAGAGAGGCCGCACCTCCATAGGCTTCTTGCGGCTCTTGCGATCCTTGGCCATCTTGGCCTTTTTAAGCTGCTTCCTTTTCTTCTCATCCCGGTCACTGTCGCCTTCGTTACTGGAGGAGCTGGCAGAGGCGTTGCTGTCAAACCTGCCAAGGAGAGTGGGGCTGGGACTCGGAGAGAAGACGGACCCCCGTGGCCCCAGATCAGGAAGAATGTAAGTGCAGAGACACCTGCTGAGGAAGGAGTATGGGAGGACCACACAGCCTCCACCACCATCTCCAACTCTGCTCCCTCCCCTCCGCCGAGGTGGCTTCCACCACCACCTCTCCAGGCCCAGCCACAGCCACGGGCTATCTATCTGGTGACTCAATCAAAGGAAAGCACATGGGCTTCAGCTGCTCTCCTTGGTCACAGCCTAACCCAAGTCCCACTCCGTCCCCAAGCTCCCGAGGACAGGAATTCTGTCTCATCAGCATGCCCCCAGTCCACTTCACCACTTCCTTTGACCCTGTAGTCTTTCTAGTGAAGAGATAATTACTAGAAAAAGTGGGGGAAATCAGCTCCGACCTAACCCTGTACATTCCCTTGTAATTAGCAGTCCTATCCGATACACACAGAACGCTGCAGAAGAGAGAACCACCTCTGCTTGCATAGGGCTGAAGTTTTCACGGCGTTTTCACGAGCCTTTTCTCAGTGACTCACCATGAACAAGCATGTGGCAGGCACGGGTAGTGGGCTCCTATAGACTTTCTTTTCTATTTCTCCCCAATATTCATTCCAACTCTTCTGGATTAAGGGTCCCCATTTTCTGTTGGGAACCACTGTGCCGCCATTCAGGGCAGGCTCACCCAACCGCAGGCACTAAGGGTGGGTGCATGGCCTACTTCTGGCCCGTCAGAGCACATGCTCATAACTCAGGGTCAGAAGGGCCACATAACCACCCTGTTCACGGCTGCCTCAGAGCAGGGGTACTCCAGGCGTGAAGGCAGTTGGACTAAGCCTGCCCAGAGCTTCTGAGGGTCACTTGGCACTGCCCGGGGCAAACAACCCTATCTAAAATAAGGAAATCAGCTCCAGCTGGTTTGGCTCACTGGATAGAGCACTGGCCCGCAGACTGAAGGGTCACAGGTTCGATTCCAATCAAGGGCACATGCCTGGGTTGTGGGCTCGACCCCCAATAAAGGGCATGCAGGAGGCAGCTGATCAATGATTCTTTCTCATCATTGATATTACTCTCTCCCTCCCTTCCTCTCTGAAATCAATAAAAATATGGAAATCCCTATTTTTTGTCAATGCAAAAAAACTTAACATCAAAAACTGAGGATTAGCCGAAACCGGTTTGGCTCAATGGATAGAGCGTCGGCTTGGGGACTGAAAGGTCCCGGGTTCGATTCCGGTCAAGGGCATGTACCTTGGTTGCGGGCATATCCCCAGTAGGGGGTGTGCAAGAGGCAGCTGATCGATGACTCTCTCATCGATGTTTCTAACTCTCTATCTCTCTCCCTTCCTCTCTGTACAAAATCAATAATATATATTTTTAAAAAAAACAAAAAAAAACCTGAGGATTAAAACACATTTCCCACAGCTTCTGAGCAACTTGGTCCAGGTGCCTGAAGCCAATCTTCTCCCACAGCCTCTTCATTTGCAAGAACTCACAAAATCCCCTTTCATGCTACCGTTGGTTTGTAACATATTTCTGACACTGGCAATCAAAAGCCTTGATCAATATGAGGGCATTACTGCCATTTCACAGGTGGAAAAGCTGAGATTCAATGACCTGAGGACTCCTGGCTCCTAAGTGGGAGCACTGGCTGAGTCTCAGCACAGCCTCTCCCACACACTGTTCTGGCTTCACAACGTGCCTTGCATTTCCACCTTACAATTTTCCTTTCTTCTTCTTTTTTTTTTAATATATATATATATATTTGTTGATTTCAGAGAGGGAGAGGGAGAGAGAGAAACATCAATGAGAAGAGAGAATCATTGATCAGCTGCCTTCTGCACACCCCCGACTTGGGATCGAGCCCACAATCCAGGCATATGCCCTTAACTGAAATTGAACCCGGGACCTTTCACTCTATCCACTGAGCCAAACCAGCTAGGGCTACACTTGACCATTTTCAAAGCATCATCTCCATCTATCACCTCATCGAAGGTCATTTTCTACCCTGGATCAGTAACTTATGGGAGGACGAAAGAAACGGCCAGAAACCTCTGGTCCCTTTCAGCTCACAAGCCACCCCCAGGAGGTGGACCCAAAACTCACTCCTCTGCCACGTCCTCCTCCTCTTCACCTGGGTTGAAAGACTCATCTGAAAAGGAACACAGGGTTCGTCAGTGTTGCCCCATGGAAATCCCCTCCCCTGACCCAGGGACCCGCTCTGGCTGGAAGAGTCTGACAGCCCACGCCCGGCACCGCCAAGGCTAGCCCACCCGTTTCTTCTCCCGAGTCATCGCTGCTGTCATTAGCATTCTCCTCCCGGATCTTGCCCTCCTCCTTCATCCGCTCCAAGTAGGCATCGTGCTGATCTTCATCAGAGTCGGCATAGTCATCGTAGCTGGGGTTCATGCCCTAGGCAGGGAAGAGGTGGGAGTAAGGGCCACTCGCCCAGGTGCCAGATGCCCTGCACACTCAAGAGCACGCCCCCATGCCTGTAAGATCAGAGCAACAGCCCCAGCTGGGGCTGAATTGTCCACACACAGCCAGCGTGCAGGGCCTGAGCCCCGAGAAATTCCTGCCAACTGGGTTAGTCCAAGCTCCTCCCTCTCCCAGCCCCACTGGGGGCTCCTGGGGGCGGCAGAAACCAGTCTAAGGTCATGCGAGGAAACCTGCATCAGGAGGGGGAAGGGTCACACGCACCTCTTTCTTCTATAAGGGTAAGAAGAGAAGGGAGAGTGAAAAAAAGCTGGAAGAATCCCTTCCCCTTTCCCCACCACAGAGAGGACGGGAGAGGCTCAGCCTTTCCACACACAGCGGTACCTCTTTCAATCCTCGGTTTTTGATGTTGAGTTTTTTTGCGTTGACAAAATCGAACAGCTTCCCGTACTCCTCCCTGTGGGGGGAGATGCACAGTTACCAGACAGGCAGGGCCAACGAAAGGAGGACTACACGCTGTTCGGACACCAGGGGCCGGGACAGACTGTGGGGCCTGGAGCGCTTGACCATGCTATCCAACCCAACAGCTCAGAGACCCTCAGAGGACAGAGGAAAGAGTCTGACACTAGTCTTGAAAGAGGAACCAGTACAGCTCTCCAGAGTGCTGAGAAAGAAAAGGTGGGGAGGCATGCCAGGGGAAGAGTGTCAGCTTCTGACTGGTCTATATCTCATACTTCACCGTTGTTATGAGGATTAAGTGTGAAACAGCAAGCACTCGATAAACATTAGCTGCTGTGTTCTCGGACACCGAACTCATTCCAGGAAAGGGAAAGATAGCATTTCCATCATGAGGGGAGTGGAGGAGGAGAGGGCTAGTACTGAACAAGAGCTTTAGTAATATGGGAAACGATATTGTTAAGAACAGAAAAAAAAGACACAAAACCAATGCAAAGGCTTCTAAAGGCTGAGCACTTCAAGGAGAACCAAATCCCAGGGAAGCAAAAGAAAAGGCATGAAGTCAGGGACGAGTCACGGCCAACAGGGGGGTCCCCGTCAAGGCTGGGTAAGGACCAGGACACCCAGGAAGTGACTGGCAGGGGCTCTCACCTCTCAATGCTGCTGAAGGTATACTGAGTGCCCTGCTTGGTCTCAATTTCAAAGTCAAAGGAGCGTGTGGTGGTGGTGCCACGGGCAAAGTTGACGAAGGAGATCTCATCGAAGCGGATGTGCACCGGTGGCTTGTGGACGTAGATGAAGCCCCGCTCCAGCGGGTACAGCAGCCCTGAGCTCGCCTTGTAGGAGCAGGTGATGCACTGGGCCCCGGAGTGCCTGGCGGAGGGCACAGGGGGCCCCGTCAGAGCCTGAGGCAGCAGGTTAAACAGAGCCACAGAGTACATCTCTCGGGAGTGCATCTGCTCAGGCCCTCACAAAGCTGCTCTAATGGAGGCGACTGACACCATAAAGATACAGCCCAACCAGGCCTCTGAGAACTTGCACTCCCATCCCAGGAGGGGCTTACCCAGGAGACCTGGCACAGCCCTCCCGGCAGCCCAGGACCCGGGGCCTGCATGCTCACCCTTGGAAGTTGCCCGGAACTGTGATCTTGCGGTTCACCAGTGCCTTCATGACCCGGCTGACCATCTCATAGAGGGATCCCGACATGTTCTTGGTGAGCCGCCCCTCAAAGCGCTTCTCTACCTCCTCCCTGCAAACAGGGGAAGGTGAGATCACGAGCACAGCTGCCTCCTAAGGCGCACCCATCTCCTGCGGACAGGGGCAGGCATGAAGGAGCACTCACTCATTCATGTTGAGAGTCAAGGAGATGTCCTCATCCTTGGAGAAAAGGAGGATCAGGAAGTGGTAACGGGTCTGGCCTTGCTTGATGGGGGGATCCAGGCTGATCTGGTAAGGAAGAGCCAACAAGGCTCAGCACCAGTCGAAGCACCATGAGAACTTGCTGATGAACTAAGCCCCAGGGAAGTCCATGTGCCAGACCCGGGCACAAACCCGGCCAATCCACTCCCAGGGATTTCTGCTCACCACAAAGAACATCTGGCGCTGGTCCTTGTGGGGCAGCAGGAAGAGGCGCAGCACCGTGGTGTAGGGGATCTTGTAGTCGAAGGTCTTGCCGTGCAGATGCAGAAAGGTGGGGTAGATCCTAATGTCATACCGTCCTCGGGGCGTCAGACACTGCAGCTCCCGGAAGATACAGATGGCGTCTCCCGTGGCCTGGATCACGTCCGCCTTCGACAGCACGTTCTGGGCGAAGGCCTGGAAAGCACACGCTGGTAATGGAGCAGCAGGTCCTGTTCCCGGGCCGGCCAGGCCTGCTCGGCACCATCTGCCCCCGAGGGGACCAGGGGAGGCCTTACCTCAACTGGGTCCACGCCATCCTCTTGGGTGGGGGGCACGTAGAAGCGCACCTCCATGAGCGAGACCTCTGCGTCGTCGTTCTGGTGGAACTCCAGCGTCACCTCGTTCTTGCCTGTGGTGCACTGGGACACGTTGCTGAGGGGTATCTCGAAGACTGGCTGGTCGCCAATGTCAAAGGAAAGCAGCTGCCCTGTGGGGGAAGGGCTGTCAAGCCACAGCTCCTCCCCCTCGAGTCTGCACAAACCACGTTCCCGCCAGACACAAGTTCCCTGAGGACAGGGCTACTCTGCTCTCACGGTACCCACAAGACCGGGCACAGTGGGGTCCTTGATAAAAATACACGATGATTTATTATACAAACTGAGAGGAAATCAGAGACAGTGACAGAAAGAGTGAAACAAGTTAATGGCTGCCACCCTTCATCCTGCCTTCTCCCCAATCCTCAACCTGGCCCAGGACTCACCACCAAACTTCACCGTTCCCCAGTTCCAGCCCTTCACACAGAGGTCCTTCTCCATTAGCTCAAGGCGATAGTGAGTTTTGAAGAAATCAGAGAGTTTCTCAAATTCCTGTGGGGGGAGCGGAGAGAACAATCCCAGTAACACTGATGGTTTCAACACAAGCGTGAACATTCTGGAATTATCTGTTTCTGAGAAATTGCCCCAATATACCTTTTATCAGAAATCCATGCTGACTTAGAATCTCAGCTATAAAACACTGTAAGAGGTTGTTTCTGGGGACTGGATCTCTGGGAGGGGAAGAGTAGAGTAAGGAACTGACAGCTCGTGGTTATGGGCCTCACAGGGCTATCTCAGTGCAGATATCGCTTTAATGAAAGTGAACATGAAAATGAAGTAAAGTCTTCGACTCAGGCAGTTCAAAGTGGAAAAACAAAACTTGAACTAACGCATCAAACTAAGACTCCGCAGCTGGATAAAGGCAACAAGCAGAAACAAGAACAAAAAAAACAAAAAAACAAAAACAAAAAATGGCAGAAAATCCTCTGGAAGTCAAGGCACAAAGACACTCTAGACTCTGACACCCAAAGCTGAACACTAATTGCGTGGTGGCCTCAACGGCCCTGCTCTAGGGAACTCAAACCAGCAACTGCGTGGCTACCACGGGAAGGAGACCCAACTCTCTCTAGAATAGGGGTGTCGAACTCAATCAGAGAAGGGGCCAAAATCTAAAATCCAGCCTAAATTGCGGGCCGAATGGTTTACTGAACAGTCATAAACTGACAATGTCATAAACTGACAGCGGAGTGCAGTGATGACAGCGCGGTGCGGGCCACATTGCAAGGCCTGGTGAGCTGGATTTGGCCCGCGGGCCTTGTGTTTGACACATGTGCTCTAGAAGATTAAAAATGAAACAAGATGGCACCATAAGAGGGGGGGGTCTGTGGCCAGAGGACACCTCACCGATTCTCGGAAGCCGTCATACTTGTAGACGTGGCCGTTCTTGGTGAGCAGTTTCAGTCCGTGGCCCAGAGCCACCCGGCGCCAGATGCCTTCCGTCAGCTCCCCGGCCTGGATGTTGTCCACTTTGCCCGTCTTACTGTTCTTGAAGATGATGCCCTGGCGGCTCAACCTCAGCCGACCATCATTCTGTTGGAAAAAAAATGGGTCCAAATGCATCATTCTAGGCTGGCCAGTTATCAATCCAGAGGCAACAGCTGACGTGGCGGGGGCCAGCACCAAAGGGACAAAGAGCCAGGAAGCCCGGGTTCTAATCCTGGCTCGGGCATCCAGAGCCCTTGCAGGTCCTCACTTTCAGGATTCTGCATTGAACAGCAGGCGTGGTCCCTTCAAACTCCGAGACCCCCTGTAACTCATGCACTTTCTCACTGTCAGCTTTTGTTGGGGCAACACCAAGTACATGACACCTGACTCCTTTTCCAAAGTAGCCACACGATCCAAGCAAGCTCTTTCGAACCGGCAGAAAGTCTGCTCCGCTCCCGCTTCCGCTTCCGCTTCCACTTCCCCACCTCTATCAAAAGTGCAAGCCCTTCTTACCATGGAGCCTTTCACCTCCTGGTAGATGTCGTTGAACTCCAGTGTTTCCGCCATGCTAGCTGCCCCTTTTGGCCTCCACCGGCAGCTGGGCCCCAAACCCTGGGTAGGTGTGCAGATCCTCACTCAGCAGGTTGGAAATCTGAATTCAAGAGGGAGACATCTGAGCAGGAAAGCCAACACCTCACTCTGCCCACGGATGGGGCCAGGTGGCAACCCATGGCTGTGCCTGCGGCGATGTCGAGGCTCTTCCCTGCCTGGGAGCCTTCCGGTGTGGGCTCCGCAGACCTCGAAGAGGCCAGACCTAGCCCCGATCAGAGAACTAGGGCCCGGAGTAGCACTTACACCCCAACTGGACAGGGCGCTCCACCGGGCGCCATGGCAACGAGCAGCGGTACCCCAGGGCCAGCCGGAGTCCGCACTCCGCCCGCGCCCAAACCCAGCTCAGGATGCAGGGTCCCCCCCACACACACACACTCCCTCCCAGCAACTGCATGCGTTCCCACCGGATCGCGGCCCCAGACCCGGTTCCCCCGCCTCCCCACAAAGTGGGTTCGCCCGCCGCCCGCGGATTCGAACGCGGAACGGCCCATCTGGAGTGTTCCGCGGGGGGGGGGAGCAGGAATCAACCCTCCTGGGGCACGGGGGACGGCGAACACCCACCTCCTCGGGCTGCTGCAGGCCTCGCGGCGGCCCCGGTGCGGGCGGTGGGCGCGCAGAGGGACGCGGGGGGAGGGGGCGGGGGCGCGGGGTGGCGGGGGGTACCCTGGGGAAGCTTTTCCCGCGTGCGCCGCCCAGCGTCCCGCCACCGGAAGCTGACTCCGGACCATAGAGAGGACGGGCCGGCTAGAGAGGCGTAGATCGCGTAGAGAGCGTCGGCGGACCTGGAGGACCCGAGCGCATCCCGGCGGCGAGGAAGTCCCGTCCGTCCGCGTGGCGTCCGACGAGTGAGCGGGACCGCGCTTAGGGCCGCCTTGACAATGACAGGCACCGCCTTGGGGAAGGACTGGGTTCTAAAGAGAAAATGTGTAGGCTTCCTTCAGCGGACTTAGCACAGATGCGTGTGTGAGAGGGATATGGGTCCCTCTCTTCTGCACAGTAAGTGGTTTCTGCGGAGTGGGGAGAAGTCTGTGGGACCAGAAGAGAACTGCTTAGGGCGGTGGAAGGAAAGGACCCCTCCCGCTGGCTGCGAGGAGAATGCGGGGGTTGGTGTCAGCGGGCGTGACAGCCCTGGGTCACATGGGACTGGATCCTTTTGGAGATGAGTTCACCGTGTCTGCGCCCAAAAAACCTCACGTCTCTAACCACAATGTATGGATCGCCCGGAAGAGGCTGGTGTCAAGTTCAAGTGCTGGCGTCAGATTCACCTCGGAGCCAAAACGAATTTGAAACCGCATCAGCCTGAGAGTGCGGAAACCGTAGCCCTCAGGATGCATCTTGAAACTCAAAGGGGGCCAGAACCTGGAAGACACGTTTGAGTTTGTCTATGCCAGCCTCCTTTTGCCAGTGGGGAGACTGAGGCCCAAAGAGGAGTGGGGCCAGGGTCTCGGTGAGTTGGGAGTAAAACCAGAGACTAGACCCGAAACCCAGTCCAGTTCTCTCCTGTCATAAGCACATGACTGCATCCAGGATGATTGGTAATGTGTCCTGCGTGAAGACAGGGGACAGAATATTCAAACTCAAGTTTTCTCTGACAATCTGTCTTAAAGCAGGTAGGCCAGCTTGTTGTCTCAACCCGAGGGTACGCACCATTGCTCCCTGAACTCGTGGCATTGCCTTCTGGGTAATGGCCTTTGCAGCACTAGCAACATTGTTCAACTGGGTTCAATAAATACATGCTGAGCTCTAGCTGGTTTGGCTCAGTGGATAGAGTCCACTGAAAGGTCCCAGGTTGGGTTCCAGTCAAGGCCACATGCCCGGATTGCAGGCTCTATCCCCGGTAGGGGACATGCAGGAGGCACCCAATCAATGATTCTCATCATTGATGTTTCTCTCTCCCTCTCCCTCTCTAAAAACAATAAAAATATATATTTTTAAATCTCATCATTTATATTTCTATCTCTACCCTCTCTCTTCCTCTCTGAAATCAATAAAAATATATTTATAAATCAATCAATCAATCAATCAATACATATTGAGCGCTAACAGAGTTCTTGGATTTAAGGAAACTAGTGAACAAGATGGAAGCAGCCCCAGGCTTCCAGGAGCATACAATCTAACAAACGATTCAGATAAGTAAACCGACAGGGAAATAAAAACATAAAAACAACAACAACAAAGAAACCACTTGATAATGCTATTCTACAGGTAGAGCTTCAGCCACTGCCAACTGGAATTAGAAATGCGAGCTGTGATTTCTTACTCACTCCCTCCCGGGAGAACAAGAGAGCTGTTTGAGACCCCTCCCCTGACCCATTCTATTAGAGGCAGCTATGGAAGGGGGAGGGGGCTGGCTGCAGAACTGAGTGGCTTGGGAAAACTGGCGTGAAGAGGGTACTCATCGAGGGAGGCTATTAGGTGCCTGGGGGTGGGGCATTGTGAGGGGCTTTCAGGAGAGCAGAAAGCAGCTGGTGAGCTGGGCTGAGGATGCAGCAGAGAGAACAGAACAGAAACGGTAGCCAGAGTGCAGATAAAGCATAAGTCCCAGCGGGCCCTCGCCAGCTGGATCGCAGGCAATCAGGAGCCGGGGATTGGAGACCCCACCCCTGCTGACATCACAGGGGAGTGGAGTGGAGGCGAACAAAAAGGGGTCCCCCGCCCTGGCCTTGGACTCTTGGCAGCCCAGAGTGTCAAGAGCAGAGAGAGCCTGGGCTCTGGGCTAGGGTTGCCTGACTTAAAGGAGCAGGCTCCCCATTCCACAAAGCCCCTCTAAACTGCCCTCCAGGCCTCCTTCATCCCGGTCTCCTGGTCTCAGGACCTCTGCCTCCCGAAGCCACCTCTGGGTCCCTCTGGGCGGCCCATGAGCACTCTCTCAGGATGAACTGCATGTCAGATTTCTTCACCTACGAGACCACCAAGTCTGTGGTTGTGAAGAGCTGGACCATTGGGATCATCAACCGGGCGGTCCAGCTTCTCATCATCTCCTACTTTGTGGGGTGAGTCTGAGGCTCTTCGGTGCCAGGAGGGGGGGGGGGGACTGGCCCCTTCCTCCCCTCCGTGGTGTTGTCCAGCTTCCTCCGCGTCTCCTCTCCTGGGGAAACAGCCTGGTGGAGGTGTGTCTCAAGGACCGGCCTCTGCCCGCATCGGGGATCTGGTCCCAAGATGAGTTCTCCCCCCAGTAAATCCCCACAGGTAGAGAGTGGTCTGTGGGCACCCACCCCAAGGGGAGCCCTTGCCCGGCACCACCCTCCACCAGGAGAGGTCCCAGGGGACCATCTCCTCTTTCCCTTCTCTCATCCCCACCGTCAACCAGAGAACAGGCAGACCAGACCCCCTGACACATCTGCCCACTGACCTCAGTCAACTCTTTGGGGCCTCATGAAGAATAGGGGGACAGAAGATACTGAAACAAGGGAGATGGTGACAGCGTAGTTTCGAAGTGGGAAGGAGAGAACTGCGTTCGCTTTAGAGTGAGGGGCCCCCTCCTGGCATGGGAGGGGGAGAGGAGGTAGAAAAGGGGGAAACAAACCCTTGCTCTTGAAGGATCAGACAAAGCAGCGGGATCTTTCCCTTAGGAGAGGGGGAGGAGATGCACCAATAACATTCCAGGGAAGAGTTTTTATTTAGGAGAAAAGTGACTTTTCTGAATATGATGTAGTGTCCCTCTTCACGAAGCCAGAAATACTCCACTTTGTCAGAAACTGTAAATTCCCTGCTTCTATCTGACTTTGTACTGTATAACCCATCCTGGGAGATACTTAAGAGCCAGCGAGGTCTAAACCTCCGGCTCAGCTCCCACTTCTTTAGGGACCACCCCAATTCACACACACCCAGACCTACCCACGCACAGACACAGAGGCAGACACACGGACATACACACTCATACACACACAGAGAGATGCATACTCACACACTCAGCCATACACACTCACACAGACACATAGAGTCACACTCACACAGAGACATACACATGCACACACACATACATACACACACATACACACACACACACACATGCACAAAAGGCCAAGGAGCACAGGATGGCCAGAGAAGAAACATGTCTCATGCTCCTTCACACACACACACACTGGCGGGCCCCAGGAAATACAGATAAAAACTCTGAGGGCTTACTTTCCTGGTGGGCAGGTCTCTAGCTCATGCTGTTCTTTGAGACAATGGGTCTGTGGGTGAGAGACAGCAAGCCACTGACGGCTGCCCTGAGTCCATTCAAGGAGACATCCTGGGGGCGTGCGGCTGGAGCTGCGGGTGAGAGGCCTCCTTGCTGTCGGTCGCAGCCGTGGAAGGGTGTGCGTAGACGGGTGGGAAGACAGGGATGAAGGGACTTGGGCTCCGTGGGCTTGGTTAGAGCCGGGAAGCTCCAGTCATGCAGACGTTGTAGACGAGGCAGCTCACAGGGACACCAGAGAAGGGACTCAAGCCCTGGGGTCAGATTGAGAGGCCTTGATGCTCCCTTCCAAGTTTGAGGTTCTGTGAGAAGTTTGCAAATGTTTCACGTCAGCATCTCCGGAGCCTGGCTCTAAGTTGGTTCCGAAAGGTCCGTGCACGCGTGCGTGATGCTGTGACTGTTTACACTAGGGGTGTCGAACTCAATCAGAGAAGGGGCCAAAATCTAAAATCCAGCCTAAATCGCGGGCCGAATGGTTTACTGAACAGTCATAAACTGACAATGTCATAAACTGACAGCGGAGTGCAGTGATGACAGCGAGGTGCGGGCCACATTGCAAGGCCTGGCAGGCTGGATTTGGCCCGCGGGCCTTGTGTTTGACACATGTGGTTTACACGTAGCCAGAGGATGGTATGTGGGTCCAGGCGGGCGCCTAAAGCTGCCTCAGCATATTCCCGGCCTGGCCCCGCTCTGTTGGCTCCAGAAGATGGTGGGTAGAGGCAGCCAGCTCCTGGACCTACCTACTCAGCACCCCACGGCCCTCCGTCTGTCCCTCATCATGGTTCATTCTGATGCTCCGACTATCCCCTGGTGCTGGAGCCTGGCCTGTTGGTGCCAGCACGAGATGGCGCCTTGGTATCCAACCCCATTCATCTCCCAGCATGACAGCTCCCCCCAGAGCAGCTCCTTCCATTTGCATCTTCGTCGGGTGCACTCTGCAGCCCAGCTCTCCCCTCACCGCGCCCCCCCCTCCACCAAATCCCCGCCTGGGCCCCATCTCTGTGCACGTGAGCCCATGCACCATTAGGACTTCCTGATTCCATTAATTTAGCACAAAGTGGTGGAGTGTCTCTTTGGGCCAGGCACTGTGCACCGAGGCTGGAACAGCGGGCAAACACAGACCCGGACCTCACCCTCATGGAGGAGGGAATAGGAGATGCCTGTGGCCTGAGTTCCCATAAACGCTGGCCAGTGCCCTGCCTGAGGTTGGTTTGCAAGAGATGGGCATTAATCAGATAATCTCTGCAAACAAATATAAAATTTCAACTGGGGTCCAGGGTTCAAAGAAGAGACACGGAGTGCTAGGACAGCGGCATTGGCCTTGGTCAGGAAGCTAAGGAAGGATTTCTGCACATGCGTCATTCAAGCCAGACCTGCAGGACCCGTTGGAGCAACCCAGGGAAGGGAGAGAGTTCAAGGCAGAGAAGCCCAGCTCCGCCAAGGGAACGGGCCTGGCCAATGGGGAGAAGAAAAGGTCTCTATGGCTGGAGCGGGAGGGGAGTGTAAGGAGGGGGCAGGATCCCAGGTGGACTCCAGGCCTCGGACAGCTCCGGTCTTCCCTTTTTACAGTAGAGGAATGGAAGGGAAGCTACTGAAACACTCTAGCGTGTGTGTGTGTGTGTGTGTGTGTGTGTGTGTGTGTGTGATTGAGAGAGATTGAGAGCAACAGACAGACATGATGAAATATGCATTGAGAAGACCACTCTGGCGGCTGATGTGAGGGATTGGAGTGGATGCCGGAAAATGTGTTAACAGGGGGGCAATGGAGAGAGATGACTGTGACTTGGGCCCAATAGAATTTGAAAGGATTTGTAATGCTGTGATGTTAATGCTTAATACTCGCTTCTTCCACTGTATGCCCGTCGGGGGTAGACCAGATGCACAACCTCACCTTGGACATGTGTGCTGTGAGCCAACCATTTCTCTTAAGCACCCACAGCCACACACCTCCTATTGTCTCCACACGTGCTCCCACCCCTGCCCCAGCCTCTGTCTGTGATTGACACCACTTCACTGCAGGTTTCTTTACCAGCCCCAGGTGCACAGAGAGGCCAGGACCTGCCTGTTGTTTCTCCCACTGTCCTTCCTGGGCCCGGGGGGGGGGGGGGGGGGGGGCGGCGGTAACCCAGTCTCCTCTATGGGGTGGGACTTCCTAAGAGCGCATCTCTTTTCTGGATCCCATGAAGACCTGAGGAGGGAACAGGGGATACCTGGGGCCTGAGTTAACACTGGCCAGTGTCCAGCCTGAAGTTGGTTTTTGCAAACGAGCGCTGAGGGGGATCCCAGCCCTTCGATGCTTCCGCCATGGCCATCGGAAGGACCTGTGGTGGCTGATGGTGCCTTGGCCCCATCACAGGCCTGTTCTCCCTCTCCTGTTCCTCTTCCCCCTCACCCCAACCCCCGACCCCTGCAAGGCCTGATCCACAAGCTCAATATTTGCACAGCCAGCCTCTCTGCTCCATTTCAAATGAAGAGTCTGCCTCATTTCAGATCTTATGTAGAAGCACAACACATAAGGCAGTTCCCATGGGGAGGCGCTCTAGTTCAAAATAGGGCTGGGGCAGTCGTGTGGGGCCCACCTGCGTGTGGTGCTCCCGTGGCCGTCCTGGCCAGTTTATCAATAAATCCTTACCTGCTTTTTTAAATTAAAAAAAAAAGGGCTGGAATTCCACCTCCTCGGCCCCCACCCCATCCTCTTTCCCAAAGAAGAACCCTGAGGCTCCTCGTTGAGGCACGAGGTGACAATATGGCAGGAAGACCTGTGGGAACCCCCTCTTTTTTAAAATACATTTTATTGAT
Source organism: Pipistrellus hanaki (assembly GCF_964339955.1). NCBI lineage: Eukaryota > Metazoa > Chordata > Mammalia > Chiroptera > Vespertilionidae > Pipistrellus > Pipistrellus hanaki. The sequence continues at coordinate 64,824,961 of NC_140511.1, read as the reverse complement.
TTTTTTTTCAGAGAAGAAGGCAAAGGGATAGAGAGTTAGAAACATCGGTCAGCTGCCTCCTGCACACCCCCTACTGGGGATGTGCCTGCAACCAAGGTACATGCCTTTGCCCGGAACCGAACCTGGGACCCTTCAGTCCGTAGGCCGACGCTCTATCCACTGAGCCAAACCAGTTAGAGCTGGAACGCCCTCTTTCAGGTTTAGAGAGAGCAGTAGTTCCATGTGTTCCCTCTCCCCTCACCGCAGCCCTATGGTGGGGAGACTGGGGGACCTGAAACACCTGCTCAGAAGCCTCCCTCGGACACCGGAGGTGGGGTCCGGACAGGTCACTTCACGCCTCCAAGTCTCAGTGGCTGGATCTGGAAAATGGGCTTAGAAATGCCTCTCCCGGGGAGTGATGGTGAGGGGAGGTAGCACGTGTCCGTTCGTTGCCTGCATTGGGTGACTCCGTAATAGATGGTAACTGTCATCACCGCATAGACCACCCCATCACGCCTCCCCCTTTCCCTCCCGGAGAGACCCCCTTTCTCCCCCACAACACAGCACACCCTCCTCACACCCGCTCCCTGGCCTCCTCCCTGCACACCCCACCTGCCAAGGAGCTGCCACCCGCCTTCCACTCTATAAATAATAAACCAGGAACACAAGGAAAAAATAAGTCAGAGCCGCGGAGTCAATGCCAGGAACGAAAGGCTCGGTCCTGCCCCATCGCCTGAGCCCTGGCCTCCAGGGACCCACGCCGCCCTCCGTTCTGGAAATGAAGCATCCCCGCATCTCCAGCACCCCGCTGACGCGCAGGCCCCAGAGGGCCCCTGAGATCCTTCTGCCTGTTATTTAACTCGCAGAGAGGAATCTGCTGCGGCCGCTCCTCCCCACTGGGCCCCAGAAGGCGCTGGAGAAGGAGGGGAAGGGGGGGGAAGGAGAGAGGCTGGTTAATGGCTCCTCCCGGCCTCTGGAGACGGCCCGCGCTGGGAGATGCTTTCCCTGGAGGAGGACCAGGACCCAGTTTGGGGCCCACTGCGGCCAGGTCCTGACCCTGGACACAGCTGGAGGCCCTGTGGCGAGGCCATTGCGGCCAGTCCGCCGGGGATGGAACCCACATACAGGCTTCCTTTTTGTGGCGTGATGGTAACAAGGACGCCGTGTGGTGGGCTGGTGGTAAGGACTTCCTGAGTCCTTCACACGACGGCACTTAGCATGCTGGGCTGATCACACCGAATGGCCAGATGGTGATGATCTCTGAACGCGTAATAATCCGGCCACTCAGTGTACGTATGTACAAGGGAAAGCTGGCAAATCTTGACATGTCAAGAGACCAGGAGATAGTGCCGCCCCCCGCCCCCCAGCCTCTGGCTAGTAAGTCCTCTGCTTCTTTCTAATGACCCACAAGGCAGTTCTTACACATGGAAAAGTCTTGTTTTAAAAATCCCAACTCTGTGGTCAGGCTACACGGAGTGGCCGGATTATTACGAGTTCTGAGATCACCATAGTCTGGCCGTTCCATGTGTGTGTGTGTGTGTGTGTGTGTGTGCGTGCTGTGGACCCTCTGAACTCTGCTTCTGGTAGGCAAATGTTCCCAAACGTGAACAAAGGGGATGGAAGGCAAGGTGTGTGTGCGTCAGGAAACCATTTCACTAGCTCCGTGGTCAGCAAACTGCGGCTCACGAGCCACCCGCGGCTCTTTGGCCCCTTGAGTGTGGCTCTTCCACAAAATACCATCGCCTGGGCGAGTCTATTTTTGAAGAAGTGGCATTAGAAGAAGTTTAAGTTCTCAAAAGAAATGTCAGTCGTTGTCCTGTTGATATTTGGCTCTGTTGACTGATGAGTTTGCCGACCACTGCCCTAGATCAGCGCTCAGCGACGCCTCCATCCAGTGGCCAACCACGGAGGCTCCGGAGGGTGAGCGCACCGCAGTACATCCGCTGCGGGCTGGGAGCAGAGAGCTGGGCTGCCACCTTGCCCTCTGCTCCCCAGCGCCCCCCGCCGGAGCAAGGATGCTCGCCTTGGACAGGTTTCTGGAAGGTGCTCCCTTCCCTCTGACTTCTCCATGAGCCATGCTCCCTTGTGAGATCTTGATGAGCACCCACTTCCCTTCCAAGAGGAAAAAGATGAAAGCGCCAAGGAAGCTCAGCCCCCGGCTCCCTGGACTTCCGCAGGGCGCGGTGCTCACACAGCGTCTTACAAGCAAGCGGACGGCTCTTCCTCCAGATGCGGCCGCTGTGAGGCCGAGACCATGAGACAGGTGGCAGGTTGGGCGCCCCCAACACCACCACCACCACCACCACCCCGCCGCCTTCCTCTCCCACTCAAGATGGCGCACAGGACTCAGGCCAATGACAGAGGCCTGGCAGGTGGGTTCCTCTGAACCCTCTCCCCAAAACCCGAGCAAGCAGCCACTTGCAAACAGCAGCCCGTGTTCAAATAGGCATGATGGGCAGGTGCCCATCCCACAAGTGACCGACCCCAGCATGGCCCGGGAGCTGCAGCCCCTGGTGTCTTCCAGCATGGGGGCATTCCAGAGGCCAGCAAGCCAACCCCTTCCCGGGAGGTGGGCATCCGGATTCCTGGTGAGACTTCCCGGGCCTGTGGTGCTCACTGCCTCCCAGCGCAGCCCCCAGCGCAGCCCACTCTCGGGGTGAGACAGCTCCTGGGCTTGAAGTCCTAACCCCTTGTTGTAAAGTTCTCGGGTCTCCCACGCGCTGCCCTGGGCAGCCTCCCGGCCCCCAGATTTGTCTTCTCTGCCCTACACCGCCTCCTGCTCCTTCCGCTCATTCTCATCTCGTTCCCACCCCACCCTCCCGGTGAGCATGCCAGAAATGACCCTAATCCAGCGCTCCCACAAGCACACCCCTGGATTCCACAAGACGTCCCCACTGCTGAAACCGGTTTGGCTCAGTGGATAGAGCGTCGGCCTGCAGACTGAAAAGTCCCTGGTTCGATTCCGGTCAGGGGCATGTGCATTGGTTGCGGGCACATCCCCAGTGGGGGGGGGGGGGGGGTGCAGGAGGCAGCTGGTCAATGTTTCTCTCTCGTCGACATTTCTAGCTCTCTATCCCTCTCCCTTCCTCTCTGTGGAAAATCAATAAAACATATTAAAAACAAAACGAAAAAAGAAGTCCCCACGTTTCTCCAAAACTGAGCGTGTGCGGCGTTTTCCAGGCACATTGGATGAGGTTTTCTCACCTGTGCCATGGGCCCAGCAACAGCCTCTGCCTCGCAGTGTGTCCTCGGGGACAGGTGGTACTGCGCCTCCTGCTGGAAGAGGGTCAGTGAGGCCGGGTGGCTGGAGCCTTGCGGGCAGTGGTGGGTGGTTTCTAACGGAAAGGCGGGCACCTCACAGGAACGCAGGAGGAAGCGTGGTCTGCAGGCCCTTCTTGCTGCAGGAGTCCGAGGAGACAGGTGCAGCAGGAAGAAGCCAATGCAGGTACATGTCCACTAGGTGGCAGCACAGTCCAAGGAATACTACTAGAGGCACCTCCCTCCCAGCCCAACTCCATCCACCTGCCAGTAGAGGCTCCGCCGCGGCCCCGCCCTCCTCCGCACCTGAGGCTCGCACAGATGGAGACTCCGGCAGGTGCCCAGGTCCCCGCGCATCTTCACCGGCCTGTTCGTTGACACCTGCTGTGTGAGGGCGCTTGGGACACAGCCACGCACAAAGCCTCGATGCGGAGTCGGAGGCGAGGAGCCCCGCGCCTTCTGCCCCCCGGATTCCTGCCAGGGAGGAGGCCTCTGTCACCTGCAGGAACCATAATGCGTTCTCAGCGGGGTGATGTCACCCTCAAGGGTTCAGAATTGGTGTCTGAAGAACAAAAAAAAAAAATGTCTCTTTTCATATGTAAAGTGCAAATGGACGTATCGTATGTAAATGGATGCGGATAGTATTAAAATTTCATGGAGGGAGGACAATTAGGGGGGAAAGTCTAAAAATGCTCCTTCAGCAGGAAATGGGGGAAGGATGAAGAACAGTGATCTAACCCAAGTTGGGGTTCACTGTGAAGCCCCCCAGGCCTCTCTCTCTCTCACACACACACACACACACACACACAGGCCTCCCCTACCAGGCCCCTGTGGCCCGTGTCGGCAGGAAGGCGACCCCTCGGGCCTCTGTCTGACGGGCCCTGCTCTCTTGCTCTCCATCCCGCTCCCTGCCCAGGTGGGTTTTCCTGCACGAGAAGGCGTACCAGGTTCGGGACACGTCCATTGAGTCCTCGGTGGTAACCAAGGTGAAGGGCTTCGGACGCTACGCCAACAGAGTCATGGATGTGTCTGACTATGTGACACCACCCCAGGTACGGTCCGCCTACGGCAGGCAGGTGGCTGTGTCGACACCCAGAGCCGGGCAGGTTGGCGGGGAGAACCCGTGCACACGTGGCCCAGAGCGGTGGCTGTGGGGGGGGGGGGGGGGTGTACCCTCCTGAGTCGGCACTGGGCACCCTCTTGCTCTGCCACAGCCTGTCCTGTGATCAGGACGACACCCAGAGGGAGCGTGAGGGGCCAGGGGCTGGTTGGAGGAGCCTTGGCGTGGAGCCCACGTTTGCCTGGATTGACCTGTGCCCTTGGCCAAGTCTCTCAGCGAGACCGCACCGTTGCCTTTCCCTCCCCATTCTTCTCCCAAGGGCACCTCCGTCTTTGTCATCATCACCAAGATGATCGTCACGGAAAACCAGATGCAAGGGTTCTGCCCCGAGGTGAGGCGGGGGAGGGAGGCTGGGGGAAGCTGGTCAGGGAAGAAGATGAGGTGGCAGGGAGGGGCGTGGGGGTATGCAGAGGTCCTAGGTCCTGCCTGGGAGCCTGGTCCTGGGACCGACCTCCACGCCCTCGAGGCCCCCGGCTGTGGGGAGGCCGTGGGTGCCCAGGGGCTCACCCAGGCTGGCCCAGGGCCCCTCACCCACCCGTGGACCCGTCTCCCCACAGAGCGAGGACAAGTACCGCTGTGTGTCCGACAGCCAGTGCAGGCCTGAGCGCTTCCCGAGTGGGGGTGAGTGGAGTCCCTTTCCCACCCCCTCATGACTCCAGGTGGGAGTGGGACCCCGGGGGGGGGCAGGCCAGGGGTAGGGGTGACAGCCGTGCCATGAGGTGGTGAGTGATGTCCAGGAGGAGCCAGGGGAAGGAGAGAGATGGGCCCTGTGGGATGGAAGGACGTGGCAGGACAGAGGGGCTTGGAAGGGGGCATTCTAGGCAGAAGGAACGGTCAGCAAAGCCTCGGAGTCAGGAGGAGCCTGCTGGGACGGGGGGCCGGGGACCTGTGAGAGGAGGGGCCAGCTCCCGAGGCTGGCCTAGGGCTGGGGAGAGCTCTGCGGGGCCAACGTGTCTCGGGGACCTCCCTTGCCCTCCATGTCCCTTCTGTCCACCTGCAGGGCCCCTGCACGTGTGTATATTGGGGGGGCGTCTCCGGTGAGGAGGGGTGGGGTGGGGGAAGGGCATGGCAAAGGGCCAGACGCGCACACAGCCCTGTGCCCGCCCTCCCAGGGATCCTCACCGGCCGCTGCGTGAACTACAGCTCCGAGCTCCGCACCTGCGAGATCCAGGGCTGGTGCCCTGCCGAGGTGGACACGGTGGAAAGGTGAGGGCCCCCGCCCAGGCTCCCCGGTGCCCCTGTTGGGGGGGGGACCGGCACCCCTGAGCCGGCAGGGCGTCTGGTGGGCACCCACCCTCCTGTAGTGTCCAGCTTCCTCCCAGCTCCGCTCACCGGCCACCCTCCCGTCCTCCGGCTCTCAGGCCCGGAGAGGCCCCGGCCACATGCCCGCTGGGCAATGTCCCCCAGGTGAGGGCTCCCGGCTCCCCTGCCCCCTCCTTCTGTGCCCACACAGGCCTGTCATGATGGAAGCTGAGAACTTCACCATCTTCATCAAGAACAGCATCCGCTTCCCTCTCTTCAACTTTGAGAAGTGAGTCCTTGCTCCTCCCTGAAGCCAGGAGGCAGCGCGCCCACCCCTCGTTCTTAGAGGGCGGGAGATGCCGGTCAGCACGGGGTTATCCCCACTCCTCCCTCCCCGCCATCTCCCAATCTCCTGGGGGCTCCTGATCCCCGTCTCCCAGCCAGGGCTCCCCGCCAGCCCTGGCCACTGAGTATCAGGTGGACTCGGGCCAGTGTCTCTGCCAGCCACCTCCTCTCGCCCCCTCCCCCGCCCCGCCCCGCCCCGCCTGGGAGGAGGACATTAGACATGAGTCCTTACGACCCTGGGATGGGACGGAACAGAGGGGGGCAGGAGAAGGATGCAGGGACAGAGGTGAGGTCCCCTGCCCGGGCACGCAGCAGGGCCCTGAGGCCCGGGAAGGCTGGACAGAACCTTGTGGGGGGAAGGCCTGTCTCCACCTTGACCCTGAGCCTGGCCCCTCTCCTTCCCTCCTCCCTTCCCAGGGGGAACCTCCTTCCCAACCTGACCGCCGCCGACATGAAGACCTGCCGCTTCCACCCTGACAAGGCCCCCTTCTGCCCCATCCTGCGGGTGGGGGATGTGGTCAAGTTTGCGGGGCAGGACTTTGCCAAACTGGCCAGCACGGTGAGGACCGGACCGCCCTTGCGCGGGACGTGGGGGCCCTTCGTGGGGCGGGGATGCTGGGGAAGCGGAGCAGCAGCGAGGCAGCGCCACCTGGTGGGAGCATCCCAGGCCTGCCGCCACCTGTCCTGAGTGGTCCTGCCCCCTCACCCTTCCCGCCAAGCCCCGTTTCCCATTCCTCACCTGCACACAGACAGAGAGGCCTGGGGCACTGAACATTGGATCTGTGCCACTTTCTCCCGTGTTGTAGGTGTTGTTGGTGAGGGACTGACGACACCAAAAAGCAGGATGTAGCGCCTCGGGGGCTCACCCTGAGCTACCTACATACTTCCCTACTGAGCAGCATGGAGTGACACCTCCCTTTTCTTTCTCTCCACCTGCGCCCTCCACCGAAGAAGGCATGCAAAGCACTCACGTGTCTGTGGGTGGTGCTCCCCACTCCCACCAGGAGGAGGCGGGCTCCCGCGGGCTGCGGGAGAGCTCACACCCGGCCCCTTTCTGCAGGGCGGGGTCCTGGGCATCAAGATCGGCTGGGTGTGCGACCTGGACAAGGCCTGGGAGCAGTGCATCCCCAAGTACTCCTTCACCCGGCTTGACAGTGTTTCTGAGAAGAGCAGCGTCTCCCCAGGCTACAACTTCAGGTAACAGAGGCCAGGGCTTGTGCTGAAAGCTGCAGCTGAAATAAGCACGTATTGGGAAGAAAAGGTCCTATGTGTCAGGTTTCTGTTCAAAATGAGGCAGGACTTCCCAACAGGCAGCTCTCGGAGACAGACAGGCCGTCCTGTGAGATCATGGCTCTGGGGAGGGACCACGCCAAGGATTCGTACCGGGCGGGCGGTGGGCGGTGGTGAGGCCAGCCAGATGGCCAAGGTCTCCTGGAGTGTCGGGTGCTGTGATTCTGAGTTCGATTCTCCGTTTTTCCGCTCTGGCTCTGAGACCGGTAGGTGCCCAGGCCTCTCTCACCAAGGCAGCCCCATCCCTTCTTCTGTGCCTGCGTCCTCTAAGGGTTCTTGCTCCGCAGAGCTAGGGCAATAGCTGGTATCATCTTCCGAGACGGAAATTTTGTATTTCTGCCCGGAACCAGGAAGTGTCACTGGAGGCACACGTGGCAGTTACAGTGGCCATTCGTTCTTCAGTGCCTTTCGAACAAGAACTGAAGCCAGACTCTAACAGCATCTAACAGATGTTCCCAAAGGCCCTGAGACACCAGAGACCCCCCCCCCTCTCCCCCTCCAGTTTTGCACACAGGGAAAGGGGAGAACCCGGGAGAAGCTGCTTGGAAGCAGCCGAAAGCTCTTGAGCAAGCGCCCTTGACCTTCTCCCCTCCCCCTACTCTCCCACTCGGGAAAGGGCAATGGGATCGTTATCCAGGATGCCATCCACCAGTGTCTGAGAAGCGTTAGCTCTCTGTTCAGCTTTTCCCTTCATTTTTGAAGATCCTGGCGTTTCTGGCAGGGCCCTCAGGACGCTGTGTGATACACCAAGCAGGCTTATTAGCTAAAGAGGCAGTGATCAGGGGGGGAAAATCCCTGTAAGAACATACTACATCTATATGTTCAAAGAATGGTTACTCAAGTTTCCTTTGTTGTCATGGTTTTTCTCGATATAGTGAGATACATAAGCAAAAAAAAAATCATTTCACCTTTTTTTTTTTTTACCTTTATCGATAGCTCGAAAAGGTCATTATCCATTCCATTAAGCTTTATCTTTAATCGTTTAACATATGCATGTGTAATCTCTGGAAAGAAGAATTTGGAAAAAAAATTTGAAAGTGCTTTCATAATCAACTCCCTACTTTGAAAAATCATAGGAAACAACACATATTTTAAAGTAGTTTAAAAATACTGTTTGGCTCCCTCGCAGAAATTGGCATATTTATTCAGTCGGGTACATCGCACTGAAATCAATACAAAGGATTTCATACGATAGCTTAAAATAGAAGCGTATTAATAAAATCCTCATGATCTAAACTGCAAGTTTTCATCTTCATAACTTCCCTCTGGCCACTGGGAATTCTTCAGCCCTCCGAATATCTTACTTGGCAGGAAAGCTTATGAAGAGTACAACTATTAGAAAGACCCTGGCGAGTGGTGTCATACAGTTTTAGAGCAATGTCTTTCATGTAAAGAATTGGTTTGGAGTTCTTTGTCTCCAATGCAGTGTGCTGTGGTTCACACACACACACACACACACACACACACAAATGCATGCACACCTCGCCTAGGCACAGCAGGGCCTGAAGCAGACTGGACCTAGGTAAGCTTGTCTTTGGAGAGACAGGTCAGAAATCTCTGAGGATCCTGAGAACATAAATCCCAGGGGGGTGGGGGGGCTAGGGGTACCATCTGAGAGGTGTGGCCTCCACACCCAAGCCCTCCAGCCAGAAGATGAGGGGGCGAAGCTGCCCAATGTGATCCTTGTGGTTTAAAGGACTTTCCAGAGGAATAGCACTGGTGTGGGGAGTATCTGACGGCCCTGGCAAGCAGAGGGCTCTGCCCAAGTTCCCTGAGGTCACTCCCTTGGGTGTCTACCCACTCACCTTCGTGCAATCTTTGAGCTGCTGGCTCCACATGGGCAACCAAGGCTAAGCTAGGAGCCCACAGAGGGCCTCCTTTCTGAATCCGGAAGAAAGGGGCCCCGGCCAGGGTCAGTGTGGGCGCAGGGCAGTTCCTGGGATGGGTACAAAGTATGCTGCTCCTGAGAATCCCACCAGCTCCCTTTGGCAGGCACCATACTGGGCACCCAGTGCAAAGTGTCTGTGCACTTTGTTTCGTTGTTCCCCACAGGGAGGCGCTATAATCCCCCCACTGCACAGGGGAGAAAAGGGAGGCGTTCAGACTTAAATATGTTTCCCAATGTCACAGAGCCAGTAAGCGTGGGAGCCTGCCTGCAGACGTATTTTCTTGAATGATGTCCACCTCAACCAGGAAGGCTAGGGACATGGGCACATGTTAATCCTCAGAAAGACACGCCTACGTGCGTGTGGGCGAACGGCTAGCTTCGGGGGGGCGAGCCACAGGACATAGCCTGGCCTTTTGTCTCCCAAACAAACCCATCTGCCTTTCCAACAGTGGCCAGGTTTTTCCCCACGTCCGACCATCCCGTCCTACAGTTTGTTGCCTTTTTGCACTGGAGGGAATGGAATCCTTCAGCCAAGACTCAGCCTTGTTTAATATGCAAACTCAGACACCCAGAGGCAGCTAGAGACTCGCATTTCCATCACTAATTACTTCTGCAGCTCCTTTCCAAGCCCCACCCCCCCTTTTTGGAGGCTCTCTGCCTGCAGAATCTGAGATTTAGAGGAGCTCTAGCTGTTGAAAACCCCTCGGAGACACCTAGAATGACGGAGGCGGTCATTCTACAGATGAGGAAGTAGGAACTTCAAAGGGGGGAGGGATGTGCCCAAGGACATGGGTGCATCTTAGAGGTCATTTACTCCCAGCGCCTACATCAGTCTCTCTGCAAAGCAGCCCTAGGCAAGGGACCACGTCACAAGATGACCTGTCCCTCATCGGATCGCCTCCCAGTATTGTACTGAGCCAAAATGTGTCTCCCACCCAAAGTCCCTGGTGCCACCCATCTAAACTCATCTTTGTTTATGGGATCTGACGGTTTCCGTCTGTCCCTCCCTCCTTACAATTTGCTGGAAGGATTTTATTTCACTCCTACGTCTATTCTGCATGGCTAAAGGCTCCGGGGGCTGCTTTCACTTGTTTGTGGGTTGTTGTTTTTTAGCTTGGTATTTTTAAGACGCCTCTTTCCAAGTGCCGTGAGAGTGTGCCGTTGGTGCGTTCGTCTGGCTTGGTAGTGGGCAAAGGGCAGCATTTCTGAGAATAAGAACTGGCGAGAGTCACCAGTTCAACGGTGCGAAGGTGACCGTCACCCCGGTGTTGGTGTTCTTGCAGGGGTAGTTCCTGCAACACAGGGGGCCCTCAGTTCCCCAGAGTAGGGTGCTGACCAGAGCACTCCACTCCCCAGAGCTGGGAGCTGGCACAGCCGTGTGTGTGAGTATGGCGTGTGAGTTTGCGAGTGAGGGTAAGTGTCTGTGGGTGAGTGTGAGTATGATGAGGGTGGGCATGTGTCTGCGAGTGACTGAATGTGTGCATGCGTGTGTGCGCGTGCGTGCGTGCATGAGTGTGTCAGTGAATAGATGTGTGTGGGTGTGGGTGTATAGGCAGAGATGGTACAAAGACAAATTAAAAATACTGTATCAGTCAGGGTCCCAGCAGGAAACAGATGGCACATGCAAATTGGGTAATTTGAGGAGAGTTTAATGCAGGGAGTGTTGCTGAAATGTGGGCAGGGTGCAGGGATACCACAAAGGATCCTGCAGTGCTGGGGCCGGGGTCTGAAGGGGCGAGGGCAGGAGGCTGTTACTGGAACCCGGAGACAGAGATAGGACACCGCGGCCTGAGGAGAACGAGGACCCAGCCACGCTTCCTCAGCAGCCAGCAGCCAGGCAGCAGGCCGAGGCAGCCCAGGGCAGGGTGGGGAAGAAGGGGAGGAACACTGGTGTCCCCAGTACGGGGCCTACCAACTTTCCTCTGTGAAATCACAGCTCTTTGGTAACTTTTGGAGGCCGCTAACTCTGTTACAGCCCCGAGGAAAGCACAGAAGCACGCACCATTGATTGCCCAAGAAAAGTGCACGAACACACAGCCATGAGCAACGTTGCAGGCCATTTCTTTTGTTAAAAGATACTTTATTTCTACAGATAGGATGCAAGTGCATCCTCAGGGTGAGAACCCTAAGACAAATGGATAGACAAAGTAATGGCCTGGAAACTGGCTTCACTCTGGCTGCTCCCTTGCATGGAATCAACATCCCACACAGTGTGGTCTGTTTCCTTCTCTGCATATTTGTGCGGCATAGAATTCCGAGACTTTGAAGACCTTTGACAGCCTATCCCGGGACCTCAGGTCAAGGCCCCTCTCACAGCCTATTTTTGATAGGATTTGACAGTTTGCCACCCACCCGGCCTGCACCCCTCAGTAGGCAGAGAGAGATTTTTGAAACTTGCCCAAGACTACAGAGCCCACATAAGAGGTTCATTAGGACTCAGACCCAGGAACCTGACCTATAGCCATTGCTTCTAGCAAACCTCCCACCATCATTTTACTAACATATACACACACACACACACACTCTCTCTCTCTCTCTCTCTCTCTCTCTCTCTCACACACACACACACACACACACACACACACACACACACAGAAAAAGAGGCAGCTTGAGGGGCAGCTTGAGGACATAAACCCGGTAGTGACCGCTGGCATGCGGAGAGAGAAGCAGAACGGTGCGCTCAGCAATGTCTGACTCCCGGGACTCCTGAGGGTCCCTGGGACAGCGTGGCTCCTAAGAGGTGCTGCCTGCCGCCTTGGCTCTCTTCCCCTGGTGTCTGCCGGCGCTCCGCTGCTCGCTGCTCCTCCTGCTGGAAGCGTTTGTGGCGCGTGTTCCATGTTGGAAATGTACCCGCAGCAGCTTTCACGAAGCTGAGACTTGGCCGCTGAGCTGCTTCCACACGGAAACGTGCGGATCCGCGAGCTCTTAGGCCAATCGCCAGGGACCGGATTGAAGCATGCCCTCGGCTTGGATCATCCCTTCCGCAATCTGCGTCTTTCTCCTCCCGGTAGCCATGGAGATGCGTCAGAGCGGACTCCTCCCTCATCACCACAGAAGCACCAGAAAGGGCCTCTTTCTTGCCTGGGGCATGTTTGCCTCAATTCTCCATGATCTGTTCCCCTCTTCACTTCCTTTAGGGTACAGTGGGGGTGGGGACGGAAGTAATTAGCATGAGCTTGAATTCAGACAGCCCTTTATCACCTTGATGGCTATTGAGTCCTCACAGGGACCAACATTATTGGTAGAAAATATTGGCTAACACTCCCCGAGCGCTTACCAAGGGAGCCCAAGATCAAGTGCTCTTGGTGGAGTATTCGTCGAGTGAAGAGGGAGGATTTAATAGCTGGGAATCGGAAGCTTAGAGGCTTCATGTATGTGCCTAAGGCCACACAGCAAATGATGCTGGAGCCAGAATCCAAACCCGGAGGCCTGGCTCCAGGGCCTGGGCCGCAACCACAAATGTCCTGCTAGGACTGGTGTGGTTGCCCCCATTGTGCAGATGAGGAAACTGAGGCCAGAAAAATATTACTCCCTGGAGTAGACAGCTAGTAAACCTGGCTCTCAGGGACATCTTCCAGCCCTGTTCCCATTGACCGTTCCCTGCCTTGTGAAAGATAAAAGAAGAAGAATCTGTGTGTTTTTTTTAAAAAAAGAATCCACAACAAACCACCTTTGGAATGTCTATCTCGGAGGTTGATTAGGTCTTAGGATATGAGTAAATCAACACGGCTTGGGCCCTTCTCTGCCAGGAGGAGTCCCAGCTTGCTCGGGGATGCTGCCCAGCCCCCACGCCACGCGTCTGCCAGGAGGCATTTTCCCATCAGCAGAACATCAACTGTAAACGTGTATTTCGGCTGGCAGAGCTATTCCCCACCAGGCAGAGAGCTCTGCTGCGAACACCACCTCCTTCACGTGGAAACCCAGATCCCAGGCCCAAGTTTTCCCTCGCAAGTCCACGCCGGAGCCTCCAAAACGTGTTGCTGTTTTCCCTGCCGCTGTAACAGTTACGTGTCCCTGCCTGGGGAAGGAGCTGCCACCGCTCTACGGGATCGCTTCTAAGCAGATGTCTGCGTGTTCCCGAGGGGTTTGTGCATCGCGATGAAAACCCTTCTCCGCTCAGCGAACGCGTAGGGCTGCCGCCTGCTGCAAATGTCAGCTCGGCGTGGGGAACCACCCAAAGCTGAGAGCGGGCTGCTCGTACTGCAGGTGGTGAGTTCCCTGTCGCTGGAGGGAACCAGGCAATGCAGGAAGCAGCGGGGGCTTAGGGTTCCAGGAGCCCGAGTTCTGATCCCAGCTGTGCTTCTCGAAGGCCTGGAAAGTCTCACTGTTGCCTGCTGACTGCTAGGTAATGTCCTGAAAGCCCTCACCCCAGCCACACCGAATCCACCCTCCAGCTAGTGCCATCCTCTCCCTTTCACATTTGGGGAAACGGAGGCACAGAGGTGACGTGATTCGCCCCAGGTTACGGAAAGGAGTGGCAAAACCTGGACCCAAGGTCAGACTTGGCTCATTTCAAAGCCCTAAGCCACCGGCTCCCCCACTGAGTTGTGGGGGCCCAAATGAAATGATGGGTATGGAAGCTTCTAGCATAGTGCTTAGCAGGAGAAGGGCTCCCCATGCAGCTGTCCCTGCGTTCCCCCCCCCCCCCGGCTCCCCCTCCATGGGGCTGGTTCCCCACGGCGGGAGCCGGTAGCACCTCCTTTTCCAGGCAGCCAGCTGCCGGATCCAGATGTTTTCCATTTGGGAGAGAACAGCCCGCCGTTCACTCGGGTAGACCAGCTGCACCTGAAGAGCAGGGAGAGTTTGGGGAGCCAGAGGCAGGGGGTGGAAACCCCGAGGCCAATCTGGGAGGTGTCAGGAATCTCTGAAAACATGTGTTCCCTGCGCTGGGCCATTGGGCAAAGAGGGACTGTGGGAGCTGGCTTGCAGTCAAAAGTCCAAATTATCCACTGTAGCCTGGTGTCTGTGTGGTGTGTGTGTGTGTGTGTGTGTGTGTGTGTGTGTGGCAGGGAGAAGGGGAGGGGCTGTAGGAGAAACCCAGATCCTCAGATCCTCTCAGAGACAGGAAAGGTAGCGTCGGTTCTGGGAAACAGGAAACCATCTCTCTGGCAAAAGGAAGAAAACATTTTGATCTATTTATGCGTTTGCCGATTCCTGTGGTATAAACATTCCACTGTGGACAGTTTCAAGCTGCACGTGTGAAATCGCTGCACGTGTGAAATCGCTGCACGTGGAATTGGGAAGAGGCATGCGACCAGACACTGCCTCTTCCACGCATGTCCATCCTCGCAGAGCAGTGCACTTCCTGCTTCCTCAGAAACACTGTGCCTTCGCCGGAGAGGGGAGAGGGCTTCCTTCCGTTTCACTCTCCACCCTCCAGCCTCAGCTTTCGAGTGATTTCACGGGAAGGCTTCCCTGACCCACCAGCCGAGGCCAAATGTCTTCCTGGGCTGTGCTCTGAGCAAGGTGCTCCCCTCCCTCCCAGCGCCGAAGTCCAATGTGAGCTCCTTAAGGATGGTGCAGTTCATATTTCTCTCCCTCTCTCATGAGAGCAGAGCTTGTCGGGGTATCAGCAGTGCCTGGCGCAGTGCCTGGCATACGGTGGCTGTGCTCTAAATACCTGTTTAAAACTTGAAAGAATCAGAAGTCACTGCGCAGGGTCCTGACGGAGGAAGGGGAGCTTGCAGGGTGGAAGAGGGGCTGAGGGGAACGGCATGGGCAAAGGCCCAGAAGTCCACGTCTGGGAAGCAGGTGCAGGAGAGAGAGGAAGGCGGGCTGTGTGGCTGGTGCTTGAGAGCACAGCGGGGCATTCTGCAGAGGAGGCTGGGGGAGTGGGCTGGGCCAGGTGGGGAGGGGCCCTGTACTCCACGCCAAGGTGCGGAACGGGGATGTCTCTCAACCAAGAAAGCCAAACCTGGAGAGGCAGGAATCAGAGGATTTAGGAGAAATCTGGGCCCGGGCAGGTGTAGCTCAGCCTTTCCCCTTTTCACACGAGGCGTTGGGGGGTCCTCCTCATCTGGGGGTCATGGCTCCCCTCCTTCCTATTCCATCCCAGCCAGGGGTTCTGGGTGGAGAGCCCCACCCTGCAGGTGCAGAAGGGGTTCCTCAGCCAGAGAAGGAAAAGAAATGAGCCAGGACCGAACAGAAATCGGGCATCAAAAAGAACCATCCGAAATGCAGGCTAAGAGTCTGGGGCGGTTGAACGGGACCTTCGGAGTTTGAATCCCAGCTTCACTCCCTTGACTCTTGCTGTGGTGACCTTAGACAAGTTGCTTAACCTCTCTGATCCCGATGACTCCTCTGTAAATG
Source organism: Pipistrellus hanaki (assembly GCF_964339955.1). Taxonomy (NCBI): domain Eukaryota; kingdom Metazoa; phylum Chordata; class Mammalia; order Chiroptera; family Vespertilionidae; genus Pipistrellus; species Pipistrellus hanaki. The sequence continues at coordinate 64,809,530 of NC_140511.1, read as the reverse complement.
GCACTCAAAACGGCGCTGAGTTCCTTGGTGTTGCTGTGAGTACTGAGTTAGTGACTTGGCATGAAGCACATAGCACAATGCCAGGCACATAGGAAGCACCCAATGGATATACGTTGTCTGTTATTGCTGCTAATACCGTTATCGCTGGGAGGCAGGAGGTGTGATAGTTCAGGGAAATGTAGATGATACGAGTCCACTTTATCTTGATCTTAGGACGGGCTGTAAGCACTAACCTGATCTTGCTTTAGTTACTCTATCTGGACACTGTCTCGTCTGGTCTTCCTCACTCTCACTTCTCATGTTGAGAGAAAAAGCCCAGGAGGCTGAGGGACTTGCGAGGGGTCAAAAGCCAGTTAAAGACAATCTGGGGCCGCACCCAGACCTCCGAGGACTTTCTTAGCCTCGCAGGACGTAGTAGCATCATTGGAATCCTCTCGGTCTTGAATGACTCCCCAGTTTTAACTCATCCTCTAACTCAGGCTTCCTGGCTATAGAACCACAGGAGTTGGCAAGAGGTTAACTATTGCTAACCATGTGACAAACAACCCATCTCAGTGCTAACGTGTGCTCCGGCACAGTGCACTAGGGGCCTGTGGGGGTGGGGTGCCCAGGAGCCCTCCAGGGTCTGGGCTCCTGCCACCTATTGACTCGGTCGCCCCTGCGCCCTGACTTCTCCCTGGCTCTTGAGCAGCTAGCTGGCCACGAGGAAAAGGAGGATGAGGAAGGTTCACTCTGACACCTCTGGGCCCAGAGGTCACAGACCACGCCTGCAGCTCCCTTCACGTTCTTTGGCAAGAACTCTCGGGGGCCCCAGCTAGATGCAGGGGAGCTAGAACACAGGGTCCAGCCGCACGCCCAGAGGGAAGGTGATCCTGCCCCGTGATCGCCGAGCCAGTCTCTGCCCCGCGGTTGGGCCACGTTGTGTGACCCCCACCGGCCAGCCCCCCTGGAGAGCAGAGGTCTGGAGTCCTGGGTCCTTGTCTCTGCAGCCGGTCCCCTGCCTCCGGCTGGTCTCCTCCCTCCTTCCGGGCTCGAGGTGCTCGCTCCCTCCTGCCCCAGAAGAGAGCCGTGCGTGCGTGCCCTGCCAAGCCTCCTCCGAGGGTGGGTGGTGGGTGAGATAATGATCTTATCATGCTTACTGCCTCTTGGAAGGCAGGTGCTGGAGAAAAGCCAAGCCCGCTTTGGTTCTCCTCCCTGTTCCCTCCACACTCCTTCCCCAGATAAATTTAGCCAGCCCTCGCTTCGAGAGGCGGTGACCAGGATGCCGGCTTTCTGCTCTCCCAGGCGGCGCCTGAGCGTTTTTCACGGCTGCAGCCTGTGGCCAGGAATGCGGACCTCAGGACAGGATGCGGTCCGGGCCTCCGCCCTGCCCCAGACCTCAGCGGCTCGCCCTCCCACCCCTGCCCAGGGCCATGGGCTTCCGTTGCCACATCTGAGATAGCGGTCACTCTTCCCCACACATGACCTTCATCCAGGCCTGGATTCTCCAGCGGTGGGAGACAGGGCACAGAGCGCAGAAGCACTCTGAGGTCTGGCACCAGGGCTGCCCCTGGGCATCAGAGGCAGGACGGTCCAGGATAAAAGCAGGGCCTTTGCCCAGCCAGTGTGGCTCAGTGGTTGCATGTTGGCCTATGAACCAGGAGGTCACAGTTTGATTCCTCAACAGGGTACATGCCCAGGTTGCAGGCATCATTGCTTTCTTTCTCTCCCTTCCTCTCTGAAACCAATAAAAATAAAAGATCAGGGCCTTTGGAGCTGTCAGTGTCGCCCCTCACCAGCCTTCTCATCTATAAATTGGGGCACCCGTGTCTGCTCCTTGACCTTGAGGAGGAGATGCTCATAGGTTTGCATCTTGTTGGTGCTCTGTCCGTGGTGGGTGTGGAGGTGGTGATGGTCCATCCCCAGCCTCAGGCCAACCTGAGAGCACGTGAGGGCTTCCCATAGTCCTCTACCCGGGCCTGATGCTGCTTTTGCAAACTTCCTTAAGATCTCCTTCGAGGCCTCCTGGGAGAGTCGTGTTCTCGGGCCTCCTAGTCTTTCTAGAAACGACTTCCTTCCTGGGGTCCATCCCCTTCTCCTGCTGGAGCAACCTGAATTCAGACCAGGTAGCCTTGGTCTGTGACCTCTCTGCCGCCACGCCCAGCCCCTAACGGATCCTGTTCACGAGATGGTCTACACCCATGGTCGACAAACTGTGGCTCAAGAGCCACCTGCAGCTCTTTGGCCCCTTGAGTGTGGCTCTTCCACAAAACACCATGGCCAGGGCGAGTCTATGTTGAAGAAGTGGCGTCCGAAGAAGTTTAAGTTTAAAAAAGTTGGCTCTCAAAAGAAATGTCAATCGTCGTCCTGTTGATATTTGGCTCTGTTGACTAATGAGGTTGCCGACCACGGGCCTAGCCCCTCTCCTCCAAGCCTTTGGGTCTTAGGATTGGGGAGTTGCTACGTGGCAGAGCCAGGCCTCGAACCCAGGCTGGCTGAGAAACTTGCGGAGAGGGGAGCAGGCCGGGGCCCAGGTCACCCAAGCAGGTAGAACCGAGGCAGCGTGGAGTCCTTTCTCAGACATTCGCGCATATCAGAATTATGGAGGGACATTATTTAAAAGGAAGAGTCCTGAGCCCCACCCACCGGGATGCTGATTCCATGGGGTCAGGGTGGGGCCGGGGGAGCTGTCTTCCAGGTGCTGTCTGTGAAGGGGGTTGGCCGACCACCCAGGCTGGACCGTGGCAGGTGTCCCACCAAACCACCTGTACGGGCTGCGCAGGACGGTCGTAGGCTCCAGAGGACCCCGTTCGTAGGTTCAGGCCGGAGCCCGCAGTGGGACCCACCTTCGCCTCTGACCTCCAGGTTTGCCAAGTACTACAAGCTGGAGAATGGCAGCGAGTACCGCACGCTCCTGAAGGCCTTTGGCATCCGCTTCGACGTGCTGGTGTACGGGAACGTGAGTCCTCAGGCTGGGCGGGAGGGTGGGTGGATGGGGGAAGGAAATTCAGACCAACCTGGGCCCGGAGAAGGCTCCTGGGCAGGGGTGAGGGCCAGGGTCCTGCTGCTGACCAGCTCTGAGACCCTCAACTCCCATCTCCATACCTGCACCATGAGGGTGTGGGGCCTGCTGCTCCCAGGTCTCTCTGGCCCCACCCCTGCCCTGCTGGACTCCGCCCACTCTCCTTGGTCTTTGTGCATACAGGCGGGCAAGTTCAACATCATCCCCACCATCATCAGCTCCGTGGCCGCCTTCACCTCTGTGGGAGTGGTGAGTTCAGCCCCGCAGGCTCTCACTGGTGGCCAGTCAGGGTGAGGCGCCTGCTGGCCGGTGTGGGCAGGGAACTGAACCCAGGTAAGCCCCGCTTCAGCCTCTGGCCAGGTGCTTTAGTCTCCGGCACCACCTCCCTGCTCCGCTGGGCCATGCTTGAACCCCTGCAGCCATGGGAGCTCCCTGCCTCCTCAGCAGCCTCCCATCTGCAGGAGGCTGGCCTGGCACAAGAAGGTTCCTGGGCCTCCCCAGGAAGGTGGGGGGGCAGAGACTCAGACACAGCCCCGCCCGCAGACCAGTCCTGCCCAGTGCCCCCCAGCTCAGGGCCTGCCCGCTTCTCCTCCTTTCCTTCCCCAGGGGACTGTCCTCTGTGACATCATCCTGCTCAACTTCCTGAAGGGGGCCGACCAATACAAAGCCAAGAAGTTTGAGGAGGTGAGTGGGGCCCAGGAGAGGCAGTGAGACAGGGCAGGGAGGGCCCCTGGGCCCCAGGGACTCTCAGCGGCCCCAAGAGCTCACCTTCCAGGGGCTTCTGAAGGGAAGTTCACTGGGCCTCAGGGCACACTGGGGCTCCCCACCAGAGGATGTTTGGCCAAGAGCAGACTCTGTGAGAACCATATGGCTCTGTGGGTGGTCGCTGTTGCCACCCCATCCATTCTAGGGCAGGACTAATGCTGCTATGGGCTGGCTCTGGGTTCTGCCTGCCCTTGAGATGCTTGGGTGGAGTCCTGGGATCCCACAGACCCGCTGTAGCTCCCCGAAGACCAGGCTGGGCGCCTCGACTGCTGAGTCTGTCCAGTGGGGCCCTTGCCCAAAGTCAGAGCACCCTCATGCCAGTCCTCTGCCTGCAGGTGAACGAGACGACGCTGAAGGTCGCTGCCTCGGCCAACCCAGTGTTCCCCAGCGACCAGACCCCAGAGGAGAAGCAGTCCACTGACTCGGGGGCCTTCTCCATCGGCCACTAGGGCCTCCACCCACACGCACTGCTGGGCTCCAGACCTCCCAACAGAGGACCCCACTGGGCAAGGGGGATGGGAGAGGGCGGGCTCTCCCTTCTGCTGCTCTTCCCCCGGGGCCACAGCTGGAAGGCGTCTGGGCCTCCCAGTGCCCCCCACTGAGCCTTCACTCTCACCTTCACCCCTTGCCTGGCCCCTGTCTGCTTCCCAGGACCCCCCGGGGCAGCAGCACCTGAGTCTTCCCCTTTCCAAAGAATAGAGATAATAATAGTAATAATGAGTGCCTGCCAAGTGCCCGGCACTTCACACACACGATCTCATTTAATCCTTAGAAGAACCCTGTAACATAGATATTAGGCTCGCCATTTTGAAGATAATCTGAGGCTCAGAGAGACTGAATCATTTGCCCAAGGTTACACAGCCAGGCATCGAGAGAGCTGGGATTTGAACCCAGGTCTCCATTGCCTACACCTCACAAGAGAAAAGGCACTCCCACGGGTGTCCGCTGCTGCTTCAGCCTCCTCCACCCTGACCAAGATTAGGCTCAGCTTAATAAAGGGTAAGCCCCGCCCTACCCGGTTTGGCTCAGTGGATAGAGCATCAGCCTGCAGACTGAAAGGTCCCAGGTTCGGTTCTGGCCAAGGGCACATGCCCAGGTTGCCTGCTCGATCCCCAGCGGGGGGCCTGCAGGAGGCAGCCAATTGATGATTCTCTCTCATAATGGATGTTTCTATCTCTCTCTCCCTCTCCCTTCCTTTCTGAAATCAATAAGAATAAATAAAATAAAGAGTAAGCCCCAGGCTGGCCCCACCCCAGGAACTTGGGCCCCATTTGAGGGGAGACCAGTGAGACTGATGGGAGCTCTTTCTCTGACTCAGGTGAGAAGGAAACAGGAGTCCTGACTGTCAGTGAATTTTTCTTACCTCACCCCATAGCTCTGTCCTCACACCGGGGCCATTCTTGTTCTCTCTCCGGGACCCTAGATGTACCCACACACATCTGCCCCCTCACTGCAGGAACCGGTTTGGCGGCCCCAGTGGGAGGGGATTCCCGGACCTGAGGCCCTGCTCCAAGAGGCTAGCCTCCTCCTCGAAAATGCTGGTGCAAAGGCCCCCGTGAACCCCAGTGCCCTGCGAGCAGCTGGTCAGCCAGGCCTGTCCCCACAGGGTCCTGATAAGGTGGTCAGTCTCCTCATGCCAGAAGCTAAAGGGTCTTAGAAACCATCTCGCCTGACTCTCCTAATTACCAACAGCAAACTGAGGCGGGAGACGGGGAATGGCTGTCCCGTGGTTTGACTGTCTCGTGGTTAGTGCCCTGGCACTCAGGGAAGGAGGAAGGACGGGGCGCTGGCAGGGCTGTGAGAGGGCGCCAGGTCCACCCTGCCTCCATGTCCCCTCCCATGCAGAGCTCAAGGGCAGATCTCGGTTTTATGAAGCCTAAAGCATATACCTCTTGGGGCATCTTTTAAAAAAATAATACACATTTGGGTAATAGAAGGGGTTCGTGCAAGCGAGCAGCCCTGAAGTATGTTCCACCAGTTCAGGGCAAACCACTCTGGAGGAGCTGGAGTGTGGGCATGACCTTGAGGGCTGAGCAGAGAGGAGCTGAACTGTAGGTGGAGGGCCGGCCTCTCCTCAGTACTGCAGAGGACAGGGGGGGAGGGTGGGTTGGGGGAGACAGCTCTGATCCCATCCTGTAGTTTGGGAGGATCAAGCCATGGGCACTTTCAAAGGCCCCACCCCAATGACCCATGGGGTGAAGGGGTAAGATTCTCCCACACAAGGTCCTTTCCCCCTCCCCCCTCCCGGCCTCATCCCAGCCCCACCCTCAGGAAGGTGGGATTACACCTCCCCAGGGACGGCCTTGGGGATCGGCAGTGTCTGGAGATCTGGCCAGCAGCCCTCAGTGGAAGGCAGCATCGTGTTCTCCACCCAGAGGCCCACAGGCACCCCCCTTCCCATCCCCGTGCACCCAGCTCTCAGAAAGCTAGGGTCACAGGGATGTTCTCTGAGTAGGAGATCCAGACAGCTATATCCTGGGGCAGTGTTTCCCAAACTTTTGACATGTATGTGTACCCCTTCTATAATTTTCGTAACGCTGAGTACCCCTCGTACTCATGAGAACGTAGAATTAGGCACAGCTAAGCACGGTGCAGTGCATATCCCCACCAAACTCTTCCCATACCCCTGGAGGTACACGTACCATACTTCGGGAAACACAGTCCTGGGGGAACCCTTTCCTCCAACCCTTCCCTTTCCTCCAGGCTGGGTGGTCCTGAGCCTGCCAGGAAGTGTGTGTGAACTCATGAGTGTGAGCCTGACCTTGTCCTCCCCACAGCTGAGCGAAGTGGCCGCTTCTGTGTGCTGGGCTTAGGCGGGTATCAGCAGTAACAACAATAGTGAGCTTCTCTCTCTGCTGCCTCATGGTGTCCTCCGCACCATCACCCACATAATCACCCACCAGCCCTGGGGAGGCTGCTGTGTTCCGTTATGAATCCTGTGTAATAGAAAAGAAACTGACAATATATGGAAACTGGAACTGGGACCCAAGCTCATTCCTAACTCTACATCTCTTCTTTAGTTACTCAGCATAAAAGCTAACATTTAGTGAGAACTTGCTATGGCCAAGCAATGGGCTACTTACGTTAGAGGGTTTGTCTAATTCAACCCACATTTTACAGAAAATGAAACAAAGGCTTAGTAAGGTTAAGAAACTGAAATGAGGGTGTTATCATGTAAATCAAAGGATGCCTTCATCAATAAGCCAAATTTATTTGGAGTCTTTTTCATTTCACTAGAGCTAACGGGCCTGGAGGAAATATCGCTTCTCAAGTTCTAGGGTCAAAATAAAGGACATCTTTCCTATTTATGTGTTTTTGAGTTCTTTGTCTTCCAAATCTGGAATGAGACTTCTGGACCTTCTGAGAAAGAGGTCCTGTGTGCTGGGAAGGAGCCATGGAGATCACATCTCAAGGTCTGGCCTGGCACCAGCAGTGACAACTCTGTCTGGGGGCATAGTATATGGCCTCTCTGGAATGGGAGCCGTCTTCTTTTTCCCTATTATTTAAGCAAGCTAACATTTACAGAAGCCGGAATAGAAAGTGAGGGCCAGGATCAGGCCAAAAAGGCACAGGGCTAGGCAAGGCTACTCTCCCCTCCCTCCCATTGTGGTTACAGCAGGTGGGATCTCACAACTGTTAAACAGGCCCCAAATGGAGTCACTTGTGCTAAGCCCACCCAAACCAAGACTTAATACCTAACCTAGTGCAGTCTCAGCCTCCCCAAGGAAGGTCACCCTTACCCAGTCAATCTGAAATTGCCTGGTCAGCACTAGTGGGGTCATTCTTTTTAAAAAAAAAAAAAAAAAAAAAAAAATCCTCACCTACGGATATTTTTCCATAAATTCTATTTATTTATTTATTTATTTATTTATTTATTTATTTATTTATTTATTTATTTTAGAGAGACAGAGAGAAGGAAACATCAATGTGAGAGGTGTGTTGGCTGCCTCCCACACATGCACAGGTGGGGGGGAGGGGGTAGGATGGAAGCTGCAACTGAGATACATGCCCTGACCTAGGGCTGACACTCTATCCACTGAACCAAACCAGCTAGGGCTGGCAATCCTCTTGAAAGACCCTTTCCAAAGAAAGGTGACCTCCCCTGAAACAATGCATTCTTTGTGAGAACCTTCCTTCTGCTCCCTTCCGCCTCCAAACGCCTTGCATTTTTACAGCTTCTCAGCGCTTCTTTCTCTTTGCTGGATGGGATGCTGCCTGATTCATGAATCGATGTTAAAGCCAATTTCATCTTTAAATGTACTCAGTTAGATTTTGAACAGTCCTCCAGTTCTTGAATCAGTGATATCACTCTCATTTTGGAAAGCTGCCCCACTCCGCACCCCACTCCGCACCCTATACTGAATCCAAACAAAGCAGGAGGGCCATCCCCCCCCCCCAGACCCCACCCAATGAGAACTTCCTCCAGATCGTGAGTGGGTGCGGGTCGGGGGGTGGGGGACAGGGAAGGGGTGGAATCCCCCAGCCTAGGCTGAGAAGGGTCTTGGAAGAGCCACCCAGCCCTGACTCCGCCCCTAGGTGGCGCTGCAGCCAAACTCCTCAGTGCCCCACCCCAATTTCCACATCACAGTGGGCCACTGGAACATCCTTTACTTTCCTCAAAGCCCCACCCTGTAGGAGGGAGGGCTTCCAGGATTTCCAACCCCACGGAGTCCTCTAATAAGCAATGAAGAAACAAGAGTCAGGAAATGCTGTGGGAAACATGGCTTTATGACCAGGAGAGGCAGGGAGTCCAGCCCAGGGCCCAGGGTAGGCCAGGGGCAGCCAGGAGGGATGCAGGGAGGGGACACCGAGGCAGGATCTCTTCAGCGCCACTGGCTTAGAAGGAGCAGATGAAGGGCAGACGTCTTCCACAACGTGTTCGTCGCCAATGACCCCCTAGCAGTAGAGAACACAGTGATGTCAGCTGCCGTCAGAGTGTGGCCCATGCCTCCCTGTCATGATATGTCTGCCGCACACCCCTCCAATAGCTTGTGTTTGTTAAGTTTTCACCCCAGGAAAACAGGGTGCTGAGTGCTTTCTGTGGGTTCCTGGCTAATCCTCACAATGACTCCCAGAGGGAGGTGCTGGCGTCATCCCCATTGCACAGATGAGGAACCTGAGGCTCAGCAGGGAAATCACTTGCCTGTGTGCCAGTGGGCAGGTGGCAGAGCTGGGATGGAAATTGTAGCAGCCTTCCTCCAGCATGTGTGGTCTTAGCCATAGTCCTGAGTCCCTTACCTCTGGCATTCAGCCATTCCTAATTCCCACATCTCTCCCTTGTCCCTCTTCCACACCTTTCATTCACCTCATTTGTCATTTCATTAACAAAGGAAGGAAAGGAGCTCTCAGGCCCCCAGCCAAGCTTCCTCTGTGATCCCATCCAGCCCTCACACAGGGCACCCCCTCACCCTACTTCACAGCCCTCCCCACATTGCTTCTCCAGTTGTAGGGAGGCTGTGAGTTTGAGGAGGAGGTGTGCTCAGGCAGCTCAAAGGGACAGTGTGTAAGAGTCCACCCTGCCATCCCTTCCCTTTGCCCTGGTCCCCAGGCCCCCTCACCTCGGGTGCATAGGCTCACACAGCGTCCGCGCCCAGGATGATGAGCCCAGTTACTAAAATTCACAGCACTCCCATCAATCCAGCGAAACCCGGAGCACTAGAACGAGAGAGGGGTCGGCTGGGTCAGAAGCTGAGGTCCAGGAAGACAGACAGATCCAGAGGTTCCAGAAAATGCCCACTGAGAGTCCCTTTCTGGGCTCTGCCCACCCAGCTAGGAGCCAGATATTCAAGAGATCCATCCCTCGAGGTTCACAGGCGATCACAATGGAAGAGAGTAGTGGTGTGTGTGTGTGTGTGTGTGTGTGTGTGTGTGTCCGCCTCACACACCAGGCTTCTCAAATTTTCTGTGAATACAAGTCTCCTGCAGATCTTTTTAAAATGCAGTTGCTGATTCAGGAGTCTCAGATGAGCCCAAGATGGTGCATCTCTAACAAGCTACTAGGCGATGCTAATACTGCTTGGTCCATGGACCACACTTAAGTCGTAAACATAATAGCACTTATTCACCCACTATCCCAGAATCACTGTGGAGAGAAGGACCCCATTTTACTAGACATGAGAAATCTATTCAGCTGGTGAGTGAACACGCTGGGCAAGAAAGAGATCTCCTGACTCCAGTGGTGTGCTGGTAACTGTTTATCAACCAGCTCTGGGGAAAGCTGAGAAGGCAGAGCAAGGGAGGAACCCTGATTTGTAACAATAGCCTATTTGCATGGGGTAAGTACACCTGCCATGGCAGATTTTATTCCACAGGCACAAAATGACTGATTTAGTTACTGAACATGAACTTGGGAAGAGAGGTGCACAATCACTAGTTCTCTTTAGCCAGCACCAGCCAGCTCCCCCACTGCCTCCCACAGGAAGGTCACGTGGCTGCTGGCATGAGGCCTGATGCCAAGGAGACCTTCCTGCACCTGAGAGGTGGCCCCTCACTTACCCAGCCCTTGATTCTGCCTCCAATCCAGACCCGGACCTGGTTGCTCCTACTGGCCAAGGACTGGAGTTGATTGTTGGTGCAGAGGTTGTGGATAGAGACGAGGTTGCCATGATAGCACCTTCTGCAAACTTTCTGCAGAAAGAAGAGGTGGAGGTAGATAATTCACTGCGGGGTCCCCCCCCCCTCAAGTTCCTAAGACTCCAGGAGTGAACTTTTCCAGCCCTGGTGAGGTCAGAAATCAGGGATATACTTGCTCCTTGAAGCCTATCTCTTGCTCCTTTATCTGTCACCAGGAACTTCAGTAAAAATAATAATAATACTGAGAATAATCTTAGCCACTGTTTTCTGGGAGTTCACAATCACCCAAGGACTGTTCCAAATGCTTCCCATGTATTACCCTGTTTAATCCTCACCACGACCTAAGAGATTGGTGCTCTATATCTCCATTGTACAAGTGAGGGTCCTGAAGCTCTGAAACGTGAAGTGACTTGCCCAAGTAACATACGAACGACAGGTGGAGCCAGGGTTTAACACAGGTATATCTCATACCAAAGCTCTTTGCCTAATTCAGTGATTCTCAAAGTACTGTCTCCAAACCAACTATAATTTAATTTCATCATCATCATCATCATCATCATCATCATTATCATCATCATCATCCCATTCCACAGATATGCTCAGAATCAGCGCCCGTTCCACTCCCCTGGGTCCTAAAGGCAAACTCTTGGGCCCCACCCCAGACTTGCTCACCCTGAAATCTATGCTTCAAGAATACTTCTAAGAGAGTCTGTTGCACATCAGGGTTTGAGAACCACTAGTCTAAGTGGATAGGGAACAGGAGGTGGAACCCACTCTCTTCTCCTACCTCTGGGCTTCTTTCCACAGAAGCCTTCCTGCCACTTACCCGAGCACCTCGAAATCTTCTGCAGGTGTGCACCAACACATAGCGGCAGGTCTTACACTCAGGACTGCCACTTATTTCCACTGTGTCCTCTGCCCTGGGGCACTGGAAGTTCTCATCTAGGTCATCTGGGTGTGACTCCATGGCGTTCTCATCCTCAAAGTCATCTTGGCAGCTGGAAGCCTCCACCTGCTCTCCTTCAGACTGAATCCCCTCCTCAGTCAGGACTGACTCTCCCTCCTGCTCCCCTGAGCCTTCCAGATCCTGGCTCAGGTCAGCCTGTGACTCTTGGCTGTCCAGAGAGGGGGCATCATTCCCTGGGAAGAAGAGGTAACCTGCCATCAGGTCAGGGTCTCCTTCTTCCAGGACCACGGACAGCTCTGACTGCCCCACTCAAGCCTTCCTAGTGCTTCCTTCTGGAGCCTAGGCCAGAAGGATCTCCTTCCTGTTGGGTGAGGTGAGAACTCACACAAAGGGATGAGCACCTGGCACTGGCTGGCAGGAGTGTATATGGGGTAGGAAGAAGCTGCTCTGAGAAGATGGGTGGTGTTTGGTTGAGGAGCAGAATGTTCAGGTCACATTTCTGAGTCCAAGAGAGATCTTACCTGAATGGAGCTGGGGCCACCAAAGAAGGAAAAACTGAGGCCTGGCCCAGAGAGCCAAAGAGGTGTCAGAAAGAGGAGAAGGGGTCAAGCTGGATGAGAAGGAAAGGGAGGACTTACCCACATGAAGAGCAGCAGCTGTCCCCAGCAGGAGGAGCAGCAGAAACAGGGGGAGTTTCATAGTCACTGGTTCTTGTGGCAGGGACATAGCTCCACTGTCCGCCCTGGGGCTGACCTGTGTGTCTGTCACACAACAGAGATGCAATGTTTGTTGGAGTAGCTGATTAAAGGCAAACTAGAGAGCTTCCTTCTCCCCAGTGAACACATGCTGATCTGGAGAAGCAGGAAAAGTCCCTTTTACCTGAGGGCTCCATCACTGGCCCCTGGGACTGCACTTAGCCCAGACCCTGCCCCTGCAGGAGCAGGCCTGCTCGGGATAAGGACCCATTTTACTACACTGAGGACGGAGTGGCCATCAGGGTCCTAAGGACAGGCCTCCTTGGTGTTTGCCATATAGGCTTCTGCTTCCTCTCAAGCCTTGGACCCCTCCTCCCTGGGAAGCTGGGGGAGCACTCACCTCTCAAGAATCCAAGACCTCCACTCTTAGTGTCTCTGACTACTGGGTCCCAGAGGCAGTCCTTATATTGGACTTTTGGGGAAGTGGGAAGAGGCAAAGAACATTGCTCCAGGCTGCGGTGCTGGGCAGGGGAGCTGATAATAAGGCATTTGCTCAATTCTCTCACCGGCTCCCTGCAGGGACTTGCCTCCTGGGGTCCACTGACATATATGGGTGTCCAAACACCCAGGTATGCTGGAGAAGACTCCAGATGTCTACTGCCCAGATGTGCTTACTATTAGCATCCCTAAAGTGCCCTAGTCTTAACCTCAGGAGCAGCCTTCTTCTGGTCAATATCCCAGCCAATAAGTGGAGCATCCTAGGATGCTGGGGGACTGGGAGGCAAGGAGGGAGGAGGTGCTCACCTCCTGATTGCTTTGCTAGACCAGGGACTTCATAAGCATCCCATCTCAGAATCCTCACCTTCTCCTCATTCCCATGAGCATGTATGATGACCCTAACTTCATAGGTGTGAAAAATGAGGTACAGAGAGGGGAAGTCCCTTGCAAGCATGCACATTAAGTGTAGAAATGGGATTCCTAGTCTTTTGGCTCCAAAACCTCCTATCTATTGATTATCTATTTATCTACCTTACTACCTACCTCTTTCTCTCCCACCCTCCCTTCTTATTCCCCTCCTTCCTTTTATTTCTCATTCTCACTCTAGTTCTCCCTCTTCTTCTTTTTTCATATTAAATGTGTGAAAAACTTATGCTCTTTCTTCTATGCTATAGCTCTAGATCAAGGTTCTCAACTTTTGCATTGTTACTATTTGGAGTAAAGTAATTCTTTGTTGTGTGTTGGGGAGAGGAGACTGTCCAGAGTTTAGCAGCATCCCTGGTCTCTACTCACTAGATGTCAAGAGTACCTCCACCTGTCAATCTGATTGTCCCCCAAGATGATCATCCACCTATTTCCCCCCAAGATGATCATCCAAACATCTCCACCTATTTCCAAGTGTCCTCTGGGGAGCAAAGCTGCCTCCATTGAGAACCACTGATCTAGAAAATCCAACCTCAAGGCATATCTTCAGGCAAAGAGGCGACAGCTGCCATGAAAAGCTTCTTGTAGAATCTTTCAGACACCCTGGGGTCCACCCTACCCACCCCCACCCTCATCTCCCACCAGCCCTCTGTCACCACCAGGGTCAGGACTAGGAGGCAGTGAGTGAGGCACTCATCTCAGGTGCAAAGTTTAAGGGGCCCCTAAAGAATTCAGTAGTCAAGATAAATAATGCTTTCATGCAATCTTTCTTGGAAAGAAAAATAAATGCAAAAACATCTCTGATGAGTAAAATATACAAACTTTAATCAACTCAGATCCAGCCACATTCACTGCAGTCCAAAGAGAGGCCAACAAGTGCCAAGCCCTAGAGCTGCTGAATATCCCTGCTGGGAGCTAGTGGCCTTGACAGATAGGGTGATCCATTCTGTGACAGTCCCCTGGGAAGTCATTTCTTCCTCAGACCTCAGCCAAACCCTCCAGGCCTTAGGGCACCAGGGACAATAGCCCAGAGAGTTAAACGGCCTTTCCTGCCTCCTGTGTCCCAGGCGACCTACGAATGGAGAAGTGAGAAGGCACTCCTGGGCCTTATTGCAGAGTAAAACGGTCTTGGCTGTTATCTCTCTGACACAACAGACCAGATCCTCAGCTTATCTACTGGCATGGAGTGGTGTTAGGGGGGTGATTGAACAATTGTGGGGCCGAAGAAGCTGGTCTTGCATTTAAAGTTTGCCCCTGGAAGTGGGGGGGGGGAGCAGATGGAAGAGGTAGACCCCTCCATAGCATTCTCCTCCCTCTGGGAGCCCAGGCCTGGGGCATCATATCACTCACTGGAAGAGATGCTCAGCTGCTCTCAAGAGCCAGCACCACAGTGGTCTGTAACACTCTGTCCCTTGAACAGCCCTGTGTCACAGATGTGGAAACAACACCTCAGAGAGCTTGAACAAGTTGTCCAAGATCACACAGCAAGTCAGAGACAGGCCTAACGGCTGGTCTTCCAGTTCCTTGTCCCCCATGGCTGCCTGCCCTCTGCCTCCTCTCAGTCACCTGCCTTCTCTATAGCCTGCTTCCCCACCTCCATCTTGTTTGCACTCAAACCCCAGGCAAACACATTCCAATGGCTTCAGCGAACACAGTAATGTCTGATTTAAACTGGAAATAACATTTTTGAAGGCCCACCACAGACAAAACACTTTGCTACATGAAGCCGCTGACATCCATTACCCCAGTTAATTTTTATAATCATCCTATGAAATGGGTATTTCCATCTCTAGTCTACACACCTACTACAGAAGCTCAGAGAGGTTCTGGGACCTGCCCAAGTTCACAAAACTAAAAAGGAGTGGTATGGCTGTCTTCTAGGTCCTTGCTTCTTTGATACCCCAGACAGTCTGCATTTACTCCCATCCAATGCTGCCTCTGGTTTCAGCATCCGTGAAACTCCATCTGGCTTATGTTTGCATTTATGTTCCAAGGGGTTTCAAACTCTGCCTCTTTATCTTGAGGGCCATTCCGGTCCCACATTAGGCATTGGTTGGGTCTTAAGTGTAGTGTGATGCAAATGATTGGCAAGTTCCAGAGTGTCACTTTTCTCATCTGAGATCTGAGTATAATGACAAAATCTGCCTCTAATGAGATCAGCTCTAATAAGGCTCTCAGTACATGGCGTGGACCTGGGGCTGTCAGAAAGACAGGACTGGATCAGGGACCTGTATCCACAGATAATCACTGTCTAGATTGCTCACCCGTACTCTGCTGGCGTGGTGGACAAAACTCCAGGGGTTCCGCCCTAAAGATTGAGCTTAGCTAGCACCTTGTTGGGATGGAAAAGCCCATATTTTGGGATGTAAGGCCTGTCCTCTTATTTTATTACATTTACTTTTTCATTTTTAATCCTCACCTGAGGATAATTTTCCAGGGAGTTTTAGAGAGAGTGGAAGTGAGAGGGAAAGACAGAGAGAAATATTGATGTGAGAGAAACAGTTCCATTGGTTGACTTCCACACGTGTCCAGGACCCTGGGACTCGGAAGGAGCATGCCACCAAGGTACCTGCCCTTGCCCAGAGTCCAACCAGGGACACTTCAGTCCACAGGCCAGTGTTCTATCCACTGAGACAAACCAGCTAGAGCTGGTAATCCTCTTGAAAGACCCCTTAAAAAAAAAGGTGACCTCCCCTGAAGCAATGCATTCTTTGCTAGAACCTTCCTTCTGCTCCCTTCTGCCTATAAACGCCTTCCATTTTTAAGGCTTCTCAGAGCTTCTTTCTCTTTGCTGGATGGAATGCTGCCTAATTTATGAACTGATGAATAAAGCAAATTTCATCTTGAAATGTCCTCAGTTAGATTTTGAACAGTCCTCCAGTTCTTGAATCAGTGATATCACCCTTATTTGGAAAGCTGCCCCACTCCCACCCCACCCCTCACCCTATACTGAATCCAAACAAAGCACAAGGGCCATTTCCCCACCCCCCAGGCCCCACCCAATGAGAACTTCCATCAGACGGGGCAGGGTGGGCAGAGAGCGATGGAATCCCCCAGTCAAGGCTGAGAAGGGTCTTGGAAGAGCCACCCAGCCCTGACTTTGCCCCCAGGTGGCGCTGCAGCCTAACCACTCAGAGCCCCACCCCCATTCCCACACCATCTTGAACTGCTCGCCATCCTTTATTTTCCTCAAAGCCCCACCCTGTAGGAGTGAGGGCTTCCAAGATTTCCAACCCAGGGGAGTCCTCCAATGTGCAATGAAGAATCAAGAGTCAGGAAATGCTGTGGGAAACATGGCTTTATGACCAGGAGAGCACAGGGCCCAGGGTGGGCCAGGGGCAGTCAAGAGGGATGCAGGGAGGGGACACCAAGGCAGGATCTCTTCAACGCCACTGGCTTAGGAGGAGCAGATGAAAGGCAGTCGTCTTTCACAACATTCTCGTCGCCAATGACCCCCTAGCAGTAGAGAACACAGTGATGTCAGCAGCCATCAGAGTGTGGCCCATGTCTCCCTTGCCCTCCCACTGTCATGATATGTCTGCCACACACCCCTCGAATAGCTTGTGTTTGTTAAGTTTTCACCCCAGGAAAACAGGGTGCCGAGTGCTTTCTGTGGGCTCCTGGCTAATCCTCACAATGACCCCCAGAGGGAGGTGCTGGCATCATCCCCATTGCACAGATTAGGAACCTGAGGCTCAGCGGGGAAATCTCTTGCCTGTATGCCAGTGGGCAGGTGGCAGAGCTGGTCTGGGAATTGTGGCAGCCTTCCTCCAATGTGTATGGCCTTAGCCATAGTCCTGAGTCCCTCACCTCTGGCATTCAGCCATTCCTAATTCCCACATCTCTCCCTTGTCCCTCATCCACACCTTTCATTCACCTCAGCTACTCTCAGTTGTCACCTCAGTAGCAGAGGAAGGAAAGGAGCTCCCAGGCCCCCAGCCAAGCTTTGTCTGTGAGGATAGAGAGCCCCCATCCAGCCCTCACACATAGTACCCCCTCTCCCTACTTCACAACCCTCCTCACAGCTGTGGGTTTGAGGAGGAGGTGTACTCAGGCAGCTCAAAGGGACAGTGTGTAAGAGTCCACCCTGCCATCCCTTCCCTTTGCCCTGGTGCCCAGTCCCCCCTCACCTCTGGTGGATAGGCCCAAACAGTGGCCGCTCCCATGCTGATGAGCCCAGTGGCGAAAATTTGCTCTGCTCCCATCAACCCAGTGTATCGTGGAGCACTAGAAGGAGACAAGGGATAGGCTAGATCAGAGGCTGAAGTCCAGGAAGACAAACAGATCCAGAGGTTCCAGAAAATGCTCACTGAGCGTCCCTTTCTAGGCACTGCCCACCCAGCTAGGAGCCAGATATCCAGGAGACCCAGCCCTCAGGATTCGCAGGCCATCAAAATGGAAGAGTTGTAGTCCCCCCCCCCCCCCCCCCCCCCCCCCCCCCGCTCACACAGCCGGGTTTCTCAAACTTCCTGTGAATACAAGTTTCCTGCAGATCTTTTTAAAATACAGATGTTGATTCAGGAGTCTCAGATGGGCCCAAGATTGTGCATCTCTAAGAAGCTATTAGGCCATGCCAATACTGCTTGGTTATATATGAGTAGCAAACATAATAGCACTTATTCACTCTCTATCCCAGAACCACTCTGAGAGAGGGACCCCATTTTAGACGTGAGCAAGCCATTCAGCTTGTAAATGACCAAACTGGGAAAGTAAAGGATCTCCTGACTCCAGTGGTGTGCTGGTAACTGTTTATCAACCAGTTCTGAGGGAAGCTGAGGAGGCAGAGTGAGGAAGGAACCCTGATTTGTAACAGTAGCCTATTTCCTTGGGGTAAGTACACCTGCTATGGCAGATTTCATGCCAGCACCAGACAGCTTCCCCACTGCCTCCCACAGGAAGGTCACTTGGCTGCTGGAATGAGGCCTGACGCCAGAGAGAACTTCCTGTACCTGGGAGCTGTCCCCTCACTTACCGGGTCCCTGACGGTTCCTCCAATCCAGACCCAGAAATCATTGACCTGACTAGACAAGCACTGGAGTTGATTGTTGACACTGCGGTTGTGGATAGAGACCAGGTTGCCATTGTAGCACCTCCTGCAGGTGTTCTGCAGAAAGAAGAGGTGGAATAGAGAGTTCACTAGGTTTTTCCCCCTCAAGTTTCTGAGTCTTCAGGGGAGAGTTCTCCATCCCTGGTCAAGTCAGAAATCAGGAATCTACTTGCTCCTTCAATCCTATCTCTTGCTCCTTTATCTGTCACCTGGAATTTCTTGCAGGAGGTAATAATAATAATAATAATAATAATAATAATAATATTATATTGAGAATAATCTTAGCCACCGTTTACTGGGAGTTTACAATGACTTGAGGACTGTTCCAAATGCTTTCCATGTATTGAGGTTGGTACTATATAATCTCCATGGTACAAGTGAGGATCCTGAAGCTCTAAAGGTAAAGTAACTTACCCAGGTTAACATGCCAATGATGGGTGGAGCCAGGGTTTAACAGAGGTATATCGAATGACAAAGCCTTTTGTCCAAATCAGTGATTCTCAAAGTACTTGATGATATTGTCTCCAGACCAACAATATTATCATCACCTGGCACTTGGGCCCCGCCCTAGACTTGCTCACCCTGAAATCTATGCTTCAAGAATACTTCTAGGAGAGTCTGCTGCACACCATGGTTTGAGAACCACTAGTCTAAATGAATAGGGAACAGGAGGTGGAACCCACCCTCTTCTCCTACCCCTGGGCTTCCTTCCACAGTAGCCTCCATGTCATTACCTGAGCGACTGCAAATACACAGTGAGTCTTCACCAACACATAGCGGCAGGTCTTGCACCCAGGGCTGCCGCTTATTTCCACTGTGTCCTCTGCCTTGGGGCACTGGAAGTTCTCATCTAGGGCACCGGGATCTGACTCCATGGCCTTCTTGTCCTCAAAGGCATCTTGGCAGTTGGAAGCCTCCTCCTCCTCTCCTTCAGACTGAATCCCCTCCTCAGTCAGGACTGACTCTCCCTCCTGCTCCCCTGAGCCTTCCAGATCCTGGCTCAGGTCAGCCTGTGACTCTTGGCTGTCCAGAGAGGGGGCATCATTCCCTGGGAAGAAGAGGTAACCTGCCATCAGGTCAGGGTCTCCTTCCATGACCACGGACAGCTCTGACCGCCCCACTCAGCCTTCCTAGAGCCTCCTTCTGGAGCCTAGGCCAGAAGGATCTCCTCCCTGTTGGGTGAGGTGAGAACTCACACAAAGGGGTGAGCACCTGGCACTGGCTGACAGGTGTGTATATGGGGTAGGAAGAAGCTGCTCTGAGAAGGTGGGTGGTGTTTGCTTGAGGAGGAGGCCTGACAGAATGTTCAAGTCACATATCTGAGTCCATGAAAAATCTTACCTGAGAGAAGCTGCATCCACTGAAGAAGGAAAAGCTGAGGCCTGGCCCAGAGAGAGCCAAAGAGGTGTCAGAAAGAGGAGAAGGGATCAAGCTGGATGAGAAGGAAAGGGAGGACTTACTCAGATGAAGAGCAGCAACTGTCCCCAGCAGGAGGAGCAGCAGAAACAGGGGGAGTTTCATAATCACTCGTTCTTGGGCAGGGGCACAGATTCACTTCAGGCCGTGGGTCTGCTCACTGTGTCTGCACAGCTCCTGTCACACAACAGAAATGCAATGTTTGTTAGAGTAGTTGATTAAAGGTCAAAGTACTGTAGAGAGCTTTCTTCTCCCCCAGTGAACAGACGCTGACCTGAAGAAGCAGGAAAAGTCCCTTTTACCTGAGGGTTCCATCACTGGCCCCTACAGGAACCAGTCTGTTCAAGGTCAGGACAAAGTGCAAGAACAGTGGCCAAAAGGGTCCCAAGGACAGGCCTCCAAGGTGTTTGCCATATACACTCTGCTTCCTCTCAAGCCTTGGACCCCTCCTCCCTGGGAAGCTGGGGGAGCACTCACCTCTCAAGAGTCTGAAGTCTTCACTCTTGGTGTCTCTGATTATTGGGTCCCAGAGGCAGTCCTTATATTGGGCTTTTGGGGAAGTGGAAAGGGGCCAGGGCGATTGCCCCAGGCTGGGGTACTGGGCAAGGGAGCTGATAGTAAGGCATTTGCTCAATTCTCTCACCTGCTCCCTGCAGGGACCTGCCTGCTGGGGTCCACTGACACATATGGGTGTCCAAACACCCATGTGTGCTGGAGAAATCCCCAGATGTACTTACTATTAGCACCCTAAAGTGCCCCAGTCTTAGCCCCAGGAGCAGCCTTCTTCTGGTCAGTATCCCAGCCAATAAGTGGAGCATCCTAGGATGTTGGGGTCCATGAGGAGAGGAAGGAGGAGGTGCCCATCTCCCAAGTGCTTGTCTAGACCAGGGACTTCATATGCATCCCATCCCAGAATCCTCACCTTCTACTAATTCCCATGAGCATGTATCATGATCCTAACTTCACAGGTGTGAAAAATGAGATTCAGAGAGAGAAAGTCCTTTGCAAGTGTGCACAGGAAGTGGGGACCTGGGATCCCTGGTTCTTTTGGCTCCCACATCTCCTATCTATCTATCTATCTATCTATCATCTATCATCTATCATCTATCTATCTATCTATCTATCTATCTATCTATCTATCTATCATCTATCTATCATCTCTTTCCCTCTCTCCTTCCCTTCCTCCCTTCTCCCTTCCCTCCCTCTTATTCTCTTTCTCACTCTAGTTCTCCCTCTTCCTCTTTCTTCATCTCTAATGTGTGAAAAACTTATGCTCTTTCTTCTATGCTATAGATCTAGATCAAGGTTCTCAACCTTTGCACTGTTACTATTTGGAGTAACGTAATTCTTTGTTGTGTGTTGGGGAGAGGTCTGTCCAAAGTTTAGCAGCATCCCTCGTCTCTACTCACTAGATGTCAGGGGTACCTTCCCCCATCAATCTGATTGTCCCCCAAGATGATCATCCAAACATCACCTATTTCCAAGTGTCCTCTGGGGAGCAAAGTTGCATCCATTGAGGATCCCTGATTAGAAAATGCCATTTAATCCAACCTCAAGGCACATCTTCAGCCTCAAGGCATATCTTCAGACAGCTGCTATGGAGAGTTTCATGTAGAATCTTTCAGACACCCTGGGGGCCACCCTCCCCACCCCCACCTTCGTCTCCCACCAGCCCTCTGTCACCAACAGGGTCAGGATTAGGAGGCAGTGAGTGAGGCACTCATCTCAGGTGCAAAGTTTAAGGGGCCCCTAAAGAATTTAGTAGTCAAATAATGCTTTCATGCAATCTTTCTTGGAAAGGAAAATAAATGCAAAAACATCTCTGATGAGTAAAATATAAAAACTTTAACCAACCCAGCTCCAGCCACATTCACTGTAGTCCAAAGAGAGGCCAACAAGTGCCAAGCCCTGGAGTTGCTGAATATCCCTGCTGGGAGCTAGCTACATGTTGGCTGTGACATCTATTTCCCCACTTAATCTTTACAATTGCCCATGACATTACCCTGGGCAGTCATGTTTTTTTCTCAGGCCCCATTCCAGCCCTCCAGACCTCAGGGAACCAGGGACAGATAGCCCAGAAAGTTAAAAGGCCTTTCCTGCTTCTGCTGTCCCAGGTGACCTACAAATGGAGAAGTGTCTGAGAGGTCACTCCTGGGCCTTATTGCAGAGTAAAACGGTCTTGGCTGTTATCTCTCTGACCCAACAGACCAGATCCTCAGCTTATCTACTGGCATGGGGTGTTGTTAGGGGGGAGATTGGCCAATTGTGGGGCCCAAGTATCTGGTCTTGCATTTAAAATTAAAGTCCACCCTAGGTTGGGGGGAAGATGGAAGAGGTAAACCCCTCCCCAGCATTCTCTTCTGTCTGGGAGCCCAGGCCTGGGGCATCATATCATTGGCTGGTTGGGATGCTCAACTGCTCTCTAAAGCCAGACTCATGATGAGCTTTACACACACTTTCCCTTGAACAGCCCTGTGTCACAGATGTGGAAACGGCACCTCAAAGAGTTTGAACAAGTTGCCCAAGATCACACAGCAAGTCAGAGACAAGCCTAACGGCAGGTCTTCCAGTTCCTTGTCCCCCATGGCTGCCTGTCCTCTGCCTTCTCTCACTCACCTCCCTTCTCTACAGCCTGTCCCTCTCCCTGTCTTCTTAGAACTCAAACCCAAGGCAAAGATATTCCAAGGGCTTCAGTGACCAGAGTAATGTCTGATTTAAAACTGGAAATAACACTTTTGAAGGCCCACCACATATCAAACACCATGCTAGATGAAGGCTCTGACATAATACCCCACTTAATCTTTACAATCACCCTACAAAATAGGTATTGTCCTCTCTAGTCTACACACCTACTACAGAAGCTCAGAGAGGTTCAGTGACTTGCCCAAATTCACACAACTAGAAAGAAGTGGCATGGCTGACTCCTAGGTCCTTGCTTCTTTGATACCCCCAGACAGTCTGCATTACTCCCAGTCCATCCAATGCTGCCACCGGTTTCAGCATCCATAAAACTCCAACTATCTGGCTTATGTTTGCATTTATGTTCCAAGGGGTTTTAAACTCTGCCTTTTATCTCAAGGGTCAATCCAGTCCCACATTAGGCATTGGGTGGGTCTTAAGTGTAGTGTGATGCAAATGACTGGCAAGACCCAGAGTGTCAGTTTCCTCATCTGGGAGCTGAGGCTATGACAGAATCTGCCTCTAATGAGATCAGCTCCAATAAGGCTCTCAGTACAGAGCTTGGACCTGGGCTGTCAGGAAACTCGGACTGGAACTGGGACCTGTGTCCACAGATAAGCAGGGTCTGGATTGTGCTCCCGATCTGTGCTGGCTCAGAGGACAGAAATCATGGGGTTCTGTCCTAAAGATGGAGCTAAGCTAGCACCTTGTTGGGATGGGAAAGCCCATATTTTGGGATGTAAAGCCTGTCCTCTTATTTTATTACATTTACTTTTTCATTTTTAATCCTCACCTGAGGATAATTTTCCAGGGAGTTTTAGAGAGAGTGGAAGTGAGAGGGAAAGACAGAGAGAAATATTGATGTGAGAGAAACAGTTCCATTGGTTGACTTCCACACGTGTCCAGGACCCTGGGACTCGGAAGGAGCATGCCATCAAGGTACCTGCCCTTGCCCAGAATCCAACCAGGGACACTTCAGTCCGCAGGCCAGTGTTCTATCCACTAAGACAAACCAGCTAGAGCTGGTAATCCTCTTGATAGACCCCTTCAAAGAAAAGTGACCTCTCCTGAAGCAATGCATTCTTTGCTAGAACCTTCCTTCTGCTCCCTGCTGCCTATAAATGCCTTCCATTTTTAAGGCTTCTCAGCGCTTCTTTCTCTTTGCTGGATGGGATGCTGCCTGATTCATGAATTGATGTTAAAACCAATTTCATCTTGAAATGTCCTCAGTTAGATTTTGAACAGTCCTCCAGTTCTTGAATCAGTGATATCACCCTGATTTTGGAAAGCTGCCCCACTCCCACCCCACCCACAGCCTATACTGAATCCAAACAAAGCAGGAAGGCCAGTTCCCCACCCCCACCCCCTACTCCCAACCCTCACCCAATGAGAGCTTCCCCCAGAAGGGCAGGGGGGTTGGGGGGATCGGGAAAAGGTGGAATTCCCCAGCCTGGTTTGAGAAGCGTTTTGGGAGAGCCACCCAGCTCTGACTCCAAACCCAGGTGGCGCTGCAGCACAACCCCTCAGCGCCCATTTCCCATTCCCACACCTCTGCAGGAGTGAGGGCTTCCAGGATTTCCAACCCCCAGGAGTCCTCCAATGAGCAATGAAGAATCAAGAGTCAGGAAATGCGGTGGGAAACATGGCTTTATGACCAGGAGAGGCTGGGATCCAGCCTAGGGCCCAGGGTGGGCCAGGGGCAGCCAGGAAAGGTGCAGGGAGGGGACACCGAGGCAGGATCTCTTCAGCGCCACTGGCTTAGAAGGAGCAGATGAAGGGCAGACGTCTTCCACAACGTGTTCGTCGCCAATGACCCCCTAGCAGTAGAGAACACAGTGATGTCAGCTGCCGTCAGAGTGTGGCCCATGTCTCCCTTGCCCTCCCACTGTCATGATATGTCTACCACACACCCCTCCAATAGCTTGTGTTTGTTAAATTTTCACCCCAGGAAAACAGAGTGCTGAGTGCTTTCTGTGGGTTCCTGGCTAATCCTCACAATGACCCCCAGAGGGAGGTGCTGGCGTCATCCCCATTGCACAGATGAGGAACCTGAGGCTCAGTGGGGAAATCTCTTGCCTGTATGCCAGTGGGCAGGTGGCAGAGCTGGTCTGGGAATTGTGGCAGCCTTCCTCCAACGTGTATGGCCTTAGCCATAGTCCTGAGTCCCTCACCTCTGACATTCAGCCATTCCTAATTCCCACATCTCTCCCTGGTCCCTCATCCACTAGGGGGCAGTGAGTAAGGCACTCATCTCAGGTGCAAAGTTTAAGGGGCCACTAAAGAATTCAGTAGTCAAGATAAATAATGCTTTCATGCAATCTTTCCAGAAAGGAAAAATAAATACAAAAATATATCCGATGAGTAAAACATAAAAACTTTAATCAACTCAGAGCCAGCCACATTCACTGCAGTCTATTGAGAGGACAACAAGTGCCAAGCCCTGGCACTGCTGGATATCCCTGCCCGGAACTAGTGGCCTTGGCAGGGTGGGTGACCCACACTGTGATATTCCTCCTGGACAATCATATTTCTTTCTCAGGCCCCAGCCCAGCCCTCCAGGGCACCAGGGACAGGTAGCCCAGAGGGTGAAAAGGCCTTACTTAATCCTCTTGATAGACCTCCCCTGAAGCAATGCATTCTTTGGTAGAACCTTCTTTCTGTTCTCTTATGCCTACAAACGCCTTCCATTTTTACACCTTCTCAGAGCTTCTTTCTCTTTGCTGGGTGGGATGCTGCCTGATTCATGAATCGATGTTAAAGCCAATTTCATCTTTAAATGTACTGTTAGATTTTGAACAGTCCTCCAGTTCTTGAATCAGTGATATCACCCTGATTTTGGAAAGCTGCCCCACTCCCACCCCACCCACAGCCTATACTGAATTCAAACAAAGCAGGAGAGCCAATCCCCACCCCCACCCCCAACCCTCACCCAATGAGAGCTTCCCCCGGTGCAAGTGGGAGGGGAAGAGTGGGATAGTGGTGGAATCCCCCAGCCTGGGCTGAGAAGGGCCTTGGGTCAGCCACCCAGCCCTGATTCCACCCCTAGGTGGCGCTGCAACCCAAACCCTCTACACCCCACCCCCATTCCCACACCCCTATGGGCCATTGATCATCCCTTACTTTCCTCATAGTCCTCCCTGCAGGAGTGAGGGCTTCCAGGATTTCCAACCCCCAGGAGTTCTCCAAGGAGCAATGAAGAATCAAGAGTCAGAAAATGCGGTGGGAAACATGGTTTTATGACCGGGAGAAGCGGGGAGTCCAGCCCAGGGCCCAGGGTGGGCCAGGAGCAGCCAGGAGGGGAGCAGCGAGGGGACACCGAGGCAGGATCTCTTCAGTGCCACTGGCTTAGTAGGAGCAGATGAAGGGCAGATGTGTTGCGCAACTTGATTGCTGCCAGTAACCCCCTAGCAATAGAGAACACGGTGATGTCAGCTGCAAGCATAGTGTGGCCTGTGCCACCCTTGCCCCCCAAATATCATGATATGTCTGCCACACACCCCTCCAATAGCTTGTGTTTGTTAAGTTTTCACCCCAGGAAAACAGGGTGCTGAGTGCTTTCTGTGGGTTCCTGGCTGATCCTCACAATGACCCCCAGAGGGAAGTGCTGGCGTCATCTCCATTGCACAGATGAGGAACCTGAGGCTCAGCAGGGAAATCACTTGCCTGAATGCCAGTGGGCAGGTGGCAGAGCTGGGATGGAAATTGGGGCAGCCTTTCTCTCGCGTGTATGGCCTTAGCCATAGTCCTGAGTCCCTCACCTCTGGCATTCAGCCATTCCTAATTCCCACATCTCTCCCTTGTCCCTCATCCACACCTTTCATTCACCTCAGCTACTCTCAGTTGTCACCTCAGTAGCAGAGGAAGGAAAGGAGCTCCCAGGCCCCCAGCCGAGCTTCCTCTGTGAGGATGGAGAGGCCCCATCCAGCCCTCACACAGGGGACCCCCTCACCCTACTTCACAGCCCTCCCCACATTGCTTCTCCAGTTATGGGGAGGCTGAGTTTGAGGAGGAGATGTGCGCAGGCAGCTCAAAGGGACAGTGTGTAAGAGTCCACCCTGCCATCCCTTCCCTTTGCCCTGGTGCCCAGTCCCCTCACCTCTCCATAGGCTCACACAGTGGCCATGCCCATGATGATGTGCCCAGTAATTAAAATTTACAGCACTCCCATCAATCCAGTGAAACCCGGAGCACTAGAACGAGAGAGGGGTAGGGTGAGTCAAAGACTGAGGTACAGGAAATGTTCACTGAGCATCCCTTTCTGGGCACTGCCCACCCAGCTAGGAGCCAGAGATCGCAGGTGATCACAATGGAAGAGTCGTGGTCCCTTTCCCCCCCTCACACAGCCGGGCTTCTCAAACTTTCTGTGAATACAAGTCTCCTGTGGATCTTTTTAAAATGCAGATGCTTCCGAGAACGGTTTGGCTCAGTGGATAGAGCGTCGGTCTGCAGACTGAAAGGTCCCAGGTTCGATTCCGGTCAAGGGCATGTACATTGGTTGTGGGCATATCCCTAGTAGGGGGTGTGCAAGAGGCAACTGGTCGATATTTTTCTCTCATAGATGTTTCTGACTCTCTATCCCTCTCTCTTCCTCTCTGTAAAAAAATCAATAATATATATATATATATATATATATATATATATATATATATATATATATTTATTTTTTTTAATGCAGATGCTGATTCAGGAGTCTCAGATGGGCCCAAGACTGTGCATCTCTAAGAAGCTATTAGGCCATGCTAATACTACTTGGTTATATATGAGTAGCAAACATAATAGCACTTATTCACCCACTATCCCAGAACCACTCTGAGAGAGGGACCCCATTTTAGACACGAGGAAGCCATTCAGCTTGTAAATGACCAAACTGGGAAAGTAAAGGATCTCCTGATTCCAGTGGTGTGCTGGTAACTGTTTATCAACCAGTTCTGAGGGAAGTTGAGGAGGTAGAGTGAGGGAGGAACCCTGATTTGTAACAATAGCCTATTTCCTTGGGGTAAGTACACCTGCTATGGCAGATTTCATACCACAGGCATGAAGTCACTGAACATGGACCTGGGAAGAGATGCACACTATCACTAGTTCTCTTTAGCCAGCACCAGCCAGCTTCCCCACTGCCTCCCACAGGAAGGTCACTTGGCTGCTGGAATGAGGCCTGATGCCAGAGAGAACTTCCTGTACCTGGGTGCTGGCCCCTCACTTACCCATCCCCCGATGGCACCTCCAATCCAGACCTGAAGTAGCCTGGCCAAGGCCTGGATTTGATAGTTGATGCTGAGGTTGTGGACAGAGACGAGGTTACCTCTGTAGCACCTCCTGCAGGTGCTCTGCAGAAAGAAGAAGTGGAATAGAGAGTTCACTGGGTTTTTCCCCCTCAAGTTTCTGAGTCTCCAGGGGAGAGTTCTCCATCCCTGGCCAGGTCTGAAATCAGGGATCTCCTTGCAGCTTCAACCCTACCTATTGCTCCTTTTTCTGTCACTGGAAACTTCTTGCAGGAAATAACAATAATACTGAGTATAATCTTAGCCACCGTTTACTGGGAGTTTACAATGACACAGGGACTGTTCCAAATGTTTTCCATGTATTACCTCATGTAATCCTCACCACAACATAAGAGGTTGGTACTGAGTGGCCAGATTATTATGATCTCTGAATGCATAATAATCTGGCCACTCAGTGTACTTCTCTTGAGTACCTCATTTATTTGATATCAAAGATACTATAAACCATGCACTTGATCAGTTTTCCCCTTTGCACTGGCTGATAGAAAGCTCAGGGCAAAGGGATGGTTGATCTCCAGCAAAAGTCTAGAATACTTTTGGTACCCATTTGAGATACAAATACACTGAGTGGCCAGATTATTATGCATTCAGAGATCATAATAATCTAGCCACTCAGTATATATTTCCATTGTACAAGTGAGGATCCTGAAGCTCCAAAAGGTGAGGTGACTTGCCAGGGTAACATGCCAATGATGGGTGGAGCCAGGGCTTAACACAGGTATATCGAATGACAAAGCCTTTTGTCCAAATCAGTGATTCTCAAAGTACTGTCTCCAGACCAAAAATATCATCACCTGGCACTTGGTCCTAAATGCAAACTCTTGGGCCCCACCCCAGATTTCATCCTGAAATCTATGCTTCAAGAATACTTCTAGGAGAGTCTGCTGCACACCAGGGTTTGAGAACCACTGGTCTAAATGAATAGGGAACAGGAGGTGAGACCCACTCTCTTCTCCTGCCCCTGGGCCTCCATGCCACTTACCTGAGCGTCTGCAAAAGTTAGGAGAGTCTGCACCAACACATAGCGGCAGGTCTTACACCCAGGACTGCCACTTATTTCCACTGTGTCCTCTGCCTTGGGGCACTGCAAGTTCTTGTCTAGGGCACCTGGGTACGACACCATGGCCTTCTTGTCGTCCTCAAAGGCACCTTGGTAGCTGGAAACCTGCACCTGCTCTCCTTCAGGTTGAATCGCCTCCTCAGTCAGGACTGACTCTCCCTCCTGCTCCCCTGAGCCTTCCAGATCCTGGCTCAGGTCTGCCTGTGACTCTTGGCTGTCCAGATAGGGGGCATTATTCCCTGGGAAGAAGAGATAATTTGCCATCAGTTCAGGGCTCCCTTCTTCCAGGACCACGGACAGCTCTGACTGCCCCACCCAAGCCTTCCTAGGGCCTCCTTCTGGAGCCTAGGCCAGAAGGATCTCCTCCCTGTTGGGTGAGCACCTGGCGCTGGCTGGCAGGTGTGTATTTTAGGGGTAAGAAGAAGCACCTCTGAGAAGATGGGTGGTTTTTGGTTGAGGAGGAGGCCTGACAGAATGTTCAGGTTACATTTATGAGTCCATGAAAGATCTTAGCTGAGAGGAGCTGGGGCCACTAAAGAAGGAAAAACTAAGGCCTGGCCCAGAGAGCCAAAGAGGTGCCAGAAAGAGGAGAAGGAGTCAAGCTGGATGATAATGGAAAGGAGGACTTACCCAGATGAAAAGGAACAGCTGTTCCCAGCAGGAGAAGCAGCAGAAACAGGGGGAGTTTCATAGTCACTGGTTCTTGTGGCAGGGACACAGCTCCACTGTCCGCCCTGGGGCTGTCCTGTGTGTCTGTCACACAACAGAGATGCAATGTTTGTTGGAGTAGCTGATTAAAGGCAAACTAGAGAGCTTCCTTCTCCCCAGTGAACACATGCTGATCTGGAGAAGCAGGAAAAGTCCCTTTTACCTGAGGGCTCCATCACTGGCCCCTGGGACTGCACTTAGCCCAGACCCTGCCCCTGCAGGAGCAGGCCTGCTCGGGATAAGGACCCATTTTACTACACTGAGGACGGAGTGGAAGGACAGTGTCCATCAGGGTCCCAAGGACAGGCCTCCTTGGTGTTTGCCATATAGGCTTCTGCTTCCTCTCAAGCCTTGGACCCCTCCTCCCTGGGAAGCTGGGGGAGCACTCACCTCTCAAGTGTCAGACACCTACACTCTTGGTGTCTTTGCTGAGTCCCAGAGGCAGTCCTTATATTGGGCTTTTGGGGAAGTGGGAAGAGGCCAGGATGATTGCCCAAGGCTGGGGTGCTGGGCAGGAGAGCTGATAATAAGGCATTTGCTTAATTCTCTCACTGGCTCCCTGCAAGGACTCCAGGGACCTGCCTCCTGGGGTCCACTGGCACATATGGGTGTCCAAGCACCCATGTATGCTGGAGAAGTCCCCAGATGTCTACTGCCCAGATATACTTACTATTAACATCCTAAAGTGCCCCAGTCTTAACCCCAGGAGCAGCCTTCTTCTGGTCAATATCCCAGCCAATAAGTGGAGCATCCTAGGATGCTGGGGGACTGGGAGGCAAGGAGGGAGGAGGTGCTCACCTCCTGATTGCTTTTCTAGACCAGGGACTTCATAAGCATCCCATCCCAGAATCCTCACCTTCTCCTCATTCCCAATGAGCATGTATGATGACCCTAACTTCATAGGTGTGAAAAATGAGGTACAGAGAGAGAAAGTCCCTTGCAAGTGTGCACAGGAAGTGTGGAAATGGGATTCCTAATGCCTCTGGCTCCCACACCTTCTATCTATCTATCTAT
Organism: Pipistrellus hanaki; assembly: GCF_964339955.1. Taxonomy (NCBI): domain Eukaryota; kingdom Metazoa; phylum Chordata; class Mammalia; order Chiroptera; family Vespertilionidae; genus Pipistrellus; species Pipistrellus hanaki. The sequence goes on along the minus strand of NC_140511.1, from coordinate 64,779,462 downwards.
CTATCTATCTATCTATCTATCTATCTATCCTCTCTCTCTCTTTCTCTCTCTCTCTCTCTCTTACTCTCCCTTCCTTCCCTTCTTCGCTCCTTCCCTCTGTTTCTCGTTCTCACTCTAGTTTTCCCTCTTCCCTGTTTTTCATCTTTAAGTGTGAAAAACTTATGCTCTTTGTTCTATGCTATAGATCTAGATCAAAGTTCTCGACCATTGCACTGTTATTATTTGGAGTAAAGTAATTCTTTGTTGAGTGTTGGGGGAGGGGAGATTTTAGATGTTTAGCAGCATCCCTGTTCTCTACTCACTAGATGTCAGGAGTACCTCCACCTGTCAATCTGATTGTCCCCCAAGAGGATCAAAAACATCTCCACCTACTACCAAATGTCTTCTGGGGAGCAAAGTTGCATCCATTCAGAATCACTGATCTAGAAAATGCCATTTAGTCCAACTTCAAGGCATATATTCAGGCAAAGAGGCGACAGCTGCCATGAAAAGCTTCCTGTAGAATCTTTCAGACACCCTGGAGGCCACCCTCTCCATCCCCACCCTCATCTCCCACAAGACCTCTGTCACCACCAGGGTTAGGAGGCAGTGAGTGAGGCACTCATCTCAGGTGCAAAGTTTAAGGGGCCACTAAAGAATTCAGTAGTCAAGATAAATAATGCTTTCATGCAATCTTTCTTGGAAAGAAAAATAAATGCAAAAACATCTCTGATGAGTAAAATATAAAAACTTTAACCAACCCAGCTCCAGCCACATTCACTGCAGTCCAAAGAGAGGCCAACAAGTGTCAAGCCCTGGCTCTGCTAAATATCCCTGCCGAGAGCTAGTGGCTTTGGCAGGGTGGGTGACCCCCACTGTGATATTCCTCCTGGACAATTATATTTCTTCCTCAGGCCCTATCCCAGCCCTCCAGGTCTCAGGGCACCAGGAACAGGTAGCCCACGGGGTGAAAAGGTCTTTCCTACCTCCCATGTTCCAGGAAACCTACAAATGGAGAAGTGTCTAAGAGGTCATCCCTGGGCCTTATTGCAAAGTAAAACGGTCTTGGCTGTTATCTCTCTGACCCAACAGACCAGATCCTCAGCCTATCTACCGACATGGGTGGTGGTAGTGGGGGGATTGACCAATTGTGGGGCCCAAGAACCTGGTCTTGGATTTAAAGTTTGAGTCCACCCTGGAAGTGGGGGGAAGGGGCAGATGGAAGAGGTAGACCCCTCCCCAGAATTCTCCTCCCTCTGGGAGCCCAGGTCTGGGGCATCATATCACTCGCTGGAAGAGATGCTCAGCTGCTCTCAAGAGCCAGCATCACAGTGGTCTGTAACACTCTGTCCCTTGAACAGCCCTGTGTTACAGATGTGGAAACAGCACCTCAAAGAGTTTGAGCAAGTTGCCCCAGATCACACAGCAAGTCAGAGACAGGCCTAACGGCTGGTCTTCCAGTTTCTTGTCTCCCATGGTTACCTGCCCTCTGCCTCCTCTCAGTCACCTGCTTTCTCTACAGCCTGCTCCCCCACCCCCATCTTGTTTGCACTCCAACGCCAAGCAAAGACATTCCAATGGCTTCAACGAATACAGTAATGTCTGATTTAAAACTGGAAATAACACTTTTGAAGACCCACCACAGACCAAGCACTTTGCTACATGAAGGCTCTGACATCCATTACCCCACTTAATTTTTATAATCATTCTATGAAATAGTTATTGCCATCTCTAGTCTACACACTTACTACAGAAGCTCAGAGAGGTTCAGTGACCTGCCCAAGTTCATAAAACTAGAAAGGACTGGCATGGCTGACACCTAGGTCCTTGCTTCTTTGATACCCTCAGACAGTCTGCATTACTCCCAGACAGTCCATCAAATGCTGCCACCGGTTTCAGCATCCGTGAAACTCCAACTGTCTGGCTTATGTTTGCATTTATGTTCCAAGGGGTTTCCAACTCTGCCTTTTGTCTCAAGGGTCAGTCCAGTCCCACATTAGGCATTGGGTGGGTCTAAAGTGTAGTGTGATGCAAATGACTGGCAAGTCCCAGAGTGTCAGTTTCCTTATCTGGGAGCTGAGGCTATGACAGAATCTGCCTCTAATGAGATCAGCTCCAGTAAAGCTCTCAGGAGAGTGCCTGACACCTGGGGCTGTCAGGAAACAGGACTGGTACTGGGACCCGAATTCACAGATGAGCACTGGCTGGATTGCGCTCCTGCTCTGTGTTGGTGCCATGAATAGAACTCCAGGGGTTCCTTAGCTTCACAGAGCTTAGCTAGCACCTTGTTGGAAATGGGAAAGCCCATATTTTGGATGAAGGACAGCCCTCTTATTTCATTTTAATTTTCTTTTTTTAATCCTCACCTGAGAATATTTTTTCCTTGATTTTTGGAAAGAGTGGAAGAGAGAGGGGGAAAGGAAGAGAAATATTGATGTGAGAGAAACACATCCACTGGTTGACTTCCACATGTGGCCCGAGCTCCGGTCAGGGCTGAGAGGAGTCTGCAACCAAGGTAGGTGCAGGAATTGAACCTGGGACTCTTTAGTCCCCAGGTGTACACTATATCCACTGAACCAAAGTGGCTAGGGCTAATTTTACAGTTTTAAAACTTTACTTGTGGACATATGGTAAAGTAGATGAGCTCCTTGGGGAATTTTTACAGAATGAGTGCACCCACATAACCGTGCCCAGATCAAGGTATGGAGTGTTACCAGGAGCCCAGATGCCTCCTTCTTGCCCCCTTTTTGACATTAATACCCCAAGGGGGTCCTTACAGACTGGACACCACACCCCCTCCGGCTCCCCAGCAGAAGGTTTATGAGGGACAAGGCAACGTTCACCCACCACTTAGTACGGAGCCTGGCACTTGATAATGTTTAATAAAAGGGAGTTTTTCTTGCTTTTTATTAGGAATATTTGAATAAAGGGAAGCAATGCCTTCACACACCAGGATATGAAGTCCTCGAGTTCAAGATGGCAGCAGAACTTCAGCAGCATCTGAGCCCTGCACAGGTTTCAGAACTGCAGCTTCGGTTTGATTTCTATCTCTTTCTCAACTTACTGTGCAACCTTGAGAAAGTAGTTTCTCCGATATGGGCCACACTAAAAAAAAAAAAAAAAAAAAGTTCTTCATTTGCCTCTCTTAACACCCTGGTCCCATCTCTAACCCTCTGAATTTGAGGAGTCTCTGAGGAAACGGGCTTTGGGCTCACCTCTCCAGTGCAGAGAGGGTCCAGGATGCTTGTCTTCCTCCCCTGCAATTGAGAATCCCTCATCTCCAATTAAGCTGGAGTCCTGTGTCCCAAAATGTACCCAAGGGTAAAGGAGTTTGCCTGCCTCCCCGCTGTGCTCCATCCCCACGCAATCATGTATCGGAGGCAGCTAAGGCTTCCACCACGGAACCTAATGTTAAAAGAGCATGCTCTGGAATCCCATAGGTGAGTGAGTGATGGAAGAAAGCCATCCTTGGTTAAGATTGCCACGGAGAGCCGGAGAGCCGAGTAGATGCGCCCTGAAATGAGATCTCGAGCAGGAATGTCATGACAATCACAGCAGCAGCCAGTGTTCAGGAAGCACTTTCTATGTGCTGTTTCTGGGGCTCCATATCATTTAATCTTCTCAACAATGCTAAGGCACACACCACTGCCACCATGAATTACAAAAAGAATGGGGCTCAAACAGCAAGACACCCATGAAAATCACACATGGTGTCAAACAAGCCAAAGGAAAATAGTTTGGGCAAAAATAAAAAGGATCCCAAATCAATTTTATAGAAAAGATTCCTTTATTAACTTTTGGTCGAGAATATGTTTGTATATTTTCACAAAACTATTCCAAGACCATGGGGATTCCTGCAACAGAGAGGAGTTGTCAGGTCTGCTCCAACCACGAAGATAAGAGAAACAGCCCAGAGATGGAAAACGCTAATGACGCCTGGCCACGCTAGCAGTCAACAGCTGTGCGTTGCTGTTGGTTGCCCAGGACCAAACCAGAGAGGGTCGGACCTGCATTGCCACCATCTGTCCATCATCCAGATATCATTGCTGGCATGTACATATAAGGAACTATTTGACATTGAAACTGGGTCTCAGAACTGTTGGACACTTAAATTGGGACTCAAACGCTTTTTGTTATTATATGTTTATTTCTAGTCTGCAGTTGCAAGATTTTTCAAAGAAAAGAAATGGGGGGGGGCGGGAATAGTTATAGAGATAAAGAATCATTGAACAGACTGTCAAACTACAGCGGAAAGGCAAAGTTTGGGGGCAGGGGGCTGTAAAAGATAAACCGAAGGACTTGTATGCATGCATATAAACATAACCAATGGATGCAAGACATGGGGGGCGGGGGTGAAAGCATAGTGGAGGGTAGGGGAAGCTGGGGGGAAGTCAAGGGGAAAAAAAGGAGACATATTTACTACTATTTGTAATCCTTCAAACAATAAAAAAAAAAATGGGGGGAGGGGAGAATGGGGCTCAGACTAGTTAAGATACTTGCCAGGTAAGTGTCAAAGGCAGGATGAGCCGAGGCTGGTTTGGCTCAGTGGATAGAACATCGGCTTTCAGACTGGGAGGGGGGGGTCCCAGGTTCAATTCTGGTCAAGGGCATGTACCTTGGTTGCAGGCACATCCCCAGTGGTGGGTGTGCAGGAGGCAGCTGACCAATGTCTCTCTCTCATCGATATTTCTAGCTCTCTATCCCTCTACCTTCCTCTCTGTAAAAAATCAATAAAATATATTTAAAAAAAAAAAAAAGGCAGGATGAGTGAAGAGCCTGCCTTCTTACCCTCCACACCACACTCCCCAGAGGGGTGAATAAATGGCACAGAGCACCCACGAGGACCCTGGAATGAATAGGACAGGTGAACAGGAAGCATGGAGAACGTGCTTCTTGGAGTTAAAAGGACCCTGGCTAGGCAGGCACCTCACCTATCAGGCTCCATTTGCCCGTCTGTGAGTTTAGTTAAGGATGACAGCCTCAGGGGGGTTGAGAAGGATGCACTGGGAAGCTGGTTGTGCAGTGATCTATGACACGTGGTGGGTCCTCAACAGACTCTCCTGAATATTATCCCCCTTTAGAAAGCGAGGCTCAGAAAGGTTAAGTGATGCTCCAGATTTCACGTGCCAGTAAATGGTGGAGCTTGAAAAGGCATCCGTCATCCATGAGAAGAGATTTCTGAGCATGTTCTACATACGCATCACTGCATGGGGCAATTCACAGTCCCCACAAGAGCACCTGGAATTACGCCTGTCCCTCCCCCACCCCCCACCCCCCTTGGAAGCTCAGCAACGAGATTAGAGGTTGGATCCATAGGAAGGGCCCAGGCACAGGGCTCGCACAGACACAGCAGGGAGGTTTGTGTCTGCTCAGTGAGGGCCCATGGATTTCAGCTGACTCGCTGATTCCCATTTGGCAGAGGCAGGAGGAAGTGGATGGGAAAGGCGGGAGGCCATGGTTATGAGTGGACTGGACTTTCAGGCTTGTTGGTCTCAGCACCAGGCTGGCCACACACGCCATCACTAGGCAGCTCCACCAGAAGACTCCCCGAGATGACTGAGGGGGTACAGAGGAGGGAGGAAAGGGGTGGCTCAAGGTCTTCCTCTTGAATAGGCCATTCTCTCTTGGCCAGGTGTAGGGGGACAGCATTCTGACTCAAACCGTCCATCCTTCCATCTCTTCGCCAACATGACACCCCAGAAATACCCAACCTTCTGGCTCAAGTCTCCCTGCAGTCTCTGCAAGCCAATCCCTGGGAGGGAGGGGCCAGAGATCTCAGGGTGGTGGGGGAGTTAAAGAGGCTCCTTCTCTTCCTTTATGTTCTGCTTTTCCTTTCTCTCTCTTTCTTCCTCCTTTGAAGATTTCCCATTATAAACAGTACAAGAGAATCTGTGTCGCTTTGTTAGGCAGAAACAAGCTGGGGCAAATGCTTGCAGGGTGGTTTCATCCTGAACCAAGGCAGTGACATTCCTCAGGGGGTGAAATGTGGGCACACCTCACTCTGCTCTCTCTCAGCCCCCTGCAGTCACAGTACTGACAACATCTGTAGCACACACACCTGCTGCTGGCCCGGTGGGGTATGCAACAGGTTTGAAGTGCCCCAGGTTCATGAATTCACCCAATCCTTGCAGCTCCATGATGTGTTCTTATTGCTGTTCCCATTTCGCAGGTGAAGAAGCGGAGACACCTAGACCCTAGAGCCTGCGTGGGGAGGAGCTGGGAGCTGGTCTGGGACAGTCCAACGGCAGAGACCAAGCTCCTCTAGCTTTGGTTCCCAAAGGTTCTCTCTAGTCTCCCCCACAAGCCCTGCGACAGGCAAGGAAACCGAGGCTGCTCAGAATTAAGGTTTTCTTCAAAGTCACTCAACTGGTTGGCACCTGCGAAGCCCAGAGTCTTTCCCAGGTACCTGCGGCTGGAGTCCTCGTTCAGGCCTAGGAGGTAACACTGCTCGCAGACAACTCACCGCAGAGGGGCCTTGGAGCACACATTTGTAGTTAGAAAACAAATAACCCTGGTGTCAGGGCCCATGGGACCACCCTGTCTGCCAGTGACTCAGCTCCTTTGTGGGCAGTGACCTGCCGTGTGCCCAGGAGCCACAGACGTGTCTCACCTGGGGACTCCCCATGGCCGAGCCAAGGACCATAGCCTGTGCCTAGAGCTGGAGGGAAGGGTCCTTTGCAGAGATTATTAGAGCACGCAGTCCCTGCTATGCCCAGGTCACACCCAACACCCAACACATTTTAGAGGCTGAGGGCTGGCAGAAGGGGCTTCGGAACAAGCTTCAAATTTGGGGACAAGGGTCCAGAGCCACTGGGAAGCCAGCAGCCAACGCCTTTGGCTAAAGAGTAGATGCACAAACAATGATTAATGGCTACGTTGTCATTCCCTAGAAACTTCTAAAGTGCCTCTTTGGCAACAGCGGGCCCCCTGGATTCTATTATCACTTATATTCTCCCATCTGCTGACCTCAGCTGCTCCCACAGCTCCCGTCATCTGGGACCCCTGCTCAGACAGCAGAGGGGGGACAGCAAGGGAGTGGAGCACAGCGTCCCAAGATGTATGTGAAGGGGACCTCAGAGCGGGTGGGTGGGGGATAAACGAGGTGTGATGTGGCCATGGGGTGGGGTTGTGATCAAGTCGTTTACCATCACAGGTTTGAGGACTCTTTGATGCCCTCAAAGAAAAGTCTATGGGATCCTCTACCTTCGCACACGCACATTGGCATGACTCTGTAGGACACGTGCCAGCACATGCACCACCCTCTGAGCCTCGGGACTTGTTTTTCATGCAGGTCTTTATATCCTGCTCTGTTTTACAACCACCATGTGTATCTTACATAAAAATGAACGTAAAGAAAGGGAATGGCAAAAACGAATGTGACCTTAGGAGTCAGACAAATTCGAGTTTAAATAGCAGCTGCAACTTTCCTCATCTGCAAACTGGCGCTGATGGCAGAGACGGTCACACAAAGTCCCTCACTATGTTGTCAGATGTCCTTTTATTTTTTAACTAGTAGCCCTGGGCACACATCTGTGCACCAGTAGCTCACCAGTAGCTTGCCAGTAGCTTGCTCCGCCCTCCAGTAGCTCTCCACCCTCTGCCCCGCCCTCCTGTAGCTCCCCCAGCCCTTCTCCGCTGCCCACCCTCTCATGGCTTGCTGGCCTGCCCCCTCCTGTAGCTCTCCGACACCCACTTGTAGCTCAATGCCCCACCCTCCTGCTGATCCATGATCTGGTCGTTATGAGGTCAGTTGTTACGTAACGATTATTTGCATATTACACATCTTTATTTATTTATTTTTAATATATTTTATTGATTTTTTTACAGAGAGGAAGAGAGAGGGATAGAGAGTTATAAACATCGATGAGAGAGAATCATGGATCAGCTGCCTCTTGCACACCCCCTACTGGGGATGTGCCCTCAACCAAGGTACATGCCCTTGACCGGAATCAAACCTGGGACCTTTCAGTCAGCAGCCGATGCTCTATCCACTGAGCCAAACCAGCCTTGACTTACATCTTTATTTTATAGGATATTTTTTAAATATATTTTATTGATTTTTTTTACAGAGAGGAAGAGAGAGGAATAGAGAGTTAGAAACATCGATGAGAGGGAATCATCGATCAGCTGCCTCTTGCACACCCCCTACTGGGGATGTGCCCTCAACCAAGGTACATGCCCTTGACCGGAATCAAACCTGTGACCTTTCAGTCCACAGGCTGACGCTCTATCCACTGAGCCAAAAATGGTTTCGGCTATATAGGATATTTTTAATTGATTTTGGAGATAGGAGAAGGGAGAGGAAGAGAGAAACATGGATGTAAGAGAGAAATATCAATCGACTGGCTCCTGCATGCACCCTAACCTGAGATGAGGCCTGCCACCTGGTCATGTGCCCTGATCAGGGATCAAACCAACTACCTTTCAGTACAAGGGATGATATTCTTTTTTTAAAAAATATATTTTATTGATTTTTACAGAGAGGAAGGGAGAGAGACAGAGAGCTAGAAACATCGATGAGAGAGAAACATCGACCAGCTGCCTCTTGCACACCCCCTACTGGGGATGTGCCCACAACCAACGTACATGCCCCTGACCGGAATCAAACCCGGGACCTTTCAGTCCGCAGACCGACGCTTTACCACTGAGCCAAACCGGTTTCGGCTCAAGGGATGATATTCTATCAACTGAGCCACACCAGCCCGGACTCAGCTGGCCTTTAAATGGCAAGTGTTCCCAACTCATGAAGAGTCCTCTTCTCCCAGAGAAGGCCTGCCCCACCAAGCAGGTGGCCTCAGGAGGAGACAGATTTGCTCCATTCTCTCTGCTGAGGCTGGAAAGGGAGAGGAGGGTTGAGCTGGAACCCTGTTGCTGAGTGAAATGAAAACTTGTGAAATTCATGGGTTGCCTCCTTCCTCCTTTGAAAGAGCGGTTGGTCCCATTTGAGGAAGAAGTTACAGGAGGCAGGCTCTCAGGACAGAAATAGGAGGCTGTGCACGTGGCTGCTTCTCTCGCTTACTCATCTGGCTCAGAAATCATCTCTGAATCTCTGGATATGTGTTCTTGGTGCCTCCTGAGGAATCCAGGCTCACGTGCTCTCTCTCTCTCTCTCTCTCTCTCTCTCTCTCTCTCTCTCTCTCTCTCTCTCTCTATATATATATATATATATATATATATATATATATATATTATATTGTATTGTATATTCACCCACTTAAAGTGTTTAATTCAATCATTTTTAGTATATTTCAGACTTGTACACTCACTATCAATTTTAGAAAATTTTCATCACCCTACATCCCCATTAGCCATCATCACCTGCTCCCCCAGCCCTGGGCTATTCCTACTCTCCTTTCTGCCTCTAGAGATGTGCCTATTCTGGACATTTCACAGCCAAATGAACCATAGACTAGGTGTCTCCTTTGACTGGCTTCTTCCACTTGGCATAGGGTTTTCAAGGCTGATCCGTGTCTTAGCTTGTATCAGTGCCCCATTCCTGTGTGTTGCTGCATAATGTTCCATTGAATGGCTCCATCTTATTTTATTTCTCCACTCACCACTTGGTGGACGTTCGGCATTCTTTTTGATTTTAATATATTAACTGTAATGATAGCTGTGATCTGTTGAATACCTACCATGGGGAGGCACTTGACCAAATTCTAATCCTTAACAACCCAGAGAGGCAGGAGTACTTCGCCCATCATGCTGATAAACAAGCTGAGATGTAGAGGTGAAATGGCCCATCCAAGGTCACACTAGTGACAGCGCTGGGATGATAAGAGGGTTGGCCTGGCCCCTCCATGTCCTCCCACGGCACCTCGCTGACCCGCCACCTTGGGTGTTCTGCTCTCTCCTTCCAGCTGGCTCTGAGGCCAGAACGAGAAAGAGTCCACTCACCTAGAGATTATTATTCAACAAGCTCCAACTGGCACCACACATGTGGCAAGCGCACATTAGTCACTGAGGGGGTGAGACCCAGATGCCGCCTCCAGGTGAGGTGAGATTGTCGCTCGAGGAGCCAGATGCTTGTCATCAGGAAGGGTGTGACCAAGTGCCAGGAACTCAGGGCTGCTGAGAGCCCAAGGAACATTCTTTAGAGGAGTTGGCATTTTGAACAGGCATGTTTTCCTGGGTGCAAAGGAAGTGGGCATTCACAGACCCAGAGACCAGGAACCTGGGTCCATGGGGATGAGTTCTGTGTCCCTGGAGGCAGCCTCAGGAGGAGACAGATTGGACAGGGGAGAGGAAGAGGTTGGCATCACATTGCTAGGAGCCTTGAATGAAAGGCAGGAATCTAGACTTTTTGTGTGGGTAGCAGGGAGCCTTCTTGAAGACAAAAACAGGAACTTTCTTAGGATGATTAGTTGAAAGATATCCGTTAGGGCTCTTGTGTCGGCCTCCAGACCCAGGCTCCTGGACCCCTGTAAACTACCCTTCAGCAGTTCAAAATAGAGTTGGCTTCAGACCCTGTACATCTCATATTCCCAGCAGTTAGGACCATGCCTGACCCATTCATTGTAGGGGCTCAATAAACATTTGTTGAATGAATGAATGAATGAATGCCCCCTCTCCTTCACTGTCCTCCCCCAGTCCCTCTCCTGGCTAAGTCGAATGTAACATCTAATGTATTGCAGATTCTCCCATCTCCCTCATCTACCATCTCTCTCCCCTCTGGCCCCTCTCCTCCCTCCTTTCTACCCTCTCTTCTCTGGACATGGGCAAATAAAAGTACAAACACTCATGTGTTCCAGCCATGTGCTAAGCAGTAGCAATTACTTTAAATTCTCACCAACACCCTCAGGAGAGAAATGACTAACTGCACTTCGCAGGTGAGGAAATTGTGATTCAGAAATGATGCAGCAACTTGCCCGGCAACTGAGTGGCAGGCATGAGACCCACACGGGACCTTCTGACTCACCCAGTGTTCCCAGCAAGGGGGTGGGAGAGTGCCATGTAGAGGTGGAGGTGGGGTGGGAAAGAAGAGGAGACAAAGGAAGAGATTCCTTGGGGCAGGGGGTCTCAAGCCCTCATCCCAGGACCAGGTGGGTGGATTCCAGTCTCAGGGCTTCTGTTCCACCTGTGGATCCAGCAGGCACATCAGGATGCTGCAGTCAGATTCCTCCACCTCCACTTGGGTCCTCACTGCCCCAGGCTGGGAACCAGGCAGGAATACACACCCGAGTACACACACACACACACACACACAGCCCCAAAGCCTGGAGAGGTGGAGCAATAGTTGCCTTAGGCAGAGATGCTTTATTTATCTCAAAATTATCCCCCAGAGAAATCTTTTGTTTAACACACTAAGTTTAAGTAATCATGCCCAAAAGGCTTCATCGGAAATCCTTCGGTCAAGCAGGCCAGCTGGTTCCCAAGGCTCCTTGGGTGGCCTGACTCCGTCACTGATCTTAGAGCCTTCCAGAACGTCAGGAAGAGCCTCCACTCCAGCAACCTCTCATTTTACAGACGGGAAGGTGGATGCTCAGACCAGACAAGGGTCTGCCTCAGGTCCTCCAGCATCAGTGGCAGAGCTGGGAGTTAGGTCCAGGGACCCCTCCTCTACCCCATCTGCTCCTCTTTCTCCCCAAGGCTCACTGCCATCCTACCACCAAGGCTGTGCCTGTGAGGGCGAGCTGGGTGCCACTTCTAGACTCCAGACAGCGTAGCTGAGGCATGACGACCTGACCTGGTACTTCACCTGGAAAACCACCTGACAGCACAGAGCCCAGGCACATCCGGGCTTCAGGGCCATCCATCACATCACCTCCCCTAGGCCAAGTCTGCCGAGGCCCTGGGCTTCCTGCCCAGGACCTAAGGAGAACCTCCTCGTGCCTTTGCCTCAGGTCTACATGATGCCAATCAGCCTGGCAACAGAGATTCCTTTCCTGCTGATCAACAGTCCGGGCTGGCAGTTAAATACATCTTAAAAAAAAAAAAAAGATAAAATAGTGGCACTTGCCCATGGCAAGTAGTTAAGCATCGACCTATGAAACAGGAGGTCCCAGTTTGATTCCCGGTCAGGGCACATGCCTGGGTTGCTGGCTTGATCCCAGGATGCAGCCGATCAATGAATCTGTCATCATTGATGTTTGTCTCTCCCTCTTTCTTCCTCTCTCTGAAGTCAATAAAAATATATTTTAAAAATAATAATAATAATGGCTACTTAATACAAGTAGCCAGGGTGGGCAGTCTTTCTGGACACGGGTCCTCCAAGAAAGATAAGCAAAAGCATCCGGAGGGTTAAAAGGTGGTTGCAAGGGCGGTTGCTTTCTGCCGGCAGTCGCGGTACACCAGGATGGGGTGGACGAAGGTCAGGAGAGTGACCAGCACCAGCATCACGTTCACCTGGAGGGGGAGGGGCGGAGTGAGGGGGAACCCAGGACTCTGAGTAGTATCCACCACCAGCAAAGGGACCAGAATTCTGCCTGGTTCTTCTCCCACTGTCCACTCAGACACCATGTCGCCTCAAGGAAAGACTAGCGGGTCCTTTTCAGTCTGCTCTGTGGAGCGGTCTGGGGAAGGGATCTTATTACATGTCACAGGTGAAGAAACAGGCTTCCAGAGCAGCCAGTGACCTGCTCAAGGTCCCTTGGGAAGTGGGTGGAGGCCCCAGCTAAACACACCCCTCCTGACTATGAAGTGAGGGTCGTCCAATGTCAATCTAGCAATTCTCCTCGGTTGTAGGTTCAGTCCTTTCTTTTTCTCCCAACAACTGATTGGAACTCTCATTCTACACAGTTGTTGACCTTCTAAATGCGGCTGACAGCTGTGCGGTGGTCAGGGCACTTTCAGGTGTGGGGGTGCCCCCTGCTGGGATATTATAGAATTGCCCCAGGCTGCATGTCCTGGCTGGTCAAAGGGTCCCCAGGGTACTCACATAGAACGGGTCGTTCTGGAGGGGACCTTTGATGAGTATGAAGATGGGGAACTGCAGCAGAGACACAATGGCTGACAGGGCCATCACCAGCCCATAGAGCTTCCCAAAGTGCTCGGAAGGGAAGCTGAGGAGAGACAAGAGGGTTCCAGTGAGTTTCTCAGGGTCCCTCCCCCCAATAGCGGCCTAGCCTCAGTGGGCCTTTGTCAGCCACTTGCTCCCGACTCCCCCGTCCTAGGCTTGCCTTCACCCACCCACCCCCACACAGCCTCCCCACCTCTGCCGTGGCTCAGCCTTTCAAACCGTAGAGCACAGAGAAGGCATTGTGCCGGGCCCTGGGAAACCAGTAGGGACCCAGACACAGGCTGTGCCCTGGGGAGGCCTCAAGGAAAGGACAGACACATCAGCAGATCACTCTATGCCTGACGATGCGTGCGCTGAGGAAGCAAGACAAGCTTGGGTGCCAAAGGCACCAAGAAACTTTCTATCCTAGGAGAGTTAGAACAGAGGGCCCTGCAGGGTGAATAGGAGTTCACTGGACAGATAACAGGCAGAGGGAAGAACTGATGTGAAGGCTCCCACCAGCTCCCATCTCCAGGCATCACCCCCTCCACATGCTCCCAGACTCCGTCTTCCTCACCTGACCACCACCAGGTCCATCCTCCTCCTGATTTCTTACCGCCAGCACACTTCTTCTTGTCCCAGGGAGTCCCCCATTATGTAACGCACCCCAACCCCACTTACGCAATGGTGAGGAAGGCGGCGTTGCCCCCGTAGAGGAAAGAGCGGCTGATCACTTGCAGGACGAAGGTGCCGTACTGGAGGGGGAGGACAGGGACCGAGGCACAGATGGCAAAGCCCAGGCACAGCAAAGACGTCAGGGCCAGCGAAGGCACCGCTGCGAAAAGGGCCGCGACTGAGGCCGAAGAACCTGGTTCAAGGGAGGGGGGAGAGGAGAGGCTGTCTGGAGGGGCCGCCATGGAGGGCAGGGAGGAGGCGAGAAGATGGGGAGAAAAGGAGGAGCCACCATGCACCCAACCATCCACTGGCCAAAGATGGGACAATTCGGGCATTCAGAAGAATGTTGACAGAAACACATTCAAATATATTTAAAATGTAACTCTTAAAAGACAAACAACGGGTAGTCACCCTAGAGGTTGCTAAGGCAACGTCATTATTATGAAATGCAAACAGAGGAACAACCAAGCATTTATTTCAGGATGACAAATAGATCATGAGGGAAAGTTACTCTTCTCAGGGGAATTCTAGCTATTAAAAAAAAAAAAAGGGGGGGGGGAAGCTAGGGATAGAAAAATCGCCATTTTGTAACCCTAATACAATAATGGGTCCAGGCATTGATCCTCAATGGCGACTAAAATCATTAAGGCAGGCAGCTGATGGGAAACATTATAATGGGCCATCGGACGGACGGTGTCTGAACCCACTGATCAATCCTAACATCATAAAGCAGGGACAGCGGTACCAGGGGCCCACTGAGCTTCATGCTGAATCATTCTCACCAAAAAATATTACACCAAGACTTCTCAGCCTCCAATCTGCCTGTTTACAAGAAATACCCAATCGAAGAGAGATTTTTTTCAGAGACAGGAAAAGGATGCCAAATCCAAAATTGGGAGATTTGACAAGCCAAATGACCCGATTCCTTCAACAAATAAACAACAGGGTGGGAGAAAAGCGAGAGCAGGATACAGATTTTAAAAGACAGAAAAGGAACATCGAACAAAAATACACCATGTGGGTAATATTATTATACTTAAAATCCTTTTAGTCTTGAAATATCAATGTTTATTGCCTGTAGTATTATTATATGTAAGATTATTTTTCTTGAATAAAAAAAATACACTATGCGGACCCTCATTTGAACAAACCAACTTGTAAAAAGACCTATTTGAAACAACTGGAGAAATCTGAACAGAACTGCTTATTAGATGATAGCAAGAAATTACTGGGGGTGTTTTAGGGGTGATAATGAAATTATAGGGATGTGTGAGTACGAGAGGCCTCATTTGTGAGAGATACGAACTGAAGTGTTTGCAGATGAAATGATTTGATGTCTGAAACTTGCTTTCACAGACTCCATCCAGCTGGGGTTGGAGAGAAGCAGTGCCAGAAAGTGGGGGAGGGGTATGGAGGAAACTGCAGAACTGTTAACTCTACTTTAGCCTCTCCCCACCCCCAACCTCCACAGGTTCATATTCCTCGGTGTTCCTCTCTTCCTTCAACACCTCCAAGGAGCTTGACCTAGTGTGCTGCCTGCCGCTTCTTACTTCTCTCTCTCCACCCCTCTCCCACCACTCCCCAGCACTCTGTGCCCTGCCAAGTCTGAATCTCTTTCTGGAATTCCCCAGATTCCTCAATGTTTCGCTCTCTCCTTCACCATCTTAACCCCACTATATTCTTGGGCCACTCCCAGGACCCTCCTCTTCACTCCTCACTTCTTACTCATCCTCCAGGTCCCGGCTCAGATGCCACTTCCTCTAGGAAGCCTTCCCCGTCACCCATCCCATCCTCTCCTGGACCAGGTTATGTGCCCTTCTTCATGTCCCCATAGCCTCCTGCAGGTTTACTTCATGGACTGCAATGACTGATACTTGCCTTTCTCCAACCTTTAGACTGAAAACAGCTTGACAACAAGGTCATATGCCTCATCCATTGTTGCATGTGGAACTGTAGATGGCACATAATTGACACTTAATGACTAGTGGGTGAGTGGATGGATGGATGGATGGATGGATGAATAGATTCAAGTACAAAAAATTAAGAACAAAGAGAAAGTGGACATGGAGGTCAATGAAGACCTCTCCCCTCCTGCTCCTTGATCCTGAGGAGCCCGGTTCTCACCCGTCTTTCTCGCTTCCTTTTGGTACTTCTGCTTAAGCTGGTCCATGAGCAGGCCATTCCAGGGGGCACACAGCATTCCAAAGAACTGAGTGATGGCAAAGGCATTTGTGTAGCTGCTGACTGCAGGGGACAGAGGGGGCATTGGGTGGTAAGAAATTTCCATAACTTTCTTACAGGAGAGGACTCTTCTCCCCCTGCCCTTACCCAGCCTGATCCTCCTGCCCATATCCCTGCTCAGATCTCCCTCAGGAGCACATAGCCCTGCTGAGCTTAGCACCCCACGCCCTCAAGGTTCCAAGTCCCCAGTGGGATATGCAGTGGGCTGCCTCCCAGCCCTGCCACATACCCAGTTCCCTGTCCCCACTGGCCAAGTTGGTCAGCAGAGAGTTGAGGGTGCCAATGAAGAGGTAGTGCCACAACTGTATCACGGACAGCCACACCAGGTGCCAGGCGAAGCGCTGGGAGAGAACAGAGCTCTTGAAAGAACGGGACTCCTCCAGCTGCCCTGGTCCTGGGATCTCTGTCGGGAAAGGAGGGTCTGGCGTGAATTACAAGGCAAGTGGAAGGCTGGGATGGGCAGGAATGTAGAGGCCCTAGTGGGACAGCCTGAGGTCCAAGTTTGCCTTCTCTTCTCGCCTTCTAGAACTCATCCGGCGAGCAGTCCGAGCTGTCTGCAACTCACACATCCCCACCTCTAAGCCTTTGTCATCGACTTCACCACCTTGGATGACCCTCCCTGTGTTCTCTGTCTGTTGAAATCTCATCTGTCTTTCATAGCTTGGATTCAACACCACTTTTTGCACTGACACTTTATATCAATCTTTCTCAGCCAGGGTGGTGAACAGAAAGACAAGGAGAGGAGAATGATAGAGATGAGTGAAGGGTTAGTGGTAGACAGCTGCTGTTTTCCCTGCTCCCCCTCCCCCCCCCCCAGTTTTGTTTGGTCCCAGGATCCAGGTTTCTTCTGGAAATGTCCCCTGCCCTGTTCTTCATGGTCTGATGGGCCTGTGAGTCCTGTGTTCTGTGCCTCACCCAAGGTGAACCAATCCATTGTTCTTCCTGGAGAAGCAGACAGGCTGTGAGTTTGGACTAGGACCTCTGATTCTGCTCTTCCTGGAGCCTCGCAAGTTCATTTTCCCTTGATTTTGTGAGCTTCCCGGAATCCTATCCTTATTTCTATCTTAGCCAGCAGTGGTTGGTGATGTTCATACCAAAGGCCCAAAACAGGCAGAGGAGGGAAAGGAGGAAGCAATGGAGATGGGACAGAGAGAGAGAGGGCAGACCCAGGAGACCTGCAAAAATGGGGACAAATAAGCCAGACTTGGGACTGAGAAGTTAGGGGGAAGGAAGACAATGATCGAAAAATGACTTCAAGGGGTAAGGGGAGTTAAGAAGATGAGAAAGAGGAAAAGAAAACGGAGAAGAGACAAGGCTTGCCTCTCTCTGGACTCTCTATTAAATGAGAGGGTTGACTTTTCCACCTGCCTTTCCTGACTCTGAGCCCTGGAGGTGCTCTGGAGGTAGGCAGCCAGGTCAGCTGGCGGGAAAGGCAGGCTCTGAAGGGGAAATGGCTTACCCAGCAGGGCTCACCTTCCTTTGGTGGCAGGAACTCCTTGGCCTTTAGATCCAGCTCTTTGGACCCAGCTGTCCCCTTCTTCTCTCTGGTGCCAATCCCAGAGCACAAGCTGTGGAAACAGAAGCCCCACCAGCCCGAGGACTGTGAGCGGATCCTGGCGTTCAGGCCGGAGGACACATTGGAATGGACCTCCAATGACACTGCACATTGGAATCACCTTTCACCAACCCCAATGCCCAGGTTGCAGCCCAGGCCAGTGAAATCAGAATGCCTGAACATGGGAGCCAGGCTTCCGTATTTTTCAAAAAACCTCGAAGCAATCCCAGTGATTCTCATATGCAGCAAAGTTTGGGAAGTGGAGGAAGAGTAGAACAGGCCTGGGCTCAAATCCCAGCTTTTCCTCTTCCTAGCTGGCAACATGGCTCATACTTAACCCTTCTGAGCTTCCATTTTCCCATTTGGAAAATGAAGAAGAGGATATATAACTAATAGGATGTTCGAGAGACGAAACAAGAGAGCACAAGAGTCTGCAAACTGTCAGTGAGCGGCAAACGTGTGCCTTCCCTCTGCTTTTGGTGGTGATGGTCTACAAACAGTCGCATTTTCCTTCGCCTCCTCTGTTCCCCACCCTGTGCAAAGGGACTGCAGCTCCAACTGTTTCCCACCCCCTAAGTTTAGGACAGCCTTGTCAGCAGCATCAGCCAAGAGGACGAAGCAGACACAATGTTGTACCAATTCCAACTCTCAACTTTAGGAAACCTCTCTGGAACCCTCGAACCACCATGTGAATAAGCCCAAGCTAGCCTGCTGGAGGATGAGAGCCAGGTGACCCAGACTTCCCTGTCACCGTAAATGACCACTATCCAAACCATCCAGCCCCCAGCTACTCTACTGATCAGATGAACTAGCCAGTTAACTACAGACTTATGAAAAAGATTAAGTGCTTAATGTTTTAGACCACTGAGTTATGGGGTTGTTTGTTATGCAGCAATAGCTAACCAATACACCCCTCTTCCTCTTCTATGAGAGGTTTCCTCTGCCCTACTATCACCATGTCTGTCCTGCCCCTGCTTCCTACTTCAGGTCACCTGAGGGGCTCTGGCCAGAAATAACCAGATCAACAGTCCTTACCCATAGCTGTAGTTGGAGGGCAGGGGGTAGGGGATGTGCCCCCGAGGCATCAGGAAGAAAGTACGCACAACATGCCACACACTGCAGACAGAGAGGAAGATGAAGGAGGCCCTGAGGCTGATGCCCTTTTCATAAAGGAGCTGCAGAAAAAAGGAGGAAAAACTTAGTGTAATACCCATGTTCACAGCAACAGTTTTCACACAACTTCCGGAAGGTGGAAGCACCCAAGCGTCCATCCACAAATGAAGGGATGAATAAACTGTGGTTATACATAAAATGGAATATTATTCAGCCTAAAAAAGAAAGAAAATTCTGCCACATGCTACAACATGGGTGAACCCTAAGGACACTATGCTAAGTGAAATAAGCCAGTCACAAAAGGGCAAATACTATGTGATTCCACTTATCTAAGGTACTTGGAGTAGCCAAATTCACAGGAACAGAAAATAGAATGGTGGTTGCCAGGAGCTGGTGGAGGGGGAGCAGGGAGTTATTGTTTAGTGGGTACAGAGTTTCAGTTTTACAAGGTTGGAAAGAGTTCTGGGGATGGATGGTGGTGATGGTTGTACAAAAATATGAAATAACTTAATGCCACTGAACTGCACACTTAAAAATGGCTAGGATGGTAAATTTTATGCTGTACATATTTTGTCATAAAAAAAAATGTCAGTGTAAGAAGCAAGGGCATCCCTGCTGGTGTGGGTCAGTGGTTGAGCGTTGACCTATGAACCAGGAGGTCACAATTTGATTCCCGGTCAGGGCACATTCCTGGGTTGCAGGCTTGATCCACAGTAGGGGGCATGCAGGAGGCAGCCAAACAATGGTGCGCTCTCATCATTGATGTTTCTATCTCTCTCTTCCTCTTCCTTCCTTTCTGAAATCAACAAAAATATATATTAAAAAAATAATAAAAAATAAAAAAGAGACAAGGGCAGGGACCCTCATTTTCAGGAATAAGTCTTCTTGCCCTCCATCCTGGAAGCTGACCAAGGGGACCTGATACACACATAGCCCCACCCTCACCCTGAGGTTTAACCAGCAGCAGGGGAAGCAACATGCCACCATTCCCACAGCCTTGTAGAGTCTCTAAGTGTGTCTTCTTGGGGGCCTCCTCACTAGGGATTTTTTTTTTTCCAATAGCAACAAAGTCTTTTTTTTTTTTTTTTTTTTTTGTCCAAACAAAATTTATACACAAAAATTCAACTCATGAAACACATCAGTAGAGAGCGTCCCAGTCATTCTTCCCTCATTCTCCTTGGTGAAGGGCATAACATCAAAGGGAATCCTTCAACACTTAGTTTAAAGACCATTAATCTAGCCAACTCCCTCATTTTACAGAGGGTAAAAGTGACATCCAGAGAGGAGCAACGAGTTGCTCAAGGTCAGACTAGGCAGTAGCAAGGTCAGAGTGCACTAAGAACCCCAGCTCTTGCTCTGGCCCTTTTTCTTTCTCCAACTCTAAGGAGGGAGGAGGGAAAGGAGACACATCCAGGGGAAGGAGGGTCAACCCAGAAAGCAGCTCTTACACCAGAGATAGGAAGGCTTGAGTAAGTACCCCAGAGGCTCAATCTTTTGGTGATCTTTCAAGCCAAGGTGCTCATGGGACCAAGCTAGTCTCATGTCTGGACGCTGACTCCCAGAGATCCTCCTAATCTTCCCCCAGCCCAAAGGGAAGTCCCAGGTTTGGCAGGTTGAGGTGTCAAAGACTCACACTCTCATTCTTTTCACTCATTCTTAGTGTACTGACTTTTGTCCTGCAGCTAGTTGCCTCATAACCACAGTATGGCTGCCACGATTCCAGCTGTCACATCCACATACAAAGAGGAAGGGTGGGAAGGGGACCAAGGAGAAAGGCTTTCTCTTCGTTCTGCTCTCACCTTCCATCAGAGAGGGAGATATCCCCTTCCAATATCTACCCCCTTCATCTCATTAACTAAGACCATCTCTTCCTCCACTAACAAGGGGGAAAGAGATTGTCAGTGGTTTAGATAAATCAAAATTCATCCCCTGGGCTTGGCACTTCACTGCCCAGATGAGATCATCAGCACAGTGAAAAAGGAGGGATGGCTATTGGATGGGCTGCAAATAACTTGGCAACAACCCATCCTCCTGAACCCCAACAGTAGCCTTTAGGAGAGCCGGAGAGGCCTCCGGATCTGCTCCTGCAGTCCCTTGTAGCCACCTCCCACCTCCTTGTCCAAACAAGAGGCTCACAGGTGCAAACATCCCATTGCAAAGGGATCCCACCCTATGCCCAACACTGACCCAACCACATCGTAGCCATGCCTTCCCTTAGCTTCTGTCCAAAACCCTATTAAGTTTAAAAAGGGGGTTAAAGGCTTACAAGCTCAGGCTCTAGAACCAGACAGGCCTGTTGTCAAACTCAAATGTCACATCTTAAGCTGCAGAAGGGATGATGGAGAGACATCATGCAAAGTTTACTAGACAGGTGTCCGGCATACGTAAAGGTTCAATAAAGCTTGGCTGGTGCTATTTTTTACCTTAACGATGAGAAAGACGGCTGAAGAAGAGTCAAATGCTCCATTGTAGAGGGTGATGATGGTCGAGCGGTGTTTGCCAAATAGGTTCCCAACCTGGAGAACACATAACCAGCCTGAGTCACCTACATATATTCATGGAAGCAATGTGCACCCAGCCTGGGCCAGGCCAGCATTATACCCAGACCACCCTCCGCCCAGCAGCAGCCATCCTGGCTTGGGCCAGCCCTCTGCTGAGGCAGCTGATGTGGAAAAGTGTTTTGCTGCCCTTAACCCTTCCCAGCCTCCCACCAGGTGCCTGGGATGTGGGCAGGCTTCTACCTGCAGGTTGGTCATCAGAAACAGGATTCCCCCGACGGTGAGCATGGGCATGGCCAGGAAGAGCAGCGTCGCTGAGCCTAGATCAAAGACAGAGGTGGGTGGGTTCACAGTGTGGCCCAAACACGGAGCCTCAAACTTTGGCTTCCCACCTGCTTCAAATTCCCAGCAGCCCCAGAGGCAAGGCCCCAAATCTACCCAGCCTTCTAGACATTAGGGTCTTAGGATACTGGTCTGGGCTCCCCCAAAAGGAGAATCCCTGCAGAGGTCTCCTGAATCACCTTAGCCCCCGCCAAACCGGGTCCTTGTTCTGTGGCAGGATCCCTAAAAAGCACAGGTGGACTCAAAGTGAAGCCACTTGCTCCCTGCCCTCACTGAACCAGAGTGACCCTCCGCTAATCCCTGATACTGTGGGGAGAAGCCTGGACTCCCCAAACCCAGCCCCTCATTCACAGCATGACTTAGAGCGGGATTCTAAATCCATGGCTCCGTCACTTGCTCCTCCTGCAGCACGGGGTGCTGTGAGATCTCAGTGAGAAAATGGCTGTGAGCTTGTCTTCCTTTGTTCGTTCAAACTTTGAGCACTTCCTTCAAGCCAGGCCTTGTGCTCGGCATTGGAAATGCAAGCTGAGTCAAGACTACTTCTTGCCCTTGAAAAGACTGACACACCAAAATAAATAAATACATACAATCATTATAATAGGTCTGGAAAGTGTTGGATATCAGCAAAACAACTAAAATGCCGAGGGGGGAAGGGTGGCTTAATAATTAGTCTTTCCCAAACCACAAACTTCTGCCCACCTTCATGATTTTGGCCATAACCCATGCCTGTCCTCGTGTGGCAGGAGAGTAAAAAGCTAGGAAAATTCCTGGGCAAGTGGAACAGGGAAACTGAGAAA
This sequence comes from Pipistrellus hanaki, assembly GCF_964339955.1. NCBI lineage: Eukaryota > Metazoa > Chordata > Mammalia > Chiroptera > Vespertilionidae > Pipistrellus > Pipistrellus hanaki. The sequence continues at coordinate 64,757,325 of NC_140511.1, read as the reverse complement.
AGAAAATTAAACACAGCCAACCAGTTTGGGCAGCTTGCAGCCAGCTAGTGGACTGCAAGACTTGATCTACCCTAATCAAGGACACTTAGCGAACAAATGGTTTCTACCTCCCCTCCCTGACAGAGAATAAATAGCTTAAATCACCCTGGTCAGGGAGATAGAGAACAGAGTCCCAATTAATGCCAGCCAAACCCAAGGACGGATGAAGTCAGGGGAACAAATAACAAAAACCCGACTAGAGCCAGACAGGCTCAAGATAAAAGCAAAACAGTAAAGCTGACCAAAGAATAATCCCACACTCCCCGACATGCTCATTTTGATGCATCAGCATATTTAAAATGCTCATGGAAAGCTGATGAATATTCTGCTGAAACCCTTCCCTAAGATTCTTGCCCATGGAGATAGAAACCCTCAAGACAAAGGATGCCAGTGCGGGCTCTCCCAGCAGCACGCCCTGGCCTTATCCCAGGCATGAGCTTTTTTAGTTTCTTTCTCCTAAACTCTAAGGGTCCCTACAAGACTGCAACTAGGGGTGCAGTGGGCAACAGCAGCTCATCCCAGGCTCAACCCCTGAACCCATCTTCAAGGCCCCCCTTTCTCTGATTTTTCAGTGAGCTGAGAGCAGCCGGCCTTGATTCACTTCTTTCCTATAATGCTTCTAGAGAGCTAGGCAGAATATCACCCAGGGTCCCTCCTGCTGCTGCTTCTACCTTAACCCCTTCCTGGTTTCACTGTCCCCAGCTTTAATGAAAGTAAAGTCACCTGGACTCAAGTTGTGAAAGCTTTCCTGCATGAAGTTAAGAACCCACACACTGCCGAAACCCGTTTGGCTCAGTGGATAGAGAATCAGCCTGCAGACTGAAAGGTCCCAGGTTCAATTCTGGTCAAGGGCATGTACCTTGGTTGCGGGCATATCCCCAGTGGGGGGTGCAGGAGGCAGTTGATCCATGTTTCTCTCTCATCGATGTTTCTAACTCTCTATCCCTCTCCCTTCCTCTGTAAAAAATCAATAAAATTAAAAATTAAAATAAAAAAACCCATACACTACCAGTTGGCCTGAGGCAGACCTTAACCCTAACCTCGTCCATTAATATTTGCTAACATGTTTTCCTTAAGTTGACTCACTTTTTTAAAAAATATGTTTTTTTTATTGATTTCAGAGAGAGAGAGGAACATTGATCACCTGCCTCCTGCACATCCCCTACTGGGGATCGATCGGGCAATTTCCCTGGCCTCTGGATACATGGGACCACATTCAGCCAACTGAGCCACACCAGTCAGGCTTGATTCACTTTTATACAAAAGAAATCTATTATTTCTAAGGGAAATTTCATATCACTGCTGTAAATGAAAAGCAACCTGTGTTGCTTGTCATGAATAGCAAGTAACTTCGAAAACAAATACAATGAAAGGAAAACAATATTATTAAATTGTAACCGGATATATTTGCCCTCGGAACGCTCCCAGCCTGGAACCTGCTCCTGCCGTGGTGTTCAAGTCCCACCAGCCCCACCTCAACACCTCCACTCATGAACTCAGAGGACTGAGAGGGAAAGTAAAGAGAACAACTTCTCAACCAAGTGGGTAGCATGTGTGTGTTTCCTAATATCCGGGGAAGCAATTAATGATTGTCCACACCTTCAGGAGCAGGTAAAACGCCCAGGGCTGTGTTCGCACTGTCTACCTTTCCATTTCTGTCTTTATAAAAGATAAGGGTCTCCTAAGGCAGGAAAGGTCGGTTGCAATTGGTCTCACAATAGGGTGGGTGTGGTCCCGACATCTCCCCCAAAACAAAAAGCTCCATGTTAATGGAGGAAGGAGGCATTGTTCCTCCAATGATTCACAAATGAGTCACACATCCCAGCCACATGAAAATCCTTTATGAGCTTTTAGGAAAGAAGAAGCTGGTGTGATAAGGCGAGTGGTTTTAAATAACTGGCTACAGGTGCCAGGTTAGGAGGTCTGTTTGGACAAAGATACCCAGCGTGTGCAAACTGGGCACAGATGGAGATGATCCCGTGTCACCTTCTGCCTTCAGCACAGGTGCTACATACACACGCGTGATGTGCTGCTACTGACTCCAAAACTGAGCCATGTGACCTGACACTGAAGAATGATGTTGGAAGGTATCTCTTATCCAGTCAGAGAGAGGTTTCAGTTTTCTCCGCCACATAATGGGGAAGGGGTTAAAGAACCAGCTTGGAATTCCCAGACTTGGGACATTTTCTATGTTTGTAAACCAGTAAAATTTGAGAAGACAGCTTTTGACTACCAGAGGGTGGTCCACTTTTACCCTACTAAGTAAGGCTATTTTCTTTTCTTTTCTTTTCTTTTTCTCTAATATATATTTTATTGATTTTTTTACAGATAGGAAGGGAGAGGATAGAAAGTTAGAAACATCAATAAGAGAGAAACATCTATCAGCTGCCTCCTGCACACCCCCTACTGGGGATGTGCCCGCAACCAAGGTTCATGCCCTTGACCAGAATCAAACCTGGGACACTTCAACTCACAGGCCGACACTCTATCCACTGAGCCAATCTGGTTAGGGCAGGAAGGCTATTTTCAAAAGCAACTGCCATTCATGTTATTATTTCATTTTTAAAAGAGACAGGTCATTTTAACACATCTCTTGAATAAATGCTACTGTCTGAAGCAATGCCTCCATTGTCCTTACTTTCAAATTTCTCAGCAAACTAAACTATTTCCATGGACTAGCAATAATTCTTTCAAGGATTCTTTTAAGCTCAACGTCTGTGATGTTTACATAACCGTGGGGGTCAGTGTGTCCTTCCACTACCTTCTGCACCTGCCCCATCCACCAGGTGCTCCTGGGGTATCCCTCCCTCCACCTGACAGCACTCACCTGCAGAGATGAAGGCTATGATGAGCGTGGCACTAGTGTAGAGAAATCTGAAATAGACAACGGCAGATGGAGAGTCTCGTCAAGAAAAGAGAAACCTGGAGGGGCAGGGCAAAGACGACCGTCCAGGCCAGTCCCTTGGAGAAACTTGCCTGGTCTCCAAATCAAAACCTTGGGTCCTGATTCCTCTTGGCTGTGGAACCATGGGACAGGCCCTGCCCTTCTCTGAGCCTCAGTAGCCTTTTCTATAAAAGGAAATGTCTGGACCGACCTAGACCCCAAGATGAAAGTTCTGGGGTACTATCATTCAAGTCCACAATCCCAAGGTCATGGGGAATCTCTTAGCAGTTTGGGTTCTTGAAAGCATGGGGTAATAAAAGTAGTGCGTAAGTGTGATATAGTGATTTATCATGAGAAATGTAAATTTGGTCTTTGCCCTAGGCCTCTGATACAGGGCTCCTAACACCCTTTTATTTTATTTTTTTAAATATATTTTTTTGATTTTTTACAGAGAGGAAGGGAGAGAGATAGAGAGTTAGAAACATCAATGTGAGAGAAATATCAATCAGCTGCCTCCTGCACACTCCCTACTGGGGATGTGCCTGCAACCAAGGTACATGCCCTTCACCGGAATCGAACACAGGATCTTTCAGTCTGCAGGCTGACGCTCTATCCACTGAGCCAAACCGGTTTCGGCAAGAAATGCATTCTTTACCTCAAAAGTGCGAAGGATAAAAACGTGGTAAAGATCTGTCTTAACTCCTGTCCACTAGAGAGGATTAAAACTATCACAAATACAAAGCTGAGACAGAACAACTCTCATATTAGACATATAAGAAAATATATTAAAGTCATTTTGAAAGCTGGTCAAATGTAAACACAGATGCGTGTAAACCTACTTATAAGTGGAAGACAGTATGGAAGTTAAAGGAGATCTCATTGGTTGGAGGCCAAGGAAAATCAAGGAAAGCAAATGAGGAAAGAGGGGAGGAGGGCTGGGCTACACTTGCCTCCCCTGCTAACACCCTTTTAAATTCCTAAATGATAAGAGCTCTAGGAGTAGCTTTCTCCTTCTGATGAGGCAACTCTGGGCGGGCTCCTGGATGGGGCTGCTCACCAGAAAGACTTAAGCCATGAAGTGAAGCTTGGAATTTTCAGCCTTGCCCTGCCCCCCAACTTCTCTACAGAGGAGGGAGGGATTGGAAACGGAGTTCATGACTGACCATGCCTAGTTGAGGAGCCTCCATAGAATCCCAACAGCAAGGGGTCTGGAGATCTTCCAGGCTGGTGAACACATCCACATACCAGGAGGGTGATGCACCCCAACTCAACGGGGACAGAAGCTCCTGTGCCCGGGATCCTTCCAGACCTCACCCAATATGTGTCTCTTCATCTGTCTGTCTATCTGTATCTTTGATCTTCCCCTTTAACGAACCGTTAAAACCCAGCTGGTGTGGCTCAGTGTCTGAGCGTCGACCTAGGAATGGCTCGATCCCCAGAGTGGGGTGTGCAGGAGGCAGCCCATCAATGGTTCTCTCTCATCATTGATGTTTCTATCTCTCTCCCCCTCTCCCTTTCTGAAATCAATAAAAATATATATTTTTTAAATGAACCGGTAAATATAAGCCAGTGCTTCCTCGAGTACTGTGAGATGTTCCAGCAAATAATTAAGTCCAAGGGGTGGGGGTGGGAGTCATGGAACCTCTCATTTGTAGCCAAGTCTGGCCGAAGTTGTGGGGAACCTGGGGAACCTACCACTGTGGTTGGCATCTAATGGATACTATCTCCAGGTAGAGGATGTCAGAATCGAGTTACACTGAAGGACACCCAGCTGGTGTCCAGAATTGCTCGGTGTGGGAAAACTCCACACACGTGGTGACCAGAGTGTCAGAAGGGAAGTGCTCTGAGAGGAAGTGAGGAGAAAGGAGAGTGGTAGGTTTCTCAGACACAGTTGGTATTGGTGAGGTGCGATTGGCCAGAGTGACTCTGGTTCGAGTGGTTTGTGAAAAGAAAGGATGAAAGGCTGTGGGGTGAAGAACCTCTGATTCCTGGGTGGCCACATGGTCCCCTTCTCCCATGGTGCGGACCAGCAGTGGTGCAACCATAAGTTACCAAAGGTAAAATTTACCAACAGAATTTAGAGATGAACCCAGCTGTCTGGGAACGGGTTCACTGAGTGTATAAGAAAATGCAAACCAATAAGGAAAAGGTGAAACCCATAATCTCCCGGTCACCGTTAGCTGTAATAGCTCAAGTGAAATTAAAAGAGAGTGCTGGGTCAGACCTTGATGCTGGGCCAAGTTCAGAGCTGGGTCAGCCTGAGCCGCAGCCGCTAGCCTCAAAGCCACCCGCCAAGGGAAGAATTATGCAGGGACGACAGAAAGTACACCTCTAAGATCTCCGGGCACCACGAAGGCTGCAGGCCTTCAGTGCGAGAGGAGAGCAAAACCGGGATACCACTGAAACCAGGGGCGCAGCGTGAAGGAGGCTGTTCAGTTCGTGGATCGTTGTCCTTGGCTTCCCAGGGAAGCTTTACTGAAATGGATGGTGAGGGGAACCTACTTGGGGCTGTGTCTTTGGTTCTGAATGCTGCAGTGGAATGGCATGTCAGGGTGGAGACAGGACCCAAGCTCGCCATGGAACAATCGCAGATGGCTGTGTGTGATCCAGACACCAGGAGGCTGTTCCTGAGGGAGGGGCCAGCCTGGTGCACTTGATAAAAGCCACTGTATGGTCTGGCCGTGTCCCCCATCTGTGCCCAGGAAACACCCCCATGAGGCAGCTGCTGCGCTTTGTATGCAAACCACCTGGGAGTGTCTCTAATGAGGGCCAGGACAGGGACCCACTGAATATGCTTGTTACCCAGGTCATGGTGAATGCTGTGGTTAACCTTAATATTGCAAAACCGGGGACACACACACACACACACACACACACCAAAAAAAAAAAAAAAAAAAAAAAAAAAAAAAAAAAAAACAGCTCAGGAAGCCTTATTGAGTTTGGTATCTCTGCTGCCCCTCAAGGCTCTTACAGATGTTAATAACTGCATTAGGTTCATTAACAAGCGAATGGGAGCAGGCAGAGGAGAGAAGCTAGGGACTGGTTTTAGCAGGGTAGACATTTTCTTTTCTTTTCTTTCTTTCTTTTTTTTTTTTTTTTTTTAATCCTCACCCCAGGATATTTTTTAAATGATTTTAGAGAGAGAAGGGAAATAGAGAAACATTGATGTGAGAGAGAAACATCGATCAATTGCCTCCTGTTTGTGCCCCGATAGGGGATCAAACCCGCAACCTAGGTATGTGCCCTGATCGGGAATCAATCACAATCTTTAGGTGCATGGGACGATGTTCCAACCAACTGAGCCACCGGCCAGAGCACCGGCCTTTTCCAGAAACCGGACTCTGGACAGGAATCCTGAACCACGTGGGATGTGATAAGGGATCTCACACTGGTTCAGTTCATCACACCGCTGCCCCACTGACCTCAGCCTCCTGGCCCAAAGAAACCTACACTTGCCCATCCTGCCAGCACCATGGGCCTTAAACCAGAGGTTTTGATACCGCACTACCAAAGGCTGGCTGGGCAAAGGACCCTTCAGGTCCCCCAGCCATTAAGTGCCCCCAAACAAGTCCCGTCTATTTATCCCAGGTGAGACAATGTTGGAAGCCAGAGACAGAGATGACAACGAGAAACCTGAGCAGCAGTGGCTTGTGGCAGATTCATCAAGTTAAAGATTGACATCAGGGCCAGAGTCCTTTGACCCCCTCACGGGGGACCCAAAGCCTCCTACACAAGAGTGGGTAAATACCGGGGTGAAAAGAGAGAGGCACCAAAACACACTGGCGAAGCTCTGACGAGGATGACAGTTTTTGCAAGAGAACACGAAAGTGTACAAGTTGATCAGATTGTGAAAGTGGGCCTGTTTAAACAGGTTTTATGAGAAGCGGTGTGCTCCCTTTGCATAATGTTTTATGAGAGTGGCTGATACGTCACCCTGGGGCTCACAGCCATGTGGAGCTAGGCCAGGGAGATGGCAAAGATAGCTAGGCCTGTGGGCACCTCCCCGCGACAACTACTGGGCTTTGAACTAAAGAACTTCCACCTGAGGGGCATTCGTTATCTTGTTATCAGACATGAATTCAATTCTTAAACCTGCAATACCACCATGTCTAGGTTAATGCTGTTTGTAGAAACACCCCAATCAGGTGGCAGGGCCCAGGAGAGTTCCCTAATGGAATGGTTTATACGGGATCACACTGCCTGGGAGTCAAGGAGGGGATATTGCCAAGCAGGCGCCGCTCTCCCCCTAGGTCTGCCCCCAGACCTGGGTGAGGGCCTGCAGGAGTCCCCTGTCACTTGGACACTGCCTTACAAAGGACGCTTAACTGCCCACCAGGGAGCTGCCTGGCTTGTGGAGGGCAGTTCCATGGTCAGTAGACAACATTCTATTTGTGAGGCCACCACTCTGAGCAAACAAGGTAGAAACAGATCAGCTCCGTGGCTGAGCTGCAGGCTGTTCTCCTAGCTGTTCAGAAGAACAGAACAATGGAAAAAAGCCCTGAGTTTGGGTTTTTACTGACTCCGGGGCAGTGGCAACAACCTGGCCACATGGACGGGCAGAGGGCAGCGGAAGCTTAGCCTATTAAAGGGGTGCCTGTATGGGGTATAGCCCTGGGGAAATCACTATGTCCCTCCAAAGAGCCCTTTGCCAGGCTCAGAGAATGACTGAAGGCAACAAGCCTATGTCCCTGGGTGCTCGCTCAAGGTGGCCACCTGGGTCCATGAAATGAGGGGACCCGGGGCTGCTGCAGCAATGCACAGATGGGCTGGACCTAGGCATTGCCCTCTTGCAACTTCTAAGGCACAAAAGTCCAGTAAGAGCTGTTCTGCCTGCCAGCAAAAGAGATAGACTGCAGATGGCCTTGTGGCAGATCCTCTGGGGGAAAGGCCCTGCACAGAGCTGGCAAGAGAAACTGGCGCTGCAAGCCCTGGGCAGCTACAAATGGTCCCGACAGGAATAGACTCTGACTCTGGACCGGGCTTTGCTGGTCAGTGGTAGCTGCCAATACTCAGCGTGCTATAAAAGAACCAACGTTGTACCCATCTGGATGGCTGACCATCATTTCTTCAGGCCAAGGAGCACCCTTTACAGCCCATAATGTCTGACAATGGACAGAGATATTCTCAGAGTACTGGTTGGATAGAGGACTGGGACGAGCTACTGAAACCCTGGTTGTGGAAAATGGGGGGGGGGGGGGAATGAGGGCATGAAGGGCTGGCTTATGCACACTCACAAGTGTGTGCTCAGACTCAGCATCAGGGGGACGTAAAGGAATGTCCCCACTGGACAGATGTCCCTATTTTTCTAGTGGATCTGGAGAAGAGGACATAGGGAAGGAAAGTTGCTGGTATTCTTTCTGCCTCACATCAACTCAACTGTGCTGCCCACTGGGCACAGGACCACTACAAGGAATGGGAGCGGGTGGATTCCTACCCCGAGAAACTATAACTGTTTTTGACCTTTATGTCACAATTCCTAAGGACTCCATGGGGCAGGCTGTGCCTTCAGTCCATCTGGCAAAACTCGGGGCCAACAGTGAACACTGCTAGATTGCCCACCTGGTGGTGGTAGAGACAGCCCGATAGTTCTGCACCTGTGTAACCTGACCCCATCTGAACAGAAGTGGACAGAGGCGGGGGAGAGCACTTGCTAGACTAGTACTCCGGCCTGCAGCCCAGACCAGCAGGGTGGACACGTTTGGGTATCAGTGGAGGAATAGTTGCTGAAGGTAAGGGAATGAGGAAGTGCATTATGTAGGGAGAGAGGTCCAATATTACATTAACACCTCAAAAGAGGCTCCGAGCAAGAGATGATACTGTCTCTTAGCTCAATGACACCAGCTGCCTAGAAGGGGGAAGCCAATAAATTGCTGACACCGCTCTTGCTTTTGGCACTGGGCAAGATTGAAAAGAAGCCTGCAGACCCGAGTGGCCCTGGAAGACATTCTCAGACGATAGGATGATGAACTGGATAGTTATTAAAACTGAATGGGATTAATAATGCGCTATTATCTTTTGAACTTTATGATTGCTTTGCTATAAGGAATTCGTGCCCCCACACCTGGGGGTGATCTGTGATACAATGATATTATAATAAGAAATATATATTTGCTCTTTGTCCCCAGCCCCTGACACAGGGCTCCTAAAACCCTTGGAAATTCCTAAGTGATGAGAGCATTAGAGGCCCTCCCAGCTTTAGGTAAAGAAGCTGCATTCCCTTTACCTGAATGTTTTATGAAAATGACTGATATGGATCTATCTCTTCATCTGGCTGTTTATCTGTATCCTTTATCCTGTCTTTTAGTCAACTGCTGAGCACAGTGTTTCTCGGAGTTCTGTAAGCTGCTCTATCAAATAATCAAGCCCGCAGGGGATGAAGTCATGGGAACCTCTGGACAGCAGCCAAGTTGGACAGAAGTTGGGGGTAAACCTGATGACGGGAAGCAAGGGTTTGCCGCCCCAAAAATATGCCTCTTTGGGATCCTGATTATTTTAACCTAATTCTCTGGGGGAAAAAAAAAAAAAAAAAAAAAAACTCAGAAAGAACCTTTGTTTGGCCTTCCCCATCACTGCTTAAAAAAACTTAGAGGACCTGCTCCTATACCTCCCATCAGCACAGATAAACTGCTGTGATCTGTGATGATGGGAGGTATCATCACAGACAACAGCAGTTTAATCTGAACCTAGCAAGGAAGCTGGATCAGAGGCCCCTCTGTGTCCCATTGTTAAAGATGGTCCAGCTAATGTTTGTTCACCCAACGTTTGCTTTTCCACCTCCTTGTGAGTTGGCTTCCTCCCCTTTGAAGTACCAAACCACTACCCGCACCCTTTCTCCTTAGCGCAAGATGACAGGTCTTGAGCCCCTTATTCTTAGGGAACCCCTGTATGTACGTATGTAATTAAATTTGGTTATTTTCTCCTATTAATCTTCTTCATGTCAATTTAACTATCAGATCAGCTAGAAGAACTCAAGTGGAAAGAGGGGAAGTTTTCTCCTCCCCCACACAGGAGGAGACTAAAGAATACACCATGATCTTAAAACCTGCAATACCACAATGTCTAGGACCCCCTGGGACATCTGAAATGGAGGAGGCCGTCTCCTGGGACTGAACCTCTAACCCATGAGGTCTGACACTGTCTCCAGGCAGAGGATGTCAGAAATCAGTTACACTGTAGAACACCCAACTGGGGTCGCAGAATTGCTGGGTGTGGGCTAACCCACACATTTGGTGACCAGGGGTGTCAGAAGGGAAGTATTCTGTGGGGAAGGAAAGAAGAAACACAGAAAGGGAAACGGGGATTTCCTTCACATGCTAAGGCTGGGGAAAGTTAAGGGCAAGGGAAGAGGGGAGATAAAGACCAAGAAACTGAGATTAAAGTCATTCTGCACCCAAACACTTAAGAAGGAAGGAACTAACTTGACTCTCTGGGTATTTCCTGGCCCAGCCTGCCCTCCAGTCCCTGTGTCTGACAGCTCATCTCTCACACACCTGCCAGGAAGTGCCTGCTTCGGGTTCTATCAGCCCCAAGTAAGCCTCCGCTTATCGTTAAGCATGCCAGCACCGGTGGTACCTGTGTGAACAAGATAAAGCCCCTGACCTTCTCTGACTCATGTGCATGGGAAACCCCCACTGTTTCCCTTTCAGTCAGAAGAGACAGGAAATTCCACTCCTGGAGACCCCATAAGACATAAGCTAAGCCTTTAGGGGGACGATGGAGGGAGGAGGAGGATGACTAAGCCTGGGCCCCCTGGGTGTGAGGCCCTTACAGGAGATGTGGACCAGGATTTCCAGGAAGAAGGCAGAGTGGCAATTTCAGGTATTGCTAATTCGGTAACCCTGGCCCCAGGAAGTAGGCCTGAGCTCCTGCTCAGTTCAGCATCAAGCGGAACACACATTCACATGGAGCTGAAGGGGAAGTGAGGAGAGGGAAGTAGAGGGGTGGGAAGAAGGTGAATCCACCCCCTACAGAGCTCCTGGGGCAGGGCCTGGCAGGGCTGCCCAGTTGCCTGCCTTGGGTTTCCCTCAAGTGAGGCTTCTGCCAGAGGAACTCCTCCCACCTGGGCCCAGGCGGGGCCTTCGGGACTTACATGGCTATGAGGCGGGCCACGGTGGTCTTGAAATGGTCAAAGATGAAGCCGGTGGGGAAGGTCATGAAGTTGTTCATGAAGGACGCCAGGGTGAAGATGAGGGAGAACCTCTCATCCTGGGCTTTGCAGTCTGGAGCAGAGAGACAGGAAGCGCTCAGGAGCCCGGGGTGGTGGAGGGGCCAACCTCTGCTCCACCCTGGACTTCCTGCCAGGTGGGCATCCAGCCTAGCTCCCGTCCGGGGCAGCCCCTGCCACCTCGGACAGCTTGCCTCTGGAAAGTTCTCCCTAGGTGAGCTGAAACGTGACTGCCCCTGATTACCCCTCAGAAGCTGGTACGTCCCTTCCCCAGGCAGTCCTTGGACTAAGGTTGGGGCACAGAGGAAGGCCGGCTGACAATCCCTCCCTTTCTCCACAGAAAGGATGGCAGGGCCCTAGCCAGCGTGGCTCAGTGGATAGAGCGTCGGCCTGCGGACTGAAGAGTCCCGGGTTTGAGTCTGGTCAAGGGTTCATGCCTGGGTTGTGGGGTCAGTCCCTAGTGGCGGGGGAGGGAGGGTGCAGGAGGCGATCAATGATTCTCATCACTGATGTTTCTCTCTCTCTTTCTCTCCCACTTCCTCTCTGAAATCAATAAAAATATATTCAAGAAAGGATGGCAGGGTGGCCAGGAGGTGGAGTCCTTCCTACCCTTCCCACCACCTGGACACCAGACTCGGAGCCCCAGAGAAGCCATCGCTCCCTCACCTTCCACGCCCGTGGCGTTGCCCGTCAGCCCGGGTTCACACAGCTCCTCAAAGTAATGCTCCTTTTTGAAGACAAACACCAGGGATGCCCAGCCAAAAAGGACGCCCGCGAAGCCCAGGCATTCCAGCAGCCCCGTCAGCAGGGTGGCCACGCGCAGGGGCAGTCCGTGGGCTGGCATGGCCTGGGCAGCAGCCGCTCCTCAGATCCCGGGCACTGGTGGCCTCCCCCGCCGACCGACCGCAGGAGCTGCAAGGCCTGGGGCTGGAGCCCTGGGAAAATGCCTCTGGCAGACCCTTCCTGCACGGAGCACTGGTCCTGGCTGTGCGGGCTGCGTGGGCAGAAACCAGCGGCTGGGGGTGTCTGCGGATCCTGTAAAAGAAGGCAGAGGCTGCTTGGGGAGGAGGAGGGGGAGGAGGGGAGAAGAGGCCGAGGTGGACCAAATCTTTGCTGTGGACTGGAGAGCCAGGCCAGCTGTTGGAAACAGCTGCAAAAGGCAGCAGGTGGCAAAGCGGGCACCGAGCCCAAATCCCGGACCCTGACTGACCATGGAGTTAACGGCAGCAGCCAGTCTGCACCAGTCGTAGGCGGTGAAGGGACTGGACAGAGGTTCTCACAAAAACTAAGGACAATCTGGCCAGCTTGGGGTTTGGTTAGCTTCCCCTTACTGCCAGGAAAGCAAAAGCTTCAGGGTATTTTGTCAGCCTACCCCAGGTCACATGGGTTAGTTAGTCACAACGTGGGCCAGTCTAATGCCCAAAATATCCCAACTCCAACAGGAGCCTCCAGACCGGACACGCAGTCAGGACTCCCGTGTCCCCTCCCCCGCCGCTCTGCTCATCAGCATCAGGACAGAAAGCGTGCCCGGAGGCCCAGCCCTCACCCCAACCCCACATCCACCCCGCAGAGGGGGCCTCAGGAGTCCTCGTCCTCCCATCCATCGCCCCCCACCCCAGCCCCTATTCCCAGTCGCGTGGCCAAGGGGCCAGCCCCTCCCAGCGCCCTGCCCTACCCGCCTCCTGCTCCTGGCTGGGGCTCTGGACTGTCTGTACTCTCCCCCGCGGTCCGGATTCGCGCCTCTTTGTCGCCGCCCCTCCCAGTCTGGTGGCTGCCCCAGTTCTAGCGGAGCCGGAAGGACCCGGACAGGCGGGGCCACTCCACGGGGTTCCACCTCTCACTCTCCATCACTTCCTTCTGCTCGCTAGCAGCCACTCCTGCTCGCAGCCTCTCCCACCTTTGGGATCCTGCCCTTGGACCTTCTCTCCTTTCCCTCCCTCCAATCCCAGCAGGTGGTCTCTCTCTCTCTCTCTCTCTCTCTCTCTCTCTCTCTCTCTCTCAAACTCCCAGCACACACACAGAGGACCCCCACAGCCGCCTGCAGACACACACACACACACACACACACACACACACACACACACACCCTGTGCTTTGTGCTTTCCTTTGACCCAGGTGGGAGGGCACAGAACACACGTTTGCCCATTTGCCCACCAGCTTAACGCTCTCCTAAGCTCATGCTCCCAGGGTGGCCAGCAAATCCCAGGCACAGCAGATCCGCCAGCACAGAATCCATCAGAGGCCAAGGACCAGGACCCGACAGCTTCCCAGAACACCCTCCGGAGGTGCCCTACCTCTGCACCTCCCAAGACCCCTTGGGTTACCTCCTGCCTCACCCCCAGCCCAGGTTCTGAAAGAGCCTCCCGGCCAGACTGCGATGATTAAGTATTCATTATCACCCCATTTTTTATTAATCAAAGACATGTATAATTGCCCATCGGAGCCTGTGATCAGCGTGAGATAGCCAGCCGAACCAGCTGCACTGCTATCGTTCTGGCCCAGAGCTAGTGAGCTGCCAGCTTCCTGGCCATTTCCTCCTCAAAGCTGAATGGGCGGGGGGGGGGGGGGGGGGGGGGGAGCCTCATGCTCATTCAGTGCAGTAGGTAGACCCTCATGCCAGGCCTCTAGGGTCCCTACCTCCGGGGTCCCAGGGACTCAAGCTATTCCAAGCCCACCCTTCTTATATATATGTGTGTGTGTGTGTGTGTATGTATATATGTATATATGTATATGTATATATGTATATATGTATATATATATATATATATATTATTGATTTTTTTTACAGAGAGGAAGGGAGGGAGATAGAGAGCTAGAAACATTGATGAGAGAGAGACATCGACCAGCTGCCTCCTGCACACCCCCTACCAGAGATGTGCCCACAACCAAGGTATATGCCCTTAACTGGAATCGAGCCTGGGACCCTTCAGTTCGCAGGCCGATGCTCTATCCACTGAGCCAAACTGGCTTTGGCCCCACCCTTCTTTTTAAGGAGGAAGAAATGAGAGGTTAGGACAACAGAAGGCTAGAAGAACCAGGGGGTACTTTCCAGATCACTACCAAAACCCAAAGGATAAAGAAAATGCACCCTCCCAAGCCACTGGCCACATGGAGTGGGGGCAGCCATGGTCCTGCTCCCCAGGGTGTTATAGTCACACAGCCCTGAGCACGCTCATAGCTTGCCCCACTGGGAGGTGAGAGCTGTAGTGCTTACTTACAGCCATTGTCACAAGAGAAATAGTTTTTGCTGCAGTTTGTTGCTGCGGGGACTTAACCTAGAACATTTGGACACTAGAGAAAACAATGTCTGATGTTCTCTCTATCAATTTTTTTTTAATTCCTTTTATTTTAATTTTTTAAAAATATTTTTTATTGATTTTTTTTACAGAGAGGAAGGGAGAGATAGAGAGCTAGAAACATCGATGAGAGAGAAACATCGACCAGCTGCCTCTTGCACACCCCCCACTGGGGATGTGCCCGCAACTAAGGTACTTGCCCTTGACCAGAACCGAACCCGGGACCTTTCAGTCCGCAGGCCGACACTCTACCACTGAGCCAAACCTGTTTCGGCTCTCTATCAATCTTTTCCTTCAGAATTAACTGATGGAATATATTTTTTTTTTTAAAAATTAACTGATGGGGGGTGCACATAAGAAAATATAGCCGCCTAAATGAATATGTCTTAAGACTTTCTATTACTGCAAGACACAAAGACACTGAAATTAATTCAAGCCCTATCTCCTGCTCTGGCTTACAATTTGGTCTCCTGAGGACCTGGGGGATCAGTGAGTGTGGAAGTAGCAAGGAAGGAACAGAAAAAGTCAAAGCAAACAGATTTTATACATTTGGAATGTCAGGGTAACTTCCTTTTTCCCAGACCCTTCAGGGCACAACTGGAGACCAAATCCTCTCCTTGTTATTATTATCACCTTAATTGTTGACTGTTAACTACCCTGTGCCCACCTATGTAAGAGAAGCCTGTGTCTTTCATTTTCCTTTTTATCCAATCCCAGAGGTTTCCCTGCTTTGTTTCTCCCGCCTTTCTAATCTACCACCAGTGGATTTCACGTAACCCACTTTTACATCTTCTCTTTTGATTTTACTCTATAAAATAAGATGCCAAACTGCCATTCTCTGGAGCATTTTCTAAGTCCATTGAGATTTTGCTTCCCTGCAATTGTCGTCAGTTTGGCTCAAACAAACTCACAAAAAATTCCCTACAGGTTTGAATGTTTCTTATGTTGACATGAGTTAAGATACAATCATGCTAGTATAGCGTGGAGGTGGGGTGTCCTTTATCCACTATGTGGTCAACTTTTCTGACAAAGAACAGTTTAGACAGCTGCCATGTTGGCTGCATGGCTTGCCGCTCTCCTGGGGGCCACCATCTTGGAACAGCAAAGGCCAACCTCTTCCTTTGAATTAGCCAATCTCGAAAGACTGCATGCCCGAGTGCCAATCAAGAGAAAAGGGACAGATCACGTGCATAAGGGGTTATAAAGTGGAGCAGCCCACTGCTCGGTGTGCATGTGCTTCCACACTATGTGTTCACACCCTTCTACATAGAAGTAAAGATATTTGCCTTGCAAAAAAAAAAAAAAAAAAAAAAAAAGCAAACATATTTTAGAATGTCAATTGGCAGGAGCCTGTCAGGAAGGCCCAGCTCACCGGCTGTCTGGGCCTCTAGGACTGGAGCTCAGGACTGAGGACAGGCCATCAGGGCTCTGTCCACCTCGTCTTGTTACCTCTCTCTTGGCTCTGTCCTGGCTCACACCCTCATTAATGTCTGTAGAAGGCACTGCCCTATTTGCTGTGACAGGCTCATGGAAACTGTGGGGATAGAATGACAGGATGAACCATTCCAGTTCATTCCGGTTCGAGTTCCGGCAGCTAGCAGAGGCACCTGCTCATCAGATCACTCTCATGCCTCACTCGAACGAGAATTAACATGTAAGCTCAGAGAGAGGAGTGATTATAATAAGATCTGAGGGCACCCCGGATGTCTTCATTCTTTCGCCCTTTGCTTCCTTTCCCCTTCACTCTGCATCCTTTTCTACCATATTGATCCGCTCAACAAACATGCGTGGTGCCTGAGGCTTCGTGCCAGAGGCTTTGTGCCAGAGGCTGGGATTCCGAGAGAGAAGAGATCCAGCACCTTCCTCAAGGAGCTCGTTCTCTAGCTGGGGAGACAGACAAAGAACCCCAAGATTTCCAGAGTGACGGAATGCTCATCCAGGCAGAAGCCGGCACAGCACCTGCAGAGGCATGGAGCCTGGGCAGAGCAGGAACATTCAGGAACCAGCTAGAGCAGACATGGCCAGGGGAATGGGCGCACTGGAGGCTGGAGGAACGGCCTACGTGAAGGCACTTGGACAGCAGCCCATATCACTTAATCACGTCTATTGATTCTACCCCTGAATATCGCTCCTGCCCATCCTTGGCCACTGCCTTCTTCAGACGTCATCTCTCACCCGGACGTTACCTGCTTTCAAACCACCGCCATTCTGCCGTTGATTCCCATGGTTCTCTTTGGATAAAGGCCTTGGATTTCAGATATGCCAAGCAAAAACGACAAAGGAAACAAAACATAGACTTTTTGTCCGTGCAAAACCCAGGCTTGTGCAAATCAAAATATCAGGGTTTTCCCAGCTTTGGCCTTCAAAGTGGTTTCAAGAGTTTGTTTTCCGAAGGCAAAAGATAAATTCAAAAAAAATTTTTTTCCTTCCAACTCGGGAGAAAATATGCATCATCTTGAAGCAATGCAAAAACAAAAACAAAAAAAAAATCAAAACAAAAAAACACCCACAGATTTTTGGGCCAATTCACTGATTTCTATGGATCCCTTTGAGCTTCTGTCTCCTCACCTATAAAAGTGGAATTGACTCTCCTTCCTCTCTCCTTCCTCTCCCCCTCCCTTTCCCTCCTCCCCTTCCTCTCTCCTTCCTGTCCCCCTTCCTGTCCCCCTTCCTCTCCCCCCTAAAAATAAAAAAAAAATTAGCCGAAGCCGGTTTGGCTCAGTGGAAGAGCGTCGGCCTGGGGACTGAAGGGTCCCGGGTTCGATTCCAGTCAAGGGCATGTACATTGGTTGTGGGCACATCCCCAGTGGGGGGTGTGCAGGAGGCAGCTGGTCGATGTTTCTCTCTCATCAACGATTCTAACTCTCTATCCCTCTCAATTCCTCTCTGTGTAAAATCAATAAAATATATTTTTAAAAATAAAAAAATTAAAAAAATAAATTAAAAAAAAATAAAATAAAAGTGGAATTGAGTTGTTGTATGGATTAAAGATAATGCAAGAAAATTACCCATTAGCATACTATAAGCTAATTGATACATGCAGCTTTTGTTGTTAACAAAAAAGTATTAATTACCGGAAAACAAAGAAAATTGTGAAGTCACGTTTGAGGTCTGCGAAGTGCCCCTAACCTAAAAAAGGAGTGGAAGAAGGGAAATATCACTGCATGCTGCGTGAGCTCAGCCATCTGCATCAGAGTCACTCGCCCCCAGGGAACTGAGCTCTAGGCAACACCCAAGCAAACATCAGTGTAACCAGGGTGCCCTCCCCACTCGAGCACGCTTGTCCAGAGAGGGGCCTGTCCGTGTACTGAGGGCTGTGGGAAGGAAGCCTCTTCAAGAGCGGGAGAGGACAGAGGAGGAGAGAGTCTGACAGCTGGCCCTTCAAGGTGTCTCCCGCTGTGCTCAGCAGTTCTGACAAGCCTGGGAGCCTCCACGTAGCCCTGAATGAAGATGAGGCCTCCTTGCTCTGGGGAGACTTTTCTCTAACCAAAGGTGAATCCGAAAGGACGCCCTAAAGCTACTGGGGGTTGCTCTAGCCAGTCAAGTCAACCAGCTCAGGCCTGGAGGATGTTGGAGTCAGCAGACGTTCGCAGTCAGATCAGCCTCCCTCTGCCTGCGTGCGTGCATGCATGTGTGCAGGGGAGCAGGGCTCAGCCACAGGGAGCTTCCGGGCCAGTTCCTGTGATAGAAATGAGGCCACATGAGCCCCCTGCTGCTCGTTGCCCTCCACCCAGCTCTACATCCATGTTCAAAGAAACCGTCTATTGGTAACAACTTCTCACATAGACTTTGCCAGAACAGAGTACCCTGGATGCACTGACACCTTCTGAACCTCCAAAGCTAAGGACCAGAGAAATGCTGTCAACGCCAAAGCACACCTACCAATGGGACCTCATATTCACAGAGCGCTGACCACCCACCAGGCACCATTCTAAATGCTTTGTGCTGACTCTCTCACAACCTCTCATGACAATCCTGTGGGCCACCTGATATAATGTAATTAATTAATGAATTAAGCAACTCCCCCAAGATCACAGAAGTAGTCAGTGGCGGAGCTGGGATATTCTTAGCCAGCACCCGACCAGCCTCCCTGAGCCCCACACCCCAGGCTCTGGATTGGGTTAATACGGGCAACAATTATGAGTAATAGGAATGAGAGTGGGTAACCCTTTCAGAAGTGTCATTGGTTAAGACAAGAGAGGAACACTGATTCTCATTCAGCCATGGGGCCGTGTCTCCAGGCCTGACTTTTCTAACCACCCACCCCCACCCACGTGCACTCTCATGAAAAGAGGAAATGGGTCCAGGAGGAGGCAGGATTCCTGAGTGAAAACAACAGGGTTTATGAACCACCCCAAGATAAAAAGAACAGGAAATAGCTGGGGCCAATGGGACACTCCCCTTTTGCTGTGGGGAAAGGCCAAGGGAGCAGTTTCCAGGGTACAGAAGGGGGAGGAACTGGCGGGGGCCGGGGGGGTGGGGGGGGGGGGGCCGGGAAGGCCGCTGTCAGGGACTAACTGGAAGGAGGAGGAAATTGGGGAGAAGGGGAACCACTCCACTGCCAGAAGAGCACACACATGGTTGAAACCGCAGCACCCCTCTTGCATGCCTTCTTGTCCCTCTCTACCCTTCCTCCTGCATCTTGCCAGATCAAGTTTCTGGAGACACAAGAAAAGGTCCCATCGGGATCTGTAGACAGGGCACTGGGCAGAGAAACAGAGATGTGGGTCTGGAAGGCCCTCCCTGGACCCTCTTAAGCACCTTTCCCTTTGGGACTGGCTGCGACGCTGGGGCTCCGTGCAGAGACTGAAGGGGAGCAGGGGTCTGCTGTGGGCTGCAGCTGTCTCTCTTCCCTATTCAGATGGGAGCCGGCCCTGGGCGTTTCTGCTTGGAAGCTGAAACGGCCTGACAGTGACTCAGAAACCACGGAAGTTCTCGAGGCTGATGGATTCTTATAGATTGGATGACAACTCTGCTCATGGGCTGCAAAACCACAGACGGACTGTGACCACACTCAAGGAAGGTGTGCAAAGAGCTTTCTGCCCTCTGAGTCTTAAAGTAAGCCGACTCGGCATTCACCACCTTTGAGACAAACTTGCCTTGAATGTGTCTCCTTCTCTAAGAATCCCCCTCAATGAAAACATCATTTGGGTGTTAATAATGACAGCAGGATGGCCGCCATTTACTGAGGGTAGCGTAGGTCAAGCACTGTGCTGAGAGAATCACTTCACCCTTACGCCCACCCCAGTGAGGTAGCTGCTAACATTATGCCAACTTTATTTGTTTTTATCTTGTTACTGTTGTTGTTTTTTAATTCTCACCTGAGGGTCTTCTTCCATTGATTTTTAGAGAGAGTGGAAGGGAGAGGGAAAAACAAAGAGAAATGTCAAGGTGAGAGAAACGCCATCAATCGGCTGCTTCTTGCACGCACCCTGACCAGGACCCAATACACTGTGACCAGGATCAAGCCCAGGACCCTTCGGTCCGCAGACCAACGCTCTATGCATTATGCCCACTTTAAAGGTGAAGACTCAGAGGCCCAGAGAGAGAGTAACTTTCCACCTCACACAGCTGGTAAGTGGGAGGAAATAGACTTCCAACCCAGGTAAGCAGATTCCTCTAGAAGCCTTCCTTGATGCTCCCCCATCCCCCAAACTTCCCGGATCAGAAATCCTCTCTCTGTCCTCCTTGGTCTTGTTGTCGAACAGAAGAGTTTGTCCATCTGGTGCTAGCAGAGCCAACACCAAGCATTGCAGTGGAGAATATTGGCCATTTTGTTATGAATGGTGCCACCCAGGAGAACGGGAATCTAATGCTGAAAGGCCCAAACTCCCCTACGGCATGTAGGTTACAGGTTATAAAGGTAAAATCACAAAACAATGAGGGTTAGGGATTCCAATCACGCCGGGACCTGATTGATTGTCAGAGATGGGGAAAGGGTGATGAAGCGATTCTTCGGGCCCTGAGGACAGTCCTAAGGGCTGTTCCAGTATCCCTCTGTCTGGCTTCATGGGAAAGCAGCCAGGGGGTCATTCCACCTTAGGGCTCAGGGGCTGAAACATCTCTTAGGGCAAGATGTTGTCTTTAGCCTGCCGAGGTCCAGACTGTCTAATATTACATTAGGCACGTCCGGGCTGCTGTCTTTTACCGCCTTGAAGCTTGAAGCTTGCTGATTATCGGGGGAAAGGCTAGGTCTCTGAAGGGTATAGAGAGAGATATGATTTCTAGAGCTAGGATTTAAAGATAAATTTAATCAACGTTATAAGGATCCTTGGTTTCCGTCTCACAACATACCTCTTCTTGCCATTCTTTGGACATCTCACTTATACTACCTCCCTGAGAGTGTTTTCTCCCCAGCCTCCCTGTGAGAGCTTAGTTGTTGTGAGTAGGTGTGAGGGAAATGGCCTACACTGAGCAAACTCATAGGAGACTGATTGATAAACCTGAAAAGCAATTTATTAATTTATGCTGAAAAGTGAAGCCACCCCACAGACAGGAGTCCT
Organism: Pipistrellus hanaki; assembly: GCF_964339955.1. Lineage (NCBI taxonomy): Eukaryota > Metazoa > Chordata > Mammalia > Chiroptera > Vespertilionidae > Pipistrellus > Pipistrellus hanaki. The sequence goes on along the minus strand of NC_140511.1, from coordinate 64,736,439 downwards.
GAGGCTGGCTGGTTAGCACAATCTCTTTCAGGAAGGATACTTTTGGGAAAGGAAATCAATACCAGAAGGTTCTTTGTTTCAGTACAAAGTCAGAGCGAAGGGAGTTGATGGATTGACACTCAGATGAAACCTGACACATCTGTCCAAAGCCTCCTACCTACCAATGAGCCAAAATACCCAAGGCAGGGAGCCATAGGGGTTTCTTCTCTGGATAATGCTGGATTTTTCTGGATCCTACCTTTCGGACTTCATCTATCATGATCGTGGCTGGCTTTTTTGTTTGTTTAGGTTAATTTCTGCATCTTTTATAAGACAGGAAGGCAGTTTCCCACTGAGGCCCGTGGAAGAAGAACCACTGTGTACTAGCTGTCCTGCCTGCCTGCGCAAAGCCTTCACTCCCATGCTCTCCTTTCATCCTCGAACTGCCTCTCGATGGCGACAGAGGAGTGGCAGGTGGAGAAAGCCAGGGAAGCCAGATGGCCTGGGTGTGAATCCCAGTAAGTCTGTGTCCCCATCTCTAAACTGGAGATAACAATAGCACCCACCTCATCATTGATCGAGAGAATTCGATGAGTTAATACACATACAGTGCTTAAAACAGCGGCTGGCATCTGGTAAGCACTCAATACTTGTTAGGAATCATTAATAATTCATTGTATAGATGAGAAAACTGAAGCCCACGAAAATGAAAAGTCAACTGGGATCGTACTGCCAGGAAGTGGTGAAGATAGAATTCCAAGTCCAGCTGGCTTCCTTCAAGTGCCAAGGTCTTTCCCCAAACCAGTTTCTTATTTTGGATCATTCAGAAAAATCTGAAGGAGAGCTGGTTTAAAAATACAGCTCCCCAGCCCTGGCTGGTTTAGCTCAGCAGATAGTGTTGGCCTGCGGACTGAAGGGTCTCAGGTTCCATTCCAGTCAAGGGCACATGTCTGGGTTGTGGGCTCAGTCCCCAGTAGGAGGTGTGCAGAAAATAGCCAATCAATTAATATTTTTCATCATTGATGCTTTAATCTCTTTCTCTCTCTCTCCTTTCTTCTCTGAAATCAATAAAACTATATTTTTAAAAAATACAGCTACCCACTCCACCTCCCAAATGGGTAAAATTTTAAAGGATAAAAATGAGGCTGATTCAAGAGTTTTAGGGTTGCAAACCGGAAATGCCCAGAGTGTTCTGAAGAAGAGAGAAATGATAAGGGTTCTGATAATAACAAGTAAATTCTTAAGAAGATTTGCATTCTTAACCTCTGGATTAGTCCAAGGTATTTCCTCTAGATCAGGGGTGGGGAAGCATTTTTCTGCCCAAGGCCATTTGGATATTTATAATATTATTCAAGGCCCATACAAAATTATCAACTTAAAAATTAGCCTGCTATATTTATTTATTTTAAATATATTTTTTTATTGATTTTGTACATAGAGGAAGGGAGAGAGATAGAGAGTTAGAAACATCGATGAGAGAGAGTCATCGATCAGCTGCCTCTTGCACACCCCCTACTGGGGATATGCCCGCAACCAAGGTACATGCCCTTGACCGGAATCGAACCCGGGACCTTTCAGTCCCCAAGCCGACGCTCTATCCATTGAGCTAAACTGGTCTCGGCATAGCCTGCTATATTTAATTTACTCACCCCTAATGCCTTGGCAGGGCCAGACCAAATGATTTCATGGGCCTTACATGGCCTGAGGGCCAGACATTCTTCACCCCTGCTCTAGATGACCGCTGTGTGTGTGTGTGTGTGTGTGTGTGTGTGTGTATTACAATTCTATTTGTGTGGTTTAAGAACAAAAAAGTGAGCCAATAGTGATAAAAATCAGATCAGTGGTTGATGACTGCCAGAAGGGGAGAAGTGGGTTAATTACCTCTATTGAGAAGAGGTAGGGTGGAGCCTTCAGGGAACTTGGAAGTGTTTTATGTTTTGATCTGAGAGGTAATTATACAGCTCTATTCACATGTGAAAATTCATTGGACTTTACACACCTCAGGCTTGTGCCTTTTACTGCGTGTACGATATACCATCTTTTATAACGGAATGCAGCTTCCTGGGCCCCACCCCAGACATACCTGACAACTCTGATGCAGTTCAAGGACCACTCTGAGGTCTACCCTGCACCCCGTTTCTTCTTGCATGTGCTCCCCATCTGTGTAGTCAGTTCTTCCTGAATTCCTCCTAAAACTAACTTTTTCAAGGAAAAAGAACACCCAACTTTAACCCTACTTCTCTGGGACTTGAAAAAGCAAATTCCTGGTCACAATGTCATCTTGGGCATGGGACTCGGACAAAGTGCCTTCCTCGTGACGGTGTCGGAGGTGTGTTAACCATCTCCGACGTGGAATCGCTCTTGGTTTTAAGTTGCCAAGTAGCTTTGTGGTTTTCTGGGGTTTTTTTGTGGATGTTCCTTTGGCAACTGCTAGGAACTGGAGCTTGTTTGTTTTCATACTTTCCCACATACCAAACACCACCCAGATGCCCTCCCCGGTGCGAACAGGGCCAGCGCAGCTGCCCCATCATGAGCGGCTGAGTCTTCTAAACTCTGGAGTCTGGCATCTCCCCTGTGGAAAGTTCTTGAAGGTCATGAGGCTCCCTGATGCAAATGGCCTGAATTTCTGCACAGCTCAACATGAGCACGACTTTCTTTTCTTCCAACTAGAACACAGACTGTGGTGGGACGATGGCTCCAGGGCCCACTCGGAGACCCTGTTGCTCTATCTCCCCTTCCCAGCCCGTTTCCATCCTCCCTAGAGGAGCCTGGGCCATGGGCTGCTGCTTCCTGGTGGAGGAAAAGGAAGAGACAGGATAATCATGCACTGGTGTGTACACTGTTCTCTACAATGTGCCAAACAAAGCACATCCCCAGGCCCTCCCTGAGCGCCTGCCCCACCAGCCAACAGGACTACAGGCAGAGTACCTGGGGAAGCAGATACTTTCAGAGTCCTCAGGGAGAAGCAGATAGTACCTATCCTCTGTCGATCAGCCCACAGCTGATGGGTATCTGGTCTCAGATTCAGTGATTGGGCTCACGCCCAGCACCTGAGTAGGTGAGCGCGGGGCGGGGGAGGGGGGGGGGGTGTTGGGCGGTGCTGCTCCGGCTCCATTTTGCAGCTGGTGGCTTGAGCCTTCTGGAAGAGCTGACCAGGCTAAAGGCACTTTATCTGTAATCTCCCCCTGCCTCCTCGGTACAGTCTCGAAAGTCAGCCATAGAACCTCTCTTCTGGCTACCCAAGCTAGGCAGCCAGGGCAGCCAGAGCGCCTGAACTGAGGCAGGAAAGAGGCCTCCCGCACTCTTGCCTCACTCACCAGTCTTCCTCCAGCTCCCACTGCCCTTTGCCCACTGGGGCTGCTGGGGCTAGGTGTAGCTGCCCTGCCTCATCCTATAACGTGTGCACCTCAAAGTCAGGGATCATCAGAGTCCCCCCAAATAGGGTCCATCTTTCTTTTTTTTAATATATATATTTTTTGTTGATTGCAAAGAGGAAAGGAGAGAGATAGAAACATCAATAATGAGAGCCATTGATTGGCTGCATCCTGCACACCCCACATGGGGGATGGAGTCCAAAACCCGGAGATATGCCCTGACTGGGAATCAAACCATGACCTTCTGGTTTATAGGTCAACACTCAATCACTGAGCTATGATGGCCGGGCTAGGGTCAGTCTTTAAACTATATGAAGGTGCAAAAGAGAGACCTGTAATCAAATATGGAAACAGAGAGGCCCAAAGCAAGTGATGGGATTAGAGAAAAGCTGACAAACAGGGTCTGAGAAGCAGGGCTGGAAGATCCAGGAAGGACAACTGGAGGGAACTGGTCTGCACTGAGCTCTGTGCATGGTCTGGCTTAGACCTGGTCATGCTGACAAGTTGTATATGAGATGTCTGCGGGGTTCCCCATGATTGGGGACTGGGAGGGCCCAGAGCTGTGAAGAATCCAGGTCAGTCTACAAGATTCTAGAGTTAAAATGATCCTAAAGAAGATGGGACATGCCCTAGGTTTGGCTCAATGGATAGAGCGTCAGCCTGCAGACCGAAGAGTCTCAGGTTCAATTTCAATCAGGGGCACATGCCCAGGTTGCAGGCTCGATCCCCAGTGAGGGGCATGCAGGGGGCAGCTGATCAATGATTCTCACCCATCATTTATTTTTCTATCTATATCTTCTCCTTTCCTCTCTCTGAAATCAATAAAAACATTAAATAAAATTTAAAAAAATATGGGACAAAGCCTGCCAGGATGTGTTTGAGAGAGCCATGCCCCAAAGGGGTTTGGAACAGTGACCCTCCCGATGTGCCACGTGAGCATGTGGATTATTTTGAAACTTTATTAAAAGTTTCTTGTGAGCAAGTAAGAACCCACTGGCTCACAAGAAACTTTTACCTCTCCCTTAAAGAATTTAAATTTGGGGCCTTTCCCATATTATTATTAGAAATAACTCTTTATGACCTATCGGTAGGTCAGAGCTAACTTCTAATTACTGAATACCTGCTCTTATTGTCCTGCAATGACCTTCCTCCCTTCTGAAGCTCCAAGATGCCTTACCTCATCCTGGGCTCAGAATTGTTAACTTGCTGACTCGGAACCTCTCATGTATGTGGGGTTCCCATACTTAGAAATCTAAGTCAATTTGGTACTTTTCTAAGAAGATAAATGGGTAGAAAATGGATGGATGGTCTTTCTTTAGCTATGTTCAATGTCCACCTAGGACACCATTGCCTGGACCTAGGGGATTGAGGTGGTCATTGTGGTTGATCCCTACCCACAAGTCTCCCCCCACCACCCCGCTGTCAGCAGTGTGGCTCCGGATCTGCTCCACCTGCAGGGCTGCCATGATGAGTCCAAGATAATCATGGAGGTACCACACTCTTTGCCAGACTCTGATTTGGGAAGCCTGACTTCAGTGTATGCTATCCTCTGGGTGACAATTGTCTCAAGTGGGGTTTGACCTAAGACATCCTGAGAGAAGAGAAAGACATTCACCCCATGATGGGGAAGGACTGCTTTCTCCTGAAGATGGACAAAGAGGTTTGTGTAAGCCAGTTTGGGTAGAGGTTCTAGAACTGACACCCCAAAGTACTGTAACTGGTGGGGGCATTCTTCCCACTCCACCATGCATGGATTTGACCTCTCATGGGTCAACTTCTCCCTTTTTTCCAAGGTCATAGAGGGTCCTCCTTTTTGCCCTTTTCTGTCTCTATGCTCCACCCAGTACCGCTCCTTCACTCTCACAACCACCCTGGTATAGATTCTCCCCACCTACGAAAGAGGAAACACTACAATCCTGGAGAGGTGCTGTAGCTCAGCTCAGGGAAGCTCTCAGCCCCAAACTTGCTCTGAAGCCATCAGCAGCCACTGCTGGGAGGAAGGACACAGAGAGAGGGTCCCGGGCCCTGCAGGTGCGGTGGGAGAGGCTTTCGGGCCTTGGCGTCTCAACTCCTCCGTCTGGGTCCACCTGCAGCCTGAAGAGTCTGCATTCCTTAGGTGGGTCTTGCCTCAGGCAGAACATTCCTCTTTTTTTTTAATTTTAAACTATAAATTATTAAAGAGATAATACACGCACAGGTGTTTTGTTTTTTTAATTAAAAAAAAGTACAAAAGGTTACAGAGTAAGAAGTAAAGTTCCCACGATCTGGGGCAGAGCCTGGGGTGGCTGTTGTGGGCATGGCGATGGGGGAATCTCTATTACTCACTTTCCCAAACCCCTCAAATTACCCCAAGATTCGAGAACAGTCTGCTGGCTGGACAAGCACGGGGGCAAAACCAGCCCTTCCCCTGTCTTCTCAACCAGCGTCCTTCCGACACACAATCTGGCAGCTCCTCTTCCCTGTTTCATTGATGTCTTTTCAGAGAGCATCTAGGCATGTTATCTATATGTGTATGTGGTTGTATATATTTCATCCCACAGGGTTTTGACACAAATGGTAACATACTCTCACATTGTTCTGCGTTTTGCTTCGTTAGCTTAGCATCGTTGAGATTATCCCATATAAACACATACAAGACCTTCTTTTTTTCTGATGGCTGTGTGTGGATGGGCTGAAACTTAAGTAACCAATCTCCTCCTGACAGTATTCAAGCTGTGTGTGCTACATCAGAGGCTACGGCAAACAAGGCCGCATTGACCATCCATCTACACATGTCTTTGTGCACAAGAATAACTGCAGGGTAATTCCCTAAAAAGTGAAGTGTGAGGTCAATGAGCATGTGCATTTTAAAGTTAATAGCTGTTGTCAAATTGTCATTAAAGAGGTCATACCACCCAGTTGGCATGGCTCAGTAGTTGAGTATCAACTTATGAACCAGGTGGTTATAGTTTGATTTCTAATCAGGGCATATGCCTACGTTATGGGCTTGATACCCAGTGGGGGACATGCAGGAGGCAGCAATCAATTATTCTCTTTCATCATTGATGTTTCTAACTATCTCTCTGTCTCTCTCTCCTGTCCTCTCTGACATCATAAAAATATATGAAAAACAATAAAATAAAGTAAAATAAAATAAAAGGGTCTTGCCGAAACCGGTTCAGTTCACTGGGTAGAGCGTCAGCTTGCAGACTGAAAGGTCCCAGGTTCGATTCAGGTCAAGGGCATGTACATTGGTTGCGGGAACATCCCCAGTAGGGGGCGTGCAAGAGGCAGCTGATGGATGATTCTCTCTCATCGATGTTTTTAACTCTATCCCTCTCTCTTACTCTCTGTAAAAAATCAATAAAATATATTTTTTAAAGAGAAAGATTAAAAACAAATAAGTAAATAAATAAAAGGGCCTTACCAGTTAAGACCTCTACCCATAATAAATGAGTGCCTCTTTTCCCCATACCCTGAAAAAGCAAGAAACTCATAGACGCACTTTGGGAAGAAGGTATGTTGGCTTGTTTTAGACCCCTCATATTTAATAAGACCAAGGGAGGACTACAGTGATGAGAGGACTCTGGGGTCAATCAGCACGAGACTTGAATCCAACCTCTATGACTTACCCATTCTGTGACTCCCACAAATGCCTTAATCTCTAAGGGCCTTGGTTTCCTAACATGTAAGGTAGAAATTTAAAATCACATCCATTTCATAGGGTCATTATAAGGAGTCAGTAATCAAGTTTCAGTTATGCCTATAGATAACAATACTGCATTGTGTACTAAAAAATCTGTTAAAAGATAAATGTCATGTAAAGTGTCCTTACAACAATAAAATAAAAAGAATTGTTCAATGTATATTCTTAGGCCCAGAGATGGGCCAATGGATTGGGGGGGAGGGGGAGCGGGAACAATAGAGATAATGTATATGTAAAGCTTCTAGGATCGTGCCTGGCACACAGTAGGAGCTTAATAAATAGGAAATAACTATTGTGGTGGGCAACCTTATGAATATGAGTGTCCTCTTTGTCTGTTAATGGTTTTGATTGGGATTTGGCTCAGAAGCCTTGGGGAGGCACTGTGCCTGGGGACAGGAAGGACATGGGACTGAATGCACCCAGCTGGGAGGGGCTGGGAGAGCCCAGAGAGGGCTTCTAGCTGGGATGGGTTCAGACCTCAGGAATGACTGTACCTGAATGTGCAGGGGGTGTAGGTTGGGGCATAAAATAGTTCAAATTTTCCAAAAAGGAGTGTACAGGATGATCTTAGGTGATTTTTTATACTACTAATGTTTTTGTATTTTATCGTACTTTGGTAAATATAAACACATTTAAGAGATAATTCCAGCCCTGGCCAGTTTGGCTCACTGGATAGAGCATCAGCCTAGGAACTGAAGGGTCCCAGGTTCGATTCCGGTCAGGGGCATGTACCTTGGTTGCAGGCACATCCCCAGTGTGGGGTGTGCAGGAGGCAGTGGCAGCTGATCAATGCTTATCTCTCATTGATGTTTCTGGGTCTCTATCCCTCTCCCTTCCTCTCTATAAAAACTCAATAAAATATATTTTTTTAAAAGAGATCATTCCAAGGCAATTCTTGCTCAAGATAATGCTAGAGAAGGTGTTCAAATGTTTAAGGAGTGCATTGATTTCAAATTAAAGATTAAGTAAATCATAGCACATGGTGTGTGAGCCAAAGTTATCCCCCAGATTGTGATGGTGATACATTAATAACTGAAGTTCATTAAACAACAACACACAAAGTCATGGGAATCAGCACAAGTTCTGGAGTCAGACAGCCTGCGGCTTGGCCACGTACTATGAACAGTTAGGCAGGTGCCGCTAACCTGGAGGGATCTCAAATTCCTGGAGTGATCTGTAAAATGAGTGTAATATTAGTTTTCACTCAAGGGTTGTTCTGAAGAGCCAATAAAATCACATACGTGACTCACCTCACTGCCTGGAAGGTAATGAACACTTAACAAATGTAATCATGGTAATTATTCTAGTGAACGTAGGCTAAAGAGTTTTGATTGTATTCTACAAGCAGTGAAAGAGGTTTTGTTTTTATAGAACTCATTCTGTCATGAAAATAACACCTCAACAACATGAACAAGGAACACTCTCTTTTTTTTAATATATATATATTTTTTATTTTCTACAGAGAGGAAGGGAGAAGGATAGAGAGCTAGAAACGTCGATGAGAGAGAAACATCGACTAGCTGCCTCCTGCACACCCCCTACTGGGGAAGTGCCCGCAACCAACGTACATGCCCCTGACCGGAATCGAACCTGGGACCTTTCAGTCCGCAGACCGACGCTCTACCACTGAGCCAAGCCGGTTTCGGCACAAGGAACACTCTTAAACAAAAAGGAGAACCAGTCGCTATTCTCCCAATTTTAAATAATTTTCGTTTTTGCACTTTCTCCCCCAGACTTTGTCAACACGAGTACTGGTTGTTCATGGTTGCAACCACAGTGTTCATGCAAATTTTGTGTCCCGCTTTTTCTCAACAAATGTGCTGTTACACACGGTTTCCATGCTTCAGCATATTCCTCATAATGTCATTTTTGTGGCTGCAGTTTTGCACTGGTGAGATTAGCCATCGTTTTCTTAACTATCTCACTGCCTGGAGGAGTGCAGCAGGGTCACCCACTGCCCACCTGGAGCTTTTTCATGCTGAATTTCCTTTAGATCAATTCCCGGAAGTTAAAGTAATAGGACAAAAGGTGATATTTTTCAAGGCTCTTGTTACACATGCCTAGATTCTTTTTCTTTTCTTTTTTTCTTTTCTTTTTTTTTTTTGTTTTTGTTTTTGTTTTTGTTTAATTCTCACTCAAGGATAGAGGGAAAGACAGAGTGAAATACCTATGTGAGAGAAACACATCAAAGTTGCAGGCCGATGTTCTATCCACTGAGCCAAACTGGCTAGGGCCACTTTACTAGATGCATTGCCTCACTTCCTCATTTATATAGTGAATGGACAGGAGAAAACAATCCCTTTTCCCCATAATGCTGTGGGCTGAAGCCACTGAATTTGCAAGAGAGAGTGAGGACCTGTGTGAGGGGCGTGGTAAGAAGCAAGATGGAGAGTCACTATCTCTAGTTCAGGGGATATGGACCCTCCTGCCCATCCCCACTGCCCCTGTACAATTCAGACCCCACTAGGGGACCAATCACAGAAGCCTACTGACAGATTTCTCTGTCTCTCAGCCCATTTTCCTCAATTAATCTCAGAATTACTCTTCCCAAGGTGTAGCTTTGATCACGTGCCTTACAAGCCACCAACGGCCAAATCTGGTTCCAAATGATTAATATCTACTGATCTAAATGCTCACTCAAACCCATAAGGAAAGCACTAAGACTTCAACAAGCAAACTGATGAAAGCTGTGGACAAGTACTTTCCCCAGCAGGGTGAGCAGAGAGTCAGCACATACATAGAAAATGGTTCAACAGAAAACCAGGTGAAAGATGTGGACAATCACTTTGCCCAGGAGGCCAAGCAGAGAATCAACAAATACGTGGAAAATAGTTCTACCCATTAATGATGAAGGAGATGGGACTGAAGACAGTATGGGGGGAGCGTTTCATACTTACTGATTAGCCAAATTTGCAAGCACCACCAGCCAGTGCTGACAAGGCTGAGGGAGTCCCTTTGCTGCTGCACTAATTCTCCGCCCCTCCCCACCTCCTTGGAGACACCTTCTTCTTGTAGTTAACAGGAGCAGCAGAAGTCTCTCTTGTGCCTACAGAATGTTGATTGCCTTTAGCTCAAAATACTCTGCATTACACAGAGACACATCTTGGGGTGACTCATTCTGAATCCTTAACCCCATAAAATGGGTTCCCAGACTAAAAGAGTCAAAGGCAATTCATTTAATAGGCATCCCCAGGCAATGCTTCCCAATACTCCCCATGCCTACCCTCCAGACTTTCCCCACCTGCTGGACGTCAGCATGACCATAGCACCTTGCAACATGATTAGCATCTTCCTCTCTAGACCGGCGGTCCAGTAGGTCAGCAACATTTGCCAAGTACCTATTCTGGGCCAAGGCTGGGCCAGGTGCATGAAATAAACAAAGGGAATATGGACCCTGCACTCAGTGAAGTCACAAGCTAGGGAGAAAGGGAGGCTCTCTTCTCTTGGAAGGGAACTCAAGCAGATTTAATGGGATCCAACTTTCTAACCAATACACAGACCTCCAGGGAGTCAAAATTCTGATTTGTGGCCAAGATTGTCATGGACTTTCATGAAAGAAGGAAATATTTGTATAGACCTGGATTCAGAGCCTGGCTCTTTATTTTATTTTTTTAATATATTTTATTAATTCTTTACAGAGAGGAAGAGAGATGGATAGAGAGTTAGAAACATCGACGAGAGAGAATCATCAATCAGTTGCTCTCTTGCACACCCCTACTGGGGATGTGCCTGCAACCAAGGTTCATACATGCCCTTGACCGGAATTGAACCTGGGACCTTTCAGTCCTCAGGCCGACGCTCTATTCATTGAGCCAAACCGGTTTCAGCCCAGAACCTGGCTCTTTAGCATCCTGGTCACATCCCTTTTGATTAAGTCATCTGCAGGGCTGGAGTGCAAATGGAGGTACTGCTACCAAGGACTGGGAGGTTTGTCCCCACCCCCCACCCCCCCAGCCCACAAGGTACCCTGCACCTCCTACTACATCAGCATTGCTCCTTTGTATTCTTCTAAGAAACCTGATGTTGAAAAGCTAGGCTCAGTTGTAGAGATCTGACTCCTTGGAGTTCTATATAAAATACAGCCACCTCCTCTCCTTTTAACAAATACATCCCCATTCCAAACAACAAGGGGTCTCATGGACATGCATGGAAATATCCCACCCACATGTCCAAGCTTCAGCCACACCCTTTGGTCAGGATACACACACTGGCAGAAAGGGAGAGATGTCCACACAGATCCTGGAAGTAGACTTGGGCCATTTGAGCAAGAGATTCCCATGTCCTGGCTACCCAAAGTGTGGTCTAGAAGGGAATTCAGGCTCCCAGAGGGCACATCCCTCAGTCTCAGGGACTTTTCACTCCATGGAGGAACCGTTGGCTGGAGTTGAACCAGAGCAAAACCCTCGAAAGCATGGGACCTAAGGCAAGACCCTTCTTGTCCAAATCTAAGCATAGTATTATCTCTCTGAGTTTGTTTCTCCATCTGTAAACAGGGGGTATTAATAGACCTTCCTCCATAGAGTTACTCTATTAAATGAGTCAATACACATAAGTTCATGACATAAAATAAGTGGTTAATAGAAGCCAGTTATATTATAAAGAATATAAGTGGACAGGGACTCTAGAAACCAAGCAGAGAGGATAAAACACCTCTGACACCCTTGCTCCTTAAACTAATCTAGTTTAGGCTTTCTTCCCTGTTTTATTTTATTTTTTTTAATATATATATTTTATTGATTTTTGATAGAGAGGAAGGGAGATAGAGAGTTAGAAACATCAATGAGAGAGAAACACCGATCAGCTGCCTCCTGCACACCCCCTACTGGGGATGTGCCCTTAGCCAAGTTACACGCCCTTGACCAGAATCGAACCCAGGACCCTTCAGTCCGCAGGCCGACACTCTATCCACTGAGCCAAACCGGTTTCGGCTCTTCCCTGTTTTAGAAAGAACCTGGAAAGGAGCCGTGTCCCCATCTGGCTGGGCAAAGTAGGCTGAGGAACTCACTGTGGGAAGGGTGACAAGTGCAGGCCCAGTCCCTCCCACCAAAGTCTGTGGTCACCGACAAGCTCAGGGGCAGGCCTGCTGGCCACTGGGAGAGCTGTGGAGCCCAGAGTGGGATCTAGGAGATCTCTAGAAATTCCGATCTTCCCCTGGAACTCTCATCACACCCTCAGAGCTGGGAATGAGATCCAGCTGAGACGCTCCATTTTTGGTAGTTTCCAATTCCAGAGCTACAGAGAAACAAGGATGTCACAAAGTCATGGCTCTTTGAGAGTTCCAAGAGCATTCAGTTTAATGTTCCTTTTGATGATGTTGAGCCTAGAGAGGAGAGCGGTCTGTCCCAGGTTACCCGGCCATTCAGAGGCAGAGTCCAGGCTAGACCTCAGGACTTCTAATTCAGGTGGAGATTGCTTTCATCACACTGAGCAGCCTGGTCTGAGCCAGGGGAAGGTGGGGCAGTGGAGGTTAGCTTGGGGTCAGACACACAGAGGGTATGAGATTATAACTAGGAACTGACTCCCTGACCAAGCTCTGTCACTCACAACTGTGAGTCCTCAGGTTATGAGTGTGCTTTCTGCCCTTACACTGAAACATCCATTTCTTGGTGTGCTGTTAGACTAAAGGAAAAAAAATTAATACTATTATTATTAGTGTTTATTGGCACAGGCTCAGGGACTCTGTTAGGTTCTCTAATGGTTTATCTCATTTAATCCTTAAGCAACCCCATGAGACAGTATTGCCCGCCTCCCATTTTCTGGATGAGAAAGTTGGGCCTCTGAAGAGTTAAACACTTGTCCAAGGTCATCTAGCTACTGAGCAGCGGAACCAAGACATGAACCCATCAAAGCCTGTGCTCTTGACTATTGAACCACCCCGCCTCGTGCAGTAACTGTCAAGAGATCTACACAGGGAGGTTGCCAAATGGGTGGAGAAAAGGACCAGGGGAGTTCTGTAGACTCACCCGATGGGGTCCCCCAGATGGAAGAGAGGCCTAGGGTGTCACACAGAGCAGGGAGTGCTGTTACTAAGGGGAAACTCGGAGGAAGTGGATACTCCTCTAGTGTGGGCCAACATCCCGCTTCTTCTACATGACTTCCTTTCCACTGTTCTCCACACAGCAGGCAGTCCCCCTTCTCAGGGAAAATCTAACCATCAGCCATTTCTGGAGATCCTTGGCTTCCTGTGGGGCTGCAGATCCATCGACAGTCACCAGAGGGCGGGCCAGCTCTATGGTCAAGCCTAAGGACCCAGGACTCCCCAGGATCTAGCCAAGTGTCCTGCCAGGGAGGCACCTAGTTGCGCGATGGTACAGCCCTCCGTCACCCTTCGCCATCAGCTTTCTCCCTCGGTCCTCAAAACATCTCACCGCAGAAGTTCAACTCACCTCGAAACAAGGTGTCTGGTTCTTACAGGAATAAAGATCTTGTGAGTCACCACCCAAAAAGGCAATGGCAACAGGCACCACCACAGCCTCTGCTCAGAACTTCGTTTTACCAAGCACTTTCTCATACCTTGCGAGACGGGAGATTCATCAAAGCCTTATTATGAGCGAGTGTCATGTTCACACTGTACAGATGAGGAAACTGAGGCACCAGGAAAGGGAGTAACTTGCTCAGGGTCACCTGGAGACCTCTGGTCTTCAGACTGCAGACAAAGCTTATCCAATTCCCTGCCTGTCTGGAGGGGTACTGGGGGAGAGACAGCAAACGTGGGTAGGGAGAAACAAGGAGTCGAATGTTCTACCAGGAAGAGCAAATGCATGGTGGCATTTCCTGTGGACAGACCAGCCAGCGACCCCACCACCCCACCACCCCTTCCCAAGCATACTGAGCACCTGCGGAGAACACAAAGGAGGACTCCTGCCCTCAACAAGCTGGCAGTCTAGTGCGAGAAAAGCGGTGCATCAGCAGGTAATGACAGGAAGTCGACGCCTGTATGAAGGGACATGGGCAGAGGGGTCCATAAACGTCAGGAGCATATAAATTGGGGTGTCCTCTGGGGCTCCAAGGCCTGAAGAAGAGACCTAGAGCCAAGGACTGTTGGCAGAGGCACCTCTTTCCCTGAAGCTCGCCCCGAGATGGGGGCTCCCCTCCCAGCTCCGGGTGTTGGGAACCCGGGGTCTCCCCACCCCACCCCACCCCTCCCCTCTGAGAGGAGCGCGGGCTCCTCCCGGGAGGGAGCCGATGACAGCACACCTGAGTCAGCCCGCCGCCCACCTGCCCCTCAGCGTCTGTCTACGCATCTTGTGATATTTCGCTCCCCGGGAGCCAGCCCCGCCGCGCTCCGGAGGCAGCTCGGCAAACAAACCCGGCGACAGATTGTGCCGCGGCTCATTCCGGGGAAGGACGCCAAATCCCACCCTGCTACCCCCAACACTCCCTCCCGCCGCCCCCTCCGGGCCTCCTCCCCCTCCGGGCGCGGGCCCTCCCTCCCCCGCGGGGCGGGTCCTGGGAAACGCGGGGCCGGTTCCATCTAGATATGGGGGGAGAAGGAGCGGAGCCCCAGGGACCCCTCTTTCCGCTCCGGCCCACCCGGTGGAGAGAAGATGGGGGAGAACGTCAGGTGCCCAGGGGCCTGGTAGCCCAGGCCCAGCAGAGGAAGGCCCAGCAGGGGGCGCCCGAGCTCAAGGTGCAAGTGGGCCAGGAGCGCACAGGGCACAGAGATGGAGGGACTGGGAGCCACAAGGACCGAGGGAAGCGACAGAGCCACGGGGAAACGAGAGAGAGAAAGAGAGAGAGGGAGAGAGAGAGAGAGAGAGAGAGAGAGAGAGAGAGAGAGAGAGAGAGAGAGAGAGGACAGCGAGTGCATAAAGGGAGGAAATGACAGGGAGGGAGGGCAGAACAGAGACCATCAACTATGAATAAGGGGGAGGGTGGGTGTAGAAAATGAGGGGGGGGGGGGAAACTAATGAAAACGAGGGAAGAATGACACTGTGGATGGCACGGAGAATGAATGGAAAATCAGACCAGCATTTATACAGCGCCGACTGTTTGCCAAGCGCCGCGTAGCACTGAGATGGGAGAGGAGGAGCCAGAGAGAGGCGGAGGGATGAGGGCTTCCTGGTCTCGGCTCCCGGGAGGGGCCGTCGGGGTTCCAGCACGCAGACGGCTCTGACACCAGCCCTCCTGGCCACTCCAGCTGTCCCAGCCCAGGGCCGCGCCTGCTGGCCGCGGTCCCTCCCGAAGCGACTCCCCCCAAGCCCCGCGCCTGTCCCGCGCCGGGATGGCCACTGGGCCGGGTCAAAGCCAGGATGTTTGGCATCGCCGCCTGGGTCAGGAAACGGCCGGCTGCTACCTTCCCGAACGCCGCCGCGAGGGGCGCGGGGTGGGGGGGCGCATGAGATCGGAACGCACCTCTCTCCAAAGGGAAGAAGCAACTCGCGTGCAGCCAAAGCCCCCCTCCCCACCCTTGAGCGCTCTCCGGGCCCCACGCGGGAGACGGGGTGTCCGGTTTTGGACACATCAGCCAACACACACATCAAAGCGCGCCTACGTGCGCACCCACATTCGCACCCGCTCGCAAACGCACCAGGCACGCGGACACACGGGCCCCGGCCACCAGTCTCCAGGTCCGCTCGCTCGGCCAGGCTCCCGCAGCCTCACGTCTCCCTCCGGCGCGGACACGCACGCGGGCGGGCGGGCGCGCCACGGCTCCCCGGGGGCACCCTCACGTGCCCCGCTCTCCCCGGGCCCGCGTGTGCACACTCATAATCACACCTGCGTGCACGCTCCTAGGCACCGACTCTTGCCTGCACTCTTTTCCTCTAGTCTTACTCTCGGGGCTCGGAGCCCAGGAAAAGAAGGGGAACGTGGAGCTCGGAGCGCTCCCGGGAGGGGGGGGGCGGAAAGAGATGTGGGGGGTCTGGACCTTGGCACCGGGGATGCCACGAGGAGGCGGGGAGGGTGACCCGGGAGCCCATCTCCTCCGGAAAAATTAGTGGGAGGGGGAAAATGGACAAGTCCATGAGGTTCCATACACTAAAGAGCCTCACCCCCCCCCCGCCCCCCGCCCTTCCGCCCCCTCTCCGGGATTTTTCTGGAAGCGAGGCGCCGCGAAGACTCTGGAGCACGGTCGTCCGGGTACCCCCAAGGAGGGGTCTGGCGGGCCGCTCCCGCCTCCTAGTGGCCAGGAAAGGGTTACGTCGGCGAGCCGGGAGGCGAGGGCGGAGCCAGCGAGTGCGGGAAGGAGTGGGGGTGGTTGGGAAGAGCATTCTCGCCGTCCCCACTCTCCCTCGGCTGGCGGCCGGGGCGCACGGACCCGGGCGCACGGACCGCGCTGCTGGGGAGCACCCTCCCCGGGCTCCGGGCTCCGACGGCCAGCTCCGGCCCTCCCCACCCCGCCGCGCCCCGCCCCGTCCCGTCGGGGCCCATGGCTCCTCCCGAGGCCCGCAGCCCGGGGGGCGCAGGGTAGAGCGCCGCGGCCCGGCCGGCCTCGCTGCCCGGGGACTCCTCCCGGGCCCTCCCGGAGCCCCCCCACCCCCCGCGGAGTCCCCGCTGTCCGTCTGGCGGGCTCGGGGAGCGAGTGGGAGAGCCCCCCGCCCCCCACCGCCGCCCCCTCTCCGAGCGTCGAGACAAGATGCTGCCCGGGCTCAGGCGCCTGCTGCCAGGTAGGGACCCCTGCCCGCCGGAGGGCGGGGGCCGCCCTGGAGAGGGGAGAGGAGGGGAGCGGAGGGGGGGGACGTCCACCGGGCTGGGGTGGGGCAGGTGCCGGGTGTGGGGGTAGCCTGGGCAGGGGCAAGCCTGCGCCCCGGCCCCGGCCCCGCCCCCAGGGCTGCCGCCGGCCCGGGGAGCGCACCGGATCAGAGCCCGGAGCCTGCGGGGAGGTGTGGGGAGCTGGTGATGGAGGGTGTGGGGGGAAGAGGGGACGCCGGGGCCGGGCGAGCCGGGCCCGGAGGGGGCAGGGAAGCTCAGGTTCCGCTGTCCCGGCTCCACCTGCTCCCGGGGACGCGGAGGACTCGGGCCGGCTGGGGAAGCGCCGACTCAGCAACTCCCGCGCCCGGCGCCTCAGCACTTTGCAGTCACCTGAGAGGACCAGGGCTGTGGGTAGGGGGCTGTCTGTGAGCATGAAGGCGCAGAGGAGGATCCACACGTGCCCCCTGGCAGGACAGATGGTGGGCGCTGGAAAAAGAGAGTTCCACGGATTGATTGACAGCCAAGGGTGTGGGCCAGGGACTGGGGGCGGGGCGGGGAAGGAAGGGGTCGGAGGGAGGCGGATAGAAGGGGGGCCATCACGACGGGGAGAACGTGGTGGTCAGCGAAGGAGGGAGACAGGGAGGAGGAGGAGGAGGAGGAGGAGGAGGAGGAGGAGGAGGAGGAGGAGGAGGAGGAGGAGGAGGAGGAGGAGGAGGAGGAGGAAAGGTTGGAAGGGAAAGGCGTGGAGGGAAGTGGGACCCAGGTGGGGACTGAGGAAGAAGGAAGGAGAAGGTAGACCGGGTTAGGGGAAGGGGTGAGCAGATGAGTAGGGACAAGCACCCAGAATCTGAGGACAGGTTCCTGGGAAAGAGCCTGGGACCCTGGAGAGGGGAGTGGGAAGACCAGGAACCAGAGGAGGATGGGGATGGTGGGTAGAGACGGAGCTTCCGGCACCGGGGAGAGGACCGAGGATGGGCGCTGGGGTTGGGGATGGGTAACTATCCACCAGAGAGGGGCTGGGAGTTGGTGCCAGGGTGGGGACGGGAGCTGGGAAGGAAGGAAGGAAGGAAGAAGAGAAAGGGGTGGAAGAGAGGGATGGCGTGGGGGTGGGGGTGTTGCCAGGGATGAGACAAAGAGGCTTCTGGTAACCACTTCCACGTGGGAAGCCCTCCATTCCCAGAGCGCCGCCCGCCCGTGGCATCCCTTCTTTCAGGGAGTGGTCAGGGGGCTCGGGGCTCAGGGCTTTGGGGGATGGCCGTGAGGGGAGAGGGGAGGACATTTGCATGGAGTGGCAGCCTCAGAGGGTGGGCACCCTGGCTGGCTCCATGCTGCCATTTATATCTCTGGACCTCACGTCGGATCCTGCCGCCACCGCCGCCGCCGCCACGGTGACTGCTTATTTTGGGGTGTCACCTTCTGGCAGAGTGAGAAGCCGCTTGCAGCAGCCTAAGCCTCCGAGGCAGCGTCAGTGCCTCCGGAGGCCCCTGCGTCACCACCGGCACTGCCACCACCTCCATCCCGCTCCTCCTGGCTCCCACCTCCCAGCCCCTGCCCCCTCAGCAGCTGCCCCAGGCCCCAGCCTTTTCCCAGCCTGTCCTGCCCGAGGGGAACTGTTGCTTCTCATCCGGGAGGAGCCTGGGACCCTCCTTCACAGTCAGAGGCCTGGGCTTCCCAGGCCACTCTGCATCGGCCTCTCTGCCCTGTGGGTTGGTGCCCTGGCTCCTGCCTCTCCCCTGGGTCCCTCTGCTTCCTGTCCCTGGGGCCTCCGAGCCAAAGGGTGGCTCCAGGGGTGAGAACGGTGTTCCTGAGTCTTGATTCTCCGGAGTGATGGCCCAGATTCCTTGACAGTGGTCCCTCAATGAATGGATCCTTTTTGGCTCTGGGCACCTCAGCCTTCTGGGATCGATACCGTGTCCTGGCCTCTCTCCATCCCTCCTCTGGTCAGTGCTGGCCGAATCTTCTGGGCACTGGTCATCTCTCCTTGACTCCCAGCGGCCTCCCCGCTGGAGCAGCCCTGACCTGAAGCCCAGGAGAGGAAGGTTGCAGAGTGAGCCTGGTTCCCTCTTTGCCTTGACCCTGAGCAGCCCAACAGATCCAGGGCCATGGCTGGCCCAGCCCCTGCGCACCTGGGCGCAACCTGTGTCCTCCCGTTCTCTCAAGGGCAGCGTCTCTCGCACTCAGAGCAGTCTCTTTGGGTGACCTGGGGTCTCCCTTTGTCCATTCTGGGTCCCACCTGTATCAGCTGCGTAGCCTGAGGCAACTCACTCCACGACTCTGAGCCCCCCCCCACCCCCCTCTTCTGCAAACTGGGGCCATTGTATGGCTCTCCCAGGGCTTAGGTTGCATTCTATGTGCACAAAGACATGCGCGAATAGTGTCTGGCACACAGTAGGTGCTTAGTAACAGATGGTTTCTGCCTGTTTCTGCTCTACACACACACCCCTGCAACATTACCGTTACCTGCAGACTTTAGAAAAAAAGGACAAAAGGGAGGAAGGGATGAGCAGAGAGAGCAGGGACACTTAGAAGGGGCTTTCCTAGGCCCATCGAGGAGGGGGGAGGGGGGAGGGGGGAGGTGACATGAAGGCTTCGAGAAAGGAAGTGAAGCCAGACCGTCAGCCATTCCGGTCAGAAGCTGAGCCTTCCCCTCCCAGGCCTTCAGTGGCGTTACCTGGGCAGTCAGAGCTTGGCTCTGATGGCCACTGAGGCGCCCCCGTCCAGCTCTGATGCCCTGTGCACCTTGCCCCGGTCTTTGCCAGGGATTCGCCCCCCTGGGGGCTGGCAGTGGAACTGTGGTCCTGGAGACAGAGGAGGCCACAGGCCTGGGGGGAAGGACAGATGGGGAAGAGCCCTGAGAAGCAGGGATGGGGAGAGGACCGTGGTGAGAGGAAAAGGGCAGGGACAGGAGGGCAGAGGAGGGAGAGAAAGGCACAGCTCCCTGCCCACGCCCCTCCACCCCCCTCAGCCCAGGAGCGCTCCAGCCATGCCTGGGGGCAGAGAAACCAGTGCCTCCCACCTCCCCCTCCTCCGAGCCTCCAGTGAGAGCTGCAGCCTGAATTATGGATGAGGCTCCTTGGGTTACAGCTGCTTTGCATGGCGGCGATGGCCAGAAATGGCAACAGAGTCACTGTTACGCAGCAGCTGTCATGGAGGGGCCCTGCTCGGGCGTGGGGAGGTGGGCCACCATGGGAGAGACACGGGGACGCGGGGGGGGGGGGGGGAAGAAGGGAGGAGCCCCTAATGTGGGCAAGTGGGGGCCAGGGAGCTGTGGGGAGAGGGATGCTGGCTCCCCCTGAGCGGCTGAGCTCAGCCTCCCGCCGGGAGAGACCCTGGAGCCGCACGAGGCCCCCGGCTCCGGAGCACGGCTCCGGATTGCACATCCTCCCCTCTGTCCCTCCTGGGGTACCAGTCAGCCCTAGAGGCCGGGGGAGAGCAGTCCTCCCCGGGACTGGCGGCCTTCAGGGCTCACACTCTCATGAGCTTGTGGAGAAGGGGTGGGATTAAAGGGATCAGAGGAGGATTTGGCTTTCTCTGGTGTCAAGTCCTTGGGGGAGCGAGCTCGGAGGGTGCCTCTGCCAGGAAGGAAAGTGCCCTAGCCAAGCATGAAGAGATCCTTTTCTTGCCCTGCCAGACCACTGTGCTGTGTGACCTTGGGCAAGTCGCTTGCCCTCTCTGAACCCCAGGTGTGACTTCAGTAGGACAAGCGCTTGAACCAGGTGGACTGGAGAACCTTTCCAGCGCTACATCTCCCCTGTTCTAGCCCCAAGTCTCAGCCCTGCTATAGCCCACTGAGGTTCCCTGTCCGCGCCCACATCCCACCCCTGCCAGGTTCTGCTGAGGGGTGAGAGACACGCTCTCCCCCAAACCCCCACGAGGCTCTGAAACACTCAGGAGAAAGTCATCGTGAACTGCCGCACGGGGGAGGGGTGAGAAGGGCCGAGAAACGCGGAGGTGGTGTGAACGCATAGCACAGCCGGGCTGTGTCACTGGATGTTACATCACACCCAGCCTACACACGCACGGGGCCGGCGCACGGCACTCGCACACGCGTGGGGACAGCCCGCACATGCAGGGGGGACCGGGGATGCTCGTGGTGGGGCCCCACATGTGAGCGGGAGCATACCATCGGCATGGGGTTCCCCACCCTGGCTGTGGGTCCCCCATCATGGCCACGCCTCTCAGACACCCCGGCCCCGCAGCTCTCCCGGCGGGGCAGTGTGCGCCGGGCTCAGACACAGACATCCACACACAGCAGCCGGCATCACGTGCGGTCATGCACCCCTCCGTCTTCCCAGGACCTCTGACCCCCAGGGAGCCCTGCAAGGAGGTCCTGGGTCCAAGGCCCACTCGGCCTGAGATTCGCAGAGATCTCAATTTAGCCCCAGCCGGTCTCAGCTGGGGGCGATGTTGCTCCCCAGAAGACATTTGGTAATGTCTGGAGACATTTGGTTGTCAGAATCAGGGGGAAGGTGTGACTGGCATCTAGTGGGTAGAGGACAGGGATGCTGCTAAACACCCTAAATAGGACTGTCCCCCACCACAAAGAGCGGTCGGCTCAACTCTCAACACTGAAGTTCAGGGGTCTGAGAGTTAACAGAGTCAAACCCACCACGGTGACAACAAGAAGGAAAAGACCACCACTCGCCAAGCAGCCTGCAGCGTTTCCAGTGTTTTCTCCGCATTTCTTTATTGTTTTGTTAATACACCAGGGGTCTCAAAAAGTGGAAGTGGCCGAAACTGGTTTGGCTCAGTGGATAGAGCGGCGGCCTGCGGACTGAAGGGTCCCAGGTCCCATTCCGGTCAAGGGCATGTGCCTTGTTTGCGGGCACATCCCCGGAAGAGGGTGTGCAGGAGGCAGCTGATTGATGATTCTCTCTCATCAATGTTTCTAACTCTCAATCTCTCTCTCTTCCTCTCTGCAAAAAAATCAATAATATATATATATATATATATATATATATATATATATATATATATATATATATATATTTAAAGTGGAAGTGGCCAGGGCCTCTTATAATTAGGTTGTTTGCACCCAGAACCCTCCCACCTAGGAGCCAAGCTCCTGGCTATGGGAGGGAGGGGGTCTTCTGGTCATGGGGGGATGTAGAGGGGGTGGGCAGGCCCCTGGCGGGCACTCCTGCCCTTGCAGCCAGCCCAGAAAGGCCTGCCCCCTGTCCCCACAGGTCCCGCCTCAGCCTGCCTCCTGCTGCTGCTCCTGGCCCTGCCCCCAGCAGCCCCCAGCTGCCCCATGCTCTGCACCTGCTACTCGTCCCCGCCCACCGTGAGCTGCCAGGCCAACAACTTCTCCTCGGTGCCGCTGTCCCTGCCGCCCCGCACCCAGCGCCTCTTCCTCCAGAACAACCTCATCCGCACGCTGCGGCCGGGCACCTTCGGGCCCAACCTGCTCACGCTGTGGCTCTTCTCCAACAACCTCTCCACCATCTACCCGGGCACCTTCCGGCACCTGCAGGCCCTGGAGGAGCTGGACCTCGGCGACAACCGGCACCTGCGCTCCCTGGAGCCCGACACCTTCCAGGGCCTGGAGCGGCTGCAGTCGCTGCACCTGTACCGCTGCCAGCTCAGCAGCCTGCCCGCCAACATCTTCCGCGGCCTGGTCAGCCTGCAGTACCTCTACCTCCAGGAGAACAGCCTGCTCCACCTCCAGGTGAGCCACCCACCCAGGCGCAGGCCCCTGCACACCCCACCCTCCTGCTCTCCCCTCGCTCCTCTGCCCCTGTGTGTGCCCCTTGGCTCTCCCCAGCCCGCCCTTCCTGCCTCAGCATCTCAGCATCCCTCTCCATGTCTGTCCCTTTCCTAAGTGTGTCCCTCCCGCTTTCTCCAGAGGCTTTCCTCCATTTGGTCGGTCTGTCTGTCTGTCTGTCTGTCTATGCCTGTTTGGTTCCCTTGCTGCCCTTCTCACTCCCTTATCTCCACCCCTCACCCCACTGTGTGTCCCCTTCTGCCTCTGCCTGTCTTGTCTGTCTATCCCTCTCTGCCTCTCTCACTGACTTGCCTCCCCGCACTGTCTTCTGGTCTTCTGTCTGTCTCCCTTCACACACCCACTCCACGCGCACCCCATGTCTGGTTGATGTCTGTGTCTTTCTGTGATCTCTCCTTTCCCCTTCGTTTGCCTTCAGGGGCTCTGTCTTCGTTTGCCTGAAGGCCTCTGTGGCTGCTTTCTCCCCCCACCCCCAACCCCCCTCCCACTGCCGCTGGTGTCCCAGAGAAGGTCCCACCTCTCTCCAGCACCCTAGCTAATGGGACAAAAAGAAACCCTAGCCTTTCTAGATCCCCATCCCCAACCTGCCTTCTCAATGAAAGGGAAGAAGGAAGGAAAAAAAAAGGGTAAAGAGCTGTTAAGTAGCTGGAAGATGGATGCTCTGAAAACGGAAGGAATAACAGTAATTGCTATTTATTGTTATTATTATTGATCTAACTATTGTTTATTGTTGTTATTAAGCTGACTGTCTGACAGTCAAATCCTCCCATTCTATTTCCCCAGGAAGCAATAACACACCCTCCAAACCACCCTCCGCGGGCTCCACGCCTCAGGCTGGCAGGGGGCTGGAATATCCAACCCTCCCTTCCCCCACATGGATGGAGGCATGCCCCCGCCCACCCAGGGGTGCTGATTGGAAAATCAGGTCAAGGTTTATGCTGATAGAGACAGTAACAATGGCAATAATCATTTAACCAACACGTATTGTGCACCCACTATGTACAAGGCGCTGAGAATACAGCAGTTCACAAAACAGACAAAGCCCCCTGCCTTCACCGAGATAGCACTCTACATGGTGGAGACAGAAGTGATATATGATAGCCCCCCTCTTATCTATGGGAGCTTCGGTCCAAGACCCCATGGATGCCGGAAATCTCAGATAATAACGGAACCTTATATGTACTATGTACATACACACTTGTGTTTATAAAATAGGCACAAAAAGAGATTAACAACAATAACTAATAATAAAACAGAACAAGTATAACAATAGACTGTAGTAAAAGTTAAGTGCATGGCTTTGGGGCCATAATTAAGGAAAATAGAGGGGCTTAAATGCAGGCACTGTGGAACCCGCACACATGATCTGACAGCTCAGGTGGCTGCTAAGTGTCTAACAGGCAGGGAGCGCATGCAGCATGGAGACGCTGGACAAAGGGATGATGGCTCACATGTGGGTGGGATGGCTTCGAGATTTCTCCACGCTGGATAGAGCAGCATGCAACTTAAAAGTTATGAATTGTTTGTTTCTGGAATTTCCTACTTAATCTTTTTGGACCATGGTTAACTGCAGGTAACTGAAACCATGGGAAGCAAAACAGTGAAGGGGAGGCAGGGGCTGCTGTACATAGGATGTTGGAAAAATATGTCGTGTTGTTATGATTGCATCAATAATGGTAATAGTACCCACTACCACTTAGTGGGCACGCTCTGCATGGGGCGCTAGGCTAAGGCCTTTGTGGGTATCGACTCTACCATGTACGAGCGTGTCACATTCTTCAATCCCCCTGAGCCTCAGTTTTTCCATTTGTACACTGGGGGTAGCACCAGCCCATCTCCTAGGGATTTCGTAAGTGTAAGTGCATGAATAATTTGTAGAGCACTTAGAATAGTGTTTGGCATGCGATACCCACTATATAAATGCTTGTTAAAATACTATTTTTAAAAAAAGAGGCAAGCCTCATTTAACATGGATCTCAGGGAAATGGCCCATCTTGGACCTCATCTCAGAGATCTGGGTCAACTTCACGGGTGATGCCCAGGTCATGGGTGGATCCTAGAAAACTCCCTCTTTTCTCTCCTTCCTACCTTTGCCTGGCACCTCACCGTTTCCAAAGCACGCCCAGCCACCTCATCTCATTTCCACAGCCCCATCAGGAGATGCCCAAACCTCCCCACAGAGGAGGGAACTGAAGCCCAGGGTCCCAAGACTTTGTAGATATCAGGCCTCTTCACAGGAAGTCTCTCAAACCGTTGCCCATACGCCTGGGGGTTCACATGTTCTCCGCAGCATGCTTAACCTCACAAAAGCCCAGCAACAGAGATAGCTAGGGTCAGAGGGCCTGAGCTGGAATCCCTGCTGGGTGGTTTCCTGACTTATGTAACTGAAGGCATGGTGCCTCTCCTCTCTGAGCCTCAGTTTCCTCATCTTTAAAGGGAAAATAAATATAAAAAAGCATCCTTTCCACAAAGAACGGCTGTGCAGAGGAAATGAGTTGTGTAGATACAGCACACAGTTCAAATCCTGTCATTAGAACTGGCCCTCCATGAACTCTCTGAAACAGAAAGTTGGTTCTACACACCCCTGGCCTGAATGGTATGGCATCTCCACACCGGGTCCTTTGTAGAGAAAGAAAGGAAGAGTCAGCCTCTGCCTGCGAGCCGCCTGGAGGAACCCGGCTGGGAGATGCCCCCAGTGGGGCAGGAAACCTGGGCTGGGGTGATATCCACAGGATGCAGGTGTGAGCCGAGACAGGGCTGGGCCTGCCCCCAGAGGGGAGCTTTGGAGGAAGCAAGAGGACCACAGCTTGTAACGGTTAGGAAGGCGGAGATGGAAATGGGGTGGGCTGGAGGCTCTCACAGTCTGTCTTCTGTGTGCCAGATACTGTGCCAGTTGAGTTCATTCATCAACGGATATGTATTGAGTGCCTACTACATGCCGGGCAGTGTTCTGGGTGCCAGGCACCCAGAGGTGAACAAAAACAGTCTCTCTGCTCTCCTGGAGCGTATTTCCTACTCGAGGGGAACCAGAACCTTTCACTCATTCACCAGCCTGCGTGGTGTATAAGAGCAGTCTTTGTGCTCGGGCACATCTGAGTTTGAATGCCAGCCCCACCTCCACTTGGCTCTGTGGCTTTGGGCAAGTTACCTCAGCACTGGAAGCCTGCATGGCCCCATCTGTAACATGGAGAGGATGCCCTGTGCCTCAGGGTTTGTTGTGAGGGTTTCAAGGAGATGCTACTTGGAGAGGGCTCAGCAATGTGTCTCACTCAGTGTAAGTGTAACCCGGCCACCTGTCACTACTTGAGCCAATTCAGCAGAGACAGGGTTGAATCGTTTAGGAGCGTTTATTCCAATACTGCTGGCAGTCTGGGAGAGCAGCAGGTCATCCACAAAAATCTGCTCTTCCCTCCCCATAAGCCAGCTGCTTATACTGGGTAGAATGGCAAAGATTATGTGGGAAAGGACGAATTCCAGGCCTGGGGAAGGAGGCAGGTTACAGGCAGTGCGGGCTTGGGCAGGGGGAGAGGGGAATTGTAAAGGGCAGGCACCTCCAGGACCAGGCTGTTTCAGCCATGAGGCTGTAGGCAGCTCTGGGGAAAGGAGGATGGATTTCATTCCAGTGTTAGTTGCCATGCCCCGGGGTGTGCAGCTGTCAGCCAGGTGAGAATGTGCTTTCTCTAATCAGAACGGAACAACGACGGTGAACAGGGCATGATGACTATTTCTCATAATCATAGCTAGTCCCCAATATTCTATTTCTGCCCCTCACATAAGCATCATTCCCCCCGCCCCCTTTGACAGCTAAGGACACTGAGGCTCAGGGAAGTTAAGGCACCAGCCCAAGGTCACCCAATTAGCAAAGGGCTCGGCCTAGCATTGGCCCAGGTCTGTATGACTCAAGTGTAACCGTTCAGAATCCTGTCTCCAGAGTTCACGTCCACATTCTAATACATATTAGCTGTTGAAACCTAGGCTTGCCCTCTCCCAGCCTCCCTTTCCTAATCTCTGAGAGGGGAGATAACAGCATCTGCTTCACGGGGCTGTGATGATCAGGTTGCTACAGGAGACGTGTGTGGCACAGAGCTCGGCCCATAGTTAAGGCTCAGTAAGTCACCTGCTTGCCTATGCTGACGCAGACCATGACAATGACACCAGGCATAGATTGGTGATCTCTGTGAGTGAGGAGGAGGTGGGGGGGGGCGGGGGGGGGGGGGCCTGGCACAGAGTAGGCACTCAATACCGCTTTGTTGAATGAATGAGGTACATTCCAGGATTCACTCACTCATAAATATCCAATGAGGATGGATCTGAATGATCAACACTCTCAAGTCCCTTGTCTCACAGATACTAGGTAGTAAAAAAACGGAGACTCAGAGAGGTACCTGGAGCTGCCCAAGGTCACACAGCTCAGCCACTGGTGCCAAAGACTGGAGCTTGGGAGGGCTGGGAGGAGGCAAGGTTAAGAGCAGGATGCTGTCCGGAGGAGAAGTGGGGGGGGGGGGGGGGGCAGGGAGGCTGCGTTGAGATTCCATATGGATGTGGAGAGCTGTGAACTGGCTGGGGGAGGTGAGGGAAATGTGGTTTTGGAAATGGAAGAAGATGACTTTAGCAGCCACTCTCAGCCCAGAAGGAGGGGGCGATGGAGGGTGGGGGTAGTGGGGGAGGGCGAGGGCTGTGAAAGTCAAGAGCTTATTAATGCACAGAGAAGGTTTTAACGGTGGAGAGAGGACTGGATTTGAGAGCTGCAGCAGCCAGGAAGTGGCAGCGGGATTTGGCAACAGCTTGGATGGGGGGAGGGGAAATGGACCCCCAAGCTGAGGTTCAGAGAGGGAAGGGGCAGGACTTTTGCAGAGGGTAAAGGGGGAAGGAGAGGAGGGTAGCATCAAGGAATTTTGTAGTCCAAAAATTGGAGCTGTGGACCAAAGGTTCAGCAATTCCCTAGGGGCTCTGAACCTTGGATCTTCTCTCCCTAACCCTCCCAAGCCAAGCTCCATCACCTGTGCTCCCTCAACTCCTCCCCCTGCCCCCCACTAATCCTCTCACAGCCACCTCTGAGGGTGTCCCACTCTTAATGGCACCCATACAAAAGAGAACCCCTAGCTAGGTGTTTGAATAGAAGGAACTCAGAGCCCACTCTAAGGGAGGACCAGGAAGAGGACACGGGTACCAAGCCACATGGGGCCCAGCCAAGGCCACAGAGGTCCAGGGAGCCCTCCGGAGACCTGGACTGAGCGTGGGGGTGGCAGAGGGAGCGGAGAATGCTGGTGTCAGAGGCAGCCGGGAAGGTTGAGGGGGACGGATCTCAATGTGGCCAAGAGGAGGGATCTTGGCAGGCTCAGTTCCTGCAGCGGAGAGGGCGGAAGCCAGATGGGAGGGGGCGAGAACACGCAGGAGCACAGGAAGGTGGAGGCTGTGGGTGTGGGCTGGGAGTCAGTGCCCTGCCCCCGCCTGAGAGCCTTTGACCAGACTCCTGGTGGGGTAGGGGAGTCATTTCCCGAGACAGGGAAGGGTGGGAGAGCCACCATCGGGAAACAGGTCCCCCAGGGCACGCTAGCTTGAGCATAGAGGATGCCTGAGTCCCTAAGAACCAGACCTGCTGGGCCTGCTGACCACAGTGATGGCCTGCATCACTGAGGGAGGAGGGCCTCAGTCCTGGGGCTCTGGACCCCTCTGGCAAACCCTCCACCTCTCTGGGCCTCAGTGCTCTTCTCTGTAACAAGTGTGCTGGGCTGGTAGACTCTGGAGCTGATCATCCCTTTTGTGAGCTGGTTAAAATGCAGAATCCAGACCCTGGGCCCTCCCACGCCCACACCCTCCCCCACGCCCACTCCCCCTTCACTCTGAACCACAGTCCAAGATGAGCAGGGCCTGATTTGGGCACTGCCCAGCCCCGGACAAGTGGGACAGCCCTTCTAAGCAGGCAATGAGGTAGGACATCAGGCAGCAGCCGTCTTTCCCCTCCCTGGCTGCCTTTGGGGGTAGGGATGCAAGTGGGGGGGGGGGGGAAGACACCTGGTCCCCTTCATATCTTAGCCTAACAGCAGGACTTTGGGACCCCGGGGAGCCACTCTGGTCGTAATAACCATTATTTCTTTTTTTTTTTTTTTTAATATATTTTATTGATTTTTCACAGAGAGGAAGAGAGAGGGATAGAGAGTTAGAAACATTGATCAGCTGCCTCCTGCACATCCCCCACCAGAGATGTTTCCACAACCAAGGTACATGTCCTTGACCGGAATCGAACCGGGGACCCTTCAGTTCGCAGGCCGACGCTCTATCCACTGAGCCAAACCGGTTTCGGCATAACCATCATTTCTTGAGGGTGGTGGAGGTCCCCACCAGGTCCTTAGAGCATGATCTCATCTCACCCTCCCCCAGCCTGCTGAGTATTCTCCAAGTTATTCTCCAAGTTATATAGACCGAGGCCACAGAGGCTCTAGGAGGCTAAAGAACGTGCCCGCAGTAACGCAGCTGGGAAGAGGGCACGCTGAATGGGCACCAGGGGCTGTGACTCCTGAGCCCAAGGGCTTCATCCTCGGACTGGATGCCGGTGTGCCCGGCACTGTGCCCGGCTCTTCACCGTCTGATCTTTATTGGATCGTCTTCTTTAATCCTCAGATCAAGCCCAAGAGGAGGTACTCTCCCTCATCCCCGTCCCATCGATGAGGCGACAGGCTTAGAGAGATTACTGGCTTGGCCAAGTTAAAGATAATGGCCAAGTCCTAGAATGCCTTCCACGTGGGAAGCTCATTCTAAGCGCCTTAAGCCGTGTTGCTTCTCTTAATCTCCACATCTTGAGGTGTAGAGATACCGTGACTTGCCCAAGGTGGCACAGCCAGCTACGATACACCCGGGGTTTGAAGTGGGGAAATCATCAGGCTTCTCCCTCTGCACGCTGAATCGGTATCTTCTTCCCCGAGTGTGGTCCCCAGACCAGCAGAGGCGGCACCTCCTGGGAACTTGGAGACAGGCAGATCCTCCGGCCCCACCTGCTAAGTCACAAACTCTGAGGCCAGCGCTCCGGGATCCCCAGGGATTCTGATGGTCCCTCAAGTTTAAGGACCACTGGCCTCCCTTTTATCCTCTGTCTAGGTTAGAGGAGGGGGGATTCAAACCCAGGACTCCGAAAGGAAAAGTCAGATTGCTTCCCACAGTGCCCACCCCACCCCCCGACACACACACACACACACACACACACACACACACACCTGCAGGCCCTGGGGGAGAAACCTCCACCTGTCTCAGGCCCTCTCTCTTCTCTCCCCCACCCCTACCCCCTCTCTCAGGATGACCTGTTCGCAGACCTGGCCAACCTGAGCCACCTCTTCCTGCACGGGAACCGCCTGCGGCTGCTGACGGAGCACGTGTTCCGGGGCCTGGGCGGCCTGGACCGGCTGCTGCTGCACGGGAACCGGCTGCAGGGCGTGCACCGCGCGGCCTTCCGCGGCCTCAGCCGCCTCACCATCCTCTACCTGTTCAACAACAGCCTGGCCTCGCTGCCCGGCGAGGCGCTGGCCGACCTGCCGGCGCTCGAGTTCCTGCGGCTCAACGCCAACCCCTGGGCGTGCGACTGCCGCGCGCGGCCGCTCTGGGCCTGGTTCCAGCGCGCGCGCGTGTCCAGCTCGGACGTGCCGTGCGCCACGCCCCCCGAGCGCCAGGGCCGGGACCTGCGCGCGCTCCGCGAGGCCGACTTCCAGGCCTGCCCGCCCGCCGCGCCCACGCGGCCCGGCAGCCGCGCCCGCGGCAACAGCTCCTCCTCCAACCACCTGTACGGCGTGGCCGAGGCCGGCGCGCCGCCCGCCGACCCCTCCACCCTCTACCGAGACCTGCCCGCCGAGGACCCGCGGGGCCGCCAGGGCGGGGACGCGCCCACCGAGGACGACTACTGGGGCGGCTACGGGGGCGAGGACCAGCGCGGGGAGCAGACGTGCCCCGGCGCGGCCTGCCAGGCGGCCCCGGACTCCCGGGGGCCCGCGCTCTCGGCCGGGCTCCCCGCGCCTCTGCTCTGCCTCCTGCTCCTGGCGCCCCAGCACCTCTGACTGCGGGGCTGGGACTGCGGAGGAGGCCGGGCTGGTCCCCCTCCAGCCCCCCAGCTGCAGCTCTGGCCCAATCCCCGCCCCTGGCCTCGCTGCCTCCATCCCCATCCCCCCTCCCCTGCTCCGCCCTCCTCGGGGACCAGGCCGCCTCTCCCTGCCTCCTGGGATGCCGGCTTAAGACTATCCCCAGGGGCTATGTCTGGTGGTGGCTCAGCCCAATGATGATTCTCCCCAACTCTGGCCACTAACTCGGTGCCATCCCAGTTAGGGGTGGGGCATCCCAGGCAGGCAGGCGCTGACCCCTTCTCGCAATGTCCACCCGCGGACTCGAGAGGAACCTTTGCAGAGCATCTTCCACCAGCAGAGCCTTCAGAAGCTCCGGAAGGGAGCGCACCCAGGAGCCCTGCGGAGGGATGCAACTCGGCGGGGCCAGGCTGACCCTGGGCCGCCGCTTCTCGAGCCCCTCTCCGTCTCCTCCCGACACGGGAGGAATACTTTTCTCCTACGTCTACTGGGACACTTTTTAGGGTGCCTGGAGAGAACTTTCCTCTCCACCGCGGCACCCCTGTGTGGTGAAGATCAACACAAGTTGTTTGGGGGGGAAATTTATTAAAAATTCTATTATTTTATCTCCTTCCGTAAGGTTTGTTGGCTCGGGACCTCACACGTGGGAGGAGGGCGAGGAACTACCAGAATTTCAGGGCCAGGAGGATGGGGGGCGGGGGAGGGCTCCATTGTGTCCTTGGAGAGCTTCTTGCTTCCCCTAGGAGAAGAGGCTGCCCCTGAGGAAGAGGGGTGTGGCCTGGAGTCCCAGGCCGGCCAAGATGGGGGCTGACAGCCCCTCAGCTCCCCTTTTGTCCAGGAGAAGTGGCTCCAGCCCACCCTGACTTGTGTGGTGCCCAAGGAGCTGAGCCTGGGCAAGGCCTCCAGCCTGGCAGACTCCCTCCCAGTTCCCACCTTCTCCTTGCAAGGAGGAATCAGCTGTCCATGGTCACAGCCAGCAAAAACACGGCTTTGAGCGGATCCGAAAAAGACACCTCTTCCGCAGGGGAATCCAGCCCCACACCAGACCCAACGCTCAGCAAGCTGAGCCTCGGGCTGGGTTTCAGCTCCCACGTGCCCCTCTGCTGCATGCCCGTGCCTGCACACGGGTACACAGCCCTGCAGCCAGCCGTCCCCCGGCTCCTGCGATGGACGTATTGGAGAACCAGCTCTCCAGGTCCCAGGAGAAACCAACGGGCTGTGTGACCAGAGAGACAAGAATCCTATGTTGGGGTGCCTTGCTGGCTTGAAGCATGATCAGAAGCTCCATCTGCCCAGTGTGGGGAGGAGAGGCTGGAGGAAGGGAAGAGCCTGGGCTAAGAGGGACCTATGATGGAGGTGAGACTCATCAGACAGAAGCATGAGAAGATATAGATGTCCGATGGTTTAAAGTTAGGGTTCGGAATCTAACTTAGGACATGGGGATGGAAAGAGACAGGACCTGGATGCCAGGGTTCATGGAGGAAGAATGCTGAGATTCTGTGACTCCCGCCAGGCAAGTCAGAAGGAAGATGAGATGATGAAATGAGGTGGCAGACACAGGAAGGGGTCAACATCCAAGGCCTGAGGCAGGTGGATGGGGAAAGGGTGTGGGACGAGGGTGGGGGTAATGAGAGCAGCCAGCTAGTCAGGAAGCAGGGGGTCTCTGAGGCTGGGATCCCACAGGGGCCTGTGTCAGGCTGGCTTTGCAGAGGCTAACGTTGGAGGGGAGGGGAGGGGAGGGGGACGCAGCCAGGCAAGAGCTCTGATGGAGGAGGGGCTGCCAGGGCCTGGGCAGGGGATGCTGGTAAATCAGCAGCAGGCTGTCCAGGTCACAGAATTATCGTTGTGAAATATTCATGGGCCTTCGGTCCAGATGCTATTTCAGAACAGTGAAAGCAAGAGGAGTGTGTGAGCCTCAGGAAGAAGCCTACAGCGAGGCCGCCCTCCCCACCCTCAGCCCCGCCCGCCCAGGCAGACCCACGGACGCCCATCACGTGCCCTCCCACGCTCGCACGCTCCCGCACACACATTCCCACAGAGCGGAGCCGCAGAACATGTGCAGGCACGCCAACACCCACGGGGCCCACAAAGGGCAGATGCACCCCCAATACTGACATGCACACAGCCACTCAAACAGACCACCCACAGAGGCCTCACACACACAGACACCCCCCCCCCCAGCCTCTCCAAACCTCCCAGATTCAGTCCCTTCACACACCCTGAAACGGGAGGGACTGTACCGGCCCTCCAGTCCAATGCTCTGATGGGGAAACTGAGGCCCAGAGAGAAGGGACTTGTCCAAGACTCCCCAGCATAAAAGAAACAGAGCGCATTCACCTCCCCCATTCTGTGGGTGTGCCCACATTCTGTGTTCTCCTGCCTTCCTGACACCCAGCCTACATGGAGTTATCTCCTGCCTTCTCTAATCTCTTATATCGCCTCACCCGGTCCCTCTGCAGCCCCAGTCTATCCCTCCCTTTCCATTCTCCCTGCCACCTCCCTGCTCCATCTCTTCATTACCTCATGCCTAGAAATGCAGGGAGAAAATAGCAGCAACCTCCTCTCCAGTTTTCCGACATTCAGTCTCTCTCTCCCTCCCACCAGCCTGCCCATGGTGGCCAGATTCAGGCTCACTGAAATGTGCATTATGTCCCTGTGTCGCTCAGGAACCTACAATGACTCCCTATTGCCTACAGGTTGAAGGTAAAACACCTTAGCAAAGCATCCAGGATCCTTCGGAGTCTGGTACCAGTAGCCTTTCTAGCTTTGTCTCATGGCCATGTCCCAAACCTCCAGCCAGAATGATTGCGTCATGTTTGGCCATCAATTATTATGCACTTGAGACCTATAACTGACCTTGAACTCCCCCCTAGGTCCCTCAACCTCCCCCAAAGTAGGAACCCTCTCTCACTCTCCTCGGGTGCCCACTCCAAGGCCAAAGCGGCCCCTCTCTAACCTTATCCATAGGGATTCTTTTACTGTCCTTCAAAGCTGCAGGTACAGGCTCAGGCTCCGGCTGCCTCCAAGCAGATGGTTGCCTCCTACTGGCCACTGGGGGAATCACAGCCAGGCTTCAGTATCCTGAACTGAGGGTGAGCATCCATCTATCTGGGGAGAGGAATAGAAGGCCGCCAGATGACAAGCTTTATAAGCCCTTAAGCCTCTAAGGTTCTTACACTGGGAGTGAAAGCAGGGTTCTCTGAGCTGCTTTCTGAGCTGCTGGCTCCTGAGTTGAGTCCGTGATCCATAAGAGAACCCCCCTCCTGGGGAATACAAAGACTTAGGGCTCCCAGGCCCCCCTGCTGAAGGGAAATTCGCCCGTCAGGCTCTGGGAGAACGCAATGCCAGGGACAGTCCAGGTGGCAGGCCCAAGGTCCAGCGGGGGTCAAGTTTCCGCATGAATTTTTAATGCTTCCAGCCAGACCTGTCAGATGTTCCGAAACCTGAGCATCTCCTTTCATCTCTGGTCATGATGCCCTTCCCAATCCACTGCCCCTGGGGGAGGGGCAGGAGGGCAGGTCTGGGACAGCTTACCCAGCAGCCTCTGCAGGCAGGATTCTGGGCAAGCAAAAGGGTGGCTAACCTAGTTATTCTCCCACTTACTGTGTGACCTTGGGGGAGTTACTTAACCACTCTGAGCATCCCTTGTGTTTCCTGTTTTCTTGTGCTCTTCTATAATTTGTAACCTGGGAGCCATAGTGCCTGTCTAAATCGGGTTGCTGTGTTAAGTAAGTGTATAGCCCATGGAAAGGTGACCTACATGTTCGATGTTATTATCTTTCCTCCTGCCTCCCTCCTCCTGAGTTTTTCCAACCCCAGAGTGCCTCTACCTCTTCCCTTTGGCGGGGAGGGGTGAGGGGAGAGGAGAGCTTGGTTGGCTCTGCCATTCCCTGCTAAGATCCAAACTGCCCACCCCAGGACCCTTTGGCCTTGCTAGAAACTTTGGGTGAGGAGGAGGAAGTGAAGAGAAGAGAGGCAAGGCTGGTGGCATGAGAGGAAGATGGAGAAGCGAAGGCCGAGGGGAGGGAAGCAGGCAGCAGACAGTGGAAGGGCAAGACCCTGCTCAGAGAAACAAGAGCTAGGTGCAGACTCTCTCTCCTCCTCCTCTTCTTCCTCCTCCTCCCTCCCCTCCCTCCTTCCAGTATCCTGAACTGTGGAGACTTCTCCACACCTGGTCCTATCAGGGAGCAGAAGAGATGGCCACACTGAGCAGGGGTGAGGCCAGGAGCGTGGAGGAAGGACGGGGAGAGGCGGGCAGGGCTGTGGAAGGAAGCATGCTGAATCTTTCCAGCCCACGGCTTCCCTGCACCGTGTTTCTAAGCCTCGGATCCAAGGGCTTTTACATCACACTTGGGTCGGAAGCTGCTAAATGCAGATTCCTGAGCCCTCAGACCCGCCCAGCCAGACCTCCAAGGGGCCCTGGAATCTGCATTTCAACCAGCCGGGTGGGTTCCGAAGCGCTCCAAAGGCTGAGAAACACTTCCTTAAGCGTGGGTGGTCGGTGGGGGTGGGGTGCAGACTGGAGAAGGCAAAGGAAGAAATGTTAGATCCCCGTCCCCCCGCCCCGCAGACTTGATGGGAGTTACAGACAAGACTCCTGTTTGGAGAGGGCGATGCCAGCGATGGGGAGCAGGAGACACGGAGACGGAAGGGGAATGGGGGGCGTAGAGAAGGTGACACCCAGAGCAAGCAGCCGCAGAGGAAACAGACTTGTGGGGGCCTCCTTCTCTCTGCCCCCCACCCCCTAATCTGAGAGACTGAACTTCTGGTCCGGGATGCGGAGACCCCTCCCAACTCCAAGGACCAGCGCCCTCGCGGAGGTGTGATGCCCACGGATCCCCGGACCCACGCCTGCCCCTCTCCGGCCAGAGCCCCCCGGTCCTCCCCGCGGTCCTCCCCGCGGAGCTGGCTCCCGTCCAGCGCCGTCTGACCTCCCTCCCGCTCCCCTCCACCCCGGCCCAGCTCATCTGCATAAAGTTCCAATTAACACTCCTTCCGACAGCTCTTTAAGATCCCCGAGCACGCTCCGAGCTCAGCGGCCCCCCGGCGTGCGGCCCCATTAACCCGCACAGCCCGGGCAGCTCCCGGGGGCCCTGACCCCCGGCCTGGCCAGCGCGGGTTTTGGGGGTGCAGGAGGAGCTCAGGGAGCCGGGGGCGCGGCAGGGTCCGGGGCAGGCCAGAGGCCGAGGCCCCCCGGAGAGAAAGCCCGGCGCTGCCCCCCCCCTCCCTCCCTCTTTCCGGGAGGAGATGGGGAGGGGGGCTTCTCCCGGGAGACTCGGGGCGTCTGAAATTCTTGGTTCCTCATCCGCCGGCCCCCGCACCCCTCCTCCTTCCCCCCGCCACGTACCCTCTCCCCTCCCCGCCATCTGTTCCACTCGGCGGCGGCGCAGCGACAAACACGGCTCCCGCTCGCTTCCGCCCCTGCCCAGCCCCCTCCCGAGCTCCCACCCCGTTTGGGGGGTGGGGGAGACTCCCTCCCCCGGAGGCCGGGGTTTCTGCGGGCACCGGCCCCCCGGCCGCAGCGCGGCAGGGACCAGCGCCCAGACCCCCCTCCTTCCTTAGGGCTCCAGGGTCGGAGGGGCTGGAGGTCCCGCTGCAAAAGGTGGGGGTCGGGAGGGCGTGGGGGGATCTCGCTGGAGGGCAGAGCAAGCCGGGGTGGGGCTGAAGGTCAAGACCCAGGGGAGCAGACTCCTGGGCAGCGCGAGCGTGTGCAAGGGCGCGGGTTCCCTTCCCGGATCGCCTCTCCTCCCCCCCACCCCCCCACCCCTCCGCCTCGTCCCGGCTGCTGCCACGCAGCGCCGCCTGCTGGGCACACCGCGTACCCGGCGCGCACGCTCTGGGGTCCTGGGCCGCCGCTACCCGGAATCCGTGGGATCCCCCTGCCATTCACCTCTGGCCATCAGCCTCCACCATCCAACCAACTCCCAGGCTCAGAGAGTCAGGTCCGGGACAGAAAGTGCATGGCACCCGGACAGGTACTCTGGCAACCCACCCAACCCGGGGGTGGGTGCCATCGGATTCTGATTTGGTATTTTGCCAAAAGGGCCGTGTCAGAATCCGGGGGACTGGGCTCTGCTCTGCTGCTATGTGACTTTGCCAAGTCTCCAGACCCTTCTCTCTGGATGTGTTTTTTTTTCCTCTATAAAATGGGTGGGTGAGTCTTTTTGTATTAAGAGTTTAAGACCAAGGGGCGGCTTATCTGTAATACTGTCTTCTCAGCTCTAACATTTGGCGGTTTTCCAAGCTTTTTTTTTTTTTTTTTTTTTTTTGAGGGGGAGAAGGGGGGTAGGGCCTTTGAGGTCACTCTCAGCCTGAGAGGACAGCTGGGAGCTGGGCTGAAGAGCGTGGCCCTCCCTTCTGCCCCTGGCTGCCCTGGTCCCAAGCTCAGCTCCACCGCCACCAGCTGTGTCCTCTGGTCCTGTGCCCTAAGCTTTCAGCATGGCGCTAAGGACCGCTGGGCTGCAGTGAGGATGAAATGAGATACCCGTGCAGATCAACACGAATTAGTGCCCCTTCCTGCCCCCTCCCTCCATTCTGACGTATTCTAGCCTCTAGGACTGACTGATGTCTTAGGGCCCACACCGGTATAGCAGTGGGATAAACGTCTTCTTAGAATATCAGAGATGGTATCCTCCCTTGCTGCAGGTAATTTTAAAGCTTCGCTTTAATGTTAAAAGTAAGTATCTATAGAGTGTAACGTGAAGCTCAAAATCTGCATGACGTTTTAGGAGACTATTAAAAAGTCGCTTTCAACAGGCCCCCAGGGATGGTTTGGCAGGAAAGTGTGAGAGTCATCCATTCTTTCTGAAGCAGCGGTCCGGCAAACTCATTAGTCAACAGAGCCAAATATCAACAACACAGCGACTGACACTTCTTGGGAGAGCCAATTTTTTTTAAACTTAAACTTCTTCTAACGCCACTTCTTCAAAATAGACTCGCCCAGGCCGTGGTATTTTGTGGAGGAGCCCACACTCAAAAGGCCAAAGGGCCGCGTGTGGCCCGCCAGCCGCAGTTTGCCAACCACGGTTCCAAAGCATCTTGCCCTGACCCCCCTGGATGTACCCCAAACCTAGGAAGCGGGGACAGGAGTAGAGAGAGAAGGGTCTGAATCCAGACTCTTAAGGACAGGGCCTGGCAGAGAGCGGGGAGGTCAGCCAGCCAGCTAGCCAGAGGTGGACAGGCTGGCACTCCAGGTGTCCTACTTCATGCCCAGCCAAACCTGGGTGAGGTGATGGGTGGGGGTGTGAGAAGACACAGGCACACACACCAGCCAGTCTCTCACTTCCCTTTTTATTTCCTCTGAGACCTGCAAAAAGCAGCACCAGGGAGGGAACCCGCCCTCCGGCCCCTGGAGGGGCCTTCACCCCCACACACACCCCTTCCAGGACACAGCCAGCACCTCAGGCCCCTTCCTTTACGGGAAGGTTGGTACACACACACACACACACACACACACGTGCACACACGCACGTGCACACATGCTTATGTACACACTTCACACTTCCATGCACCCTCTGGGCATGACACAGCTGGTGGGACTTGGGGGTAGCCTGTTTGCTGATCCCAAGCCCCCAGGAGGCACTAGGAGGATGAAGGCCCAGAGAAAGGGCAGCCCCACACCTTGGTCTCCCCCAGTCCAGGAGGAAGAGGCCCTCTCCTTCGGTCTTCAGTCAAGGGCACATGGCTTTGGGGGATTTTTTTTTTTTTTTTTAGGGATTTTTTTTTTTTTTCCTTTTAGCAAGTCCCTACAAAAATAGAATTTCTCCTGGTATTTATAAATCCATGGCCCCAGGCTGTGCGTGTGCTACAGGTAGAAAAGCCACACGAGGCGTTCCCTTTGGTTCTCAGGCCTCGGCTGCCCGTCGCTGGGTCCGTTGTCTGCGGAGGCCTACGCCGTCACCTCGGGGCTGCTCAGCGGCTTCAGGGGGCCCTCCCAGCCGGAGGCCTGCTCCCTCTGCAGCCGGGCTCGGTAGTAGAAGAGGTAGGAAGGCAGCAGGAATCCCAGCAGTGAGAAGAGCAGGAGGCCCAGGTTCACCTGGAGGGCAGAGAGAGAGAATCAGGCAGGTTCCCATTCTCCCTCTCTCCTCCAACAGGCAGGAGAAGGCCAGGATGACGCGGAGCTAGAACACATGGTGCTCCATCGCCGTTCCAACAGGGCCTCGCTTCATGGCGAGCGGCCTTGTAAAGTGGAGAGCCTGGTCTGGACCCTGGCCGACGCCAACACCCACGCTGGGGACACTGAGAGGGGCCGCTGGGGTGGTGAGCAGAGCCTCCCAGGTGGCAAAGGGAGCAGGGCACTCAGCCTGGAGGACGGGAGGCTCGGAGGTCCGGCCCAGCGTGGACGGGCGTGGACCCGACTCGCTCTGCATCCCGCTCTGCATTGCTCTGGGCTCTGAGTGCCTCCTCCTCAGCACCCTTCCGGCCAAGATGCAGGGATAAAGCACACGGTGTGCTCAGCGCCTGGAGAGCGCTCTGTGAATGGTAGTGGTCACGTCATGGTCTTTGTGGGAGAAGGGCTTATGGGAGTGAGTGGTGCACGGGGCAGGGAGATAGGCTTTCGGGGGGCAGATGTCCGTTTGCTGCTGCCGTGTGCAGGACGGGTCACGGGGCGAGGGGACCCCTGACAAAGGAGAGGGTCCCTGCCCTGGGTGGACCTGGGTGGGATCGGTCCTGGGCCATTTCACATGTCACCAGGGAGCTTATTCAAAACAGACTACTGGGCCCAGGCCAAGAGCCGCTGATTCAGCAGGCGGGGGAATTTGTGTTCTTAACACTCTGCGAGGGGTTCTGACGGGCAGCCAGCTCGGGAACCCCCAGATTACAGACTTCCAAGGCACCTCCCGGCTGCGGAGAGGAGACGGAAGGATTCTATCCCACACCAGCTCCCCACCCCCGGCTCCTGGGCTGCACCCAGGAAGGGGGCTCCTGCTCCCCCCACCCCCATCACCCCCAGTTCTCACCCAGAAGGGGTTTCCTTTCAAGTCTCCCACCATGACGATGAAGAGCGGCTGCTGGAGCAGGGCGAACACGGCGCTGATGAGGGACTGCAGGCCTGTCAGCGTCCCAAAGTGGTTGGACGGGAACCTGTCAGCGAGAGGGGCCAAATGGGAAGGGCCTGTGGCCCTCCCCTGCCCAGCGCCCTGCCGGCCCCTTCCCCAGACACCGCTCTGTTTGCCAGGCAGAGTTCAGGCTCTTGCCAAACCGGTTTGGCTCAGTGGATAGAGTGTCAGCCTGCGGACTGGAGGGTCCCGGGTTCGATTCCGGTCAGGGGCATGTGCCTTGGTTGCGGGCACATCCCCAGTGGGGAGTTTGCAGGGAGCAGCTGGTCAGTGTTTCTAACTCTCTATCCCTCTCCCTTCCTCTCTGTAAAAAAATCAATGAAATACACTTTAAAAAAAAAAAAAAAAAAAAAAAAGTTCATGCTCTTTGCATGTGCTCTTTGGCCCCTGGCCTGGAGGGTGTTATGCCATGACTTCAGGGCCACCAAACTGGCTTCTGACACCTCCTCTTTTTATAATTCACTCAACCTCGCTGGGCCTCACTTCCCCCTCTAAACACAGGGTGAACCCTAGCCTCCCGGAGCTGTTTGTATGTGCTTTTCACAAATATGTATTGAGCTCCTACTATGTGCCAGGTGCCCGACTAGGTGCATGGGTATTCAGCCGTGAACCGGACCGGCAAAGATTTCTGGCGGTGGCCCTCTGGTGGAGTGGGTGGCAGTCACCCACTGAGTGAGATAACGGCCTCGTGTGCCAGCGGCGATAAGCGCCAAGGGGAAGAGGTAAGCCGAGACGGGGAGGGTGTCGAGGGGCTGCGGTGGCAGATAGGATGGCAAGGGAGGTGCCCCCGAGGGCAGCGAGGTGAGAGCTGGAGAAGAGGAGATAGCGGAGCGCCCTGGGGAAGAACGCTCTGAGACGTGCTTGGGGTTTATGAGGCACCAGGGTTGCGGAGGCCATAGGTGGAGGGCAAGGAAGAGGGCAGAGAGGTCCCTGGGCCGGGTCTTGTGGGGCCTTTTAAGCCACAATAAAGCCTTCGGCGTTTTCTCCGAGTGACACAAGACGGGAAGCCATGGAGTGCCACGAAGAGACTTATGTCCCAACAGGTGTCTCCGGCTCTTGCGTTATAAATAGCCCGAGGGAAGACGAGGGCAGCCAGGACGGGGTGCAGGGGTGGGGCCGGTCAGAAGGGTTATGAGATATGCAGTCCTGCAGCGGGCAGGATGGTTGCTAGATGGGACGTGGGGTGGGAGAGGACGAAGCATCAAGAGTGACCCCACAGTTTTAACGTGCGCCAGTGTGGAATGGGTGTGTGTGTGTGGAGCTGAGATGGCCGGCGTGAGGTTTTAGGGGGTGCGGTCAAGGGTCCCCCAATGTGTCCCCACGGAGCACATGCTCAGTAACGGCCAGGATGTTGTCACCGCTGTTGTGACATCCTCTGTTACCCCGTCGTCGTCGCACACACAGTGGGAATCGGAAGAGAAAGAAGGGAGCGGGCCCTTCAGCAGGAAGCAGGAACATTATAAGGCAAACAAGACTGCGGTCTGGAGATTTCTACAGGGCTGGCACCGGGAGAGAGGCCACTTGGGGGAGCGTTTCAGAGAGCAGACACGGGACCCACGTGTCACCAAACCAAGTACTGCAGCTTCCTCTAGGGGAGACTTCCTGACAGGGGATGTGTCCTGCAGTGGGGGGTGTGTGGGGGTGGGGAAGGGCTGCGTCTGAGGGAGTGAGCTCCCCGTCACTAGTGGAGCTCGAGGGGGCAGTGGACCAGACGGCCTCCCAAGACCCCCACCAATCCTCTCATCCACCCCCTCCTCGGACAGGTCAGCATTCCAGGGAGGCTGGAAGCGGGTCCTCTCTGCTCTGGGACCCTCCGCTTATGGGGGGAAGCTCAGCAAGGCAGGGGGGACCGGTTCACTCACACTGCCGCGTAGAGGCCGCCACAGGCCGAGTGGTAGAAGCCTCGGACGATGGTGTGCAGGACGAAGGTCACGAACTGAAACCAGGAGGGAGAGGAAAGCGGATTCAGGGCTCGGTGCCGGCAGGGCGAAGGGCGGGCGGTGGGAAGAGAGAAACGGAGCCCACAGAGCCCACCTACACATACTGACCCTCTTCACGACCCAACCTGCTGGCAACACTCCCCGGGAAACCCAGGCAATAGACCGGAGAAGGAGGAGGACCCCGTTTCCTGGACAGCAGGCACCGGGGGAACCGTCTGGAACGGTCCCTTTGGAGGAGCCTGAGAGGCAGGGAGAGTGGGAGGCGGAGGCAGGTACCTGGAGGTGTAAGTTGTTGATGAGGCAGGTGACGCCAAAAGCCACCAGCAGGATGTTGGTCAGCGTGAAGGCGTTGATGGCGTTGGTGAGCTTCTGGATCTTGCGGTAGCGCGGTCTCACGGACTTGGTGGCAATCCCGTCCCTGCAGAGAACAGGGTCACTGGCCGCTGCCCCTGTCTCCACCCCCCTGCAGCTCCCTGGTGCTCAGCCTGGCCCAGGCCCCTTCTGCTGTGGCTCCCCGTCAGGAACACCAGCATCACTGGGACCTCAACTACACCAGCATAAATGCAGGTCCCACGGCCTCAGTCCAGACTCAGACTCTTGGGAGTCGGCCCCAGGAATCCGCATTCAGACAGAGGTCCCACATATTTCACATGCACACTGACGTCTGAGACTCGAGGATGGGAAGGAAGGTGGAGGATGGGGAGATCTCACACCGTCTCTCGTCAGGAAAGTGTCTCTGCCCATCAGCCTGGACAAGAGGCCAGCCCAGCAAACCCTTCTCTGCACAGGGTCAGGGCTCCAAGGCTGGCCCAGGGGAGAGGGCAGTAGTCTGGGATGAAGGCAGGCTGGCATTGGTCCTACACAGAAGGGCCCTGCTCATGGGCAGGGGAAGAAGGCTGGTGCCAGGGCCGGGGCACCGCTGGTGGGAAGGGAAGCCACTGATTGCTCCTTAGCTACCTTCTCTCCTCGTCTCCCTCTCCCCACCTCACAGGAGACCCCTGACTGAACACAAAGAGAACAGCAGTCGGACCTCGGACCCAGAGGTGGTCTCCGGCCAACAAGTGGCCCCAGTAACCCCCGCCGCCTGTTTCCACACCCTATACAGTCCTCCCACACGGCACAGAGTTACTCCATGTGACCAACAGAGCATGATGGGAGTGATGGTTCAATTCGTCAAGGACATGTTCCTTGGTTGCAGGCACATCCCCAGTAGGGGGCGTGTAGGAGGCAGCTGAATCGATGTTTCTCTCTCATCAACTCTCTATCCCTCTCCCTTCCTCTCTGTAAAAAAAAAATCAATAAAATATATTTAAAAAAAAAAAAAAAAAAAGTAAAAGCACATAGAAAATCGAAGTTCCATCTGATCACTTGCTGTCGTCATCGCTGTGGGGCTCACCTGGCATCGTCGAGGGCTATGCCCTCCGTGGGGCTGTCCACGCAGTCCTTGATCCGCCAGTCCATGAGGTAGCCAATGAGAGGGCAGGTGAGTAGACACAGCAGCTGCATGGCCCCAAAGACGGAGGAGTAGAACCCAACTGGGCAGGACGGGAAGGAAGCGGGGTCAGGAGCTGGCACGAGGGATGCCAGAAGCCCCCCCACTTCCAGCGGAGAAGAGGGAATGCCAGCATAGCCCTCCTCCGGCCCCACATTCTTAGATCTGGCAGGGGGTGACCAGGCTCCCTGCCAGGTGGGCGGTGGTGGCAGGGTGGGTGCAGGCCAGGGTCTCAGCTTTTGTCCCCCTACCTGTCTCTTCCGCTCTTTGCTTCAGGGAGACGGTCTCTGTTGGGGGCGGCAGAGGGAGAAGCCAGGGTGAGAGGAGCTCAACGAGGGTGACCCTCCTGGGCCCCCCAGTGGGCTCAGCAGCACCTCACCATGCTCCTGGCCGCCGGTCACGATGAACTCCAGCATCTTGTTCATGGCGGCCATGTAGAAGATGACCCGCAGCTGGGTCATGCCCATGGTGAGGAGGCTCCACAGGAAAATGGGGGAGCAGAGGCTCTTGCGGAAGGGGACAGACTCTGGAGAGACAGCAGGGGGCACCCCTGAGCCCCTCATCTCCCATTTCCCTCCGTGTCCTGGCTCATGCAGTTCTAGTGAAGGCTCTGACACTGCGAGCCTTTGGATAGAAGCCAGTTTCTTCAAAAACAAGGATGCAGACGCTCTGGCCTCCAAGTTCTTGCCCAGCTCTGTAACTATCTCAACAGCACACTTTCAGCAACCTCCGGGTATAAAATCGCGTGCTTGGTGTGGTAATTACTCCAGCTACTATGCATTTAACACTTACTATGTGCCACACACTCAACATGGATTATCCCATTTAGTCCGACTGTGCAACACCCCTACCTTTGCCACATGCTACAGGTGGGGAGACTGGGGCTCAGGGAGGCCACTGACTTGCCCGGGCTCATGGGACAAGCCAAACTCAGCTCACACCCATAACTCGGCCATGGGAGAACCAGCAACAGGAATACCTCTCTAGGAACTGCACAGCATTCTGCCTTTTCCAAAGGGCTTTCGTGTCCATGGCTTCCTTCAATCCTCACACTAACTTCCCTGTGAGATGGGTGCTGTCAGTGCTAGTTTAAGAGATGAGGAGAGTGCCCTAGCTGGTTTGGCTCAGTGGATAGAGCATTGGCCTGTGGACTGAAGGGTCCCAGGTTCGATTCTGGTCAAGGGAATGTATGTTGGTTGCTGGCACACTCCCAGTAGGGGGTGTGCAGGAGGCAGCTGATTGGTGTTTCTCTCATTGATGTTTCTAACTCTCTGTCCCTCTCCCTGCTTCTCTGTAAAAAATCAATAAAATATGTTTTTTTTAAAAAGAGATGAGGAGAGTGAGAGCAGGGTTAAGGGATCTACCTAAGTCACTTGGCGTGGAACTGGGGAGCGGGACTCAAACCCTCATCTGATTTCCAAGGCTGGTTGGTGCTCCTGCCACTAATAGAACTGACACCTTGGGAAGGGGTCCAGACAGAAGGTGGGTTGCGGCTCCTCCTGCGGCCAGCAGGGGGCGCGAGCCAGACAGGTGTTGGAGGGCCCAGCTCACC
The DNA here is from genome assembly GCF_964339955.1 of Pipistrellus hanaki. Taxonomy (NCBI): domain Eukaryota; kingdom Metazoa; phylum Chordata; class Mammalia; order Chiroptera; family Vespertilionidae; genus Pipistrellus; species Pipistrellus hanaki. The sequence continues at coordinate 64,691,940 of NC_140511.1, read as the reverse complement.
TGATGCAAGAAGCTCAGAGGTTGCAGGGAGCCCTGCTGAAACCAGTTACCCCACAGGCCTGGATGGAGTCTCTGCCCCATCCCCTCTCCGTTACCCCAGGAATCTGAGCCCCATTCCCATGCCCCCTATTCTGTAAATGGGGACTGCCCACCTATATCATGCGGTGCTGTGAGACTGAAGAGGGGAGAGAGAAGCCCTCGGTGTGAGTGCTCACTACGTGTGAGGACCCGCCTTCCCCAGACCCAAAGGCTGTCACCCTGGCCAGATACTCACTCTCACGAGGCTTTCCACGAGTGTCCTCCTCCTCCATGCTGGGGGCCCTCTGGCTCAGCCGCTGGCCCACATTGACCACATGGGTGTAGAAGCGGTCCCCTGTCACCTTGTGATCCAGGGCCAGCCCAGTAAGCTTGATCTTCTTCCTGCCGGCAGCCAGGCCGGAGCAAGTAGTAACCAGCCCCTCCGCAGAGCCCACCCTCAACAGCCTGCCTCCAGGGGGTGCCCCAGGCCCAGCACTGACATGCCCCCTGATGAGCTGGCTCCCTCAGATGTGTGCAGGGTTCACAGCCGAGTCCCTCGGAGCCTGGCCCAGGGACCGGCGTAGCGCCCGATAAAGGAAGGCTGGATGAGTCCTTTTCCACTGGGGTTGTTACTAGGGAGGCAGCGTGAGGAACTCAGACTGGAGTCAGAGAGCCTGGCTCACCCCCGCCCCTTAGGAAAGTCACTTTGTTAATAGCAGAATCCACGGTCATGGGGCTGCTTGAGAAGGGCATGAGGGCTAAGCGCAGCGCCTGGCATACAATAAAGACCAGCTGCTGAACAGGCAGCCTCTGTGCTTGGTTTTGGAGCAACACACACACACACACACACACACACACACACACACACACCCATCCCCTGGGGAACTGACAGGAAGCTGGGAAAAGCCGGCGTTCAGGCTGCCCCAGGAAGGGTGGTGTATTTGATTCCTTTCTATCCCCCTCCCGAGTCCCACTGGTTATTCCTGGGACACCCTCCTACTCTGATCCTGCCCTCAAAATGCAGAAAGGATAATAGCAGTAGCAGTCCCCAAGTTCGGACTGCCTGCCACACGCCGGGTATGTTCCTGCGGGTGTGCAGGGTCAGGCCCGAGGTAAAAACGAGAAAGCAGAACTCGGGGAACTCAGGCCACTTGCAAACCCAGGTCTCTCTGACTTCGCCACTCATTCTCTCCATCCCACCTCCACTCCCCTGGCCTCCCTCTGCAGGAGGGAGGTCCCCCACCACCCCAGCATCCCACCACAGAGCCACTCACGTGTAGCTGCCTTCCTCAGGAGAGGGAAAGGATTCGCTGGGCCAGTTGAGGGCACAGTTCAGAAAGATGAGGCAGGCCAGGCCCGACCAGGTGAACATGATGACCATGAAGGCCACGCCAGCATCGTAGATCAGCTGTGGAAGGAGGAGCAGACCCGTGGGGAGGCCGCCAGGCGCCAGGCCCCCCTCTGCCAGCCCGAGGTAGAACCCGGGCCTCCAAGGCTAAGGTGACCAGACGTCCCGCTTTTGGCGGGACAGTCCCGATTTTTAACAATTTGTCCCGCGTTCCTCGGCATTTTAAAAAAGTCCCGATTCTTTCCAAAAATCGGGAGTTTTTTAAAACGCCGTGGGATGCAGGACAAGTTGTTAAATATCAGGACTGTCCCGCCAAAAGCGGGACGTCTGGTCACCTTATCCAAGGCCTCAAAGAAGGTCTCTTCTACCCATGGTTTGTGTCCAGTTTGAAGATAAGAAAACCAAGGTCAGAAGTTAAGAGTCAAGCCCAGGAGCCACCCCTCTCTTCCTTTTTCACTGCTTCAGCCTGAAGCAGGGTGAAATAGTTCCCACAAGGTCCTGAGGTTGCCGGCCACGGCTCAGAATGTCTTTGAAATCTCAATCATTATCTTAAAAAAGACACAAACGTTTTGCCTATGACGCCATACGTGTTTGCTTTGCACAAAAATGTCATCTCGTTTTATGTACCAAAGAGGAGCATTATGGCTCTGGGTTTATCGGGCCTCGCCATGTTTTTCCTGTCCCTTGCTGGCTTGTTCCCCGGGGGAAAGACAAACCCAAGCTGACAAGCCTTATCTCACCTTTCACAGGTGCTGAGGCTGAGGGGGAGGGAGTGTGTGCAGTACTCTGCCCAAGGCCTCCTGACCCGCGACAAGCAGGTTCTGAATAGACTGGAAGCCAGGTATGTGAGCTGGTGTCTCTCCTCTGACCTCTCAGCCACCCTCTGCCTGGGATGACCAATGTCCGTCCTCCCCTCGGGCTCCCGCTGGGGGCTCCGTGGGCCTTGGGGCTCTTTCTTCCCTGAAGGCACACGGAGCTCCAAAGAGCCACATCCCAAATGAGTGGGGATCAGGCCTGGCTCCGCACACCCCTCTGTCCGAGCTGAAAAGGGAGAAGGTCCACCGTCTATGCCTGCTGCTACCTGACCAACTGGCAGCCACCCCACCAGTGCACGCTCTCAAACTCCTTTGGGGACGCCGGGCAGGTGCCTTCTAAATTAACTGCTCCCCGTGGAATGGGAGGGGCACACTGTGGCCCAGTGGAAAGGGTGCTTTGTTACCATGAGATATCAGAGGAAGAAAGGAGGCCCCAAACTTGCCCAGAACGAAACCTGGGCCTTCTGGCTCTAGGTCCACTCGCTGCCCTGTCTAGGATCTGTCCTTGGGTTCAAGGTCACAAAAACGGACTAGCTTTGTGACCTTGAAGCCAAGTCACCCAAGTCTTTCCAGAGCGTGGGAAGGAGATGTGGCTGGAAAGACCGGGTGAGACCAGAGAACCAAGAGCCTTGAATGCATGTGAACAGGTTGGACTTGATTCTGCAGGTGAAGCCAAGTGTGTGTGTGAGTGCGTTCCCCATCTAAGATCCTTCCGCGTAAGTCGTGTGAATGACAGGTAGGAGAGGGAAGTGGCCAGAGACAGAAGACCAGCTGAGAAAGCCTGTTCTGGCCCAGGAGAGAGGGTGGAGGCCTGGACCGGGACAACAGGAAAGGAAAGGAGGGGAGCAGAGAAATCAGACCCACTGGTGGGCAACAGCACCTGGACTCTTCCCATGATGCCTCAGTGCTTTTCCCAGAGGTGGTGGGAACTGACTGGCAGGAACTGGATCACCAGACACTAGCCACTGCATACATACCCAACCCCACCCAATTCTTACATCAAGGCAAAAAGAAAGCACCCCAGGCAGTTCCAAACCTTGATTACTGGAAACGTGATGGCAGAAGAGGCGTAGGAGCCGATCATGAGGGCCATGATGGTGGAGCGCAGGTTCCCAAACATGTTGGGCAGCTGCAGGAGGAGGACAAGGCCAGTGAGCAGGGGAGACCCTGACATCCGCCCGGGCCTCCCCTTTCCCAGCCCCGCCTGTGGAACTTGGAAGCATCCAGCCCAGTGTCCTCACCGCGAGCTCCAAGAACGCCAGCCCCATGAGACGCCACAGACAAGTTACAAGGCAAATCAATGTTGGAAACTGCTCTACCCCCTCCCACAGACTCTCAGGGCACTTTAGCATCTAAAAGACTCCTAAAAGTGCCCTTCCAGAGAAATTTTGTCAATTTTGCTTAACCCCACGGTTTTCCAAGTTCGTTGCTTAGGGAGTCACTTTATCCTGGGATGCCTCTTAATAACCCATGAAATGAATGTTTAAAAAGCATTGACCTACTCTGTAAGGTATGTAAATGTCAAACCACCCCCCTAGCTGGTTTAACTCAGTAGATACAGCACCGGCCTGCAGACCAAAGAGTCCCAGGTTTGATTCCAGTCAAGGGCATATAGCTCCGTTGTAGGATGAAAGAGGGCTTGTGCAGGAGGCAACCAATCGATGTTTTTCTCTCACATCAATATTTCTCTCTGTCTTTCCCACTCTCTTCTACTTTCTCTAAAAAAAAAAAAAAAAATCAATGGTGCCGAAACCGGTTTGGCTCAATGGATAGAGCGTCGGCTTGGGGACTGAAAGGTCCCGGGTTCGATTCCGGTCAAGGGCATGTACCTTGGTTGTGGGCACATCCCCATTAGGGGGTGTGCAAGAGGCAGCTGATCGATGATTCTCTCTCATCGATGTTTCTAACTCTCTGTCCCTCTCTCTTCCTCTCTGTAAAAAAAAAATCAATAAAATTAAAAAAAATTTTAATAAAAATAAAAAAAATCAATGGAAAAAATATCCTCGAGTGAAGATTTAAAAAAATAAAAATAATAATAAATGTCAAATCACTATGTTGTTCACCTGAGAGTAATGTATATGAACTGTAATTAGACAATAAATTAATTAAAAAAAAAAAAAAAAAAAAAAAAACGAAACACCGATCCAGTACAACTCCTTTGGCAGATGAGAAAGTTCAGGCCCAGGGAGGGAAAGAAATGCACTGCAGTTCCCGGAGCACGTGAATGACTTTGTCCCTTGTCCGGCCATTCTGGCTCTATTTATTCCAGACCCCAAGGCTGTGACCATGGCTGGCTCTGTCACGAGATGGTGCCCCTCCGCCTTCCCGGTGGCCCCAAATGTCCCAGCCCACAGTCTCTGCTGAACCTCAAATAGCTCTGGAGAGGAAGGTGAGCCGGGACAAGCCTGGGATAGGCTAGGAGGCGAGGGTGGGGCGGAGGGAGGCCAGGTGTCCAGGGAGGTGGCTCTGACGTGGGCAGGGCTTCCACCAGTGGAGAATTAACTGATTGTGTGTTCTGCTCGCCGGCCCTCAGGGTAGGGCAAGGCAAAGTCATGCTGCCCTCTGTGTACACTCTGGCCCCGCCATCCCCCCAGGTCAGTAGATCCCCTAGCTGGGGGAGGGCCTCAGCGGCTCGCACCCTCCCCAGAGGTGGAAAACCAAAGCCCAGGGAGCTCTGCAAAGGAAGGTGGGTAAACACAGAGCACTGAGTCCCCCCCCACCCCACCCCCCACCACCACCAACTTCCAGGCAGCTATGAAAAGGGTAAGAGAGCCGCCAGGTTTCCCTGGCACCTGTATCTGCCAGGCACGCTGCCAAGGCCACCGGGCAAGTGCCAGGAGCGAGAACAGCCCGGCTTTTGACGTCGCCCCGCCACCCTGCCCCCCAACTCAAGGGTCCCAGGGCGCTGCCTCCACCCAGCGCGGCCGGCGCGGGGCCAGCGCCTCCGCTAACCCCGGGCTGACGCGCGCGGGCGGCACTGGATGTCCTGCCGGATCCGTCCTGGCGGGAGCCGAGCCCGCGGAGGCCCGGGGGCGGGGCCGGGGCCGGGCCCTGCCATTGGCTGGAGATCCGTGGGCGGGGCCGGGGAGGAGGAGGGGGGCTGCGATCTGCAGGCAGAGCCCCCCCAAACCCTGACCCCTAGGCGGGCGGGGACGGGGCCCAAGGGCAGGCCCCCCGCCCCGCACCATGCCGGGCAGGGAAGAAGGGACTGCGGGCCCTGAGCCAAGATGCACAGCGTGGAGAAGGGGCCGGGGCGGCTGGGCGGGGAGGAGGGACTTGCTTCCTTAGAGAGAGAGAGTTGTGAAATGTCCTAGGCTGGAATGAAGAAGGGCCCGACAGGGGAAATTCAGCCAAAAACACCCGTTTGGTGGTCAGGCAACCCGTATCCGAAATAAACAACCAGCCCCGGCCAGAGGCTGGCCCGGCCAGAAACCGCTTCCCCCACCACACGCTCACAAGCCTTGAACCCTAGACTCACCCACAACACAAACAGACACACTTAAAGGAACACACACGCAACACACACACACACACACACACATGCCTAAGAGACGGATCCATGGGATTAAAGCCATTTTTGTAGGCCAAGGACTGTCAAGGGTTGGCAGTTTCATACGGTTTAGTCAGATACAAGCCCAGATACCTGTGCCTTCGCCTGCCCTGCCTGGGGGAGAGCACCACAAGTGCACAACGAGGCAAGCATACGGTCCCAAGCTGTTCCCTCCCTGTCACTATCACATTACCCCTCTTACTCCCTTTCCAGCACTGATGACTGTAGATGCAATGTGTCAGTTTACCTGCTGTGTTCCCCCAACCACACAAGGCAAGCTGCAGGAAGCTGAGGAAGTTCAGATGTGTTTGTGCTGCAGCCCCAGTGCCTAGAATACGCTCTACAGACAGTGTGGGCTGGACATACACACACACACACACACACACACACACACACACACACACTTCGTCCGCATCCACTCTCCCCTCTCACCTTCACTCACTCCTACCCCCACCCACTCCTGGGTGCCCTGCTGACAAGCCAAAGCCTGTCATACTCACCGTGAGTGAAGAGAACGTTAGACAGATTCCACCAAAGCCATTCAGGGACAGCGCCAGGAATATCAATGGAGACAGAACTGGGGAGAGGCGAGGGGTGAGTAAGGGCATTGGGGAGCTGTGGGAGCCAAGGGCAGACACTGGGGCAAACATCCACCTTCACCCCGCTCATTCTTTCCTCGCGGGGGCACCAGAGGCCAGACCTCTCACCTTGGGTGTCCCGAGAGGCCAGGGCCATGAGGGTGCAGGATGCAGCGAAGCAGGTGCTGTGGAGATGGGGGGTGGAGAGTGGGGACTCTGAACACTGAGCCTCCCCTCCCCCTGCAGCACCAGTGTCCCTGCCCTCGAGTTCCCCCAGGCCTGGCACGGCCACCTCACCTGCCCACCAGCCGTGTGGGCCGGGGGCCAAAGCGGTCCATGAAGATCCCCAGGGGCAGGGTGGTGGCGCTGAGCACGAAGGAGCCGATGGTGAAGCCCAGGTTGAGCATCTTTTCCTGGCTCTCACAGCTGGGCCACTGGAGCTGTGCATCCTGGGTGATGTTAGTGATGTTCTCGGCTGAGGAGGGGAGGGAAGGGCTCAGCACCTAACGGCAGGAGCAGCTGGGTGCAGGAGAGAGCGGCCGGGGGATCGGGGGTCCTGTGCTAAAACCCCATGCCTCCAATTCTCTGCCAGCCAGCTGACTCTGGGGGTGGCCTAGAGACACATCTACTCTGGTGGGGAAGGAGCTCCAAAAATGGCGGCAGCTAGCATCTTACTCAGGGGAGTCACACACCTAATTTAAGGTGACCAGACGTCCCGCTTTTGGTGGGACAGTCCCGATTTTTAACAATTTGTCCCGCGTTCCGCGATGTTTTAAAAAAGTCCTGATTTTAAAACGCCGCAGGACGCGGGACAAATGGTTAAAAATCGGGACTGTCCCGCCAAAAGCGGGACGTCTGGTCACCTTAACCTAATTGGAGGCCTCTACTCGCTCAGACATGATCATGCACATCCAAGTAGTCACCAGGTTGTGAGACTCACTCGATGTCCGAGCTTAGGGTGGGCAGACCCCCAACAGGAAACACCTTCGAATCTGAGACAAAGTCGGTGAGTGATGCTTAGCTGACGTAGCAAGAATTCGCTTAAACCTTGGATGAAGTTTCCCCCATAAATGACATTCTGATAGAGTATAACAGTAGCTAATGTTTATAGAGCACTTTTATGTTCTAGGCATTGTGCTCGACAAGTCGCTGAATTAACTTACAACAGCCCCGTGAGTCAGCTCATAAAGTATCTCCATTCTCCGGGCGATAAAACTGAAGCGCGGAACGAGGCCCATGGCACTGCCCTCCAATACCCTTTAGAAGTCCTCCAGGTAAACTGCCAACTTGGAGTTGTGACAAGTTCACGGGAAAAGACTTGTGGTGGGGGAGGAGGGCGCTTTGCTTTCCCTTCTCTCGGTGCTCAGTGAACCACGGGGTGGCGGCTCCGCTGCCTGCCCGCTGCCTAGGCATCATGGCCAAGGGCAAACTCAGGATGCACCTGGAAGGCAGGCAGCCCAGGGTCTGAATCCCCACCGCCATCCTTCCCACCGTGCAGGCTTAGACAGGAAACCTCCCCTTTGTGCCCCAGGCTCTTTGCCTGTCAAAGGGAGCAGAGAATGCCAAGCCCACAGGCTCCTTAGGAGAACCCGTTGGCGGTGGAAGGAGACATAGGCACAGGGCCTGTGCCCAGAGCAGGTGCTCCTGAAATGGCTGATGAAGAGGAGACGGTGCCCCCACCTACGAGGGTCAGATGTGGTCAGCCACTTCTCTAGGTGCTGGAGAACTGTGGGGCTTCTATCAGATAATAAACAAGTAGACGCTGGGCCGAAACCGGTTTGGCTCAGTGGATGGAGTGTCGGCCTGCGGACTGAAAGGTCCCGAGTTCGATTCCGGCCAAGGGCATGTACCTTGGTTGCGGGCACATCCCCAGTGGGGGGTGTGCAAGAGGTGGCTGATCGATGATTCTCTCTCATCGATGTTTCTAACTCTCTATCCCTCTCTCTTCCTCTCTGTAAAAAAAAAAAATCAATAAAAATATATTTTAAAAAAACAAAAAAAAAACAAAAAAACAAGTAGATGCTGATTTGAATGGGCAGGTGCTGTGCTAGGAGGATGTGATAGTGCCTGAATGCTGGGGGCAGGGGTGGGGGAACACCTGCTGGCAATGGTGTCAATGACCCGGATTTCAGACATTTGAAGGGCTTGCAGGTGGCAGAAGGGTGAAGGGATCTGCTAACAAGGAAGTACATAAAAAAAAAACAAACAAAAAAAAAAACAAAAACGTTCAGATGATGAGTGCGGGGACCATGGTGAGTTTCCCACCGGTAGATACCAGCGGCTGAGGAAGCTGGGGAAGGAAGGAACTTAGGTCCCTGGAAGAAGCAGTTAAGAGGCTTTGGTGGAACCAGCCTTCGGGGTTCAGACTGACCCCTTGGTTTTGTGGTCTTTATGATCCCTGTTCCTTTCTCCACCAGGTTTGTCTGCGCCCGTGTATCCGATCTACACTCACTTATTGGGGACATCTATTGTATGCTGGGCACTCTATTGGGACACTGTAAAGCAGAAAGAAATGCAAAGGACATTTGGGCTAGAAGCTGCACACAGGGCACCAGCCATGTCCCCCACACAAGTTTCACTTGGCTTGGAAATTTTAACTGGTTGCCAGTTTAAAACCAAGAGTTATTACATAAAAATCCGGAAGTCTGGTTTCTCTGTAAAGCAGTCAGATTTGCCCATTGTTTGGGCCAGATGGGGGCCACCCCTCTTCACCAGAGCTTGCCCTCTCGAAGTCACCCAAGTCTTGGCTCACTTTTAGCTCTGACATGAACCACCTGACAGCTGCCCCGATTTGCCAATGATTAACTGGTTGGCCTCTGTTGGCCTTTGGGGTTGCAGAACGAGACGCTGTCCCTGCTCCTAAGTCTTTGACAGTCAAAGGACACGTCTCTTACAAACGGTCCCACTAGCTCTACGTTCATTAATACCGGCTTTGTGTGAGGCTCCTTCATAGAGTATCTCACTTAACCCTCACAACAGAGCTCACGGCCTCACAGCCTCACAGCTGCTTACAGGCAGGCTCAGGTTCAAAGTCAAGACAACCTCCGGAGCCAGCGCCTTTCCACTGCACCACCCGGCCTTTCTGTCCTGAAGAGGGCGGCTTAGCTAGTTCCCCCAGCCAAAGCGCCTGCTGCAGAATCCCAGCCCTGTGGTGGCTAATAGCTCCAGGTCCATTAATGCATGCGTGTCTCCAGCTTATCGATCAGCCTCTTGTGAGTCTGACTAACGTTAAGCTAGTTCCCGAGACCTCATCATTTGATGTGGCTGGGGAGAGCCAGGCTTCTGAAGCAAGACGGAAGCAAGGACAAGATACAAAGACCTCTCAGATCTCTCCCCAGGTCAAGACCACAGAAGAGGTCTTTGAAATGCAACCCCACTGCCCCACTTCATAGACAAGTCAGGTGAGGCGAGGGGAATGGGACAGGGAAAACATACTCATTAAGTTAGCGTTAGGGTTAGGCTGAGAAAAGCCATGGAAAACAGTACCTCCCTGGGGTTGGTATGCATAGCAGATGGGGTTTAAGAGGCACATGGAATGGGTTTTATGTTTCATAGTTATTAGCTATATGAATGAGTAACAAAAACATACATGTGTATCACTACATACAAATACACACATGCATGTATAGGAACATGTGTGTGTGTTAGAGACATGTGTACATATAAGTGTGTTAGAAATGTGTTTGATATGTATGGGCATGTGAGTAGTATCAAACCCAAGATTCCAGGCATATTGCCCTTTAAAATTAGGCTTTTTTAAGTGGGTTGGTTTAAAAGGAAGGACTAAGTAAATAACAGCATGTGTGGCACACAGAAATAGTAAAATTGTGAAGGTGAACTACAAACGACCTGGAAAAACAGTGGAAAACAGGACCAAGATTAAACATTCTGCCTCTGGAGTCAAGAGTGGGGCTGAATGCTGGCTCCACGATCTGTGCTGCCGTAACCCTGAGGCTCTGTTATTCCACCTGCGAACGGGGGTCCTGGTGGCAGCACCCGAGAGGCTGGCTCTGAAGATGCTGCACACACAAACAGGCACAAGGTGACCCCATTTTCTCCCGAATGGGGAGCACTTCCTCACCCCACTGCTCCCCTTCCCTGCAGTTGACACAGTCACTTTCACCAAGACTCCCGGAGGACTGGGCTCTGCCTGGCTGTCTTGTCTATACTTGAACTCCGGAAGGAGGACTCTACGCTGAAGGAGATCGGGGACAACGGTCTACACTATTTCCGTGAGGCCTAGGATAAAGGCTCTGGAGTCAGGTCTGGGGTTGAATCCTCACTGAGCTCCTTATTTATTAGCTGTGTGACCTCACGCAAATTACTTAGCTCTCTGAGCTTCAGCTTTCTCTTCTATCAATGGGGTTAATAATACGTCACATCATCCACCTACATCACAGACCTGTTGTGAGGACTATTGATCTAACTAACAAATAGTAATGGTTTAGTTAACTTAAGCCATTGTTTTCTTAAGTGGGATATACAGTAGTGTGTGACAAATTGAACTGTCCCTGTTTAATTCTGAGTCCTCTTTATTTTATTTTTACCCTCACCTGAGAATATTTTCCCCTTGATTTTGAGAGAGTGGGAAAGACAGAGAAAAATATTAAAGTGAGAGAAGCACCTCAGTTGGTTGCCTCCTGCATGCCCCCTGACCAGGGGGGCCTGGGCCTGGAAAGAGCCTGCAACCAAAGTCGGTGCCCCTTGACTGGAATCAAACCAGGCACCCTTCAGCCTGCAGGCCGACGTTGAGTCCTCTTTAGATGTGATGTCCTTACAGGTGACTCCATCACCCACTCAGGTGGTCCCTCAACAGAGGGAAGCAGACAGCACTGAGAAGACAAAGGGTGTGACCAGGGAACCTCAAAGCCAACACTAATGAACGCCTCGCATCACTGCACAGACTGAGAAGTGGAGATCCAGAGAGAGTAGGTGACTTGCCTAAGATCACACAGCAAATGCTGGCAAAGCTGGGTCCACAACATAAGAACAACCCCCACCAGTTGTCTGCATTTTGAAATCTTGCCCTCATTTCATTTCCACAACAGCCCTGAAGTGAGGAGTATTGCTCTATTTTTACAGACGGAGTAGCTGAGATCGTAAGAAAGTTAAGGAACTGGCTCACATCAGCCGGCCAGACCATAGCAGAGTTGGCAGGGATGTTGCCTGTGTCCACACACTATGTGACACAGATTCCCAGGCTGATTCTATGTTCTTGGCACCCTGGAGAAAGGTTGAGGCCACAGTGAAAGGGGCTTTAGGAAGCAGAAAGCGGCATATTTTATAGGGTAGCATGATTAGGCAGAATAGGGGAGCACACCCCCAATCAGCTTGCTGTCTCAAGGACTGAGGCTGGAGCCCCTTGAACGAAAGAGAGGTGAGGGTAGAGAGACAAGTGCTTTCCAAGAGCGGACAAGTCTTGGAACAGGAGAAGGGTTCACTTTGATCACCTCTAGTGATCGCAAACAGCCAGCTCAGATGTAAATGCCTTCTGGGCAACCCAAAACACCAAGTGGATACCTCACATGGCATACAAAAATTAACTCCAAATGGACCACAAATCTAAATGGAAAGTACAACTCTAAAACTCTCAGGAGGAAATATAGGCATAAATCTTTAAGATCTTAGATCTGGCAATGGTTTCTTTTCTTTTTTTTAATTTTTAAAAATATATTTTATTGATTTTTTTACAGAGAGGAAGAGAGGGATAGAGAGTTGGAAACATCGATGAGAGAGAATCATCGATCAGCTGCCTCTTGCACACCCCCTACTGGGGATGTGCCCACAAACAAGGTACATGCCATTGACCAGAATCGAACCCGGGACCTTTCAGTCCGCAGACCAATGCTCTACCATTGAGCCAAACCGGTTTCGGCTGGCAATGGTTTCTTAAACATGACACCAAATGACAAACGGCAAAAGGAAAAATACAGTCCTAGCCAGTTTCGCTCAGTGGATAAGGCGTCGACCTGTGAACAGAAAGGTCCCAGATTCGATTCCAGTCAAGGGCACATGCCCAAGTTATAGACTCAATCCCCAGTTAAGGACTTACAGGAGGCAGCCAATCCACGATTCTCTCTCATTGTGAATGTTTCTCTCTCTCTCTCTCTCTCTCTCTCTCTCTCTCTCTCTCTCCCTCCCTCCCTCTTCCTTCCTCTCTGAAATGAATAAAATTATATTTAAAAAGAAAAGATAGCTAGATTGGACTTCATCAAAACTGAAAACTTTTGTACTCCAAAGGGCACCATGAAAATGTGAAAAGACAACCCACAGTGGGAGAAAAAATTTGCAAGTCATTATCCTAAAAGGACTTGTATCCGGAATATAAAGAACCCTTAACAAGTCAGTAATAAAAGGCAAATAATACAATTAAAAATTGAATAGAAGTTTCTCCAAAGAAGGTATGCCAATGGCCAAGAAGCATATGAAGATTCCCAACATCGTGAGCCATCAAAAAATGCAAGTCAAAAATCATTTTATGTCCACTAGAATGGCTACAATAAAAGAGGTGAGTAACAAGTGTTATCTGGGATGTGGGGAAACTGACACCCTCAGACAACACTGGTGGGAATGTAAACTGGTGCAGATACTTTGGAAAATAGTCTAGCAGTTCCTCAAAAGGTTAAATATACAGTCACCCTATGGCCCAGCAATTGCACTCCTAGGTATATACCTAAGGGGGAGAAAAGCATATGTCCACACAAAAACGTGTACACAAATAAGATCATTATTTATAAAAGCCAAGGAAGTGGAAACAAAGCACATGGCCATCAACTGACGAATGGATAGAGCGTGGTAGATCCATACAACGGAATATTAGTCACAATGGGAAGAAGCCCAATCCCGACCTGTGCTACCACTGAGGTGAACTTGGAGACATCATTCCAAGTGAAAAAAGCCTGCCACTGAAGACCACGTATTATAAGGTGCCATTGATAGGAAATGTTCAGAATAGACAAGTCTATTCTTGCCATAGGCAGACCCATGATGGAAAGTGGATGAGCGACTGAGGGCCGAGGGGGTAAGGAGAGTGAGTACTGCTAATGGGCACAGGGTTACCTTCTGGTGTAAAAAAAAAAAAATGTTCTAAAATTGATTGTGATAATGGTTGCACAACTCTGAATAGACTACAAACCATTTAGTGATATACTTTATTTTTGGTTGTTTTTCTCTTTGCAGGAATTAAGTACATTTATCCAACTGCAACTTTTTCTTAAGACCATTTCTTTATTTTTAATAGGTTTTTGAAATTTTATTCTTCAAGTTCTCAATTACAGTTGACATACAATATTATACTGGTGTACAGCATAGTGATTAGACATTGATAATTTCTTAGGAAGTGATCAATCATGTGATAATCTATTATTCCTATGACACTATAGTTATTACAATATTATTATTATTTGTTATTGTTGTTGTTAATCCTCACCAGAGGATATTTTTTCATTGATTTTCAGAGAGTGGAAGGGGGAGGGAGAGACAGAGAGAAACATCGATGTGAGAGAGAGGCTGATTGGTTGCCTCCTGCACACATCCAGACCAGAGCCAGGAAACCTATAACCAAGGAACGTGCCCTTGACTAGAGGTACGTGCCCTGAACCAGGACCCTTCAGTCCATAGGCCAACGCTCTATCTACTGAGCCAAACAGGCTAGGGCTACAATATTACTGACTATATTCCCTGTGCTGTAATTTACATCCCCGTAACTAAATTGCATTATTTAAATGGGTGAGTTGTAAGGTATGTGACATATCTTACTAAAGCTCTTACCTTTTTTAAACTCAGGCAGAGGGATGGGCAGCAAATGAGAAGCAGAAATTTGGGGGTGATGGAAATACTCTATTTTACATACTGATTATGGTGATAGTTCCTGAAGTGTACAAATTTGTCAAACCTCTTCAAAATGTGTGACATAAAGTAATCTCCAATAAAGTTGATTTCTAGAAGAAAGGCAGGAAGAAGCTACTGGGTTGGCAGTGGCAGGCATCAAGGCCACGAGCACACGTCCTCTCTGGTCCCAGGGTAAGCAATTCTAAGGGGACCTGGTTCACCACTCCCATTTGCAAATGGGTTTCCCTAAAACCCTTCTAGCGCTCTGCCTGGTTCTCTGAGTCACCCTGAACGCCTATCACTTCATCCCAAACCCGCTCCTCCTGAGCCGACTTGCCTCCCCAGGCCAGCTGCCAACTCTAATCTCCACCTCCTCCAGCACCAGCACCCTGTCACTGGGGCCATCCCTTGATGCCACCTGCTGCTTCCTTTACAGATAACGGTGGCGGTGGCGGGGCAGCCTTGGGTGGAGCAGGTGCTGCCCCCAGCAGAGATCAAGGCCCTTCTTCCAGGGCTACCCACAAGGCCTCAGCTTTCCCCCACAACCAAGGTAGGTGCCCGGAGGGAGTTGACTTGAGGGGCCACGTAAAGTCAAGACACTCCTATGTATCAAGCACCACTGACTCTCACCGCAACCCCACCGTCTCCTCATTTTGCGGACCGAGCAAGTGAAGCTCTGTGCGCTAGGGAACTCAATAATGTCACCCACAGGGTAGAAGTAGCAGAAACTGGAATTCAGATGCAGGCTGGTCTTCCTCCAAAAGCCTGTCCCACACTAGGGAGGCCGGAGGAAGGATGAGGAGAAGGGCCAAATTCCACACCCATCCAGGTCCTCCCAGAGCGTGCTGGCAGAGCTCTCCTTCTCAGAAAAAGGAAGATGCCCTTCCAGCAGGCAGCCCACAGCAGCTAAGTAGCCTTAGAAACGGAATGTTAGAATTCCCACTTCCTCGCTGGGGGGTCACTACTAAGTCAAGGTTATTGAAATGGAAAATAGGAACCATGCACAATGCCCGGCCTGAAGGAAATAAGGCTATTATTATTAACTTGGTACAAAAGGGTGGTTGGAGGCCTAGGGACTCAAGGTCCTGAAAAAGGTCTGCAGGCCCTTTCTTAAAGTCAATCCATTTGGTGGGCTCTCCTGTGCCTTAGTTAGCCCCAGTCAGAAATCCCTCGCCATTTAGCGGTAGCACTTCCCCCTTCTAGAAGCCTCCATCATGCTCCAGACCTGGGGCTGCCAGAGGCTTAGGACTCTCTGCCCGTCAGTCCCAGGAGGGGCATTCGGCATTCAGGGAAGACTGGATTCGATGAACCCGGGTAGAGTGGGCAGCGGGTCGCCCATCCTCCAGATGAAGTTTGGAGAGGTCAAGAAGCGGGCTGTGCAACTTCCTGCCCCAGTTGCTCTGGGTGAAGCAACCCCGCTTTCTGTTCACTCGGCCGCCCGTCCTTCTCCAGCGTCCACCTCCCCCCGCAGACTGGCCCCTTCGCGGGCATACCTGGGCACAAGCTGGAATAGAAGCCCTCGTTCTTGAGCATGATCAGCAAGGAGCCCCAGCCCAGGAGCACGGCGGAGAAGAAGAGGTTCTCCACCACGGCGGTGCAGGCCATCCACCAGCGCCTCCGGTACGCCTGCTGCAGCGTGGGGGCCATGCTGGCCGAGAGCCTGCACAGGAACAGGGCGCTGAGCGAGGGGCCCCCCAGCGGCCCTTGGTACGACGGGTCCTGCATCCTGGTGGCTCCTGAGACCCCCCTCGAGCCAACCCTTGACGGGGGGCTTTCATGGAGGCCCCATAGCTCCCTGGGCTTTGCAGAGGGTGCCGCTGCCGCGCTGGTTGTGGGCGCGCTGGCAGTGCCAGGGGCGCACGCGGCGCGGAGCTCTCGCCAGGCCCCTATCGGGGACGGGGAAGGTCCGGTCTGCGCGCCACCGCCTGCTGGCGCGCCGCCAGGCTCTGCCTGCCACCCCAGGAGAGGACGCGCTCCCAGGAGCCCAACCTGCAGGTCCCCGAGTCCCCCAGAGGTCAGCAGGGCCAGGGCGCGCTCCGAAGCCACCAGCGGCCAGCATCCGGCCTCCCGCGCCGGGAAGGACCCCCAGGAGCCAGCGGGAGCAGGAAGGGGAAGTCTGCAGCCGGCCTAAGACACCCCCCTTCCTGTTGCCCCAATAAGACCACTCCTCTCCGCTGGGGCTGGGCCACCGCTAGCCCTCCTCTGCTCCGTCCGCCACAGGCGACCTGCAGTGTGCCTCGGTCCCAGCCAGCAGCTGCCACGTGGACCGGGACCCAGCGCGGGCACACTTGGGACCCCGGCGCCCTGGGCGCCCCTCACGCACCCCTTAGGGCACGGAGCACCTCGGGGCCCGCCCCCCCAGCTCCGGGCCCGGGAGGGGGCTCGGGCCGCGGCAGGAAGTCCGGTGGCCTCTGACTTTATAAGGGCAGAGGCGGCTGCCGGGCAGGAGGACGGGCGGGCGGGCGGGTGTGTTTACCAGAGGGAGGGAAGGAGCCCGGGCTCCCCCCCCCTCCCCTCCCCAGGCCGCTCGGCTGCCACCGCGGGAGGAGATGGGACTCGGGGCGGAGGACAGCCAGAGGATGAGACCATGGAAAGCGGCGAGGAGCGAGCGGGGCCGGGAGGGCAGAGGGGTGGGGAGCTGCTCCGGGGATCTCGTTCCCCTCCTCCCAGGAGTGGCACTTTGGATTCCCGCGCTCCTGCAGGTCTGTCCAGCCCCCAGAGAGCCGCTCTGCACAGAGGAAGTGCGGCCAGCTGGGCCCAGAGCAAGAGGGGGCGGGGGAAGGGAGCAGAGTAAAGGGGAGCGAGGGACGGACCCGCTGGAAGAGACGGGACAGGGCGCCCGGGGGACCCAAGGGATCGGGTAACGGGTTTTTCTTGGACAGCCTGGGAGTGTCGTGGCGGCAACCGGCCCGTACTCTCCGCGGACGACGAACGCGGGGCAGGGAACCCGAACCCCACCAGCTGCTGGCTCACCTCGGGCGAGGGGCAGATGCCCCTCCTGCGGCTGCAGACGCGGCTGGGGGCGCAGCGGCTCGGCGGCGCGCGCGCTCGCGGTGCCCGTGTCCCACGGGCTCGGGGCGCTGGGCGCCGGGTCCCCGCGGTCCGACTGCTCCGGTGCTCGCCTCCCCGGCCCAATCGGAACAACTCCAGGAGCTGGGAAGCCCCCCTGGACGCCACTGGCCCACGAAGCGAGCGGGGGGAGAAGCGGACCCACAGGGTGGATACTTGTATTTATACCCTCTCCGCGGCTGCACCCTGAGGTAGGGGCGGGGGCTCCCTGCCCTTCCCCTCCCCCGAGGTCGAATTTCACGCGCACGTGACTGGCGCTCTGGTCCCCTGCACCCGCCCCAGCACCTAAAATTTCCACCGACACCTCCTCCCCTCTTCCTCGTCCCCCCCAAGAGTCAAGATCCGTCCGGCAGCGCCCTCTCTATCCTGGGTCAAAACAACCAGAGATTTGGCTGCACCGACAGATCTCCGCTCAGGGCCCGCTTGGGTGGGGTTTTTTTTTAACTGTGCAGCTGGGAGTCAAGTTTTTCAAGAGACAGAATGACACAGGCTCCTTTGGAGTCAGATGGAGGTCTGAGTTTGGAAATGGACTGGCCTGGGTTGCCTTGGGCAACTTGCTTTCCCTCTCTGTTCCTCCGTTTCCCTCTCTATAAATCTGAATGATGACATGGTAGTACCTGCCTATCTTTGGGGAAATGCAGGTGGAATTGGGGGTTACCCGCATGGTACAAAGCTCACTCAGCACAGTGCTTGGTACCCAGGAAGCATAATAAATTTTCATGTAGAGCCTGGAGTGTCGTGGCTGTGGTCATAATTTTTTTCAGAAGGCCCGATAATGGGATGCTTCCAGACACTTATTAACGGGTTGACCCCTAGTAAATGTCTCAACTTTCTTGGTCTGTTTCCTCACCTGTCAAAGTGAGGTGTCACACTGAAACCGGTTTGGCTCAGTGCATAGAGCGTCGGAGGAAGGTCCCGGGTTCGATTCCGGGCAAGGGCATGTACCTTGGTTGTGGGCACATCCCCAGTAGGGGGTGTGCAAGAGGCAGCTGATCGATGTTTCTCTCTCATCGATGTTTCTAGCTTTCTATCCCTCTCTCTTCCTCTCTGTAAAAACTCAATAAAATATATATTTTTTTAAAAAGTGAGGTGTCACTACTTGGGCTGGGGTGTGGATTGATGAAATGGCAAAGGCAAATCGATAGGGAGGGGCAGAGTTGCAAGTAATATCAGTGATAGCCACCAAGTGCTGTGGGCATGTGAGCAGCTGCCCAGAAAGTTCCAAGAAGAAGTCAGACAAGAGGGCATCTCCGGACAGCTGAGCCACCCAGCCAACAGAGGAACTAAGATTTGCTGAGTGGCTACCATACCCTGGGAACTTTCCAGACAAAAATTGTCCGTGAGTCCTGAAAACACCATGTTCTCGCTTAAACCTCACAACTTTCCGCAGACAGAGGCTGGCGCTGGCAGGTGGGGCGCCGTGGGTGCAGGCAGGATGCAAACTCAGACTGGTCTGGCTTTCATGTGGTCCTTCTCCCTCCTCTGGGTCAGGAGGACCGCAAGAGCAAAGGCCTCGTGACAGAGAGGGCACCAGGAGTTCTCTCTGGCAAGAGCGCAGGGCCAGGCTCTCATGTTTTCACTTCTTAAAATTCATTCCCGGCTCCCAGAACTTCCAGGTCAAGGTCAAGCTCTTTCGCTTAGCACAAGAATGAGGGCTCTAACCCAAGATTGTCACGGATCCCACTCGAGAACGCAATAAAATACTGTGTCCACTCCCTAGGAAAATGCATGTGTGAGCCTAAGCCTACACACACATTTCCATTCATATTTCAAGGTTATTGTGGTCACTCCCCATGCTCCAAAGGTCTTTGGACACCACCCCCAACCCCTGCCTGAGGGCAAGGGCCTGGTCTGTGGTGTTCCCTGCGGTATCTCCAGCATCTAGCACAGCACTTGGCATCTAAGAAGCGCTTGGTAAGCACCTGCGGAATGCAGTGTGAAGCCATCTGGTTTCACACCTCCTTGCCTTTGCACCTGTTCCTTGTGGGGATGACAGAGTCCTTTCTTAATTTCGAAGGTACCCATCCTTTACAACTCACCTCTCTCTGGAATCTGTTTGACCTCTTAGACTGGCTTAGGGGCTGTTTCCCACATACTCCCTCCCTTCCCCCAATACCATTCTAATCTCTACGGAAACCCTCACACTGAGCTAGAATCATCAGTTCACTTATCTGCCTCCCTCCTGGTGAGATAGGAATCAACATCGGAGGTGGTTTGTAAACCTATCAGGGGACCTTGCATGTCACAAGCCCATGGTAAACACTTGCTGAATAAATAAAACGAAGTGGTGGGAAATGGAGCTGAAGAGGCAGGCTGACGTCAGTTTAGAATGACATACGCCAGGCCAAGGACTTCCAATGTTATGAGACAGGTGACTGGCAAATCTTGGATTATGTTTTCTTTTGCCTTTGTTTTTAAGGAAGGGGATAATACGGTCAGGTCTGTGTGTTAAATGAACGGAGGAGGAGACTCTGATCCCCTGGCACTGCCCATACTTCCAGGAGAACGGTGTTATCACACTGGATCTGTGGCTCTGGCTCAAAACTGCTTCACAGATGAGTGGACAGGAGGGCTGGCTCAGGAGTGACCAGGCAGGATCCTGATCCCGGCTTTGCAGCTGATTAGTCCAGCAACTTGGCCCAGGGCACTTGCCTTCCAGAGACCCACTCTTCCAGCCTGTTAAGTGCCAAACATAATAGTAAATCAGGCTCCTGAACCCAAGTCTACTAACAAACAATTCTCAGAAACCAGCAGGGTGTCAAGAATTCAACTCAATTCTCACATTATCTGCCCAGAGATAACATCAGGTTCCACAGGTGAATGGTTTAGTCTTACAAGACTGCCTGCGCTCCAAACACACACACTTCGGAAGCCAGCCATAAGCCCAGCTCTCTGTACTTCTGACCAACTGGCTACAGATTGGCGGTTCCAATGACCACCTGCAACTCAGAATGCCAATCACAAGTCCAGGTTATCGCCTGTGCTTCTGCCTGACTGGCTATGAATCAGAGGTCCCGCCTCCTCCCACCCCTCCTTGGGTTCGATTAATTTGCTGAAAATGGTTCTCAGAATTTAGAGAAGTGTGTTACTTACTAGATCGCTAGTTTATTGTAAAAGGACACAACCCAGGAACAGCCAATGGAAGAGATGCGTAGAGTAAGGTATGAGCAAAGGGCATGGCAGATCCATGCCCTTTCCAGACCCATTTCTTTCCCCCAAGTCTTCACCTGAAACCCATCTTCTTGGGTTGGTATGGAGGCCTCATTACATAGAAATGACTGATTAAGCCGAAGCCGGTTTGGCTCAGTGGTAGAGCGTCGGTCTGCGGACTGAAAGGTCCCAGGTTCGATTCTGGGCAAGGGCATGTACATTGGTTGTGGGCACATCCCCGGTAGAGGGTGTGCAAGAGGCAGCTGGTCGATGTTTCTCTCTCATCAATGTTTCTAGCTCTCTATCTCTCTCCCTTCCTCTCTGTAAAAAAATCAATAAAACATATTTATATATTTTTTAAATGACTGATTAAGTCACTGGGCATGGACAATTGACTCCATCTCCAGCCCCTCTGTGCTTCTGATCAACTGGCTCCCCTGGGGTCATAGGTCAGAGAAGGAAGGAGGGAGGGACTGAAAATGCCAGTCCTCACTTGACTGGTTCTCCTGGCAACCAGCCCCCATCCTTTGGTGCTTTTGAAATTCACCACATTGACATAACAGGAGACGCCTGTATCATTCCCAACACGTAGGAAATCCCAGTGTTTTGGGGAGCTGTGAGTCAGAAACTGTGAAGACCAAACATAGATGAGAAATATATTTCGGTCACCTGAATGACCACACACATAGTTCTTACATGATCTCAAGTAGTAGCCAGTTTACTATGTAAGAAATTACCTATTCAGCCTAACAAATAGCTATTATGTATCTTTGCATAAGGAAGGTAAATAGAATGGACACACAGCTTTGGAAAAGTTTGGTAGTTCCTCAGATAGTTCAACATAGAGCTACCATTCTGACCCAGCAATTCCTCTCCTAGGTATATATCCGAGAGAGAATGGCGAATGTACATCAACACAAAAACCTAGGCCCAAATACTCATAGCCGAGTAAGTCATAATAGACTTAAAGTGCAAACAGCCCAATCATGCATCGACTGACGGATAAAAAATGTGTGCATGCTAATACACAGTACCAGTTGGCCATAAAAACGAGTGAGATACTGATACTTGTCACAAGAAAAATGAACCTGGAAAACATTATGCTGGGTGAAAAAAAAGCCACACACACGAAAAAACAACCATATATTTTATGATTGTACCACATGAAATGTCCAGAATAGGCGGGTATATCAAGCCAGAAGTAGACCAGTGGTTGCCAGGAACTGCGGGAAGGAAAAATGGGAAGTGATTGCCACTTGTTTTGGGGTTTCTTCTAGGGGCCATGAGCATGTTGTGCAATTGGATGGTGGTGATGGTTGTACAACTTTGTGAATATACTCAACTCGACTGAATTTTACACTTAGAAGAGTGTCCATAATCCCATCATTCAGTCGGAATGATCTACTAGAAACTCAGTGTTGATCAGGCTACTCCGCTTGGTCGCTTCCAGGGATGGTTGGGGAAATGTACAAACTCCCAACAACGCTTACCAGTATGTCCCGGGTTCACCTACTGCCCCCAGCCCCCTCTGGCCTCCCTCCTCTCTATGCTTTTGCCTTGGTGATCTCTTCTTGCTCATTAACACCCCATGTTCTCCCCACCCCTGAAGTTCCTCCTGGGCATGGAACTTTCCCGTGCCCTGGCCTATCTAGTCAATCCGATTTCCACTTACTGGTGACTTCCTTAGGGAAAGCTCCCTGCCTGACTCTAACAATATATCCCTTCGCTGCGTGACCTATGGTACATCCCAATTTCCCTTTGGTGAAACTCCTCGTAAGATGCCTGTTTCTGCTGATAAACTGTATTCCCAGGGGGCAGGGACCTGTACCTGCCTGCCTTACCACTGTCCTCCCACAAATAACAGATCCCACCACCCACTGTGCCCCCTAGTTGACACATTCCTACCCACCCTTCAAATCCCACTCAAGCCCTGCCCAGTTGGTTGGGGTAACATCCCCTGCACCAAGAGTTGCAGGTTTGATTCCCAGTCGGGGCATGTTGGCAGCTGATCAATGCTTCTCTCCACATCAATGTTTCTCTCTCTCTCTCTCCTTTCCTTTTGCTAAGATCAGTAAAAGCATATCCCTGGGGACTTTCAGGGGGACAGTCTTCTCTGAGCACCCAGACCTGGGGGCACATTCCTTTATGTAGCTTTAGAACTTCCCGGACATCCCTTATAGCTCTTAGCACAACTGTACAAGCCACTGATTTTACTGTCTCCCCTCCACAGACCTTCCATTTTGCTTGTTTCTCTTTGCCCCAGCACCTAAAGCAATGCTCATCACATGACTCCTCTCAGGGCAGACCACAAGAATTCTTACGAAAATCCCTAAAATCGCATGCAAAATCCCATGTGCATATGCATTTTTCTAAAAAGCAGTCTATGGCTTTTGTTGGTGTTTTAACAGTGTCTAAGACCCAAAAGTTAAGAACTTCTCCCCAGAGCTGAGGGAGTTTGTCTTTCCTTCAAAACAGTACTGTCAGCCCAGACTTTTACTATGTGAACCACCCCACCAGAACAGGAGTTCCTAGAGGCAAGGATCTTTATGTTGTGTTGGTTCATGTGTCCCAAATGCCTGCAATGGTGCCTGGCCCATCCTTGATATAGGTCTCAGACAATTGTAACAGTTGTGAGAACTGTACATGGATTGGATACTTAATGCTGCATAGAAAAGTATCCCAAAATGTAATTGCTTAACATATATTATCTTAGTTTCTCTAGGTCAGCATTGGGGTGCAGCTCAATGGGTCCTCTACTTCAGGGCTGCTCACATGGCTGCAAAGAGTGGGCCAGGGCTGTGGGCACCTGAAAGCTTGACCAGAAAGGGACCTGCTTCTGAGCTCACTCGTTTGGATGTTGCCAGGATTCAGTTCCTCCCTGGCTGGAGCTTGCCCTCTATTCCTTCCCACATGGGCCTCTTCAGAGGGCAGCCAACCAGATGGAAGCTTGCTTCATCAGTCAGCAAGCGGGGGGGGGGGGGGGGGGGGGGGGGGGGGGGGAGACAAGAGGAGAGGGAGGGAAAGGGGGGAGGGGAGGGAGAGAAAGACAAGATGGCCATTACAATCTTCTTAACCTGAGAAGTGGCATCCCATCACCTTTGCTGTATTATTAGAAGCAAGTCTCTAGGTCTCAGACACACCCAAGGGGATGAAATAGCAGCAGGCAGCATATTGAGAGCCATCTCAGAGACTGCCTACAGTGCATTCCCTCATATAGCATCCAGCTCATCCGAGCACCCCGAGCAGAAGGTGCAGACCAAATGCCTTCAGGTCAGGCAGACGGTGACAAGGAAGAAATGAGCAGAGGGAGGTTTGGTGGACAGCTGAACCTCTTCCCACCTCTGTCCATCCTCCAGAGACAGCTGCCAAGCAGCAATGTGGGCCGACTTGTCAGATCTCCTAAATTTTCAAAAAAAAAAAACGAAGTCCAGGTTTTTGTGAGACATTTTCTGATTTTTAAAGCTGTGATAATCGAGCAAGAACAAACACATCTAAGGATTAGTTTTTGCCTCTTCTCTATGGCACAAAGGGCCTAAGCCAGTGGGTCAGCAAACTCATTAGTCAACAGAGCCAAATGTCAACAGGACGATTGAAATTTCTTTTGAGAGCCAAATTTTTAAAACTTAAACTTCTTCTAACGCCACTTCTTCAAAATAGACTTGCCCAGGCCATGGTATTTTGTGTAAGAGCCACACTCAAGGGGCCAAAGAACCACATGTGGCTCGAGTGCCGCAGTTTGCCAACAATGGGCCTAGGCCATTCTAATATCCTTTGCATGTCTGTTTTATCTCCTGCACTCACTCACTGAGGGCAGGGGCCTAGCTAGCTCACTTAGGGCACTTTGTGTACTTCTTTGCATGTATCAGGCCAACAGTCAATATTGTTGAATGAAATGTGAAATTCTGTCTCATTGGGAAGCACCCCTTGCCCCCAATCCCAGAGGACTGGTTAGAAGTAGGTGCTGCTGTCTGAATAAGTTGGAATGCTGGCTCTGCTACTTGCTTGCTGTGTGACTTTCAGCAAGCTATTAACTTTCCAGAGCCTTGGCTTCTCCATGTATAAAATGAGAATAGTGGCACCACTTCACAGTTATTATAAGGATTAACTGTAATAAATATACTTATTAGCACACTATAGCAATGCAATAGCTGTACTTACTCTCATCGTCCCCGTGGCCCCACCCCCCCCCTTTCTTTCTTCCCAGCTCTCTGGCCCAGCTCCCCATAATCCATTACACCATCATCTCCCACTATCCACCCGGCTGGCGGCTAGAAGGAGCCTCTAAAATGAGATCTGTCATGTTCCCAGCCAGGGTTTAAGTCCTTCAACAGTTTGCTGATCCCCTTAATAGGAGAAAATCCGAACTCTTTAATAGCTCACCAGGATCCTCTGGACCTGTGTCTGCCCAGCCTTTAAGTGTCATCTCTCACCACCGGCTCCCTGCACACTCGGCAACTTCAGGCACACCCAAGCTTTGTTTCCTGAAACCCCCATACTTTCTGCCACTTCAAAGCAAGCATTCTCTCCACAGCTACTGCCACTTCCAAGCAAGTGCTCTTCTGGATGTTCCAGTTAGGCGCTCAGAGAATTTGTGGCATTCCTTGCTAAATGTGAAGGCAGGTACGATATCAATTCTCTTCACTCTCCACTTTTGCCTGCACAGAACAGGCAAATAATACAAAATTGTAGAATTGTTCACAGCAGTGCCGATCCCATGAGCTGACAGCGCCACCTGTTGACCTAATCTTGCACTTCAGCCTTAGAAAGGAGCCTTAGCTCTCTGCCCACCAGTAGCATAGATGGACAATGGTTTTGAAGTTTTCCAGGGGTCTACCCAGTGTCCCCTCACACAAAACTGAGCAAATAAAAATAAATAAATAAATAAAAAAGCTAACATTGAAGCAACCTCCTAAATGCTTTAGTTACTGACACAATTTTTACAACCACTCAATGAATTAGATACTTTCATTGCCATTTTGGGGATGGGGTAACTGAGGCACGGGGCAGTTATATGCTTCACCCCGCTGCTAGGAAATGTCACCTCAGGCGGTCTGGCTTGAACCTGCACCTTTAAGCCTGAAACTCACTGCTTCTATTGATTCCTTCACTCATGCCCAATGACCTCCCAGACACTTCCCTCTGTGAAGTATCTGGGGAGGCCCACTGTGAAGGTACTATCAGTGGCATTGGTGCCAACCGAAAACTCACGTAGTGTCCCACACATTCTGAGAGCTGCACAACCCTCAGAGGGCACTCCTGGGGAAGGAATTAGATGTGAGACAGCAGACGCGGCAGCCAGCCCAGCCTCCGTGTTACTGCTCTACTTGAGATCTCCAGCTAGCACCGCTCCTCTGCGCCTCTGGCTCCTCAGAGGACCCTTGGCCAGCTGGGTGGACCGGACTGGGTGGATAGTGTCTGAAGAGTGAGGAGCGCAGTCCCTGATTAAGGTGGACGCTGAAGGGCAGTGATCACTCAGTCCCCTGCCTGGAGCACTCCTGTCACACATCATGCTGGGCTCCCTCACATGGATATTGTGTAGAACCAAAAGACTGACTGCTTCCTTCTTAAGCACAACTATTTTCACTGGCTCCTCTAAATATTTTCTATATAGCCGAAACCGGTTTGGCTCAGTGGTAGAGCGTCGGTCTGCGGACTGAAGGGTCCCAGGTTCGATTCTGGTCAAGGGCATGTACATTGGTAGGGGGTGTGCAGGAGGCAGCTGGTTGATGTTTCTCTCATCAACGTTTCTAACTCTCCTCCCTCTCCCTTCCTCTCTGTAAAAAAATCAATAAAATATATATATAAATAAATATTTTCTATATAATTTGTGAAAATGCCTGCCTCCACTTAATATTATTAAAATATATTTATACTATCAATAATTACTTATTTTATAATGTTTATTACTCATTACTTTATAATTATATATTTAATATAAATATAAATGTATATTTTACAAGTCATATCACCTATGATATAAATATGTATGCATAGTATTTAACAGCATATATAGCATGTTACCTAAATGTGTATATTTAAATATACAATATATATATATATAATACATAACCATATATATGGCTAAGATGCATTACTTCCTATGCCCCAGTCATTATTCTAAATACTTCACACATATTAACCCATTTTATCTTTACAATTGGGAAGCTAATGCACAGTGAAATGACATGTTCAGGGTCAGACATCAAGTGGCTCACGTGGAATGCAAACAAACCTAAGTCATCAGACCAGTTTATACTTTTAAACACTGAGACTCCCTCTGCTGGTAGAGGTTGTGTCTGTCTGCTGCCTTTACAATCTGATGTGCCAGGCATCTCGATACTAAGAGCAGTTTTTATTTGCACACAGTAGGTGTCAACAACATTTTTAATACACACTCACACACACAGCCACATTCCGGTGTGACCAATGCCCACTCTTCGATGGGGGAGAGCCAGGCTTCAGGCTCCGGGAGACTCTCTAGAGATAGCCTAGGGCTGGCAGTCTTCACAGATGACACCCAACAGGGGCACTTTAATTAGGCAAGTGGGAAGGGACAGGGGCACCTCGGGGTGGATCCTGTGGGGCCTCATGCAGGCCCAGAGCTCTGCTGCATCCTCTTCATCAGCTCTTCATCCTGCATAGACAACTCTGTCAGCTTTTTGCCCATCCGCTCATGGATATCCAGGTACTTGGAGACACACCGGTCCAGGCACACAGACTCGCCCTTGGACAGTTCTGCTTCCTTGTAGTGGGGAGGCACGCACTTCCGGTGGCAGGCACTTGTCATTCTGCGGGGAAGGGAGGGCAAGGTCAGGTCAGCAGCACCTGTGGCATACCAGGAACTCTCAACCATTCCTAATGTGCTAAACTGATTTCACCTGAGGCAGGCAGTATACCTCCTCAGTTTACACCTTAAGTATTTTGGAAGGTCCTTGAGGGTAGGAACCTTTCCTGAACCCCTGTTTAAAACTAATTAAATAGAAACCATTAGTTGAGTACTGGCTGTGTTCCAGGCATCATACTAAGTGCTTGACATGATTTTTATGATAATCCTATAGTTACACATAAATATCCCCTTTTTAAAGATGAAGAAAAAAAGGTACAGAGAGTTTCAGGACTACATACAGGTGAGGTATTAACCCAGGAAGTCTGACTTCACAGCCTACATTTTTATTTTAAATATACTTTTATTGATTTCAGAGAGGAAGGGAGAGGGATAGATAGAAACATCAACGATGAGAGAAAATCATTGATTAGCGGCCTCCTGCAATCCCCCAACTGGAGATCGAGCCCACAACCCGGGCATGTGCCCTTGGCCAGAATCGAACCTGGGACCCTTCAAGTCCGCAGGCCAATGCTCTATCCACTGAGCCAAACCAGCTAGGGCTCAGCCTCCATTTAAAAATTATTCTAACATATAGCCTCCAACATAAACCAACCAATAAGCAGAGGATACCAGAGAGCTCAAGCTAATAAAAACAGGAGACATTTGTTGACTGCTTACTATGTATTGGGCTTGATGCTAAGAGCTTGTCGTACATTTTAACATTTAATACATTTTTTAAAGATTTGTTTTTATTAATTTTTGGAAGGGAAGGGAGAGCAAAACATCAATCAGCTGCCTGACTCCTGAAAGTCCCCTACTGGGGATGGAGCCCGCAAACTGGGCGTGTACCCTGACAGGAATCAATTTGGCAACTCTTCAGTGCACGGATGATGCCCAAGCAACTGAGCCACACTAGCCCGGGCAATATTTAATATTTATAATGTCTCTATAAGGCAGGTAGTAGTAGTGCCTCCATTTGATAGATGGGGAAACAGTGGTCAAATAGTCCAAGTAACGTGTCCAAGCCCATACTAGTGGCAATTGATGGAGCTATGAATTGTTCCCAAATTTGCCAAAGTACTGGACCTCACATTGCTACTGACCAGCTGTGGATCCTGAGAAAGTTATTTAAATTCCAGAAGCTTCACTGTCCTCACAGTAAAATTAACCCAGTGGATTATTTTTTGTTTAATTTTTATTGATTGATTTTAGAGGGAAGGGAGACATATAGAGAAACATCAGTTTATTACTCCACCTATTTACGCATTCATTGGTTGATTCTCGTATGTGCCCTCACCAGGGATCAAACCCACATGCAACCTTCGAATATCTACCAGGGGTCTTCAAACTATGGCCCGCGGGCCACATGCGGCCCGCAGAGGAGTATGATCCGGCCCGCCAGGTTTTTTGGGCAGTGAGCGCAGCCGAGGTGTTACAGTAGGAATTAGTAGTTCATATAGTCCGGCCCTCCAGCTCTCTGAGGGACCATGATCTGGCCCCCACTTTAAAAAGTTTGAGGACCCCTGATCTAGACGATTCACTTAACCAACTGAGCTACCTGGCCAGGGCGACCCAGTGGATTATTTTGAAGATTAAAAAATATAATGCATTGTAAAATGCTTAGCAACTGCCGAAACCGGTTTGGCTCAGTGGATAGAGTGTCGGCCTGTGGACTAAAGGGCCCCAAGTTCGATTCTGGTCAAGGGCATGTACCTTGGTTGCGGGCACATCACTAGTAGGGGGTGTGCAGGAGGCAGCTGGTCGATGTCTCTCTCTCTCTCATCGATGTTCCTAACTCTCTATCCCTCTCCCTTCCTCTCTGTAAAAAATCAATAAAATATATTTTTAAAAAATGCTTAGCAACCGCCTGAGGTAGAGTAAGAGTTTAAGAAATGTTAAGTAAGTGGGATATGTTCTATTTTTCAAAAGCCAAATACTTTCAACTGTTCTTGAAACCTAACCAGAAACTAAACTGAACCTTCTCTCCTGCTCAGCTCTTTCATTGCCAATCCATCCCAATCTAAATGCTCTGTTCCTTCTAGTGACCCTGTACTGAATCTGCATTGGCCTCTAACCATTGGGATTGGGGGAAGGGGAGATGGAGTTGATGGGGGTGGGTGCCTCCCAAAATTGAGCAAAGCATTTTTCATGTCATCCACCACTACCCTTAGCAAGAGCAACCTAGGATCATTCCCCAAGACAGAGTCGGCTCTTACCTGTTGTACATATCAGCCATCATTTCTACCTCCAGCTCCGCCGCCAGCTGCTGGGCCCTGAGCGGATCCATCTCAGCCCTGCACGGTGATCTCCTTCCTACCTCCTAGTCCTGGGAAAAGACATCACCGTCAGCACCCACCTCTCCCGTTCACTTTCCCGTCCCAGGAGTTAAAAGGATGCAGAGTCATCATAGGGCATCAGACCGGCAGGGGCCACTGACCTGAGTTCAACCATCCCATTTCACAGATGTGGACACTGAGGCCCGGAAGGGGAACACTGCCTAGCCCAAGGTCACACAGCACGCCACTAGCAGGGCTGGAAGTCGAGTCCCCGGTCCTGACGCTCAGAGCCTCTAGGTCACCTCTACCCAGGAGACCGAGAGACCGGAAGGGAAACTCTCTAAACCGCGGGCCTGACACTCCGCGGCCCTCGGAGTTGGATCCTACGCGGACAACGTGCCCGGGCGCCGGCCGAGGGGCTGCACCTCTGAAGTGGCGGCGACATCACCAGTGTCACCGGTAGGTCAGACGTCACTCGACACAGCCTGGAGCCGATCATATAGCCCCCGGCGTCCCCAACATCAGGCAAACACTAAAAACTTACCAAGAACCCAGGTGGGCAAAGGTGGAAACACGTGAGCCACTTCCGGGAGGAAGTCCCGCCCCCTTTTGGATCCGGACTCGCTCTCGGAATGAAGTACCAACGAGGCGCGCTAGGACACGCGCTCCGGCTGAAGGCGAAGGCGGCTTGCAAGTGCTAGAGAGGACACCCAAATACCATAGAGGCTTGGGCGGAGTGCAGAGCGCCGGCAGCCTGGAGGTCAAGTCGCTTGCGTTGTCAAGGGAGAGACTTGAGTTCATTGGTTCTCTGGGAAGGGGGCGGGACTACAGAGCTCTGGGAACCCCGTCTCCGGTCCTCCGATACCCGACACCTGAGCACAAATTAGGCGCATGCGAGGAAGGACACCCCGAACAGCAGTTCTCAGTTGGTGCTGCACGTTAAGGTCACCTGGGACACTTTATTTTGTTTTAAATAAATTTTATTGATTTTTTTGTACAGAGAGAAAGGGAGAGGGAGAGAGAGAAACATCCGTCAGCTGCCTCCTGCACAACCCCCACTGGGAATGTGCCTGCAACCAAGGTACATGCCCTTGGCCGGAATTGAACAGGAGACATTTTAGTCCGCAGGACGATGCTCTGTCCACTGAGCCAAACCGGTCAGGGCATCCTGGGACACTTTAAAAATCCTGATGCCCAGAGTCCCTGGGAGTAGAGCCCAGATACTATTAGTAAACTTTTAAATTCCCAGGTGAATTAGATGTGTGATAATGTGCATTAGATGACGTGAAGAAATTCCTATAATTTTGAGGGTGTAAAATGGCATTGTAGAAAAAAAAAAAGACATAGATAAAAATAGATGAGGAAAATATGGCTTGATGTGAGTAATTGTTAAATCCCGGTGATAGGTATTTGGAAGTTCAATATACTGTGCTCTCCACTTTCCTGTATGTTTTAAATTGGCCATAATAAAGTCTAAAATTAAAAAAACACACACAATGATTTCATTCTACTGAGCATCTGCCATGGGTGAGGTGCTTTAATTACATTATTTTGTTTATTTTTCTTTTTGTAGTGATTTTCTTAAAGTTGACTGAAATAATTATGGATTTGCAGGAAGTTTCATAAATTGTACATAAATTCCTTTGTACAAATTCCTGGGAACAAGTGCTTCAAGAAACTGTGTAAATACAGCTGCATGCTTACAGGTCACTAATCTTTATCTGGGATTACCAAGATAAGGGAGATAGTTCCTACTTGCAGAAAGACAAGACATATATACTTATGTTTTATTCAACTTCTGTTAGACTCACTAGGCTGGAAAGAGGTGAATAGGAGCTATTTTGATTGCCACTAGAGTTAACCTAGTGTGTTTAGTCATGGGAGGAGGGTGAACTCTTGTGAACTATATCTTTCAAGACTTAATTGTATCCACTGCCCCCTAACAACAGTAAAACCCCAAACACCTAAATTCCTTAATTTTTCAAGGGTTTTCCCAGTAAATGCAGTTTAGGGGATACGAGTTAATGATGCAAGGGTACACTCCCCTTTGGAGAAGGTAGGCTGAACACATTATATGGTTGATCACCAAATGCTTCCCTAATTGTCCAAGAAAGTCCAGATTTTCAACACTATGCTTTACTATTGTTCTAAGGACACATCTTTTTTTTTTTTTTAAATATATTTTATTGATTTTTTTACAGAGAGGAAGGGAGAGGGATAGAGAGCTAGAAACATCGCAGTCTTAGTCCCTGTTACCCACTGGCCCCATTCCTCACCACCCCTCACCTCCACTGCTGACACTCTGGTCCACGTCCCCGACCACCATCTTGCATTGCTGTAGCTGTCTCCTCACTGGTTTGCCCACTTGGTTCATGCTTCCCCTTCAGGCTATTTTCAAAACAGCAGCCAGAGGAATCTTGTCAGAAACCAAAGTTAGATCGTGTCCCTTCACAACCTAAAATACTCCAATGGCTTCCAATCACAGAGTAAAAGCCAAAGTCCTTACAATGGCCTCTGAGGCCCATGTGATTCAGCCCTCCCCCCTTACCAACACCACTGCCTTTGTCTCCTACCATTCTCCAGCTCCATCCCTCTGCCCAGCCTTGCTGACCTCTTTCCCAGGAACCAAACACCAAGCACACCCCTGCCTTTCCTTTGCTGTGCCCTCTGCCTGGATTGTTTCCTCCCAGATAGCTGTATGCCTCCCCCTCACCTCCTTCAGGGGTTTGATATCACCTTGTCAATGATGCCTTCCTTGATCACTCTGAGTACATTACCCCTCCCCAAAATAAAACACCTCCTTTTCTCTGTAGAGCCTATCACCAACTAATAGAAGATATTCTTTTCTTTTTTTAATATATTTTATTGATTTTTCACAGAGAGGAAGAGAGAGGGATAGAGAGTTAGAAACATCGATGAGAGAGAATCATCGATCAGCTGCCTCTTGCACACCCCCCACTGGGGATGTGCCCGCAACCAAGGTACATGCCCTTGCCCGGAATCGAACCCGGGACCTTTCAGTCCGCAGGCTGACGCTCTATCCACTGAGCCAAACTGGTCCCGGCTAATAGAACATATTCTATATTTTGATTTTCTTATTGTCTATCCACACTGAAGTGTCAGATCTATGATCTAGTTTTGCCCATTTTTTGTTGTGTTCACCGCTGTGTCTCCAGCACATACAAGATGTTCAAACGTCATTTGATCAATGGATACACATAACTGTCTAAGAGAAGTGGGGTTTTTGTTGTTGTTGTTTGTTTGTTTTTAAATATATTTTATTGATTTATTTTTATTTTATTTTTTACAGAGAGGAAGGGAGAGGGATAGAGTTAGAAATATCAATGAGAGAGAAACATCAATCAGCTGCCTTCTGCACACCCCTTACTGGGGATTTGCCCGCAATCAAGGTACATGACCTTGACCAGAATCGAACCTGGAACCTTTCGATCCAAAGGCCAACACTCTATCCACTGAGCCAAACCGGTTAGGGCATGAGCAGAAGTTTTAATGGGTGATTCAGTGAACTTATATTTTGCTGTTTTCAATACCTAATGATAGTAAGACTAGAAGATAAATGAGTTTTAATTTTTTATTCCAGTCAAGGGCACATGCCTGGGTTGTGGGCTCAATCCCTAGCAGAAGGCAGCCAATCAATGATTCTCTCTCATCATTGATGTTTCTATCTCTTTCCCTCTCCCTTCTGCTTTGAAATCACTAAAATATATATTTTTAAAAATAAATAAAGGACAGCAGGCTAGAGAGATATATGAAAAAGCTCACCTATCTTGGGTAAATAAACTATGGATGTGTAAAGGAGATATCTCAATACTGGAGACTGCCAACAACCATCAATATTGAACTGTCCGGCATTGGTACCCACACATCGCTTTCCGATCACCCCAAGCACAGGCCCCCAAGTTCCAATCCCCAACTTCTATTAACTAAGTAATTAGCTCCTGTATTCAATATATTGAGCACCTCATGTGAACCAGGCAATTTGCTAGTTCCTGGGCAGACCGCCACGAGCAGAGTACACACAGTCCCTGCCTCAGAGAGCTTAGAGTCTAATGAGAGAGTCAGATAATAAGGTAAATTTGGATCCCAATAAGTAGTATGAAGAAAATGAAACAGGCTGAAACGATGGCGTGGAACTGAAGGTCACAGAGCCCTCTCCGAGGAAATGGAATTCGAGCTGCGAGCAGAAGAACGAGAAGGAGCTAGTCTTGCAAAGAGCAAAAGCAAAAAGGTTACACCCCTGCGTGTGGCGAGGAATCGATTTATTTAAGGAACAGGAAGGAGGTCAGTGTGGCTGAAGTGGTGGGGGCCGGGAGTGGGGATGGGGGGAGCCACAAGCTTCCTAAGTTGTGTGCGTGGGTAGGAGAGGGGGGACAGGGGGGCGGGAAATGCTCTGCACACATTTTCCAAAAAGCAGGGCCTCTCATAGGACATAGAGAGAAGGTAACGATGGGCTTGGTTTTTCTGAACAAAATCTAGATTCAGTACAAAAAAAGGTCACTTCACTCAAAACTGGAGCTCAGCTTTGTGTTCCTAAACTCTAAGCCCGGGGATCCATCTCCTTGGCCCCTCAGTCTTCTCCCCCCGCCCCTCCCCCCTCCAAATCTCTGCCCGGTGTGAGCCCGGGGACTTCCTAGACACCCCAGTATAGTCTGGGCAGCAGCTGTCCCACTGGCTCCCTCCTTAGCCCACCCTCCAGCAGCTGCTTTTGTCTGAGGAAGAGTAAAAGGGACTGACTATTTAAAGACACAAGGTGGGGGGCGGGGCAGAGGAGGCCGAGCCTGGGCTCTGGATGAACAGGGGAGGCCAGAGGCTGGGGACCATCCAAATGGGCCTGCAGATGGTGTTCCGGGTCTCCGGGGCCAGGCAAGTACGCTGGGAAGAAAGACGACCAGAAAATGCATGCTGCTGGCGGAGGTCAGGGCAGGAGGCACAAGCACTATGATTGAGAGGTGCCACCTGTCAGATCTCCCTGGGAAATCTGAGCCTCCCAGGGCAGGGGACAGTGTTGTACCAACAGGGCCGTAAACAATGCTCTTCGGAGACCCAAGGCTCTCGAAATGGGGGTGGGGTGGGGTGGAAGGAGGGCGGAAGGTGGAGGGGGCAGGGACAGAAGCACTGGGGGCTAGAGGCCTCTGGCAGCCAGGCGTGAGGTGCTCAGCTAGAAGAAGGAGACAGCTCCCCAGGCCCCGGGCAGAGGCCCCCAGGTAAGAGAAGCCCTGGGCTCCTTTCTGAGGGGCCCCCCTTTATCTGCCAACCCCTCTCCCACATCCCAAGGGCAGCAGCCTCCAAGCAGGGCCCCAGCGTTGGAGAAATCCAGGCTTCTTTTTAGATGCCAGAGCTCAAGGACTCAGTCTCAGGGGGTGCTGGGCAACCCGAGATCACCTACCGAGCAGCCTGCAGGTGGCCATCCACGGGAGGCCTGCTGGGCAGAGGGGCTCACTGGCTCAGGTGGGCCGGGTGGCGGACTCTCTAAGCAGCTAGGAGTGGCCTCAGGACTGCCGGAAGGCAGATGGGTGACAGTGGGTCTGACGGTGTCAGCAGAACCATCAAATGTCATCAGCACCATCTGAGGCTTGGAACTGGGGCTCCTGGGTTCTTTTCCTTCCCATCTGCCAAGAGCAACAGGAAGGGGAGAGGAACTGTCTGCAGGGCAGGCCTGCTATGAAGGCTTCCTGAGGGAGGAAGGAGGAAAGGAAGTAGAGAGGAAGGATGAAAAGAGAGAGCCCAACTCCTCAGCCACATCTGACTGTCCTCACCCATCAGCGAGAGGCCCCGCACACTGGGCTGGAGCCTTTTTTTTTTTACAGAGAGGAAGAGAGAGGGATAGAGAGCTAGAAACATCAGTGAGAGAGGATCATCGATCAGCTGCCTCCTGCACACACCCTACCGGGGATGTGCCCGCAACCAAGATACATGCCCTTAACCGGGATCGAACCCAGGATCCTTCAGTTCTCAGCTGATGCTCTGTCCACTGAGCCAAATCAGTTTCGGCTGGGCTGGAGCCTTTGAAGGACTCTGGCTGCGCACCTGGTGGGAGCAGCCACTGTGGTTCAGGCTCCAGCTACTTGTCAGGAGACCTGGATTCCAGGTACGGGTTGGCCATTTAATTGTCCTGTGACTTTACTCAAAAGACTTCTCCTGCCCCAGCTTCGAATTCCTAATGTGTGCCATGGGGCCATCCTGCCTGTTCCCAAGGGCTAGAGGCGGGAACCAGCAAGGTAAAGCAAGGTGCTATGTGAGCTATAAGCTGCTCTAGAGTTGTTCGTGCTGGGGGTGAGGTGTTTCTGAGTTTCTTCACTCTTATCTATTTATGACAAGCCTGGAGGGTGGAAAAGCAGAGGTGATGATGAACACGCAGCGTGGCTGAGGTGTGTGTGTGTGTGTGTGTGTGTGTGTGTGTGTGTGTGTGTACACCTGTCCTTCCCCTCCACCACCCTGAGGGTGTAGTATGTAGATGAAGAGAAAAATGGGTGCAGCACTTTGCTATGTCTTGGCCCATTACTACCACACTTTGAGGTCTAAAAAGGGCTGGTGACCAACTTACTGGCCTTCAGTTCTCTTTGTCTTCAAGGCTAAATGCCCTCACAGCTGGGTCAGAGCCTTACATGGCTGGGAGGAAGCCAACCTACACAGTCCCAGCTGATGCGTGCTGAGGGTGCCCTCCCCAGCAGGCAGGTTTCAGAGTGCTTCCTATGCAGTGGTGTCCTTAACGCTCCCCATCCCTATGCAGCGAGACCTATTTTTACCTCCAAAAATCAAAACACCAGACGGGCAGGTAGCTTGCTCAAGGTCACACCATTAGCACCTAGTGGGAGCTGGGGTCCCATCGTAGGAAGACTCCTGAGTCACGATCTTCACCACTACTCGGTACCACCTCCCAAGCAAGAGCGCAGGGCAGTGAGGGGTTATGCGGGCCATGTAGACCAGGCTGGGCCATACTTTCTTCTGCTAAGCACGGCATTGCTCAAGGAGTAGGCGCTTCAGGAAAAACAGCAAAAAATAAAAGAAAGCAAGAAAAAAATCATGGTCAAAGAGGTTTGGGGAGCCCTAGATGGTTTGGCTCAGTGGATAGAGCATCAGCCTGCAGACTGAAGGGTCCCAGGTTCGATTTCAGTCAGGGCATATGCCTGGGTTGTGGCTCGATCCCCAGTGTAGGGCATGCAGGAGGCAGCTGATCAAGCATTCTCTTTCACCACTGATGTTTCTATCTCTCTCCCCCTCTTCCTGTCTGAAATCAATAAAAATATATATTTTTAAATAGGTTTGGAGAAAAGTTAAATAAGGTTAAGCCAAGTTAAAGTTTCTTTACTATGGGGTATCTAAGTGCTCATGAAGTTGCATAGTTTAAAAGGGTAAAGTTTAGGTTCTGAAACAACCTTAGCCAGAGACTAAACCCCTCGGCCCTTATTAATGTCTTAGTGGACCCTAATTTTCCACGGAACACAGTTTGGGAAAACTGATCTAGACCCATCCTGTCATTATTGGTAGAAACTGAGGCTCGGAGAGGCAAAGGGACTCGCCCAGGTCTCAGAGTGAGTGACTAGGAGATGGGGACAAGGCCAGCTCAATGCCCTGGCTCACGTGTCCCCGCTAACACATGCTGGGGCAGCTGAACCATGAAGGGCTCTGGTGGCAGGGGCAGCACTAGGACAGTGTGAACACCTTCGCCAATTCCACCTGCTTCCTAGGAAATGGTGGGCACGAGTCCAGGGACCCTCAGGACCCTGGTCTGGGGCAGTAAGACCCGAGAACAGAGCCCTGGCCCCCCTCTGCCTGTCCTGCCTCTGTCCCAATTACCCAGGTGCCCTCTCATCCAGAAGGATGGCATTGCGGAGGGCAGGAGGTATTTTTAGCCAGTGACAGGAGTGTCTGCTTTTCTTACTGGCTGAGTCATGGCCTGAACACTATTTGGGGGTTGATTTCTTTGTCAACAGACCCCTCAGAAGGGCAGGGCGATGAAGGAGCTGGCCCCAAACTCCTCATCCACCTGTTATTGCAGATCCTAGAGTACATACAGTACTTGAATAGGAAACCCCAAGTTAGGTGTCATAACCTCCCTCCCCTCACCAAGCCCAGGCAGTTGAAGGATCACATTTCCCTTCAGAGGTTTGAGAGTCATTTCTATTCTTTGCCAAAGGAGACTCTTCCACGCCCAGGCTCACCTTTTCCGAGAACCAGAGGCTGGCAGAGCTGGCAGAGGCTGAGACCAGCGGGCCCAGGGATCCCCAAACTTCAGGCACCCTTATACTACCTCCCTGATTTAGTGCTATCTGTACCCCCTGCTTTCCTGAATGTCTTCCTCTGAACTAACCTATCTGTAAATTCAATAAATGTGGGTGGTGGTTGTTGTTTAAAAAAAACAAAAGAAAAACATTATATCACTACTATAGGCCTGGTGCATGAATTCATGCACGGGTGGGGTCCAGCTGCCCCGCCCTAATGGGGGCTGGTGGAGGGGGGGTGGCACGGGCAGTTGGCCGGCTGGCCCCACCCCTGATCAGGGTGAAGGGGGCCAATAGAGAGCCGGGCTGGTGCAGGGGTTCCGATGGGAGACCAGATCAGGCTGTTGGCTGCGCAGTGTGCATCATAGCCATTGGTCATTCTGGTTGTTCTGCCGTTCCGGTCACTGAGCTTTCATATATATACAGTAGATTGGAAAAAGCAGTAGAGACAAAACCATATTATTAAACCCTGTCTAACTGCTCCTTTCTGCTTTGGGCTCTGCGCCTGAGGCTCGTTCCATCACTGTTCCAGAATGCTAGTGTGGAATTGTAACCACCCAAGCATCATCCTATGCACTGAAAGGCTGTTAGTTCAATGCCCAGTCAGTGCACATACCTAGGTTGCGGGTTCTATCCCTCGTCGATATGTACGGAAAGCAACCAATCAATGTTTCTCTCTCAGATCGATTTATCTCTCTCTCTCTCTCTCTCTCTCTCTCCTTTCTCTCTCTAAGTATGTCCTCAAGTGAGGATTTAAAAAAAAAAAAAAAGGCAAAAATCATTGAAAAGGCATTATGTGACCTAATATTCTTTTGTTGTTGTTGTTAATCATCACCTGACGATATTTTTTCCATTGATTTTTATTTTTATTTATTTATTTTTAATACATCTGTGGGGGTTTTTTAATATATTTTTATTGATTTCAGAGAGGAAGGAAGAGGGAGAGACAGAAACATTCATGATGAGAGAGAATCATGGATCAGCTGTCTCCTGCAAGTCCCCCACTGGGGATCGAGCCCAGGATGCAGACATGTGCCCTTGACCGTAATAGAGCCTGGGACCTTTCAGTTTGCAGGCTGACAGTCTATCCACTGAGCCAAACCATCTAGGGTTTTCCATTGATTTTTAGAGTGGAAAGGGGGAGGGAGAGGGAGAAAGAGATAGAGAAAGAGAAGGGACAAGAGAGAGAGAGAACATTGATGTGAGAGAGATACACAGATTGGTTGCCTCTCCATATACCCTGCAACCCACGTATGAGTCCTTGACCAGAATCAAACCCATGACACTTCAGTGCACTGGCCGATGCTCTAACGGCTGAGAAACACTGGCCAGGGCATGACCTACTGTTCTTTAAAGCCCAAGCCACAATCTGCAAAGGGCAAGTAGGTGGACACCATCCAACAATATGTCAGCGTGGCCCACTCCCCACCTCTGGGGAAGCAGCCCTCTGTCCCTTCATTTTACCCCAGGGAAGTGGATGCTCTGGTCACATGTCCACGTAGGGGGCACCCAGGACTGAAGCCCAGGCCTCCAGACTCCTGGCCAGCGCTGTCTGAGGGCGGGCTCTCACCTCATGCAGGATGGGGCGTGACCAGGCCTGCTTGTCTTCTCTTCCCAGAGATGGAGCAGAAGGAAGGGAAGCCCTGTGAGGATGGGACCACTGTCTCCCCAACCCCAGGGACCCCAGGGACGCCAGGAGGTGACGCCTCTGTGGGAAAGGAGGCCAAAGGCACCAGCACCGCCGCAGAGGGGCCTCCGGATGGGGCAGGAGAGCAGGAACGAGCTCCAGCGGAGGGTGGCGCGTCAGCGGAATTCCAGGGGGGAGCCAATGGGTTGGACGAGGTCAAGGTGGAGTCCAAGGTGGAGGCTGAACCTCCAAAGGAGGACCGTGGGCAGGAAGAGACCAAAGAGGCTCCTCGGGAGGTGACGGGTGGGAAAGAAGAGACCAACTCTGAACCCAAGGAGGCCGAGGGAAAGGCGGGGACGGTGTTAGCCACGGAGAAGCAGAAGGCTGAGGAGAAAGCGGCCACGCCCGAACCCGGGGAGAAAGCCGATGCGGAGGACCAGGCCAACGCTGAGCTGAAGCAGGGCGCTGCCGAGCAGGAGGCTGGGGCTGCGTCCACGGAGGCTGATGGGGAGCAGGAGGCCCCGCCAGCCTCTCGGGAGGAGAGCGCCGAGACGGAGGAGCCCAAGGCTGAAGCCCAGGCGAAAGCCAGTGCCCCAGAGGCCACGTCGGACTCCGAGAAGAAGGCTGCTCTGGAAGATGAGGCCCAGGCTGAGCCACAGGAGAGTGGCCCGAGGGAGGAGGTGGTGAGTGAGGCAGGCGAGAGGAGGGAGGAGGCCCCACGATGCTCAGGAATCCCCTGCCCCCAGGGAAGCAAGGCCCCTGAGTTTTATTTCCTGGGGAAAGTCCAGTCTCCCTCCCATGGATATCAAGAGCCTGGGGCGGGAGCTGCTGCACCGTGTCCAGGCTGCCTTGCAGATCTTTCTGTAGCCCTCACAAAGCCCTGGGCAAGCGCTTGTGTGGCTATGAGCTCATCCAGATCATGTCGGTTCCAGGAGTCAGGCGGTCCCAATGAAGAGCAGGACCAGGGTGTGGAGAAAGAGTTGGAGGAAGGGGCAGGGGCGTGTCCCAGCTCCCCCGAGGAATGGCCCGAGAGCCCCACGGAGGAGGGTCAAGGCCTCAGCCCAGGTGAGTGAGAGCCAGGAGCCCCCAGGCTGCTGCAGGGGCTCTCCTGGAGGGCGTGCAGGGAGGGGGCCTGGAGGACTCACCTCCCTCCCCCTGCTCCTTTCCTGCAGAGGGGCTGGGCCCAGACACCGCAGCTTCCGGAGAGACCAGTCCCTCAGCCAGGTAAATGCCCAACCCCAGGGCCCGGCTCCAAATCTCCCTAACTCCAGCCCCCCTCAGCTGGGCCTGGGCCTGGGCCTCCCCAGCACCTGGCCTGAAGAATTCCAGGATTCCTGGTCTTTGGCACCTTTCCCAGGGCAGAGCCCAGGAAGCTGAAGGAGCCAGGCCTTGGAGGCCAGGGAGCATCAGCACAGCTGGTCCCCCCCTGTTCCCCTCCATCCCTGGCCTCTCGGCATCCCTGGCAGGCCTTACTGAGGCCCTCATCTTGCCGCTCAGCATGTTTCCATGGTGCCAGCACCTTATACAGAGCATGAGCAGAAAGCCCGAGTTTGGACGACTCTGCCACTTACCAGCTGTGTGACCTTGGCCATGTCTCTTGGCCTCTCCTCATGTGTGACGTGGGT
The DNA here is from genome assembly GCF_964339955.1 of Pipistrellus hanaki. Classification (NCBI taxonomy): domain Eukaryota; kingdom Metazoa; phylum Chordata; class Mammalia; order Chiroptera; family Vespertilionidae; genus Pipistrellus; species Pipistrellus hanaki. Next base: position 64,650,986 of record NC_140511.1, on the reverse strand, counting down.
GCAGTAACTGTTCCGCCCTCGTAGGGCCCGTGTGAGGCTTACATCATATGTGTATAAAGCACCGAGCACAGTGCCTGGTGCCCAGTGGGTGCTGGAGAAAATGAGAGCCGTAACTGCCCAACTTCAGTCATTGGAAGGATCTTCCTTTATTTGGACCCGAGATCCACCTCTGTGTTACTTTCTTAGAGAAAGATGTACTCACTGAGTGATCACGTAGTTCCGTGGCAGGCTCTGAATTCCCCTTCTTACTCAAGCCTGAGGGCCATCTTGTCAGACGAGGAAGCTGGGGCTCAGAGAAGTTGCAGGAGCAGTGCCAAGATCACACAGCAAATAAGAAGCAAAGCCGGGCTTCAAACTCAGGCCAGAGCCTCGCTATTCCTTCCAGCCCCTTCCAGTGCCAAAAGTGGGCGCCCCAACTGTCCATGTCCCTCTGGACTGCAGGGACCCCCACTCCCAGCCCGGTCCCACCCCTTCTCAGGACCCTGTGCTGACTGGCCCCAGCCCTCTTACTGGTCTCTGCGCCTTTCTGCATAGTGAGTCTTCACCCAGCGAGGTGCCCCAGAGTCCCACGGAGCCCCCTCCCTCACAGGAGAAGAAGAAGGAGAAGGCACCGGAACGCAGGGTGACAGCCCCTGCCCGGCCCCGGGGGGCCCGAGCCCAGAACCGCAAAGCCATCGTGGACAAGTTTGGAGGGTAGGGAGCGGCTGGGCTGGGCTTTCCCAGGCCGTGGGTTGGTAGGATGGAGGCCTCAGGGGGTGGGAACAGCCCAGGCCAAGGTGGGAGGGCTGACTGAGGGTGGCGGGGCGGTGGGGAGAGCTGGGGCACCTCCCTGAGGGCGCTCTGGGTGGCCTCCCACCTCTCCCGCCCGGCCTTCTCCATCCCTCCCCACAGGGCAGCCTCAGGCCCCACGGCCCTGTTCCGGAACACCAAGGCAGCCGGGGCGGCCATTGGCAGCGTCAAGAACATGCTGTTGGAGTGGTGCCGGGCCATGACGAGAAACTACGAGGTGGGCGCGGGCCAGGCCTTCCCGGGCGCAGAGCTGGGAGGGCTGCGGGGTGCAGAGCCCGGGGCGGAGGCTCACGGAGGCCGCCCCTTCCCGCCGCCCGCAGCACGTGGACATCCAGAACTTCTCGTCCAGCTGGAGCAGCGGCATGGCCTTCTGCGCCCTCATCCACAAGTTCTTCCCCGACGCCTTCGACTACGCCGAGCTGGACCCCACCAAGCGCCGGCACAACTTCACCCTGGCCTTCTCCACCGCAGAGTAAGCCCCGGCCCGGACCCTGAGCCCGAGGGGACGGGGCTCGGTGCCCAAGGCCTAAGGGGGCGCTACATCACCACTCAGGGGGGTCCGGAATGTGGCCACACCTTGGTGTAGCCCACAGCCTTTGATCACCAGAAACTGTTTCAGGCCAGAGCAGCGGGTGAATTGACAAAATCCCTGCTTGCCCTGCAGCTTACAGTCCAGAGGGAGAGAGATCCTTAACACGCAAGCACATACCAAATATCATGCCCAGGAGGAATAGGTGCCATAAAGACAGCGCCAGCAGGGGAGGGGTAGAGAAGGGGGAGGGGGAGTGAAGGGGGGACAGGCCTGCTGTTTCAGACAGGGTGGTACAGGGATTTGGGGTCAGGTTCTGACTCGGCCATTTGTTGGCTGCGTCATCTTGGGCCTTCACCTCTCTGAGCCTCATATTCCGATCTTTAAAATGGGCACGAGGTTCCCTCTGCTGCAGGGCTGTCCTGAGAATTAAGTAAATGACTGGTCAAGTCCCCAGAACAGTACCTCACACCCAGAAGACACTTTGAAAGAGTCCTCCTAGCTGCTGCTCCTGTATCGTAATGAACGAGACCACAGCTGTGAAGGTGTGTTTCACTTTGGAACCGGAAGGAGGGTTTGTTCCGGAGACGCACACAGCTGGGGGCCGGCAGTGGTGAGGGACGGAGACCTGGGTGGGCCTGGAAAGGCAGGAGGCGTGTGAGGAACAGAGTGGCCCAAGGAAGAACCTGAGTGAGAGGCAGATACGACTGCTGAGTGGGGGCCAGGGCGGCGCTCTCATCACCAAAGCACTAGAGCCAGACGTCGGTGCCCACCAAGGCCTGACCGCTTCCTGAGGCCTCAGGACTCCAAGGAGCTCCCGCCAGGAGCGCCTGTTTTCTCCTGTCCCAGGGAGAGGCTTCCGAGCCACCTGGCAGAGGCGGGACTGTGCAGAGGCCGTGGCCAGTGAGGGCAACTCTGGCCTTGAGTGGGTGCCCCAAATGTCTGTGACCCTGGGGGCACTTCTAAAGCCCGGGACCGGGAAGAGGTCACAGCCGGTGTTAGCAGCCCCCACGTCTGAGAGGCTGAGCCCTCCGGTCCTGTGCGGGCCTGGCCACCACCAGGCTGCAGGGAAGCCTGGAACAGCAGCCTCCCGCTCTCCGGGCCTGCGTGTCCCCATCCGCAGAACGAGAGCTTTGGGTATGGATCTGTGCTTTCGGCGGGTGCTTTCCCCCCAGCAGATTTCCCAAAGTATTCCATGAAAAACAAATTTAAAGGAGAATCTTTTTAGGTCGGAGGATTCTTGGAGCTTAATGCCCAACCTCCCTTCCCAAGAGGGTCCCTGAAGCATGTCCATGGGCCCTAGGGCACCTGGAGTGCCACTGAGGACCACCCATTGATGGTCCAGAAGGTTCCTTCCAGTTCCACATCATCCCGCCAAGGGAAGGGATGTGTGCTTGGGTGGGGGCTCAGCGGCTCAGAAACACCTTTAGGGACAATGACAAGGCAACATGGATTGAGAGGGGCTGTCTGCCAGGTGGGCTGCTAAGTGCTTCCCTTGGCTTATCCTTCCTGTTCACGCCTCACAGCATCCCAGAGCGTACATCCCAGAGTGTGCTAGTAGATGTGGAGATGTTCCGTGACATCCCAGGGTGGGACAGGAGGGCTGAGGCAGAACTGAGACTGGAAAGTGAACTCCTAATCAGGACTGAGAGCTCCACACGAGCCTCAGAAGTTTCGCGCAGCCGAAACCGGTTTGGCTCAGTGGATAGAGCGTCGGCCTGCGGACTGAAAGGTCCTGGGTTCGATTCCGGTCAAGGGCATGTACCTTGGTTGCGGGGTGTGCACACACCAGTAGGGGGTGTGCAAGAGGCAGCTGATCTATGTTTCTCTCTCATTGATGTTTCTGGCTTTCTGACCCTCTCCCTTCCTCTCTGTGAAAAAATCAATTATATATATATATATATATATTTTTATTTTTTTTAAAAAAAGAAGGGTGCACAGCTCCGCCCTGGCCAGGGGTCCCTGGCCTGTGGGGCACGAGGCATTGCCCTCCTCTGGCAGCTGCCTCGCCTTGGTTCTACGCCAGGCAGAGCCACAGGAAGGCAGAAGGAAGCTCGGCAATGATGATGGGCTGACAGGAGGCATCCGACAGCAGGGTGAAGGGGGGGATGAGGCAGGGACCGTGGGGATGGAGGTTGGGGAATAGAGGTTGAGGTGCCGAGTGTGAATCCTGCCTCCTTAGCTCTGTCGCCCTCGGCAGCTGACTTAACCACCCTTATGGGTTCGAGTGAAGATTAAATGTGCCAACTAAGTTGGCCCCTGCCAGGGCCCTGGCACCTTACCGTCCCCGTAGAACTCCCCTCTGATTCCTGTGAAGTCCTGACCGAGGGGAGGACTTCCAGCTGTGCTGCTGGAGGAGCCTGGCCCCCAGCTCCTGTGCAGGGAGACCCACACCCAGAACCCGAGGTCGCTGTAGGGAGCAGGTCCCATTCTTCGAAATCCTCCCGTCTGCGCTCCTCCCCCGGCACCCAGGCCAGTCCGGCTTGGGTTTCGGCCCAGCTGTCTCAGCCCCAAGGGAGGATTTCTGCTGGGACCCTGGTTTCTCCTACTGCCAGCACCCACGTGGCTTGGCAGGCTGCGGCTGCGGAGGCCTGGCTTCAGGGCACGGATGCCAGAGGTGCCAGGCCAGCCTGGGGCCGAGTCCCAGCCCTATCACTCCCTCCCTTCAACCTTGGGCAAATGATCAAACTGCTCCGCGTGTCCAGCCCCTCCTCTGCAGGCCGAGGACGGAGGGGAGGTGTAAATGAGACAGTTCAAGGGGAAGCGCTTGATAAAGCACCTGGCCCACGGGCGCAAGGCCCCAACAGTGGTTAGCTCAGATTACCAGCCTTCGCAAAGCCACCAAGGGCAGCTGGGGAGACAGAAAGAGAGGACTGACCTCCGTGCAGCCCCTCACACGCATCGAGCACACCTGCCTCAGGGCCTTGGCACGTGCTATTCTGCTGCCTGGCACCCTCATCCAAGATCTGGACACGATTTACTCTCCCCCAAGAGACCTTCCCGGAGCACCCTTCTAAACATACTGTCAACACAGGAACGTCCCCGGCCTCCCTCCTTGCCTCTCACCATCTGATGTACCACCTATTTCATGTGTTCGATTACCGTCTTCTGCCACGAGATTGCCAGTTAACCTGAGAGCAGGGAAGTTTGGGTTTCATCCAGTACTGAATTCCCTCAGCAAATACACGGAGACGGGATGAAGATGGAGACGGTTCAGCTATGAGCCATCATTCTAACTAGGATTGGAGTTCTGTCCTTTATTTTTTTTAAATGTATTCTATTGATTTTTTTTTTTTTTTTTTTTTTTTTTTTTTTTTTTTTTTTACAGAGAGGAAGAGAGAGGGATAGAAAGTTAGAAACATCAGCCGAGACCGGTTTGGCTCAATGGATAGAGCGTCGGCTTGGGGACTGAAGGGTCCCGGGTTCGATTCCGGTCAAGGGCATGTACCTTGGTTGCGGGGATATCCCCAGTAGGGGGTGTGCAAGAGGCAGCTGATCGATGACTATCTCTCATCGATGTTTCTAACTCTCTATCTCTCTCCCTTCCTCTCTGTACAAAATCAATAAAACATATTTAAAAAAAAAAGTTAGAAGCATCGATGAGAGAGAATCACCGATCAGCTGCCTCTTGCATACCCCCTTCTGGGGATGTGCCAGCAACCAAGGTACATGCCTTTGACCGGAATCGAACCCGGGACCTTTCAGTCCGCAGGCTGACGCTCTATCCACTGAGCCAAACCGGTTTCGGCTGGGGTTCTGTCCTTTAAACTCTTCCGGAGGAGCTTGGCCTTCGGGAGGACAGACACAGGAGTGTGTGAGAGGGGCGGGTTAATGCAGACCTGGAGACCAGGGGGTCCCGTCCCACGTGAGGCCACCGTGCAATGAAGACGGTGGGCTCTGGAGTCAGACCAGGCGGAGCGTCAGTTTTGACTCCATCCGGGCCCCAGCTTGCTCATCTGTGCACCGGGATAGCTGGCCTAGATGACTCCCATCTCCAACACACAGTCCATCCGTGCTGGGCTGCCCCCACCCTTTCCCCTGGCTCCCAGGTTCTTCACCTTGGCTCTGGTCCTCACCCCACCCCTCCTCTGCCTCTCAGGAAACTGGCCGACTGTGCCCAGCTGCTGGAGGTGGATGACATGGTGCGCTTGGCAGTGCCTGACTCCAAGTGCGTCTACACCTACATCCAGGAGCTGTACCGCTGCCTCGTGCAGAAGGGCCTGGTGAAGACCAAGAAGAAATGAGGAGCCGACCGACCCTGTGGACAGGGTGCCCAGCTGCCCAGCCCCGGCCCAGGACTGCCTTCTGCTCCAGAGACAAGAGAGCCGGCCGGGGCTTGGGCAAAGGCAGGCGGTACCAGTCTTAACGAATTAAAGGTACTTTTGTAAAATCCTGTCTGGCCCTCCGTGCTCCCGCCCTATCCCAGCTGGGAGCCTGTCCCTCTCTGCGACAATTAACCCTGGCTGCCAGGATTTCTCAGCTGACATTTCCTCACCCGACACAATCTTTTCTTTCTCTCTCTCTCTCTCTCTCTCTCTCTCTCTCTCTCTCTCTCTCTCTCTCTCTCTTTTTAATATATTTTATTGATTTTGTACAGAGAGGAAGGGAGAGAGATAGAGAGTTAGAAACATCGCTGAGAGACATGGATCAGCTGCCTCTTGCACCACCCCCACTGGGGATGTGCCCGCAACCAAGGTACATGCCCTTGACCGGAATCGAACCCGGGACCCTTCAGTCCACAGGCCGATGCTCTATCCACTGAGCCAAACCGGTTTCGGCTCTTCTCTCTTTTTTCAGAGATTTTTTAAATTGACTTTTGGAGAGCTGAAACCAGTTTGGCTCAGTGGATAGAGCGTTGGCCTGCGGACTGAAAGGTCCCGGGTTCGATTCCGGTCAAGGGCATGTACCTTGGTTGCGGGCACATCCCCAGTGGGGGTGGTGCAAGAGGCAGCTGATAGATGATTCTCTCTCATCGATGTTTCTAACTCTCTATCCCTCTCTGTAAAAAATCAATAATATATATATATATATATTATATATTATATATATTATATATATTATATATATATATATATTTTTTTTTTTTTTTCTTTTGGAGAGGAAAGGGAGAGGGGAGGGAGGAACAGCAATGTGAGAGTGAAATATATCGATTGGCTGCCTCCTACACGCCCATTTGGGGGGATCAAGCCTGCAACCCAGACATGTACAGCCTGGGGATCAAACCAGCAACCTTTTGGTACATAGGACGATGCCCAACCCACCGAGCCACACCAGCCAGGGCTGACACCATCTTTTCTACCGGCATGAAAGGCATCTGGGAAAGGACGATGGCCTGGGTTCCACCACCACCAACCCACCGTGTGGCCTTGGGCCAATGAGCTAACTCCTCTGAACCTCTTTGCCATCTGGTAGTGGATAAAAGAAGTTCAAACCTCAGGGAGGCGTTGTAAGGATTAAAGGAAGTACTTAAATGGGCAAAAGCCTTGCCTGGCGCCTGTCACATACACGCTCAGTAAGTGGTGGCCAAGAGTAAAAACAAGTCTTACATTTTCGGCCAGCGGTGGCACTTTTCCCGTCTCTTCCCGCTCTCCACACGTCTCCCGGGTTAGAGAATTCCAGGGCAGGGCTGGAATGGATGCTCTAGAAATCACACCCAAAGTAGGCTGGTGGGGCCTACAATGAAGCCTTGCCTCAAAGATACCCCACATCGCCGAAACCGGTTTGGCTCAGTGGATAGAGCGTCAGCCTGCGGACTGGAAGGTCCCAGGTTCGATTCTGGTCAAGGGCATGTACCTTGGTTGCGGGCACATCCCCGGTTGGGGGGTGTGCAGGAGGCAGCTGATCGATGATTCTCTCTCATCGATGTTTCTGGCTCTCTATCCCTCTCCCTTTCTCTCTGTGAAAAATCAATAAAAAATACTAAAAAAAAAAAAAAAAAAAGAAGATACCCCACATTTCTGTCTCTTAAAAGCAAATGGGTGCTCACTTCGGCAGGACATATACTAAAATTGGAACGATACAGAGATTAGCATGGCCCCTGCGCAAAGATGATACGCAAATTCGTGAAGCATTCCATATTTTTCACAAAAGAAAAAAAAAAAAAAAAAAGCAGATGGGTTTCCTGTAACTCAGAACCATCACACCCAGAAGCGTCTTCCTTCCGATTAGTTAATCCCTCCAACTCCAACTCCAGCTGAAGCTGTGGCTTGTTTTTGTTTTTCCATTGCTCATTAGAGAGGAACTGAGGACTGAGCGGATGACAATGTCCTGCTAACAGCCCTGTCTGGCTTTATCAGCCACTGGGGAATGTTATGCTGATAACAGCCCATGGAAAACACCGAGACAAAACCCAGCCAACTTGGCACCGAGACAGGAGGTGATCTGGCATCCCACTCTGTGCCCTGTGCGGCTGCCGCCTCATCTAGGAAATGATGACATTACCCCTGTGACGGTGTTGATGGCCCTCTGGCCAGGATGGCCTAGCCTAGGGGTGTCGAACTCAATCAGAGAAGGGGCCAAAATCTAAAATCCAACCTAAATCGCGGGCTGAATGGTTTACTGAACAGTCATAAACTGACAATGTCATAAACTGACAGCGGAGTGCAGTGATGACAGCGCGGTGCGGGCCACATTGCAAGGCCTGGCGGGCTGGATTTGGCCCGCGGGCCTTGTGTTTGACACATGTGGCCTAGCCCCTCGTGGCCCCATAATATTTGGGGTTACTCCCGGCACAGGGCCATCAGTTCATGGACCCGACAGCAGCTAACTCCCCAGCCTCCTCTTCTCCTGGTGAAACCACCCCATCCCCTCAAAGGAACACAGAGCCAGAATCCACAAGTCATCTGAGACTTTAATGGCTGGAAAAACACATGGTTTCTGTGACTCCCCCTTGACTGGAAGCTGAAGGGGCCACGCCTCCCAGCCTGAAGCCTGGCCCCCAACCTAATGGGACTGCAAGTGGTTTGGAAACTGTGTAGTCAGATTTCTGGGACAAGGATGAGATTCTTCCCTTAGGGATTCATCGGTGGAAAAGAGGTTTAGCACTTAAATCTACACAGCCCGACTGATAATGTAATCAACAAACCACCCAATTGCAAGGGACTCGCTTCCATGTGCCCGCCTCCCGCCCCCACTCCCCCCAGAAGCCTGGGTCCCAGGGGTTTTCTGGTTGGCTGCCGGGCTCATTGCCCAGCCTGGAAGGGTATCTCTAAGATGGAGCCACTTGCAGGCCTGTGACTCTGCAAACCTAAACTGCCTGGCTCTGGGGGACAGGAAGGGAATGGAAAGCACACCTGTGGTCCACACGTACCACACACACAACTAACAACTAACAACCTGAGAAAGGAAAAACGCAGAAAAACTGAGCAGGACGTGGGCCTCCAAGAGGCTCCGGCCCCAGTCTGTGCGGTGCGTCCGTCCGATGCACGGACAGGACCCGGTGCAGAGGGCCAGGACCGGAGGAGCTAGGAGGGCCGGGGTACTCCAAACTGGAGGGTGAACTTCTCGGCGTCACTGTGGAACTTCTCCGAGTCCAGTGTCAGCAGGTCGGCGAGCTCCAGGCGCAGGGGCTCCGCCAGGTTCGGCTCATTCACCAGCTCGTTGAGGGCCTTCAAGGCTGGGGAGAGGGGCCAGAGCAGGACATGAGGACGGAGAGAGAAATCCTGGGAAGGGTCCAATGGCTGCCCACTCCCAGGCTCCCCTGGAACTCCATGCTCACTCCCTGGGGGACCCCCAAGAAGGTCCAACCTCTCAGGATGACCCCCCTAACCAAACCGAACGCCCCTCACGTCCCCAGCTGACGCCGCCGAAAGCTCTGACGGGTTCCATCAGCGGTTTCTAAACTGTGTTCCGCGAGGAGATCCGCGGGGTGTCTGGGTCCCACGCTCCCTTTTCAACAAGAGCCACTTCGTGTCCCTCGGTTTGATACTAGGATTCCAAATGAGCTTTTACTTGGGAAAAAGGGTTCTGAGGCTGAAGGCTGAGAACCACTGCTGCCCGGCGGCTGACCTTGCACAGGTGCCTTTGGGAACCTGGGGAAGGCAGGGGCCCGGCTCCCCAGGCCCATGCACATGCGCACACACAGGCAGCTCTGAGGTCAGGGTGCTTCACGGGTCCCTGAAGGTCATCCAAGGAGCACTCCCCACCCGCCCCCGCCCCAGGACCCCTCCCAGACCGTCCAGAGGCAGGATGACAGATCGCACATCGACGTGAGCCAACAGCCACCTGTGCTTACCGCGTTTTCAATGAACTGAAATGAACTGTAACTAGGAACCCCGTTCCTCGGCCCATGGGCCACATTCCCAGCGCTCAAAGCCGCGCGGTGGCCACTGATTGTGGAACCGGACAGGGCACACAACACTTCCATCGCTGCAGAAAGGCCTGCTGGATGGCGCCGAGCCATCTGAACGGCCTCAGGCAAGCGCCTCACCTCTCGGTGCCTCCGTGTGCTCATCCGCTAAGTGGGGCTAAGGAGAGCACTGTCCTGTGGAGTTGCTCAGGAGGAGATTCAATGGGATCATGCGTGAAGCTCTCCGCATGGTGCCCCAAGTGCTTAGTCAAGTGACGTGAATTGTCATTACGGGGCCACGCCCTTCCACTGTCCTTCAGGGCACCGGGCCTTGGAAAGGAGTGGAGACTTCGCCGAGGTCCACAGATACAGAGCAGCCGCCTTCTTATCCCCAGCCCGTCCCTCTGGAGCTCAGCTGCTTCTCTCCCGGGACCCACAGACATGTTGCTGTCACACCTGCCCACATACAAGAACAGGAGCAGGTACCTCAGGACGCGCCCCTTCTGTCCACCAACAGACTCCACTGAGACCCACAATTTTTCTCTCTTTTCTTTTGGGTTTTTTTTTTTTAATATATTTTATTGATTTTTTACAGAGAGGAAGGGAGAGAGATAGAGAGCTAGAAACGTCGATGAGAGAGAAACATCGACCAGCTGCCTCTTGCACACCCCCTACTGGGGATGTGCCCACAACCAACGTACATGCCCCTGACCGGAATCGAACCTGGGACCTTTCGGTCCGCAGACCGATGCTCTACCCACTGAGCCAAACCGGTTTCGGCTCTTTTGGGTTTTTCTAACTCAAAATCAGCCCCATAACCCCGCTCCAGCGTGGGCCCCTCCCTGGAGGCAGAGCCCCGCCCACCTTGGTAGGCCTTGGTAGAAGGATTCCAGTTCTGATGGCTGATGATGGGTAGGCAGACCTGGCCATCATCGCCCACGTTGGGGTGGTAGATCTTGGTTGTGAACGTCACCGTGGGGGGACTCATCGGATAGTCCTCGGGGAAGCTGATGCACACGTTGAAGGCCCTGAGGTTGTAGGGTGACCGCTCCTGGATGAGAAAAGGAGTGAAGCTCTGTTCAGTGGCAGGGCTGCTCTGAGATCATTCTCCTCCTCGGGCCCTGGTCCCATTTCCCCTTCCCTGCCCCCACCCCAGGGTCCAAGGCAGCCTCTACTCCACTCCTAAAAAGAATCATGAGCCGAGACCAGTTTGGCTCAGTGGATAGAGTGTCGGCCTGCGGACTGAAAGGTCCCGGGTTCTATTCCAGTCAAGGGTACATTGGTTGCGGGTACATCCCCGGTGGGGGGTGTGCAGGAGGCAGCTGGTCGAAGTCTCTCTCTCATCGATGTTTCTATCCCTCTCCCTTCCTCTCTGTGAAAAATCAATAAAATATATATTAAAAAAAAAGAAAAAAAGAATCATGAATGGAGACAGATGGCACCTGCATTCATTTGGCAACTGAGCCATGGGTTAGTGACGAGTGGAATCACTAAAGAATTCTGAGGGGGAGGGGCAGGGTCCCAAGCCGGATTCTGGCTTTTGCTGGGTGACCCAGGCCAGTGCCTCCCATCTCCAGGCCTCAGTTTCCTCATTTGAAAAGTGGGTAAAGTTTGACTAAATAAGCTCTAAGGACCATCTCATTTTTTTTTTTTTTGTACAGAGAATTAACCTTTCCCCAGATTTATTGAGAAATAATTGGCACACACCATTATATAAGTCTGAGGTGTATAGCCTGAAGATTAGGTTTGCATGTATTGTGAAATAATTACCATAACAGTACCAGCTAACGCTTATCTTCTCAGATAGAGACAAGAAAAGAGAAAAGAAAAAAATGTTTCTCCTTGTGATGAGAACTGTTGGGATCTACTCTTTTTTTTAATATATTTTTTTTATTGATTTCAGAGAGGAAGGGAGAGGGAGAAAAAGAAACATCAGTGATGAGAGATGATCATTGACTGGGCTGCCTCCTGCAAGTCCCACAACCCAGGCATGTGCCCTTGACCAGAATAGAACCTGGGATCCTTCAGTCCACAGGCCCATGCTCTATCCACTGAGCCAACCCAGCTAGGGCAGGATCTACTCTCTTAAAACAACCTTCCTATAGACCTACAGTGGTGTTAGCTATGATCATCACATTATATATCTCATCCCCAGCATTTACTTACCTTATAACTGAAAATTTGCATCTTTTGACCACTTCCCTTCATTCCTCCCGCCCTCCACCCTCTGATCTCTTTTTCTTTCTTTTTTTTTTTTAAATATATTTTATTGATTTTTTTTTACAGAGAGGAAGAGAGAGGGATAGAGAGCTAGAAACGTCAATGAGAGAGAAACATCGACCAGCTGCCTCTTGTACACCCCCTATCGGGGATGTGCCCACAACCAATGTACATGCCCTTGACCGGAATCGAACCTGGGACCTTTCAGTCCGCAGACCGACGCTCTACCCCTGAGCCAAACAAGTTTCAGCCTGATTTCTTTTTCTTGGGAGTTTTGGGGTTTGCTATTTTTACTTATTTTTTTTAGATTCCTCTTTGATGTGAGATCATACGGTATCTGTCTTTCTCCATCTACCTTCAAGGTCCATCCATGTTGTTGCAAATGGTCATCTCAGTTTAAAGCTTCCTGAGAATTACGGAAGAGAAGGACACACAGCCTGTGTCTGGGAGCTGTTAGCAAGTACAGAACACCGTGGTAGAAGGGGATGAAATGGAGGAAGTGAGGAAACCGTAAGAACTCAGGGGACTGGAGGTGTAAAACAGGCAGCCACTGTGGAAAGCTGTACAGGGGTTCCTCAAACATTTAAACAGAATTACCATATGATCCAACAATTCCACTTCTGGCAATATACTCAAAAGAAGTGAAAGCAAGGACTCCAATAGGAATTTGTACACCCGCATTCACAGCTGCGTTATTCATTATAGAAAACTGTGGAAACAACCCAACTGTCCCTCTGCGAATGAAGGCTTAAGCAAAATGTGGCATGAACGTACAATGGAATATTATTCAACCTTAAAAAGGAAGGGAATTCAGCCCTAACCGGTTTGGCTCAGTGGATAGAGCATCGGTCTGCGGACTGAAAGTCCACAGGTTCGATTCAGGTCAAGGGCATGCACCTTGGTTGTGGGCACATCCTCAGTAGGGGGTGTGCAGGAGGCAGCTGATCGATGTTTCTCTCTCATCGACGTTTCTAGCTCTCTGTCTCTCTCTTTTCCTCTCTGTAAAAAAATCAATAAAATATATTTTAAAAAGAAAAAGAAAAAGAAAAGAAAGAACACAGTGGCTAAAGAGATGGAGGGATGGGAGCTGCTGGGACCCAGTAGGAAATCCTCCAGAGTTTGAGCAACCTGAAGGCTTGCCTGAGCACCTACTCTGTGCGGCCCTGTGCTAAGGGCTTGGCACACATTAGGTCGTGTAGCAGACTGTAGGGGTTGCATGGGCTTTGGAGCAAAACTGCCTGGGTGTGAATCCTCACTAGCTGTGTGACCTTAGGTAAGTAGCTTAACTTCTCTGTGCTTCCATTTGGGAATAATAATACACTTCTTCATAGGTTTCTGTGAGGATTAAGTGAGTTATGCTAAGGACTGAGAACAGGGCCTGGCACATGGCAAGCACTACATTGGTGTCAATGGTTATAAGTATTATGAAAACTCATGACTATCAGCATCTCCAATTCCATATGAGGAAACTCAAGTTCAATGCACGCAAGTAGTGGCAGGGCTGGGATGGGAACCCACGCTGTGGACTCTATTTCCACACATGAACACTGTGCTACACCCCGAGACAGAACTTCGGTGACCCCAGTCCAGGCTGGTGCCAAAGCTCCAGACCTTTCAGAACCTTTGCTGCTGAGGAGACAGGACAAAGACAGGATGGCATACAGGGTGACATTCAGGGTTTTCAGAGAACTCCTCTGCCTTAGCAGAAGGCAAAACAGAAGGCACAGTGGTCTTGGATATGTCTGAAATAAGAGATGGGGCAACTAGTGGGCAGATAAAATGTCTCAGCATTTATGTTCTTGAATAACAAGAAGGGGGTGGGACCAGGAAGCAGAGACATGGCCAAAGATGAGGCCTCACCAAAGGCTAACTGACTTTTGCATCTTATCTGTGAGCTCTGAAAACTGAACAAAACGACTCCATGTAATTAAGCACCAACACTGTAGGAGAAGGGCCTCCTAAAGAAAGTCTTCTCAGCTCAACGGACTCATTTCTGTGTCCATCACCCCCGACCCCTTCAGGACACTGATGAAAGGTGCTCTCTCTCGCCACCTGTGTACATGTCGGCGTCACTGACAGTCTTGATATAATGAGCATCTAGGGAACAGTGGAGGTTGGCATAATTTGAGGAACCACACTTTACCTTCGATCAACTGTGGGAAACAGGAAGTTTATCTCTGGCCCCTGACAAAGGCCCAAGAAACCTTTTCTTTTCTTTTTTGTTTTGTTTGTTCGTTTGTTTGTAAGAATAAAACCTTACCATTTGCGACAGCGTGGATAAACAAAGGGTATCTGCTTCAACCTCAGAAGCAGTAAATTCAGAGAGAGATCCCAATGGCAGAGACAGTAAAAAAAAGAACCCCAACACGGGGAAAATTCTTGCCCAGTCCTAACCATCCCTGCCCAGGCCCCTGGCCTCAGTCACCCCAACCCAGGCCCAGGACCCCAGGGGCACTCACGGGCAGGAGGAGGACATGCCACACCAGGACATCCGCGTCGTCGCTGGACAGGTTCCGCAGGTAGTGGGGAAGGTCCCTCTGCAGATCCTCCAGCTCCTGGGGGAACGGGGACAGTCGGCTTAGTCTCCCCTACTTCAGCCGCTTCCCCCCGCCCCAGCACAAGCTGTCCTAAGTCCCGAATGGGGCAGAAGCCGGCAAAGTCAGAGCTCCCATGTATTGAGCGCTTAGTACGTGCCAGGCCGGTGCTGAGTGCTTGACGTGACAGCCGGTGTTAGTCTCACACAGCTCCGGAGGTGCCGGGTGAAGGGACCATGAAGGTCACTGCGTCCAGATGTTAGAACCTGGGAGTCAACTCTCTTAGGAGTCGTTTCTCCTCAAGCCAAGGCACTTCACCTCCATCCTCTAGTCCAGTGTTTCCCAAACTTTTGACATATGTGTGCCCCTTCTATAATTTGCGTAATGCTGAGTACCCCTCGTACTCATGAGAACGTAGAATTAGGCGCAGCTAAGCACGGTGCAGTGCATATCCCCACCAAACTCTTCCCGTACCCCTGGGGGTACGCGTACCACACTTTGGGAAACACTGCTCTAGTCTTTTTCCTAGAGAGTCACAATGCCCTATACCCTCCCCACCTCTGGCCCTCCCTAGCACCCACCCATTAGTGTCCAGCGTGACAGTGTGTCCTTACATGCTCACAGCAGCAGAGGCATCACCCTGTGCCCAGCAGACCCCTCCATCCCAGGGTGAGGGAGGGAGATGGCTCAGACCATGCAAAGCAGACGTCTACACACCACCCAGAGCAACAGAGGATGGAGTGACCCACCTTCCAGTCACATCCCTGAGTTCTCCCAGCAGCCCTCCCTGAGCACGCTCTGCTAACACCTGACTAAGACAGGGCCCCGTCCTCAGGAACTTCCCTGGAGCAATGGAAGAACCAGGGGTGTGATGACCTGGACAACAGCGGGGAAGGAGAGGAGGGGACAGCAGGGAGGCTCTGCAGAAGGTGACCCTGAGCTGGATCATGGGGCAGTAAAGGAGCCCGCCCTGCAGAGAAGGGGAGAGGCACCCAGGCAGAGGACCCAGGCAGCGCAAAATGTGTGTCTCCTGCAAGGTTAACAGTGACCACGGTCAAGTGCTCTGCGGGACGCTAGCTAAACCGATTTCTCTACGGCAGGACTTCCCTAGTCTTCAATATGCTACTGGGAGTCGTGAGCCTCCAAGATGGGAGCCCACAACATACAGTATTTCTCAAACGTATTGGACCAAGGAGCCCTCTCCCTTTCAGGGTTCATCCTGTGGGACAACAGGCCTTTGGTGGGGGAAACAATTAAAAGATTAAAAGACATTCAAGCCCTAACCGGTTTGGCTCAGTGGATAGAGCTTTAGCCTGTGGACTGAAGGGTCCCGGGTTCGATTCTGGTCAAAGGGCATGTATCTTGGTTGCGGGCACATCCCTCAGTAGGGCGCGTGCAGGAGGCAGCTGATTGATGTTTCTCTCTCATCGATGTTTCAAACTCTCTATTCCTCTCCCTTCCTCTCTGTGGAAAATCAATAATATATATATATATTTTTAAAGACATTCAAAGGCAGGTGATATGCTCTGGAACACAGAATGGGGGATGCTACTGGCATTTAGCAGGCAGAGGCCAGGGCTGCTCACAGACATCCTACAAAATATTATCTAGCCCAAAATGTCAGCGGCGGCAAGGCTGAGAGACAGACCCTGGGGTAAACAAAAGCAGAGAGAAAGCTCCTCACAGGCCATCCACACAGAGGGGTCCCTTAGTACGGTGGGCCACCTGAACTTTATCTGCCCCCCAATATATAAACACCCGTCCCCCATTTCCTAGGTTCAGCCCATACTCCATCTCTGTTCGTGCCAACAAGCCACTTCTACCCAAAGTATCTGGCCCTCGTTTATCATTCACCCCAAACTAGAAGAAGCATCTGCCACACCAAGTCCCCGTTCCAACGTAATCTGTGACTCTGTGGAAACAACGAAGGCCAAGGTGGAACAGAGTAGCTGTGGGACAGACACTTCCTGGCTTACTATAACTGGGGTCGCTCTTATTGGTGAGTTCTGCCAAAACTTGCCCCAAGCCCAAGAATGTGGAAACCCAAGCAAGGACGCACGGCTCCTTAATGAGGCCTGTAAGGGAATGACCTGACTCAAAGAAACAGAAAATGAAAGCAGAGAGGCGCCCCCCCCCCCCCCCCGAAAGAAGCTGCAGGTTGGAGCCCCATCCACCTGGACTCAAATCCCAGCCCCTTCACTCCCTACTGGATGACCCTGACAACCAAGCGATTCTGAGCCTCAATGTCCTCATCTGTAAAATGGGGGCAAATGACAATTACATGAAATGACTAATGTGTAAACAGCTTGGCACCTAACGGTGCCAGTGGGATAAATACCAAAGACAGCTCCTAGCCGAGACTGGTTTGGCTCAGTGGCTAGAGCGTCGGCATGTGGACTGAAAGGTCCCAGGTTCGATTCCGGTCAGGGGCATGTACCTTGGTTGCGGGCACATCCCCAGTGGGGGGTGTGCAGGAGGCAGCTGATCGATGATTCTCTCTCATCGATGTTTCTAATTCTCTATCCCTCTCTCTTCCTCTCTGTGAAAAATCAATAAAATGTATTTAAAAAAAAAAAAAAAAGACAGCTCCTAGCTCTTTCCCACCTGGCTGGAAGACCCTCTGCCCAACCCTGAGATTTCAGTTCTGGGCTGTGTCTGCTCCCGGTGCCCCAATCTGGGACCGCCTTCCTCTCAAAGGCTGAAGGTAGCAGGCGCTCCCTGTCACCCTCCTCAAGCCTGCCCCCCACTCTGCACAGTAGAGGGGCACTTCTGAGAAGGTCAGAGTCTGGGGCATGTCAGACTCATATCCCCACGATTGCTCTTCCTTCCCCTTCCATCTCCTGGCTCCACCCGATCCGGTAAACACCCTGGATCTCTCCACCTCCTGGGAGAAATCCTTCCGGATTGTTCCCCATCCTTCCGGACTTCATTTCAAATCGTGTCCCCGACTGGGAAGAACGCTGAATGAGGGCAGAATATTTGCTCATCTCTGCACAGGAACCAGCACACATAGTAGGGACTCAATATTTGTAGAACGAATGAATGCACACTCTTACTCCAGGACACCTTCCAGGTCCCTTTGGATAGCTTTTCCTCCTGAAAATACGCAGGGAACTTTGTTCCCAACTTCTACTCAGCACCACCGCCCCCAAACACACACACACACACACACACACACAGAGAGAGAGAGAGAGAGAGAGAGAGAGAGAGAGAGAGAGAGAGAGAGAGAGAGAGAGAGAGAGAGAGAGAGAGATGTAGGTACCAAAATAGGAGGCGGGCCCGGGCTATTTATTCCAAGACAAGGACCTTGTCCTGGTTATATCTCCTCCGTTCAAGCCCACCCCACTCCGCCTGGCTCCTGGAACCAACCCTTCATTCAGCACCTGAGACTCCAGCAGCCGTTGTTATCGCAAGTTTCTGGCCGGAGAAAAGAAACTGAAACCAGTTTGCGGGGCGCCGGCTCATCCCCATCTTCCTTGCGGCTCAGGGAGACAGCGCCCCCAAACGCCCCTCCGCTCCCCAAACTCCAGCTCCGACCCCTCCCGCGCACCCTGCTTCCCCTGGAGGGGGGAAGGGGGAGATAACGGGGTTCAGCGGCCCCGGAACCCGCACAAACAAGCGCGCGCGGAGAAGTCCGGGAGGGACGGGACGGAGGGCAGAGGGACCGGGGGCGGCGAGGGCAGCCGTGAGAAAGGGCTGCCCTCCGTGCGCTCACCTTCGCCACCCGCTTGCACGCCGTCATCTCGGGTCCGAACGCGGGCTCCGGTGTCGGCGGCGGCGACAGAGAACGGCCGGCGGCCCGGGCTCGCCCCGCACCGAGGACCCCGCCTCCGGGAGCCCCGCCCCCGCCGCTCCCCGCGCGCCCGCCCGCGAGCCGGCGGCGGGGCCGTGGGAACCTGCTCGCCGCCGACCCCGCCGCCAACGGGAAGCCGCCGAGGGCAGGAGACCAGCGGCCCGGGCCCGGGTCCTGCGCGGACGGCTGGGTCCCGGGGACTCGCGCGCTTTGTGGGGAGAGCGGCGGGCCCGGGAGCGCGCGGCGCGGCTAGACCTGGGCGTCCCACTGGGGGGCGCCGTGCACCAGGCGGCGAGCCGCTCCGGGGCGCGGGGCTGGGGTCCGCCCCGCCGCTGCCCGACGCCGCGCCCCCGATCCCCCAGCTCCCCGCCGCTCCAAACACATACTTAGTCACCCCAAGTCTTTGGTTCTGCAATCGCTGGTTTCTGCAAACGCTGCTCCCGACCGCTCGCTCGGCGGCCTCCACCCTCAAACCGCTGCCCTGAGCTCCCCCACTAGCGAATGTTTGGAGCCCCCTGGTCATGCCATTTTCCTTTTCTGGGCCCCTCGCCCCATCTCTAAAAAGGAGTGCGGCACAGCATGCACTCCATGCCCTCCAGAGGCCCCTGCCCTGGCGCCTGAGATCCTTTGTGCGCGATCCTTCGATGGCGCAATCGAGGGTCGTTTCTCCCCGGTGACGGGGTGGTCCAGAGCGCCGCAAGGGGGCGCTGTTGGATCCATTCCCTCTCTTGCTTTGGATCCTTCATTAGATTTAATATTTAGTTAGTGCCAGTTCTGTGTCGATTGGGCAAACAGTGGTTGGGAGCGTCCCAAAGACAGACGTCAGGAACCTCCCTTCTTTTACCACCGATTTTATTACAACCTGCGGGCCTACTGTGTGCCTCCAAGGGGCCCGGAGCGTAAAGGCAGGGACCCATTCTGAGGCCACCGTAGAAGAGCAGTCCCTGGGCACCGAGCAGCATCTGGGGAAGAACGCCCTGGTGATAATGAGACGCCTTGGGAGGAACGAACCCACTTTCCTTACCCCACCACCGCTTTCAGTCCAGCTGAGGAGGAAATGGGCATGCTTTGAGCCCCTGTTTTGAGTTCTGTGCCCGCCACCTCACGGGTTTGTTGTGTTTTTTTTTTAAATCTAAGTGTCTTGGAACGGAATTGCTTTTCTGCGCAGATGTCCAATGTATTTGCAGAACGATTAATTGTTTAATTCAATTCAATAAACTTTAACTCGGCTTCCTCTACACGCCAGAAATGAATAGGACACTGGTCACTATCTTAACCTAGGTAGAGTTGAGGGAACCCGGGTGTTTCACCCTACCTCTGGTCATTCATCTCAGTTAACATGTATTTACTACTGAGTGTCGGGCCCTGACTTTTAGGGAACAGCACGAACCTTGCCCTTGAAGGAAAGAATGTGGCCCCTGCGTGTTATATATATATATATATATATAAAATTGATTTTTTACAGAGAGGAAGAAAGAGGATAGAGAGTTAGAAACATCAATGAGAGAGAAACATCGATCAGGTGCCCCTCGCACACCCCCTACTGGGGATGTGCCCGCAACCCAGGTATATGCCCTTGACCGGAATCGAACCTGGGACCTTTCAGTCCACAGGCCGATGCTCTATCCACTGAACCAAACCGGTTTCAGCTGGCCCCTGTGTTTTTTAATGCAAAGTGGTAAGCAGGAGGATCTAGGGAGCCACCTGGTGCTGTGGGAGCCTGGAGTAGGGGTCACCTGACGCAACCTCAGAGAGGGCCAAGGTTTCCTGGAAGACATCAAAACCCAAGTGCGTTGCAACACAGGGGGAGTTCGCTAGAGTAAGAGCTTGGATGAGTGTGTTCCCAGAAGAGAGAACAGAACAGGAAAAGGTGTGGTCGCAATGCCTGTGGAGACTGAAAGCAGTTCCATAACGTGGAGCAAAGTCTAACCAAAGTTCCGCGGCTCTCCTTCCTTTCTCATCCAGAAACCCTGCCACCCCGGAGTGAATTGGATTCAGTCATGGATTTAACCCAGCCTCCCTGTCCTGGGATGGACTCTAACCGCCCAAACGGCTGGGAGGCCCACGTGCATGACCTCCTCCTTGCACAATGCAGACCTTTGTGTGTGTGTTTGTGTGTGTGTGTGTGTGTGTGTGTGTGTGTGTGTGCCAGAAACAGCCCCAAGGAGAACCTGGATTCCAGATCTACATGGGCCCCCCGTGCAGCATGGCTTTGGGCAGGCTGTGGGACCTCCCACCTCCTTCCCAGGACCACAGTGAGGCTAAGCTCACAGAAGTGGAGGAACTTTGAAAATTATGACTCCCAGATACAAATAATCAGGATTCAATCCCAGCTCGACTATTATTATCTGAAAAACCTTGGGCAAAAATTACTTAGCCTATCCATCTCCTCGTCTGTAAAACGGGGCTCCTAACAGTGGGTGTAAGGAGTAATGAATTAATATGTGCACAATAAATGATTGTGTAATCATCTATAATAATAAAAGGGTAATATGCTAATTAGACTGGATGACCTTGCAGACGAAGCCGTTGGCTGGAGGGAAGCCAGGAGTCCCAGGTGCCTGCTGGCCGTTAGAGCAAAGCCCAGGTCCCGGGTGCCAGAGGGAAGCCGGAGCCAGCAGCCGGGGGAAGGAAAGCCTACTCTAGCACAACTTTTGTGAATCCGGCCTCTACTAATATAATATTCACCTTCATATGCTGCAGCCTGTCTGTAAGATACAAGATATTGTGATGTTCCCTGGGGAGGGTGACTAGGTGACTCTGTATGGGAAGGGAAGGAAAATTTTTCACTATAAAATCCATTTCCTTTTAAATTATATTCTACTAGCCGGGACCGGTTTGGCTCAGTGGATAGAGCGTCGGCCTGCGGACTGAAAGGTCCCAGGTTTGATCCTGGTCAAGGGCATGTACCTTGGTTGTGGGCACATCCCCAGTAGGGGGTGTGCAAGAGGCAGCTGACCGAAGATTCTCTCTCATCGATGTTTCTAACTATCCCTCTCTCTTCCTCTCTGTGAAAAATCAATAAAAAATATATTTTTTTAAAAATTATATTTTACTAGCTGAAACTGGTTTGGCTCAGTGGATGGAGTGTCGCCTGCAGACTGAAGGGTCCCAGGTTCATTTCTGGCCAAGGGCATGTACCTTGGTTGTGGGCACATCCTCAGTAGAGGATGTGCAGAAGGCAGCTGATCGAAGTTTCTAACTCTCTATCCCTCTCCCTTCCTCTCTATAAAAAGATTAATAAAATGTATTTTTTTAAAAATATAATCCAGATCTGATTCATTATTACATTTATTGTTTCTTCTGTTAAATTTTTTAATTCAAGTATTTTCATAAACCCCTAAAAGTATCTTGGGCTCAAGACCCTGTGTCTGGTCAGCCCTGATTCATTATTCTATTAATAGTGAGCGCTACTGATTTTCCATTTACAGAGAGGTCAAGTTCCCTTTTTATATATGTGTATTCAAGAAAACAAAACAAGTCCATTAAACAATATTGTATTAGTCAGCTCGAGCCACCACAGCAAAATGCCATGGACTGGGTGGTTTAAATAATGGAAAGTTATCTTCTTAGAGTTGTAGAGGCTGGAACTCTGAGATCAGGCTGTCAGCATAGTACTCTGGGGAGGTCCCTCTTCCTAGCTTGCAGATGGCCTTGACCTCTTCACTTTGTGTCCTCACACGGAGCGTGTATCTGTGGGCCTCGCTCTTCCTCTTCATAGAAAGCCAAGTCCTATTGGATCAGGGCCCCATCCTTATGACCTTAGTTAAACTTAATTACCTCCTAAAAACTCTCTCTCCAGATACACGCATGCTGCAGATTAGGGCTTCAACATATGAATTTGGGGGGACACAATTCAGTCCAATACAAATATGAAAGAACATAGTATAGGGGTGTGTGAGATAAAGCAAAAATGAAAGACATTCATTTTACCGATGACTGAAGCCTAGGAATAGGAAGCCCCAAGGAGCCAGGATTGGGATTCCTACGCATTCTGGGTCCTTCAGGACACCTGGGCTCCTCCAGCTCACTTCCGGGAATGGGATGAGCCACTCCTGCCCCACGGCCTTTGACCTGCCCAGAGAGTCAGGACTTGCCCCACAGCCTGCTCTTGCCAAGCCCTGCGTCCTGGGGAGTCAGCTTCCCAGAGGAGCTAAACAGAATTTTGTTTCATCAAAAATCTGATGCATTTTGTTTCATCAGAAAGCTACCAAAAAAAATACAAATAGACAACAAGCATGAAAAGGTATCCCATTTCATGAGTAATCAACGAAATAAAAATTAAGACCATAATGAGACATTAATAGTTGGCTAAAAGGCCAAAACCGGTTTGGCTCAGTGGATAAAGCATCGGCCTGCAGACTGAAAGGTCCTGGGTTCGATTTCGGTCAAAGGCATGTACCTTGGTTGTGGGCACATCCCCAGTAGTGGGTGTGCAGGAGGCATCTGATTGATGTTTCTCTCTCATCGATGTTTCTAGCTCTCTGTCCCTCTCTCTTCCTCTCTGTTAAAAATCAATAAAATATGTTTTTAAAAAAATAATTGGCTAAAAGTTTACATTATGACAACCCAAGTGTTGGGAGAATTTGATGGATAGTAACTTTTTGTGTTAAACACCTCTTATTCATCCCATTGCTGAGGGAGGGATTCCTGCCCTATAGTTAAGGGGATGGCTGAACCCATGGCACCTAACACCGGACAGATAAGATAATAGCTGGTGATTGCTCACATATGCTTCCCTCCTGAAGGAGGAAGACATCACATGCCACAAAGGGCCAAACGGAGTTGCACTCAAGAACAGAGCGAGCAACCAGGGGGTCTGGGTCTCGGCCTTTCCAGTACAAAGAGAATGGTGCCCCCTGGTTCCCATGGGAGGATGTAGTATGTGGTTGACATGTTTGAATAATTCTGCAGGCTGTCAGGGAACCGAAACCCACTACTCAGAGTAAGTGGGAA
Source organism: Pipistrellus hanaki (assembly GCF_964339955.1). Lineage (NCBI taxonomy): Eukaryota > Metazoa > Chordata > Mammalia > Chiroptera > Vespertilionidae > Pipistrellus > Pipistrellus hanaki. The sequence goes on along the minus strand of NC_140511.1, from coordinate 64,627,878 downwards.
CTCTGCCTTCATAAGGAGAGTCATTTGGCTACAGCACCTGATCTAAGGAAGCAGAGTGGGGAGGGGACTTGAAGTTGGGCCATTCACATCTCTCCTCGTTTTACCAGCTGGCAAAGCAGCACATAAGAGTGAGCCTTCAGTTTAGGTCTGCATTAGGCTTATCCAGAAAAACAGAACCAACAGGATGTGTGTGTGTGCATCCATATATACATGTACATGTAGAAATCAGTGGACGTTGAATAAAGCAGATTGCCCTCAATAATGTGGATGGGCCTCAATGCAATTAGTTGAAGATCTTACTAGAATAAATGTTTACCTTTGCCTTTCTCTATATATAAATAGATAGATAACAGATAGATATAGATATAGGTATAGGTATAGATATAGATATAGATATAGATATAGATATAGATATAGATATAGATATAGATATAGATATCTCAAAACAAAATTCAAAAAAGGAACTTAGGATCTGAAGAGGACTAAATTCACAGCTGAGTAAAGAGTTCAAACCTGAGTTTTCTGTCCAAAGAGATGGCAACAGAAAGTTGGAGGCAAAGGTCAAAGACGGAAATGTGGCAGGGAACCCAGGTAAGCTGCTGAGTAAGAAGTGTAAAAGTGGGCAGACAAGACGGAGCCTTTTGGGACCAGTGTGCAGATAGGGGGTTGGGGGGAGGGGGGTGTCAACCCAAATGTATCTCAGTGTGAGATCAAAGAAATAGATTGTGGTAACAACCATCCAGTGGAATACTATGCAGCTGTCAGGAAGAATGAGATAGAATAATGCTCTGACAATTAAGAAAGGAAATATGGAAGAGTAATAATTATGTGTTTGGGAAAGATGTATAAATTTCTGTGTTTTTATAAATAAAGAGGAGGTCTGATTGATTTCAGAGAGAAAGGGAGAGGAAGAGAGAGATAGAAAAATAAATATTTTTTAAAAAAAGCCCTCGCCAGTTTGGCTCGGTGGATAGAGCATCAGCCTGTGGACTGAGGGGTCCCAGGTTCAATTCCGGTCAAGGGCACATGCCCCAGTTGTGGGCTCACCCCCACAGTGGGGGGCGTTCAGGAGGTAGCCAATCAATGATTCCCTCTGATCGTTGATGTTTTTATCTCTCTCTCCTTCTTCCTTCCTCTCTGAAATCAATAAAAAATATTTAAAATAATAATAATAATAAATAAAAAATTAAAGAGGAGGTCTGGAAAAAAGACATTTACAACTGTTACCAGCAGTTGTATCTGAAATATCTTTTCACTTTATAAATGTCTGGGTGGTCTGAAAATTTTGACAAAATATATGCATGGTATTGCAGTGACAACTTTGACAAAGTAATACAAAAATTCCTTAGAACAGAAGAAATTAGGCCATTTAAAACGCCTGTAAAGACTCATCCCTTGTGTCTGTCTACCCAGAGAAGTTCTGTATTCCTTGGCCTTCCAGGGTCTTCAAATACATTGTGAGTTTAAGGTTCTGTGTGTTCGTGTCTGAACAATTATTTGGATCTAATTCCTGTCTTTGTCTCTCATCCCCACCCATCTCTACCCGAAGACTAAAGGAAGATGAAAAGAAAAGGGACTGTTCTATTTTACCTTCATGAGAACACATGAGATTTATCTTCTGAACAGATTTTAATTGCGCATTATTGTGGACCAAAGGTGCAATAATTGTTCAGCAGAGCTCTAGAATCTCTTCATCTTATTTCATTGAAACCGTACACCTGTAAGATGTTAAAGAAAATTTTATGCCCCTCCAATGGTATTTTGCAGCTGGGTTTCTGAAAAGAGGATGGAGCCCTAATGCCCAAGGCATTCTTTGTAATCCATCAGCATCTTTCTGCGTCTAGAGTGGTACTAGTTGAGTCCTTTCTGGGGGAGCACTGAGAAAATTATCACTTGAGTGATTCTCTGTGTTGTGAGAATCAGCTAACCCTGATCCGTCTGCCTTATTTCCAAGTTTTTGTATAGTTTTTCTCCAGAGGAGAAAGTATAGGTATATTGATTGTGAGAAAGTGTTCACCCACAACAACTGGAACCTTTAGTATCTGAGGATCTGCCTGGGAGAAAAAGCTGATTAAATGTTCGAGTTCAGAAAGAGCTTTAGTGAGAACTTAAACTTCATCCAATACCAGAAAACCCACAGCAGGGAGAAGCCATGTACAAACAAAACATGGGGGAAGACGTCCCTGTGGGCTCGTCCCTCCTCACCTACCAGAAGAGAAGGTTCTCATGGCACAGACAACCGAGACCTGGCCCCAGGGCTGGGGGAAGGACCGAAGTCACAGCCCTAAGCTGACTGACTGTCTGAACACCCACGCGAGGGAGGAATTCTCCAAACACCACAATTAAGTCATCCTCTGGCCATTCGGTTAGGGGAAATCCAGGGAGAGCTTCAGCTCCAGCTCCAGCTCTTCAGGCAGGAAAGTCTCCACAGAGCACACACAGCGCTAAACCTGCAGAGTGCAGGGATGGCTTTGGCCAGAGAGCTGAAATGGTGGAAGGAAGTAGACCCCCAGGCTGGGAAACCTTCCACTGGGTCTTGTCCACCTGAGACTTTGGTCCACAGAGCATCAGAGTCCTGCAGCTGGGCAGAGGATGCTCAGTCTCCTGCCTGCTTCAGTCTAGCCTTGGTGTATGCAGTAATGTATAGGGTCAAAAGACTCGGTCCATATTTTGGCCCCGTCACTAACTATGTTAGCTGAGTCAGTTAAATTCTGTGAGGTTCTCTCTCTCTCTCTCTCTCTCTCTCTCTCTCTCTCTCTCTCTCTCTCTCTCTCCTCTCTCTCTCATTTAAGGTGGGACTAACATTATCACCCACTTCATAGGTGTCATGAGAATTAAGGAGAGGGTGAGTGAGGTTGTTTTCCACCACCTCCTTTTTGATTGTCTGACCTACTTCCCAGAACTCACAAGCTCAATGTGCCTTCGAGGCCCTCGGTTGGAACCAGTGTGCAGTTAGGGGGTCAACCCCAATGTATCTCAGCGTGAGATCAAAGAAGTAGGCTATGATCTCAGTTGGGTCCTGGGATAGAGAAGTGATATTGTGTTTGCAGCTGCTCCAACCATGTGTCACATAAACTCAAAAAGGGTCTGGAGGCTTTGGCTAGAAATGAGTGAGAAAGGTTTATTCAAGGGCCTTTGAGTTTGCCCATGGGCAACACAGGCAGGCAAAACCGCAGAAGTGTTCCAAAGAAGAAAGAGCAGTTAAGTGTTCTTACAGTAAAAAAGAGCCTTCTTGAAAATAACCCATCGTGCTGCACTCTTAGCCCTAGGATTGGTCCAGGAAGGCTATCGGTCAGACTCAGGATGATGGATGCCAGGTGGTCTAGACACATGAGTCCTCTTGGGGGGGCGGGGGGGACCATCAGAGGTTTGGTGTATATTCAGACATGGACACAGGACTGGCAAATTTAAAAGTTTAAGTCCCCCGGGTTAGTTAAAATGAGAGTAGACTCATGCCTCAGCCTTCTTGATCTTAGTAATTCAGCAGCTTGACTGGAGTGACTCCGTTTTGTTTCTGGCACTGATGTGAAGGAGCTTACCCACCTGTAGGAGGTTCCCAAGTGGCCACAGGAAATTAAGTTCCCTCAAAGCAGGTGCAAAGTCTTCACAGGTCTTTTCCAAGCCCCTCCCTCCGCCCCCCAACGTGACATTCAAATATTCTCTCCCGTTTCTGCCCCTGTCAGTCCCTTAGAGAAGCACTTCTGGTGGTGCTAACAGCCAACTTTCCCCGACAGGCCCGGTGAGGGGTATCAGGTCACCAGAGAGGGCCTTGTTCTTCAGAGGAGGCGTGCATGGTTGCCTGGCTTAGCAGATAAACTCAATAACTTAACTATCAAACTGTCACAAAGGGGCCTATTTCCAAAGGGTTACGGTACTTGGAAGATCAGCTGAGATAAGCAACTCTGCTTACCCTGGACACTGTGGAGCAACTTGTGTCTGGGCTGCTGTTACCGTGACCCACGAAGGTGGAGGGGACAAGCTTCCTCCTGTAAAGCTCAGAGCTGCACCCCCAAACTTCCCCCCTTCCAGCTCCCAAAGGCCTTCTGGCTAAACCCCTGCTCCAAGCCCCCACAGCCCACCCAGGGACCTCTCCCAGTGTGATTTACAGGAAATCACACCAGCGATCAATCCTCCTTAATTTGTAATTGGGCTGTGTCCTGGGCCAGCCAATAGCAAGGCCGACCCCCCCACACACACACATACACACCCCACCCTCTCTGACCCCGTGGGACTCTCCACTCAGTCTGCACTAAAGCTGCCCGGTGACCAGGAGTTGGGGAGCAGGTTTGGTTCTTGGGAGGGGTGGGGTGGAGGTGGGAAGGGGTCTTCTCGTCTCCCTTTTCCCCTCCCCCAGTTTCTGGCCCCCCTTTTATCTCTGCAGTCTCTACAGACCTGGTCCCCCTAGAGCCTTCTGCCTCCCCTTTCTCTTCCCCTCCTGGGCAGCCCCCTCTGGCCCTCCTCTCCTCCCCCAGCCTCTGGCCCCATTGTTTGTCTGAAGCAGGACCCCCAGGATGGAACAGATGGACAGAGACCCGGGCCTGGGGAGAGGCTGGGGGGGGAGGGAAGGGGAGGCTGAGCCAGCTGCTGCCGGGAAAGGGAAGCGGTTTTGGGAAAAACAAAACAGAGGGAGGAGCCTGGAAGAAGAAGGTGGCGGGGAAGGGCCCCGGAATGGAATGGGGGCGGGCCCGGGGGTGGGCCCCACGCCTGGAAGCCGTCCCTGACGCTGGGTTGGCCCCGCAGGTCCAGGCGGACATCGCCTCCCAGATGGCTTCCTGGTTGACCCCTGTGACCCTCCTGCTGCTGCGGCTGCTGGCTGGGGTGAGTGGCCCTTCGTGGGATGGGAATGGAGGGGTGCCTGGGATTAACCCTTCAGGCCCCGGAAAACGCGGAGATCTCCTCCTGGGATCTTACAAGGTGATCCGTGCAGCTCCATTCATAGAGAGGCTGGGAAGAGCTGGAGACTCTGGAGGGACACAGGTTCGAAACCTGACCCGCTAGGCTCCAGCCTGGTGGCCTTGAGCAAGTCACTTCCTGGAGCTCTCCTGCTCCGGTTTATATGGTGGAGAATAAAGGAGGACCAAGCAGGGCAAGGGAATGGACAGCATTTTGCGATGTAAAAGCAAAGGTTGTTGTGGACACGGAGCTGTGGGTTTGCAGCAGAGACACAGGTTCTCCCGAGGCTGGGCCTGTGAAAGCCAAGTGGCAGCAGACTCACCTGGATGGGTGTGATTCCGTGAGAGGCACCCGTGGTCTGGGAGGTCAGGGGAAAGCAAGGTGGGTGCTTGCCCTGGACTGTGTGTTCCTGGGTGCGGGAGGAGGCACCCACGGTGTCCTTTGAGATTCAACAGGTGACGTAGTGACACGCAGGGGCCCGGAATCAGACTGCGGCTTGGCTCCTAGTTTTTCCTCCAGCTTCTGCAAGACCCTGGACGGGTTACTTAGTATGACTCAGCATCATTTTCTTTTGGCAGTGAAATGGGGATCATAAGTACATGGCTTCTCAACCCAGAGCAAACAGCATTTGGGGCTGGATAATTCCTGGGTATGAAGGGCTGTCCTGTGCACTCTAGGATGTTCTGCTGTAAGCCTGGCCTCACTCACTAGATTCCAGTAGCATCTCCCCCCTCCCCCCAACCTCTTCCCTCCCATATGACAACCAAAGGTGCCTCCAGACATTGCCCCAGTTCCTCGGGTCAAAATGGTCTCTGATTGAGAGCCACTGGTATATACTATTTCTCCCCCCTTACCCCCTTTTCCTTCCTTCCTTCCTTCCTTCCTTCCTTCCTTCCTTCCTTCCTTCCTTTTGGAATGCCGATTGTTTTCAATACCCACTAATGGGTTGCAATCCACAATTTAAAAGGCCACAAGCTCAAATGTCTATACTGGGCAGGTAGGTGAGCCAAGGCTGGCAGATATATTTATTTCAAGAACACAGAGAAGTGGCTGCTGACACTCAGCTCCAAAGTTTGGGAAACCACTTCCTATATGGTAGTACGTGGTCAGCGGTGACAGAGTCCCTGGCTGCTCTGCATCTTCTCAGAGAAATCCCTCCTACCCACACCCCACCCACCGCTGCCTTGCCCCCTATCCTGGAGGAATCCATGGTCATGGCTCCAGGGCAGGCCCCTCACCCACCAGGCCTTTCAGAAATTATCTTGGTACAGAATATTGTCTACATCCCCACCCTCTCTTCCCACTTTCAGTGTTTGAGGGAACTTTGCCTCATAGAAAAATGAGACTGTTTCTTGAACCACAGGAGAATGCCTTCTCACATCCGAATGGTACCAGCTTCAGCCTCACGGATTTAACGAACCAGATATGGGAAATCAAAGAAGACATCTCCAAGGAAGACATCCCCGAGATCCAGTCCACTCAGCCCAGAGTGGGCTCTTCCACGAACCAGACATGGGAAATCAACGAAAACATCTCCGAGAAAGAGATCCCTGAGATTCAATCCACTCAGTCCACTGTGGGCTCTTCCACCAACTCAACTATCCTAAGAGCCAATGGCACTTTGCCCCCCACCTCCCAGCCCTACTTCCAGTCAACCACTCAACCTGCCGACCCAACTACCAGGCCCACTACTGAGCCCCCCTGCCCCGAGCCCGAGATCCACTGCCCTGACTTGGAGAATTCTTCAGCGGAGACCATACTGGGGGAGGCTTTGCTGGATTTCTCCGTGAAACTCTACCACGCCTTCTCATTAGTGAAGATGGAGGAGACCAATATGATCTTCTCACCTTTCAGTGTCGCCAGCCTGCTCACTCAGATCCTGCTTGGTAAGAACCTGACTGAGTTCTCTCTGGTTATATGTCGAACTCTCCCATGAGGGTCCCCCAATGCAGACACCTACGAAGCTACGCCTTAGTGAGGAAGCTATAAAAATGGGTTGCAATGGAGTGTGTGTAAATGTTTTTATTCTTGAACTTTCATGTAACAGTGATTTAATAGGCACTATTGCTTATAAAAACCCTATGGACGATACAAGAACATATAAAACAAGGTCCCAGCCATTAACTATGGTTCAAGTTCAGACAATAACTGAGATGAAACCGTAAGAGATAGAAGTAGAGTAGAATCGTGACAATGGGGGGATGCCACTGGCATCTAGTGGGGAGAGGTTTGGAGTGTTAGGATTCTGGGATTCCTAACTGTGTGACCTTGGGCAGATGACCGAACATCTCCGAGCCTGAGTCCTCATGTGTAAATGGAGATAGTTGTATTTACCTCCTGAAATTAAGTAGATAGCCCAGCACCTGGCTTGATGAGAGATCAAAAAATGCTAATCCCCCTACCTACCTGAAGGATTACTGTCAAGTGCCACAGGTTAATTACCTTAGGAGGGACACAAACAAATTGCTATAAGCAGTGAGGACAGAACTGTCACTCCAAGGGGGAAATTCCAGGAAGGCTTCGAGAGACAGAGGGAGCATATATAAGAACCTTTCCTCTGGAATCCCAGAATCCTAACACCCCTAACCTCTACCCGCTAGATGCCAGTAGCTTCCCTCCAGTTAAGACACCAGAGTATCGCCGAAACCGGTTTGGCTCAATGGATAGAGCGTCGGCCTGGGGACTGAAGGGTCCCGGGTTCAATTCTGGTCAAGGGCATGTACCTTGGTTGCAGGCATATCCCCAGTAGGGGGTGTGCAAGAGGCAGCTGATAGATGACTCTCTCTCATCGATGTTTCTAACTCTATCTCTCTCCCTTCCTCTCTGTACAAAATCAATAAAATATATATTAAAAAAAAAAAAAAAGACACCAGAGTATCTTCAGACACTGCCAAATGCCCCTTGGAAGGCGCATTTCAGTTGATTGGTTTTGGTTAATTTCTTTTTTCTTTGTTTAGTTGATTTTAGAGAAGGAGGAAGGGAGAGAGAGAGAGAGAGAAGCATTGATTGGTTGCCTCCCATGCACACCCAACCTGGGGTCAAACCCACTAACCTTGGCATACCTGGATGATGCTCTAAGCATCGGAGCTACCCAGTCAGGGCTGATGCTGATGTCTCCTCATAGTCATCTAGTATCCCTGCCTATATGGTGAACCCTTGTAAACCTAAACCAACTAAATACTACCCGTGTTTCCCCGAAAATAAGACATCCTCTGAAAATAAGACCTAGTGCATGGAAAGATAAGACATCCCCTGAAAATAAGACCTAGTGCAACTTTGGGAGAAAAAATTAATATAAGACACTGTCTTATTTTCGGGGAAACAGGGTAGTTCATGTATTGTAGTACAGGCACCACCAGGCTTTGAATGATGAGTGGGATAAAAATTAGGTAGAAAATAGGGGAGGAGAGTATTTGCAGCCCGGGAAAAGCCTAACCATGATTATTCATAATCCCCCCCACCCCTCTCTGTTATATGAACTATCTCCTGAAGCAATGCTTCTGGCTCTGATGATAGGTGATCCCCTTCTAGCAGTCAATGACCTCCCCCCACCCCCATTCCAGTTGGTCCCTCTAAAGTGGTCCTGCTAGTAGCTCCCCCACACCTCCTGCAGTTGGCCCTCATCTTTGCCTTTTGTCGTAGGAGCCGGAAACAACACCAAGAAAAACCTGGAGACTGTCCTCTCGTACCCTGAGAACTTTCCCTGTGTCCACCAGGCCCTGAAGGCCTTCACATCCAAAGGCTTCACCTCGGTCTCTCAGATCTTCCACAGCCCAGGTGAGTGCCCAGCGGGGGGCAGCTGCTGGGCAGGGTCCTGAGGGGATGCTGAGGGGGACTCAGCACTGGGGTAAAGGACAGTGGGAATGTGAGAGATAGAACATCCAGGATGGCCTGCAGAGCAGGTAAGGGTTTCAGCAGACAGATAGTCCCCATGGTGAGATCTTGGGTAAGTCATTTGCACTCATCAACTCCATTTAGAATAAGAGTTCATGAATAGATAGGACTAGAGAGCTATAGACATAAAATAGGCAGAGAATGTTTGCTAATCTGGGTTAGGGAAATCCTGGGCCCTCTAGTCTGCACTTTATTTATATTATATGAATTTGTTGTCGTTTACATGTGTTAGATGAATAAGTAGGTAATAAGAGCAATAAACTTCCAGCATGATCAAATGCTTCCGCCCCCCCCACCCCCCAAGGTTGGTCCACCGAGCCCTAGGGTCCTGCAGAGCTCCTTCAGAAGTCACAGTGGATGTGGGGACCAGGAGGCAGAGTGGGGGTGCTTCCTGTGAGAGGGACATAGAGCCAACTGGAGCTCTCAGCTCCTGCCCAGTCTCAACCACAGCCCTTTTATATTGTGGGCTTCAGACATGACATTATTTGAAAACACAGCTCTGCTGCTTGAGAAGGGTTGAAAATTATAGATGTATTATAGTCTCACCCTCTCTTTACTTTTTTTTTTTTTTTTTTTTTTTTATAGAGAGAAGAGGGTTTAGAGGGAGAGAGAGAAAAACACTAATGTGAGAATCAACAATGGGCTGCCTCCTGCATATCCCCTACCAGGGATTGAGCCCACAACCTGGGCAGTCCCAGTGCCCTGACTGGGAATCGAACCAGCAACCTTTCGGTGCACGGGGATGACACCCAACCAACTGAGCCACATAGGCCAGGGTGACACTCTGGCTTTTTTTTTTTTTTTTTTTAACTGATGAAAATAATACTTATTCATTGTAAAAATTGAGAAAATGCAGATAAACAAAGTGGGGGCCGGGAAACCACCCTCTTTTTTAGAGATGGGGAAATATGACATTAAAGTAACATTGTATTTACTTATTTACTATAAATCAATTTGATCCTCTGTTTTGCTGGGTTGGTGGTAAATACAGCTGCCTTCAATGTCAGTTATTTAGTCCAGGAGAATTTCCTCTTTTAGACACTGTTTTTCTTTAGTGGGTCTGGGCTTGGGAGCGCCCACGCCAGGAATTCTAATCACAAACTTTTGCTGAGGCTGGGAAGCAGACTCTATTACCTCTTGAATTAAGAAAAGAAGGGAGGGCCGAAACCAGTTTGGCTCAGTGGATAGAGCATCAGCCTGTGGACTGAAAGGTCCCAGGTTGGATTCCGGTCAAGGGCATGTACCAGTAGGGGGTGTGCAGGAGGCAGCTAATTGATGATTCTCTGTGATCGATGTTTCTGACTCTCTATCCTTCTTTCTTCCTCTCTGTGAAAAATCAATAAAATATATTTTTTTAAAAAAAGAAAGAAAGAAAGAAAGAAAGAAGAGAAGAAAGGAAGGAAAGGGAAGGGAAAGAAGGGAAAGGAAAGGGAAAGGGAAAGGAAAGGGAAAAGGGAAAGGGAAAAGGAAAGGGAAAGGGAAAGGAAAGGGAAAGGGAAAGGGAAAGGAAAGGGAAAGGGAAAGGGAAAGGAAAGGGAAAGGGAAAGGGAAAGGGAAAGGGAAAGGGAAAGGGAAAGGAAAAGGGAAAGGGAAAGGGAAAGAGGGAGGAAAATACAGGCAAATGGAAGTTTCCAAGTACCTTGCCAGCCATGGTCAGTGGAAGCAGAGGCAGGTGGGGCCTGGGATGAGTTCTGCTCCAAGTTCGGGGTTGCCTTCTTTGGGCCTCATTGTCACATCTGTACGAGGAGTGGCCTGGACCCCTGCTCCAACATACTGTGTTCACTGGAGTGAGCACAGAGATCGACGGAAACACACCCCCTCTCAAAACCTGCTCTCGGAAGCAGGGAGAGTGTTCTGGGACTCATGCCTCCTTCTCTTGACCTGCATCCCCCCCACCCCCCACCAGACCTGGCCATAAGGGACGCCTTTGTGAACGCCTCTCAGCACCTGTACGGCACCCCCAGAGCCCTGGGAAATGACAGTGATGCCAACTTGGAGCTCATCAACACCTGGGTGGCAGAGAACACCAACCACAAGATCAACTCTCTGCTAGACAGCCTGCCCTCCGACACCCGCCTTGTCCTCCTCAATGCTATCTATCTAAGCGGTAAGGGGGCCCTGGGCCAGGTCATCTTCCCATCCTGAATCCTTCCTCCCCTCCTGGCCTCAAAGCCCACCCGACCCCACATTCCAAGCCTGGATCCCATTGTACCTGTCTTACCCTTTGCTTATCGGGATTTCAGCTCCATATCCTTTCCCCACCTGTATGAGAGTAACTGTCCCCCTCTCTCTTCCCTCTAGCCAAGTGGAAGACAACATTTGATCACAAAGACACCAGGAGGGAGCCCTTTTACTTGAAATCCTCAAAGAAAAAAGTGCCCACGATGATTAGCAAGAAGTACCCGGTTGTCCAATTCACTGACCCTATGTTGAAGGCCAAGGTGAGTCCTTGCCTCTTCTTACTCCTGTTTCAGCGCCTCTTATGTGTCCTGATTTCTTTCCTGCTAGGGCCCCATTTGTTTGGGGTGCACCCTTATTAATTTCTACTTCTTCCCTCTGTATTTCCACCCTGCCTTTTCTCTTTCTTCCTACTCCCGTCTTGGCCGAGGCAGGCATGGTATATTTTAGGCTGGAAAGCAGGATTCTAAAGTTTCTTCGTTCGTCTCTACTCCATCAAATGGCAAAAACGTGAGTCGTGGTTCCGTCCTGTGCATCGGATGTATGCATGCAGGTGCAGCATGCATATATGTGTGCACATGTGTAGGGATAGCTGTATGTATATATACATGTGGTATTGTGTGCACATGTGTTTAGTGGCTTAAGTTCCTTAGCAGGAATTGAACAGTATCATTTCGGTGGACAGGGAGTGGGAGACAGGAAATACGGAGCCCAGAGGATTTTAATTAATAAAATGCCTCAAGCCCAGTGATCAGATGTTTCTGCCTTGTTAGGACATCAAGACACAGACCTATTAGATAGAAAACAGGGGGAGACACCCAGTGATTCAGTTCCAGGCGAGAAGTAAAGGATGTATCCTGGAACACGCCGGGCTTGTTTCCACCCACCTTGGGAACTGGCCTTAGCTTTCCCTCTGCCTCGACCCTCTTCACTCAGATTTTCACATCACTGTGCCTTCTGCTCATTCAGGTGTCAGCTCAAAGATTTTTCCTTAATCCAGTCACTGCTAACAGATTAAACTTCTGTAAGCCATTTGTTCCATTTATAAACATGGTTACAAATACAGATAATTAATATTCCCATAAGCACTTCGAGCTTATGGGTATACTTTATAAATAAATATACTTCTTTTTTTTTTAAGTATACCATATACCCGACAGGGCAGAATTACAGCCCTGCTTGGCCACATCTTCCAAACACCTGTGACCTGAAAACTAAATTTAAAGAGTAAATCAATTTTAACCCCAACATCTCAACATTGTTCTCAAACTTAACGAAATGATCCTTTATCTTTTTAAAAAATACATATATTTTTATTTATTTCATAGAGGAAGGGAGAGGAAGAGAGAGAGAAACATCAATGATGAGAGAGAACCATGGATCAGCTGCCTCCTGCATGGCCCCCTACGGGGGATGGGGCCCAAAACCCGGACATATGCCCTGACCAGGAATTGAACCATGACCTCCTGCTCAACCGCTGAGCCATGCTGGCTGGGCCCTATACTTTTTTGCTTAGAAGTATAAAACTAGTGTGTCTGATTTTCTTAAGATTATCCTGAATTTACCATCTGGTGTGAATATTATGAAGTTGGTTTACTTTGTCCTTTCCATACTTAATTCTGAATCTTCCTGGGACTTAAAGAGTATTCATCCAACTAAGGGGATTACAGTTACCAGCTCAGGAATGTTCAGGTTACTGGCTTGGAAATTCAAAGCCATAACATGGGACTTTTTAGTCAGAGACTCGAGATCCATCCACAGGGTGCATACTGCCCCAGTGATCCCACCCTAGTTGAAGCCTCCATCAACAGGGACCCCATGTCCGTGCTCCTCAGTCAATAGCAATTTATATCCTGCTTCTTCTGGGCCATGTTTTCACATTCTAACAATTGACTGGTTTCTGTTCATTTCTTCATTGCTCAACTGAATTCCGCAGTCTCGATTCTTCTCATCCATCCTTCAACCTCAACCACATGCCCTTTTAATGATATTCTCTTACATCCTATTTGTCTAAGGTGCCACCCTTGGCCCTGTTGACCTTTTGGGTTGGATAATCCTTCGTTATGCGGTGCTATCCTGGCACTGTAGTATTTAGCATCATCCCTGGCTTCTACCCCTCCTCTAGCAATGACAATCAAAATGTCTCCAGATATTGCCAAATGTCCACTCGGGGCAAATTCACACTGAATTGAGAACCACTATATTAGACCCACAGAGTCCTGCACTTTTCTTATATTTTTGTCTGGCCATCAGTGAAAATCCCTCTAATGGCAAACTGGAAAGGTCAGCTAGGACCCGCTTGTACAAAACCTTGAATGTCACACGAAGAGATTTATACTTACTCTCATAGATACTGCAGAACCATCAAGTCTTTCAAAGGACTGACCCGGTAACTCTGGTGTTACCCTATACACACTTGAGAGGAAGGGAACAGGGTTCAGAGAGATCAAATCACTTGCCTGTATTACATTGCTCATCAGTGGTAGAGTCATCTTCAGCTTGGGTGATCAGAAATTTGTGTCTCTCACCAGCACTGTTCACTTAGCTGGCATCCCCATTTCATGGCAAAACCTGGAAGCTCAAGTCTGGCTGCTGTTTGCTGAAATGGTACAGATTGGAACAGCAGACTGAAGACCAGCCTTGGAACCCAGAGGGCGGGAAGACTGATAAGGTGCATCTTTTTTCTCTCCAGGTGGGGAAACTACAGCTCTCCCACAACCTGAGCATGGTGATCATGGTACCCCAGAACTTGAAATACAGTCTCCGAGACATAGAGCAGGCTCTCAGCTCCCCTGTCTTAAAGGCCGTCATGAAGAAGCTGGAGATGACCAACGCCCAACCCACCTTCGTGACGCTGCCCCGATTCAAACTCAATAGCAACCAGGACATGTTGCTAATCATGGAGACAATGGGTGAGCCCTGGCAGCTCAGAGTTGCTCCCAGATCATCAGAGGAGAAAAGCGTGGCAGGACGGAGGGAGCCCCTAAAAGGCACTTAGCACTCTCTAGGATACTTTGTACATCTATAATCTCAGGTTGTTCCTCAATCCTGAAAGTTAGAGGGATTTGCTATTATCTCATTAGATCATGAGGAAATGACTCAAAAAATTTACATAACTTAGCCAAGATCCCTTGAGCTAGGTAGAAGTGAGCCAGAACACCAATCCAGGTCTTCAGCTCCCTTGACTGTTTCCACTGTGGTCCATTGTGACACTGTGACAGGTGACGTAGGTGGGTCAGGGATGCTCTTCCCCCACAGCCGTGTCGTAACACTCAACCATCCCACAGATTGTGCAAGAAGCACTCAGGATAAGAGGGTAACTGGAGGCTTCTGAGTTTTTGGAAGAGGCTCCATTTCCTAACCTTTGACCTCACTTCCTGACCTTTGACCTCACTCCCAGCTATATCGCTTCATATTCTGTTAAAGAACTTGACCTCCTAATTAGATAATCTTGTTTCCTGGTATATGACCTCTTTTGATAACATATGACCTCTTTCTATATAGTTCCTCACTTCCAAGGTCCTTGTTGACAGAGAAGCAATGATTTCATTTTGGGGGGTTTGTGAGGGAAGGGGCAAGGCCTCTCACCACTTGAGAGAAAATGGTAGTTGGTGTGAAGATGGGCCTTCAGGCAGAGGACCCCAGGAACTGGACCAGAAGGTATGCTATATATTTTGATAAGCAATGAGGAGGAAGAAGAGAGTATTGGGATTTGGGACCAACCCAGAAAATTCCGGACAAATGTCTCTGACAGCTGAGGGTTTCATGCTGGTCTCTGACTCATTATTTTCCTCTGGTTATGCCCTAGAATTCTTTGACTTTGCTTATGATCTCAACCTGTGCGGGCTGACAGAGGACAAGAATCTCCAGGTTTCTGCGATGAAGCACCAGGCGGCGCTGGAGCTGACGGAGAGCGGGGTGGAGGCGGTCGCGGCCTCCTCAATCTCGTTGGCCCGGGCTCTGATGATGTTTGAGGTCCAGCAGCCCTTCCTCTTCCTGCTCTGGGACCAGCAGCACAAGCTCCCTATCTTCATGGGGCGGGTGTATGACCCCACAGCCTGAGACCTGTAGGGGCCAGGCTAGGGCAATCCCTACCCCTCAAGCCTCTGCTTGCCCAGTTGCAGCTCTCCCTGCTGCTGCCCGCCTGAAAACCACGTTTTGCAGCTTTCTCTGGTTCAAGGTCACTAGACTCTACAAATAAAACCTGGCAGATCCTGACTTCCTCTCTCACTTGCCTTTCAAGGGTAATCGTGCCCTTGTGTCAGCTAGCTACTGCCAGGTAACAAGTCATTCCCAAAGACTGGCTTGAAACAACAACTACTTATTATTTCAACCCAAGCCTCGGGTTGGCTGAGTGGTCTTACTGATCCTGCTGGGACTGGGTTGATCTTCCCAAGTCCGATGGGCTCTATGGCACAGTTGTAATAGTTGGCAAGAAAGGAGTCAGAAACAGGCTGTCTTTTTCACACCTCTGCGTCTCTGCTGGCCTCAAGTTTACCACTGTGCCATCAGCCAAAGCAAGCGAGTCACATAGCCAGACCTGAAGTTCTAGTGGACGGGCACTAGAGTTAGAGGGCAAAGTCATTAACCGGAGGCTATTCGTGCAATCCATGTATACCCGTCTCCATCTCGTATATTTGCCTTGATGACGGTAGTAACAGTAATGAACAGTGTTGGGAGCTTACACAGGTGGTCTGCTGAGAGCTTTACAGATGTTCATCCTCCACAGCTTGATATGTAAGCTCTCAACTTGGAGGGGCTCAGTCTTGCTCAAAGTTGTGCCGTTAGGAAAGGCTGACCTGAGGTTCCAAAGCATGTCTCTGTGACTCAAGTCTAGGCTCAGAGCCGCTATCTCTGCCTCTGCCCTTCTAGCTTAATATCCTGCCTTTGCTTTTTTTTTTTTTTTCTTTTAACTCTCACCTGAGGATATTTTTCTATTGATTTTTAGAGAGAGTGGAAAAGAGGGGGAAGGACAGAGAGAAAGATCGATGTGAGAGAAGCATACGGATTGGTTGCCTCCTGAAGGAGCCCCAACCAGGGTCAGGGAGGAACCTGCAATGGAGGTACCCACCGTTGATCAGAATCAAACCCGGGACCCTTCGGTCCGCAGGTCAGTGCTCTGTCCACTGAGCCAAACTGACTAAGGCCTTTCTTAATATTTTCTTTATTTGTTCAACAGATATAGTGCCCTTATATGTCCTCTGTGCTAAGCACAGAGGGCATAAGGATGACTTAAGCCGGTGCCTGCCTTCAACACCTACAGCTCGATGAGGGAGACCAATGGGAAGGCAGATTTTCACAACTTTAGAGATAAAAAGATGTTCTTTTTATCTCTAAAGATGTCTTAGTGTGTTTTTCTTGTTTCTAGCGTATCCTCACGGATCCACTGGTGCTCTGGTTCTCAGCCCTTCTATCTCCCTCCTTCCCTCTCCCTCCTAATCCCATTGCTTTGTCCCCTGTCTATGTTTCTTCCTCCCCCCCCCAATTTCCCCTCTCCTTGAGGGTTGTCAACCCAACGTTCTGACTGCAATTCTGGGTTTAGCCCTTCCCAATGCAGGTCCCGTCATCCTTGGCCCCTGCCCCTTGCTTCTCTCCCCAGCTGTCACACACTCAGACAGTCAGGTTCACAACCAAAAGCAGCCCAAGGGGTACATGTACTCCCCACAACGACAATAGGGACTCAGCTGTCAGTCCACAGCCATTTCTCATTCCTGTCCTGCCAGTATAGGGTCTCAACATGGACCAAGCTAGTCCTGCCCAAAATATTGCGATAGGGTGAGTTTTTCTTCTTTTTGGTTAATTCTCATCTGAGGATATTTTTTCCACTGGTTTTTAGAGAGAGTGGAAGGGAGGGGGACAGACAGACAGAAACATCGACGTGAGAGGGACACATCTATTGCTTGACTCCTGCACATGCCCCAACTGGGGCCAGGGATTGACTCTGCAACCAAATCGAATCCGGGAGCCTTCAGTCCTCAGGCTTATGCTCTAGGAAACTGGCTAGGGCATGCATGAGTGTCCTTCCTAAGGCCATCACAGCCACCACGACGTAGGCTCACATCCCTGCTGCCCCCACTCAGGGACTTCTGCCACCTGAGGCATCTGGCTTCCCAATTCCCCTCTCACAGAACCCCCTGGTGATAAGGAGAAATTGAGACATAGGGGCAGTGTGGTAACTGATCTAGCTGGGTACTGCAGCTGGGCTGGCAGCTGGCGGTCTTTGGGGCTGGTCCCCTTCTCAATGGCCTGAGCTGGGTGCCAAGTTCTGGGCTGAAATGCAAGGTGGGAGGTGACCCAAGCTTCCAGTGTGTTCTTTCTAGCTCGTGCATGCTTTGGTTGAGGTCAGGGGTTTCTGCGAGGGGAAACAAGAAGACGGTTTGAGGATTGTTTGTGGGTTAGCCCCTACCCCATCCTCTACGACCATTGGCTTCCCTCTTTAGCACCTGGCTGCCCACGTGGGCAAAACCTCCGGACGCCACGTCAGGTCTGAGGCCTTTCTTACAGCTCAGTCTCCCAGCCGAGGCTCAGAACCAAACAAGAGTCACCCAGATTTGACTTGTTGCTCTGGGGCAGTGGTCGGCAAACTCATTAGTCAACAGAGCCAAATATCAACAGGACGACGATTGAAATTTCTTTTGAGAGCCACATTTTTTAAACTGAAACTCTATAGGTAGGTACATTGTTATTAACTGGTAATTTAGGGTACTCCTAAGCTGGCCTTTGCTAAAAACTCAAGGGGCCAAAGAGCCGCGTGTGGCTTGCGAGCCGCAGTTTGCCGACCACTGCTCTGGGGGCATGGAGAGATCACCACTTCACATAGGGTTTGATTGGCAGAATGGTCTCTGTGTGCCCAACCTTTTTCAGTGCCCGTAAGGTCCATCGCTCGGGCTGCTGGGAAGAAGCCAGTTCTCTGTGTGGGCTACTGGTGAAAGCAGAGGCACCTCCCAAATTCAGGGAAACTGCCCCTTCCTGCAGGAGAGCCGGATGTGATGAGACATGACCGAGCAAAGGCAGGGGGTGGGAAGGGATTCTGATCCAGGGGCACAGCACTTTGCACATGTTTTTACCCTCCTCCCTCCTCTCATGCCAAGATCCAGGTGTTATCTCTGCTTGTGAGATAAGGAAGGGAAAACTCAGAAAGGTTACGTAACTATCCAGAGGTCACACAGCTGGACAGTGATCCCATGGCTGAATTCGAATGCACTCAGCGGCTTATTTGGCCAGGCTTCTTTCCTTTCTGCCCAAACCAGACTGTAAATCAGGCCTGTGTTTTTTTATGCCCTGTGCCCCCACCAAACCTAACAAAGAGCCTTTACACTGGAAAAAAACAATCTATTGAATGAATGAATGAGTGACTAAATGAATCACTACATCCAGATAAAGGGAAAGAAAAGGTTCTTATTTTTCTGGGAAGAGTAGAAAATCTGGAAGAGAAGAGACTTTTCTGTTCTGAGCCTTTTCCTCTTGTAAGAGAGCATGTATCACTTTGGGAGGGGGTGGTGTTTGTTAAAACAATAACGTTCATTGAGTGCATGAGTCACTGAGTCTGTGTGGGCCTGGCAGGTGAGCTGGAGAATTAGCTGAAAGGTATGATGAGGTTTGGCTTTGCTGAGCTTGTATAGCCTCTTTCATTGTCTTTGGCCTTGGCTGAAAGGAATCAGCTGACAGGTCCTGCTCCTTGTGGTCTGCCATCTTCCAGGAGGATAGTCTGGTCTTACTCATACGTGGAGGTTGCAGGGGTCTAAGGAAGTGAGCAGAGGCAGTATAACACCACTTCTGCCTCATTCTATCAGCCAAAGCAAGTCATGAGACCAGCTTAGGTACAAAGAGTAAGGAAAACATCTCTACTTTTTTTTTTTTTTTTTTTTTGAGGGGGGTGGGGATAGAAACATGGATGAGAGAAAGAAACATCAAGGATGGAGCCCACAACTTGGGCATGTGCCCCATCTCGGAATCAAACCAGTGACCTCTCAGTGCACAGGATGACACTCAATCAGCTGAGCCATACCAGCCAGGGCAAAAGTTGAGAAAAGACTGCAAATATTCACTTAAATGAATAATTGTGGTCACTTTTCCAATCCACCACATATTTGTAGAGAAACTATTAACAATTTCCCCCAGTAACTTGCTACTTTTTGCCAATATCATATTAGAAATGATTTATATTATGTGAAATTTCAAGTGTCTTACATATCGTTTTACTCTTTTCTGCTCTCTGTCATATTTAACCCCTGGCTCCTCCATCTGCATGTGTCACTCTTGAGAAAGAGGGCCATACATTCATAGACACACATCCCTAAGACCCTCACCCTCCCGCCCTGCCCTGCAATCCTACTCTGAGACAGACAAAGTTCCAATGATCTGCTTCCCCTCCCCAAGGACACAGTCCTCCACACCTGGGTTTGGTTGAGGGCTTCCTGAGAAAACCATCAAGCATGATTGATGGTCCGTTGTAGTTATTCCTTACTGCCACATGGTGTCGCTGTTGAAACTTTGTCTTGCATAGCCTTTTGGGCATTTATAACTTCCTGTGAGGTACCGGATTCTTAAACAACCACTGTGGAGATTTAAACTTTGATCCAAAGTTTACAGTTCATACTTGTTAGCCATTGTTTTTTGTTTGTTTGTTTGTTTGTTTGTTTGTTTATTTTATTGATTTTTTTACAGAGAGGAAGGGAGAGGGATAGAAGGTTAGAAACATCCATCAGCTGCCTCCTACGCACCTCCTACTGGGTACATGTCCTTGACCAGAATCGAAACTGGGACCCTTCAGTCCGCAGGCCAACACTCTATCCACTGAGGCAAACCGTTTAGGGCCAGCCACTGTTCTTTGAAGATGCATATCTTCAGGTTCTGCCTGGATTCTGGAAGGCTTCTGATCTGAGCCACGAGTTGTGTCAGAACCATCCTGGTCCCTACAGATCTTTAGGGCCGAGGATGATAACCAAATAGTAGCAAAACAGCACGCATTGAGCACTTACTTACCAAGCTGTCGGGTGCTGCCGTGCTGAGAATTTTTCATGGATTACATTTCCTTTAAAGGGAGACGACAAGTGACTTAAGACGTCGAATGATTCAAGACTTGGGTGATTGGACACTATGTTTTCCAGACAAATAAGTGTAAAAGGCGGGGAGAGGAATCCTTAGCCACTGGAGCATCTGTTTGCCTGTGTGTTATTTTTTTACTCACTAAACTCTCTAATGTTTCACAGAGTTGCCTCTCCTAAGTTAACTGCTTGGCGCATCATGGAAGTGGGTTGGGCTGTTTCCTAGCGTCTTATCACATCTAACTTCCATTAGAACACTATTGAATTTGGAAAGTGGATTTTGGCACTCATGCCATCAGTTATTAAACTCTAAGATAACATCATTCTAGATTACAGGAAGTATTTTAAATGATAATACTGGATATTAAAATAACAGCACATTAGTCATTAATGTCACTATCAGAAGCCAGGAGGAGCATCAAGGACAGCTTGGTTCACAGGATCTAACGTTGATGGCAGATACGGTGCAGCTCAACTGGTGCTGTCATGTAGCACGGTCTACAACCCACTCGGCTCACCAACTAGGACGTCATGCAACCCTGGTGTTTTTTGTGTTTTTTTTTTTAATTTAAAGGGATTTGTAGTTTTTCACATTTTGCATCATTCAAGTGTCTATAATATATGGTAGCACCACACCGTTTTTCTCCCCTTTTTGTGAATGGAAAAATGAAGCCTTAGAGAGCAGTGAATCTGCTCCTTCAAGGTCTCAGCTGGTGAAAAGTGGAGTTGGGAGTAGATCCCAGTGCTCAGTAACCTGGATTCCATTTCTCTCAAGGTAATTTTATTTTAGAGGATTTACTGATATTCTTTGTCCTAAGCTTTGGTGGAAATTACTCTCTACAATTTTGAGTCTCTGGAAGAAATGTTGGGGAAATAGGAATTCCCCTTATCCCAGAAAAACACGTATGCAAACCTGGCAGGAGTGGCTCAGTTGGTTGTTAGGCTGAGCGTGTCCGGTGCACCGAAGGGTTGCCGGTTCAATTCCCCGTCAGGGCACATACTTGGGTTGTGGGTTTGCTCCACCATCAGGGAACATATGGAAGGCAACCGACGGATGTTTCTTTCTCACATCCATGTTTCTCTCTCCCTCCTTCCTGCCCTCCCTTTCTCTCTCCAAGCATTCCTCCAATGAGGACCTGCTTTGGCTGCGGCTGCTGAGGGAGTGGCAGCTCCACGGAGACGGCGGAGGCACGGAGGCTTCTGTTTCTTCTTCCCTCAGGACAGGGGCTGCCTGCCGCCTGGATCACTAAGGCAACGAGTCAAGTGACTTCTTGAAACTGAAAGTCACTTCAAGGGACCCAGACAGAAGTCTAGCATTTCCCACTTTCCTCTCATTGCATGTTCTAATCTTTGTCTTGGCTAGCAACTTAGCACAAAGCACACTCAAGTACACGCAAGTACACACATAGTTGCAGATGTGTTCACACATGAACTGGGACAGGAGTCACAAACACGCACATACACACATGTACCTGCGTGTACAAAAGGCACATGCACACCAACCCCTGGGAGTCCGTCCCAGAGTTCCAGGACAAACTTTGCCTCCAGTCCAGCCCCCCTCCCCTGAGGAGGGCCTCTGGCCGCGGAGCAGGGAGCTCTCCCTCAAGGGAAGAACCTCAGAGCCAGTCAGCACTAATTACAAGCCATGGGATAGGCTCATCCATCATCCTGGAGTGACAGGCTGGCTGTGCAGCCGCCTCCTGGCCTCCCAGCCCCCTCCCCCACTCCCCTCCATTTCTCCTTTAGTGACCGCAGATTGGCTCAGCATTTTAGCCGAGTCTTCAAATCCTCTCCCGAGTCATAAACGTGGACCTGCCCTGGCTCAGCAGTTAGGAACCCTGCTCTTGTCTGCACACTGAGAGCGCACGGAAGCTCCCCCTCCCTCTCAGGCACAGCCCCCTTTCCACGGGCCTTGTACCACCTACCTGCCTTGAAGCCCCTCCCCCCCCCCCCCCCCCGGGGGCTTCACATTTTAGTATTTTCGAGGCAACTGCAACTTTGCAAGAATCCTGTGACATGGTATCCTTTTGCCAGATTCACAGATGAAGAAAAGGAGCCTCTGAGCTACAATTTGCTCAGGGTCACCCAGCTGGAAGGCGAGATAGTCAAGCCAGAGTCGGCTCTGAGTATCTCCCAGGATCCAATGCTCCTCCCACCCCTCCCGCCTCCCTGTGTGACTCCCCCACTCACCATCTCAGTTTGAAGAGCTGGTGTACTGCCAAGCATTTCCTCTCGGAAGCCCCACGGGCACCTCTTCCTATCTTCTCCCTTAAATCCGCTCAAGAGCCAAAGTCTGAGGAATAATCACAGGGGGAGGCCAAACACCAGCCCCAAGAACCAAGGGTCAGGGGCTGAGCAGGAAAATGCATGGGGACAGCAGCCTGGGTGAGATGCGCGTGGTGCTGGACGATGGCCACGCTGAGCACCGAGTGGCGCAGTCACAGTGAGCCAAGTCCTGAGCTGCTGCCACAACCAGACTGTCGGCCCTGGATGGCGGACCCCTGCTCATGAAGCTGTGCTTCGGGGACCTAGTGTCCTATAGGTGCCTCTGGGGTCCCCTCCGAGGGTGAGGCCAGGACAGTGTGAGCCTCATTAGAAAAATCTGCTCCCCCAAGGAAATAACTTTTGGAAACCTCCTGGAAGGCAGGGACCCTGTCTTTCTGTCATTGTCCTCATATTGGCTAAAATAAAAAATAAAAAAAAAAGGCTTTCGGAATCCTGTTGGTTTATTTAAATGCTGTCATTATTCTGAGTCTGATGCAAACTCCATCGCCCAGTCATGCTCTCTGCTCTTCCCAACCAAACGCCCTTCCCCCTCCTCCAAACACCACACTCAACATATACCATTACCTTCTATAATTCAGGCCATGTTCATGAGTATTTGCCTCTTTTTACATATATGTGTGTGTGTGTGTGTGTGTGTGTGTGTGTGTATGTAAAAAATCAATAAAATATATATATATACATTTTATTGATTTTTTTACAGAGAGGAAGAGAGAGGAATAAAGAGGTAGAAATATCGACCAGCTGCCTCCTACACATCTCCTACTAGGGATGTGCCCACAACCAAGGTACATGTTCTTGACCAGAATCGAACCTGGGACCTTTCAGTCCGCAGGCCGATGCTCTAACCACTGAGCCAAACCGGTTTCGGCAGTATTTGCCTTTTCCCTCCAAGGACTAGGAAGCTCCTTGGGAACCTGATTCAACCCATGTTTCTCTGACACTGTCTATGCCTATAAATGCACAGCAAACACTTGATCCGAAGTGTGCAATGTCCGCACTTGGGTGAAGACTTTATTTTGTAGCGACGACATTAATTTTAGTCTTATTTTATGTGCCTCCTCGAGAAATCATTGTAGGAAGGAGTACCCAAGCATGGCTTCTCATACTCGTTAGGGTCAGTCAGAGTTTGGCCCTTAAGAATTGTCTCTCCACAGCGGGGATTGCA
The DNA here is from genome assembly GCF_964339955.1 of Pipistrellus hanaki. Classification (NCBI taxonomy): domain Eukaryota; kingdom Metazoa; phylum Chordata; class Mammalia; order Chiroptera; family Vespertilionidae; genus Pipistrellus; species Pipistrellus hanaki. The sequence continues at coordinate 64,604,415 of NC_140511.1, read as the reverse complement.
CATTTGCTTTTGGGTGGTCTTTCTTCCTCACAGCTGCCCCCGGCCTTTGATCTTGGGGTCAGGATTTAGCTCTCCACTGATGGAAGGCCGCTGTGGGAACCGGGGGAGGGTGGAGGGCTCTGCACCCTTCCTGTAGGTAAACATCTGGAGTCTGGAATTTTAGCTGTGCTAAGATTAAACAATGTGACAGCCTTATGGATTGTCACGCCTTATCTATTCAAACAGACCACCTAAAGAGCATCTATAGCTGTTATTGTCCGGGGGAGGGGAGCGGGGGGGGGGGGCCTTATCCCCTTCCCTCTCATTGATATGTGCCTTCTACAGAATCCCCAGATTCCCCTGGTTTGTTTCCACCTAAGGTATTTAACCTAACAGTTATTTACATATAGAAAAAAAAGACACACACACACACACACTCAGGATGTTAAAAGAAAGGAGCGAGCTAGTCTCTTAGTATATGAACTAGTCTCTGACAAGAAGCACCATTTTTGCAGCATCATTCACAATAGTCAGAAATGGAAGCATCCTAGAGGTCGGTTGGATGAGCATTGTGTGAATTTTTAAAATGTGGCATATACATACAGTGAAATAGTATTCGGTCTTCTAAAAGAAGAAAATCCTGCCATGTGCTACAATGTGGAGAAAACTTGAGGATGTCGTGCTAAATGAATAAGCCAGTCACAAAAAGACAAATATTGTATGATTCCACTTATATGAGGTATCTAAACTAGTCAAACTCTTAGTAGAATGGTGGCTGCCAGAGGCTGGAGAGAGAGAAAGAGAGAGAGAGAGACAGACAGAGAGAGAGAGAGAGAGAGAGAGAGAGAGAGAGAGAGAGAGAGAGAAGGGGGGTTGTTCAACAGGTATAGTGTTTCAGTTTTGCAAGATAAAAAAGTGCTAGAAATCTGTTGCCCAACAATGTGCATATAGTTAAGTCTACTGTACGGTACAAGATAAATAGTTAAAAGGGTAAATTGTGTGTTATACGTTTTTTTACCACCAGGAAGAAAGCACCATTCATGGGTAATAACTGTCCCAGGAATTTCCCAGTAGTATTTTACTACAACCTTGCACAATGGGTATTGTTTGCCTCACTTCATAAAGGGAGGAAAGGAGAGGTCCAGAGACATATGGGAACCTACAGCCACCTGACTCCAGCAGCCATGCTTTCTAGCCAGGTCTCAGACTTTCTCTGCCCGCAGGTGGTATTTGGGGCTGGTGACATTGCTTGGTAGAGAAGAGCTGTGAGTGGAAGCGTGAATTCAGAGAAGTTTCTCTGGTTTGGCAAGGCCAGACTTTTCCTGTCACACCACCTCCCCAACCAGTTCAACTGTCTCTCCCAATATACTAGTATTTCCTACTTTGTAACAGAGCCTCTGACTTTTAGCTGGTTGCACAGCCTCCTGAAATGAAGACTTCCTTCACTGAAGCTAGCTGTGGCCATGTGACTAAATTCTGCCCAATGGGATGTAAGCAGAGGTCCCATAGGTAAATTTTGGGAGGTCTCCTTAAAAAAGGAGCACACTTTTCTTCAGTCCTCCTTCCACCATTCTGCTGGCTGGAATAAAAGATGATGGCTGGAGCCCGAGTGGCCATCATGGGTCATGAGGTAAAATCCAATCTTAACTGATAACCCAGACCATAGCGGGTTGATACCATCACGTGAGGCCCTCGCACACAATGCATCTAATTTATGGATGCTGCAAATGTGGCACATGGGAGAAATTTGAAGTCATCCCACTAGTGCTGACATGTCTAGTAGAACCTTCAATGCTTATGGCTGGATAGAATTACAAGATATCAAATGCCTGCAAAGAAAGTACAGAGGTTTCTGAAGACAACTTTTACGAATTAGAAGCCAAGATCATTGACTTCTGTTTTCTCATTTATTCATTTGTTCAGCAAGTATTAATCGAACGCTTAATATGTACTAGGCATTGTTTCAGGCACTGGGAAGACAGTGTTACACAAGACAGAGCGTCCTTGTCCCCACTCCCCGCCCCAGATCGTGCACTTTTATGGATTGATAACGTCTTTCTTCCACTTCCCACCATGTAATGGGAAATGTCCCTGTGTATGTGGGGGGTGTGGGGGAGGACTGAAATGCAGGAGGAATTTTTAAATATGGCCAAGGAAGAGCAATTTTCTTGTCCTAGATTTCCTCGGAATGTCCATTTTGGAGGCACATAGGACACATTCCTGCCCTAGCTTATGTGGGAGTCAGGGTTGAGTCAGAGCTTTAATATGAAGTCTATTAACTCACCTAGCAATCCACGAACCAAGGCCAATTCCTTAAGTTTCTCTGGGGTCCCAATGGACCCCAGCTACCAAAAAAGGATTTCTGGCAATAGTAATCGGCAAATGTGGTCAGTTCACCAGAGGGTGACCTGTATTTTCAAAACCAAAATCATGGCACACATCTAAGAAGTCCCTATACCTATGGGGTCCACTAAAATTGTAAACAGAACTCTCTCCAGATATAGATTTGAAGCAGATGACATTATATCATATTAGCTAGGCCCATCACCCCTAGATCCTTTCCTGCTTCAAATGACTCTAGCAATTCATTGCAACACAAGTACAATACTAAAGATGTGAAAACAATTTGAATGCCCATCAACAATTGAGTGGGTTTTTAAAATATGGTGTATATATATGCAATAGAATACTATTCAGCCTTAAAAAAGGAGAAGCCCAGCCAGCACGACTCAGTGGTTAAGTGTCGACCTATGAACCAGGAGGTCATGATTTGATTCCCTGGGTTGCAGGCTCGATCCCCCGTGTGGGGCATGCAGGAGGCAGCCAATCAATAAGTCTCTCTCAACATTGATGTTTCTATCTCTCTCTCCTTCTCCCTTCCTCTCTGAAATAAATAAAAATATATTTTTAAAATAAATAAAAATAAATAAATCAAAATAAATAAAAAATAAAGTGGATAGGTCTTTTGTTAAGTGTTTGAGTGTTCTTTCCACAATAAAATAAATGAAAAATAAATCTGGTGCCCTAACTGGTTTGGTTCAGTGGATAGAGTGTCAGCCTGCAGACTGAAGGGTCCCAGGTTTGATTCTGGTCAAGGACACATGCCTGAGTTGTGGACTTGATCCCCAGAAGGAGGCATGCTGGAGGCAGCCAATCAATGATTCTCTCTCATCATTGATGTTTCTTTCTTTTTTTTTTTTTAATATATTTTATTGATTTTTGTACAGAGTGGAAGGGAGAGAGATAGCGAGTTCGAAACATCAATGAGAGAGAGTCATCGATCAGCTGCCTCCTGCACACCCCCTACTGGGGATGTGCCCACAACCAAGGTACATGCCCTTGACCGGAATCAAACCCGGGGCCCTTCAGTCCCCAAGCCGACGCTCTATCCTTTGAGCCAAACTGGTCCCGGCTCATCATTGATGTTTCTATCTCTCTTTCCCTCTCCCTTCTTCTTTGAAATTAATACAGGCATATTTAAAAAAAAAAAAAAATTTTTTTAATCTGGCAATGAACCAACAATTTATCTAGCACTATTCTGGGCCTTCTGATTGCTGCTCCTGAGAAACTTCCATTCCACCCAGGAAGATAGAGCAAGGAGAAATGAAAAGGCACCATTCAGGGAAGCTCTTGGTCTGGTGGGAAATCAGACATCAAATAACCCCAACCGCCCAAGGCAGAGGTGCCGCCAGAAAAGCAGGTAAGAATAAATTTGGAAGGCCTTAAATGCCATGTTAAGCAGTTTGGAACATATTCTCTTTAAGGTCTAACCTTAAGGGAGGAGAGGATATGTCATCACATGGGTCGGGTATATAAAGGGACTCCAGAGGGTTCATGTTCCCCTTGAAATGTACAGCAAAACACAAAACACAGATTTTTCTAGAAAGATTTTTATCAGCTTTTTATAAAAGGACCTATGACCCAATAAAGGTTAGAGAGCATGATCTAACACTTGGGAGCCATCACAGTTGGAGGCAGATAAATGATCTGAGGTTTGAGTTATGAAGGAGGAAAGGAAAGCTTTTCAGAGGAGACACAAGATCCCAAGGTGGACATTAAACTAGCAAGGGGATGGAGAAAGCAGGACATGACATGTCTGAGAGGAGAATGCACAGGTTTTAGGACAACTTGACTAAAGGTAGCATAGAAAAGGAAAGGGAAGGATTCAAATTATGACTGGAACCCTAAAGAAAAAGACATAAAAAAAAAATTATGACTGACTTTCAGACAATGGAATTTCCTTTCATCTGCTTTAGATATGGAAGGAATATTTTCACAAATGCAGCCCAAGGGTGCCTTCCAAACCACAAGCTCACCAGGCAGTTTGCCCAAATTTCATTTTAGTCTATGGTGTGTTTTGATATGAGAATCAGATACACTCTTCTCATCCTCTAAATTAGGGGTGTCGAACTCAATCAGAGAAGGGGCCAAAATCTAAAATCCAGCCTAAATCGTGGGCCGAATGGTTTACTGAACAGTCATAAACTGACAATGTCATAAACTGACAGCGGAGTGCAGTGATGACAGCGCGGTGCAGGCCACATTGCAAGGCCTGGCGGACTGGATTTGGCCCGCGGGCCTTGTGTTTGACACATGTGCTCTAAATCATGTGATTCACATCCAGAAATTCTGTTACGGTTTAATGACTTGGAGAAAAACCTAGAGCTACTTGTGTGCCTATACTTAAGATTGTATTTCATTGGGTCACCTTAAGGCCGTGGTCAGCAAACTGCGGCTCGAGAGCCACATGTGGCTCTCGGGCCCCTTGAGAGTGGCTCTTCCACAAAATACCATGGCCTGGGCGAGTCTATTTTGAAGAAGTGGTGTTAGAAGAAGATTAAGTTTAAAAAATTTGGCTCTCAAAAGAAATTTCAATTGTTGTACTGTTGATATTTGGCTCTGTTGACTAATGAGTTTGCCGACCACTTACTTAGGGCATCCCCTATCATTGCAAAGCAGAAAGTCTCTTTTATGGTTCTATAAAATCAATCCATATTCCATGGGCTGTTCCCAAATTTCCACAGCAGCTAAGGAAGAGCAAAGATATCAACAAGGTTATCAGTCTAAGCAATTGTGTTATATTTTTAACTGCAAAATAGAACCTACCAAGAGGAGCTGGTTTGTGGGGGAGATGAAGGTAAAGATAATTAAATTGGGTTTGGGCAAACTGAATCCAGGGCATCTCTGAGACATTTCATCTGTTAGGAACCTTTGGTTGTGGGAGACAGAATCCAACGGAAACCAAAGTAAGGAGAGAGAATGCCTTGGTTTATTTACATAACTGAAAACTCCAGGGGTTCTGCTGGTGGCAAGACTGTATCAGTTCTCAAAGGATGTTATCAGGCATCTGTCTCTCCCTATCTTTTGTTTATTACGTTTTCACTTTAAGCAGATTATCCTCCGGTTTCAAGCTTTCCTTCTTCTACTTTCCCAAAGATTTCAGTAAACATCTGATTGACTCTGATTGAATACTCATCCTGGAATCAGTAATTGTGATTTAGGCTAACTCAGCCTCTAAGTCAGCCCCCACGTCCCAGTAACCATACTCTTGTGTAGTCTCCACCTCTTGAGTAACTTATTTTCTATTGTTTGTTTGTTGTACTTTTACTAGCATTTATTTTATGCTGACTTTACTCCTGGAGTAAATTTATTTCTTCAGCTCCTTCTGCCGTATTCTCCCGTGCAACCTCCTCTGCTGTGTTCAGGAACGATCCGCTGTTTTTCAGTCGGATCACCTCAGTGTGGCAGGAAAAGTTCACGTGGGGTCAATCTGTCCATGAGCCCTGTAAATTCTGGGCCATATCTTGGAAGCTTTGTTCACTTGGATGTACTCAGTGACCAGAGAATCCACATCTAAACCCTTAAGTTCAACGCTACTCTCTGCTTTTTTAAGCATGTGCAGCAAAAATATGGTGCAGCAAAAATATGGTCCACTCTCTTTGGACCACTGACCCTGTGTCCAGCCCCACTGTTTGGTATGGCACATGGAATGGCACTCATTGTTTCTGTAATGACATTCTTCAGATACTTGGTGGCTCTTTGAATGTGTGTATACCTTTGATGGCGTAAGCATTTTCACGCATGTTCATTTGAACTCCTTTATTTGCATGGTTTTTTTTTTTTAATTAATTTATTTTTTTTAAGTATATTTTGATTTTTTACAGAGAGGAAAGGAGAGGGGATAGAAAAAGAAACATCAATGAGAGAAGAACATCGATCAGCTGCCTCCTGCACTCCCCCCTACTGGGGATGTGCCTGCAACCAAGGTACATGCCCTTGACCAGAATTGAATCCAGGACTCTTGAGTCCGCAGGCCGACACTCTATCCACTGAGCCAAACCAGTTTCGGCCATTTGTATGATTTTGTGGGGTTTTCTGAATCAAGTGAATAGTGAGCCTCACTGAGAGGTTATCTCAGGCTGCTTATGGGAAGAGAGCAACTTACTTCTAATCAATAATATATGGCAATGTAGAAGGATTGTCACTTCTGTGATTAGGTTACAAAAGACTGTGACTTCCATCTTGCTATCAGACTCTCTTGTTGACATAGATGCAAGCTACCATATTGGAGACACTCACATTGCTAAGAAATGAGGGTGGCTTCTAGCCAACAGTCACCAAAGAACTGAGGTCCTTGGTCCAATAGCCCTTGAGGTACTGAATCCTGCCAACAACCATGAGAGGGAGTTTGAAAGCAAATTCTTCCCCACTGAGCCTTTAGATGAGACTCCAGCCCTGGGTGACCATTTATTTGCAACATCACGAGATACCATAATCACAGGATCCAACTAAGCCCTACCCACAGAATCCCTGAAAAAAAAAAAAAATGTGTTGTCTTAAGCCACTAGGTTTTGGACTTATTTGTTACACAACAATGGGCAACTAATACACCTGGGTTGTGTGACTGCTCCTGAAGGGGCAGATGGGGTCAGTCTCATGTCAACCCTAGGGACTAAAAATATAATAGAGAATAAGTGCCTCCCCAAAGGAAAGTTAAAGGGTAGTTACCAGACTGACTGTATGGGTTTAATAATGAGTGGGACAGGAAGGAGAGATGTAGAAAACCAAGTAGCATTGTGGAAAGTTTCGTGGCAAGTTGTGAGAAGACTTGAGCATGTGTAGGCTGTGGGGAAAAGTCTGGGCTGTGTCCTTCCACTCTAATCTCAAGGTAATTTCAGTTGCTTTTCTTGAGTTCTGTTACATCTTTCTGAGATAACAGGATCCAAAACTTCCCACAAACTAGATGTTGGCAAACTTTTGTTATAAAGAGCCAGTGAGTAAATATACTAGGCTTTGTTGGCCATAGGGTCTTGTTGCAACCACTCAACACTGCCTTTGTAGTGTGAAAGAAGCCAGAGACAATATGTAACCAAATGAACATGGCTGTGTTCCAATGAACTTTATTTAAAAAAAAAAAAAAAAAAGAAAAACAGGCAGAGGTCAGGATTTGGCTTGTAGGCTGCAGCTTGCTTGACCCTTGCTCTAGGCTCATGGAAAGGGATTGAAAATGCAATAAATGGGGCAACTGATGAAGCAAGAATAGGATCAAGACCTCAGGGGAATATCTTAGCCTCAGAAATAAGGTTCTTTCACCTATTGCGGCACTGGTGCAGTCTGACTTATTCTTCGTGTGTCTGCCTTGTGTTCCTCCACTGTGAGCACCTGGGGGCCCAGAATGTTTCACAGCAATGATTCCAGAACCTTCCACACAGGAGGTGCTTAGACACATATGTGGTTGAGAGATGCAGGACTAAGAGGTGCCTGTTGTGAAGGAGAGGACATTGAAGAGGTTCAAAGGGAAAGGTCTCTATCATCTCGGTGAATTAGGAGCCCTGTGATTGGCAACCCCTCTTGCCTCTGTTAATGTTTAAGCAGGAAGCCAACTCTTCTCCAATGTTTCAGATTCAGTCCTCTCAATAGGCAGAGGTCTTCTCATCTCACAATTACAGAATTCCATGAGATTTACACAAATAAAGATCTGGGTAGGACTCTGAGCATTGGGGAAAAAGACAGAGTACCTCCAGACTGGTCCTAGACTTGCTGTGGGGACGGCAGGGAGGGAGGCTACTGCAAAACCCTGGCACATTATGGAAGGATGTAGAGGTGGGGTGGGGTGGCGAGGAGCCAAATAGCTCCTGGGTAAATTTTTTTTTACACTCCTGTAACAAGTTGGACCATGTCTAGCTGTTTCTGGCCTCCATTTTTTTTTTTTTTTACTTCTCTGGGAAGGGATGGGGCCAAGCAAAGGTTTGGAAGGCGGAGAGTGAAAAAGGAAGTTCATCTCTGGGAATGGGATTCCAGAGACTGGAGGCTGAGCTGAGAGGGACCAAGTACAGCCCATCCCTGATGGGGAACTGAAGTCCACTCTGCCCTGGGAAGCAGACCTGCAGATGAAGGCAAAAGCAGCAGAAAGCAGAGGGTGAGGAGGTGGGATGTGTCTCTTGGCAGAGAAAAGGGCACGGGCCCTTTTACCAACTCAAATGATGTCACTGGAGTTGAGCAAGGGGCTCAAGGGAAGTGTTCAACCCTTGCTATTCTTCTTCCTAGGTTCTCACTGACTTTCCAACCTACCCTGAACACATCCCATTTCCCCACATGTCAGTCTTTGTATTTGTGGTTGCCTCTCCTTGGCATTCCTGGTCTCCTTCCTCCTATCTTCTTTTTTTTTTTTTTTTTTTTTTTTTTTAAATATATTTTATTGATTTTATACAGAGAGGAAGGGAGAGAGATAGAGAGTTAGAAACATCGATGAGAGAGAGTCATCGATCAGCTGCCTCTTGCACACCCCCCACTGGGGATATGCCCGCAACCAAGGTACATGCCCTTGACCGGAATCGAACCCGGGACCCTTCAGTCCCCAAGCCGACGCTCTATCCATTGAGCCAAACCGGTCCCGGCCCTCCTATCTTCTTGATCTAAGTCCTGTCTACTCTTCAAGTCTTAGATGCTACCTTCTCTAGGAAGACTTCTTAGATTCCATTCTCTTTTAGGAGCAACACTTCCCTCCTCTGAATTCCTTGTCTGTCACTAGAGAAGTCATTTAGCCATTATCATCTAGTAGTAAGCAAGTATTGAGGACAAGAGCCATTCCCCAGGCAGCTCTGTCTTCCCTTCACCCATAGAACATTACCCAGACACAGGCCCTTCGGAAGAGGGGACTGTACAAATACCGTACAGGTTCAGGCTGGTGCCGCATTCCCTTGATCAGATTCCTACGGCAGTTCTCTCTGCTAACTTAGGGCCCTGTATGCACCAGTCCTAGCTGGTAGCTACCAGAATCCTGGACACTTCTCTTCTAGTAGTAACAGTCCCCTGTTAATTCTGCTTTTAATCAAGCCAAACGTGAACCCAGAGCATTCTTTACCTACCTTACAACTTCCTCCCCTTATCCTATGGAATGTCACCAAGGGGGTCCCTCAACCACATTGATTCAGGAAGCAGATTCTGGGCTCCCCATGTCCTTGTAACCTGGCATACCCCAGAGCTCTGGGTTTGCACATGCTGGTCAGAGGGCCTGTCTGGCACTCCCATGGAGCTGGCTATAGCTTGATCTCAGCCATACTGGCTGATTTCAATCCCAGTTCACACTTGGCTGGCCTGGGTCAGAGAAGTACTTATTAAATAAACTTAATGATGTACATATGCACATGGGCAGTGCCCCAAAGAGATGTATTAAGTTTATGATGCATGTTAACTTGTAAACAAACATAACGTTATTATTTTTAAAAATATATATATTTTATTGATTTTTTTAGAGAGAGGAATAGAGTTAGAAACATCAATGAGAGAGAATCATCGATCAGCTGCCCTCCTGCACACCCCCTACTGGGAATGTGCCCGCAACCAAGGTACATGCCCTTGATTGGGAATCGAACCTGGGACCTTTCAGTCGGCAGGCTGACGCTCTATCCATTGAGCCAAACCGGTTTCGGCTGAACGTAACTTATTCTTGCCCTTGGGCAAGTGACACCCCCCATCTTCACTCCATCAACATCTTGGTTTCTATCGTTGAAAAGACAAGCAAGTTGGACAAACTTGCAAAGTCCCTGCTAGTCCTAATCTCTCATTGTGTCCTGGGTGTACCTCAGCTTTCTTATCAGAACAGAGATGACAGCCATAAGAGAAGGATTCCTGATCAAGGTGGCGGGGATTGGGACCTCACCTGGCTGTTGAGGCCCTTGGTGAATTGTGATTTGGAGCTGGGCGGTTTTGTACCTGAAGAGGAAGAGAAAGGAAACTTTTCCCCTAGCAAGAATCTGAAACTGTTCTTCACCAGCACTGTCCAATAGGGAAGCCACTGACTGCATGCGGCTATTTAAAAGTAAATGAAATAAATGAAATAAAATATATTTTAAAAAGTCAGTTCCTCAGTTGCAGTAGCCACATTTCAAGCAATAGCCACATGTGGCTAGAGGCTACCCATATTGGATGACGCGGACACAGAATATGTCCATCTTCACACAGAAATGTCTGAAGGCCCTAGCCGTTTTTGGCTCAGTGGGTAGAGCATCCCGGGTTCAAGTCTAGTCAAAGGCACATATCTGGGTTGCAGACTGAATCCCTGGCTCCAATCGGGAGGCAACCAATGGATAGGTCTCTCTCACATTGGTGTTTCTCTCTCTTTCCTCCTCCCTGCCGTTCTGTCTAAAAATCAATGGAAAAATATCCTCCAGCGAGGATTAACAAAAAAAACCACAAAAAACAACCCAACAATCCAAAACAAAAGAAATGTCTACATAACAGCAGTCTTCTAGACTAGTAATTTTCAACCTTTCTCTAACACATAAACTAATTACTAAAATTCTGCAGTAAACCGAAAAATACATTATATTTTTTTGCTGATCTGACAAAAAATAGGTATAATTTTGATTCATTAACACTGGATGACTATTATGTTGGCTCTTGCCATTTTTTAATTTGACAATCTAAGGGGAAAGAGGTCAGTTGCCCCTGACTAAAAGTATTATTGTTTTATATACAGGTATTGAATTTTAAAAAAATTTAAAGTTTAAAAAATTCCATGGCCCGCTGATCGCTGTTCTAGACCAATCTTTTGCAAATAAAGAAACTGAGGCACAGAGAGGAGACATGACCTCACCAAGCATGTAATGGGCAGATCTGGGCCTATAGACAAGGTGCCCTGACCCCCAGGCCTGACTCGCTGCCCCGGTCCCTACTTCCTTCATGTTTCTTTGGACTCCCAGCTCAGGGCCTCTAGTGGGCCCAGCACTCGGGCCGGGCGGCTGGGCTGGTCCCAGGGGATGTTTATGACTGAGCAGAGCTCCAGATGCTGCACATTCTTCAAAGGGTCAGACCTGCCCCCAGGCACTCAGGGAATTAGCTTCTCTGAAGAGCCCCAGATCTTCTTTCCGGAGCTGCCTTCTTCCTGGCCAGCCCCGGAGAGCTGGCTGATCCCAGGAGTGCCGTCTGAGCTCTCCCATCGCCTTGGGTGAGAGGCTCAGAGGCTGCCTGGATGCCCTGTTGGCTCAGAGGTATTTCTGGGCAAGGAGAGGGAGAAGTGGGGCAGGAAATTGTACCCTTTGCATCTCCCTAGGTCTACACGTCCAGCATGAGGGGCATCTGGGAGCAGGGCTTCTGCCACATTTGGCGGGAAACGGACTTGCCTTCACCTGCAGTGCTGGGTGGGGGTTGGGGGTGGATGGAAAAGAGCAGAGAGTGGGGCATCCTGGGGTGGGGATAGGGAGGTGAGGGGCCTGGGGAGGGGGCGCCCGGGGGCGCCCTGACCCGCCGGCTGCTGGGAGTCGGAGGGGGATGGGAGTTGGGGGAGAAGAGGGGGGCCGGGCAGCCAATGGGAGGGAGGATCTCGTTTTAAAAGGGTTAACCCACAGCCAATGGGAGCCTGGGGGAGCGGATCCTGCTCACTCCATTCAAGAATCCCAAGTATTCAAGATGGACGGCAGGGAGTGTGGAAGGAGAAAGGGGGCACGGGAGGAAGAGCCGATCGCCGAGGAGAGGGCGCAGCGCCGGGCCGCCCGGGCCCCCGCTCCCGGGGTGGCGGGCGGAGGGAGGCGCGGCCGCGGGCGGGGGATGGAGCCAGGCCTGGGAGCGGGGCCGAGAGGGCGTGAGAGAGGGGGAGCGCCGCCGGGGAGGGGAGCCGGGAGGGAGGGCAGGGCAGAGAAAGAGCCCGGGAAGAAGGAGGTGGCAGGCAGAGGAGGAACGTAACGAAGAGCCATGTGTAGGTATCTATCGGCAGCTCCCAGAAGGGTAACGCCACGGGCTTTCGGGTTCCTTCTCCGCTGGGGAGGAGGGCAGGGGAGGGGTGGGTTCTTTCTCCCTTCCCTCTCCCCTCCTTCTCCTCCACTCATCATCTCCTCTGTCTTCGCCTCTACTACCAGCAACTCCTAACTGGGAGGCACTGGGCGCGCCTGGCCGGGGCGGCCTCGCTGTCACTTTGCAGCGGGGGGTGTGGTGGGGTGGGGGTGGGGGGCTCCGCGGGGCAGGGCTGCGGCCGGGCCATCTGTCCGCCCGCCCGGGTGTGTGAGGGTGAGGGGCAGGGTGCGGGGCCTCGGCGGGTGGGTTGGGAGGGGAGCACCGTGGCCACAGGGCTGGAGCAGGGCAGGGAGTTGTGCATCTTAAGAAGTTGGACGGAGCTAAGGGACTGAGTGTGTGAGTGTGTGTGTGTGTGTGTGTGTGTGTGTGTGAGTGTGGTGGGAGGGTGAGGCCCACCCCTGAGCTGAGCGTTGTGGGGTGTTTGGGGGTGCGGGAGGCCGGGAGCAGGGTTCGGGGTGAGTGTGTAGGAAGGGCTGAGTTGTGCAGCAACTGCGAGAGTTGTGTGTGTGTGTGTGTGTGTGTGCACGCGTGTGGTCCAGCCTCGAGGTGTGTGTGGGGGGTGGCACAGTAGGGTGTTGAGGGAGAGCGCCCCTCACCCCTTTCTTCTCTCCCCCCCCCCCCCCGCCCCCTACCCTTCTCATCCCATTCACAGAACATGGCTTTCAGGACCCTCCTGGCCTCCTCCTCCTCCTCCTCCTGTCGCCATGGCTGCGGGGAGGGGGTGGGAGGAGACAGTTGGGGCCAGCCGCTGCCCCCGCTGCTCCGGCTCACCCTCGCCGGCCCTTTCTCTCCCTTCCACAGGCTGGGCCCCATCCCCTGCTGCTCTGGGGGGCAGGGGCCGGAAGATGGTGGCCAATGAGGAGGGGGAGCAGAGAGAACTTGAGCCGGGCCTCCCCTCCCCCATTTCCTCCTCGGTCTCTACACCCGCCTCTGGAAGGAGCTGGGGGATGGCTCCTGGGCCCGAGGTGGGGGAGGGGCCCTGCTGGCTGGTGAGTTGCAGGGAATCCCGCTCTGGAATGAGTTGGGTGTGAGAGCCGAGGGGGATCTTGGCCCAGGGCCCCCGACTCTCCCTTCTCTTCCCTAGGAGGGCTCCTTTGGTGAAGAATCTTCTTCTGGCCTCCCTAAAGCTGGCTGGGCAGTCCTGTCTCTGCCCCTCTGCCCTCTTGTTGACATGATCCAGTTCCCAGCTGGGACTGGTTTGCCCAACCCGGGAGCAGAGAGGCCTGGTGACTGACCCTAGCGGGGCCTTAGTTTCCGTCCATTAGAACTGTGCAAACGGCGGGACAGGGCCCATGTTTGCAGATTACAGGAACAAACTCTGCCTGGGAAGGCGGGAGAGCCTCCTGCTTCCTGAGTTGGGGGTGGGAGAAGGCTGGAGGGGAAGCCCAGAGGAAGAGCTCCCCACTGGATTTTCTGTCCTCCATTCCCTCCAGTTGGCCGTGGGTGGGGGAGGAGGGCATCAGCATGGTCCAAAGGCCTTTGCTGGTCTGTACCCCCGAGGAACCTCTGCCCCCCTGGGCGGGCCACAGTTCATTCACCAGCTGGGCTTCTGGGGCCGCCAGCTCCAGCCAGGAGCATGTCCCGCTAGAGCTCTGAGCCTTTGGCTCTCCGGGTCCAGTCTTTGAGCTTTGGGTTTTACTCAGTCTCAGGGTTGTTTACCCGGAGTTTAAGCCCCCCCTCCCTTAGAGTAGGATGGGGAAGTCCTGGGTGAGCTTGAAGACTTCCTAATGGGAGTCCCTGGATAAGACAGGAAGCACCCCAGATTCGAATCCCACTGCCAGGGAAAGCCTGTCCCTACCACTCAGTATACGGGACGGACTCGCCCCCGCCATTTTGATTCTTTGTTGAATCCATAAAGTGGATTTTGAAGACCTACAGAGGAGATACAGGGCTATGGCATCACTCAGCTTCCTCCTCCAGACCTGGAAGCTTATCTGTGCTGCCTGGGGACTTGTGACTAGTCCCTCACCCTCTCTGGTCCTGGAGCTTCAGCCAAGATGTCTCCTTGAGGCCTAGGGAACCCCTACACCCCCCCCATCTAAAAAGGAGAGAGAGCTTTAAAAGTAGGGAAGAAGAGAGGGCTCTGGTCCTGGTGGGCACGCTTCTCTCCAGAAGAGAAGCTGACAGAGATACAAACCCATATAATGTTGAGTGTCCCCAAACGTTTTGGGATTTCCACCAGTCTCTTCCTGCGAAGACGAGAGTCGAGCTCAAGGTATGCCTTCTTGCCCCCTGTTCCCCATGCCAAAACTCAAGAAAAAGGTGGTCGCAGTGCAGGGCCAGCGAGAGGAAGAAGGCAAGGAGTGGAGAGAAAATAGAGGATTAGCTCTGGGAATAGAGGAGAAGGGAGGGAGGCTGAGTGGGCCGGGGACTGGGAGAGGGGTGAGGAGGCAGGGCCGGCTCGCCTCTGCTGCAGGCCGGAGCTCTTTTCACATTGTGCTACTGTCTGCACCTACCACTAGCAGTGCAATGTTAAAAGGGCATTGGCCGTGCAGTGCTACCAGCGCCGGCTGTCTCCTCAGCATTAGGACTTCCTCTCCCATCTGGGCGCCAATCAGCTACCCTAGTGGGAATTTGGGAAGCCTCTCTATCACAGGCGAATAGCTCACATTTATGGAAGGGCTTCTGCATACAATCTGTGTGCTAGGCCCTCATTATGTGATGATGCGCAAGTCATACCCATTTCACAGATGGAGAAACTGAGCCAGACGGTTGGAGCAGTATGGCCAAGGTTATAGAACTCTTAAAATTGCAGAGCCTGGACATAACCTTGTCCAGAATCTGACAATTCACCTATCTTTTTGTAGAACCATCTGAAGAGGTTTGGGTAGGTTCTCCACTGAGCTGAGGGGTGGGAGGTTTGAATGCCACCTGCTGGTTGTGTGAGGGTATCTCCCAAAGTCTGAAGCCTTGAAGGATAAAAGTGGTGGCTTGTTGGCTAAGGAGGTCTCGGGCTTGGTTGGGGATTGGAGGGTGGTGAATGGAGAAGATTGACCAGAGTAGACCTCTACGAGGAAAAGCGGATGCACAGGAAAGATAAAAGGGCTAACTTGAAAACACTGCTCCCCAGGGATGAAGACAATGCCTGTGGCTTTTTCTCTGGGTCGTGGCTGTAGAAAGGAGAGCTCACATCCCCCTGTAATTCCCAGCATGACCCCTCTTGGTCACGGGTGTTTGATAATGATTTTTAAAAAATATATTTTATTGATTTGTACAGAGAGGAAGGGAGAGAGATAGAGAGTTAGAAACATCGATGAGAGAATCATCGATCAGCTGCCTCTTGCACACCCCCTACTGGGGATTTGCCCGCAACCAAGGTACATGCCTCTGACCGGAATCGAACCCGGGACCCTTCAGTCCCCAAGCTGACGCTCTATCCATTGAGCCAAACCGGTCTCGGCTGATAATGATTCTTGAGGGTATACTTGTCTGAACCTCCAAGATTTAGACCGCATTGCCCACAGCCTGATCTTAGAGACTAAAACAGGATCCCTGAGCTGGGCCCACAGAAGGTTTCTTCCAGGAAAGATTGCAGGCGCTTGAAAGCTACAACTATGCCATTTACTCCTTTGCTTCCCACGGTGCCTAGTTGGCTTAGTAAGAACTTTAAAAGTAAGTTGAGAGACAGGCATATTGTGGGGAGCCTTAAGAAGGCAGCCAGTTTGTGCCCGATTTTCAAGGTCAGAGATTGAAGCTTCAGAAACCTTCCTAAACTTTGCTGCAAGAAATGGACCAAGAGGGACAGGGTTCTGGGTCCCTTGCTGGAGCCCAGAGGATCTCTAGACATCACCAGGCATGCAGACACTGAAGAGGGGAGCAGACCCCCCCACTTCCAAGACCTCCGATCGGGATGCATTTGCTTTCTTGCACCTGACTTCCAGTTCTCTTCTGTTCTGCCCAGACAGCTCCATTCTGACATCTGACAGTACTGGAGATGCTGCACAGTTTATGTCCCGTACTCTCTTCAGTCTATGAATGGTTCTGCTTAAGTGTCTTCTCTGGGCACACACACACAAAAAAGTCATTTGACGAATGCCACTCCACTTTTGTGAAAAAACAAGAACTTTTCAGTGTTTCCTCAATGCCCTTGGGATGAAATCTTGATTCCCTAAATGGTCTATGACTGCTGCCTGTCTGTCCCGTGTCCTCTCCTCTCTCACCCATTTGCACCTACACTCCAGATATGGGAAACATTTCCTCCTTCAATTGGCTAAGTAAGAGCCACTGACGCAGTTCTCTCTGCCTGAACTATTCCCCCACCTCCCACTCTTCTCTTCACCCACCCAGCTTCTCATCCTGCATTTGTCATCACAGTCATCACTTCCGCTAAGCCTGCCTTGACTTTTCAGATTCTGACTAAGCCTCTCCTGCATGCTCCCAAGGTTGCTCCCCACCCCTGTTCAGATCCCGTCACCTATTGGAATTGCCTGATGACCGTTTGTCCTCCCACTAGACCACCATGAAGTCAGGCCCTGCTGCCTTGCTCTTCACTTAGCCTCTCCTGTGGTGAACGCCATGCCTGAAGAGCAATAGTCGCTTTGCAAATATTTGCAGTATCCGTGAGTGAATCTGGAAATCACAAGCCAGCTTGTTATTCGGTTTTTATAAATGTGTACAGTCCTCTGCAGTTGTCCGTGACCCAACAACAATAGCAACCTCGCATCACTGCCAAAAATGGCGCTTGGGTCACATGATTGCGTTGATGCTGCAATTTTGAACCGTTTTTGTTCCACTCTGTATCACTTGCCAGGGCAGCACCTTGGCTGGTCGACTTTCCTCTTTGCCTTAGGTATGGCCATGGGCTGACCAAAATATGACAGGATCAGGCGCAAAGGCAATGAATGGGACCCAAGAATACCCTAGCTCCGGGATGAGTTTCTTCCAGATGCCCAATCATGAATCCAGGTAAAATTGGATTCATCATTAAGGGCTCCTCCGGTAGACTCAAACTGTTTGGGATGCTCCAAATGGAAGGACTCCCAAAGGCCATCCCTCTTACTAAACAAAACCTCACTTGAATGCCCATCCTTTCTAAAAACTCCAGTGGGGTTTTGCCACAGACAAAGCAACTGCTGCCCCCTAGCGGCATGAAGGAACGGTGGTGGGGAGGTGACTGGTTACTTGCACAAGAGAAGGAAAGTCAGAGGACAGCACTTCATAGCTGCTTTTCCTCTTTTTATTAAAAATAAACCCAAACACTTTAAGTCTCATACAAAAGTTTCATTCGCTGGTGGCAGCCACGAGAACGCCTGGCCCCGTAGCACTGGTATCCCACCTCCCCTCCCAGGAATCAGAGCTGGGCCTCAGGGAATGCCCCTAGAGACCGCTCGCTCCGGAAACAGCCAGCTGGGGGTGGGGGCTGCTCCAGAGGCAGCTCTCCCCATCCCACTAAGTGGCAAAGGTTAGATACTGGAAAGTGCCTCTTTAGTGCCAAGATAAACAAGTGGAGTGAAATGGAAACCCCTGTGATTCCTTTATTTCCCAGGGCATGGGACTTGAGAGTTTTCCTGTCGCCCCCGGAGACTGGTTTCTCCTTGTGTAGGAGGCCCAAACCTCGCCCCAACCCTGATATTCTGTGGCCCTGGATAGACCAGCCCCTGACTCAAGCTTTGGCCTCTGTTTTACTCGAAAAGGCGGAGCAAAAGCAGATTCCTCCTCCTGGCCTCTGCCTAACGCTCGGCCTGCCATCTCCTCCATGTATAGGACCTCAGGCCTAGGAGGAACCCACAACCACCCCTTTCCCCAGTTGTGCCTCTCTCCTGACTGCTGCCCACTCCTGAGCCTTGGACACCCCTGGAGCCCCCCAGACCCCTGTTCCAGAGAGGCCTGGGAGCGATGAGGTGGAGGCGGGAGGGGTTGGTGGGAGCCGGGATCCCCCCAGAGGTGGAGCAGTACTCATGCTGGTACGGACTGCTTGTCAGGGCCAGGAGACAGGTGTGGGAGGGTGGGGCATGCGGAGGAAGGGCACTGCCTGCCTGAGCCCCTCAGTCCCAGCCGTTGTCCTTCACCATGTGTGACATTTCAATGATGTATTTTCCCTCCTTGTACTTCTGGCTCGTCTCAAAGGCTTGCTCCTGGTGGGGAGGGAGTGGTGAATGTGGGACCACGCAGTCCCCGCCAGGTCCTCCTACCTCCTGTATTACCCCTGCCATGATAGTCCTCCCCCCCCCTCACCCAGTCCCCCCCACGAGGGCTTGGAGGCCATGGAGACTGTCCATTTTGGAGGGTGCCCCCCTGTACTTACATATTTCCAGCCCAGTGTGGTTTTGCAGCTCTCACAGAAAATATCAGCTACCGAGTGGAGCCCCGTGAGCAGAAGGCGCTGTTCTGCCGGCCCACAACCCACGTTGACCCTGTCTCAAGAAACAGGAGGGACCCAGCACCCGGTGGAGTCGCTCTGTCAGTCCAGCCCCCAAACAGCCCAAAGGGACTTCCATCTGGAGAGCTTAACCCGCCCAACTGGGAGCGCCCCTGCCTTCAGCGACCGGCCCCTTTAGGACCAGCGCCTGGGCTTCTTCCAACGGGGAATTCCAGTTCTGCCCAGGCTCCCCATGGGAGAACTGCAGCCTGAGTTTCTGAACCCCTTCGCAAGAGGGGACGCAAAGCAGAGTTGCGAGGCCACCTTCTGGCGGCTCACCTTTGTCCACAGAGGGACATTAAGCACACACGCGCGCGCGCACACACACACAAAGAGAGAGGTGGACTCACACGGAGTTAAACAGGTAGGCTCGGCCATGGCTCCCTTGGAAGGACTGTGGAGACATGGGACAGGCAGTGACTGCGGGGTGGCCCTTGAACCCCCCTGCTTGAGTCCCCAGGGGCATGGAGGAGGAAGGGCAGGCTGGTGGGGGACAGGCGGTGGGGGAGTGGCGGGCCCCCACGTGGCGTACCTTGGAGATAAGCTCATCATGTTTGGCCAGGTGTGCTCGGCAGTGGACGCAGCTGTAGGTGCGGTGGCAGCGGGGCAGGTAGCTGCGGAACGTCTTGGCGGGGAGGCAGGCAGGGCCCGGGCCCGGGTCACAGCTGGGCATGACGGGCTGCAGGACGATGCCCTGGCGGGCTGGAGGGGCCGGCGCTGTGCAGCCCCCACACAGGCGGTCGCAGGTGAAGCAGCGGAGCAGGTTGGCTAGAGCCGTGTTTCAGGGCAGGAGAAATGTGGGGGGGCTGCCCGGCCAGGGCCCCCCCCAGACGTGAACCAGATAGAAATAGAAGTCACCTGGCAAGAGGGGAAGGTGCATCATCAGGAGAGCTGTGACCTCATGGAGAGCCCCTCCCGAGGGAACGGCCAACCCGGTGCCCCTCCCCCCGCTGCCCTGCGTGCCCCATCGCCATCAATTCAGCGTCTGAGCCAGCCTCCCTTTTCCCCTGGATTCCCATCTGCTCCGGCAAGCCTGGCAGCCGTTCCAGGCCGCAGGTGCCCTTGCTGGGGAGGCGCTGTCTCACCCCCGCCCCCGGGGGCGGGAGCAGCCTCCAGCATCTCCATGGGGAGCAGCCGCTGGTCCCCGCTGCCATGGGAGCCACACAATCTGCAGTGCTCTCCTGGATTTCGGTCCTCGGTGACGATCTGCCTCCCGCATGCTCTGATAGGCTGAGGGGCTCTAAGCCTCTTAGCACTGGGGTAGTCTGGCAGTGTTTCTATCTCATCGCCTCTACAATTGGTCCTCCATACATTTTGTGTGGGAGGAGGAGGGGAAGATGAAAGGGAGAGCAGGCCAGGCCAGCAGATGCGCACGCTGGGATTCATCCCTCTCCTGGGTGTCTCCTTCTCTACCAGAGACCTTGGAAGGGGCCGCTATTGCCTGGTCCTGCCCCTTGGTCCACTCGGTGCGGCTCAGCAGCAGTGCCTGGCTGTCTTCTCAGCCACTGAGCCCCGGGGTCTCTTCCTCCTGCTCTTTACGATGGCCTTAGCCCTCCATTCAGGGTGCAGGCCCCTAGCTGTAGGAGAAGAACTCTGCTTCAGGCAAACCTGACGGCTGGAATTGATGGAAAACGGGCCCTCTGGCAGGAACGGCAGCACTCCTCCGGGGCTGAGCAGGGCTGGGGGCGTAGTGTATGAACAACATCTTCCAGGAGCAGCAAGAGGGAGACTCGAATATTCAAAAGCTGTGCTTTGGGGCACGAGGCAGAGAATGTCTCCACCGTCGGCTGGGGGCAGGGGCAAACAGCAGTGCCCCTGTGGGTGGCAGAAGATATATTTGGCCAGGTTCTGATTAGGAGTCTTGAGGAAGATGTTGACATGTGTCCAGACTCCAGCCCGTGCAGCTGAGGGGGCTGGAGGCAGAGGATAAGAAGGGAGGTGGCCTCTGGTGGCTCCGATAAGCAGGTGAGATGCTGCCTCCTCCTTCCTGGGGCCTTCAGGGCCGGGGCGGGTGGGTTACCCCAAGTCCGGTTCCGAGGTGCCCGCTGGGTGCTCTCTGGCAACGGCAGGCCCTGAGGCACAGCAAAGGCAGCGTGGCTCCGGGGAGCCTGGGCACACAGGCTGTCCTCCTGCCCTCTGCAGGAGCGGCTGCTGCCCAGCTGCTCCAGTCCTTTCTGGGGCCTGCAGTCTCTCCATAAAACCCCGGACAGAGACCATCTTCCAGTTTCGCGTCCTGTCCCCGTGGCCGGGCCCCAGGAAGACGCCGTGGGCTGAATTCAGGGTGACATTGGGCTCTGGTCGCAAGAAACAGGCTCTCCTCAACCAGCACAAACCGGTCAGCATCCACTTCACAGGTCAGCCTCCAACTTCGCCTGCGGTGGCCCTCTGCCGCTCCACCTAGCACACCTTCCAGGTCCCTGCTCAGCCTCCTTCCCCCGGCGGCCTCCGTCACGCCTCCCACCCCCTCTGTCCCCTGCTTCCCCATCAAGCAAAGCAGAGGCGGCACAGGCCAGAGACTCACTCACAGGAGGGGCGGTAGGGGTCATGTCTTCTCCATCTCAGATCACAGAGAAAAGCAAGTTGGGCAAATGACAGGGAAAAACAAAGACAAGCTGGGTGCTGGGGAGAGGATGGTCCCCGAGAGAGCCGGAGCTGGACCGTGGGAGGCAGGGGAGAGGGAGGGGAGGGTTGGGGAGGGCGTGCTGCTGAGCAACCATCACCGGCAGCAGAGGCCCCAAGGCAGAGGCTCTGGGAACCAGGTGCGAATCCTGTGCCTCTCAGGGGGGCGGAAATGGAGGGGGCCACACGCTCACAATGGATTTTCTCATCTGCTCTGAGGCTTCGGCCCCCTCTGGGCTGGCACTCTCGCATGGTATGGTCCAACACCATTAGCGGCGCAGCCAGCTCCCAGGGCAGGCTTGGGAAGAGGGGCGGGGGGCGGGGGTCTGCAACAGCCACAAAACAATCAACAGCGATGCCTGATGCTGCAGCCAAAGTTGCTGGGAAATAAGTGCGGAACCGTCAGAGCTCGGTGAGGGATGGAGGAGCCGAGGAGCGGAGGCAGCAGGGAGGGGGAAGGGAGGACAAAGGATGGATGAATAATGCTTTTGCAAAGGGGAGAAAGCAACACGCAGCAGGAGGAGGAAATTTGCAAAGGGGGGGAAAATCATTTGGAGAAGGGCTGCCCCCTCACCTTGAGGTCTGCTCCAGAGATCTCCGTCTACCTCTCTCTCTCTCTCTATCTCTCTGCTCACTCTTCTCTCTTCTCTGTCCGCTCCTTCAATTGGGAAGGGGGGTGGGGGGGAGGGGGAGGGGATTCAGGGTCTAGAGACTGGGGCTGCAGAGCTGGCCAGCTGCTGGGGGGCCAGAGGTTGTCTCCCGTCTGTCCCTCGGTCTGTGGGTGAATGTAGCTGTGTGTTGTGGAACTGCATCATAACACTGTGAGTCATCCATCCCCCCACCCCCCTCACCTCCCACGTCAGAGCAGGGCTGGGAGACACAGGAGGCGGGTCGGGAGGGAGAAGGCAGGCATCCAGAGAAAGGGTTGGGGTGGGGGGTGGGGGGAGGAGGTGAGGCAGGGGTGGGAACAGAAAGCCAGGACAGGAGGGGTGCGAAAGAGGAAAGGCTGGTTGCTGAGGAGGAAGACAGTGTGGTCAAGGAGAGAGGACCTTGGGGAAGGACAGGACTGGACAAGGATGGAGCACCGGTGGCAGGGCCGGAGGAGAGGAGGTGGTGAGGCAGGGGGCTGTGAGAGATGGATGCAGAGAGTCAGGCTCCTGTGCACACGGTTAAGATGACATGGTTAAGATGACATTTCCCGTTTCAGCTCGGATCCCAGTCTGACACAGAGAGAAGGCATACTGGTGGTCCCCTACAGCAAATTGTGCCCCCAAGCTCGTGCCAGGCACTTCCCAGCCTCAAAGCCTCAGCTTAAGACCCCCCAAAGGAGTCACCGACCCAAGAGGACATCTTACTCCCAGGAACCTGTGAGCCACCTCCAAATTCCTTGTGCCTCACGAATGGAGACACCTACATTACAGAAGGTTCCCTCCTGGGCAGTAGACTTTCTGAGGCAGGGGCTCTAGGCCAGGGGTCGCCAACCCATGGTCCACGGACCAATGGTGGTCCATGAGGTCTGAAAGGTTGGCAACCGCTGGCCTAGACCACAAGCCAGGAAGTGAGGAAATTTAGCAAAACCCCTTTGGACACAGGGAAACCTGGTGGTAGGGAAAGTGAGGAACGCAGCCTGACAAGAGACGCACCTAGGCTGTCATCCCCTACTTGACACATTGGTTGGCACCTAGAGGACATTAAAATTGTTTTTAATAAAAACAAAAACCCAGCCCTAGCTAGTTTGGCTCAATGGAGGGAGCGTCAGACTGTGGACTGAAGGGTCCCAGGTTTGATTTCTGTCAGGGGTACATGCCCAGGTTGCTGGCTCCGTCCCCCATGAGGGGAAATGCAGGAGGCAGCCAATCATGATTCTCTCTCATCGTTGATGTTTCTCTCTCCCTCTCCCTTCCTCCCTGAAATAAATAAATATATATTTTTTAAAATCCAAGAATTTCTTCCGGGTATTCTGTAAAATCAGTCTCTACCCAACAACCTCTCTCCTATTGGGCTGTGAGTTTTACTGGGGTCTCTTTCCCTCCTTGAATCCCGGACAGTTACACAATGTCAGTCATTTACCCTGCAGGCAACAGGTCAGGCCACGTCTATAAGCCTCTTGTCACGAGCTTGGGCTTTGGAATCTTATATATATTTTTTTAATATATTTTATTGATTTTGTACAGAGAGGAAGGGAGAGAGATAGAGAGTTAGAAACATTGATGAGAGAGAGTCATCAATCAGCTGCCTCTTGCACACCCTCAACTGGGGATATGCCCGCAACCAAGGTACATGCCCTTGACGGGAATCGAACCCGGGACCCTTCAGTCCCCAAGTCGACGCTCTATCCATTGAGCCAAACCGGTCCCGGCTTGTATATTTTTTTGCTATGACATTTGCTCATGGTGTGACTTTGAGCAAATGACAGGTTTACACTTTCTGAGACCCAGTTTCTTGTCTGTAAAATAAGGGTAATAACAGTAACCATCCTCTTAAAAGTTGTTCTGAAGATTGAATGGGATGATACACATAAAGTACTAAGCATGATGCCTATAACAAGAAAGCATCTGATGTTAGCTTTTAAGTTTTTACTGCAGTTTGAGGAGGGGAAGCTATGATAATGCCATCCATTTATACAGTGGCTTACATTTTTCAAAGCCCTTTCAGGTATCTTCTTTCATAGACACTCTGTACAGTCCGTTTTATTACTTCCAGAGGAAGGAGGAGAGATAAGTGGAGGAACTTGCCTAAGCTAGGACTCAAACCCAGGATTTTGGAAACTGAGTCCAGTTATCATAACAACAGCAAACACCTAAGTAGTGCCAGGGACTGTCCTCTAGGCTTTACAGGTGTAAATTCACTTAGTCCTCACTGTCATTGTCATCCTCACTTTACAGATGAGGCCTTTTTTCAGTCTAGCTCACATGGTTAATTTCCTGCTGGCCCTACCTTAGCACTCATTTTCTTAGGATGTCATCCTCACTTCTCAGTTTTTTCTCTGATGATTTGCTTGAATTATTTCATTCATTCACCATGCATGCATGAGTTCCTCAATGAACTATTAGGTATCGCCTAATCTTTCAACATTCTTCAGAAATTCAATTCCAGTCTTCCATTCGCATATGCTCTCTTCAAGTGAGCTCATGCTGTCCTGCTTCTCTACAGTGTTATCTCCTAAATCTGTTTCTTCGCCTCCACACTCTTTCTCTTGAGGCAAATTCTCTGAAGGTCGTCTTTATTTGGATGCTGTACAGCTACCTCAAACTGAATTTAGGGAGGAGCACGCACTCCACCCCCTTTAGACTGCTCTTCATTCTGCTTCGTAAACACAGTCAGGGCACAACATTTAAAGCATCTGTGCATGCCTACACTCACTTTTCTCACCAAGCCCTCCTGTCATCTCCACTCCCGCCCCCAAATAGCACTGTCCTCATGGTCTTTTTCAATCTCCTCTCCAGCTAAATCCTTGATTATTATTTTCCTGAGTTAAATTGATAACATATTTTGCTTCCAAACATTCAATCCTTACCCCCCACTTCCCACTGTTTTCCTCAAAAATAGTTCCTCATATTCCTCCAGCACTTTCATTTCCTTTCTGGTCTGTTGTATAGATAAGAACACTTCCTCCATCTCCTCCCCCTCCCTCTCTTCTCCTTTTTATCCCCCCCCCCCCCCCCCAATTCTCCCTCTCAATGTCAAACTTCTGGTACTCTCACTCAAGGTACCAGAGAGTGCTATCACTCAAAATACATTATGTTTTCAGAATTTATCTTAAACCCCAGAATCCTGTGGAGTTCCTTTCTTCATACCCAGCTAGCAACATCTCCCATTACATTTCTCTAATTTAAGGTTTCCCCTCCTTACACGTGAAAAGAAAAACAAACCATCCACAGGCAATCCTATGTGTAAGTCCCTAACTTTATGATACTTCATGTTCTGTATGTTAGCCTGTTAGAAATTAGGACATGTTCTTTTTAAAAAAATATGTTTTATTGATTTTTTACAGAGAGGAAGGTAGAGGGATAGAGAGAAACATCGATCAGCTGCCTCCCACACCCCCCCCACTGGGGATGTGCCTGCAACCAAGGCACATGCCCTTGACCGGAATTGAACCCGGGACCCTTCAGTCCGAAGGCCAACACTCTATCCACTGAGCCAAACCGGTTTCAGCAGGACATGTTCTGTGACTACACACTTTAGTGATGCGCACAGGGCAGCATTCCAAGAGAAATATTGAGTCAAAATGAAGTATAATTGGAATCTGATAGAAAAATAACACTGAAAGAGAAAAGTTCTTTTTAAAAAAATATATATTTTATTGATTTTTTACAATGAGGAAGGGAGAGGGATAGTCAGAAATATTGATGAGAGAGAAACATTAGTCAGCTGCCTCCGTCAGAGCGAGAGAAGTTCTTAAGACACAAATTTAGCACGTGTCTCTTGAGATAGAACTCTTAATAATAAACCCTCTTTAGGTTCCAGGGTATGAAGTTGAGAACAGTGTTTTGAAATAACAGCAACTACTGTTCCCTAAGTGCCAGTTAGGGGTCGGGCAGTTTGTTTCACATCAGGAACTTGTCCAGTGGTTGCTGCTGAGTATATTGGCAGGTCTGGAATTCCAATTCAGGCCACACACCTTGACCCTGCCTAAAGGTGCAACTCAGGCGAAACCGGTTTGGCTCAGTGGATAGAGCCTCGGCCTGTGGAGGTCCCAGGTTCGATTCTGGTCAAGGACATGTATGTACTTTGGTTGCGGGCACATCCCCAGTAGGGGTTGTGCAAGAGGCAGCTGATTGATGTTTCTCTCTCATCGATGTTTCTAACTCTCTATCCCTCTCCCTTACAAAAAATTAAATAAATAAATAAATAAATAAATAAATAAATAAATAAATAAAGGCGCAACTCAGCTGCTGACTTGGGAGCATCATCTCTTTGCTAGGCATTGCTGTCCTGGAAGGCAGAGAGAAGTTGCCTCCCTGGGAGGCTATCTTGGGACCTAGACAGTGAGTCTCCCTCCGTTCCCGCCACCGCCCTTCCCCTTCCCCGGCAGCGGATGAGCGAGAACCGGGTGGTGAGTCCGCTCCCGCTACACTCCGGCAACCCTTGGCCCCTCGGCGGGTCAGGGCCGCGCGGAGGCGTCACCGCCGCTCCTACAGGAGTAAGAGGATTAAGTCAGCAGGCGAACAATGACCGTCGCTGCTCCGCCCACCTTTTGCGTCACAATCAAAACAGCCCTATAACTACAACTCCCAGAAGGCCGGGCCCAGAAGGCTGGGCGGCTGCACGAGCTCAACTGCACCCAGCCGTTTCCGCAAAACTACATTTCCCAAGGGGCATTGCGCGGCCGCGTCGCCTCCACTGCGCAAGTGCAGGGCTGCTCGCGTTTCCGGCGTGGGTCTGGGCCGGCCCGGCTGTGGTTGGGCTAGGGTCCTGCCCCGAAGGGCTTCTCGGTTTACCGTCACGGGGTAGTGGCTGTGCAGGTAAGATAATAAGCTCTGGAAGGCCACCGTCGCCTCCTTGGGACATGGGCGGATTTTGTATCTGGGTCAGCTGGGACAGATGCTGGACCAAGAGCTGCGGTCCGGTGTCGGAAATAACTTCCTGGTCATTTCTCGGCGTTTTCTAGTTTCAAAGTGATGTTTTCCCCCAACAATCCCTGCTGGCCCCCAGAACAATATTTTGTGTGAGGAAGTGTAAGTGCCTCCAGTTGGCAGCTGAGGAAAAGATTCAGAGAGGTTAAGTGATTTGTGTGAAGAGGACAATGCTGACAAGAAGCCAACAACTAAATTTGAACTAGAGCGAGAAACAGAACTTCGCTTTGAGGTGGAAGCATCTCAGACAGTTCAGCTGCTGAGCGGAATATTGAAATGTTTTGGGTTGTGCTTTTTTTTTAAAGTCCAATATTGCTATTCTCTGGTTTGCGTCCGGATTTTTGTTGACCAAGAGGGTTAGGGAGTAGGCACCTCTTGCCTTCTCTGGAGTATCCCAATGGAGTGATGAAGGGAGCGATGAGGTGACGTGATCAAGTGTTTTGTCGATCTGTAGATATAATTTTTAAAATATATTTTTACTGATTTCAGAGAGGAAGAGAGAGGGAAAGAGAAACATCAATGATGAGAGGGAATCATTGATAGGCTGCCTCCTGAACGCCCCCTACTGGGGATTGAGCCTGCAGTCTAGGCATGTGCCCTTGGCTGGAGTGGAACCTGGGACCCTTCAGGCCACAGGCCAACGCTCTAGCCACTGAGCCAAACCAGCTAGGGCTATAATTTTATTCTAATGTCTCAGTCATGTCCTCATTCGGTGTATGTACAGAGGTGCTTGTGGGTTATCGAGCCCTATCCTGGGTACTAAAGATACAGCAGGAAACAAAAATGCCCAACCTTAGTGGCATAGACAGATGGTGATCAGAGATAAGGAGAAAAATAAAGCAGGGTCAGGGGAAACATTCATTGGAGGATTTTGAACAGAGTTCTAACTTGTATTTAGATCTGATACTTAATTTGTGTACTAGGCACAGCAGCTACACCGAAAAGATGGGAGAGGAGTCCAATGATGACAAGAAGCCAACCACTAAATTTGAACTAGAGCGAGAAACAGAACTTCGCTTTGAGGTGGAAGCATCTCAGACAGTTCAGCTGGAGCTGCTGGCTGGCATGGCAGAGATCTTTGGCACAGAGCTGACCCGAAACAAGAAGTTCACCTTTGATGCCGGTGCCAAGGTGGCTGTTTTCACCTGGCACGGCTGCTCCGTGCAGCTCAGTGGCCGCACCGAGGTGGCTTATGTCTCCAAGGACACCCCTATGTTGCTTTACCTCAACACTCATACAGCTTTGGAGCAGATGCGGAGGCAGGCGGAGAAGGAAGAAGAGCGAGGCCCCCGGGTGATGGTAGTGGGCCCCACTGATGTGGGCAAGTCCACGGTGTGCCGCCTGCTGCTCAACTACGCAGTGCGTTTGGGCCGCCGTCCCACTTACGTGGAGCTGGATGTGGGCCAGGGCTCTGTGTCTATCCCTGGCACCATGGGGGCCCTCTACATTGAGCGGCCAGCAGATGTTGAAGAAGGATTCTCCATCCAGGCCCCTCTGGTGTATCATTTTGGATCCACCACTCCTGGCACCAACATCAAGCTTTATAATAAGGTCAGAGCCAAGGTGGGATGGAGGGTAGGGTTGCTATCAGGGTAGGAAGCTTTGCAGAAGTTGCTGGTTTGTGGGAACCCCTTTCACGTCCTGCATGGTTCAGGGTTGCATGGTTCAGGGTTCGGGTTCTGGAGAAGGGCCACACACAAATTAAAGAGAGACTGGAAGAGATTTAATTTGGCGATATGGGGGTCAGGCAGGAGCCCACCTCTAGTGGGAGGACTGCCACTAGGCTCTGGCCTTGTTATCCCTTTATATATATATATTATTGATTTTTTTACAGAGAGGAAGGGAGAGAGATAGAGAGGAACATCGATGAGAGAGAATCATCGATCAGCTGCCTCTTGCACACCCCCTACTGGGGATGTGCCCACAACCAAGGTACATGCCCTTGACCGGAATCGAACCTGGGACCTTTCAATCCACAGCCCGACACTCTATCCACTGAGCCAAACCGGTCTGGGATACACCCATAGCCCTTTGGCAGGT
Source organism: Pipistrellus hanaki (assembly GCF_964339955.1). Lineage (NCBI taxonomy): Eukaryota > Metazoa > Chordata > Mammalia > Chiroptera > Vespertilionidae > Pipistrellus > Pipistrellus hanaki. The sequence goes on along the minus strand of NC_140511.1, from coordinate 64,575,549 downwards.
AATAAGTGTATTATAACATCTAAGGATTTACATGATTACAAGATGGGAAAGTTGCCTCAGTTACCAATGTCTCAATTAGATGGGGAGTGGTTGGCTCTGACCTTTCAGAGCTTCAAGGTTGACCAGCCTTTTACATCTTTCTGTTAGTGAGACAATGATCAGTTTCCGGCCACTGGTTAAAACTATAGGCATCTCTTTGCTCCTTCTCCGCAGGTATTATTGCCATATGATTTTGGAAAAGATAGTTCCAAATATAAGTCTATCTCAGATTATTAGATGTTTCTGTGGACCTATTAAGTTATTTATTAAATTCCCACTTGGGAGACAGAAAAAGCAACATAAAAATTAAATCCGTGTTACGGGATCAAAACCATAGTCATTAAAAATGTTTTTCTTGTACCTAATAGTATTTATTCTAAAGAGGGACAAAATAATAATAGGTTTGTTCGTTTTTGTGTTTTTTTTCCTTGGTTGTCTTTCGCAGATTACATCTCGTCTAGCAGATGTGTTCAACCAAAGGTGTGAAGTGAACCGAAGGGCTTCTGTGAGTGGCTGTGTCATTAACACCTGTGGCTGGGTCAAGGGCTCTGGTTACCAGGCCCTGGTGCATGCAGCTTCAGCCTTTGAGGTAGACGTGGTTGTGGTTCTGGATCAAGAACGACTTTACAATGAACTGAAACGGGACTTGCCACACTTTGTGCGTACTGTGCTGCTCCCTAAATCAGGGGGTGTGGTTGAGCGCTCCAAAGATTTCCGGCGGGAATGTAGGGATGAGCGTATCCGTGAGTATTTCTATGGATTCCGGGGCTGTTTTTATCCCCATGCCTTCAATGTCAAATTTTCAGATGTGAAAATCTACAAAGTTGGGGCACCCACCATTCCAGACTCCTGTTTGCCTTTGGGCATGTCTCAGGAGGACAATCAGCTGAAGCTAGTACCTGTCACCCCTGGCCGAGATATGGTGCACCACCTCCTGAGCGTCAGCACTGCTGAGGGCACAGAGGAGAACCTTTCTGAGACCAGTGTGGCCGGTTTCATCGTGGTGACCAGTGTGGACCTGGAGCATCAGGTGTTTACCGTTCTCTCTCCAGCCCCTCGCCCACTGCCGAAGAACTTCCTTCTCATCATGGATATCCGGTTCATGGATCTCAAGTAGAATCAGGGAGTCTTGCTCTCTGGGGTACGGAGATCTCTGGCCATCACCAGAGACAGATGGGCTGAAGAGTGAGAGTCTGTTGAGGCCAGTAAATGGTGGACCAGTAAAAAGCATGTATTCTACCTCTTAAAACGGGTGATGCTAACTTAACTACTAATCTTGAAACAAAAGAAAAACCACGAGACTATAATTGGTTTCTTAGATCACCTAAGGTGCCACTTCAAATTCTCTAAGGCCCTGGAGAATCCCATTTCTTTCACTGTGCTACTATGTGGACTCATTTTTTTTTAAAAAAAAACCCACTGCTTTGTATACAATATATAGTACTTGTTACCTTATTTTTCCAGGATGTACGAGTGTGTTAGAAGGACTCTTTAAAGTTCAAACTTGGAAAAAATTTTAATAAATATTTTTGCCATATCACAGAAGTTGGTATAATTTTTTTCCCCCTAAGAATTATAGAAACATTATTAGAATGACTTATTGCTGAATGCTTAGAAAAGGGGAAAACAAAGAGCCCACCTATAAGCCAAGCAGGTAAATAGGTGCTAACTAACTCTGTTCTCTGTGCAGAGGGATAACTATGAGGAGCCAAAGAGGCTAGTGCTAAACTTGGGCTGAGGATTCAAATCTAATAACTTGCCAGAGATCATTTTCTCCCAGGTGCAATTATCTTTCCTATTGTCTATTTGCTTGGAATCAGAATCTAAGTCAAACTGTAAATTGAGCTTTCAGGTAATAAGAAGCCGGGAAAGCCCATTCTCTGATCTGCAAATGCTTGGTGTCCCTAGTTTGGACTTGGATTACTGAATAAGTATCTGTTGCCCTTCATCTGTTCATTGTTTCCACAAGTATTTATTGAGCACCTACTGTTTGCCAGGAACCATTCTAGATGGGGAACAAGATAAAGTCTTATGGAGCTAACATCATAAAACAAACACAAAAAACAGTGCTATTCAAAGACTTAAAATTGGGTGACACGGGGCAGTGACTGAGAGGCTACTTTAGACTGGGGTGGTCAGGAGAGGCGTCTCCTGAGTTAAGAACTGAATGGTGCACAGCTAGTGTGGCTCAGTGGTTGAGACTTGACTCCTGCACCAAGAGATCGCTGGTTGATTCCTAGTCAGGCCACGTGCCTGGGTTTCAGGGTCAATCCCCAGCAGGGAATGTGCAAGAGGTAGCAGATCAATGTTGTTGCATTGCTGTTTCTATCTCCCTCTCCCTTCTCTAAAATCAATAAAAAACATATTTTAAAAAAGAGTATATAGGAAATTAAAAAGAGAGGGAGACTTGAATGGCTGTGCAAAATTTGGCCAAAATCTAGGTTGAGGGAACAGTGCAAAAACAAGGGAAAAGCTCAAATGTGTTTGGTGAAGGAAAGGTCTGCTTGGCTGGAGTACAGTGAATCAAGGGGAGCGAGGTAAAAATTGAGGGGGGAGGGAGCAACTAAGATAAGATAACGTAGGGCTTTTGTAATCCCAGAGCAGTGGGAAACAATGGGTAAGGATGTGTATTTTAGTCCTTTAGAACTGCTATAACAAATACTACCATCTGGGTAGTTTACAAATACTAGACACCTCACAGGGCTAAAGTCCAAGATCAAGGCACCAGCATGGTTGTGTTCTGATAGAGACTCTCTTCCAGGTTGCTAATTGCCAACTTCTAACCTGTGTCCTCGTGTACTGGAAGGGGTAAGGGAGCTCTATGGAGGCACTTTATGCATGACCTAAGCATCTCTCAGAGGCCCCATTCCTAAGACAGTCATCTTTGGGGGTTAGGATTTCAATATATAAATTTAGGGGGACAAACATTCATACCATAGCAGGTAATTAAACAGGAATGACATGATCTGAGTTACATTTTTAAAAGATAATTACTGTGTGGAAAATGGATTAAAGAGGTAAGAGTGGAGAAGCAAGGACACAAGTTAATTTCAATGAGAAAATTGGTGGGGAATTAAGAGTATGGCAGCAGCCCTAGTTAGTTTGGCTCAGTGGATAGAGCATCAGCCTGCACTGAAAGGTCCTAGGTTCAATTCCGGTCAAGGGCACATTTCCCCGTTGCGGTCCCTGGGCTCGATCCCAAGTATGGGGTGTGCAGGAAGCAGCCGATCAGTGATTCTCTGTCATCATTGGTGTTTCAATCTCTCTCCCTCTCGTCATCTCTGAAATCAATAAAAATATACTTTAAAAAAAAGAGTATGGCAGCAAAGGTGGAGTTGGTGAGTAGATTGCCTGGGGATATTTTGGATGTAAAGTTGATAGGCTTGCTGATGGGAACAATAAGGAAAAGAAACTGGAATCAAAGATGATTCCTAGCCCAGTCAGTGCTGTGTTGACCTATGAACCAGGAGGTCATGGTTGGATTCCTGGGCACATCCTGGGGTTTGGGGCTCCATCCCCAGTAGCGGGTGTGCAGGAGGCAACCAGTTAATGATTCTCCTCATTGATGTTTCTATCCCTCTCTCCCCTCCCTTCCTCTCTGTAATCGATACAAATATATATATATATATATATATATATATATATATATATATATATATATATATATATAAATTGCTACATTTTTTTTACTTGAGCAACTTTGGCTGTGAGATTGGGGAAACTCAGGGAGGAGGTAAGGGAATATCAAGTTCTACTTTGGCACTTAAATTTGGGCTATGACTCATCCATATGGAGATGCCACATAGACAGCTGGAAACATGAATCTGGAGGGTTAGGGCTGAAGGTTCGTGGGAGCTATGGTCCTATAGAAGGCATTTAAAGCAGTGGTATTGGATGAAGTCACTTAAAGACTGGAAATCAGAAGGCAGATGGACTTTCAGAGTACTCCAAAAAAGAGGTGAAGTGTGATGGCAGCTAGCAAAGGTGACTTGACTATGAATCTGGAGGCATGCATTTCAGCAGTAATGTTGAAGAGTGTAGTCTTGGAATGGTGGGGATAAAAGTCCTATTGGAATATACTGAGATATAATCTGAATAAATATGTATAACCACTATAGACAACTCTTTGAAGAAGCTTGGTAAGGAAGGGAGTATGGATATGGAGTCAAGGGAGAGTAATTTTTATTTATTTATTTATTTATTTATTTGTGTGTGTGTGTGTGTGTGTGTGTGTGTGTGTGTTTAGATAGAATGTCTCTCAGCATAACAGACTCAAAAGGGAGAGGATTTAATGATGGACATGGTATGTTCTTGACACTATCCTATTTTTCTGTATTTCATTTTTCAAATAAAGTATCAGAAAAAATTCAGAAGAAATTGCAAGAGTGAAGGGGAGAAACTGTCCTTTAACACAAGCAGAGACATTTCATGAGGACAGGAGGGAAGGTGGCAGTATTTAAATATAAAGAGATGGTTGGTGCTGAAAGATTAGTCATTTCTCACTAATTGAGTCTAAACCCAAGGGTAGCATTTTGTTCTTGTCTGCCGTTTTATTTACCAGTGAGTTGAACTAAAAATGACCCTGTGGTTTGCCATCTATAGGCATGAGGGAATACGAGTGAAGATAATTTTTAAAAGTATGGGTAAACTACACTAGAAACATCATAACAGTATTTTTTTGTTTTAAATTTACCTTTATTTTTGAAAGTATTACAAATGTCCTCCCTCCTTCTCTTCCAGTAACCCTCCTCCCCCATGCCTTCACCGAATTCTTGTGTGTTCGTGGGTTGTGGGTTATGTATATATGCATATTAAGTTCTTTAATCTCTTCCCACCCTACCCTCCACCCCCACCCTCCTCTGAGATTTGTCAGTCTATTCCATGCTTTAGTACCTCTGGGTTTATTTTGTTTATTAGATTCCACATAAGAGTCAGATCATGTGATACTTTTCATCTTTCTCTGACTGGCTTTTTTCACTTAGCATAATACTCTCCAGGTCCCTCCATGCTGTCTCAAAGAGTAAGAAATTTTATAGCTGTGTAGTATTCCCATTGTGTAAAAGTAATCCATCTTTTTGATCCACTCATCTACTGATGGGCACTTGGGCTGTTTCCAAATCTTAGCTATTGTAAATAGTGCTGCTATGAACATAGGGGTGTATATATTCTGAGTGGTGTTTCAGGATTCTTAGGAAATATTCCTAGAAGTGGGGTCACTGGGTCAAATAGCAGTTCCATTTTTAATTTTGTTGAGGAAACTCCATACTGTTTTCCATAGTGGCTGTACCAGTCTGCATTCCCACCTGCTTTTTTTCCCCCTCTCTCTACCCACTTTTATTTTATTTATTTATTTGTTTGTTTGTTTAATGGATTTAAGAGAGAAAGGAAGAGGAAGAGAGAGATAGAAGCATCAATGATAAGAGAGAATCATTGATCAGTTGCTTCCTGCAAGCCCCACACTGGGGTTTGAGACTGCAGCCCAAGCATGTGCCCTTGTCCAGAATTGAACCTGGGACCTTTCAGTCCTCAGGCCGATGCTCTATCCACTAAGCAAAACCAGCTAGGACTGTAAGGTATTTCTTGATATACAAAGTAATTTATTGGAAGTTTGGTGGTCTAGATATCCCACTGTTTTAACCTGGATTATATTGTGCAATACTTTTCAGAAATGGCTGGCAGTTTAAACCTTATGTTCTATTAAACAACCTTTCCAGGAAATATGTTGCATGCTCCTAGGGAAAACTGGACAAGAACTTGGAATCTCCAAACCTTGGGATAGTAATTGTGCCACTGTTAGTGCTCATCCAGATAAGAGTTTGGCATCCAGTAGTCAGTGTCCCAGGGGAATTTAGAATGTGTGGTTGGACTGTGGAAGATCGAATTTTTATTTCCAGTTAGCACTGTAGAGACAAGATACAAAGCAATTTATAGGTTGCAAGGAAAAGAGAGATGCTTAATCTATGAATTTGGGGAAATTCGAAGTCTTGAAATCCAAGAAAAATATGCAATAGAAAAAAAATGAAATTGATTTCTTCCTAAGGAAACAAATCAACCTGACAGAAAAGCCTCAATAAATAAAAAATTATGCTATCCAGGAATAACTTTACTTCCGTAAGGTCAAAAGAATTTTGAAGATACAATTAAAAATATTTTTATTTATTTCAGAGAGGAAGAGAGAGAGAGAAACATCACTGATGAGAGAGAACTATGGATTGGCAGCTTCCTGCACGCCCCCCACTGGGGATTGAGCCCGCAACCTGGGCATGTGTCCCTGACCAGAATGGAACCCAGGACCTTTCCGGTGCGCAGGTCCCACTGAGCTAAGCTGGCTAAGGGTGATACAGCTTTTTAATACACACTGTCACTGAAAGGAGAACCCCCCGAAGTGTGTGACAATCAAAGATGGGTTTTGCAGCCCTTAGCAAGAACAAACCAGAACTGGAGGTATATGCCATGTTAGATAAGGAACCAGACTGGATCCCAGAAAACAGAAGGTAGCCCTTTCTCCTCCTCCTTGCTACGTGGTGCTTAAGTGTAAACCCACGATTAAGCCAACAACATCTGCCACAAACTCAAGGGCAGACCGCAAGATTTAGAATTACACTCGATAGATGAGTACCTTGGCTTCAGAAGTGCCTGGTGGAGGAGCACTTTTGTTTTTAAAGATCGTTATGTAATGACGAGAGCGGCTTTCAGAAGAGAAATGGCCTCGAACTAAACGAGGAGAGAACACCTGGCCTTGCAGCAACGTGAGGCTAAGTAAGGTAAAGGGTGGCGCAGGTTTTCTAGGGAACGCCTCCGTTCCAGCGAGGTTCGGGAGGCGGCGCCCGCTCCTTGGGTGGCAGTGAGAAACTGGGGTAATTAAACCGAGTCGAGAACAGGCTCGCACTCAGGGGGCTGCCGCCGCCTCCAATGGCGCGCAGTCCAAGCGCCTCCTTCCTCTCATGCCCGGAGTCTGGCTGGAGCTTTGCCCCCTTACGGACTCTTCTAGTCCCGGCGTCCCACGCCAGACGAGACCTGCAGCCCGAGACCGTTCCATTCTCCTGGGATTCTGCTGATCCCAGGAAACTCCCTGGACAGAGAACTGCTTCCTCAAGGCTGTTTTAAATAAAGTTTTCGCCATAAAAAAAAAAAAAAGGGTGAGGGGGCGGGGAAGAGGAGGGCTATTTAGTCGTCCGAAGTTTGGCCAATGAGTGAAGGTGCTAAAGCAGGAAGCAGGCGGGGCCTTCGTAGGTGACTGGTTAGACTAGAAGCCTGTCTGGACTGTACCAACGTACGTGGGGGGTAGGGGGGGAGGTTGGCAAACTCCCGAAGGTAGCTGCTTGCTTTTGAGTTCTTCCAGTACACACGTGTAACTACTTTTACTTCCGAAGATTCCTTCTTGGATACAGCAGGAAGGGAAAGGAGGACACAGGAAAAAGGGAACACTCGCCCGGCCACTTCCCCATTTCCGACTCCTGCGCAGTACGCCAACCCCCTTTTCCCAGGCGTCCGCGGGACCCGACGGCCTTGCGCGCGCGTCCTCGTGGCCGTGCGTGCGTACGGCGCTGTGCTCCTGCAGCCAATCGGACCGCGAGGTCGCTGCGGTCGCCGCGGGTCGCGTGCACGGCCTACAGAGGGGCGGGGGCGGGGCCTTGGGTGAATGGGAGAGTGAGCGGGGGGGCGGGCTCGGCGGCTAGAGCCGCATGAATGAGAGAAACGTGCCCGGCTCGAGACGTCGCGCGCGCCCGGGACAGGGAGCCAATGGGAGCGCTGGGAGGGCTCGAGACCCGGCACTGAGGGCAGCGGCCGCGCGCCGGCGCGGAGACGAGCGTCACCGAGCGGGAGCGCGCGCAGCAGGGCGGGCGTGGAGCGTGCGGGGGCCGCGCGCTGCCTCCCAGAGGCCGGACGGCGCTGCCGAGAGGCGGCCGCGATAACGACGGCAGCGGTGACGGGAACCGTGCCGGGGGGTGAGTACCAGGGACACCGGCCCCTGCGGAACCGGAAGTGCGGGGCCAGTGAGGTGGGAGGGGAGAGTGACCTCTAGGGAAGGGGGAACCTGGAAGGGGGAGGTGGTTGGAGGCCCCACTGCTCCTCTGGGCCGGGTCATCCAACTGCGGCGGGACCCATGGGCCCCGGAAACGGACGACGAGCAGAGGCCGGGGATCCACGGCCTCTCGGGCTCAGAACGGGTTAGTGCCGGGCCGTTCGGTTCTACCTCGGGACCCCGGTCCCCCTTGGCGCCGGGTGCCCAGCCGCCGCCCCTTCCGCCCCCGGCCCTGCGCTGCCGGGCTCTGCAGTCTCCCGCAGCCCCAGTGGGCCCTGCCCAGTGAATTCTGTCTTCTCCGTCTCAGACAGCTCTGCCCCATACAGTGACTCTCTCCCAGCTCCCCTTCTGAGTGGGGACCGGGTGCTGTTCCCCTTTTGCCTCCCTCCGTTTCAGGTCGCTGGCTCCACTCTGCTGATACTTATTTTGGCTCAAGCCTCACCCAGTTACCTGTTCTCTCCCGTCTGTGCGCTTCCTCACTCCCACCAGCCGGTGCTTCATGCTTTTAGCACTTTGTACTTAATACAAGCGGGGCTCGGATGTATTTGCTAATATTTTACCAATAGGAATCTATCTCTTTGTGGGACAGGAAGCGGAAGATGTTTTATTGGCTGAATGAAAACACTTAAATGGGAAGTAAGAAAGTGACCTAAAGTTATGGAAGGCATAAGATCAGATATGTGTTATATTGTAGTGCAGACCCTTTTTCAGTCTTGGATTTTTTTACTTCCTGATTAATGTTTTCTTGTCTAGGCTGATCTTCTATCCGAATTTCTGTCCTTTTATCCCAGTATCCCTCTGTACTGTTTCAAATCTCTTCAGAATGCTCACTATCACCCATTCTTCAAAATCCACCTAATGCTTACAAGAATTATATATATACACCTGTGTACCTTGCTACCTTGGTATATAACGATAACACCCATGTTAAACTTCTGTTTGACTCTTCAGCTCTCTTGCCATGTGGATTATTCCATGAGACCTTGAGTACTTTGTATTCAGATTTACTAGGTTGTACTGTTTGTTTCATCTCTTTGTTTCAACAAACAATACTTGTGTTTTACTGGTACTGTTCATATCCATTCACCCTTTAAGGAGGTCCTTTTATGAAACCTTTATTAGAGCCTTCAAGCACATATTCTCTAGTTTATTTCATATATACATATTCCATTCCATAAATTACTCTGCCTGTGTCATACACATGCTTGTACACCTCATACTAGTATGGATCCAGACTACTGGCTCTGATGAAACACACTCATCTTATCCTCACTACCCACGTCCTTCTGCTAAGACTTGGTATGTCTTTATTATACCCAATAAATTCTTAGGTTATGTCTTGTCCATTGTAATGTGTATCCCCCAATCATCTTAGTTGTTTCTCAGTATAATACTCCCAAACTTGCATGGCCTTTTATGATCCTGTATTACAGTGGCAGTATTAACCCAAGTTACTTTTTTTCCTGTTAGAAAATATAATCTGGAATACTAATGCTGTCTAAATTATAGCCTGCTCAAAATAAAATATAAGCAGTACAATTTTCTGTTTTTCTCCAATCTTCAGGGTTTTGAGGGGGAAAGCTTAATAGTATTGCCTGCAAGTCAAGAATTTGCTTTTCATTGTTAACAAAGTTTTAGGCCTATATTCAGAAGGTTGGGATTTGATTGTTTTAGGAAACTGAGAATTAAATAGTCATAAAATTAGGAGCTAGCGAGGATTTAAATTTTTTAGGATGTTAACAGTTTTTTGTACTATCTGGGTGTTCACTTCTAATATTGCTGTTTGGCCCTCTAAAACGCTGTTTTTTAAAGAGAGAGACAATGCATATTTTTTGAAAAGGGGCTCCTTTGCCTTCCATGCCACAGGTAAGAGAGGAAGTGATAAATTCCAGGGCACATTTGTATTTCATTTGAATCTTCTGATACTTTGATCTCTGCCTTGGTATTAAGGGGTATTAAATTCCAACAAGTAAAATGTTTGGTTTGCAGATTTCAGTTGTGATCACTGGGCAGGTAGTATAGTGGATGAGAAAGAGATAGAAAGAGTTTGGGTTGGCAAAGGGGCATGTGAACTCTCGGGGCTCTGGACTTGACTGCTCAAGTGATTCAGTGGAATAGCCTCGGGCATTCTCTAGCCTTCAATTTTACGGGGTGGAATAGGGACTCTATCACTGATAATGTGAGTTAAGTGCTTTGAGATCACTAGATGAAAAGCACCCTATAAAATCCAAAATGCTAGTGTTAATTTTGCTACTGCCATCAACAGAATTAATTGTTACTTTAATCATATTGAGGAAGGTGGGGCTCAGTTGACTTCCTAATAGGCCAATGTAGGAATAAAAAAAACTATTAAATTGGGAAAAAAGGACCAGCCCCTAGGGTTGACTCAGTTTCCTAAAGAGGACATCTCACCTTTCAGTGCAAGCACATTTCTCATTCAGGTCCTTTCATGTGTTACTCTAGAAGATCAAATATTCAGCTTCTACCTTTTCAGGGTTATAACTAAAAAAGCATACAGAGAGACAGAAAGGAAATTAGACTTACTGCCCTAGTTTTGAGGTTATTTTTTTCTCTTTTCATCGTAGCAAGAAATATTCCTTGTCAACCCAGTTGAACAAGGAGAAATCTCTTGTCTAGGACTGCCTGTCACTGCTGACCTTTTGTTTGTCTTTAGATTTTGATATTTGTTACTATTTGTGCCAGGTGTGATGGCCCCCTTACAAGAACTAGTTCTTTGATCACCTTAGGCCAGGTAAAGCCACGTTCTTCTCTTTCTAATATGAACAGCATTTAGAAGAGTGAAGAATTTACTGTTCCAAATGTAAGAGCCCATCATACACATAAGTGAAGTGGAAACTAATCTTTCTTTCAAAAGGCACTTTTAAACAGTGCTCTATGGGGTTTGAGCCTTGATGATCTTAAGAAATGCCCTGAAAGAATTTCTTTGATAAAGATATTTGTGTGTTTTTTTTCCAGGTGAGGCACTGTAACCCAGTTGAACTCTGCATTCAGACAGCCCAAGATTGAAGACAAAAGAGCAGACACACTAACCTGGAAACAGGGACCTCTTTGGAACTTTGCTTTCATTCACAGTAATCTTTAAAAAGTATCCAGTGGAATTTATTTTTTTTTCCATCTAAATTTTGCTTATTGGGAAGAACATGGCCTCAGGGATTTTATGTTTCCCTTTAGTTTTGCATGAATTCTCTAGGAAACGGAACCCTAAAAGGGCTTGAGAATAACAAGAGATTGAAGACAGACAAGCTTGCTCTTTCTCTGTTTTCTGTCCCCCTTCAAAGAAAAGGATTTACAACTCAATCTTGTACCAGCTGCCGCCAAGCTTTAGCCATCAAGAGAAAAGAAATAAAATTAAACCTCCATTGCCATACTACAAGCCCTGAAGTCAAGGTGTGGGAGTGGTGACATTGAGAAAACTGCCTAAAAGAGACAAGGACTACAGTAAAAACAGTTTCTCTTTAAAGCTGAAAATCCCAGTTTCCTTCTTGGATTAAAATAGAAGCACAGTGCACGCCTCTGGGTGAAGCTCACATTTTGTGGAAGTGTGGTAGTCGTGGAGGTACTACAGTATCTCTTCCGAAGAATTTTTCCTTGTCCGAAGTGTTCTGCCCTACCCTGATACTCTCCCCTTCTTTCCTTTTGAAGACTTATCTCCATCCATGAGCTATTCCTTGATCTGCCTGACTGTCTGTGTTCTCTACCTGCAACCATTTGCATGTGTACAGCCTCTTGTTTGTCTCCAGTTTTTAAATTGTACAAGTTGTGTTTCTTAGTCACCTTCTGCCTCGTGTTTGGGAGGTGGTTATTCATTATTTGGAATCACCTTTCCCCCTCCCATATACTCTCCTTCATTTGAGATCTTTTGACCTTTGGTTTTATTTGGGAGGGGGAAGGGTGATAATTTAAAATTTTCTCTTTCCCTGGTGTCCTGTGCTCTTACCTTCGGTGTTGCCCTCATCCCATTTTCTTGTCTGTTCTGCCGTTGTGTGGGCCTGGGCTATGCGGCAGGGCAGATCTCCCATCAGACCTCCAACATGCCCGCAGAGTCTGGAAAGAGATTCAAACCCAGCAAGTATGTTCCGGTCTCAGCAGCCGCCATCTTCTTAGTGGGAGCTACGACCCTCTTCTTTGCCTTTACGTGAGTTTCCTCCCAGCAGTGGTATTTGGGGGGCACTCCATGGGAGGTGATGGGCTAGTTTTTCTCTTTGAGTTTTGCTTTCAAAGCCAAGTGACTGAGTGTTGGATGTCTGATAGAGGTAAATCTGAATCTCAGAAACATGGTATATGTTTTACTCCATTGAATCCTCTACCTTCCCCTGCCTCCCTTCCTCTGGAATCAGAGATGTTCACATTTTCCTACCCAGCTCCATCATTAGATGATCCTGAGCTAGGAAGGAAGTGGGAGGAAACCACCAGAGAGGCTTGAAGCAGCTTAAGCAATCAGCCACTGGCAGTGGCTTTTCCCCTGGTTATTTGAAGCTTAAATTTAAGATTATGGGAACAGAGTACAGGAGAATTTCAGAATTGATTTAGAAGATATACCATTGAGAGAGTTTTAGCTTTTAGTGTTACTTAAGGAGTGAAGGCCAATGGGAAGTAAACACAAATTTTATTTAGGAGGAGAGTCCTAGAAGACTTCTATTAGTTCCCGCTGAAGGGAATGGCAGCAATTCTTCCATTCCCTTGTTGTGTTAGGAAATGCAGTTGGTATTAAAAGATTTTCCACTTAGGATATCCAGACTTTGTTCGTTGGCTTGTTATTGGAGACTGATTGATTTTTCCCCTTTCCCCCGTATTTTAACTGTCAACTACATGAGAAACACCTTTGCTGTTACCTGTTTATAATTAAGATGGACCAGTCTTCTGAGCCTTAAACTGTTGAGACATTGGTGTTCTAGTTGTAGCTCTTGGAACAATCTGAGCATGTGGATATTTCTGGGGAGTTCACTTTGCTGTAGTTCAGGCTTAAACCTAATTGTGAGGTGCTTTTTAGAACAATGGGAGGTTGCTGGGAAGAGGAAAATGAAGTGGTGAGGTATAAAGCAGTTTGGACTCATTGAAGGATGAATGAAGCAGGAATTGTTAGCAATTACTTTTATGTGAAGAAGTAGCGAACAGGAATTAAATCTGAGAAAGGAGGGAGGGAAACCTCCCAAATTGCCAGAAGGAATTTTTAAAAATATGGGCCAGCAAAATATTGAATAATAGTGATTTTTTTTCTATTTAGTTGTCTTTTTGATAATCCTCATCTGAGGATATCTTTCTGTTGATTTTTAGAGAGAGTAGAAGGGCGGAGGAGAGACGGAGAGAAACATCTATTGATTGCCTCCTGCATGTGTCCTGACTTGGCCAGGAATCGAGCCAGCAACCTAGGTACATGCCCTTGACTGGAATCGAACCCGGGACTCTTCAGTCCACAGGCCAATACTCTATCCACTGAGCCAAACTGGCTAGGGCTCTTAGTTTTTTGGTAAGGGAAAGCTCTATTGCCTAAGGTACAAGCACCATCCTATTTCTCACCTCTTTCTCTGATGACTAGAAGTCATAGTTTCCTTGCCCCTAGCTCTCCAACCTGAACTTACCTGTGAAATCCTTAGAGATCTAGAGCAGCCCCGCTCTTCTCTGTTCTTTATAATCTTTGTCTCAACATGTTCAGTGTTCTGCCCTTCTTCATGCATTGACTGCCAAAAAGGAGCAGGGAATTTTAGTGTCATCCTTATTGTGGTTTCTGCTCTTATGGGTAGATAGAATCAACATTTTAACCATGGGACAATTATATGGGATCTTATTATCCTTGTAGCCTTTGTGGCGCTGTGTCAGGAGGGATATATACAAGACCCTTTGACACCCTCAGACCTGCTTAATTGGGGAGGTTCTATATTCCTTGAAGGGGCAAAACTTTGGGGGAAGTTGGAAATTAAGGGGACTAAGTGTTTTCTCTCTTTCAACCCATTTGTTCTTGAGCAGAATCCTTGCTCTTAATTTGCTAATCTGGAAACATTGAAGTGCTTGGCTGGTTATACCAGTTTTGCCACAAATTGTTGTCCTGACATAGACATTTTCTCAACTGATAGTTGAAGCTATTTAACCTACTTTTCCATTCCCTGGTGCCAGAAAAGTAGGGGCCCTCCTTATTCTATGGTCTCTTAGCCTGAAGAAATAGAATTTTGGAGGACAATATTGACTTTGGAATTATTGCCTCTAATCCAAAATTAGAAGTCTTAAGTCCTAGTGAGAGTCCCCCTCCCCCGGAACTTTCCTCAGGACCAACTTCTGGGCTCTTTTCCTCCCTAGAGTCTCCTCACCCATCTGTGGAGACATAAACACCCTGAACCTCTGAAAATCTCATCTCTTCCTCTTCATCTAACCATAGCAGTTCCTCTATAAGCTACATCTGGAATAAGGTGTCATTGATCTCAAAAACTGTTCTCCCACATATCCTATCCCTTAGAGGTTCAAATCCTTGGAGAACCCTCTGTTTAAAACTGTATACAACCTAAAAAATAATTTATGGTTTCAAGTAGAGAGACAAGAGGAAGGCTCTCTTTGAACCTGCTCCTATTTGGGCTCTAAGTCTGTAACTACTCTGTCATCCTCCTATTCTCTTCCTTCAGCTACCACTATCTTTCCAACCATTTGTACAAGCCCCAGGAGACAATTACTTTGGGACCTAGAAGACTGGGGAGTAGGAGAAAAAGGCCCTTTTAGCTAACAGACATAATTAGTGGAAGCGTATAAACTTCAACCAATTAGATGTAATATACCCGCCAAGTAGGGAAAGCTATGAGCAGAAATTATCAGTTGGGCTTGATCATCAAAAAATGATCTTTCCCAGAGAAGCTTGAATAGAAGAGTGCAGGTCTTCCTCCTAGAAGCCCAATCTCCCTCATTCACTGAATTTTTTCAGTACTAAAACTAAGCAGGTGAGTTATTGGGGATCATGTCTTAAATCTTTCCTGTTTTTACTGCTTGGGAAGGAGAGTGTCTGCTAAAGTAACCCTTCCCCTTCTAATTAGGTATTAGACTCTGCATTTAAGATAATGTGCCTGTATCCTCATCTGTCTTTGCTAAGCCTCCTTTTGTGATTAGCAAGGAGGCAGTGCTAAGTAAAAGGAATCACACTTTTGGGGAGCCAGGAGACAGATTTTGGTAAAGTCTGTTAAACTTTGTGGACCTGCTTCTTCCTCTGTATAATGAGGAAGTTGACCTAGAGCAGCTATTTATAAACACCATGACCTTTTTAAAATGAGATCTTATTTGGAACCCCCAGTACATAAAACGTAAGGGTAGAGCTTTCTGGTTCAGCCAAGGCCGATGCATAGCTACTTGTTGCATACTCTTTGTCTTCCTGAGGAGCCTTGAGACCTTTTTAGGGCTCCTAGCAGTGGTCTTTGAAATAAATCACGGAATTGTATCCTCTAAAGCACATGTGTCAAACACAAGGCCCTCGGGCCAAATCCAGCCCGCCAGGCCTTGCAATGTGGCCCGAACCGCGCTGTCATCACTGCACTCCGCTGTCAGTTTATGACATTGTCAGTTTATGACTGTTCAGTAAACCATTCGGCCCGTGATTTAGGCTGGATTTTAGATTTTGGCCCCTTCTCTGATTGAGTTCGACACCCCTACTCTAAAGCCTCCTTGAACTGTGAGTAAAGTCAACCAGTGTCTCATTTTGTTTATTTTTAAGGTCCGTAGGGTGGGCATGGGGCACATCTCTGCTGCAGATGGTGCTCTTCAGGAAGATAAAGTCTGGATTGTGCAGAAATCTGTGGTCTTTCCAGTGTCCCATCCATAGAGAGCTTTCTTCCTTTCAATTTCTACCTCTGGCCCCTCCCAACCCTTTTACCCTAGAGAGTTGGGCAACTGGAGTGACTCTCCCTCTGGCTTTTTCCCCCCCTGATGGTGGCGGTGTTAGCACCTGATTTGAGTGGGAGCAGTCTCGTGATTTAGGGCATTAATTGAGCAGTGGTTGTTCCTTCTCCTTCCCACGTTTTTTTCCTCATCCAGGAGTAAGTGTCCAGGTCCTATGTCTTGAACTGAGCTGCTTGAAAGTCTGAGTAACAAACACACCATAAATGAAGTATTTTAAGGGGAACTTACCCACCTATAAGAGAAGAAATTGTTTTCCTGTGGAATCTTGATTCCCAAGGGGCAGGAAGTGGGGTATTCATTTCAACCTTTCCTTATTAACAAGAAACACTACTCATTTATTCAAACTATGTGCCAGGCATGGATGGAATGCATAGACCTGTTCTTTAGGAGGGCAGTGCCTATGTTTCAAGTGTTCTTGAATGTCCAGTACCTCAGAATGGGGAAGTGGAATGAAGGGTGAAGGTGGAGCTGGAATGATAATTGATGATGGTTGTAATAGTAATGGGTGTGTGTGGTGTGTGTGTATGTGTGTATGTATAGCTTTTAGCTAGTGAATGCCCAGTATTAAGCCATCTGGTTTAAAAAGAATTCTTTCAAACTTTCTCATTCTCATATTTATATTATGTAGTTGAAGTAATTAACTTGGAGAGTTTTCTGTGGATTACCTTAGGTTACCTAGCAAAATATTGATTGAGAGAGAATTAAGATTAAAGCTGCTTGACTCCTATTTTTTTTTTTTTTTTTTTTGTACTAGGAATTGAACCATTTATAGTAGGAAGTGTGAGAGATGGCTATGCAACAGATTTTTCAAGAGTGTAGGTATTGAAACCTACTCTCATTTTATTTGGCTCGAAAACAGGAGGGCTGAATGGGTAGGCAGAAGAACCTGTTCTTTCTGGGTTGGTAAAGGACTGGGAGTTTCATCAGTGAGTCAGTCAGCCAGCCTTCTGGGCTGCGGCCACTCCCTGTGCTTTGGAGCACTATGATTATTGCTATAGGCTGAGAACGAGCCCCAACAATTCTTCTCAGCTCAGCCCTCATCTCCTTCCATCAAAGGCAACAGCTTCAGACAGACTCCTTGGAGTGGTCACCTAGGATCTGACAGAATACTATAGCAACAGGCCTCTCCCTTAGCTAAACAGAATGGGATATGACAGGACCAGGCCCTGCTCACACATGCCTCTCCTTGGCAGGGTGCTCTCTGGGCTAGAGTGTTTAGGTTAGAAGCAGTAGGTCCCTGATTTGCATCTAGGAGCAAATACTGCCTATGCGCTTATTTGTATCATTTCTAGAAACTGCCAGCTCTGGGGCAGGCTTTATTTTGGCAACAGATCCTAGAACTTGATTCTAGGTTTTCACACTTTGGGATAGGTTGATATAAGGAAGGTTGTAGGGGTAAAGTTTATTATCCCAGAGTTTGACCAGATACAGAAGAAATTGTGTGATTTTCTTTGTTTAGAAATGCAGAAACTGAAGAAAGAATGGGTTCAGAAAGGCTGACATTTGGGCCTGCGAAGTAGCTGCTGTCTCATTGTCATTTACCTTGGTTTCCCTCAAGAACAGTAATACCCTAATTTTTTTCCCCCAGAAGCTCAACAGGCCGCCACAGTAGCCATAATGGCCAATTCTAGGAATGAGACTTAAATCATGGTACCTCAGTGTTCTAAGGATTTAATTTCTTTTTCCCTTCTAATTATCTTCCCAGGCTGTAGGAGTCAAGTGAGTCACCCTTTCTCCTCTTCCCCAGGCGGAAATTAAAATGACAGCTAAGTACTAGGGAGGGGCTCCGACCTGGATGACTGGTTTTCAGTTTCTCTCCCTCCCTTCCTAGGAGCTAGGAACTCAGGCTATAGGTGGGGCTGTGTAAGGACTCTTCCTTCTTGCTTATAGTTCACCCCAAAACCTGCCAAAGTAGGGAGACATCTTTTCTGAACCAAAGAAACCCCAGAGGAAGACGCTTTTATAGGAGACTGATGATAAACCCAGAACTGTGATGGGAGATGTTTTTTCCTTGAAATCAGTGCCTTTATTCTAACTTCATTATCTTCCAGTTTTGATCCATCAGAAGCTAAGAGTTAATTGATATTTACTACCTAAAAAACTTTGCACATAATATTTACTTAAAATTTTTTCATGGAATTTGAATAAATAGATGGTGGTGGTCAAGACTTTTAGATGCTTTGTGACAGTCACCTTTGTCTCTTATCATTAGTTTATTTATATCTCATTATGGAGTTCAGTTCCTATGAATCACTGCTCAGGGCCCTGCTTTTTGTTTTGTTAGAGACACATCACAACAGAATCCAGGACTGCTGTGGATGAATTCTCCAGACTCATGCTGTCATGTTCTCTTGGCCCTTGCTTCCTTCAATGAGCTCTTCTTTTCCTTCTGAGTGGTCTAGATAAAGGGGACAAAGACAGATGCTGTCCTAATTCTGGAGATTAAGTTCTCAGCCACAAAGCAGATTAGGGTATTTAGCCACAGTCTTGTAATGGGAAGTGTTTCCTGAGCTGAGACAGGAGCGAGGGTCTTTGATATACTGACAGAGCAAGCAGCACATCTGTGTTCTGAAACTTCCAGTTCCCAGATTATCATCAGAGAAAGGAAGAGCACCTGCAGCATTCCTACTATACTCACATCCCAACAGAAACTGAGTGTAATTGCTTTTTTTTGTTTTGTTTTTTGTAATCCAAGAAAAGTTATCAGGCATATTTCTTGATTTGGACCCTGTGAGATACTGGATATATTTAACCAGCTTCTTTTACCTACAGGATTTAGGGTGGCTTGGTCTGGTATCTTCTCCTTTATTTTTTTAAAGCGTTATTGATTTTAGAGGGAGAGAAAGCAGGAGAAGGAGAAACATCCTTTGGTTGCCTTTTGTACACACCTTGACCGGGGATTGAACTCAAAACCTAGGTATGTGCCCTGTCCTAGAATCGAACCCATAACCTTTCGGTGCATGGGACAACACTCCAGCTAAGCTACTCAGCCAGGCCTGGAATCTTTTCTTTGTTCCCCACTCTTCTGCTTCATTTATAGACCTCAAGAAGTCTAGTTTTGTGCCATTCATATCTGGGTATTATTATTTTTTCCCTTTTTTCACCTTGAGAACTAGTTTCTAGTTGAATAAAACTCTCAGGAATATCTGACATAGTGAAGAAATGTCAGACAGTTGAGAGCGGTACAAAGCCAGAGGGAGTGGAAGCCAGAGAGGCAGGTGGTATCTCATGCTTTGGGCCAATGTACAGGTCACTGGGGCATGGCTGGGATTCAGAAGCCTCAAGGCTGCTACAGAGAAGGAAGGGTAGTTGGTATCAGTGTAGTTGGTACAATATCAGTCCCTAACTCTTGTGCCCTTTTAAAAAGGAGATAAGAGCAGATTCTAAAACCTTTTAAAGATCCACCAGGGAAGAAACAATCTGAGGAACCCAGACCTTTAGTGCAAGGGGTTATGGTAGGAAAGAGTGTCTTTTTTTTTTTTTTTTTTTAAATTTTCTTTATTGATTTCAGAGAGGAAGGGAGAGGGAGAGAGAGATAGAAACATCAATCATGAGAATCATTGAGTGGCTGCCTCCTGCATGCCCCCTACCGGGGATCGAGCCCACAACCTGGGCATGTGCCCTTGGCCTGAATTGAACCCAGGACCCTTCAGTCTGCAGGCCAATGCTCTATCTACTGAGCCAAACTGGCTAGGGCATGGAAGGAAAGAGTGTCTTGTACATTGATCTAAAATGAGCATTTCTGCCGAAACCGGTTTGGCTCAGCGATAGAGCATCGGTCTGCGGACTGAAAGGTTCCAGGTTCGATTCCGGTCAAGGGCATGTACGTTGGTTGCGGGCATATCCCCGGTAGGGGGTGTGCAAGAGGCAGCTTGTCGATGTTTCTGTCTCATCGACGTTTCTAGCTGTCTATCTCTCTTCCTTCATCTCTGTTAAAAAATCAATAAAAATACATTAAATAAATAAATAAATAATTAAAATGAGCATTTCTTTGGGAAACTGGAATACAATAATTTGAGACAGCAAATGTGAACTACACAAGATTTAAATATAAGTATGGGGGCTGAATCTTTATATGGTTGGTGTCCAAAGTGTTAGAAGCAGCCCCTCATTTTCTTTCTTATTTATGCAGCTGTCCAGGACTAAGCCTCTATGTGTCACCTGCAGTGCCCATCTACAATGCGATTGTTTTTCTCTTCGTGCTGGCTAACTTCAGCATGGCCACCTTCATGGACCCAGGGATTTTCCCTCGAGGTAAGAGGAAGCTCCTTATTACCTTTAAAAAATAATGATTTTTGGACATATATAATACATTGAATGATAAGGTTTTGGGATACTTTTATAGTCTAATGATGAAAAGCAGGTCAGGACCTTTAGTACTACTATATGTCATAACTTCTAGCCATGTGATTCACTTTGAATCAGCTCTTTGTTTTTTCAGTTATCTGTTTAGCAGAAATATATGTGAACATACCGGTTGGGCGGTATTGCTAGGCACAGTACTATCCAAGATGAATTAGGTAGTTATAACAGTGTGATGCAAACTGTAATGGAGGCATGAACAAGATTCTGTGAGACCATAGAAAAAGTGTGCACTAATATGTGCCCAGATAAACTGGGAAATGCTGCCAATGATAGGTAGGAAAGACTTTACCATGTAGAGGATGGAAAAGAAGGACCTTCTAGGCAGAAGCTTGTAGCCATGAAATGCTGAACTCAGTGGGGTGAAAGATAGAGAGCATGGTATGGCCAGAAGGGGCAAAAGAGAAACCCAGAACCAAATAGTGGAAGACTTTATATGTTAAATTAAATAGATTTTCTTCCTTTAATTGGAAGAAGCACAGGACCAGATTTCACTTTACAAATATAATTTTTGTAAGAACGTACAGATACCATTTGGGAGGCTATTGGGATAATGCAAACCAGATGAAAAATCTGGTTTGCATTATCCCAATAGCCTGGATAGGGATTTACAGATTTTTTAGAAGAAGACTCAACAGAACTCAAGACCAGTGGCTTACTGGGGAAAAGTGAGAGGGTAAAGGAATTGTTCCTAGGTTCCTAACTTAGGAGATAAGTTTGATGCTAATTTTTGTAAACCAAGATGCTACAGGAATGTTGAACAAGTTTGGAGGGAAGATAGCATCTCAGAATGTTGAATTGGAGATATTTATGAGTCATTTAAATAGCTTTACCCTGTGCACAGTTGAGTAGTCAGACTCTCCAAGTCTTTAGAATGTGGTATTTGAAGCAATAGGAGTAAAATTTGTCTAGAGAGAGTAGAATGAGATTAGAAAAAAACTAAGATCATACCTGACCAGCACTGACATTTTAATTTTTTTTTTAAATATTTTATTGACTTTTTACAGAGAGGAAGGGAGAGAGGGATAGAGAGCTAGAAACATCGACGAGAGAAACATCGACCAGCTGCCTCCTGCACACCCCCCACTGGGGATGTGCCTGCAACCAATGTACATGCCCCTGACCGGAATCGAACCTGGGACCCCTCGGTCCGCAGATCGACGCTCCATCCACTGAGCCAAACCGGCTTCGGCAGCACTGACATTTTAATGAGGAGTAGACCAGAAGGAAGAGTAATTGAAGAGGGATTGAGCAAGAAAAGTTAGTGCCCTGGCCAGTTTGGCTCAGTGGATAGAGCATCAACCTGCAGACTGAAAGGTCCCAGGTTCGATTCCGGTCAAGGGCATGTACCTTGGTTGCGGGCACATCCCCAGTAGGGGGTGTGCAAGATGCAGCTAATCGATGTTTCTCATCGATATTTCTAACTCTATCCCTCTCTCTTCCTCTCTGTAAAAAATCAATAAAGTATATTAAAAAACAAAACAAAAAAAACTGTCATTGGTAGAATAAGAAGAAAAAAGAAAGACACTGATGAAGACACTTTTTCTCTCAAATGTAAAGTTATCTTGTAAGAGTGAGACAATTGGGATTGGGATAGCAACTTTGGTGAGGTGAAGTTTTTCTGAAATTCATTGTGTACAAAAAAGCTGTGTTACTGTGCTTCATCTGTAACTTCTGTTTCAAATATCAGATGAATGAAAGGAACTTTAAGTTCCTAAAAACAAGTAGGGCTATTTTAATAAGCTTTTAGTGTTCTTTTGTCAAGTATTTATCTATTCCAGTGATTTTGCCGAAACCAGTTTGGCTCAGTGGTAGAGCATCAGTCTGTGGACTGAACGGTCCCAGGTTCGATTCCGGTCAAGGGCATGTACATTGGTTGCAGGCACATCCCCGGTAGGGGGTGTGCAAGAGGCAGCTGGTCGATGTTTCTCTCTCATTGACGTTTCTAGCTCTCTATCTCTCTCCCTTCTTCTCTGTAAAAAATCAATAAAATATATATATAAAAATTTTTTAATATATTCCAGTGATTCCCAACCAGTGTGCTGCAAGAATTTTTAAAACATGACTATTTAGTTGGGCACTTCTTTTCTAGATTGTCAAATGAAAAAAATGACAACCAATACAACAGTAGCCTTCTGGTGTGAATAAATCAAATGTATACCTTTTATTTTGTCACATCAGCAAAAAGTATATTTTTTGGTGTACCAAAGAATTTTAGTAATTAGTTTATATGTGCCATGAGATAAAAAAGGTTGAAAGTTGCTGATCTGTATGGAAGACATGGTCATTAGGGGTGATTTTTTTTTTTTTTTAAAGGTCCTTGCTTTCAAATAGAAGGGAAGATAGGAAAGATATTTGTATGAATAGGTACCCTGCATATACTATATAATGAAAGCCTAATATGCTAAGTGTCTGTTCAACCAATCAAAACATAATATGCTAATGGATGCTAAGGCTGCTCAACTGCTCGCTATGACGTGTACTGACCACAAGGGGACAGACGCTCCCACCAATAGGTTAGCTTGCTGCTAGGGTCCGGCCAATTGGAAATGAACAAGATGAGTCAGACAGGCCCTGGAGCCCTCCCTCGGTTCCTTTCGGGCTGGCCAACCTCCTGCCCTGGCCCCGATCATGCACCAGTGGGGTCCCTTGGCCTGACCTGCACCCTCTTGCAATCCAGGCTAAGAGACCCCCTTCCCCAAGTATAGGAGTTTTGTGCACCGGCCTCTAGTTAAGTTATAAGAGTAATCAAATAATTATATAGTACTTTAAAAAAATAAAGAACTCACTTCTGATAGATGATGCTGTGGAAGGATAAGAGATTTCAAAGTAGCATTAAAATTTTAAAATATGAACATTTTAATAGTGTATGTTCATTATATAGAAAGT
Organism: Pipistrellus hanaki; assembly: GCF_964339955.1. Lineage (NCBI taxonomy): Eukaryota > Metazoa > Chordata > Mammalia > Chiroptera > Vespertilionidae > Pipistrellus > Pipistrellus hanaki. The sequence continues at coordinate 64,552,343 of NC_140511.1, read as the reverse complement.
ATAAACAAGACAAGTATCACCTATAATTTCAAAGCTCAGAGATAACTAGTTTATATGTTATTTGTAGTATGTAAATTGGGAATATCAATGCACCCATATCATAGCCACCTGAGTCATATTCTCTTTTTTCTCTTGCTTTAAAAATAAATAAATAAATAAATAAATAAATACACAGACACACACATATATTATCGATTTCAGAGAGAAAGGGAGAGGGAGAGATAGAAACATCCATGATGAGAGAGAATCATTGATTGGCTGCCTTCGGCACACCCCACACTGAGGAATGAGCCCAAAACCTGGGCATGTGCCCTGACCTGTAATTGAACCACGACCTTCTGGTTCTGAGCCATGCCAGCCGGGTGAGTCATATTCTCTTGAACCTCATTTCCCAGTGCAGAAAAAATTGCTTCTTCAACTGTGTTCCAATAATGTTGTATTAGTCTCACAGTATTAGTTCCTAGTTCCTAGTCTCTCCCCCATTAGTCTTAATTCCTTGAAGGCAGAAAGAGGCCATATTTTAAATATCACTGCATCCCTAGTGCTTGGTACAGTTCTGACACAGTTGTTTTTTCATTGACTTTCCTCTCTGCAGCTGAGGAGGATGAAGACAAGGAAGATGACTTCCGAGCTCCCCTTTACAAAACAGTGGAAATCAAGGGCATCCAAGTGCGCATGAAATGGTGTGCCACCTGCCGATTCTACCGTCCTCCTCGATGTTCCCACTGCAGTGTCTGTGACAATTGTGTGGAGGTGAGAACCCTGAGTGGGGTATCACTTGATGCTTAACCCAAGTGGTCTTCTTCCGACTCAGAGTAAGGATCGAATCCTGTGCGTGAAATATAGTCCTGGCGAACTATGTGGGCAGTGTGTACATGAGAGGTAGAGTACAAATATTCTGTTACAGGAGGGATCCCAAGTGCCATAGGCTTTCCCAGCACCAGGATTCATGGCTCTAGCCTTCCTTCCTTTGGCTCATCTTTCTGGTTACCTGTCCTGACTTTGTGTTATCTTTTGCGTCTACAACAGCATACTGTTGCATTCAATTTTTAAAAAAATACATATTTTATTGATTTTTTTTACAGAGAGGAAGAGAGAGGGATAGAGTTAGAAATATCGATGAGAAACATTGATTAGCTGCCTCTTGCACACCCAATACTGGGGATGTGCCCACAACCAAGGTACATGCCCTTGACCGAAATCAAACCTGGGACCTTTCAGTTCGCAGGCTGACGCTCTATCCACTGAGCCAAACCGGTTTCGGCTAGTTATATTTTTCTTAAGGTTTTGTGTTTTTGGGGGGTTTGGAGAGAGAGAGGAAAGGAGAGGGAGAGACAGAATCATCCATGTGACAGTGGAACACAGGTCAGCTGCCTCCTGCATGCCCCTTCCCAGGGATGGAGCCCACAACCTGGGCATATGCCCTGACTAGGAATTGAACTGGCAACCTTTGCATGCCCAGGATTGTACACAACCAACTGAGTCACACTGGCCAGGGCTCTTTTGACTCTCTCCCCCCCCCCCCCCCCCCCCAAATCAGTTTTTACTTAGCTGTAAGCATTTGCCTGTCATTTTCCTTCCAAGCCTCTTAAGAATCCTGATGTTTTTGCAAAGCCTCTGACATTCTTCCATTTCAGAGTTCCTTGGTCACATAGGATAAACTTTTGAGAGGCAACTTTGGTCTTTGATCATCAATTTTTGGAAAGCCTTCCTTAGAGACTGGTAGAGCAAGATAAACTGCTCGATCCTGTTTCCTGTTTTAATTGTGCAACGAAATAATTAACATGATTATAGATAAAACAACAGTTAAGCTCTGCCATTTGTCTGTCTTCTTGACTGAAAAGTGATCTAGTGCTGTGGTCCAAGGATGCCTCTCATTCTCTCTTTTTGCCCCTAGGAATTTGATCATCACTGCCCCTGGGTGAACAACTGTATTGGTCGCCGGAACTACCGTTATTTCTTCCTCTTCCTCCTTTCCCTGACAGTGCACATTATGGGTGTGTTTGGCTTTGGCCTCCTTTATGTTCTCTACCACGTGGAGGAACTCTCAGGGGTCCACACAGCTGTCACGTATCCTTCAAGGCTTGGATTGTGGGAATGGGAGGGGGAAGAGTGAGGAATGTTAAATCCTGTGGTAGTGAGGCTCAAGGGAAGATGGCTACAGTATGGGTCAGAGAAGACGAGATCATGTTGTTCTGCTCTCCTTGACTGTTTGGCTTCAGGATGGCAGTGATGTGTGTGGCTGGCTTATTCTTCATCCCTGTAGCTGGCCTCACAGGATTTCATGTGGTGCTGGTGGCTAGGGGACGCACAACCAATGAACAGGTACAGGAAGAAGTGATGGGATACCTCTGCAGAGTAGGGCTTGTCTTTTAGTCCTGAGATTAGTGTTTAGCCTGTGCTTCCACACATGGATACCTAAATATATTTTTTTCTCCGCAACCTTAATATGTTTATGAGGCGGTGTCCATTTTCCTCATGCAAGCATGAGAATAGAAGCTATCTCTAGTTAACATTTTCAGAATGCCCACTTCTATTAGACAATTTGGGCTCTAAGTTTAGAGAAGCTTAATAAAAGACCTGCACCAGCCCTCAAGAAGCTTATCGTGCTGCTTAAAGCCAGTTATTTTTGTGCATTGCTGTTTTGTATATTATCGTAGTTTTCAATATTCAGAGAGGTATTTATCCCCATTTTACATGAGGAAACTGGTGTTGAGGGTGAGATAGCTATGGTGAGGAAGACCTAGGATTTGAACTGAGGACACTGACTCTAGAGTTGCCATTCTTAGCTATCACAGGTAGAAGTTGGTTGATGGCCGGATTGTGTTTTACTCATTTCCTTTTTTTTTTTTTTTTGTATCTCCCAGATAGTGGATATACCATAATTTGTCATTGGTTTGTGTTTTGGTCTTGGGAAGTCAGGGATCCATTGTCTGACTGCTCCGGCCCTTTTTCCCTCCCTCCAGGTAACAGGTAAATTCCGGGGAGGTGTGAACCCCTTCACCAATGGCTGCTGTAACAATGTCAGCCGTGTACTCTGCAGTTCCCCAGCACCCAGGTACATCTATATCTATCCCTTTGGTTTGCTGTTCACCCTTCATAACTTTTGTCTCCTTTGGACTGCTTCTGGTGCCAGGTCTGCTGAGAGACTGCCATTAGGAAGAGTTCCCTTAGAATGGGAAGTAACTGCATGGGAAAGACATGCCATCCTTTAGTGGACACTATGAGTTTAGCTGATACTCGTCAGGTATCAGGTTACTTTCCTCTGAGAGTTGAGATTTACTCCAGAGTGTCCTGAGCTAGCTATCTGCCCAAAGGCCTAGTTTTATTGCAGTTGTGGAATCAAAGAAATCTGTTCAATGCTGATCTTTTCACTGGCCTGGTTGGACTGTTTATGTATAAATGTGTTACACAAGGTTGGCAATCAGTAGATACATTTAAGTGAATGAATGAATGAAAGCCTTTTTACTCTTAACACTCAGGTATTTGGGGAGACCAAAGAAAGAGAAGACCATTGTAATCAGACCTCCCTTCCTTCGACCAGAAGTGTCAGATGGGCAGATAACTGTGAAGATTATGGACAATGGCATCCAGGGAGAACTGAGGAGAACTAAGGTGAGGAATTTAGGGGAGCAAAACTAGGTACTTGGAAGCTCTCACTCTGGGAAAGAAATGGAAACATTCTTATAGTTTACATCTCTCATGGTATTTATCACTTTCTGTCTTGTGTTAAAATTACTTAAAATTCGTATCTTTTCTCTCTTAGGTTGTGATTTACTGACATAAATTGAGTCCATTCATTTCTATGTCTTCATAGGACTTAACATAGCAGCTTGCAGGTGGTTGGAACTCAAGTAATAGTTATGATTAAAATGAGCAAAGCCCTGGCCAGTGAGCTCAACGATTATAGTGCCAGCCTGCGCTCAAATGGTCATGAGTTCAATGCCTGGTCAAGGTCATACACGTGGGTTGCAGGTTCGATCCCACATGGGGGAGGCAACTAATTGATGTATCTTGCTCACAATGATGTTTCTCTCTCTCTAGCCCTTCTACTCTCTTTAACAATCAGTGGAAAAATAACATCAAATGAGGATTAACAAAATAAATGGCAGGATGAAACCCTTACTGAAAACTTTTTTTAACCCAGTACCATTCTCAAACTGACTCTTGTCCCTTGTCTTCCAGTCCAGAAATATATAATTGACTCTCCAACAACTCCTGTGTTACCAGTTTAATATTTTTGAGTTGCCTAATGCCCAGTTCTCCAAATCTGATTTTCCCTCCTTTATCCAGTCTAAAGGAAGCTTGGAGATTACAGAGAGCCAGTCCGCTGATGCTGAACCTCCACCTCCTCCTAAACCAGACCTGAGCCGTTATACAGGGCTACGAACACACCTCAACCTGGCTGCTAATGAGGGTAAGGGCAGCAGTAGGAGTGAGAAGGTGACTGAATTGTAGAGCACATACAGGCAAGGACTAGGAGATAATGCTTTTCTTGTAGCTGAGAACACCTAATAGTTGGCACTTGAGCCACTACTTTGAACAGCTGGGAGAAAGGGGATACCACTTAGCTAATGGCAGTGAATTAGAAATTAGGTGTTTGTGGGGGAACTGTCAGCTTTAGACAGGGAGCATCCCAGTCCTGTTTGGTATATTCACTCTGAGATCTTTAGTCTTGATTTCAACAAAATCGTGTTCCCTTGGCTGAGTATACCTATTCCTACCTTATTCTCTCCTGTATCTGAATGAACTCTAGCCAGGTTAAGAGAATAGCTTGTAAAGTGGTTCTCCTGGGCCTTTTCCCCCTACAGACAGCAGCCTGTTGAGCAAGGACAGCCCTCCCACACCTACCATGTACAAGTATCGGCCAGGCTACAGTAGCAGCAGCACATCAGCCGCCATGCCTCACTCTTCCAGCGCCAAGGTACTGGGTTCTCCCTAAGCAGTAGGGTTGTAAATATGCCACTTGTTCTGGGAAAAAGATTGGGTGAAGGGAAAGGAGAGGCAGAGGGAAGAAAAGAAAATCAAAGGCGTTTTACTAATTGTTGGTGTTAGGGGGATTGAATCTCCTTGATTTTACTCTATTAAAGGGGGGCAAGGAAGTAAAATAGATAAAAATACCGATTGTCATACCTAAATTCAAAACCCATCATGAGCAAGTTACTTAACCTGTTTTATTTTTTGCATCTTAAAATGTGGTATTATTTGTACTAACTCATAAATTTGCTTTAGGGATTAAACAAGATAATGCATACAAATGTTCTAAACATTGCTGGCAAGTAACAGGCCATTTTTGAGGGACATCTTGGGCTTTGGGACCTGGCATCTGTCACATGAGGAGCCGCACTAAGAGCCTGCTTTATTTTCTCCCCCAGTTAAGTCGTGGTGACAGCTTGAAGGAGCCAACCTCAATTGCAGAGAGCAGCCGCCATCCCAGCTACCGGTCAGAACCCAGCCTGGAGCCAGAGAGCTTCCGCTCTCCCACTTTTGGCAAAAGCTTTCACTTCGATCCACTGTCCAGTGGTTCACGCTCCTCCAGCCTCAAGTCAGCCCAGGGCACAGGCTTTGAGCTGGGCCAGTTGCAATCCATCCGTTCAGAAGGCACAACCTCCACCTCCTATAAGAGCCTGGTAAACCAGACACGCAATGGAAGCTTATCTTACGACAGCCTGCTCACTCCTTCCGACAGCCCTGATTTCGAGTCAGTGCAGGCAGGGCCGGAGCCAGACACACCGTTAGGCTACACCTCTCCCTTCCTGTCAGCCCGACTGGCTCAGCAGCGGGAAGCTGAGAGGCACCCACATTTGGTGCCAACTGGCCCAGCACACCGAGAGCCCTCACCAGTCCGGTACGACAATCTGTCGCGCCATATTGTGGCCTCCCTCCAGGAACGAGAGAAGCTGCTACGCCAGTCACCCCCACTCCCAGGTCGAGAGGAAGAACCAGGCTTGGGGGACTCAGGCATTCAGTCGACACCAGGCTCAGGCCATGCCCCTCGTACTAGTTCCTCCTCAGATGATTCGAAGAGGTCACCCTTGGGCAAGACTCCATTGGGACGCCCAGCTGTGCCCCGATTTGGCAAGCCAGATGGACTAAGGGGCCGGGGACTAGGGTCCCCTGAATCAGGCCCAACTGCTCCATACCTGGGCCGATCCATGTCGTATAGCAGCCAAAAAGCTCCACCTGGTGTCTCTGAGACTGAAGAAGTGGCCTTGCAGCCGTTACTGACACCCAAGTAAGTATTAGTTCATCCTGGCCTTCAGCGCACTTATAATTAGCATCCTGCCCTGCAGAAGGTATCAGGACTGCCCTTGTATGTTCTAGTGCAAATGGACCCAGGGTTGTCCTGCTTGTGGATAGCTCTTCATTTTCATTCTCACTCCAGCTGCCTTCATGGGCCATTCCTGTCAAGAGACTGAAGTTTAATACTTTTTCTTAATCCTGTCCTAAAAATTTATTTGAGTGTAAACATACAAGATAGGTGCTACTGGAGAGAATAAATAGGATAGGGAGTCAGGCTTGTTTCAAGCAGTGCAATAAAACAAAAGGGAATGTTTAGGTGTAAAGTATATATTTCCTAAGTACAAATCATTTAATTAAAAGTTATTCATCATACTAAAATAAATATGTATGGAGAAAAGTACATAATTTTTTTTCCTCCTGAACTTTTAAAACTGTCTCCCTTTTCTGTGTTTTGTGTCCCAGTTCCTGATACCTCTCTTCTTTTCTTCCCAGAGATGAAGTACAGCTCAAGACCGCCTACAGCAAGTCCAATGGGCAGCCCAAGAGTATAGGCTCAGCTTCCCCTGGCCCAGGCCAGCCACCTCTCAGTAGCCCCACAAGGGGAGGAGTCAAGAAGGTGTCAGGAGTAGGTGGTACCACCTACGAGATTTCGGTGTGAGCCTTCGGCACCTCCCCTCCCCCACACCTCTGCGCCTGCACCAAAGGGCCCCCAGGTGGCCACCTTCCTTTCCTCAAGGGGCTCTCCCCTGCATGGACATTTTTTTAAATCACCGATTCCAAGAGGATGAGGAGCGTTTTATAAAATGCAATGGGGTTGGGGAGTCGGAGAGTTGGGGCCCTGAGACTGGGGTAGCAACCCCCTTTACCTATTAAGACCTTCCCTACCTTAGCCCCTGGACCAGACTCAGTGGACATTTGTGCAATTGCTCGCCCTGGAGAGAACCAGATCATTTTTAAACCAGAAATAATTTTTTTTATTATTGTTACGGATTCTATTTTTTTCCTCTTCTGCGTTACCAGGTGTGTGTGTGTACATATATATATTATACATATATATATTATAAATATCAAAGAAATTATATATCTATCCTGGGATGGGAAAATGAGGGAGGGATATGTTTAAGGAGGGGGATCTTACTCTTCCCATTCCTGGGGCCAGCAGGACAAGAAAAAGGTGTGGATAGAAGTCTTCCTTTGCCCCAGGGTTCTCTCTTTTGTCCATCACCAATTAAGAAAATAGCACCCCCTGTTGGTGCTTAGTGATCAGGAAAGGAACTAGAGAGAGGCGAGTCTGAAGTCTTGGTCAGAGGAGAGAGTGAAGTTTTTAGGGCTCATTGGCACTTAGTTTCCCCAGGAAAGGGGTTGTACCCCCATGATTTTCTTTGGTGGAGGGGAGATCAGGAAAAGAACTTGGCCAAACTCCAGAAACAACTGGATAATCCCCTTTTTGGGATGGAAGGATTAGGGTGGGCTTTTTCAACTAGCCCCTCAAAACCTTCCCTCATTTCACACAGTTAACATTTTTATATCCAAGGCCAGGAGAGAAGAATCCAAAAAGCAATATTTTTCATCACATGCCAAAAACTGGGGATAGAGAGGAGCCTAAGCCCCTCCGATGATCCCTCGAGAGGTACCCCTCAGCCCACCTCAGTATGGTGCTGGGTAAAGGAGATACCTGGGTTCTAACCTCTAAACAGGGAGACCCCAGCCTCTAGATAGAGGCCCTTTTATTTTTTATTCTGATTAGCCATTTTAAAACCAAGGAATAAAAAGAAATCCTGATCTAACCAGCTCCCCCCTGACTTGTGTTATTTTGTCTGGTTAAGGCAGGGTGAATGATCTCTGGTGGGGAGTCATAAAGCCTCATAAGTTTCTCTGGTCCTGACCCATCTTTAGACAGGACTATAGTGAAAATAATACCTAAGACAACAGTCCTGATATTTTTTCCCCCCCAGTGATTTAATCCAAAAAATTCCTGGGGGGAAAAATCATTTGCAACTACTAAAGTCTGTTATTTTGAAACTTAGAGAACTCTTGACTTGTGCCACACTTGTTCCTCAATACAGAATTTGTCTCTGAAAAGTAAAGTTCATTTTGGATGTAGCCAATGGGAAGACTGAATGATCAAAGTATGAAAGCTCTCTTAATAGCCAACTGTACAGATGGGTGGCAGTTCAATTTGATACCTCCTATTTTTGTCTCTATTTGCAAAAGCAAAAGGCCCTAATTTTAATAGGCACCCTTGGACACTTAATCTCAGAAAACTGGCTAGAACCCTTTATTTTCACTGCTGATAAGTATATGAACTCTTCCTCTGAAATCCTACTTTAAAACTGGAGATAAATGAGTGAGAGGTTTTTCCTCTATGATCTTGGGACAGCCTTGGCTCATAGCAACAGATTTTAACTGTTCTGCCAATTTAACTTCAAGTCTGATTACATTAAGCTGGGTTTTCTCAGATTTATTTTAGTTATTTGGCCTACAAAGACCAAAGGGATTTAATTTTACATTTTGTTAGTGTAGGCTGCCTTTTTGTTGCTGTCTTAGAAGCTTAGAAATGTTTCCTCATCAACCAAATACTTTGTCTTAACTAAGGAATGAGGCAGTTCCAAAGTTCTTACTACTAGTATAAAGATAAGAGAAGCATTTACCTTTGTTTGCCAGATATTCACTTCAAAAAAAATCATGGGCTTGACCAAGAATCAACCTGTTGAAGTACAGTGGTGACTGTAGGTGGTTGTTTGGCTACTCTGTTTCCACACAAAATTGACCTAGAATACAGTAAACCCTAACTGGATCAGCTCTTCAGATGGAGTATGAAGATCATCCAGGTGTCTGGTTGTCAACATTATGGGCAAGGTGTTATTTTATTTGTCTTCTGTGGAAAGGCATTAAGAAGCTCTTCCTAACTTTGGACCATGCTCCCCAATTTCATTTTGGTTGGTTCCCTGCCTACTGATAATATAATACAAAGCCCAAATCCCCACCCAGATCTCTGACTCTTACAGAAAGGCACTTACCTCTTAATAGGCAGCCATACTTCAGCCAGTTTGATAAATGCAATTTTTTTTTTTTTTTTAAGAAAAACCCTAACAAATCAGATAAGGTTGTAAATCAGACAAACTGCACAAAAGAGATGAAAAGAAAGCTTTCCTGGGAGAGGAAGTGATGTCCATGAGAAAGCTGGGCTGAGCCTTACAAAAGCATGGCCCTTCTCTCTCATAATGCATTCCTCTTATGAGCACAGTAGGTCTGCTTCTGATCCAGCCACTGAGATGCTCCTAAGGCAGTGTCCAAGAGCCAGGAAGGCAGTTTTTGACAGCAGGTTCAGTACAGCAGGAAAAGTCATTCTGGTAGAGTCCAGTTGTCTTGTTAGCGGAGGCTGCTGCTGCTGCTGGCCTGAGAACTGCCCATACCTGGGTGGTCTGGACTGTGTCGGTTCTGGGGAAGACAAAGCAGGAGCACAAGAACAACTAGGAAGTAGCCTTGGCATTGACCAGGAGTGGAAGGGAAAACAGAGCAACCTGCCCTGAGTTTTCAATTTTGGTCCAACCTGAAGCTAAGGACTCTACCTAGTATAGGGGTGAGACATAAGGGAAACTCACTGGACTACAGCAACAGGCCCCTATTTTACCTTCTTTTTCTTCTTCTCTTTCTTCTTCCTTTTCCGTTCAGGATCCTCTTCTTTCTTCTTTTTCTTTTTCTTGTGATCTGAATCAGATGGCGTTTCTGTTGGAGACATTAGGTGCCTATCAACTGCAGAGCTCAAAATCCTCTCCTGCTAGAACTCTGCAGATTATAGGAAGACCCCTAGTCATTGGCAACTGCTTTTGTTCAAATGGCCAGAGAGGCTATGCAGGCACTGCTAAGGTCCCTGTCCCAAGGTCCCACTTGCCCAGAAAACCCCAGGACATTAATTTCTTCTTTCAGGAGAATTTGGGAGTCCAGGACTCGGGAAAGAACTTTTTTTTCTTCACCCTGAGGATGGGTGAACCCGATTCAGAACATCAGGTTTTCTGGCTTTAAATAGAACTGCTTCTTACCTGGGGGGACAGGATCCTGGGTACGGCTCTGTTTGTGCTTGTGCTTATTCTTCTTCTTGGGAGGCTGAATATGCATCAGACGACATTGCTCCGGCAACTGAAGGAACCAAAGGAAGGTCGGGGTGAGTGGAGGGAGCAAATCCCCTGCTCGCCATTGTTCTGCTCAGTAAGTTAGGAAGGAACAGACTTGGACAGAAAAACTACCTCCATGCCTTTCAGACCTCCCCATTTGCCTCCTTCCTCCCCAAGAGGGGACTCACCGGGCCAGTGTGGAGGCGGAATCCAGCCAGCATGGTTCCTGTGATAGGATTGAAAGAGCCACCAAGAATAGGGGGCTTCTCAATGAGGGAGCGGAGGCTGCTGTTATCATGGGAACCTGGCAGATCAATCATTCCGGGTAGGTCAGGCAGGAAGTTACTCAGCTTCTCTTTCACTTTCTTCCCACAGAATTTATTATAGGCATGTTCCAGGTTGTAGTGTGTGATCAGGTTGGTGCTGCCTGTCAGCTCCGTGCTGCCTAGAGAACGCAGGGAAAATAATAAAATGTATTTAAGTCAGCCACATAATATTTGTACTTACATTTATATAATACTTTATACTTTTCAGTATGTGTTCATTTGAACCGGAAAAAAAAAAAATTTCAATGTATTTAAGATATTATCACATTCCATTGATAAGAGACAGCCCTGGCCAAGTAGTTAAATTGGTTGGATTGTCATCACCATATACCAAGGTTGTGGGTTCGATTTCTGGTCAGGGCACATAATAAGAATCAACCAATGAATACATATAAAAGTGGAACAGCAAATTGGTGTTTCTCCCTCCCCAACTCTCATCCTATCTAATAAAAGAGTATTATGCAAGTTAACCAGCACTCCAATACACAAGATGGCTGTCCCCAAGTGGACACAAGAAGGCCAGCAGGGGAGGGATTTGGGAGGGACCAAGCCTGCAAGGGAGGGCAGTTGGGGACGATCAAGCCTGCAGAGGAGGGCAGTTAGGGGTGACCAGGCTGGCAGAGGAGGGAAGTTGGGGGTGACCAGGCCTGCCGGGAAGGGCAGTTAGGGGGGATCCAGGCCTGCAGGGGAGGGCAGTTGGGTGTGGCCAGCCCTGCAGGGGAGGGCAGTTAGGTGTGACCAGGATGGCAGGGGAGGGCAGTTAGGGGCAACTGGGCTGGCATCAATCAGGCTGGCAGGGGAGTGGTTAGGGGGTGATCAGGCTGGCAGGCAGAAGTGGTTAGGGGCAATCAGGCAGGCAAGCGAGCAGTTGGGAGCCAGCAGTCCTGGATTGTGAGAAGGATCCCAGATTGGAGAGGGTGCAGGCTGGGCTGAGGGAGACTGCCCTCATCCCCTGTGCACCAATTTCGTGCACTGAGCCTCTAGTCAATAAAAATAAAAACACACTGTTAATGGTAGGAGACAGTGCCAGAGTACCTCTCCTCATAACTTGGTATTGCCTTTGACCATTATAGTATTCTGATTTAAAATATGTATTTTATTGTTTTTTTTACAGAGAGGAAGAGAGAAGGATAGAGTTAGAAACATTGATGAGAGAGAATCATTGATCAGCTGCCTCTTGCACACCCCCTACTGGGGATGTGCCTGCAACAAAGGTACATGCCCTTGACCAGAATTGAACCTGGGACCTTTTAGTCTGCAGGCCAACACTCCACTGAGCCAAACCAGTTTTGGCTATAGTATTCTGATTTTATCCCCCACTCTTTGTTGGCTCTCCTCCTTACAGGTGAGAAGACACTGCCTTTTCTGAACTTTAAGAGTCATTCCAACTTTGTCAGTTCTATGAACATGATTTAAAATCTCTCTTCCCAGCCCTAACTCCTCTCCTGAAAACTAATCTTGCATTTCCAATCTCCGCTTAGTCCAGGATCGGGGAACCTTTTTTCTGCCAAGGGCCTTTTAGATATTTATAACACCATTTGAGGATCATACAAAATTATCAACTTAAAAATTAGCCTGCTATATTTAATCAAACAGTTAACTCACCCCTCATGCCTCGTCAGAGCTAGACCAAATGATTTTTTGGACCTTAAATGGCCCATGGGCCAGATGTTCCTCACCTCTGTGACTTAGTCAATTCTATGTAGATACTATGGCTTTTTATTTATTGATTGATTTTAGAGAAAGGAGGGGGATGAGACAGAGAGAGACAGAGAAAGATACTTGTTGTTCTACTTATTTGTGTATCCACTAGTGGCCCAGTGCACAAAATTCATGCACCAAGGGGGTGGGGGTTCCCTCACCCCAACTTGCACCCTCTCCAATCAGACATCCCTCTCACAATCTGGACTGCTGGCTCCTAACCGTTCACCTGCCTGATCAGCCTTAACTGCCTTTGCCTGCCTGCCAGATTGCCCCTAAGTACCCTCCCCTGCCGGCCTGATCTTGCCCCCAACTGGCCTCTCCTGCTGGCCTGATCTCACCCCCAACTGCTCTCCCCTACCAGCCTGATTGCCCCTAACTGTCTCTGCCTGCCTGACAGACTGCAACTTCCCTCCTCAGCTGGCCTGATCTCACCCCCAACTGCCCTCCCCTGCCTGCAAATTTGGTTTTGACTGGTCGATTTCTATGCCAGTCAGTGCGACAAGCTCTGCCTCCTAGGCAGTCATTGGCTCCTCACAGTTCACCCAGATTTGGTTCTGGTTGGTTTCTATGCCAGTCAGTGTCTCTGGGCCTATCTCCAGGCCTGATCAGAGAGCCGGGGCTGATCAGCAGCCCCTGTGGAGGCCTGGAGAGAAACAGAGGTGCAGCTGCTAGCAAAGCCCAAAGAGAAAGAAAGGCAGTGGCTGATCAACAGCTGCCACAGAGGCTTCAGATCAGACCCTGCCTCTCTCTTCGGGCCTGATCTGCAGCCTCCTGGGTAGTCAATGCTGGGTCGCCTCAGCAACCTAGCCCCGACTGCAGACTGACTTCCGGTGTTTGGTGGAGCCTTTGTTCGGCTGTTGCAGACATTTTTATATATTAGGTTTGGTTGATTTTTGTATGTGCCCTGACCAAGGATTGAACCTTGGCATATGAGGATAATGTGCTGATACATGGTACCTCCCATTCTCTAGATATTTTTAGAAGCAGTACCCCTGAGTTTTAAAAAATCTTCAATGATTTCCTATAACCCTCAGAAAAGACCTAAAAATTCCAATGGCACTCATGGTTAAACACTGTATTATAACTTAGCTTTGGGACCTAGTCAACCATTAGTCCCCTATGCAAAATTTCTGACCCATCCAAATGGGTCTCCGTCATTTCCTGAGAAAAACAAAAAACACCCCTCATTGTGTTTCCTTTTAGGAAAACTGACCTAATTATAGGAAAAGTCTGCCTAATATTCTTCAATAATATAAATTCATCAAGGTCTAGCTCAAGTGACTACTTATTCTTGCTCTCATTTTGGATATTTTCAAAACCACTACATAGTTATGTGAGGCATGACCACCAAATAATGAGATTGGCCTTGACAAGAAATATGGTCACTATCCTTAAACTACATACTTTGCATCCTTAAGTAAAAGAAGCTACTTAAAAACAAGGACCAGACTTATTAATCTTGTTCCTCTTCTCACCATATGTCCTCCCCTCTACTTCCTATACACACAACATTTGCCCAAAACATATATTCAACATCTGTCAACTGATAGGTAAAATCAGAGTAGGTAAGGTCAGTGGAAGACATCAACCAACAACTAACCAAAGGAAGGTTCTATGCTTCAACCTCTCTATGCTTTAGTTTTTTTCAACTATAAAATGCAGATAACAATGCCTACCTGTAACAATTGTCCTATATATTGTTACATATATAATTGCGTCGTGAACTTCAAATTACTGTACGAATACCCATTATTATTTCCCTCCACTCTTGATGGGATGAACTAAAAGCAGAACTTGGGATGAACTAAAAGCCATTATGGAGCCTTAACATGTCCAAAATGACTCTTGATTTCCATCTCCTCAAACTTGTTACACAGACGCCTTTCGATTTAGAGCTCCTGGGTTCTGGTACCAGTTGCCCAGGTTACCTTGCACCTCCGCTAGCCGGCTAAGCATCACGCTCATCACTCCCTCGTTATGATCTGATTGGCTGATTTTGGCCAGGCCTGGCACTCACCTGGCAGTTCCCGCATTAGGTAGAAAGGACCGCAACCAGCTGCTGACTTGTCGGCACCAGGAGGGGCCGTGGCCGCGGTGGGGGGCGGAGCCGTGCCGGGCCCCCCGCCTGGAGGAGGAGGAGGCGGGGGTGGAGGCTTTCCTGGTCCGAAGCCGAGTGCGGTTGGGGGCGGAGGTGGGTCAGCCTGAGCTCCGAACAGCGCCGTGAAATTCTCCATCTTTCCTTCTGCCCCGGCGCTATCCTGCTGTCTGGCGCTAGTGCTTTTCATTGGACAATCCTTCCCCGGCGTACCGCCCTCTTCCTCCATGAGCCACTTATCATTGGGTGCCTCGGGACCTGCCTCCCTTGTTCCGGCAGCTACTTCCGTCGCTTGAAGAGTACGTACCGGAAGTACTAGCTCACCTATATCCAATAAAATGACTTAAGTGGAAAAGCGACAGCTAGATTGACCAATAAGGTATCATATGCCTTTTTTAGGGCGTCCCTACCGTAGCGTCCAATCAGAAATCTGCTTTTGGCTCTGGAGGCGGTGCTTCCAAGTCTCGGCCCACTGGAAGTCTCAATGGTCGGAGAGGCGGGGCCAGGCCTAGCGACGCCCGAGAGCGGCCAGTGCCGCCTGCCGAGAAGATGGCGGTCCTGGCACCTCTGATTGCATTGGTGTATTCGGTGCCGCGTCTTTCACGATGGCTGGCCCGACCTTACTACCTTCTTTCAGCCCTGCTCTCCGCGGCCTTCCTACTCGTGAGGAAGCTGCCCCCGCTCTGTCACACTCTCCCCACGCAGCGCGAAGACGGCAACCCGTGTGACTTTGACTGGGTGAGCGACCCCCGCCTTCGTTAGGAAGGACCCCGCGACCTTGACGGTCCCTTTCTCCGTGGTTGCATCCTGGGGACCCGGAATGCCGAGCCGGTAGCGGACTCACCATTGAAGTAGAGAGCCTGGACCGTAATCGAGTCTAAATCTCTTCTTGTTTAATGAAGATGGTCAAAAGGGTTAGCCTGCACCACAGTCATACCCAAACTCCGCGTATGTGTGTGCACAGTCATTAACAGTGCTGCTCGTGGGTGAAGCCTCTCAAGGAGCCTTTGAGATAAGCCAGTAGTAGTGTTCCCGTTTTATGGGTGGAGAAGTTGATCTCCGCGTGATTAGGCAGCTTGTCCAAGGTCACACAAGTAGGACTTGAAACCATGCTCCTGGCCATATTTCCTACACACCATCCACTTTAAAAAAAAATAATAATTTTATTGATTTTTTTTTTTTTTACAGAAAGGTAGGGAGAGGGATAAAGAGTTAGAAATATCGATGAGAGAGAAACATCCATCAGCTGCCTCCTGCACACTGGGGATGTGCCCGCAACCAAGGTAAATGCCCTTGACCGGAATCGAACCCGGGACCCCTCAGTCCGCAGGCCGACGCTCTATCCACTGACCCAAACCAGTCAGGCATCATCCACTTCTTAATACACACTATATGCTTGGAACTATGCTGTATTCGGAGGATGCAAAAATGAGTAATAAAATTGTTACACCAATTGAAAGGAAATTGTAACAAATACATCATAAATGATCCCAAGCCTCTTGCTGTATACTTTCCGAGTGGGGGTGCAGAGAGCACCCAGACAAATCAGTTGAGGAAGCTCTGTGCCCTCTGCTGTAATAGCAGCATCTGTTTCTGAGGAAGGAGGGCTATCCTGAGTTTTGATCTTTTTTCCAAAAATGAGTCTTGACCTTTACCAGAGCCCACTCCCTTACTTTTATCCTCCATCCCTTGTTTACTCTTTAATATTTCCCCCGTCCTTTCCCAGACCATACTATTAATTAGCTTAAGTTTAGCCATGTCACTCCAAAAGATCCTATTTTTATCTGATATCCTGTACCACTTTCACCAAAATGGGACTGAAAAATATGATATTAGTAAAGATTTTACTAAAGAGGTGGCTTAAAACTCTGACTTACAGTATCTTTAACAAGGAACAGTAAAGTTATGGAGAAATGACTAGTCAGAAGTGTTAGACTTCCAAAGGTGACTAGGAACATAAACTAATGGTATATAAAGGCTAGTATCTTATCTAATAAAAGAATAATATGCAAATTGACTGTTACTCCAACACACAAGATGGCCGGTAGGGGAGGGCAGTTGTGGGCCATCAGACCAACAGGGGAGGGCAGTTTGGAGGGAACAGGCCTGCAGGGGAGGGGAGTTGGGGGTGACCAGGCCTGCAGGGGAGGGCAGTTAGGTGTGACCAGGCTGGCAGGGGAGGGCAGTTAGGGGTGACCAGGCTGGCAGGGGAGGGCAGTTAGGGGTGACCAGGCTGGCAGGGGAGCAGTTAGGTGTTGATCAGGTTGGCAGGGGAGTGGTTAGGGGGTGATTAGGCTAGCAGGCAGAAGCGTTAGGGGCAGTCAGGCAGGCAGGCAGGCAGGCAAGCAGTTGGGAGCCAGGAGTCCTGGATTGTGAGAGGGATGTCCAACTGCTCCATGGGATCAGGCCTAAATGGGCAGTTGGACATCTCTTGCGGGGTCCCAGATTAGAGAGGGTGCAGGCTGGGCTGAGGGATAAACCCCCCACCCCCTCGGGTGCACAAACTTCGTGCACCGGGCCTCTAGTATTATATAAACTCCTCTGGCGCTGTCTTCAGGCTGATAGGGATTAAGGTTATCTCCCTTAATTAGCTGTTGCCCTTCCTGATAGAGTGGGTTCGAAACTTTATATCTTGTTTTTAGACAAATACAATAGGTTGG
This sequence comes from Pipistrellus hanaki, assembly GCF_964339955.1. Taxonomy (NCBI): domain Eukaryota; kingdom Metazoa; phylum Chordata; class Mammalia; order Chiroptera; family Vespertilionidae; genus Pipistrellus; species Pipistrellus hanaki. The sequence goes on along the minus strand of NC_140511.1, from coordinate 64,535,200 downwards.
GGCTTTTTTTTTTTTTTTTGTATTTAGTTGTTCTCAGTTGCCTTCAAAAAAATCCTTCAGCCAAAGTGGCATATTTTGGGGTATCATATTCTGCTATCATTCAGTATCCTCTCAACTTATGTGCATGTTTGAAAATGTCCATAATAAAAAAAAAATTTAAAAACAATGAGCAAACAAGCAGAACAATCAATCAAAAGGGCTCTGCTGCCCTAACCAGTTGGGCTCAGTGGATAGCATCGGTCTGCAGACTGAAGGGTCCCAGGTTCGATTCCAATCAAGGGCATGTACCTTGTTTGCGTGCACATCCCTAATAAGGGGTGTATAGAAGGCAGCTGATCAATGTTTCTCTCTCATCTATGTTTCTAACTCTATCCCTCTCCCTTCCTCTCTGTAAAAAATTCAATTAAAAATAAATGGGCGGGGGGATGGGGGGGGGTGCGGAAAGAGGTCTGCTTCATATAGTTAGTCTGGAATCCAGTCTCATACTGTCTTCAATTTATGGACTTAAGGTCATCCCAGCTTCGTCCTGACAGCAGATGAAGAGAGAGACCTGGAATGCAGTGACACACCCTTTCTTACTGCCTTTGTGCAACAGTGACACATCACTTTCATTCACATTCTATTCAGGAGTGCTCCTCACACAGTTCTCCCTAGATGTAAGGAGACAGAGAGTCTAGCTACAGTTTGTCCAGGAAGAAAAGGAAATAATCAGAGTGTACATAGTTAGTATCAGAGTATACATAGCTAGTCTTTGCTATAGAGCCAGAATATTTCTGTTAATCCTAATCGTTGGTCTCCTGATTGACCACAGTTCCCTTTTTAAATCCATCCTTCTACAATTTTAAGTCTCAATTCTAACCAATTTCTTTTCTTTCTTTTTTTAATTCTCCTCCGAGGATATTTTTCCATTCATTTCCAAGGAGAGTGGAAGAGAGATGGAAAGACAAATATCGATGTGAGAAAAACACATAATTGGTTGCCTCCTGCATGAGCTCTAACCAGGGCCCAGGCCAGGGAGGAGCATGCAACCCAGATATTAGTGCAAGCCCTAGACCAGAATTGAACCTGGGACCCTTTGGTCCGTAGGCCAAGACTCTATTGACTGAGCCAAACCAGTTAGGGCTTTTTTTTTTAGTTGATTTCAGAGAAGAAAAGGGAGAGAGAACCATCAGTGTCACTGAAAAGGGCCTTTAGGAGCTCTGAAATGCCTCCTTCAGGTTTCAGATTATATTAAAGGTGCATGATTATTAGTGAATATTAGATGAAGAGGAGTAATTTAACTTAGGCAAAACCAAATAAAGTAAATAACCATATATTGTATGAATGTAATATTATAAGAAAGTCTCCCCGGAAAAGTTTCATTTTCCCAGGGTCAGAGAATTGGTTGTAATTTCTCACATTTTTATTCCATGTTATACTTTATACAAATGATATGATATTCATATCATTTAATCTTTACAATAGCATTTTGAGGTAGATGTTATTCAACGGAAGAAACCAAAGCTCAGCAGTTGATGCGCTGAAAGGCACCAGTCAGGTTGCGGCAGGGTTAGAACTTGAACCTAGATCTTCTGACTGGTGTTTTTCCCACTACGCCTTAGCGTAGTTATTTATTGTTATCGTTCCCTCTTTGGATCTCTGTTGGGTTTTGTTCCATATTGGCTCCTTTACCCACCCAAGTTACCTCTGCTGATTGCATTTCTGCCACTTTGATTCTGTTGCAGAGAGAAATAGAGATCCTGATGTTTCTCAGTGCCATCGTGATGATGAAGAACCGCAGGTCCAGTAAGTTTAGCCTGTTTCTCTGTCTCCCAAGGGTAGGCCTAAAGCCCTTCGGAGCTGTTTTCACTCATGTTATGAGAGAGCATTATTTAATGTACCAGTGCCTCGTTCTATACCAACGCTGAATTTGATCTTGGACTTTTATCCCTTTCCCCCTCTCCCATTTCAAAGTATTTCAGGAAGAGGGACAAAGAATGGGATATAGGAGCTTGCCGCCTAGCCTGACCCGTGACATCTTTGTGTTTCAGTCACTGTGGAGCAACATATAGGCAACATCTTCATGTTCAGTAAAGTGGCCAATGCAATTCTTTTCTTCCGCCTGGATATTCGCATGGGCCTGCTTTACATCACACTCTGCATAGGTAAGGAGACTACAAGACTTGGTTGGAACCCAATTCAAACCAGTTTCTCCATAGTCTTCTTCTTCCATATCTGTTCCTAATTACGTGCGTAGCTCAAGACGGTGTGAATCTACAGAGACTTTATTTTAAGAGGAAGGGAATATCAGCCCACAAAGTGTGTGTTCTTTGGTGCTTGAAGTCTTTGATTTGGTTTGAAAGGAAAGCCTTGCCCAAGGCCTTATCTGTTTCCTTCAACATATATATTCTTTGTGTGTTTAGTGTTCCTGATGACATGCAAGCCTCCCCTATACATGGGCCCTGAGTACATCAAGTACTTCAATGATAAAACCATTGATGTGAGTGATCATCCTCCCTCCCATTTCTTGGGTCCATTGTGGGTAATTTTGTAGTTGTGCACCTTACTCACTAGGAGGAGCAACTGTGCTTCAGAATGGAAGTCAAGGGTTTTTGGTTCATCGTGGGAGCTAAGGGAGGCAGAGAGGGGAAGCCCTGATGAGGAATTAAGATGCTAAGCTCTGAACCTTTCCAGGGGCCCGTGTGATCCAGCTCACTGTTTCTTCCCTGTGTGTGGCAGGAAGAGCTGGAGCGGGACAAGAGGGTCACTTGGATTGTGGAGTTCTTTGCCAATTGGTCTAATGACTGCCAATCATTTGCTCCAATCTACGCTGACCTCTCCCTCAAGTGAGTGGTGCAGAGCGGGGGATGATGGGAATTGAGAGGCTGTACTTTCCCTCTCACTGATTTTTGTACATTGCAACCAAAGGCATCTCCCCCAATAGCTGTATTTCTACTTCCCTCAATCCATTCTTCTTCTCACACTATGTTAAATAATATATCCTTCCCAGGTACAACTGTACAGGGCTCAATTTTGGGAAGGTGGATGTTGGACGCTACACTGATGTTAGTAAACGGTACGTAAGGGCCTGAGTGGAGGGTGTAAACAGGGAATCACTTTGAGTGACGTATACAGATTCGGTTACAGAGCACTTTCTGGGCCCTGTAGGTACAAAGTGAGCACATCCCCCCTCACCAAGCAGCTTCCTACCCTGATCCTGTTCCAAGGTGGCAAGGAAGTCATGCGGCGGCCACAGATCGATAAGAAAGGACGAGCTGTCTCCTGGACTTTCTCTGAGGTACAGGGAAGAGGGGGCAAGTGGTTTAGAGAAGCATATGGGACAGTAGGTGGTCGTTGAAGCCCAACCTGGGTTTGATTCCTCGCTCTACCACTTACACACAATGTGGATTAGTTATTAGATCTTATTCATGAATTCACTCAGCAAATTTATATTATACTTCTCCTGCTAGTCCTGGGGAATTATTAGTTAACATTCAGTCTTAAAGGACCTGTATCTATAGTCTGTAGCCCCTAGGTTCCTTTTTTTTTTTTTTTTTTTAATATATATATATTTTATTGATTTTTTACAGAGATGAAGGGAGAGAGATGGAGAGCTAGAAACGTCGATGAGAGAGATACATCGACCAGCTGCCTCTTGCACACCCCCTACTGGGATTGTGCCTGTAACCAAGGTACATGCCCTTGACCGGAATCGAACCTGGGACCTTTCAGTCCGCAGACCGACGCTCTACCACTGAGCCAAACCGGCTTCGGCAGCCCCTAGGTTTCTTAGCAGTAAATTGCAGACAGTAATACCTAGCTCATAGTGTTGTTGTTTTTTTAAGAAGATAGAGGCATTTTAAATATATATATATTTTATTGATTTTTTACAGAGTGGAAGGGAGAGGGATAGAAAGTTAGAAACATCAATGAGAGAGAAACATTGACCAGCTGCCTCCTGCACACCCCCTACTGGGGCTGTGCCCGCAACTAATGTACACGCCCTTGACCGGAATGGAACCTGGGACCTTTCAGTCAGCAGGCTGACGCTCTATCCACTGAGCCAAATCGATTTCGGCTCGTAGTGTTGTTTTGCAGATTACATTATAATGTAGTTATAATTCTTGGTATAGCACATAATAGGTGCTTAAGTATTAGTTGACTTTTAGGTACCCATAAAAGAGATTTAGGTTAGAGTAGATTTCTGTGCTTTGCTTCCTCTTTTCCTAAACTGTGCCTAAATACTTCTTATTTTCCAAACTCTGAACTCTCCTCCCCAACCTTGACCTCTGCATCTCCTTTGTGCAGGAGAATGTGATCCGAGAATTCAGCTTGAATGAACTGTATCAGAGGGCCAAGAAGCAATGGAAGACTGGAGATAATACTCCAGAGGAGCAGCCTGTGGCCTCAACCTCCACAGCAGTGCCAGATGGGGAAAGCAAGAAGGACAAATAGGTTTCCTGCCTTGTTAGTGCTTCCTTCTGGTCAATCCTAGGCACCTTTGAAGCCCTGCCCCTTCTGTAACCACAGCCTTGCCTGAGTGAGGCTTCGCCTTTTATTTATGCTTTCCCTGTTTGGCTGTGCCCGGGTGGTGCAGGGTGCTGCTTCTGGTTTTAAAGAGGCATCCAGGGAATTGACAGGCACATTTCACTGGAGGAAGGGAGAGATCTCACATAATGGAAGAGGAAGTGCTTTCTCGCCAAGCTTGGAGTGCTGCCCTCCACTCACAACATCTCCACCATGTTGTTTTTCAGTATTCCTTACTGGACTGACTTTTACAGTAGGTTGAACCCTAACATAAGATGCCAGGGTACAGAGTCTGCACTAAAAATTTTTCCTCAAGGACCCTTACTTCTTTAAGCCCCCTGGCTTGGTCTTTGGCCTTCATTAAAAATAAACCTAATTTTGTTACTCGTCCCAAGGACAAACCTTTAACCACAATATGGAGGTTGGGAGGAAGGGGAATAGAAGTTTAAGGCCTTCCTTTGTGGGGTGGGGCCTGGAAGAGAGCCCTAGGGCAGGATTGGGGTTTCCCTTACCTTCCTACCTACTCCCCCACACCCAGTTGATGGTTTTCCATAATAAAAGACACTGGGATTTCCTTTTGTTTGCGCCTCTGTGTATTAAAAAGCCTGGCTACTGCAAAGGAATTGCTTAATTTCTTAGTAACTTCAAAGGCCATTCTCATTAGTTTCACCATATACCAGTCATTGATACCCAGGATTGGGGAGAGTTGGGGAGGAACAGTTTCTTTAAATCCAGAGTTGGGGTCGCACCCCGTTAAGATTGTAGACTAGCCTCGGGATAGGTCCCAGGGAAGAAGTTTTAATTGCGGGGTGGGGGGAATGTCCGAGTTCATTATGACTATTTAGCCGCTCGTGCGGTTGCGGTTAAAGAAAAACCTGAAACAGGATTGATTTTAGAGCTACCTAGTTCTTGTCCCAGCCCCTGCGGTGCCTCATGGATTCACTAAGCAAATTTCTATGAGGCGCAGGTGGTTGGGCCTGGTGCTCCCCCGGCCCGGCGTGCAGAGTGGGTGTGCCCGGAGGTCCCGCCCCGGACCGCGTGCGCCACGCTTCCCGCCGCGGGGGAGACGTTTTGTTCTGGGCGCGGAGGTTTGGGCCTGCGGTTTGGAGCTCGCACAGGGGCTGCCCGCTGCTCCGTGGCCGCGTCTCCACCCTGTTCCCGGGCCGGGTTCCATGGCTTCCCGCGGGAGGAAGCGGAAGGCCGAGGCGGCGGCGGGCCCGGCCGCGGGGAAGCAGGAGAAGCTGGCTGACGGCCAGAAGGAGGTGGAGGAGGCGACGGTCGTCATCGAGCATTGGTGAGGGCCCCGGGGAGGCGCGGAGAAGGGGGGTGAGGGCGGCGCACACCCGGAGCCCTGATCTCTGACCCTCTTCGTCTCCTAGCACGAGCTGACGCGTGTACGGGCGCAACGCCGCGGCCCTGAGCCAGGCGCTGCGCCTGGAGGCCTCGGAGCTCCCGGTGCAGGTGAACCCCGCCAAGCCCCGCAGGGGCAGCTTCGAGGTGACGCTGCTGCGCCCGGACGGCAGCAGTGAGTGGGGACCCGGGGCTGGAGGAGGGGAAGGGCCGGCCTCACCGCGGGGGAGGTGGTAACGCCGCTTCTTCCCGTCCTTCCCCAGGTGTGGAGCTCTGGACTGGGATTAAGAAGGGGCCCCCACGCAAGCTCAAGTTCCCCGAGCCGCAGGAGGTCGTAGAGAAGCTGAAGAAGTACCTTTCGTAGGGAGGCCTGGGCCGAGATCCTCACGCTGAGGTTTGAAATGGGGGCGACGGTCGAGGGAGGGATGGGTTGATCTTGGTGTGGATATTTTCGAAGCAACTGTTACACCGAATTTCACAGAGGAGCTACCATACACAAACACCCCCTCCCCCCTTTAATTGTTCTCAGTATTTCCTCTATTGGGAATACAATACCTCTTTCCCTTTACATTGGTAGGAAAAAACTGAAATCAGCATTTTTGTTTTTTTACTGTGTTCTATCTAGTGTGCCCTTTATTAATTCCAGGTTTTATTTCATAATCTAAGTTCTAAGGCTTGTCTCAAAGACAAATGTAAATGATTTGTAGAAATGCGATTTATGTCCTTTGAAGGTACAGTTTATTGTCCTGAGGGTATGGGCCGGTTTTGTAAAATATCTCATTTTCCACACCCCTGGTGGCGGGTGTTTTGAATCTTCAAAGTGGATTGTAAATCCTACCAGTACCCTCACTTATGAGTTAAAATCACTGACACGTGTTTATTTGTATAGGTTGTGATTTCCCCTTTTATTGGCAAAACCTTTGTGTAACTTCATGCATACTTACCCAACCCTCTTGTGTTATTTGTTCCTAGTAGGGTCTTTCTATTAATAGTCCCATATGGTAACACTTCATTACTGTACTCTTATTCCCTTAAATTTGTCGTTTTCCTATCTAGTGGTTCATACAGTGCTTTCACATATGATAGGTATGTGCCTCATAACCTTGAGATGTGGGAGGGGGGTGCAATCCTTGAGCTCTCCTGAGTCTTTGGGTTCAAGGATGGAGGAACACGCCTTCCTCAGGCTATATGATTGCCTAGATCAGTGGTCGGCAAACTGCAACTTGAGAGCCGTCTCTTGCTGCTCTGTTGACTGAGTTTGCCGACCACTTTGTAAGGCATTACCCTTACCCAGAAGTTTTGACTTCAGGTTAAAGACATTAGTACATTATTAAAATGTTTTTTTTAAGTGTTTTTCCCTAAGGCAGTGGTCGGCAAACTCATTAGTCTACAGAGCAGCAAACCGATGCTCACGAGCCACAGTTTGCTGACCACTGGGTACTAGATCTCTACTAACATTTTTCTTCCTCTTGTTTTCACAGCTTTCTGTTTCTGGTGATGTTGGAGCATTTATGACGGGACATGGCCAAACTTCAGTTATGTGCCTGAAGCTATAGTTTCTTCTCCAGAATTGATGGTTCAGTTGTGAGGCAACACTCTAGTAAGGCATTGAAAAGTTCTTGGATTTGGTTTAATAAAAGTTGAAATAAAGTACTTGACTAATGAAGTAAAACTTAATTATATGGTAAGGGATAAAAGCCAGCCTATGGGATTGGTCTCCTTTGTGTGTTTCATAAACAAGTCCCACATATAAGGTGCTGGATGTCCTCTCCCGTACACTGTGTTCCACTCCAGCACCACTTCACACCTTTTGGAACTTCTCTGACAGAACTACTGCAGAGGATGTACTTAATTTTTCCTGAATTCGCCGTGTCTTATCCTGGGAGACCTGGCCTTGGCTGTTACCTATGAAACACTAGAGTTGGAGACCTCATAGTTTACTATTCTACTTATTTGTCACTTTAAAGTAGGTTATAAGGAACGAAGAAGGTTCAAGTTCATAATTTTCTACCCATGGTACTAAATTTCTGCCCAGCTCCCAAAACCTGGGGAGGGGAGAGCATAGGCTAAGGAGAGCAAGGGGAATGCCTGCCTCTTGTGCTAAGAGGGCAGACATGTGCTAGCCTCTCTGCCAATACCACTTTAGCTAGCCAACATTTCCCATCCTCCCAGGGCCCCTAAACTGCCTTCCCTATCCACTAGGTTAGTATATCTACCTCTGTTTCTGACTCTGAGGAAGGGTCTGGCCATACGGAGGGAATACTGGTAAGTACTAGCTTCCCCTCTGATGTCCAGTCTACCACATCAATCTCTTCCTCTTCAGGGCTGCCACAAGGTGAGTCTAACAGCTCAGAGTTGCTATTAAGTACCTCCTTGCCTGGTTCTAGGGCAGGGTATAGCACCTCTTCCATAGTTACTTCCAGCCCTGTCTCTACCCAGTTAGAACAGGGAGGTAAGAGGTCCCCATAGGACCTTTGGGGAAGGTCAAGGGAGTCAATGTGGAGAAGTTTGTCCCTCTGACCATCCAGTGGCTTGGAACTGGTAATTTCCTGGTCTTGAGTCCAGGAGTGTCCTGCAGAAAGCACCTCCCCTTCACTAATCTTAGAGGGCATGACAAGGGGGCTAAAGGATTCAATTGTCTCTTTGTTCTCACCAACAGGTTCCTTCTCTAATCCAGTTAGCTCCCTGGGCCAGAGTTCCATGTCTGGTAAATACCATTCTTCCCCTTCCATCCAGTTCTTTCCTGTTTCTGTCAAGTGATAACTAGGGGTCCTGCAGCCCTCAGCTTCAGGACTCTCCAGAGACACTGTAGGATGCTCAATGTCTGAGCCACATAGCATGAAGTCCAAGATCTCCTCCAGCTCACTGGTGGCAGCAACACTTGTGATTCGGTACTCCTCGGCTTCACAGGGCTGCTCTAGCAGAGCCGTGTCAAATGCATATGACTCCCTGCAGTCAACATCAAAACCAGGTTTCTTCCCTGCCAGCTCTGGACTGGATCCAAACTCGGACTTCACCACTTGATGGTCTGGGGAGTGGCTAGCAGAGAGCAGAATGTCTTGTAGCTTACAGGACACAGGGGAGTCCTGACACAGGTCTATTCTAGTTGATGACATTTCTAGCTGGTTGACTGAGGATGGCTGAATTCCTGGAGGCTCTTTTGAGTCTCCAGGTTCTGGGACATGAGGGCTCTCTGTAGAGGTTTTGAGGGGAGGTTCCTGTACCACCTCCCAGCAGGTCCCATTAACAGTCTTCCTAAGCTTCACTCTCCCAACCTGCCCCTCTTCTGCAGAGTCTAAATTAGGTGCCCTGACTTCAGGGCTCCATTTCTTACTCCCACCCATCTTTCCAAGACCAGATGGGCTTGAGGTGCTTTGTAGAGGACTGGCTCTCTGTGGTGTATCCTTGTCCTCTAGCACTTCTTTATTTATACTCTTTTGTCGCCAAAGACGCCGGCCAGGGGCAGCTGGCACTGAACTGGATCCACTTAAAATGCTGGAAGGCTTGGATATATAGACATCGGGCGACAGCTTTGAACGACTCAGTCTGATCTTTCTGGGCAAGAGTCGCTTATCCACAGAGGGGTACAAGCTGGGTGGGGAAAGCTCTGTAGGACCAAGGGCAGGGTCACTCTTGTTTTCTTTAGATCCCTGACTATGGCTTGATGGCAAAGAGCTTGCTTCCTCCAGAGCTGGGCAGGCTCTGACCTTCCTCTTGAGCAAAAGAGTGCCAGATAAGTTCCCTGCATTCTGTCGGTTGCTCTTGTCCTGGGGCCCTTCGTCCTTCCCTGACAACTTCAATCTCACTGTCCCAAGAGGACAAGGAGTCTGGGTAACAGGCAGTGGAGTAGGGCAGTGGCTGGATGCCACCACCCTGGCAGAGATTGGTGCAGCACTTGGAGGTTGTAAGCACTCCCTGTTCAGTCTTCGGCCCTGAGGGGCCTTTACTAACTTCCCACCCTCTAGCTGAAGGGATTCTAGCTCAGAGATTCGGAGCTGACGGGCAGCAGAAAGCACATCTTGGGCTTCTTCCAGAGATACTTCCATTTCTGAGGTGTACAGGAAGTCCACCAGCTTCCTAAGTGTCGTGATCTTCAGGCCCCCCAGCTCCAGCACCACCTTACAACCCTGAGCTGGCCTCTCCTGCTCCAGGCGCTTTGTGAAGAAGGGGCTGCAGGCGGACAGGATACAGCAATGGGCTGGGACTACCTCACCTGGAGGGAAACCCAAACACTTAGTTATCTCATGCAGGCTGGCATGTTCATGAGCTAAGCACAGATACTACTACTGAAATGAGTTGCTTCTCTCAATTTCCCTCCATGGAAGTTCAAGTAGAAGGAAAAATATGTCCCTTTTGCCTTCCTGGAACCTTGAGCTATTACCTAGCTAACTAAAAATCTAGTTTGGATATTACTTTTTTCAAAAAGCCTTCCCCCACTCTATCCCATATCTGGGTTTGGTGTTCCTGAACACAGGTATTCTGCAGCTATCATAGCACTTAGCAATCTGTATCATCCCCCTTCACTAAAAGTAAGGACCGACTGTCTTACTGCAGTATACCCAATGTTTGACAGAGTAGGATCTAATACCTGCTAAATAAATTTTTGTGATACACACGAATGTAAAAAAGCTATAGAAGCTGCTTGTGCTTTAATAGAAAGGGCATGACCTTTGGATATGTACACTCAGAGCTCAGTTCTCTCCTGAGCTCTATCTACTGCTTAATAGGCAGTGGTCTGTGCTGAACCACCTTCTCACTTTATGGGCACTTCCTGGGTAATCTCTCCAATGGCTTCAAATACCAAAGGCTTGCTGATGACGCCACCAAAAGTGTTTATTTCAAAATAAAGTATCACATTCACCCAGTTGTTCAAACCTGAGCACTTGAAGTTATCTTTGATTGTTCTCCTTTACCTACTGCATTTAATTAAACATTTAAAAAAATATATTTTTATTGCCGAAACCGGTTTGGCTCAATGGATAGAGCGTCGGCTTGGGGACTGAAGGGTCTAGGGTTCGATTCTGGTCAAGGGCATGTACCTTGGTTGCGGGCATATTCCCAGTAGGGGGTGTGCAAGAGGCAGCTGATCGATGACTCTTTCTCATTGATGTTTCTAACTGTATCTCCCTTCCTCTGTATCTCCCTTCCTCTGTATCTCCCTCTCTGTACAAAATCAATAAAATATATATAAAATATATATATATACATATATATATATTGATTGATTGATTTCAGAAAGCAAGGGAGAGGGAGAGAAACGTCAATGATGAAAATCGTTGATTGCCTGCTTCTTGCATGCCCCTTACTGGGGATTGAGTCTGCAACGGGGCATGTGCCCTTGATCTGAATTGAACCTGGGACCCTTCAGTCTGCAGGTCAATGCTTTATCAACTGAACCACACCAATTAGGGCTAAGCATTAATTTTTTTAAAAGCAAGTCATTTTTTAGTCATTATTTGCCAAGTATTATTCTAAGAGTTTTATCAGTATTCATTTAGTCTTCATCAGACCCCTATGAAGTAGCTTTGTTATTATAGATGAATAAATTTTGGCATATTTAAATATGTGCCTACAATTATATGGTTAGTAAGTGGCAAACAAAAGATGTGTACTGGGATTTAGGGAGTGTGGCTGGTTACAGAATTTATACTCAAGTGTAAGAAGTCTTAAAAATTATTTCTCTATATCTTAGTTCAGGCCACTATCCTCTCTCTTCTGGATTACAAAACAGCCTTCTATCTGGGCCCATGAGTAATCAAATAATTCTTAATGTAGCTTGAGTGCTGTTTCTAAAAGTAGGTATCTGATCATGACCTTAAAACCTATAAATACAATTCCCAATGTTCTGAGGACAAGATCTACTTCCTTTGTATAACACTTCAGACCTCACATGGCTGTTGCTAATTTCTCTAGAAATATTTCTGGTCACTCCCTGTAGTCTGCACTCTAGCCAAAAGGAGCCACTCACAAATCACTGGTCACATCTCTAATTCTCTGTATATTCTGTTCTCTTTGCCTGGGGAAAACCTTTCCTTACTTCTTCCTACTTCTGTTTGCTCTTCAGACCTCACTATAGGGGGTTACTTCCTCCAAGAAAATCTCCCTAATCCCCATCCCCCAAACTCCTCAAGCCTGTAAAAGATGCTTCTTGCCGAAACCGGTTTGACTCAGTGGATAGCATCAGCCTGCAGACTGAGAGGTCCCAGGTTCGATTCCGGTCAAGGGCATGTTCCTTGGTTGTGGGTACATCTCTGGTGTGAGGTGTGCAGGAGACAGCTGGTCAATGTCTCTCTCTCATTGATGTTTCTAGCTATCTCTTTCCCTTCCTCTCTATAAAAAAAATCAATAAAATATATTTTTTAAAAATCAGCCAATAGTTACCCCAATTTGTTATCATACTACACAGTTACCCTCACTCCCATGAGAATGCCTGTCCCTCCCGCTCCTATCTGAATACACTGTTTATAAAGTGATTTCCTTTCAAGGAAGGACTTATCTTTACATATACTGTGTGCCCATACTAGTATAGTGCACTAGCATACAATAGCCAATACTTTTTTTGTTTATTCTGAATTAAGGAATGAATCCCAACTCTGCACTTACTAAGAGAACGAACAGGCAAGTCACTTAATTCTCTGGGCCTCAGTTCGTTTACCTTATATATAACATTATTTATTTCACAAGGCTGTTATAAGAGACATATACTGTAGAATATATACTATTTAAACTGTAGAGTGCTATACAATACTGTTGTCAAAATCCCTTTCTATAAATGAAACTGAGCTCCAGAGAAATGAAGTAACTTGCCCATTTCTCAGTTACTAAATAAAAAGCTATAATAGAATGTAAACTGACTCCTAGTATTGGGCCTTTCCCAGGCTCAATCTCATGTTGATTTAACATATCAAATATAAAGGGAAGAGGTAGAAATAAGGTATATATACAGGGGTGACCAAAAGCTGGTTTACAATTGTGAGTATGCCAAACACAGCTTAGTTTTTTGTTTTGTTTTTTTAATATACTTTAATTTTTTACAGAGAGGAAGGGAGAGGGACAGATAGCCAGAAACATCGATGAGAGAGAAACATTGGCCAGCTGCCTCCTGCACACACATCCCCCCCACCCCCACCCCACCGGGGATGTGCCCACAACCAATGCACATGCCCTCTACTGGAACTGAACCCAGGACCCCCCAGTACACAAGCCAACACTCTATTCACTGAGCCAAACCAGTCTCGCCACACAGCTTAGTTTTATATTATTTACTAGAGGGCTGGTGCATGGATTTGTGCACAGGGGATGGCGTGGGGGGGGGGGGGAGGAGGGGAGAGAAAGGGGACCCTTATCCTGGCCTGTGCCCTCTTGCAATCCAGGACCCCTCGGAGGATGTCCGACTGCCGGTTTAGGCCTAATCTCCACAGACCAGTTTAGCCTACGGGGATCAAGCCTAAGCCCACAGTTGGGCATCGCCTGAGGGATATAGCAATGCGCCAAATGGCAGGTGGCCAGGGAGGAGCCCAAGCCAGGGCTGGGTGCCGCACCACTCACACTCATCCTGGCCTGCTGCGCCTGCCCCTGCTGCTTGCTGCTCAGAAGCGCTGATGCAGAGGCAGGAGAGGCTCCCGCTGCTGCAGCTGCTCTCACCAGCTGTGAGCCTAGCTTCTGGCTGAATGGCGCTCCCCCTGTGGGAATGCACTGACCACCAGGGGGCAGCTCCTGCATTGCCCCCTGATGGTCAGTGCACATTGCAGTGACTGGTTCCAGTCATTCAGTCATAACTCATTTAGGTTTTTATTATATATATATATAGATTCTTGTGTTATATGTTTTTCTGTATGAACAACTGTAAACCTACTTTTGCCCACATCTGTATTTTAGGTCAAACAACAATAAAAACCATAAATTTGAAGACAAGAATAAAAAAAGCAACAGATTGGCAAGAAAATAGGAAACTATGTAATAGCATCACCTAATATATTAAAAGCATTTTTCTGAGTGCTTTACATATGTTAACTCAATACTCACGACCATCCCATTATATTATCCAAGTTTTATAGAATTTCTAGACTTAAAGAAACTTTACAATTATTATATTTTGGTTAATCCTCACCTGAGGATATTCTTCCATTGATCTTTCGGAGAGAGTGGAGGGAAGGAAAGAGAAACACATTGATTGGCAGCCTTCTACACATGGACCAGGGAGGACCCTACAACTGAGGTATATGCCCTTGACCAGAATTGAACCCGGGACCCTTTGATCTGCAGGCTGATGCTCCTATCCACTCAAACTGGGTGGGGCTAACTTCATTTTTTAACAGAAAAAGTGTATAGTCTGATTTTCACACTTGCAAATATAACTATCTTAGAAAACAAACAGCTCTTTTTTTTTCCTCCAAAGTTTTTTTTTTTTTTTATATATATATTTTATTGATTTTTTTACAGAGAGGAAGGGAGAGGAATAGAGAGGTAGAAACATTGATGAGAGAGAAACATTGACCAGCTGCCTCCTACACATCCCCCACTGGGGATGTGCCAGCAACCAAGGTACATGCCCTCAACTGGAATCGAACCCAGGACCCTTCAGTCCGCAGGCCGATGCTCTATCCACTGAGCCAAATTGGTTTTGGCACAAACAGCTCTTTAACAAATAACTTACAGTGCTCAAAGGCAAGAACACTTTTTTTTTTCCCCCTGGTTTTGTTCTCTTCCTGGTTCTAAAGTCTTTTTATCTTATTCTATGGTGAGTTTTCAATTGAGTCCTCACTACAGTAAGTTCTCAATGTCATTGACAGGTTTTTAGAAACTGGAACTTTAAGCAAAATGACTATAAAGAAATTTTACCATAGGCTAATTATGTAAACAAGAGTTAAGTTTCTATAGCATATTTTTGGTCACAAAAATGTCACCAAGCTATTTAATAAAGAACCAAAACACAATATTAAACATTGCAATAAATGTGAGGTATTTGTATGGTTAAGAATCCTATCTAGCTGAAACCGGTTAGGCTCAGTGGATGGAGCGTTGGCCTGGGGACTGAAGAGTCCCAGGTTTGATTCTAGTTGGGGGCATGTACCTTGGTTGCGGGTGTGCAGGAGGTGGCTGATCGATGACTCTCTCTCATTGATGTTTCTAACTCTCTATCTCTCTCCCTTCCTCTCTGTAAAAAATCAATAAATTAAAAAAAAAAGAATCCTATCTAATAAAGAGGGAATATGCAAATTGACCATCACTCTGCCAAAGATGGCGGCACCCAGTTGTCTTAGCTCTGCTGGAGTCTCCCAGTCCTGAGGGGCAGCCGCTGACAGTGGGCAGCGTGAGCAGCCTGGCGGAATGCTTGCTTTGTCACCATGGCAAGCGTTCCACCCCAGCAGCGGAGGGCCTCTGGGCAGCGGGCACAGGACGGGGGGGGGGGGGGGGGGGAGTAGGGAGAAGGGGGGGGCTTTCATCATTGCCCTGGCAATAAGGCAAGCATTCTGCGCCCAGTCATGGAAGGCCTCTGGTCAGACTGGGCACAGAACACTTGTGTCACTGCAGGCCAGGTTGAGGGACCCCCCCCCCCCCCACAATGTATGAATTTTGTGCACCGGGCCTCTAATGATTAATAAAAGCAAGTCAGATAACTATTTTCGAACCTGCTTATTCTACTTTAGGGTTGTATGTGGCCAAAGCCTATAAGGCAGCTCAAGGCAGGAATCAACCCTGGATAAACACCCTTCCCTTATAGGGTGCACTCACAAACATACTCTTATACCCACTCAGACTGGGACAACTCGGACATGCTAATTCACCTAACATACACATCTTCGGGATGTGGGAGGAAACTAGCAATGGGGCATGGGGAGAAAGTGCAAAATCCAGACAGTGGCCTAGCTGGGAATCAATTTTATTTTTTTATTAATGTTGTAATGAAGCAACATTGAACAAAACAATGTTATCAGAGGACCTGCTGCAGTCTCTTACCTTCTGCCTGCAGAAGGACATCACAGAATACCCCCCTCTGTTGCTGGTGATACAGCTGCAGAAAAGCCAACCGGAGGAACCGGGAATTTCTGTATATGATTTTGGGACTGGCAGGAGAACACATGTTGGTCTATTAATAAACCTAGGTTTTCACAGATCAGATTCCTGTGGATAAAAGAACACTCATTTCAGAACTATGCTTATACCTTTTTCTGTCTTTGAAATGGCAGAAAAATTTGAAAGTTGAGGACCCATAAGCCCAGAAATAGTGCCAAGATATTTCAAGAAAGACTATCATAGCTTCATGAGATACAAGATAAGTCTCAATTTGAATCTCAGGTAAATAACCTAACTTCGAGTCTCACTTTTCTCATCTATGAAATGGAACTGATAACTGAAGTTACCTCTTAGGGTTTTTTTATTTTAATATATATTTTATTGATTTTTTACAGAGAGGAAGGGAGAGGGAGAGAGAGTTAGAAACATCCATGAGAGAGAAACATCGACCAGCTGCCTCTTGCACACCCCCTACTGAGGATGTGTCCACAACCAAGGTACATGCCCTGAAATTGAACCTGGGACCCTTCAGTCCGCAGGCGATGCTCTATCCACTGAGCCAAACCGGTTTCGGCATTAGGGTTATTTTAAAGACTAAATGAATCAATGCAGGTAAAATTGCTTAGTTCTATGAGTGCCTGGCACATAATAACTATCGCCCCCAAAATGGTAGCTATTATCCTTGAAATTTCCTCATTCACAGTATCTATAGTTCTGACTACTCATATTCTTCCTGAGTATCACACTCCAGAGTTACATGGGTATTATCCTCAATTTAACATTTAAGAAACAATATGAATATAAAATTCTCTAGTAAGTGTATACATCTTTTCTCTGAGCTCACTCTACCACACTAACCAGCAGAGGGTGCACAGTGAAGAAAAAGCTGCTGGAGTTGGTGGGAAGGTCCGGCACGGAAATTAGGACATTACCTAATGGTTCAGATGTTCCTGATTAAAGCGAGCCTGATTCCATTTGGCAAAGAATCTGGCCTTTAGGTTTGTCAGTCCAGTTGATTACCTGGCTAACAATGGACAGGGATAATTAAGCTTTCTACCCCAACCAAAACAAACTGGATACTCTGACTTCAGGCTAACTACATTTCCAGCTTTTTGCCCTGAACCCCTTACACTTACTGCACAGCTGGTGTTCCTCTCCTGGCATGCAGTTTTCTATCAGGTGGCACCGATGATCAGAAGAGTTAACATCAAACTATCAGGAAAGAAAAAAAGTAAAAATTAAGAAAGGGCAGGTTCGCCGAAACCGGTTTGGCTCAGTGGATAGAGCGTCGGCCTGCGGACTGAAGGGTCCCGGGTTCGATTCCGGTCAAGGGCATGTACCTTGGTTGCGGGCACATCCCCAGTAGGGGGAGTGCAGGAGGCAGCTGATCGATGGTTCTCTCTCACCGATGTCTCTCTAACTCTCTGTCCCTCTCTCTTCCTCTCTGTAAGAAATCAATAAAGTATATTTTAAATATATTTTATTGATTTTTCACAGAGAGGCAGAGAGAGGGACAGATAGATAGAAACATCGATGAGAGAGAACCATCGATCAGCTGCCTCCTGCACACCCCCTACTGGAGATGTGCCCGCAACCAAGGTACATGCCCTGACCGGAATCGAACCCGGGACCCTTCAGTCCGCAGGCCGACGCTCTATCCACTGAGCCAAACCGGTCCCGGCAATAAAGTATATTTAAAAAAATATATTAAAAAAAGAAAAAGAAAAAAAGAAAGGGTAGGTTCAATACAGATCCAGCCAGAGATGCGGATGGAGGAGGTTGGCAGCTGTTGCAAGGGCCCAAACTGAGGCCCTGGGGAAGCTTACCAACCCACCAGCTCCCGCCTTGCCCCAGACCCAACCAGAACTAGCTCTGCAGTAGGAGTTGCCCCTGCTGTCCTCTCTGTGCTTGCTTCCTCCCGGGGTCCAGCCTCGACCCGGGAGGGTTCGCCAAGAAAGCAGCACAGGTGGGTGAGTCGCCTCAGGTTCCTCCTCTCCCCGCCCGGAACCAAGGGAATCAGAGTTTGCCTAACAAGCAGGGCTTCAGGGAAGGCCCTGCAAAGCTGGGCGCCCAGACGCCCTGGCCCAACTCCTTTCACGAGAGATTCCTTAACGCAAAGGTTTCTGGGAATAGAGTGTGGGGATCCTGGAGGCCCGAATTCAGGGTTCGCCCTCACCGCCAGCTATGGCCGCACGGCGTTTGCAGCCTGCCTCCGTCTCCCTGGCGTCCTCTTCCTGCGGGGCACCCTCATGCACCGGGAGGCGATGACTGCGGCCACGCGCGCCCGGCGCCACGCACCTCGCGCTGCTGCCCTCGCGCACATGCGTCGTGGGGCCGACGTCCTTCCTCCGCCGCAGCTCTCGGGTGTAGTCTGCCGGGATACATCATCCCCATTGGCCGAAGGCTTCTGGGACAGCCAATCACAGGAGGAGGAGCACTTTGGCGGGATGTTAAGTCTCGAGGTACTTGAGAGCAGAGGGAGAAGGTCGGCGCGAGAAGTGGGGTCAGAGGAATTCTGATGGTAGCCGGGTCGGAGGGGTTCTGATGGTAGCCGGGTGGGAGGAATCGGAGGAATTCCGGTGGTAGCCGGCTTCTCCCCCCTCATCACTGAGCGAACACCCCGAAAACAGGGTCTGGACGCTCCAATTGGGCAGGCCCCAGAGCACTAGAAGGAGACTTCCGGAGGAGAAGTTGCAAATGGCGGCAGCCCTGTTAAGATGGCTCCAGGCTTAATGGAGGAAATAGCCCCTGAGATGGCTCTCCTCGCGCGTCGTCCCCGAATCTCTCATCCAGACATCTCCTAAGGCCAGGAGCAAGGTTACTGGGCTACTTTCTGAATTCACATTTTCCCAGATTTCACGTCAGCTCCCAATCTTGGCGAACTGCTGACCAGAGAGGGTTGCAGGACTTCCCGTCTGGAGTGGTCTGCGGTGTCCTTCCAGAGCTGGTTTGTTTAGAACACTTCCTGACTGGAAACAGCTGTTTTCAGGGATGACATGGAAAAGTTAAATGATCTCAAGTTCATAAACATTTAGCGAGAATGTCAACCCACGTTATCAATCTGGACAGTGGGTCCTTGCCCTGTGTGTGCTAGGCCCGGTTCCTAGCTTCGGTTCCATGTCACCTGATGTCCAGCGCTGTGTGAAAGTGGATGAATCCAAAGCCATTGACAACGGAGTGAGATGCATTAAAACGGAGCAGTCCCTGGTGAGGCCAACTGGAGGCAGAAAAGGAAGAGGCTTAAGGGGACAAGACGTGGAGGGGTGAGTCGGAAGTACAGTACGCTCAAATATGTCTTTATTGAGGATTTGAGGTAGTTGACTGAACTATTGGGCAGGGGAGAGGTGGCTGAGTATTTCCAAGTCAGGTAATATTTTCCCTAGTTTGAGGCTTCTGCTCTTAGGATAGAAAAAGAAAGGAGAACAGGAGACGTTTTTGGTTGCAGTTGCCATATTTTGAAGAGGAAACAAAAAAACAAATACAAAAAAAAAAGAAACAGAAGGCAGAACAATATTTGTTTATGGCATTTGTTAGTGTGGAATCAGAATGGGATTAAGCAGTGGAGTACCAGTCCAGTTTTAGGTGATTCTATGGAGTTCTATAACAAAAATGTAAATATTCTACCCCCTCATGAGTATACTATTATCAGGATTACTTCTTGATGTTTTAAAAATCCAATACCGTTACAGTTAAATTACCTATTAGTAGAATTTCTAAAGGGAATGTTAAATGGCCATCCTACCTAGAGCTTAAAAAATGACAAACTTTAGCCCTGGCCAGTTTGGCTCACTGGATGGAGCATTGGCCTGGGGACTGGAGGGTCCTGGGTTTAGTTCCAGTCGTGGGCATGTACCTTGGTGCGGGCACATCCCCAGTGGGGGATGTGCAGGAGGCAGGTGATCAATGACTCTCTCTCGTGGATGTTTCTAGCTCTCTTTCCCTCTCCCTTCCTCTCTGTAAAGGATCAATAAAAATATATTTTAAAAAATGACAAACTTTGGATGGTAATGTGTAGCCACCAGAGGATAGAAAGGGGTAAAAATATTTTGTTTTCCTCTGTACAGGTACCCAGTTTTATTTTTGTTGTTTTTTTTTAATTGATTTTTTTTTAATTTCTTCTTGGCATTTATAGTTTTAGTCTATTTTATTTTTAAAAAATATTTTTATTGAATTTAGAGAGGAAGGAATAGAAACATTAAAGATGAGAGAGAATCATCAGTCAAGCTGCCTTCTGCATGCCCCCCTACTGGGGATCAAGTCTGCAACCTAGGTATGTGCCCCAACTGGGAATTGAACCAGGACCTCCTCCACTGAGCCACACTGGCTGGGCTGGTTTTAGTCTATTTTATTTTATTTTTAAAATATATTTTATTGATATTTTACCGAGAGGAAAAGAGAGGGATAGAGAGTCAGAAGCATGCCCTTGACCAGAATCGAACCCAGGACCTTTCAGTCCGCAGGCTAATGCTGTATCCACTGAGCCAAACCAGTTTTGGCAGTTTTAGTATATTTTAGAAATAGAGTCATCACAGCACAGCACTGTGAACCGAATATGAAGAATTAAAAAATGTATTTAAAAATATTTTATTGATTTTAGAGAGGAAGGGAGAGAGAGATAGAAACACCAATGATGAGCCGAAATCGGTTTGGCTCAGTGGTCTGCGGACTGAAGGGTCCCAGGTTCGATTCCGGTCAAGGGCAAGTACCTTAGTTTTGGGCACATCCCCAGTAGGGGGTGTGCAGGAGGCAGCTGGTCAATGTTTCTCTCATGGATTCTAGCTCTCTATCCCTCTCCCTTCCTTTCTGTAAAAAAAATCAATAATATATATATTTAAAAAGAAAAGAAAAGAAAGAAACCCCAATGATGGAGAAAATCATTGGCTTCCTCCTGCATGCTCCCCACTGTGTATTGAGGATTGAGCCCGCAACCCAGGCATGTGCCTTTGGCCGGAATCGAATCAGCCAGGGCAAAAAAAAAAAAATATTTTTATTGATTTCAGAGAGAAAGGGAGAGATAAATAGAAACATTAATGATGAGAGAGAATCACTGATCGGCTGCCTCCTGCACATTTCTACTGGGGATAGAGCCCGCAACCAGGAATTTGCCCTTGACCTGAATCGAATCAGGATCTTTCGGTCTGCAGGCCGACATTCTGTCCATTGAGCCAAACGAACGAGGGCTGCACCATATAAGAATTTGAATATTTATTTTTAAAATATAATTTTATTTCCCATTTCTTCTCTAATCTTTCACCATTTAATGTTATCTTGTGTTTCTTTATGTGTTAAGTAAGTGATGACAGTTATGGGTGGGAAAGTTAAACTGGGAGAATTATAAAACTGACCACTGAATGTAATACTCCATGCATACAGAAAAAAAAAAAAAAAGAAAAAGAAAAAGAAAGGAGAGGGGAAAACACAAACAAAAAAACACACTAAACAGATCCTTAATCCATTGACTTCTCTCCATTTTTACTGCTACCACTGTAGTGAGCTGCTTATCACCATCATTTGACCTTCAAACTAATTTCCTTCCTTTTACTTTTGTTCCCTTTTCAATCCATTTGTCACATAGATAGCCTGAACTTTTAAAAAATGTGAGTTAGAACTTACCATTCTGCTGTTTAAAACTCTCACAGGCTTTCCCCTAGAATAAAATTAAAACTACTTTCTCTTGCCGAAGCCGGTTTGGCTCAGTGGTAGAGCGTCGGTCTGCGGACTGAAAGGTCCCAGGTTCGATTCCATTCAAGGGCATGTACATTGGTTGCGAGCACATCCCCAGTAGGGGGTGTGCAGGAGGCAGCTGGTCGATGTTCGACGTTTCTAGCTCTCTAGCTCTCTCCCTTCCTCTCTGTAAAAAATCAATAAAATATATTTAAAAAAAAACTACTTTCTCTAACCTATAGGAACCTTCAAGTTCTGATTCCTATCTACCCCTCCCTCTTCATTTGCAACAACTCTGCTGGATCCAGTGTGTTTCAACTCCACACTTCAGAGCTTAGGCATTAGTAGTTATCATTGTTCATATCTTCTCATGGTTGGCTGCTTCTTACCATTCAGATTTCAACTTAAATGTCACTTCTCCAGAGAGTTTGTCCCAGGCACACAATCTAAACCATACCACAAGTCTAGCCAGTTTGGCTCGGTAGATAGAGCATCAGCCTGTGGACTGAAGGGTCCTGGGTTCAATTGTGGTCAAGGGCACATACCTGGTTGCAGGCTTCTCCCTGGCCCAGGCCCTGGTTGGAGCTCATGCAGGAGGCAGCCAATTGATGTGCCTCTTTCACATTGATATTTCTGTCTGTCTTTCCCTCTCTCTTCCACTCTTTCTAAAAATCAATGGAAAAATATCCATGGGTGAGGATAAAAAAAAAAAATAAATAATAAAACAGACCACAAGCTGACTGGCTTGTTTTGCTCAGTGGTTGAGCATTGACCCATGACTGTTTGATTCCTGGTTGGGTCATATGCCTGATTTTGAGCTTGATCCCCAGTAGGGGGCATGCAGGAGGCAGCAGATCTATGATTCTCTCTCTTCATCTCTTTGAAATCAATAAAAAATATTTAAAACAGACCAAAAGTCATTCTCATCAGACTCTGAAATCTCTTTATAATCTTCCATCTGGCACATTCCTTATTAACCTCCCTTCTCCCCCATCCCCCCTAAAATGTAAGTTTACTGAGAGCAGGAAATGTGTCTATCTCGTTATTCTTGACATTTACTGGCTCATGGTAAGTGCTTAAAATAATTAGAACTAGTCTTTTTATTTTTATAAATTGAGTGTAAACAGTTTTTTCTTACTGCGTATTAATCCTTGAGACGCTTTTTTGAAGATAACTGTTTCATATTTAAATTGTAATAACTTTTTCACTATTGAGTTACCTTTTAAAATGTTTTATATATAATTACAAATTTTATATATAATTATATATATATATACACACACACACACACAGTAGTGGCCCAGTGCACAAAATTCATGCATGGCTGGGTATGTCCCTCAACCTGGCCTGCAACCTCTGCAATATGGGTTCCCTTGAGGGATGTCCGACTACCAGTTTAGGCCCGATCCCACTCTGGGACTGCTGGCTCCTATCTGCTCACCTGCCTGCCTGATCAACCCTAACTACTCTGTCTGCTGGCCTGCTTACCCCCAACTGTCCCCCCTGCTGGTCTTCTTGCCCCCAACTGGTCCCCTGCCAGCCTGATCACACTCAACTGCTCTCCTCTTCTGGCCTGATCACCCCTAATCTCCTCTGCCTTGGCCCTACCACCATGGCTTTGTCTGGAAGGAGTCCGGAAGGTTTCCTTGAAGGTCTCCTGGTCTAATTAGCATATTACCCTTTTATTAGTGTAGATAGAGTCCTGGTGCACAGGTGGGGGCTGGCAGGTCTGCCCTGAAGGGGGTCCTGTATCAGGGTGGGGGTTCCTTTGGGAGCGGGGCTGGCCTGTGCTAGGGGCCTGGTGTGGTTTGCAGGCCAGCCATGCCCCCATTGGGGTGAGGGGTCCCCACTGGGGGTGGTGCTGGCCTAGGCGAGGGGCTGGGGCGGTTTGCAGGCTGGCCACGCTCCCTTCAGGGTGGGGGTCCCCGCTGGGGGGCATGGCTAGTCTGGACGAGGGCCTGAGGGCTGTTTGAGGGCAGTTTGCAGGCTGGCCAAGCCTCCAGCTTTGTCTGGAAGGACGTCCAGAAGGTCTGCCGGTCTAATTACAATAGTATATTACTCTTTTATTAGAATAGATATTTTACATATATTTTTATTGATTTTAGAGAGGGAGATAGAAACATGAATGATAAGAGAGAATCATTGATTGGCTGCCTCCTGCAAGTCCCTCTCTGGGAATAGAGCCTATAATCTGGGCATGCGCCCTCACGGGGAATTGAGCTGTGACTTTCTGGCTCATATGTCGATGCTCAATCACTGAGCCACACTGGCTGGGCTATATTTTGAATATAATCTACAAATACCTTAATGTTAAATGACTTTTCCAGGATTACATAAGTAGTAAGCCAAGAGACTTTATTCACTCATTCATCTGTTGATATAAGGCTAAGTTTTTGGGATATACTAGTACTAGAAAGACACTGTTCATGCCTTCATGGAATTTATCTTTTCTTGGGGAAAGATGGGAAAATACACACACACACACACACAAACACACACACACACACACAAAAAAAAAAAAAAAAAAAAAAAGGAAGGCAAAATACTTGCAAGTTATGAGGAAACAAGACCAATCAATTTCTAGAAAATCATACAATATTTAGAATATGGTTTTGATCTAGGAACCCATGAAATCAACAAACATTTCTGTGCTGATTGTTTTCCTTTGGCAATTACCTTTGGTTTTGAACTTGCTGTGGAGGAGCAGGAATAGATGGAAAGAAGAGTTAGAAGATGTGATAAGGTAAAAGGAGATGATTCTTAGATAATGAGAGCTAAAGTCTGTTCATTCCAGATGCCTGTTTGGTCTTCTAGCACTTCTCAGGCATTCTTTTGGACACTTTAGACCAAATATGAGGGTCTATGCCATAGACTCTATGGGACTATATATTAAACATTGGGTGAATTATGGCTAACAACATATTAAGATAACTCAGAAAAAAAATACCTGTACTTTCTAGGACAAGTGTAATAAGAGAATGTATGAGCTAGAAGCTTGAAATTCACAATGCTAATTTTCTTGATGTGAGACTTACTTTTCCTTACACATACTGTTACCTTCTGTAACTGTATTGCTTGTTTATTGGATTCCATTTATTCTGTTCCTCAAACCCTCATTATTTTAATTTGGGGACAAATGGGAAGACAGTGATTTTTCTCAATCCAGTGGATTCAGCTTCCTTCTAGTTGAAAGTATAGACATTAATAACTGTTTAAGTCGAGGCATTTATTTTTTTCTAATTAGCTCTAATGCAGTTAAACCAAAACAGTGAATCTGTAAATTTACCTGAGATATCCTCTATCATCCCATTCAACATAAATTAGTCCTATTTTTAGGATTTCTCTCTCCCTAGCTCCCAGTCTCCCTTTGGGAAAATTCTTTGGGGTAGAAAGCAACAAATCAAATAGCAGCAGGCAAATGAAATCAGCTTTTTCCTCACCCGGAAAGGCAGGGAGAGGGAGCAAGTGCCCCACCCTCAAAGAGAACCGACTCTTAGGAATGCCCTTCTATGCAGCCTTTGGCCCCCCAGAACCCTGCGGTGACTCCTCAGAGACTATACGGTTTTCACTTTAAATATAAATATATATATAAAACTTCCCCGTCTCTCTCCTCCTCTCTCTCCCCCTTTTTTTTTTTTAATTTCCTATAATGAAGTTTCCTATTGGATAAAATCTGCTCCCTGATTTATGCCTGGCTCCTATTGGAAGTTCTCAGGGACTGACATCACTTAGGAAAGCGAGGGGGTAGGGCTGCCAGATCAGTTTGTCACCACCCAGGCTCCCTAGCCTTTGGCTGGGTGCAACTTCCATTTTAGGTGTTGGATCTGAGGGAAAAAAAAGAGGGAGGAAAGATCCTGAAAGGAGGAAGCGGTGGCGAAAAAATCAACTACCTTGCTGGATTTGTCTTTCTCAACACATTGACGAAGCCTTGGGTTTCTTTCTTAAAGGACTGGTTTACAGAAGACATTTGAGGTGTGTGCCTTTTAAAAAAATGTGTATTCAGACGGGTAAAGGAGGATAACCCAAATCGAATTTTTGCCTTACGGTAACCAGAGGGAATTTAAAAACGTGAGAGTCTGCTATGCCTGATGGGTGTCTTCTAAGCAATTACTAATTTTTCTTCCTACTTTGGGGAATTTTATTACATGTTTAAAGGTAAAATATTCAAGATTTAGAAACAAACTTCTAGGTCTCTCTAATAGAGGTGAATAGGTTCAGAGGAGTGAGAGCAACTCCATAAGTTTACATTTTGGTGTGTTCTTAGACTTTATATATTTTTCTAGATTAAGCTTACAAACTTGTGTTTTCAGAGCTCAAACCAAAGGTTGGTGGTTTTTTTTGGTTTTTTTTTTTTTTTTTTTTTTTTTGGCATTTTGCGTGTGGGTTGGGAAAGGAATTTGTCTGGGTCGGAAGCTGGTTGTACATATGCTACTTCATGTGTTTCAAAACTTTTCTTTCCCTTTTATCATTAGATTTGTGGAAGTGGAAAGTTGCTGGGAGCTTTGCAGTTTAAACGGTGGTGTTTTTCTCCCACAGAGTTTGAACGGCCCAGATCGGTTTCAGCCCAGCTATTCCTGGGTGGATCCCTCTTTTACTTTCCAGGTGTGGTGGGTGGGAGCCTCATTCTCCTGCTAGACGTTGCCTCCCTGCTTTGCCTTATAAAAGAAAACAGATGGGTCCATGTTAACTGAATTGTAATCCCCTTTTCTTCTAAAACTACCTTTGATGGCAAAGACTTGTTGAAGTGTTGTATTTTCAGTCTGTAAATACGATAGTATTTGGTTTATGTGCTAAAAGGGATTAAGGAAATCTTAATCATGCTTTTTAGTTCACCTGAGTAAAGTGGCAACACACCTGAAAATATTTTCAGCTTTATGTTCTTAAAGGGCCATGAATTAAATAAGGTTAGGCTAAGTCTCTTAGCCGCTAAGAGAAAACATACTTTACATACAAAACTTTAGTGTTTAGAATGGATTTGAGAAAGCACAAGGGGAATTCTTATTTTAAACCAAACTGAAAGTTCTTTTTTGGAGGTAAGTTTTTGTTTGCTGTGAAATCAGAAATTTGTAAGAGCTAAAGGCCAATGACTGCTTTCAAATCTTATACATAATTTTAAGATTTGTTTGTTTTTGCAGATATGTTTTTGTAAAAATACTGATTCTAGATAATTATATAGCCAACTCATCAGTAGCTGAAGTGTTCTCTTCCTTTTCCTTTTGAAAATGCGAATCAGTCTGAAAATTATTGCTGGATTAGGTGCTGCCCTAATTGTAACAAGAAGGGCCTTAATATGTAAACTGCTCATTAGCTTTAAACGTATACGTCTATAACCTCTGATTTTTGTGCCCGAGTCTCCCTCCCCCTCACCCCCCGCCAATTCTTTTTAGACTATAGTACTTCCTCGTATTTGTTTTCTAGAACTGAGAGTATTTTTTGCAGGATGATTTCATCCTTATGAGGTTGTGGCTTCATAGGAAACAACTTTGTTCCTCCTTTTAATATAACCTGCAAGGGCTACAGTAAGATTTTTCATGTCTGGATCTCATAATTATAGTAAGTGCAGTTAAAAAGAAAGAAAAAAGACAATGTCTACAGTCTGTTGGGCTCTAGTTCTTATTTGATATTTTCCAATTTATATTTCAAATGTTCTCTCTGTTTTGACTTCAGCCTAGGGAGGTTTCTTGGATCTTTAAAGGGTTGGTCATATTGCTGCCAGAGTGTCGGTTTCCTACTCAACCTTTAGGGGGAGGGACGAGGGAATCTGAAGGAGTACAAAGGCAGTTTGAAAATAGGTTCTGGATGACTGAATGGTGGTGATTTGGGTCCAGCTTTAAATACTGGGCTTTGTGTAACTGCAGTGAGCATCCTAGTTAACTGTCGTCCAGGACTATTGCCACGAACTGAGGCATTGTTTTAACTGGTATGTACTATAGAGCCTTTTGGATGATAAAATGGAAGATTGTCTTTTACCTCACCTCTACTAGTTCTTTTAGGAAATATAATAAGGGGTACAAATAAGTAAATCTTTAAATTTTTGTTTTGCTCATCATTTTGGTTTTGGGATAAAAAAAAAATGACAAGTATGAGTTATGCAGATTTTTCTCTTGTTGTTTGACTCCCATGTACTGTTGGTTTCTTTGTTATATGACTAAGGTATAATCTGTGTTCCAGGTGAGGGTCTCTTGTGGGTGGTTAGAGTTGTAGTGCCTTTCTTAGGGTTCCAATTATGGAGAGTCAGAGGGGCTAGAACATGTTCTTTCAGCTATTATAAGAATTGGGACTATTGGAAATCTTAAAAAAAAAAAATAAAAAGCTCCCAGTAATTGCAATTTATCCTTAAGTTTATGAGGTAGTTACTCTAGGGATGGGTGCAAATAAATTAAGCATAGATCTATTCAATTGGAATAAAAAATATTAGCTCTATATAATTTATTGCTTTCTATTTTAGTATCTGACGGCCCCCTTACTAAATGGCAGCCCCTCTCCCTCTCTTGTTTTTTTCTCGTGGTGCTAAGCATTTTGCATAAACTACTTACTTACTTTCCCACAACAAATGTTTTTGTTTTCTTAAAGAATTTGAGCCTCAGAGAAGCTGAGGTTTGCTGGAAATTTCACTGCTTGTTAGTGGCCAAGACCAGGATTAAACCCTGGCCTGACTACCTACCAAGTCCACAGACTTAACCACTAATGTACTGCCATTCTCCAGAGAGAACAGAAAAAAGAGCCAGAACTAAAATCAGCCTTTGCTAAAGGAAAGGGTGTTTATCTTATAGAGGGTCAGTCCTCACTTAGATTTCTAACCTCCTCCCTCTTGGAATAACATGTAAAAAAAATCCACTTTCCATAAAGCAATGGAGAGCTGGGTATGCTATCATGAATATTTTTCTATCTTTAGAACTGTGATCTTTCCATATGCATATCATTGCTGTCCATTTTTAAATTTGCTGGAAATGCCTCAAAGTTCATTGATTATCAGTGAAATGTCTTCCAGAGAATTTTCAGGCATGTGGTTTGGAATGATACTGCCAATTTGCAGGGCAGAGGCTTATAGCGGGTAGTTCAAATGTTATCACACGGTTTTAAAATTGTCTATTTACTTTTGTCTTTCCTTCTAGAGTATGAGCTGCTAAAATGTAGGTATTATCTTATCACTGAGGTGTTCAGTAAGCCTTGGTTAAATAAGGATCTTGATGTAATGAGTGAGGGACCTTTGTGGGGAAGGCTGAAACGAAGTTGAGATAGGAAGCAATACCACCTAGATTAATAAAATTGAAATGTAATTTTGAAACTTTTACTCTAGTCTGTAGTTTCAATTTCAACCTTTGATTAATCTCCCACATTCCATTTTTAAGTAGTTTCTGGGTATATTGAAGATTTAAAATTTAAAATTTTCTTTAATTCTGTTTCTTTCCTGAGAAAGCAGTCCAAAGAATAGTATAAAAAAGTAAGGGTTGCCGAAACCAGTTTGGTTCAGTGGTAGAATGTGGGTCTGCGGACTGAAAGGTCCCAGGTTCGATTCCGGTCAAGGGCATGTACATTGGTTGCGGGCACATCTCTCTCATCGACGTTTCTAGATCTCTATCTCTCCCTTCCTCTCTGTAAAAAATCAATAAAATATATTAAAAAAAAAAAAAAAAAGTAAGGGTTGCCCAGCCAGTTTTGCTCTGTGGATAAGGTGTTGGCCTGTGGACTGAAGGGTTCCGGGTTCCCTTGTGATCAAGGGCACAGGCCTGGGTTGTGGGCTTGATCCCCAGTAGGGGGCGTGCAGAAGGCAGCTGATCAATGATTCGCTCTCATCATTGATGTTTCTATCTCTTTCCCTTCTTCTCTGAAATCAATAAAAATATACATTAAAAAAAAAAAGTAAGGGTCTTCATCAGTTCATTTCATAAGGTAGACAACTGTTAACTTCAACCATTGAAACCTTAATGTAGCCACTTCTAGGGGAGAGGAACTAGTTATCTTAAGCATGTTAGGCCAGCATCAAGGGAGTATTGCTTTCAGCCATGTCAAAAGTGAGTGGTTTTTATACTTGTTGATAAGAACAAAAAAAGCTTGGGATTATAGTTTGAACATCAGTGTTTCAACGAAACTGTGTTTGGATATCACTGTGTTGTTGGTCACTGCTTCCATCATGAAACTTTAGGAGATTTTATCACAAAGTGTATTGGGAAATTTATGAGTTTAAGAACCCAAATTTTCATGTATAGTTTAGAATAAAAGTAACAAGAAACTTGCCTAAAGGAATGAATTGTAGGTAATCAGTGGGTGATTTCACGTTCTCTTTTCTCGAAAAAGGGGTTTAATGCCATGAAAAGCTGAAGTAGGATTATTCTGCCCAGTGCCTTCAAGGTTTCTATTAGAAAGCATTGAGATAGTCTGGCAAGGAGATTGTAAGGAGGGGAAGACAACTGTTCAGGTTAGAACTAAGCTAGGGGAAATAAGGGCATGGATTTATTTGTATTTAGTTATATTGTATAATGTATTTTTGGAAGTACTTTTTCTCCCTAATTTTACTTAGAATTGTATGTTGTTGATTATTAAATATTAAGCATTGAGAACATGGCCCACATTTCTATTCCAATTTAGGGTCAGTGTTCCCCATTTTTAGGGCCACTTCTTCAGTGAGTCCTTCAGTGTAGGCAGTTTAGATCAGGCATGTAGTGGGAATATTATAAGGATTCAGAGTTTTCTTTATTTGAAAAAATTTCAAGCTTATAGGAAAGTTGCAAGAATAGCACAATAACTCCTATATATCCTTCTTTCATTTAGACACCATTGTTTGTTTGATTTTTTAAAAATACATTTTTATTGATTTTTTACAGAGAGGAAGG
The DNA here is from genome assembly GCF_964339955.1 of Pipistrellus hanaki. Lineage (NCBI taxonomy): Eukaryota > Metazoa > Chordata > Mammalia > Chiroptera > Vespertilionidae > Pipistrellus > Pipistrellus hanaki. The sequence goes on along the minus strand of NC_140511.1, from coordinate 64,504,829 downwards.
AAGAGGGATAGAAAGCTAGAAACATCAATGAGAAAGAAACAATGATCAGCTACCTCCTACTGGGAATGTGCCCGCAACCAAGATACATGTCCCTGACTGGAATGGAACCTGGAACCCTTCAGTTGCAGGCCGATGCTCTATCCACTGAGCCAAACAAGTTAGGGCGTAGACACCATTATTGTTAACATTTGCCACAGATGCTTTATTATTCTTTATTTTTTGAGCAATATGCTAACCAAACAGGAACTTTCCAATCTGAGAGTTTCATAAATATGGAGAGGTAAGGCAGCATAGCATAGTAAGTAAGAGCATGGATGCTGGAGCCAGACTGCCAGGGTTCAAATGTTGCTCTGCCCCTTACTAGCCATATAATATTGGGTAAATTGTTTAATTGCTCTATGCTTTGGTCTCTGTAAAATGAGGACAGTATTAACCATAGCATGGGACTGTTTTGACCATTAAATGATTTTAATATATTTCAAATTCATAGTACAGTTCCCAGCTCATGTTAATATCTTGTAAGTGCTTGCTACTAGAATGAATGCTTTGAATGAACTCAAACATAATTTGTCTGTTGGAATAAATGCCCTTTAAGGTCTTAAAACCTGAGACTTTGTGGTAGATATAAATGCTTATATTAGAGAATAAATGAGTTTCCTGGATGGATAAGCTAACTTTTTTTAATGGGAAAATGTATCTTTAGTAATAGACAAGTTTGGGAGTGGTGTGGGTGTGGTTGTCCAAAAGAAGGATGCTGAAGGGATGGATGGATAACTTTTAATGAAGTAAAGTGAGGTGTGAGTGAGAAAGAAAAACAGGTGGCAAAGCTTGAATATTTTGCAGTAATTTCTTCAGAGACTTGGATGCTTTAGTTAAAAAAAAAAAAAAAGCAATACAAGTGTCTCTCATCATTTTGTATCTGTGAAAGACAGAATTCCAGCATCCTAGGGTAAACTTGAATTTTGGCAGAGAATGAATTGAAAAAGCTTAGTTTGGGTTTATTACTCTTGACTTTGAACCAGATTCTTTACCTTGAAGTCTCACTTGTTCAACTAGGATTTTCAAGGATAACATTCCATTATGAGTGATTGTACAGGAAACAGGTACATAGAAATGAAGGCAGGCTTTTACTGTTCCTTTTCTTGAAATAAACCTTCCTCTTTTATATTCAAGAAACATTCTCTATTTCAATCCTTATTTATGGACATTAATAAAACAGAAATGTAGCAATTTCGAGTTCATCAATGCTTCCTGTGAGAATTGTGCTGTTTGAAAAATATTTTTATTGATTTCAGAGAGGAAGGGAGAGGGAAAGAGAGAGATAGAAACATCAATGATGAAAGAGAATCATTGATCAGCTGCCTACTGCACACTCCCTACTGGGGATTAAGCCCAAACTCAGGCATGTGCCCTGACTGGGAATCGAACCATGACCTTCAGGTTCATAGGTTGATGCTCAATCACTGGGCCATGCCAGCCTAGTGAGAAGTGTGCTTGTTAAGAAAGAGGTCTGCTCTTATCTATGGAACTTGAGGCCCTGTGCATGAAATTCATGCATTGGTGGTGGGGGGGGGGGGGTTTGTCCCTCAGTCCGGTTTGCACCCTCTTGCAATCCGAAACCTCTTGCGTAGAGTCCCTAGGGCCTTGCCGGCGATCAGGGCCATCTGTGTGGCACTGTTGCCCTCCTGCCACTGGTCATCTACCTCTATGGGTGACAGGCATGGGGTGCAATCGCTTGGCTGGCCTGGGTCTCTCTCACTGGGGTGATCACTGGCCAGCCCTGCACACCCACCAGTGATGCTGGCCAGTGGCCTGGGCCTCCCTCTGTGGGGTGATCGATCACGGGGCCCCTAGATCGATTGCACTGCAGAAGAAGGTCCCCTCCCCCCCAACCCAGCTAGGGCTCTATGACCGATTGCCGCACAGAGGGTGGCCAGGGCCTCCGTCTTTGGGGCGATTGATTGTGAACCCCACCATCTATTGCCTTTCAGAGAATGGCCTGGGCCTTCCTCTACAGGGTGATTATGGGGCAATTGCAGGGCCCCCTGACCAATTGCAGGCACCCGCCTTGGCTGGCCTGGTGCCAGTGTGTTATAGCGTGGTCATCCGGAAGGTTGTTCTGCTGTTTGGTTAGGTCAGTTTGCATGTTATGCCTTTATTATTATAGAAGATAGTCAAACTGTGGCCTGTGGGAAATATATGTATTAGATGCCGCCATGTTTGGAAACTTCAGGTTCCAGCCTACAGTTTTCCTTCCTTTCCTTCATTCATACTAAGTAACCCATAAAATTAGTATTCTGAATAGTATTTAAACTAATTTCGATTGGTATTCCATAGCTTTCTGTCAAACTCCCCACCCAGCACTCCACATTTTTTAACCAACTACTGATTTTCCTAGTTTTCTCCTTTTTGTTTGCTTTCCTGTTTTCTGGTGTCTCCCTTTCCCTGCCCTATCTTATTTTTCCTTTAGGTTGTTGGTCTTTATGGCTGTTGCTTTGCCTCACTAACACTTAATATGGGAAAAGTTTCTGATTCTTTTAAAAAATATTTTATTGATTTTTTTTTTTTTTTTTTACAGAGAGGAATAGAGAGTTAGAAACATCAATAAGCTGTCTCCTACACACCTCCTATTGGGATGTGCCCACATCCAAAGTATGCGCTCTTGACCGGAATCGAACCTGGAGCCTTTCAGTCTGAAGGCTGACGCTCTATCCACTGACCAAAACTGGCCAGGGCTGATTCTTTTTAAAAAAAATATATTTTTATTGATTTCAGAGAGGAAGGGAAAGGGAGAAAGAGAGATGGAAACATCAGTGATAAGAGATAATCATTGATTGGCTGCCTCCTGCAAGCCCCCTACTGGGGATCAAGCCCACAACCCAGGCATATGTCCTTGAATGGAATTGAACCTGGGACCTTTCAATTTGTAGGCGGATGCTCTATCCTCTAAGCCAAACTAGCTATGACTGATTCTTATTACAGAATAAATTGTACTCATGTGCTAAAGGTACAAATATTAGGCTACTGCTTCTGGTTTATTTCAATAGATCTAGATTAGGATTAACTGTTGTCATCCAAGAAGATTGATCTCTTTTAGTAATTCAGATTAGTTTTTATCTTTTTGATTTCAGATCTCATCCACATTTGCTGGTTAATTACTCATTTTGGTTCATTAGACTGTAGAGCAAATGAAATTTACTTTTTCCAGAGTAAATGTCAGGTTTGTGTGTGCTTCCCATTTTGTTCTATATTGGAATACAGTAGCACATTGAGAGTTCTTTGTGGAGTGAAAAGATTTTTGTTTTAGGGAGCTTGTATTTTAAGAAACTAAAATATATTCTGATGGTTGTGGACATAGGACATTGTTATAGAAAGTAGGTCAACTTTTCAATACCTTTATCAAAGCACCTACAGTTCATTGCAAGTGAAATAAATCTCATTGAAATAAAGTAGCTGGTGTATATTCAGCACACTTTTAAAATAGAGTAGTCTATTTTAAAGGAGAAGTTGGTGCCAATCTGATTTCTTTCCACCGTTTCTTTGTTGGAATGGGAGTTCTATAACCCCTCTGCTGTTCTGTTCTCCATTGACTACTTTGTTAAATCAGGGCAGAGTTGGCTGTTTGAATGTCTACCTCCCTGAAGGTCAGCCAAATCTGCAGGTGAAGCTACAAGGAGACCCCAATTGATGGGCCTAAGATAACATTGAGGAAAAAAAAAGGCTATAGCAACAAAAATGAAGCAAAGTTGATTAAAAAAAAAAAATTAGCTGTTTGTTTTCATTAAAAAAAAGTAAAACATTCTTCATTCAGACGAAATTTGAGGATTTACTAAACAGTATACTTACCAAATAGACCTCACAGAACTGATAATATAGTTGAAAGAGACAAATAAATAAATAAGCAACAAATACATATTATATTATTGAGAAAAAATAAAGTAGGATATGTAGCGTGGTGAATACATGCGAGGAGGGATATGAAGTTTTTTAATAGTGTAATCACTTAAAGGTATGTTTGAGAGATATCTAAATGAAATTAGGGTGGAGTCATGTAGATAAGAGTAAAATGTACAAAGGCCCTGAGACTAGTTTTTACTAGCCAGCAAGAGAGATGGGAGAACGGGACCTATTCAGGGAGGCACCAAGGAGTGTGTTGAGGGGGAAGGAGAGGAAAATATAGGACCTCATCATGCACTGTATAGTACAAAGAAAGTTGTCTTCTCACTTTAGATCTCATAGACAATAGCTGTTAATCTCTGTGTATTTGTAAGGAGTTTAGGCAACATTTGACTTAACTGCCATCTTTGTTCCATTGCAGAAGTTCACGTGAGTTTAGTCAGCAAATAATTTGCAGAGTAGCAGATTTTGCATAGGTTGATGACCCTTGTGTAATAATAGTAGGGCAATGACTTAGAATAAGCCTGTCTGTATTTGGGAAGTGAGATAAAAATTTTCTTCCCTAGAGAAATATAGTTCTCTACCTTCTTATCTCCATAGTCAATTTTCTGTGAACAGAAGTAATAACTAAATCCTGTACAGTTCCCTTTTGAGTATATTAGTTGAGTTGGTTTTTGTGCTTTTGACCAAACATTATGCCTGCCCTACTTATCTCTTTTCCTTTGCTTATTTGACCAAAACACCCCACAAAACTCTAGGTTCCCCAAAGTCCTAATCATTAGGATTTAATGACTTTCAGAGACCATTTTATAGGTTACCATATCCATATTTCTGTCTTGCACATTGGGTAAGATGATCATTCCTGATAATTAATTGTATGTCTTTTCCCCCTTTCAATATATATGTTTAAGCAGTAAAGGTTATTAAAGTATACACTGAATTACTTGGCTTGGTAGACTTTGGTAAGATGAGACGGAAGAAGCATCAACTAGTGATGTTCTATGGTAACCCCATATAAATCCTTTTACTTTCCCATGGGTAATCCCATGGGAAAGTAAAAGGATTTTTGATTATCAGAGTACTTGTGTCTTAAATCATCCATTCTTACTTTCCCTCTGTAGATTTCTGGTTTAGCTAGTCTGTCCCTCAGTGAAGGAAGTCTCTTTGTCTCCCTCTCTCGTTTATTTAGCTTGACCTTATTTACCCTCTGTTCTTCCCTTTAATTATACCCATCTAGTTGTCATCTGTTACTTAATATCATCCTTGGGAGATGAACTTGCTCATGAAACTTTCCCCTCCTTTCATTTCCTTTTCCTATGGTCAGGTAACTGTATCATGTTGCATAGGAAATATTCTAGGCAATCAGAGATTCCCCCAATTATTTTTACAAATATGTTTTTATTGATTTTGAGAGAGAGAGCAAAAGGGAGAGGGAAAGAGAGATAGAAACATCAACTGCCTGGATTGAGTCCACAACTCAGGCAAGTGCCTTGATCCCCTGATTGGGAATAGAACTTCTTGGTTCATGGGTCAACACTCAAACACTGATCCACATTGGCTGGGCTCCCCCAAATTTTGAAGTTGCTTTAAAGTAACTGCTTGATATATATTATGTCTACATTTGTAGATGTTTTTAGTTGTCTTGAAAGTATCTTATTCAATGCCATTTTTCTTTTCTAAATCTTTAGTGACACATACTACCTTGTGGGAAATATTTCTCTTTATGTTTTTTTCTAAAAATATTTTGCCACTCAGTCTTACTCAAACTAGAAATTAAAACGACTTGCTTGAATAAGTATCAGGGATAACACTTGAATCTAGAGCTTTTGGTTATTTCTATTACTAGAGGCCTGGTGCGTGAATTTGTGCATGGGTGGGGTCCGGCCAGCCAGCCCCTATGGGGGCCCATTGGGCCGGGCTGGCTGTTGGAAGGGGCTGTGGGTGTTGGCCTGCTGGTCAGCCCCCGATCAGGGTCCTGGGGGCCAATTGGGGGTGGGTTTGGGTGAGGGTAAGGGCGGTGGGCAGTTGGTGGCCAGCCTCACCTTTGATCAGGGTTTAGGGGGCTGATTAGAGACTGGCTGGCTGGGTGGGGGGGGCAGCAACCAGGACAGTTTGGTTGGCTGCCGCAGCGCGCATCATAGCCAGTGGTGGTTCCGGTCGTTCTGCCATTCTTGTTGCTGGGCTTTTATATATATAGATATAGGAATTGTCAAAGAGCTAAGAGTTATCTAGGATCCTAAATGCTAGATTTAGGACTTTTGGATTTCTTTTGGGATGGAATATTAGAATATTAAACCAATCCAATTTTCAAAAAGTGGTATAGTTCTTTGTTCCTTCGAGGAAAGTTAAACTAAGACATTTTAAAAATAATCTTTTTGTCCAATCTGCAATGTAAATAGGGATAATCTCCAGGGTAACAACTCAGAATTCCAAAGGGAGACAGTTCTTTCTAGGTTCTGAGTCTAGAATATGGGATTTAGGACTGTGTTATTCCATCTATCCTTATAATTATTTATTTATTTATTTTTATTTTTAAAAATATATTGAGTTTTTACAGAGAGGAAGAGAGAGGGATAGACAGTTAGAAACATCGATGTTAAACATCTATCAGCTGCCTCCTGCATATCCCCTACTGGGAATGTACTCACAAGGTACATGCCCTTGACCAGAATTGAACCTGGGACCTTTCAGTCTGCAGGCTGACGCTCTATCCACTGAGCCAAACTGGTTTTGGCTATTCTTATATTTAAATCCATGCTTTCAGGTTTGAGGACCACAAAACCTAAACATTTGAGTTAAGCAACATATCTATGTGATTTCTCAGGTGAATGGTCATTTAATTATTATGAGAAGTAGAGAAGAATAGTTCATGGTAGTGGACATGGTGAGCAGGTCACTAACCTCAAATTTTCTACCATACTATCCTATACTATTTTGGAATTACAGATGTCACCACCTGATTTGCGGGTTATGCCAGCACTCTTGGACTTGCATGTTAGGGGAAGGGAAACTTTTAGATAATTTCCCCTCTCCATTTTGAAATTGTAGAACAAGTCAGGAGAGGATGTTAACATTGAAACTCAACTGGACAATTTGTTTAAAACTCGACAGGAAGGGCCAATGTTACTTCCTGTCTGTAAAGGAAATTCTGGCTTCCTTCCCTTCCTCCTTGGCTAACTCTGGTCAACTTAGAATGTGGGTGGGGAGGGGCTGATCAAGTTAATACTTTTAACTGGCTACCCATGCCTTGAGAAATTGGGTTACCATTATTGTTCAAGTGTGGAAACATGATGTTCTCTCCATTCTTTCCTTATTTGAAACACGGAAAAGAGTGCTGTGTGGGCTCCTATCTCCTTGTCCTTATGTGGGAGCCTTGTACTAGAGTTGGCTGTTGCAGTCCAGGAAGCCTTCCAATCTCCTAGGTATTATTTTACATTCAACTTTATATTGCCCCTGTGTTTTCTGACATCTGAAAATACATCAAGGAGTTGTAGAGAAAAAAACTGAAATCCATTTGACACTGAGGGATAGGTTGTGGAAAGGAGAACATAATTAGGCAGAGGGAGGGGATGACAAAGGTTTCTTATTTTTACATTGAGCCAAGAAAGCATTCCTTCTTAGTGGGGCCAGTTGGCACTCTTCCTGCTATTTTGGTCCAGGCTTCTCCTTCCTACTGGCCTGTCAATTGTATTAAGTGTTTGATGTGAGTTTGAACTGTGGTCTCTGGAGTTGGGGTAGGGGGGAGGGAGAGTGGTGGAAACAGCTGGTGCCTTCATCAAGCTATCTCAATTATGCTTCTTTTCAGAGTGGGGATGGTGGGGGATGGTGGGTGGCAGAGGGACTAGATGTGTTTTAGCAGAGTCCCAGTATTTTTCACACAGTGGAATCGGATTCTCTTAATTCTGTACAGTATGCTGGCTAGCTGGCATGTAGCTAAACCTTCCCCAATCACATTCTTTTCTCTGCCTCCTCTCCGTCCTCTGTGCTTTCAGCGTTAGGACTGATTTGGTGCGAAAGGGGAAAGTGGAAAGTTAGCAAAATAGATTCATGCTTTTCCAGCCATTGAGTATTCCATTGACTTTTTTCTTACCCATTCATTATTCCTTTGGTGGGTTTTCCAAATATGTCTGCAAACAGCTAGAGATACAATTAGAACAGGAACCTCTGGTGAAGTCCTGCTGAATTGTTATCAGTTGAATTGTAATAGTGTCTTTTCTCCCTCACACCCTGGGTGACTGTATTTCGGAGTCAGCACTCCTTTTCTGTCTCAGCTCCATTCGAGGCAGAGAACCTGTCAAGCATCCTTTTGGAGCAGCAGCATTGATCTAGGTGTGTCCTCATTCTGTGTCTCTGGGGTGTGCCTTTTACTTCTCTCTCTCCTTTTAAGTATCTCAGAAAGCTCTCCTACTAGACTCTATTATTTTTGTTTGCTTTTGTGTATCCACCTCCCACGATAGTACATAACTGACTGATTTATTTGGCCTGGGCTATGAATGAGGGAGAATCTGATAAGAATACTAACAATTGTAACTAATTTTTTTGTTGTTCTTGAGAGAAAAAGGGAGTTAGTTTGATTCAGTGCTAGGTAAGAGATCTTAAACTATTGTTTTTTGTGTGCTTCATTGATAAAATTTGCAGTGGGTAGGCCCTACTTTTGAAATTCTGTTCTAAAACAGTGTTGCAAAATATTCTCTTTTCTCTCTAGCCCTCGAATGGCTGACTATTGTGTATATTCCTGCCCTACCTCTTTATGCCTAATTATATCAGATTTAGACATGTACTAATTTCTTCTAGGTTGTGCTGTTTTATTTCTTTATTTAAATCGTCACCCAAGGATATTTTTCCACTGATTTTTAGAGAGAGTGAAAGGGAGGGAGAAGAGAGAGAGAGAAACATCCATGTGAGAAAGATACATTGATTGGTTGTCTCCAGCTCAAGCCCTGACCTGGGCTAGGGATAGAACCTGCAATTGAGGTACAAGATACGTGCCCTTTATTGGGAATCAAACCTGTGACCCGTTGGTCCGCGGGAGGTAGGGAGGGGGGGCGCTCTAACCACTGAGCACAACTGGTTAGCGCTAAGTTGTGCTTTTTTAGACTTAGCTCCTTTTGCATCATGTACTATCTAAATCAGAGTTTAACCCAGAGTACTTCTAATAGATCCAAGAATGGTAAGGAAATTAGGAGAAAGAAAGGGAGGAGAAAATATGGTGGTATATTATGCCTGGAATATCCCTCTGGTTGGAGAACTCTGCTGAGCCTTGTACTATGCTTTCTGCAGGAAATGGAGCCCTTTGGGCAGACGGCTTTGCTTTGGATTTCAAGAAACTCTGGCTAACAGAGCTTGACTTTATCTGCATCTTTGCTTCTGGGGTTAAGGGCTAAGGTCCATTGGGCTTGTACAAGATAAAGGAAAAATGTATCATTTCTCTCAGTCTTGGAAGCAGCTGAGAACCCTTATTAGGAAGGGAGGCTTTCTTTTCTGACAAGGTTCCAAATCTCAGCCCCTGACCCAGAGGCGGGAGGAGTGGTGAGCAAAAAAAGCTGAGGTTTTTCTCTTGACCTCTTTGTTGCCAGGGCTACTGTGCAATTCTTAGGGGTCCTCCTCTCATTCCCTAGTGGAGTAGGGAACTTTGCTCCTAGTACCTGCTGGTGCCTATATCCTGCCTCTTTGCAGGGTGTAGTCCGCTGCCTTTGTTTGTTCTCTGTGGGGCCTCTTAGGACTCAGCTTTATGCTTGTGGGGGAAAAGTGTTTGAAAGACTTTGAGGACAGTGGAAATGGGTGATGGAGAAGGTGACAGAGGATGTGTCCTAGAGTAGTTCTCCAGGTGGGAATATTCCATTGACTGAATCCAGGTTGGAGATCAGATTGACATGATGAAGCTTTCTTTGGGATATATTACATGTAGCTGAGCTGAGTTATAATAGCAGCAGTAGTTTTAAAATCCCCAGTGCAGGGTCTCCAAAGTGAAGAAACTTGCCAAGTAGGAATCTTAAAAATCCCCTTACCCACTCCAACCCTAGATCCACACACGCCATCTTTCTGCTGATTTTTAAAGGCCTGAGCTTTGTCCTATGCAGCGCTGGCTTGGGGCAGGGAGGAGGGTTGTTTTCCCTGAACATGATAAGGAACTGAGCAGGGCAAAGTGGGAGCTCTGGCTGGTGATTGGTAGACAGGATGCCCTGGAATGCGGTTGGCCTGCAGCCCAGAATCCAGCACTTTTGTATTTGTTTGTTTCTGGGAGACTGTGGTCTGGTGCTACTGTGACAGGAAGTGAGAAAGCTGGGAGTGGGGAAACGGAGAGGGGCGATGTCTTTGTGGTTCTCCTGTGAAATCTCTTTGTCCTTGGAGAGGAGCTCTGCTGCAAGCCTCTATTGAGAAGAGAGCTGCCTTTGTGTGTGTAATGGGTCTTAGAGCCTCTAGCTACTCTGAGGGACTAGGGATGTCAATTCTGACTGTGGCCCTTTGCATCTTAGCTCTTGAGTTATAGAAATGTGCTCCATCTCTTGCATTGGGGATCTCACTGTGTTTTTGTGTGTGCTGCTATTATTTATAGATCTCTAAGGTTTAATTAAGAAAGAAATTCTAGAAGGAGATAGATGTCTATTTATGTAATTTTCAGACTACATATTGCAGATATTCGGTGGGTCTGAAAGGCATTGCTGGAGCCCTACACTTTAAATCTCGTCCTTTCATTTGGCACCCTACTATATCCAGAACTGGAGAAACCTACCCGTTCTATGATTTCAGTATTGAGAGGTATTGGCAAGTCTGTTTGCACATAACTAGGGAATGATTGGTAAGCCCCCCCCCCCACCCCCCCATCTAGACCAGTGATTGCCAACCTTTCGGACCACCGGTTGGCGGCTGCTGCTCCAGAGGTTTCCTTAAACCAGCTGTCGCCAACCTTTTGGACCTCACGGACCACCGGTTCACAACCTCTGATCTAGACTGAAATAGCACCCGTAGCACTTCTCTGTTCCCCGCCTCCTTCCTTTTTTTGCCTTGTTTTGTCTTTTCCCTGCCCTCCATTCCCGCTGTGAAATGGGCATCTCTTCTCACTGTGGATTGGGTGGCTGATCCTTAAACTTCTTGCCAAGCTGGCTAGCCTCAGAGCACATACACAAACCAGTCTTTTATTGCTGGGAAGGACAGCTGCCCTAGAGGCAGATTGCTAACATACCGCTAGAACAATCCCTCTCCTCTGTTCTGTTGCTGGCTAGCACAGTCTTCCCTGTTTCTAGTTCCTTCTGTTTTCCACCCCAACACTGATCTCTGCGTTTGGTTTAGTAAGATGTCACATTAATATGAGAGTAGGGATATTTGTGATTAGGGTTTCTTTCTTGATGTGGGGGCTATTAGAAAAGATGGCAAATAGCCAGATGTCTAGAACAGGCTTTCCAGTGGAAAGTTAAGTGACTTTGTACAAATTTTGTACTTGTACAAAGTAGTACTACTTTTCTCGCACCATCCCTCCCGAGTTCTTGTTCCTTATACCATAGGAAATCTGAGGTAGATTGCAAGGTATTCTTCCACAGAATTGAGAAAGGTCTTGCTCTTTAAAGTGAAGGTAAGAACAAAGTCTAGCTGCTTCCTCCCCATCCTCTCTCACCTCGGTCAATTCAACTCTGTTGGAGTTAGAATAACTTTTAAACACAAGAAGCATAGAAACTTCAAGCTCCTTTCACTCTGTCCAAGAGAAGAAACATGGACTTGAAGTAGAACAGATGCTTTTCCAGCACTTTCTGGTACATGGCTTTGGGCAGGATTTTGAATGCCTCTGACATATAGTTTAAAAAGGGACCAGCGCCCTGGATGGATTGGCTCAGTAGTTAGAGCATCAGTCCGAGGACCAAAAGGTCTTGGGTTCGATTCCTGGTCAAGTACTTGGTTGGTTGTAGGATTGATTCCTGGCTGGGTTTGGGGCACGTGCCAAAGGCAGCCAATGATGTCTTCCCCCCCACCCCCTTCTCTTTCTCAAAATCAATGGGAAAATATTCTGGGTGGGGATTTTAAAAAAACACACCAAGCCGGGACCGGTTTGGCTCAATGGATAGAGCGTCGGCTTGGGGACTGAAAGGTCCTGGGTTGGATTCCGGTCAAGGGCATGTACCTTGGCTGCGGGCATATCCCCAGTAGGGGGTGTGCAAAAGGCAGCTGATCGATGACTCTCTCATCTATGTTTCTGACTCTCTATCTCTCTCCCTTCCTCTCTGTACAAAATCAATAAAATATATTAAAAAAAAAAACACACACACACACACCAAAAACCGACAAAAAAAAAAATAGCTTTAATCCTAGGTCTTTTTGCTTACTGATTTATGTTTCTCACATTGATGTTTCTCTCTCTCTGACCTGACCCTCCAACTTTTTCTCCCTTCCTCTCTAAAAAATAGAAAATAAATAAAAAAGGGGCCAATATTACCTCAGAAGTTGTTGAAAAGATTATGTGCTAACTTATAGGGGGAGATTAATAATTAACAACTCACAACTATTCTTCCCCTGTAAGGTCAGATTTTTTTTTAAAGCTAGGGAGAAACATTTTTTTCAGCTCTCTGTCCTCCAGATGAAATAGTACCTTCACACTTCCTCTGATTTCCTTATAGACTCACACCTCCTTTCTCTTTGTTGCTTGCCTCAGAGGGAATGGAATACTAAACCTAATGGAAGAGGTTTCTTGTTGCTCTCTTCAAAGGGCTCTGAGGAAGCAGGACTATGTAAATACGACTCAGTTACATGCTCAACTTTCCCAAGTGATCTTCAAATGATGGGCAAAGAGACAGTGGGAGTGGGAATGCCATAGATAGAAACTAAAAAGGGGAAAGAGCTTCCTCTTTCAAAAAGGAATGTGGAGCTCAGTTGGGTGGGTGATTCCTAGTAAACTCTAAGGTTAAGTTTTTTTTCCATGAAAATTTTTTTTCTCCCCTAGGGTAGGGTACGAGGTGTCCTAGATAATTTAAAAATTTTTCTTTTATGACACAGGAGTTAAATAAATACCTTTCCATTTTGATTAGACTTTTTCACAGTGCCCATTGTGTACCTGACCTCCCTCCCTTTTTCTCCCTCTTGGAGGAGGAGAAAGGCAATTGGCCTCTCCCCTTCCTCCAGTCTGACACCTCCCTCGGTTTTTGCCCCTCCCTTTTATCTTTGTTTTCTTATCGGCCTCTCCCTAAAGCTCTACTTTCTCCTTATAAGGCTAAGTGAGGCCCCTTTGGCAAAATTGCAACAGGGATTCAGGTAAGTAACTTAGTGTGCCTCAGATCCTCAGGATTGAGAGAAAATTCTGTGTTATCTGTCCCAGTGGAGGGCTTTGGAGAGGCATGTAGATGATGGGGGAGGAGAAGGAGGAGGCCTGGCCTGAGAGATCAGAAGGACTTGTTAGACCAGTCCTGTGTGTGTGTCATACATGCTAGAGAGAAGCAGGTTTAGTTTCTTTCCATACCCTTTCAGTCCAGGGCCCCCTCTCTAGCTGAGAGCCACACCCTTCCTTTGCTTCAAAGCTAGTCATCATTAGCCATTTTAGTATGTTATGGTGGGGGTAGGGGGAGCTGGATTTCCAGAATACTTGAGAGGGGAAGAGAGCAAGAAAAATGTTCCATTTGGTTTCCAAATTTGCGGTTAAGATGATAGAGCTGATTTTTAAAAAATTTTAAGTCTCAGTAAAACTTTAAATCCTGACAGGTAATTTTGGGCCAGCTCAACTTCCTTTTAACAAGGAGTATTTAAAATTTTTGTATATTTATTTTTCTTCTTTTCTTTGATACCCCAAGTAGATAGAATGTATCATTCTTTGACAGATTTCCTTAAGTCACCAAAGAGATTCATGGTAGACACAGTGAATCTTTATCAGAGTGAAACTCCTTCAGTCAACCTATTGGATGCTCTTAAGGGGAGGAGAGCCTAGCATAAAAAATCCACAGGGAAGTTCAGAAATTGTTAGCACCTAAACAAGGCCATTTCCAGAATATCAGTTTAGTAACTATGAGAAATGCTCAGTTGAAATGAGATTGTGAAGTAAGCGGAGTTCTCTTTAGCCTTAATGCAAATCATGCCAGGTTTTTAGGGTTAGTGCAGGAGTGAGAGTGAAATACTAGAATTGTCTGACTGAGCTTCTGGAACATTAAATGGTGGTGATGATGGTGAGGTTACTTAGACTTTGGACTGTGATACAAGCACTCCTTGTGATAAGAAACTATGGGAAAACTATTGACAAAATATATTATTTTAAAAGTAAAATGGCAATTTTCTCTTGTGGTTGAACAAGAATAATTGCTTTGAATTTTGGGACAAATGCCAATTAAGGGAAATTAATACTTGTTAGGTATCTAGAAGACCGACCTACCTTTCTTGGCTTGAATGTATGTAATGTAGTTCTGTAGTATTACAGTTACTATATATAAGTATATATTTATATATATATTTAAAATGTTTTTATTGATTTCAGAGGAAGGGGAAGGGAGAGAGAGATAGAAACATCAATGATGAGAGAAAATCATCAATCAGTTGCCTCTTGCCTCCTGCAACCTGGGCATATGCCCTCGACTGGAATTGAACCTGGGATTCTTCAGTCCTCAGGCTGACTCTCTTTCCCCTGAGCCAAGCCAGCGAGGGCCAGGTGCTGTATTTTATTGGTCAGTATTCTTCAGTAGGAGGGGGCTCAGTATGCTTTAAAAAAGCAATTTAAAATATCTAGGATGACAGGAGAGGAGTTTCGCTTATCATTGCTTTTACAGGGAGAGCATAACTTTATGACATTGGTTTTCATTTCATAATGAATAAATAGGAAGAAAGAACGAAAGCTGATTTGGGGGCTGGCAATAGATAAAATTTCTTAAGGGCTCAAAGACTATTTTGTGGGGTTTAGAATTCTTAGGACAAATAATTTTCCCCTCTTTTCTTCAGAGGTTTGCTTGTCTAAGTCTGATCATATCTTTGGATATACTTACCTGACTTGCATGGAGGTACAGAGAGGTTCCTTAGAACCCAGTTATGTTCTTGATTCAATTACTTTTACCTACTAGTACACAAAATACTTTTGGGCTGAGGCATTACCATTAAGTAATGTAAAGGGAAGATAGAAACTAGCTCTTGAAACAACTTAAAACCTCATATTTGTATAGCATACATTATCTCACCTTATCCTACAGCAACTCTGAGTTAAACTGGGCTAGTGTATTGGGATTTTACTGAGAACATGGCAGTGACCTGCTGCCGTTGCTGGCTAGTGGCCGAGCCAGGCCTGGGACCAGACTTCTGAACCCTATTCTAGTCCTTCACAGCCTCTGCTTCTACTTTCTTTCAGGCAGAAAATTTCTCCATGCCTAGGAAATCTGAAATCTTTCTACTTAACTGTGCTGTCCTCTTCTCCAAATTTTAGTCAAGTGGTCAGCTTTTAAAGCCTTGAAGCTAGGAAAAGATACTGCTTCCTGACTTACAGCCCTGAGTAGTTTTCCTACTATTTTTCCTAACTCCCTTTATTGAAGTAAAGTTGTGACGGCACAAAGTGGCCATTTATGACAGGGTGACAGACTATTTATCTGTGTAGTGGGGAGTGTTGTCACTGTATGCCCTATAGTAGTGGTAGTTTGAGCTTCTATTAGCAAAGAAAATTACAGGGTAGAGGCTGCCAGAGTGGTAACTGCAGTTCAGGCCCTGTTGAAACCCAGAACTGGAAGAATCTCTCCTGAACTCTTGGTGTGGAAGGTTCATAGGTCATTGTAATAGCGGATATGGCAAGTGCTTAAAATGAAGAAATGGAGATGAAAAGGGAGCAACATTTAAAAAAAAAAACCACAAGGGTACTTATTAAAGCCATTTGAGTATACCGTTGGAATGTAGGATGAGAATATGAAAAAGTAACAGTGGGCTTTGGAATGAAAAGAACAGAAGTTGGTAAGTGATTGTGGGAGCACAGAACTGGAAATGGTAAGAATTTAGAAAGGGCTACCACATTCTTGTATTTAGGGACTGGATCCACTGGGAGAAGTCGTAGTGATGGGAACTTAAATAGGGAGTTTATTTGGTACTCATCAGTTACTCTGGGTATTCTTGCTTCCTGAATGCTCCATGTACAGGCATACCTCATTTTATTGCACTTCACAGATATTGTGTTTTTCACAAATTGAAGCCAAGACCCTCCACCAGCAAAAAGATTACATACAACTTGCTTTATTACAGTGATCTGGACCTGAACTGCAGTATCTCTGAGGTATGCCTGTATACTAAAGCAAAGAGACCCAAGTGTGCTTGGTGGGGCTCTGGAGAGCGTGGGAAAGGGAACTGAAGCAAAGCCTAGGCTAGTCTCCACATGTCTTCCCTACTATACTATTGCACTGGTTTCTCAATATCTTTGTGGGCATGCTGGGACTGGGCTTTGAGGTTTCTGTCTTAGGAGGGGGAAGGGCATTCCAACAGCGTTTTATTTTTCTTTCTTTTTTTTTTCTTTCCAATTTGGTTGCTGGGAACAGGGGTAAGTGAATTTTTATTCATATTATAACCTGCTTCTGATTCTGTATGTAAGTACAAGTAGAGGAACCTCTGATATGACAGTAGGAACCAGGTTTTAATGAAAGCTACATCCAAGGTCCAGGTATCTGAAAACAGAGCAAAGTCCAAAGGACGTTTGTCACATCAAGCAATTCCCAGTCATATTTTCAGTTATTCCCTTTCATTCCAAGATTGCCTTTCTCCCAGTACCTGCCCATGCTCTTTTTATTTTTTAATGCATTGGGTATGTTTATTTCTTCTCTCATTTCTATTTTTCCTCCAAATATTTCTGCAGCTTTCTCCTTCCTGCTTCCTCCTTGCTGTGGTGGCTGGGATGCTTCTCCCATGATTTTTCGAATCTAGACTGGGCTGTTCTCTGTGTTAAAACAATCAATTACGACCTTCTCTTATCAGGTGTGTATGGAAATATGTTTATTAAGAATAAAAAATTTAAGTGCCTTTTTTTTAAGGGGTTGATGAGAGGGTGGGGGATAAAGGAAAGGATTTATTCTAAAATCTGCCTTTCAACATGGTATATTTTGGACTGGCCATAAAGTTTGCCATAGCCAGCATGCAAGCGAGAAACCCCATTAAGCCCAACAGTATGACTACAATGCCCCTCCATTTACTAGCCAGCTTACACTTTATGTAATATGGTATGGGAAACTCTTCATTTCTATTTAACTGTCATTTATTTTATAAGTATTACATATAAACCTTGTAGATGTTTTGATATTACCTAGAGTTTAGGATAAGTAAAGAGGTAAAAATATAGTCTGTTTAGAGCTTCTGTTGGATAACAGAGGTGTAGGAAGTTTTAGGCATTGCTTATCTGATATTACAATATGAACTACTCTGAGGGATGGTTTCCTAGTTTGAGCCTAATGTTTCTTTTCTTCCACAAGAGCTGAAGGACACTGAAAATTGTGCCTTTTTACACAAGTTTGTTTGGTGGCTGTCTTGCTTTCTTGTTTGTTAGCCAAGGCACATGTTTTGCCCCCAGTACTGTAGTATAGTTTTGAAAAGTAGAAAGCCCCCCTCATAAATGTATTAAATATGAGGGCCTTAATTTTGTTTCCCAGCTTTGTTGGTGGGAAGTTTTTTCTACTACTTCACTTTTTATTGGTCTTTTAATTAGCATATTCATTTAGTATATTTTGCCACCAATGGAGCAGTTTCAGTGTTCAGTTTTGGGTGAGATTTTAAGTAAGATTTGTAACTGTCCCATTATCTCTAGAAGTGGCTTGTCCCTTCAGGTCAATAAGTGATTATTTGCACAACTTCCATTAAGTTGATGCCAGCAGAATTTTCCAGAACAAAGAATATAATTTTAATCTCATGTCATGACTGTAGCACTTAGCCACATTATTCCTCTCCTACCAACAGTGTAGAGACTGGGATCTAGTTGTACCTTACCTTTCAGTCGTTATTTCTGAAGGGGTGTTAAAAGGGATAATGGGCAAAGGATTCTACTTGAGCAGACACTGGTGATGGGCTCTCAGACTTGGTGGTGGCTCGCTTTCTGCACTGCAGTAAAAACCACAAGAAGGCATCTTTGGCTCTGGGATGAATAATCCATCTGTCTTCTCTGACCTGTGACCTTTTCTCTCCTCTCTCTTGCCTTCTCCCCGGTAGTGTGAAGTGAGGGGGGGGCCTTCTCCCTCCTTCCTCCTCCCTCTGTGATCCACCTTCCTTTTTACCCTGCCCTGCTGCGGCTCTGCCCCTTACCTTCATGGACGACTCAGAGGTGGAGTCGACCGCCAGCATCTTAGCCTCTGTGAAGGAACAAGAGGCCCAGTTTGAGAAGCTGACCCGGGCGCTGGAGGAGGAACGGCGCCACGTCTCGGCGCAACTGGAACGCGTCCGGGTCTCACCACAAGATGCCAACCCACTCATGGCCAACGGCACCCTCACCCGCCGGCATCAGGTAACCCCTCTCTCCATCAGACCTGCAGGTAGGACTTTGACCTGGTCATAGAGAGGCTGTGATTATTCTTGGAAACTACTTTCCTCATGGTGATGGGCTGCCCAGAGCTCATGCTTTATGATGAATCTTGACAAGGAAAACAGATATTAAGAGATAGGGAATATGTTGCTGCTGTGCTGAGTTGGGTGTACTTATCTCTAGAAGCATCCACCTCATTTCCAGTTTTGCTGGAGTGGGATTTCTGGGTTGGTATGCAATTCAATGAAAAAAAAAAAGTTTTATTGGCTTAAGAGAGAGAGGAAGAGAGAGGGAGAGAGAGGGAGAGAGAGAAATGTAGATGAGAAACATCGAATGGCTAACTCCTACACACTCCCCACTGGGAATTGCAGCCTTGGACATATGCCCTGATGAGGAATCATCCGGTGACCTACTGGTTCATGGGTTGATGCTCAATCACTGAGCCACACCAGCAGGGCTGGTATGCACTTCTAATAATAGTAGATCATAGAGTTTGGAGTTGTACTCAGGTTACTTCTGTTTTCTCTGATCTCCTATCCCTCCCCCTTGGTATCAGAAATCCAGGAAGGTAAATGCTTGCTTGTGGTCAGGAAAGTTGGGCACCTTGTACTCTCAATTTCAATTCAGTCTCCCTCAGAGAACAGTATGTACTCAGGAGGTGTGGCAGTGTCCATAAATTGTGTATTCCTGTTCCATATTGTTCTTGTGTGCTCTTTTTGTTGGCTGTGCAAATCATGTCTTGGAGGAAGGGGTCATTGTTAATTTTGTTTGTTAAAGTTGGAGAGGGAGCATCATGCTCTAGTTTAACCCAGATAGCCACAGGAGCCAGTGGTCTCTGGGTTGGCTGGCTCTGTGATGTGACTTGGGAGAGTTGGTGTTAGAAATAAGAAGTATCTTGTGTTTCTTACAATTTCTCTAGTCTAACCTTACTATGATGTAATCTGTCTGAGGTTTTTTTTTTTTGTGTGTGTGTGTGTATGTGTGTAATCTCTAGGCATTACCTGATAGACTGCATCTTAAGAGAAACAGTGCTCATGCTTCAGTAGCCCTTTTTACTGATTTCTTAATTATTTTTAAGACAGAGAAGACAGAATTCCTATTGGGGGATGGTCAGGAATTTGGAGGCAGTATGTTTGTAACATTCCTAGAATTTTTATAAACACCAGAATAGAGGGTTAGGGATGAGAGGCGTATATTGAAAGGGGAGAGCAAGATTGCTCAGGCTTGGAGGTGGTGGGGAATTCCAGGATTTATAGTATATAGTTTCCCTGTCTTTCTCTTTTATTTTTAACTTCTGCTCAGCAATGAAACCACACCCTTCCTTCTTCCTGAAAATAATGTTTAACTTCCTCTCCCTACAGCATTACACACTCTATGTAATGGGAGTAGGGTGGGGGAGGAATCTCCCAAGGTGGCTGGATCTCACTGTATTATATTGGAAGAGGAGCAGTCAAGTGTATTTTATGTAGTATAATGTCAATAGTCTATTTCCTGCAGTTTAAGACAGAACAATGTAAGGGTGACATTTTTTAATGTGTTCTGTGGCTTTAATAATTAATGATGAAGATGTTGAGACATCTGTTTGCTTGAGGGGAGTTGGGGGTACTTGTTTTCTTCCTATTTTGAAAGGGAGACTCATAGCTCATGCTTCTTTCTTTAAAAAGCTGCCTGGTATGGGAGTTTTCAGTAGTAGTAGAGCAATAAAGGAGGCTTTTGGAAACTCCCCAACCTAACTTTTCCAACTTTCCTTATATTCGTATGGCTTTCCAAAAAGATAGTGTTCTGGGAAACTTACAAGTCTCAGCTATTTACTTGGCAAGTAGTTTAAGTGCCTATTATGTGTCAGGCACTGTTCAAGGCATAAAGGGGTACACTATTAAACAGAACTGGCGACCCCATCCCCCCAAACTGTCTGCCCTCATGGAGCTTGCATTCTTATGTTCCATAGATCTAGTCTGCCAGAGTTCCAGGTCTGATTCCAATTTTGAGAAAGTGCTAAGACTAAGGAGTGATGTGGTTCTTTTATGAGTATTGACAGAAGGACTCCAGACCACAAATACCTTCTTGAAAGCCCTTTTCCTGTTTGGGGAAAAAAGATCATTTGTGTTTGATAGAGCAAAGGAAGGCCACAAAATGAATTGTCTTCTTTGGGCTATGTTTCAGAACGGCCGGTTTGTGGGCGATGCTGACCTTGATCGACAGAAATTTTCAGATCTGAAACTCAACGGACCCCAGGTAATTCTTTGGGTTTAAGGTTTGGGTTGCATCATGTGTATCTTCATATTTCCCCATCCTATAAGACTATACTGGTGTCTTGCTAAGTGCCTAACACACTGTAAGCACCCATTAATTGGTTTCTTCTATTTAGGAAAATAAAACAGTGGAGCTTCAAAGAATATAAGTTTTTATTTTGGGATGAATTTTAATGACCATTGATTCAGTATTTGATCCCTCAATTACTGTATCCCCTTTCTAGAATGGGTGTGAGCCTACTTTGCAGAAAATCCTACCTAAACTCTGGCTGGTCTTGAGCCGTAGGCAGTACCTGAAGGGTAACAGAGTTAGAAGATGGCTCTTAATTGAGATTTTTTTGGTTAATCTTAAAAGTTCTTGTTAGAACTGGGAAATTATATCTCCTGTCTTTCTGTACAAGTTCAAAAGATAGGAACAGCCACCACTCTAAAGTCCTGGGGCCCATAGAAGATGCATTAGG
Source organism: Pipistrellus hanaki (assembly GCF_964339955.1). Classification (NCBI taxonomy): domain Eukaryota; kingdom Metazoa; phylum Chordata; class Mammalia; order Chiroptera; family Vespertilionidae; genus Pipistrellus; species Pipistrellus hanaki. The sequence goes on along the minus strand of NC_140511.1, from coordinate 64,483,788 downwards.
ATGCATTAGGAGTCTCTCTTCAGAAGACAGTACTCCTCATTTTGATGGCTTAATAGTAACTCTTTTTTCCCCCCCTCTCTTTTCTATAGGATCACAGTCACCTTCTCTACAGCACCATCCCCAGGATGCAGGAGCCAGGGCAGATTGTGGAGACTTATACGGAGGAAGACCCTGAGGGAGCCATGTCTGTTGTCTCTGTGGAAACCTCGGATGATGGAACCACTCGCCGCACAGAGACCACAGTAAGCTAAGATTTATAAGATCTGGGATTTGTATGAGGTCTTCCTATGGTTTCTATTAGGGGAGGGGTTAAGCACTTAATTAAGGTGGGCAAAGGGCCACTGATCTGTAGTGAAAGCAAAAGTGATATCTGTCCAGACATAGAAGATAGGTGAGATATGAGAAAATGGAATGGAATGGAGAAGAGAGAAGGTGTATCCGGATCTACAGTAGGTATCCGTATTGGCATACTTACTGCAAGGGCAGTTTGCCTGTCTGGGGACTTCCTATAAGGTGGGGAGAAGGATAAGAAACATTTCTATGTAAAGTGAGTAGAGATAGGGGTTTCTTGCTTAGAGTAATTTAGAATTTAAGCTTATATTCTATACTTCATTAATTTTTCTTTAAATCCTCATCCTGAGGACATTTTCATTGATTTTTTTTTTTTTTTTTTTTTAAGAGAGAGGGGTTGTGTTGAGAGAGAGAGAGAGAGAGAGAGAGAGAGAGAGAGAGAGAGAGAGAGAAGAAGAGGTAAAGAAACATTCATGTGAGCCCTGGCCGGCTTGGCTCAGTGGATAGAGCATTGGCTTGCAGACGGAAGTGTTGCAGGTTTGATTCCCATCAAGGGCGTATGCATGGGTTGCGGGCTCGATCCCCCGTAGTGGGTGTGTGGGAGGCAGCTGATCAGTGGTTCTCTTTCATCATTGATGTTTTTGTCTCTCCCACTCCTTTCCTCTCTGAAATCAATAAAAATATATTAAAAAGAAAAAGAAAAAAGAAAAAAAAAGAAATAGAAACATCCATGTGAGAGAGAAACACTGGTTGGTTGTTTCCTGCATTTGCCCTGATTGGGTCAGGGATCGAACCCACAACCTGAGATCTCTTGGTGTACTGGACGATGCTTCTACATACTGAGCTATGCTGGCCAGGACTTCATTAATTTTTTTTTTTTTTCTTACCTAAAGGTCAAGAAAGTAGTAAAGACTGTGACAACTCGGACAGTACAGCCAATCCCTATGGGACCAGACGGACTGCCTGTTGATCCTTCATCAGTTTCTAACAACTATATCCAGACACTGGGTCGTGATTTCCGTAAGAATGGCAATGGGGGACCTGGTCCCTATGTGGGGCAGGCAGGCACTGCTACCCTTCCCAGGAACTTCCACTACCCTCCTGATGGATATAGCCGCCACTATGAAGATGGCTATCCACCTAGCAGTGACAACTATGGCAGTCTGTCCCGGGTGACCCGCATTGAGGAACGGTATAGGCCCAGCATGGAAGGTTACCGGGCACCTAGTAGACAGGATGTCTATGGGCCACAGCCCCAGGTTCGGGTAGGTGGGAGCAGCGTAGATTTGCATCGCTTTCATCCAGAGCCTTATGGTCTAGAAGATGACCAACGTAGCATGGGCTACGATGACCTGGATTACGGCATGATGTCTGATTATGGCACTGCCCGTCGGACTGGCACCCCCTCTGACCCTCGCCGGCGCCTCAGGTAAGCAAGAAAATGGGAAGGAAAAGATAGCTCTTTCTTTCCCTTCTTATTACCTTATGGTCTCCTTTCCTTTTTCTTGTGGAAGTCCACCCTGTTCTTCCCTTTTCTGATTTAAATAAGTAGCAACTTGCTTTAACCCCCTCTTTTAAAAGTTACAGATTCTAATGATAGAGAACAGCTTGTGATGATTATTGGTCTATGTCCTAAACTGTGGCTGTTGCTTTTTGCCAAGAGTTTCTGTTATTTCAGTCTAACATCTGGCTCCCTTTGGTGATAGGGAGCACCACAAAGGAGCCTGGTGCCTGAGACTAGGGAATATTCACTTGTTTCTGAGCTTCTAGTTTGTTATTATGAACAGAGTTAAGGGTTTTAGGTTTTCAGGGTCAGAATAGACAGGTATAAAAACCTTTTCTGTTGTGGTTTTAGTCTTAAAAACAAATCTTTTTTTTTTTTTTTAAATATATTTTATTGATTTTTTACAGAGAGGAAGGGAGAGAGAGAGCGAGCTAGAAACGTCGATGAGAGAGAAACATCGACCAGCTGCCTCCTGCACACCCCCTACCGGGGATGTGCTCGCAACCAATGTACATGCCCTTGACCAGAATCAAACCTGGGACCTTTCCGAGCCAAACTGGCTTCAGCTTAAAAACAAATCACAAAAGCCCTGTAGGTTCTTATAGTTGCTTATAAAGTGAAACCAGAGGTAGTATTCTTAGAGGATGGTACATTATTGACACTTTGAGAAGCAGCTGTCTACTCTGACTTTCCTACTCATCCCTGGGGATTCTTTGGTGTGAAAAAGGGAGTGATTGATATTTGGACTGGTAGATGGTTTGCCTTGAAAGAATGTTTGAGAATGGGGCAAACCTTTTCTGTGAAGAACCTTTGCAGGCCATATGTAATTTTTGTTGTATATTGTTATTGTGGTAGTGCTCTTTAAAAAAAAAAATTTTTTTTTATTGATTTCAGAGAGGGAGGAAGAGAGAATCATTGATCAGCTACCTCCTGCACGCCCCACACTGGGGATCAAGCCCACAACCCAGGCATGTGCCCTGACTGGGAATCGAACCGTGACCACTGACTACCTGGTTCATAGGTCAATACTCAACCACTGAGCCATACTGGCTGGTCGAGGTGGTCTTTTTACAATCTTTTACAAGACCAGTACTCTAACCCCTGAGCTATAGGGCCTTTTTTACAATCTTTTAAATGTAAACACCGTTTGTAGTTCTGGGGCTGTACAAGAACAGGTTTGGTCCATGAATTGCCAGTCCTGCTTTAGAATAAATCAGAGACAGTGTTTTCCAGTTAAAAGGAATTAAGAAGTAGGGGAGAAGATTTGTAGATGTCTTGATGGTAAGTATAGCCTAGCAGCTGTTGCTGAATTTCTGTATGAGGTCATGACCTTCTAAAAAAATGCCTTGGTGCTCACTTTCCTCATATTAGGTAGCTTTGGTTCCAGGGGTATAGGCTCCATTATCTAAACCAGAGTCACTCCCCTTTCAGGTAACTTGGACTTCTAATCCAACTCCCATGTGACTCACCTTTTATTCTTGGGTGTGGGGGTGGGCTGAGGGTAGGGGGTGGGGCAGCAGACCTTAGCTGGAGCTAGGGTTGTTAACAGCTATCACCTAAGGAGTCTGCCCAGGGTGTTGGCTCCTTCTGATTACTGATTACTGACTAGTCTATGTTTTCTGACTTCCTCATTAGTAGAGCGATTGGGCCTACGTGGGTGTGGGTGACCAGGCCATTCTCTGCTGTCCCTTGTTGTGACAGTTGACTTAGAGAGGGTTTTGGGCCTGGTTCTTGGGTTTGTTCCAATGTGGCATTGGACTTGGAAACCTGCTTGACTAGAAAGAACATTTGTAACTTCCTGTTCCGGGCCTAGGAGAGTAATACAAGGTCAAACAAAAACAGTAAGGCATAATGATTAGTGGAAAAAGCAGTGAACCAGAAGGTTTTAGTTCTAGTTGTACCTTTGCCCCTGGCTCTGTAGCCTCGAGCAAGTCATTTAATCTCTCGGGACACAGCCTTGTTATTGGTAAAACAAAGGAAAGAATGTCATGATCCACTGCTTGTAAAGAAGGACCTATTTCTTGAATGACCAAAATCATGGTTATTGTAATTACTTATATTAAAATAATAATAAAAATTAAACATGCTCATTCCAAAATGAGAAAAAACAGCACAGTAATACTTACTGTTACACTAATAAAGACTTACTGTTAACACTTTGGTGCATTTTTCCTTTGAGTTCTTTTTCCTATACATGTAAATAGACTCTGACTTTATTTTTCCCCTACTGAAATGGAATCTTTCTAATATACTGTTTAGTAGCCTATCTTAGAAATTTAGCTATATAACCTGTACATTTTGTTTCAATGACATTAAAAACGAATGCTTTTTATTAAATGCTTTGTTCATCTAAATTACTGTTGAGTGGTTGATATTGACAGCTATAAGGCCCTTTGCTTAGGCTAACCTTGAGGGTTTGGTGACAGTGGGAGTGGTTTTGTGGAACAAACAGTGTGCTTATTTGGAGAGTTCCACACAATAGATTCTCCTTTCTCCTGTGGGAGCCGCAGTGTGAGATGAGCTCAACAGATAATGGGTCTATTCCTTCCTGGTGGTTATGAATAAATGATAGTGTGGCAGACTCACCCTCTAGTGGTTGTTGTTAGTACTGAAATAGGAATAATAATCTCTACCTTCAATTGCTTTGTCTATGTTCTTTTTCTTAGTGACTGGGTATCTAAAATGTGATAGTGATCAGTAGTCTCTATTTTGACAGAATTGGAGGTATTGCCTTTAGAATTTGAGGGCTGGAAATCAGCCCAACCCATTTGTTGAATAACAGAGGTGACCTTGGGATGAACTGTGAAAATTAATGTTCAGACTTCTACCTCATATATAACCAGATCCTCATATGATGTAAGAAGCCCTGTACTTTTTTTTTTTTTTTTTAATGTTTTTATTGATTTTAGAGAGAGGGGAAGGGAGATAGAAACAGATGAGAGAGAAACATTGATCAGCTGCCTCATGCATGTTCCCTACTGGGGATTGAACCTGCAACCTGGACTTGTGCCCTGAATGGGAATCAAATCAGTGACCTGTTGGATATGTGCCCTGAATGGGAATCAAATCAGATCCCACTAGCTATTTCCTGTGTGTAAATGTCTCATTTCCTATTTAGTTATGGGCTTATAATAAGTGTTCTCAGGCATTGTTTGCTGACTTCACTGTGATGTTGAGTCAGTTGCTTTGGTTAACTGCTGTCTGAAACTTTATTTCAGTCTATCCAGAGAAGTTAAGCTGTCGGGTAACATTCACTGCTAAGCAGCATTTGGATCTTGTTTTGTGATTAATGTCTCTGAATGCTTGTTAACTTCCCAGGAAAAAAAGATAGTTTCAATCTAGTTGAAGATGCCTTTAAAATTATTATTTTATCTCATTAAGAAAAATTGATCGATATATAATTATTCAAAGTAGAGATAAGATCTAGTGTACTAGAATTGGGGTTACTCCTACCATGAAGAAGAGGAGGTAATGGGAACACTCGGGAAACCAGCTTGATATATCCCTTTTTCCTCTTGGTTCTTCCAACACTGCAGGAGCTATGAAGACATGATTGGTGAGGAGGTGCCCTCAGACCAGTACTATTGGGCTCCTTTGGCCCAGCATGAACGAGGAAGTTTAGCAAGTTTGGATAGCCTGCGCAAGGGAGGGCCTCCACCCCCCAACTGGAGACAGCCAGAGCTGCCGGAAGTGATAGCCATGCTAGGATTCCGCTTGGATGCTGTCAAGTCCAATGCAGCTGCCTACCTGCAACATTTGTGCTATCGCAATGACAAGGTGAAGACTGACGTCCGGAAGCTCAAGGGCATCCCAGTACTGGTGGGATTGTTAGACCACCCCAAAAAGGAAGTGCACCTTGGAGCCTGTGGGGCTCTCAAGAATATCTCTTTTGGGCGGGACCAGGATAACAAGATCGCCATAAAAAACTGTGATGGTGTTCCTGCCCTTGTGCGGTTGCTCCGTAAGGCTCGTGATGTGGACCTCACGGAAGTCATTACTGGTAAGCTGTAGGTCTAACTCTAAGGGAAACTGCGAGAATAGGGTAACTTTTACCTCTGGAGATACTGAGTGCTAGAAGGATTTCCAGTCCTTTTTACTTTTAATTAAAGGTTGTGAACTAACGGCCTTAGGGTCAAATTCATCTCACAGGTTTGTTTGGTTCATGCAGGGTTTAAAAAATTTTAAAGAATTTGTTGCTAATGTTTAAAATTCAGAAGATTTCACTTAGAATTCCCAGATTCTTGGCTTTTGTTAACAATGTGTAAGAACTGCTTGGTATCATTGCATCTATTTTGCTATCTGACAGTAGTTGGTCTGTGCTGATTGAGGTATGTGTTCTCTAGTTTGCAATAATTCCCAACACATTCTATTATTCTGACCAACTACTGCCATGAGTTGTTGCATAAACATTAAAGCTGAGTATCATTGCCATTTGTTCATGTTCTTAAAATTTCTGTTAAATATCTGTTTATTTTGACCCACCTTTCTGGCATGTGTAGGCATTTGAGCTTGTGGTCCTCTCTTTAGAAGAGTGATTTTTCAGATTGTGGGTTGTAATTTGTTAGTGTCTATTGAACACAATTTGTAGATCACAGGCAGTGTTCCAAAAGGAAGGAAGGAAATTGCAATAATGGTTGGTTTTCAATTGGGGGCAATCTTGCATCTTAGAGGACAATTGCAGTGTGTGAAGACAGTTTTGATTGTCATAACTGGTAGTGGGATGGGAGTGGAGAATGCTAATGAGTAATGACCAGAGATACTGCTGAGTATCTAACAATGGACAGGCAACTCCCCACAACAAAGAATTAACTGGCCCCAAAATCTAGCTGTTGAGAAACTCTGGTGTAGATATTTTAGTAAGCATTGCTTATAATAAGAATTGTTTTATTAAACTGTTTTATGATATGTATATTTGTATTGAGCCATAATGTAAAAATACATTTCTTACTGTGGATCACAAACAAAAGCTTGACTATCATTCATTACAAGGTATTTAGTCATTGGGGAAGACTGCGGAATGATGGAATAGGGGATTCTCTTTGGCATTCTTCAAGCATATTTTGGGTGCTGAAGAACTGTCTGACGAGTTGTCTCTGCCAGGAACCCTGTGGAATCTCTCATCCCATGACTCAATCAAAATGGAGATTGTGGACCATGCCCTGCATGCCTTGACAGACGAAGTGATCATTCCGCATTCTGGCTGGGAGCGGGAACCTAACGAAGATTGTAAGCCACGCCATATTGAGTGGGAGTCAGTGCTTACCAACACAGCTGGCTGCCTTAGGTAACACAAGGGCTTTGAGAGTATGAAGATTGAATTTTTAAGGACTAATTTAAAATTCCTTAAAAAGAACGTTCATATTCTTTAGCCTGTCATTCTGCCTCCATTGTATCTCTATTGCAGGCTATGACTCCAACCTGTCTTTCTACCTTTGTTGCTACTTCCTTGTATACCTCATACACCATGATGTTGGTTACTTGCTGTTCCCACATATCCTCGCTTCTGTGCCTCTTTGACTTTGTTCATTTAAGTTGGTAAACATTTGTTCGGTCCCTACCACATGTTTGGTACCTAGTCCTGCATTTGTGCCTCTGCTTTCAATTATCTGTATTTCAGGTCAGGTTGTGATCAATGCAACAAAAAGAATACAGAGCCCTAGAAGGGTGGGGTGTAGGGTGAAGAAGATCTGTGTGTTTTTTTGTGTGTGTTTTTTTTCTTCTATTTGTAGTGCCCTTCTCTCCTTATATTTCATTTGATGCTAAACTCAAGTGCCTTTATTTTTTGAAGGTTTTTCTGATTTCTTCTTACATTCTATGATTGATACAATACGTTCTTTCTCTCTTTGGGATATTCTCCTATGTGCTATGCTCCTTTCTTCGTTTATACGTATATACAAGAAGCATCTATTCCATCTTTATTGACACCCTCTCTGCCCCCTGCCTCTGGCCTGGTTCTTAATGTCTTGAAAGCAAAGACTATCTTACTTAATTTCAGTCGCAGTGCCTTACCTATTGTAGAATATTCATTATTTGTTATAAAAAAGGTAGTGAGGAAACTTGTAGATGTTGAGGAATTTTAAGGGGGGGTATTTCTGGATTTGAATCATCTTGTCACTTCTCCTTTTCCCTTTAGGAATGTCAGCTCAGAGAGGAGTGAAGCTCGACGGAAACTTCGGGAATGTGATGGTTTAGTGGATGCCCTCATTTTCATTGTTCAGGCTGAGATTGGGCAGAAGGATTCAGACAGCAAGGTAAGTTAATGGCTGAGTGAATTCCACTTAAAACAACCATGAGATACCTGAAATGCAGACCTGTCATTCCAAGCTTTTATTTATTTATTTATTTATTTATTTATTTATTAAAAATATATTTTATTGATTTTTTACAGAGAGGAGGGGAGAGGGATAGAGAGCTAGAAACGTCGATGAGAGAGAAACATCTACCAGCTGCCTCTTGCACACCACACCCCCTACTAGGGATGTGCCCGCAACCAAGGTACATGCCTTTGACCGGAATCGAACCTGGGACCTTTCAGTCTGCAGACCGACGCTCTACCACTGAGCCAAACCGGTTTCGGCTCATTCCAAGCTTTTAAATAATATTAGATACCTAAACTAGCCCCTACTCCCTAAAATGGGTATTCACTTTAGGAGAAACTTGTTTTTTAGGATTTTCTTCACCTCTGTACTTTAAGCTCTTTAGCCATACTTCCAGAGTTGTACATTTTACTAAGTAGGAAAAAGTAAAAAGCTTAAGGAAAAAGACCCTAAGTTTTGTGCCATTCACCAAATGTGTCATTCCATTAGCCAGGGGCTATAGGATTTTGAGATGCTTGGGGCACTTAGAGGCTGTTAGAAATGATGGATTGGACTATGCTTTTTGGATCAGTATTGTAATATCTGAATTATGGGAAGTCATTATGCATTATCTTTTCTCATCGAGTCTTTTCTCTTATATTCCCAAGCTTGTGGAGAACTGTGTTTGCCTTCTTCGGAACTTGTCGTATCAAGTTCATCGGGAGATTCCACAGGCAGAACGTTACCAAGAGGCACCTCCCAGTGTTGCCAACAATACTGGGCCACATGCTGCTAGTTGCTTTGGGGCCAAGAAGGGCAAAGGTTAGTCTTAGCTCTTTCCTTCTTGCTCTTTAATGTAGGACCGGGAAAGGAAGGAATGCTTTTAACTTTAGTTGCAAAATACTTGTTGAGCAGTATAGGATCTGGCCCATCAAGTATGTCCTTGTGCTGTGCTGCTGCTTCCCCTGTGTTGTGTGCTTTATTCAAGAAGGTGGTGGTGGTGGTGGTGGTGGTGGTGGTGGTGTGGTGTGGTAGTGGTGGTGGTGTGGTGGTGGTGGTGGTGGTGGTGGTGGTGGTAGTAGTATCAGTCATTGGGGCAGTGAAGGATGAGAACTCAGCTAATCTGGGGCCTTCTCTCCATTCCTCCTTTGTGTTTCCCATGCTTTTCTTTTTCTTTGCTCTCCTGCTTATTTGCTCATAATTCTGTTGACATCTCTCTCCTGCATTTTTCCTCCTTCATTTCTACCCTCTGCTTTCCACCTTGGGTGATACACTGGAAGATGAGTGGTTCTCCAGAGGTGAGTGGAATCTTTTAAGGTGCTTATCTACTTCTAATGTGCATGTTTTGGTTTTAGCTTCCCTAGTATTTCCTTGCCTAACCCTTCCCTGTGGATGCATGTAGGAAAATTGAGGAAGACCACTGAAACAAGTTTAGCTCATCTGAGCTAATGGCCCATGGCATGCTATTTCTGGGCAGCAGTCCCAGTTACCAGAACTCAGGACAATAGCAAAAGCTGTGGTTATCCTTATCTTACCTCTCTGCTGCCTGTTTTCTGTCCTTGTTTCTGCACAACCCCCTGCTGGGACAAGCTGGGGGCCTGGATATTCCCTGCCTCCCCCCCCGATTCAATGCATCTCTGATTCAAAGATTTTGACTAAAGAATAATAATTTAAAAAATGCACCAGGTGGACTCTTCCCTTTCTTAAACTTTGTATCCCCCCCCCCCCCCCTTTTTTTTTTTTAATTTCCAAAGGGAAAAAACCTGCAGAAGTTCCAGCAAATGACACAGTGGATTTCCCTAAAAGAACTAGTCCTGCTCGAGGTAAGTTATTTTTTTCTTTTCAGTTTCCAAGGGTCTCATAAACATTTTCCACAGATAACTATTTGGTAGCCGAACCCTAGACTATACAATATGCTTACTATTCTGTCTTTTCTGATTTATGGATTTAAAGTGATGATGAAAGTATTGGGAAACTATAGTATAGCAGTAACTTGCTTGTTATGGCAACTATTCACATTATTGAGGGTAGGATAAGATTTGGATGATTAGAAATTTGGGTACCTTATGTAGCCACAGTAGTTCCTGGGTCTTAAACATTACTTATTATAAGAAGCCTCTTTATCATAGTTTGGATCTTTATATTCATCCATACAGTGAATCCAGAATTCCCAGCTCTCCAGGATATAAATTTTTTAGATGCCATTAAATCTACAATAGGCCCTTTTACTTAGTCACAGAAAAGGTGGGAAGAATGACTTGGTCAAGTTAGAAATAATTCATTTGAGATGAGGAATTTTTAACCCTGAGTGCTATCAATGAGCAAATGAATCCCCTAATTACCCATGCCGGCTGCCAAACTGGGGGAGAGAAGAGGCAAGGAAGGAGGAGAGACACGTTGCAAATGATGAGTTGATATCTGTTCTGCTCTGATCATGATTAATTATTCTTAAGGAGATGTGGAATCAAGCCCCTGAGCTTGCTGTTGGGTGGGTAGGTGAGTGAGGGAGCCTAATGGTATAGGAGCACAAACCCATCAGTACAGAATAAAGGCTGGACTTCAGTCAGCCGTAGCCTGGTTTGTAGGTACTAATTAGTATCCTCTGCTTTCTTGTCCTTTCTTGTGTAGGCTATGAGCTTTTATTTCAGCCAGAGGTGGTTCGGATATACATCTCACTCCTCAAGGAGAGCAAGACTCCTGCCATCTTAGAAGCCTCAGCTGGGGCTATCCAGAACTTGTGTGCTGGGCGTTGGACAGTGAGTACCTTTTAGAAAATGCATTTGGAGGTGGGAGCACTTAGATAACTAGTTTGCATCCTTTTGTAATCTCTTCCACCTCCATATGCTACTTTTAGTATGGTCGATACATCCGTTCTGCTCTGCGTCAAGAGAAGGCTCTTTCTGCCATTGCTGACCTTCTGACCAATGAACATGAGCGGGTAGTGAAAGCCGCATCTGGAGCTCTGAGAAATCTGGCTGTGGATGCTCGCAACAAAGAATTAATTGGTAAGGAGTAGGATGTTAACCATTCCCTCAGCATCTAGTACAGTGTTTTAATCCATCAGGTGCTAAGTAATTTATTTATTGAAATGATTGAGAGGAAGGATCCTTCATAGTCTGTGAATGCAAGGGTAGCAAAGGTTTATGCAATTGACCTTGAACAGCGCGGGGTGCTCAGCCCCACACGGTCAAAACCACATATATCTTTTGACTCCCCAAAAACTTAACTACTAAATAACTTATTTTTGACTGGATGCCTTAGCAATAACATACTAAACAGTTGATTAACACATGTTTTATATGTTATATGTGTTATATACTATATTCTCACAAAGTAAGCTGGAGAAAAGAAAATGTTATTAAGGAAATCATAAGGAAGAGAAAATACATTTATAATATTTATTTTAAAAAATCTGCATATAAGTGGATCTGCTGAGTTCAAACCCCATGTTGTTCAGGGTTCAACTGTAGTTGAATGGTTCTTAGAAAGACAAGAAGTGATGACTCTAAAAATGGAACAATAATAGCTATTATTTTTAAATCCTCTTCCCAAGATATATTTATTGGTTTTAGAGAGAGGAAGGGAGGGAGAGAGAAACATCGACATAAGAAACATCTATCGGTTGCCTCCCCGATGGATTGGTGGCCCAATCTGGGATCTAACCTGCAACCTTTTGGTGTACGGGATGATGCTCCAATCAATTGAACCATCCAGCCAGGGCCACAGCTATTATTTTTAAGCACTTTATTTTGTTAGTAGGCCTTGTTAAGCACTTCCGTGTGTTCTCATTTGATTGTCAGCACTTTGAAAAGGTTCTTTTTTTTTTTTAAATAGGATAAGGAAACTTCAGGTCAGTAAATAGTATGCTCAAAGTTAAAATACCTCATAAGTGGCAGAGTCCAGATATTTGTGTTTTTTTTAAATTCATAATGATTATGTTCTATTGAACTATTATAATATTAAATATACTGTTTTCATTAGAATATCTGAAAGGACTGTGTAGTATTTTTTTATATAAGATTTCATATTATTTCAACGTGACTGAAAAAGGAAAGAGTAAATAAAGAAATAGTGAGGGAAATAAATTCATGGCTATTCTAGTTCCTTGACTCTTTTAATATGGTAATCCTATAGGAGAATGCAGTGGATTCATAGGGATAGTACCTATACTTTATATGATCATTGCAGTTAAGAGCAGTGTTAGGCTCCTCATACCTGACTCGGCTCGTTCTTCAAACACACATTCCTTTGTCTCACTTCTATAGGTAAACATGCTATTCCCAACTTGGTAAAGAATCTGCCAGGTGGGCAACAGAGCTCTTCCCAGAATTTCTCTGAGGACACTGTGGTCTCTATTTTGAACACCATCAACGAGGTTATTGCTGAGAACTTGGAGGCTGCCAAAAAGCTTCGAGAGACACAGGGTATTGAAAAGCTGGTTTTGATCAACAAATCAGGGTGAGCTTAACACTTAAAATTACAACTGGAAGAGGGGATTTGTTAGGAAGGAGTGTTTCCTTTTTGCTTCTACGGTTATTTTCCATTAATTACTGTAAAATGTGAAGTGGTATTAATTACTCTGTTCTCCATCTTGATTCATAAATTAGTAATAGACTTTTCCATTAAATATTTTTATGTCTCTCTTTGGGACAGAATACAGGACTTGATCTTACCCATTTAGGTATTTATGTTCATATGTTACATTATGTTAGAGAGAACAGGGTCTTAGCTTCTTCCTTGTCTTACATCCAAATTCCATGTGGTGCTATTTTTCTCAAAAGGAACCGCTCAGAAAAGGAAGTTCGAGCAGCAGCACTTGTATTACAGACAATCTGGGGATATAAGGAACTGCGGAAGCCACTGGAAAAGGAAGGATGGAAGAAATCAGATTTTCAGGTAGGGTTACTCTTAGGGTCTGAGACATTTACCTTTTTTTCTTGATGTTTGGTTTCTTTTTCTTCTCTGTCACTATCACATTGAGTGTACTTTTGACCCTGGTCAGTGGTTGTAAAGAAATCATTTGGTTTGCTCCTTTCCCTAAGTGAATAGTGCCGACAGTTCATTTGCTGCCAAAATAGCTCTGGTTTTCCTCTATGTCACAGAGTACTTTGTATACTTGTGGCAATGAAGGATGGGGGCCTTTTTTACTTTCCCCAAGTCTGCAGCAGCCCTTTGATGGAGTTTGCCATTTTCTCAGACGAGGTCTTCTGATAGTACAAGTGTTTGGTATCTTTGTAATCTGTTCAGGAAAACATAATATCCTAGCTTGTTTCACTATGTAGGTATTTACTTAACCCTTATTTCTTATAAGAGTTGTATTTGGGAATGGGAACCTAAAGATCTGTGTCCATTAGGGAATAAGATGTGGGTAAATTGAATACTCTGACATTATTGCATTTTATGTTTGCCTTCAGGTGAATCTAAACAATGCATCTCGAAGCCAGAGCAGTCATTCATATGATGATAGCACTCTTCCTCTTATTGACCGGAACCAGAAACCAGGTACAGTATCCAGGGGCATACCCTCAGCTTTTATTCCTTCTCTGCTATTCTTTAGTGGGCTTATTATCTAAGAAATAGGATATATATTTCTTTTTGAGTGAGTTAGTCTTTGATAGAGAGTAATAATACTTCATTTCAGAAGTATTATAATGCATAAGCTGGTAAGTTTGATCATTCGAAAATAAAACAAAACAGGTAGTTAGTCCAGGTGTGACCCTTGTCTTTGCAAGTGGACTTAAAGTGACTGGAAAACGAACCCTAGTCTCTCTGTTTTCTCTATCTGAGATATAATTGACACACAACATTGTATAAATATAAGGTGTACAACATGATTTGATATATGGATATATTGCAAAATGATTAATTTTTCCTATTATATTTCCATATAATATCAAGTAATACATGTTTACTGTTGTAAAATTAGAAAATAACAGGCAACCAGAAAAACAACAAAATCATTTCTTTCTATTGCCTAGAGATACCCACTGCTATTTTGGGTCATATCTTAAAAGGGTTTAAAAACCCTTTTGTTTTATGAGCAAATTTTTCATTTAAGTGTATATTGTAACCATTATATTCTTATTTTATTTATTATAATTCTTATATTCTTTGTTTTTATTGATTATTTTTAGAAAGAGAGGAAGGGAAAACTATAGTATATAGAAAGAAATATCTATGAGAGAGAAACATCATTGATTGGCTGCCTCTTCCCCACCCCCCACAGGAGTTTGAGCCTGCAACCTGAGCATGTGCCCTGACTGGGAATCAAACCATGACTTCCTGGTCCATAGGTCAACACTCAACCACTGAGCCATACCAGCTGGGCATGGATCCTCATAATTTTTAAAACTGTAAAGGGGTCTTGAGACCAAGTAATTTAAAAATTGCTGGTTTAGAGTGAAGGGGTCTTTATATTAGGAATCTGTTGGGACGGGATTGCTTTAAGTCCCATGAGGGCTTTGTCTAGTGCCTGGAACATAGTGGATACTCAGTAAAAATTAAATGAGAGGGATGAAAGACAGAGAGCAATTTTTACGATGAGTATAGATTTTGAAAAGTTCAGGTTTTTTTTTTTTTTTTTTTTTACAGAGAGGAAGAGAGAGGGACAGAGTTAGAAACATTGATGAGAGAGAATCATTGATCAACTGCCTCTTGCACACCCCGTACTAGGGATGTGCCCGCAACCAAGGTACATGCCCTTGACCGGAATCGAACCCGGGACCTTTCAGTCTGCAGGCTGACGCTCTATCCACTGAGCCAAACCAGTTTGGGCCGTTTTTTTTAGTTGGATAATTTTCTGTTTTCATTTAGATAAGAAACCTGATCGGGAAGAAATTCAGATGAGCAACATGGGGTCAAACTCAAGATCATTAGGTAGGTGATTAATTCCCGCCTATGGATATAGAGTATTATTTCATTGTGATGAGGAGAACTATCTGACTCTGCAGTGTTTTCTAGCACCCCTCACTATCATTCTGGAAGAGCATTGACTGGACATTGCCATTTAGAAATTTAATGAAACTTGATCCATCTACTTCCACATTCTCACTTGCTTGAAGTTAAAAAAAAAAAAAATGATCATATGCATCCTCTGTTCCTACAGAACCTAAACTGTTACAGCTTTTTCATAGTCTAATGCCGGGCTCCTTCCCTCCATGTGCTCTGTTTCAGCCCACCTGGTCTGACTTGCTCTTCTATTTCTTCACTCTATACTTCCTTGATTTTGCTCATGTAATACCTCTTACTGGAATGTCCTTCCCATTTGCCTTTCTAAATTCTCTCATCCCCAAAAACTTAACTGAAATCCTGTCTGCTTTGGTAGGCCCTTACTAACTGTGGCAGCACACCTCACTCTCATTCCTTATAGACAGACCTCTCTGTCTGTTTAGCTTTATTAGCACACAGAATGGGGCAAAAGTAGGTTTACATTTGTGAGTACATAAAACCCAGAGTTTATTCTTATATTATTTATTAATTACTGCATATTTTCCATACCAACAACTAAACCTACTTTTGCCTACCCTGTATTTCATACTCTGCATATTTCATATATATTGTCTTCCCAATTAGATTCAAGTTCTTTTAGGTCAGGGACCACCAGACCTTAATGCTTTTCTGGAGCATTTGGCAAAGTTCAGTTCCTAACAGAGGCATCTAATTCACACTTAATCTGCTTAATATATAGTATACACTAGAGAGGGGTATCATGTTTCTGTGTGCTTCTTTCTTTAGATAACAACTATCCTACAATGAATGAGAGAGGGGACCACAATAGAACACTGGATCGATCCGGGGATCTAGGCGAAATGGAGCCATTGAAGGGAACACCCCTGATGGTAAATTTTCTATGTACTGTTGTCCTTCTGCAGCTGATTCTGTTTTGAAGCCTGCATGTTTGTGAAGCAGGGGAAAAAAAAAAAAAAAAAAAAGACCACATCCTCTTCTGGTAGGGGCTTTTGGGAAAAGTAGGAGTTTTGACTCCTATTAGGATTTCTTGGGCCTTTATGCTGCGATGTTCGATCGAGATGGGGGCAAGAAGACTATAAATGTGTTACTGACATGACTAACACTAACTGATCTGTTCATAAACATCACTCTCTTTCTGTCCCTACCTGTGTTTTCTTGAAATCTTGCCCTTCTCTTACTATTACCCTGTTTTGCTCGAGTTTACAGATTTGGGCATTTTCCCTAGATCCATGGGCGGCAAACTGCAGCTCGCGAGACACATGTGGCTCTTTGGCCCCTTGAGTGTGGCTCTTACACAAAATACCACGGCCTGGGCGAGTCTGTTTTGAAGAAGTGGCATTAGAAAAAGTTTAAGTTTAAAAAATTTGGCTCTCAAAAGAAATTTCAGTTGTTGTACTGTTGATATTTGGCTCTGTTGACTAATGAGTTTGCCGACCACTGGTCTAGATCTAGCACATACTCACACAGTTCCTATTTCCTTATTCCCATACTAACAAATTGCATGTGTTCACAGCAGGACGAGGGACAGGAATCTCTGGAGGAAGAATTGGATGTGTTGGTTTTGGATGAGGAGGGGGACCAAGTGTCTTTGCCCCCCATGGTATGTCCTCTAGCCACCCCCAAGATCATCGCTGAGACAGGAGGCCCTGTGTGCCAGTGGTTTGCCAATCATGCTGATCTGATCAGGCCAGAGACACTCGTCTCAGCCACATGGTGCTTGGGGTGCTTTTCTGTGATTATTGCCTAAGAGGCTGGGGCAGGCCGTTGGTGATCTGATTCTCCATTATGTGCTACTTTCCTCCTTCCAGATTTGTCAACTGACTTTTGGTTCTTACTCCCAACCCTATTAACATTTCCTTCTCTTTTTTTCTTACAGCAGAAGATTTAGCATCACGATCTCCGCTACATCTGGGCATATAATATATGTACTTTTATTTTTTTGGTGGTGAAATGGACTGATGATTTTCCCCTTTCTTCGCTGGACTATTGTGCCAACCGCCAGGCTGCCTGTCCTAATAGCCCTAAGTGGCTGCCTTCTTTCCATCAGCTCCTTCTTCCAATGAAGCTTAATTGTTCCTCCTCCCACCCCAGATCCTCTCCAGTTGCTCCCAAGAACCCTGACTCAGTTGTATGCATATCTTGAGAACTGCTGCAGATTAGCTCTTTTGCCAGCTCTCTCTGGAACTCTTGGCCTCTGCGGAGGGAGAGAGAGAGAGAGTGGGAGTCTTCATTGGAAGCTGTGGGAAGAATTGGAAGTCACATGCTATATATGCATTATACAGCAATCTGATAAACTGATGATTCTTAATAGAGATTTTTTTTTTCCTGGTGGGGAAGGGACTTTTTGTTTTTGCTTTTTTTTTTTTTTTTTTTTTATGGGAAGTGTGAGCTCTTCCTTATTCCTAATGACTATTTTTGAAGCAAAGAAGGCTGGCAACATTGGCACATATCATCTGGCAAGGGCCCTTGAGTAAGGAAGGTCTCCTAGAACTGAGATTAAGAAACCGGGCTCTCCTCATCTCCAGTGCAGGGACCATCAAAGACTTACAGACTCCATCTCTTCTCCAAGCCTCGTGCCAACCAGGGGATGCTGCTGCTGCCCCTTACCGAGGCCATCCTAGCCCTCCTCTCGCATCCTATGATAATGTCTGCTAACTTGGCTTTGCCATTTGCAAGAGGCTGTAGAAAGAGGAGAATGTGTCCAGGAAGGCGTTTTGGGTCAGAAGGAGCAGAAAGGGGTCTTCTGGGGAGGAGAAGGAACCTCTAGGAGCAGATGGTAGGGATGTACATGAATCAGTCTGAAACTGGCAGGAAGCTTCAAAGCTGGCTTCCCGCTGCCCTATTCTCCTTTTCCCACCCAGATAGCCCTGCCCTTCCTGCCTACTCCCTGGATTGGTTAGTTGACTAAAGGACTTGATGTACATATTTCTGCCCCCTTTACCCTAAAAGGTGGGGGTGGACCCTGGCTTTGCCTCTTTTTTGTGCCTTTGGCCTGGGATGCACCTCCTCCTTCCCTTCCATGTGCCTTTCTTTGCCTCTGCAGTTTCTTTTCTCATGATTTTGCAAATTCCATTTTGTTGATTTTTATCCACTATTGGCCCTAAATAGAAAGAAGAGGAGAGGTGACCTAGAGACCCTCAGATCCTCCAGTGGGAATTGGTGTACCCTCTAATTTCAGCCATAGCAAGCTTTTTGCTCAACAGTATATAGTTGGGATTTTGCAAAAATCCTGCTCTAATGATAACAAAATGAGGTTGGTAGAAGGAGTTAGTGGCATTACTCTTATTCCTTAGTTGTCTAGAGTATACCATAATCTCTGAAGGGGTTTCAGGGAATTCATAACTGCCCTCCACCCCAAGATTACCTCCTCATTTCAGTTTAGTGTATATTAGCTGTTTGGGCTAGAGGAATCAGCTGCTATGCTGGTTGATTTTTTCCCCCTTCTTTTAAAATCCTTTTCCTTACTTGCCTTTGACTCCTCCCCTTAATCTAAAAGCTATGTTCAGTGCAAACTGGAAATAATTCATCCATCTTTCTCCCCTTCCCTTATATATGGAGAGTATGGGATAGGAGAAAAATGCACAACCCATTGGCCTCTTCCCCTTCCTCTATGCATTAAAATCCCTTATTTCCCCTTTTCTGTCTTCCCATTTCTTCCCACTCCTTTTCTGGCAAAAGGAGTCTTTTCCTTCTTTGACCCTAAGAGCATACTGCACAGGGGAAACTGCCCCCGTTCTTTGACCTGACCCACTCTTGGTTTCCTTTGTCCTCTCTACTCTTTTGCTGGTGCTCTTTTTATTGGTGGGGTGTGGGTAATAGAACAGCCATGGGCTTTTGGGGACCTTTAACTGTCTTTTTTTTTTTTCTCCCCCCCGTTTATAGAAACACTAAACATACAATTCCAGAGAACCAAAAATTGCACCTTCCCACCGAACACTACTAAGGGGCATGTCTTCTGCTCCATACCTTTTCTGTTTTTCTTTTTCTTGTTAATGCTTTTAAAAACAAATGAGTTTTTTTATATAAATAAAGTTTTTAAAGTGTGTATGTGGGGGAGTCTGTGTCATTTCTTCACTTCAAGCTCCCTTTCATCTTAGTTACTTTCTTATGTATTGATGTGTGTGCTGCTTTTTCTCCAGAGCACCAAGAGGGGGGTTGTACCAGGATGGGTTTGTTTTGAGCTCAATCTCAACTTTATCAAGCAGCATTCTTTTTTAATTGTATATGAAACATTTTCCCTCCGAAGATTCATAAAAATTAAATGTGACTAAGTCGAGCCTGAGAAGCTTATTGCTAACTTAGAGATAGGAATGTGAAGTATAAAGAGTTAATGACTTCCTTAGTTACAGGGATTTCTTTTTTTCTCAACATGACAAAACCAACATTTAATAAAGCCCATTGCAATACAAGGCCCTCTCAAACGTAACATTTATGGGTAGAAGATTAGAAGCTACCAACTCCACTAACCTTTTAATAATTATTAAAATATAGGATTAAAAGGCTTAGGTTTAGAAATAACAAGAACTGGGCCATACTGTTGCTTCTCTGGCTATCTGTAACCCTTTAGTAAGAAGTCAAGAGGCAGGCCTGTGGCTTCCTTTGTGTCCTTCCAAATATGTGCGTGGGTAGCAAATACTTGTTGGATTACCAGGGATTGTCTTTACTGCAGTGATCAGGGATTAAGACATGTGGAAAGACATTTTTTTCTGGAGTCCATATTTCCTGTTTTATAATAAAAAGATGAGAATTTATGTAAAATGTCTCTGTATGCCCAATCTTTAGATTAAAAAAAAAAATACAGCTGCTTCTGATGATGGTCATGTCTTAGTTATGTTGAATAGGTCTTGGGTATGAAAACTTTCTTGGGCTAGGAAATGTAAGCATTATAACTGATACCATTTAAAGTTTGATAGTTTGGTTTTAGGTTATAAGGATGAAGCACAGAACCAAAAAAACTATTAAGAGTTTGCTTTCCAAAAAGGTTTGGTATCCATACCTAAGATAGTGTTTTTTTGTTTTGTTTTAACCTATATAAATACCTAGTTGCTGGTGAATAGAGTGGACTTTATTTCTATCATATTTTTTATTACCCACTGAAATTGAGCTATATACAAACCTTACTCTTCTCCCCTTTCCCTGGGCTGGTTCATTTGTTTTATTCAACAAATATTTACTGAGCATCTTCTATATGCCAGGCATTGTTGTGGATGTTAGATTTTAGAGACAAGCATCCACAACAATGCCTAACATATAGAAGATGCCCAGTTTTTCTGGAAGAGGTTATAGGTTATGCTCAACCACTCTTCTGCCTTAATGAGGCTTTTATTTTATGGTGAACATGTTTGTAAAACCAATTGTAATGCTTTTTGCTGTGACATACTTCCTGACAGCTAATGCTGTATCCATTGAGCCAAACCGGCTAGGGCAGGATTCTAAAATCTTGTAAGTCACCTGGTTTATTCTAATGTGTGTGGTTAGTTACAACTTGAGACACTGATCTGGTGACTTGCTTAAGGTTCCAGCCTCTAACTGGAATCCAGCATGACTAGCTACAACTCCATTGGTAGTGGTGTGCAGTGATGACCAAGTAAGGGAGAATTCTAGAGGGAAGAATGTCTGTCGCCCAGGAATGAATTGCTTACTGCAGAATTTGAGGTAATAGTAGTAGACTGATGTGTATCGTGGGTTGGAGAAACTTCTTATCTTGCAAACTATTATGTAGGTAATGCCAGGCTGCTAAGAGGTGACGCTAGTCTTTGATATGAGGCTCTCTATTGGCATAGAGATTCCCCTGGAGTTGTTGACTTGGACTAAAGTGTCACTTCTGGCTACAAAGGGTACCTGAACTAGGGAGCCAATGATTTGGGAACTTAAAATCACTCCTGAGGGACAACCTACCTCAAGAAATAAAGTACAAAAAAA
This sequence comes from Pipistrellus hanaki, assembly GCF_964339955.1. Lineage (NCBI taxonomy): Eukaryota > Metazoa > Chordata > Mammalia > Chiroptera > Vespertilionidae > Pipistrellus > Pipistrellus hanaki. The sequence goes on along the minus strand of NC_140511.1, from coordinate 64,462,806 downwards.
GTAAGAAAAGATGATGTAGGAGCTAATTTCTTTTTCATGTAACCTTATGACCTCTTATCTTTCTGTTGTCTGTCTCCCTTAAAGTATTAGTTCTTTGGCAGATCCACCCAGAATTTAGGGACAGACATGGGTGGAGAGAAAGGCTGGAGGAAGTGAGGTAGGAAAAGCATTGGTGAAAAGAATTATTTTAGTCTGTCCACATTATTATACTGTTGACATGAAAACGACCAAGCTTGAGAAAATTTTTATAAAAATTTATTTGAGGCAAACAGGATACACCTGGAAGCAAGACCTCAATAGACTGAGAAAAATACTTCCTAGACAGTTTGTTTTTGGAATTAAGGAGGGAACCTAAGGAAGGATAAATGAAGGTGGGAGAAAGCAAGGTGGGGGATTTCATTATGTGCTCCCCAGAGGGTGGTTGTACCTTCCAGGGTCTGAAAAGGATTCCTCCAGCATTTCAAAGGTGCGTTAACCTAGGTACACGCGAACAGTGGACAGGGCTTGCTTAAGGCAAAGATAAATCATTTACTAAAGTTCTAGGTCTATGGGCATGACTATCCACCATGACCTCCCCAGTTAGGAAATTATGAACACATCACCCTATGAGGTTGCTTTCTGTAGAACCCCTTTCTCATCCAAAACCTCCTTTTATATTGTCTGAAGTGGTCAGGGCCATCTATCCACAAATGGATTGAATCAAGAGCTTTATACCTGTTAGTAGTAGGAGCCATACTACTACTAACAGGTATAGTACATGGCAACTAGCTTTTGGTTTCTTTTTAGTTTAGGAAAAGTGCTATACTTCTCTCATATTCAGGTCTATCGTTGAAAGGACAGATTCTTCCACTTTGAGGATACAGAAGGGATTACTATATTGCTGCCTCTCTGCAGATATCTTTCGTGCTATTGGACAAAGAGTCTGAATGCCTTAAGTCATTTGTGCCTGAGAAAAAGAAAAAAGTATAAGATATCCATGGTGACATGGCAGGCAGTCTGCTCTGGTCTTCACTTTAGTCCTCTCTGCCTTTTGCAGACTTTGGACTCTGGGCCTTTTTATAGTCCACTCTGTTATCAGAATAAAGGGTGGGGGCAGTATAGTGTGTGTAGTTGGAATTCATTCAGGCTTCTGTTTTTGGCATTGTGAAAAGTCCTTTCAGCAGAAACAAGAGCTCCGGGAGGTAAATATATTTATCAAAGAAACTTATGTACACATTGCTGAGTAAACATGTAAGAAAGGAATTCACAGATCTTCAAAATGAAGTGAAAACTGGACTCCTAAGAAGTAAGCAACAGCTAAAGCTAGCCTTTGCTCAACTTTTGCCAAACTCAGCAGACTTTAAGCGTTGACTCTAGTGACTCACAGGATATAGGAAACAGGAAAAGAGGAATCTGGCAGGTGACTCGAGGTAAAACTGGTATACCCTCAGTATTAAGATGAACAAGAAATAAACTGTGGAAGGGAGCAGCAAGGAGCATACTTGTCTCAACCTTGATGATAGAACGAAAAATAATACAGTATCTTCCCTGAGAATTCATAACCACAAGATGGGCCCTCTGAGGGTTTCCCCAACTTTGTATTACCTGTGTGATCCAGAATATCTTACCTGGGGAATTTACAGTGGTACTTGGTCATGCCACCAGGTTATTTTCAGAACCAAATGTTACCCTCTAAGGCAGTAGTTCTCAACCTTTCTAATGCCACGACCCTTTAGTACAGTTCCTCATGTTGTGGTGAACCCCAACCATAAAATTTCTTTTGTTGCTACTTCATAACTATAATTTTGCTACTGTTAATGAATTATAATGTAAACATCTATTTTCTGGTGGTCTTAGGTGACCCTGCTAGCGGTTCTCAACCTGTGGGTTGCTCTAAGGCTTCAAAAATTAAAAGATGCGCAAAGAAGACATCACGAGGGAAAAGGGAGACAGAAAGATATGTTGATCATTGGATATTTCAGATATGTTGATCATTGGATATTTCATTGCCACACAAACTATGAAATAACATTTGGCTCATGAACTAAAGTTTGAAAATATGACAAAAACAACCCCTACAGAAACCCCCAGCTGATTTAAAAAAACAACTTTATTGAATTAGAAATGAAAAATACAAATTTGAAATTGAAGGGGTACAGTGAATTAAAAGATCTCAAGAAATCCAGAATACAGTCCAAAGAATGAGGAGAAGGAGAAGAAGAAATAATCAAAAATAGCAAAGAAGTTGAGTTGTGGACAATAGAAAGCAACAGAGAAGATCTAATGTATCAATATATTATCTTGAGCTCCTGGAGGAGACAACAGAAAGAGCAATATCCAAAGAGACTGTGGCTGATAGATTTTCAGATTTGGTGAAAGACAACAAAAAAACCTCAGATTTAGGAATCCGAATGAAGTCCAAGCGAGATTAAAGATGATTCATACTAGAAACAGCAAGGTGAAATGCAGCTTATGGAAAGCAGCCCAGACAGGTGACTTCTTAGCATCAACAATGAAAGACAGAGAATAGTGGAATACTGTTCTTAAAAAATTCTTACCGGTACCTTTTATCCTGTTAAGAACAAAAGAACTATTATGGAAATTGACACTTAAAAAAAAAAATTTTTTTTTTTAAAGAGAGAGCTAACTAAAAACATTTTCAGGTAAAAGCAGTTTGCCACTTAGAATGGGTCATTCTACAGGATGTTCTTAAACCAGAGGAAAATGATTTCAAATGGAAAATCAGATGCAAGAAGGAATGCTGAACAAAGGTACTAATAAATAATGTTGGTAAGGGTAAGCATTAACTGGAAAAGGCAGTGTGTAATGTGCGGGAGGGGAATTAAAATATTGGTAAGTTGTGATTGGAACACTGATTTTCAAGTTCTTATATTCAGGAAGGAAATAAAGATGATGATTAACATAAGACTTTATATATGTAACTACTAACAAATAGTGCACTCCTACCCTTTCCAGGTGGCTCACTTGGTTAAAGCATCATCCTGATGTGCCAGGGTTGCAGGTTTGATCCTGTCAGGGCACATGCAGTAATCAACCAGTGAATGCATAAATGGGCAAAACAACAAATTTATGTTTCTCTCTTCCTCTCTTTCTTCCCCCTCCCCCTTCCTCTCTGTCTAAAAAATAAATAAATAAAAATAGAGCATTCTGAACAAGTAGAAAAAGAAGAAGGCAAGGGGAGGCTAAAGGGACTTAGAGCTGGTGCTGCCTCTGATAGACTGTGCTAGGCTCTAAGAGCACCAGCTGCAGGAGATGAGGAGCCTATATCTATATCACAGTGCTGGAGCATAGTATGTAGCAAATGAAGTAGATGTGTGCAGAAAAGGAGTGGCGAGTGAAATGTAAGAAGGGTCAAAGAGAATAGGTTCAAGACAATTTTCCATTATAGCAAAGTTAAAATTTAAAAATTGCTAGCTGGTACGTGAGTTGGCCAACTGACTTAAAGACATGTCAGAACATTATTTTCATATCTTGCTGACCATATTGCTGATTCTTTGAGGACAAAGTCATAGGAGTGGCCTCATATCCTAACAGAGCTTGACCCAGGGAAGGGGGACTGCCCTTTGACATGAGGGAGATGTATTTTTTTTAAGGGACTAGTGGCTTTAGAGAAGAGGTCAAGGGGAAGCATTGGGCTGTTCAAGTTCAAAGCTGGGTCATGATCATCTTGGCTCTAAGAGAAACTTTCTCAAGGATTTTACTTTTGATTTTAGATTTTTGGTAAAATCACGCCGTGACACATCTGCAATTGACATTCGTCTTTTTTTCCATTAAAAAAATTTTTTTCATTAATTTTTAAAAATTGTTTAAAGTATTACATATGTCTCTTTTTTCCTCTACTGACCCCTCCACGACCACTCACACCCTTAGGACAAGCCTTAGTGTCCGTGTCCATTGGTTATGCTAAATATGCATGCATACAAGTCCTTCCTATACCAACTTTTACTTTCATTTCTGTAGACAAGTAACTGTTTTAAGTTACCTCCTGGTACTGCTGTCTGCCCACCAGGAGTGTTGCAGTTGGAGTGTTACTTCTAAATATGGCAATGTTTATATAGTTACTTGAACATTTTATTGCATATTTGCCCTTATTCATAAAAGCATAGTAGAAAATGAAAAAAATACAGTATGATGTTAATGATTTTATGGTTGAGACAAAGGAAGATATTTTTCTGCCAAAAACAGTAAATTTGATGCTTACTGAATTTAAGCAAGTCTGACAACTGTGTCCAATTATAAAAGAAACTGACAAGATTTAAAACATATGTACGAAATGCTGTAAAGATGTTGCCAAAGTTTGTGGCTGAGAGGTAAAGCGTGTGTGTGTGTGTGTGTGTGTGTGTGTGTGTGTGTATGGGGTGGGTACCAATGTGTGGATCTTTACAATCAGGTGTCGAGGAATCTTATTTTGGTACACTGATTTTATTTCTTGTAATTTATTTTTAACCCAGTGATGCTGGTCCCTCTTGGTAGCCACGCCTTAGGTGGGTTCATGGCAGCATAGAGCAAATACCAAAAAAAGGTCAATCCCTGGCCTTAGAGGTTTAAGTATGTTTTGAAAACTCAAAACAGAGATAAAACTTTTGTGATAAAAAGCTTTGAACTTTCAAAACTAGAACCATGGCCCTGGCCTGGTAGGCCAAGTCTGGATATGCCAAGGTTTCGGGTTCAATCAGTCAGGGCACATACCAGAATCAAGCAGTGAATGCATAAATAAGTGGAACAACAAATTGATATCTCCCCCTCCCCCCCTTCCTTCTCTCTATAAAATCAATTTAAAAAATCGATCTGTTAGAATGAAGACACAGTTTCAGGAGATCTGGGGTGGACACCCATAGTCTCCATTTTTCAAAAGCTCTCAGATGGTGACAATGCCACTGGTCTAAGGAAAACAAATGTGTAAATACCTATTCATTCAGGTATTGAATAGATGTTTATCGAGCTCCTACAATGTGCCAGGAACTGATCTAGACACTGAGGATACAGTAGAATGTCTTCTATGGTTTTATAGAAAGACTTATGTAGTTGAGGAGGATAGCAATGGCTAATCTATTAATTAAAATTACACCATAAAATTACATCTCATATGCATGTTTAACTTTTGTATTTTTCTCCCGACTTTCATGTTTTTATTTATTTATTTTTTCATTTTTCTTATTAAGGTATTATATGTGTACATATCTTACTATTGCCCTCCCTCTCTCATGCATGCCCTCCCTCCCCAGAGTTTTTCGTCCATTGGTTTTGCTTATATGCATTCATACATGCACAACGTAGTAGTATTTGCTAAGAGTGATCTTATCTGAGTTTAAACCCTGTAACATATCACCCAAGAGTGTCCTTTGGTTGATCTCTTATATCCCCTATATCTCCCTACCCTCCCTGCTGTAATTTGACAGTCTGTTTGTTGCTTTGCTGTCTCTGTATCTATCTTTTTGTTCATCAATTTATAATGTTCTTTATTGTTCATAAATGAGTGAGATCATGTTGCGTTTTTCTTTCATTGACTGGTTTATTTCACTCAGCATAATGTTTTCCAATTCCATCCAGGTTGCTGCAAATGATAAGAATTTCTTCTTTTTTATGGCAGCATAGTATTCCATTGTGTAGATGTACCATAGTTTTTTGATCCAATCATCTGCTGATGGGCACCTAGGCTTTTATTTATTTAAAAAAATATATTTTATTGATTTTTTTTTTTAACAGAAAGGAAGGGTGAGGGATAGAGAATTAGAAACATTGACAAGAGAGAAATATCAATCAGCTGCCTCTTGCACACCCCCTACTAGGGATGTGCCTGCAACCAAGGTATATGCCTTTGATTGAAATTGAACCTGGAACCCTTCAGTCTGCAGGCCAATTCTCTATCCACTGAGCCAAAATGGTTAAAGCTGACTTTCATGTTTTTTAAAATGCTTTCCTTTTTCTGGTGGTTTCTTATTTTCCTTTAGGAGTGTATGTGTTTGGGCGTGTACCTACTCTTGGGTGATATGTTACAGGGTTTAAACTCAGATAAGATCACTCTTAGCAAATACTACTACGTTGTGAATTATTTAGTTTTTAAATTTAAAGTAGCTTCAGGCAACTGTCATCTAGCCGATCTCAGAGTTAGTTTTACTGCTTGTAGTAGCACCATGCAACTTAGGTGTGTGATTCAGAAAGCATTCCATACAGATAGTTCAGCACAGGTGAGAGAGGTTTTTAAAACTAATACCCAGCTGGGACTGGTTTGGCTCAGTGGATAGAGCAGTGTTTCCCAACCTTCTCTCATGATGAGAATCACCTGGTGGAGTTGTTAAAACACAGATTCCTGAATCCCAACTAAGAAGTGCTAAACTAGGATTTTTGAGAACATATAGGTAAAATTGCATACCTAACTTAGTGCTCTGTATATAACATCTGTCTTAGAGCACTAGTTAAGTATACAATTTTACCTATATGTTCCCAAAAATCCTAGTTTAGCACTTCTTAGTTGGGATTCAGGAATCTGTGTTTTAACAACTCCACCAGGTGATTCTCATCATGAGAGAAGGTTGGGAAACACTGGGATAGACCGTCGGCCTGCGGACGGAGGGGTCCTGGGTTCGATTCCGGTCAGGGGCATGTACCTTGGTTGCGGGCACACCCCCAGTGGGTGGTGTGCAGGAGGCAGCTGATCGATGATTCTCTCTCATTGATGTTTCTGACTCTCTGTCCCTCTTTCTTCCTCTCTGTGAAAAATCAATAAAATATATTTAAAAAAAATAATAAAACTAATACCCAAAGAAATGATCCACCTCAATTATGTAGAAACATGAGTTAACCAGCGCTTTATTTCTGATTTTTCTAGTGATGTTTTAGAATCCCTTACAGATGACGGTCTAACCAACTGTCCAATTAGCTAGTGACAGAGACAAAATGATGTCTTCACTAAATCACATTTAGTTTCCCTTTCTTGAGGTATAAAAGAAGGCTCTGTTTCCCAGCCTCCTTTTCAGTTCTGTGGAAAGCATAAGACTGATTTCAGGTTAATGACATGAGGGTTGAAGTGCTGTGAGCCAACCTCAGGCCTGGTATTAAAAAATGTTGTCTTTGATCTTCTTGATTATTACCCCCACCATTAAAATCTTGGAGGGCACAGGTTGAGATGATGGCATTGTCCACATGCTGATGGATAAATGTAGTTGCCTTGCAGAGTCACCTGATCAGTCTCATATTCAACTGACTGAGGCTTATTAATTACAGTAGCATAAGATATACTATGATTAATACATATATGGTCTACCTACTAACCCAGGTAGGACCCACCCACCTAAGTGCTTCATAAATACTTTTACAGATGAATGAATTAGATTAAATTTTACCAAGTCACTTCACTGTAATATTTCAGTTTTGAGTTCTCTTGTGGGCATGTTCTAAAACATAGTTTATGCATTAAAGGAATAGGGAGCACCGGAGGAATTTAGGAAATATTGGCCAAAGGAAAGAAGATAAAATGGAGAAAGTCTCACACTCAGCTTCCTGGAAAGGATTTCTTTAATTATTTGATTTTAGAATAAAGTATCAAAATTAAACATGACATCACAAAAGTTTTGGAAAAAAATTCAGAAAAATACAAAAACATATCCCCATGGTGCTATCACTCCAGTACAACCATTAGTTACACTTTTGAGTGTTTTTTCCCATTCCCTCCCCCCCCACTCACACTCTTATTTTTATTGATTTCAGGGAGGAAGGGAGAGGGAGAGATAGAAACATCAATGATGAGAATCATTGATTGGCTGTCTTCTTCATGCCCTCTACTGGGGATTGAGCCTGAAATCCTGGCATGTACCCTTGGCTGGAATAGAACCCGGGAACCTTCAGTCCACAGGCTGACACTCTTTTCAGTGAGCCAAATCAGCTAGAATGCCAATCATTTTTCTTACATTGCTGTAATCACTGTATTTGTTCTGACTGCTGTTTTCCATGTGATCATGTAGTCCTTTCTCACAAGCATAATTTTTAGTGGCTCCATCATCATCCATCTGGGGGATGAACCATTTCATCCTTTTCCATCTTTGAACAGTTAGGTTGTTTCTAATTTTTATTTTGTTTTCAAAAATGATTCTGTGATAAACTTGTTTTTGTAATAAGATTTTCTGTATTTAGAAAATTTTTATTTGAATCTGAAAGAAGCCTTTTCAGTGATCCACAACTCTCAGGGTGAAGCTGATTCAGTTCAGATTGTGTTCACTTAAGAGCATGGCTTCCAGTCCAGTGTTCAACCCCAAGTTAGGTCAAGTTCAACTTCTTCATTTATGTAATTCTCTAAATCACATATACTCACCACATTTCATATAAATTTAAAGATGTTCATGCCAAATATATTGGAACATCCCACTCTGCTTCACTGAATTCATTAGAACACCCCATCCCCACTTTGCAGACCAACCTTCTGCTTACAGTAAAGTTTAGAATATGCAACCCTAAAAGTCAGGGTTCTGGTGGTATGGAAGAATCCTATCACATGAGTCAGTCTTGAAGTTTAACCTAACAAAGCCAACTTTCTGCTCTGTACTCATATCTCCACTCGGGTATCTTTTGTGTTTACTCTTTTCTAACTTTCTTAGGGGTTTAGTTCTTACCCATGAGTCTTTGATTTACAATGCTTATTAATCTTTTCCTTTTTCTCTGATAGGATGGCAGCTCAGTTACACACACACACACACACACACACACACACACACTCACGTCACTCTCAGCATTGTATTTAGGCTGAGCTCCTGTATCCTCTTCTCTAGTACATAAAATTTTCTGTCCTCCTTCCTACCTTCCCACCTCTCACCATCTTTCCATGGTTCAAACTGCATTCCCTTCTAATCCTCTACTACTCTCATCCCAATTTCCAGCTGGCTATTCAGTTCCTTCAGAGGCTCAACTCTCAGTAAGTCTCAATTGTGGTGACTTTGACCAACAGCCTTACAGATATACTCTGAGGTTCTCAGTTTGCAAAATGCCTCCAGGTTTCTTCCTGCAAACTCACCCTCAGCCCTTCTAGTCAGCCTTCCCTTACCCAACTGAATTCTTTTTGAGACCATTGCATTTTACTTACACAGATGTATAGAGAATTGTTTAACAGGGTTTTGCCAAGATTTCTAAGTCTTTCTCCACCATAGTCTCCACAAGATTAGTTTGCTTCCCTTTCACATTATAATGTCTGAAAACAAGAGACTGTTCTAAGTTTCAAATCCAATGAAGAGCAAATCTTGTGAACAACTGTTATCTGAAAGTATTTGAACATTTATGGTTGCTTAAAAGAATTTAAACAATTATAGTTGTTTAAAGTATTGATATTTAAACAACAATTTTCAAAATTGTGTGAGACATGGCTTAGCCATTTTGGATATTGAAATTCTGTTGAAAGGCGGCTCCACTTTCATGACATAAAAGTGAAGTTTGTTAGTGCCCACTCCGCAGTAGGAACCCATTGGAGTCCTCTGGGAAGGCTTCAGAGAGAGGAAGAGCAGGGCTGGGCCAGGAGGAATGAGGAAGGCGGGACTCCATGGAGGAGATGGGAAAGTGCAACAGCCTCAAGTGAGAATTAATCTCAGTCATAGGCAAAGGTGCATTGGAAAAAAGAAGGAAACTTGATAGAGTTACTCAACAATTTTGAGCCTCATTTTCCTCAGTTTCTGTGAGGGCTGAAAGACAATGTGTGTCACTGGCATACTTCTGGAAAAGGGGTAGGCACTTGATACAGTAGTTCTCCTTTATCTGCAGAAGATACGTTCCAAGATCCCCCAATGAATTCCTGGGACCATGAGGAGTACTCAACTCTATAAATACCATGTTTATTCCAATACATATATACCTATAAAGTTTAATTTATAAATTTGGCAATCTAATGGATAAAGGATTCATTCCTACTATGGATGGTAGCAACCTCAGATATGATTTTTTGCTTTCCTTATTAATTTGAGAACTTTCAGCTTTTCACTTAAAGAAAGCACTTTACGGCTTCTCTTTGGCATATCTGAATTGCCAGCATTACTAATCTTGCACTTTGAGGCCTTATTAAATAAAACAAGGGTGACTTGAACACAAGCACTGTGATACCATGACAGTCGATCTGATAACATAGAAGGCAGTGGGGGGGGTCTCAGGAAATGTTTGAAGGCGGACAGAGTAGAGGATGGGGCAGGATGGGGTGGATTTTGGGAGAGAGAAAGAACAGGCAACCTCAGCTTTCTGAATCAACTCTGGTAGGACTTAGTAGACTTTTTAATAGACAAATACAGACCTTAGCAGACGGTGCTCCTCAGCTTGTTACAGCTGCAAAGGAGACTCAAGATCCTCTGGAGAGCCATGTAGGGAAATTCTGGGACTCATTCTCACTCCAGCGTTTGTCCATCTGGTTCTCCTCAGAGCTGTTTTTGGGATAGCCACTCATTCAGATTTGATGACAGGACACACTCATAGGATAACAAACTGTGAAACTTGGGACCAGAGCTGTGAACACATCCCAGTCTTATCAGTTTATAAAGCTAGCTAGATGCCCTCCTGATCCCAGGTGGCTGTGAAGGCTCTGGGGAGTTCCTTAACCACCCCTACCCCGATATCCTCTCCAGGGGTCCTGGGAGGTTCAGACCTCAGGGAAGAAGAGATTTTCCCCTATAGATTTTGGTCACATGCTTTGGTCTTGAGGAGGAGGGAGGCTAGAGTCTCCTTGAGGAGTTGAACTTTTGGTTCATTTTTTTTGCCAGCAGGAAGATTCAGCAGGAGTACGTACAGCCTTCCCATCTCTTTCCAGAATGCTGAGGTTTGGATGAAGAAAAGTCATCTTCCTCCCTGGGAACTTGCAGAGACTTTGGGGGACAGTTTACCCAGTTATTTCTAAATGACCCACGGGGCTTCTGTGCTGGACCCCAGGGCCTGTCTTGGGCTCTAATGCTGGTCGAATTGGTGATATTGAGCTCCACAAAGTGTGGGTGTAGGATTAGATAGGGCTAGGGCTCAGTTCCTCACTTTGTGTCTCCACAGTGGTGGGGCACCACGAGATTTGGAGGCACATGGGTCAGGGATTCTGGCGTCTGACCCTTTCTAGGAAGCTCTCCTGGCTTAGGCTGTTAGGGAGTCATCTGGGGAGGCACTGGAGGCCTTGTTAACAGAATGGGTAGTTTATTTACATCAGCAATTAAAAAATTATGTATTTAACAAGGAAGCTAACTTCTAAACACAGGAAATGTCAATGCGCATAAGGAGGAGCCAAGAGAATTGTTCACCTGAAGCAGAGATGCACACTGATCATTTCACGTTTCCCCTCCTTTTCCTCTGACTATGCTTGGGGGGAGGGGGACAGCTTCCTCCCTATTCACTTGTCAGCTGACACCTCGCCTGAGACTGCGTCATGCTGGATTCAGCTAAGGCCATTGAAGGGGGTGTGGCTGTGGGTCTGTGAGTCACAGAGAGTTGAGGTACATCTAGTCCAGTGGGTGCTCAGCTGATGATACTGATAGGAAGACCAAGAGCAGGACAGAGCAGGGCACCAGCAAAGTATCAGCATTAGTCAAAGGACATACCTGGACATTAAAAAAAGTATCAGGAAATGATAGGACATTAGCATTAAATAATCTCTGGATGGGTACATGGGTAAAAATATAAAAGACATCTTGGAGACAATTGACATGATTTGAATATGAGCTGTGGATAACATAATAGAACTAGATCACTGTAAACTGTCCTGATTTTGATAACTGTACTGGCTAGGAAGAGAATCACCAACTCTTAGAAACTTCTCACCGAAGTGTTTTGTGTTTGGAAAAATTTTCATATAAATTGTCTATCATGTGTATATATTATATAATTCTATATAATAAAGATGTAATATGCAAATGATCATTACACCATGAAGCGTAACAACTGGCCGAGTAACAGCCAGATCACGGATTAGCAGGAGGGTGGGACAGTGAACTACAAGTGGGGGATGGAGAGCTATAGGAGGGGGCAGGCAGCAAACTATGGGGGGTGGGGGGGTCAAGGGGCTGGAGGGAGCTACAGGAGGGCGGGGCAGTGGGCAAAGAGTTACATGAGGGCGGCAGTGAGCTACTGGCTACAAGCAGGAGACAGGGAGCTATAGGAGGGGGCAGGGCAGCAAGCTATGAAGGGGCGAGAGGGAGCAACAGGAGGGTGGGGCAGTGAGCAAGAGCTACTGGAGAGCAGCAGTGAGCTACTGGCGAGCTACTGGTACACGGACTCGTGTGCACGGCTACTAGTATATATATATATAAAAGGAACAAAATGTAAACAATTTATGACTAGTTTGGTGACAGACTCCTTTTCAAAAAATATATTTTTATTGATTTCGGAGAGGAAGGAAGAGGGAGAGATAGGAACATATCATATAATAAAAGCCTAATATGCTAAGTGTCTGGTCATCGGTCAGCTGTTTAACCAAAGTATAATATGCTAATGATATACTAAGGCCACTCAACTGCTTGCTATGTTGTGCACTGACCACCAGGGGGTAGATACTCTGACCGGTAGGTTAGCTTGCTGCTGGGGTATGGCTGATTGGGACTGAGCAAGATGGGCCGGACACACCTTGGAGCCCTCCCGCAGTTCCTCCCTGGCCGGCCAACCTCCTGTGTCCCTCCCTGGCCCCGATCATGCAATGGTGGGGTTCTTCGGCCTGGTCTGAACCCTCTCACAATCTGGGACCCTCGGGGGATGTTGGAGAGCCTGTTTTGGCCCAATTTCGCAGGCCAGGCTAAAGGGCCCCACTGGTGCATGAGTTCATGCACCAGGCCTCTAGTCAATGATGAAAGAGAATAATTGGTTCACTGCTGCCTGCACACCCCCTACTGGAATCCAGTCTGCAACCTGGGTATATGCCCTCAATGGGAATCAAACTGTGACCACCTGGTTAATAGGTCAACACTCAACCACTGAGTCATGCTGGCCACGTGGTGGCAGACTTCTTTTAATCAGAGAACAAATATCTTGCCCAGAAGCCAGGTAGCTAATTTTTCCTGAAGGCTCGTTTGCTGGAAGTAGATTATTTGGCCACCTCTCACCATAAAGGAAACTGGGAAAGAAAGTACTTGGTTTATTGGCTTATAAAGCAGGTATAATTTGAGGCAGGCAAGGGAGAAGGAGTAGGGGTGGTTGCTGAGTCTGCAGCACTGGGCTCAGATTGGTAGGGGAGGCGAGTGACTTCTTAATCCGCTGATGTTAGTGGAGGGTCAAAAACCCTGAGCTGGATGGATTTGGTGTCTATTTTTATTCTGCTTTCTCTATGAAGGAGAAATGGAAACTTTCTATTTGAATATCTTCCCCTTCATATTTAAATCCTACTTACATATAATACCTACTATTCACTTATGCCTCTGTAGGCATTACTTTATTAATTATTATTTTTTAAAAAATATATTTTTATTGATTTCACAAAGGAAGGGAGAGGGAGAGAGAGATAGAAACATTAATGATGAGAGAGAATCATTTATCAGCTGCCTCCTCTATTGGGGATTGAACCCACAATCTGGATATGTGCCCTTGACTGAAATTGAACCTATAACCCTGCAGTTCACAGGTCGATGCTCTATTCACTGAGCCAAACCAGCTAGGGCTGTTTAATAGCTATCAATTGAATACCTACCCTGTGCAAGGGACCATGAATGGTTCCTTTGCCTTAGATAAGTCCTTTGTCTTAGACACCCAAAGGAGCAGGAAAGGAACCTGGTAAGAGGTAAGGAACTCTAGGAACTCATCAAATTAACATGTGTGGTTCCAGACCTTAAAGATTCATCAGAGAGGAAACTTGCAATTTTGCTAAAAAATGAATTCAAGCCACCTGCACTATCCCGCTGGTGTTTGGGGTGAGTCACTTTCTAGTGAGTGAATTTAGCTGAGCCCCCAGCATTTGTATCTCAGCATGCCTTTGTTGGATATGCATTTTCTAAGGAAATTATATGATAAGTGACATTTCAAAGATTGAGGATTGGATACATTTCCAGAAATATAATTTAATAATGTAAAGTTTAGCCTAGTGCTATGTTTTCTAAAAGTCAGTCATGATGTTTGCTAAATCTACATGCTACTTGTAATATTTACTAATATTTTAAAAAGCCAACTCATTTAAAAATGTACTAAATCTAGCTCTACTTTAAGAAAAAACATTCTGCCGAAACCGGTTTGGCTCAGTGGATAGAGTGTCAGCCTGTGGACTGAAAGGTCCCGGCTTCGATTCCGGTCAAGGGCATGTACCTTGGTTGCAGGCACGTCTCCAGTAGGCAGCTGATCGATGATTCTCTCTCATCGATGTTTCTAACTCTCTATCCCTCTCTCTTCCTCTCTGTAAAAAATCAATAAAATATATTTTAAAAATTCCTAAAATCCTTGGATTTAATATAACAGTTGTTCATTTTTAATGCATATTAAAAATATACCATTAAAATAAATTTAACTTGGGTCTCTCCTAAAATTTTGGGGACTAACATGGCTTTGGGAATTACTTAAACCAGATTTAAATCCTGATTTTGATATTAGTGGTGTACCCTAGGATTAATCACACAATGCTAGGATTAGTAGCTTCCTCATCTGTAAAGTGGGCTTAAAATTCCTACCTCACAGGAATGTTGAGAGAACCAAATGAGGTATAGCACCTATAGTGTGTAGCAGCATAGTCCTAGTACATAGCAAGTTTTCAGTTAATGATCACTTATATTGCCCATGTCTTGCAATTTATTTTATTTTATTATTTTTAAAAAATGTATGTTCTTGATTTTTTATAGAGAGGAAGGGAGAAGGATAGAGAGTTAGAAACATCAATGAGAGAGAAATATCAATCAGCTGCCTCATGCACATCCCCCATTGGGGATGTGCCTGCAACCAAGGTACATCATGCCCTTGATTGGAATCCAACCTGGGACCTTTCAGTCCCCAGATTGACACTATCCACTGAGCCAAACCAGTCAGGGCTGTCTTGCAATTTATATTTACCAATTGCTGAATATAATTTTGTCTTCCTGGAAACAAAGATAAAAAGAGTAAGCTATTTGATTGCATCCTAATACAGTAAATTTTTCTTGGGATTGGGATGAAGAAGAAAAAGGTAACTATGAGGTAGAATTGGAACAAGATGATCATCTCCAGGGAAGAGCAAGCCTGAGGGAAGCGCTGCTGTCCATTCACGAGGGTGCTGAAAAGGCGCAGTGTCACAGGCAGCAAGTTGCAAATAATTTGTCTAAACACATCTCTGCTTCCTAAAAATAATATCTCAGGTACGCCTCTTCTTTCCCACCTTTCTTTCAGCCTGTCACCTCAGCCTTTCAGCTACATCTACCTTTCTCTCTTATCCCACCCTGTCTTCTCTTCTAGCTGGCTGATTGCTCACCTTCTTGCAAATAATGCTCACAGCTGCCAGCATATGCTTCCTTCCCAGATGGGTCTGAATGTGGGAAGTATCTGCAATAAGCCTCTGAGAGCTAATGACTACAAAATGCTTTCTCCCTCAGTCATAAACAGCCCTCAGTGTTAACATGGCTGGATTACAGCATCAAGAACTGAAAATGCTGAGGATGACAGCTTTCAGAAACAAGGTTTATTCTGTGCTAAACCCATCAAGCATGGACTGGCCCTGTGCTCATGTAGTCAGGGCTTTGCAAGTAATGCCCTGCTTGAATTCCTGTTTTATTCTTCAAGCTTATGATGGCTTTCTTTCTTCCCCAATCAAATTTATCTTCCCCATAATTCAATATCCAATTTAGACTTTCCCTTCTCTAGACCATTCTAACTGAAAGCAACACTTCTTTATTTGAAATCCTATAGCACTTTCTCTTGGACATGCCACTTAGTCATTGGTTAGAAACTGCCCTAAGCTCACTTTAATCACTAAACATGTGGCAGTTTTGCCCCTTAATTTCAAAATGTAGGCACCATGGAGGGAAGGGACCATGGTGTTTTCAAGTTCTGTATTCCCATATATTCCAAACATCGCAGGGTATACTGTGGTGTTCAATAAAGATTTATTTGTTGAATAATTGAAGGAAATGACTTCAGAGGAAATGAAAGAAACAGAAAAGTGGATTGAAATAGACCAATAGCAACTCAGAAGGGGCACAGGACCAGGGAATCTGGTACTTTCCCCCAATGAGGCCAGAAAGGATGACTGGGTATTGGATATAGGAGGAAATGGTTGGAACTGGAAAAGAGCAGGCTAATGGAGGATTTGCAAAGATAGACCCAAGTGTGTCTCAGTCTAAATTTTGAGAGTTGCAAGAAACTAAATTCAAACTTATCTGAATAAACTGTCATAGAAATGCAGAATCGCAGACTTGGAAGGGGCATCAGGGGTCCCTCCAAAAGGCATTGGCTGATGCATAATTCAACATCATCATCAGGTGAGCAACAAACCTCTACTCAGACAATCTAGTATTGGGAATTTCCCTAGCTATAGGGACAATAACTTCAATGGAATGAATCTTGGTTTGTCTCAGTTCAACAACAACAACAACAAAAAAATTGAGAACCTAATATATATATGTAGCATGGTGGTATGTGATCCTGCTGGGAGAAAGCAGATTATCTATGGCTCTGCATTTCTAAGAAAGCTGGAGGGAGGGGTTGTGGAGGGTTTTCTATAACCTTTTGTCAGGTTCATTTCTAGTTTTCTACCTTTTCCTATCCTTCCCTCTCCAGTTAATTCTTCCTACAACTTTGTTTTTTATCCTCTCCTTTTCTCACGCACATTCACCATGATTTAGACTTTCTAGGAGCATTCAATTCCTGTGGTGGGTTTCTTGAATATAATAAGGGCAAATGAAATTATTATTCTATGTACTAAGAATATATGTAAAAGATGGAAGAAACCTTGAAAACTATGTATCCAACTCTGTCATGTAAAACGAGATACTAAGGGCCAGAATAAAAAAATGTTTCATCACTGAGCACCAGATTAAATGGATAGTGAAGGTGAGTGAGGTTAGCAGTCAACATTTTCACACAGTAGATCCCAGGTGAATGTTGTCAGTGAACCAACACTCAGGTTTGTAAAATAAAAAGACTAATCATTTGAGCTGGTCTATATGTCACATTTGCATATCATTTCCATATACCCACATTAATTCCTTGCAGTCCTTTCTCAGTTCTTTCTCAAGTGAGAATGTATCATTGTGTCCCTTGTTTGTCATTTTTAGTTTTTCATCTAGTGGGTATTGCTGTTACCCACTCAGTCTTTGGCCCAGATCCCTGCAGCAGGCAAAGGGAAAAAGTATTCATAGCACATTAAAATTAAACTTCAGACAACTTCGTTCCTCTAGCCATCTGCTCCCTGCTAGAACAGCCACTTCTCAAAGCAGGATCTCTTGACCTCACCATTCTATCCAGTGCCCAGAAAAGGGGGATTCTTAGTTAGCAGGCCCAGGTTGGGAAGGTGAATGGCGACAGGCACAGCCATCCAGAAATAGTTAGGACACATAATTTGATAATTATTTTAATATATAACTCTATATTTCTGGAGGGCAGGGACATTCTCATTAATCACACTAACTCCAGCATGAGGTACAAAGTAGACAACATATATTTGTTGAATGCATGAAAGTATGAAGCTACAATATATGAAAAGTGTTATGCCCTTCTGTAGGGGTATAAAAACAAAACATTAGTTTTTTATCTATTGAATGAATCATCTCTAGAGAAAATAACATTTCATGCTTTTGGAAACTTCACAGCCATTCTCTCATTTGATCTCTAATCACAGATTTCTGGAGTAGATATCCACTGGGAAAGGACAAATGAAGTCCTAGGTACTATACAAGTATAAAGTATTGTTATTTTGACATAATTAGTGTTTTTGTCAATTTTTGAAACAGGTATTCCGAGTTTTAGATTAGTTTCCTGGGGGGTAGAATTCCAAAATATATCCTCCAAATCTTACTAGAGAAGAGTAACACTGAGGAATCCAATTTGAGTCAGCTTAAACAAAAAGAAGAGGACTTATCATTAGGTGACAGAGGTATCTCACAGCCTTGGTGATGAATTACAAATTCATCAAGAGCTGGAGCTTAATTTCCTTCCCCTGGGCTGGACTTAGTGCCTCAGTCCTAGTGAATGAAATCTGGAAGAAGTTATGGTGTGTGACTTCTGAGACTTGGCCCTTCCATTAATTTTCTAGTGCTGCTGCACCAAAGTACCATACACTGGATGACCACAGAAATGTATTGTCTTACAGTTCTGGAGGCTGGAAGTCTGAGATAGAGATATTGGCAGGGTCCCTTCCTTTTGAGAGCTGTGAGGGAGAATCAGTCTCTTTCCAGCTTTCTGGTGGTTTGCTGGCAATCTTATGGTGTTTGTCTCACTCTCTGCCTTAATCACACAACATTTTCCTTGTATGCATGTCTTTGTGTTCAAACTTCTCCCTTTATAAGAACATCAGTCACGTTGGATTAAGGCACACCATAATGACCTCATTTTAACCTGATGACCTCTGTAAAGACCTTATCTCCAAATAAGGTCACAGTCTGAAGTTCTGAGGGTTAGGACTTCAATATGGGAATTTGGGGGAGGGTACAATTCAACTCATAGTCATTATAGAAGGCCTGCGGCTTTCCCCCTGCTCTTGTGAGATCACTCACTTTGGGGGAATGTTGGCAGAACAGTCAACAAGACCTATGGCAAGGTCCACATGGCAGGGAACTGAGGCCTCCTGCTACCAACTATGTGAATGAGCCACATGGACAGCAGCTCCTCCAGCCCTTGTTGAGCTTCAATATGACTGAGGACTGCAGCTCTTGCTGGTATCTCCCCCAACTTTACTGAGGCATAATTGACAATTAAAAACTGTATATATGTAAGGTATACAATTTGATGACACACTGTGAAATAATAACTATAATTAACATAACCATCACCTTACGTAGTTTATATATAAAGTGGTAAGAACACTTAGGATTTACTGTCTTAGCAAATTTCTAGCATGAAAACACAGTATTGTTAACTATAGTCACAGTGTTATATATTAGATCTCCAGAACTTACTGCATAACTGAAACTTCATGCCTCTTCCTTAACATTTTCTATTTGCCCATCCCCCGCTAGCCCTTGACAACTGCTATTCTCCTCTCTGCTTCTATGAGTTTGACTATTTTAGATGCCACATGTAAGTGAGACCATTTGTCCTTCTGTGTCTGACCTATTTATTTCACTTAGTATAATCCCTCCTGGGTCACCCACATTGTCACAATGGCAGGAGTTCCTTTTTTTTTAAAGGCTGAATAATAGTCACACACACACACACACACACACACACATATATATATATATATATATATATATATATATATATATATATATATATATCACATTTTTAATATTTATGTAGAGAGAGGCATATTTCATATTTTTTAATCCATTCGTCTGTTAGGTTGTTCCCCTATCTTGGCTATTGTGAATAATGTTGCCATGAACATGGGAGTGCAGTTATCTTTTTGAAATTCTGATTTCATTTCCTTTGGATATATAGCCAGAAGAGGGATTGTTGAATCAGAAGGTAGCTCTATTTTACATTTTTTGTGGAACCTCCATACTGCATTCCATAATGACTATACCAATTTATATTCCCACCAACAGTGTGCAGGGTTCTGGCTGAGCAGAGCCACTCAGCTCAGCTCCTCTGGGATTCCTGGCCTGCAAAATTGTGACATAATGAATGTTTGTTGTTTAAAGCTGCTAACTTTTGGGGTGATTTTAATGCAGCAATGGATAACTAAAACAGACCCCACCGGAAGGGAGAAGGCAGGAACCAGTAGGCAGGAAAGTAGACAGAATTATCTGCCTCTTGCAATGTGGTCACCTCAGGGCTCCCAAGTTCACGTTCCAGTTCCAGTGACACAGAACCCTTAATTCCAATTTCTGAATGAGAGAATGTGGGGTCCAACTTGGGTCAGCTATGTCATGAGGATAGGTTTAGGAATAAATAGAAATTATGTGGAATTTGATGATTATGTCATTTTTGGGGAAAAGCTCATTAAGAAAACGAATGGAAGGCTACATAAAACAATGATGACTCGGGATGAATGAGAAAATAAATTGTAACAAATGAAAAATGTTCTAAAGCTGACTAAAACATTACAAAAATTAAAAAATTGCCTAATACTAGTATTTGCATTAGCTCTGATGATTGGGAATGGTTTCCGCAGGCTATCTTTTGGCTCTGTACATTTCAAACCCACAGCATCTGAGTGCTGTGGGCTCTGTGAGCGCCATGGTCTGAATTCTGGCTTTGCCTTTTCATGATCCATGCTGGGTGAGTCAGTACAGTACTCCTAGAACCCATTCTCCACTGGAATGATTACCAATAACATAACTAAATACAAAAATATTTACAAATCACATAGATATATGCAATAAACACAAACATAGTGTATTTCTACCACAACTACCCCTTAGCTGGGCCTCCCCTTGCCTGCAGCCACTCTAGGGGGAGGGAAAATATGCTGAAGGGGAAATTGAGGTTAAAAAAAACACAGTGGTTTTTTTTTTAACCAATTGTGGCTAACATGTCTTATTTTTAAGGTTGTAAAAAAAACATCTGACCTTCCTGGGGAATGGTCTGGGCAGGTAAGGAGCCCCAAAGTCTTGGTTTGTCACCTTTATGGAAAATTTATCTCTGGGCAGAGTCTTATAAGAGAAAATAGTTGCTGAAACTAAAACTGGTAGAAGAGGTGGGTGTTCCCTGAAGAAATGAAAAAAAAAAAGTGCTATGGCAATAATTACAATATACTGTGTGAAGAGATGCGGGCAGACTAAGAAAGCACACGTGGAAGTGGGGGATTGACTCAAACTGCATGGTAGAAGTCAGGAATGCTTGTTGTGGAAAATGACATCTTGGATTAATTATAGTGGTTGAGTGGAGCGGGGAGAATGTTCCATGAAAATAGGTAGCATATATAGATGGAGAAAAAAGACTGACTTGGAGCACAGCAAATATTTTAGTGATGTTGGAATGAAGGGTCTTGAGGCTGGGCTTGCTGAGTAACAACCCAGGAAATCAAACACATCAGTTCATGAGGGGCCTGACAGGTCATGCAAGGCTCTTTGAAGTCTCCCCCGAGGGATATGGGGACTCACTGAGGGTTTGGAGCAGAAAAGTTAGATAATCAGATTTGCATTATCACCCTGGCACTTTCAGTCAGCATGGGAGACTTAATGGTGCTAGAAAGTCATCCTCAGGGTGGGGACATGAGTGGGGAGGGGTAGGGGATTGGAATTGGGGATTGAGGATAAATATGTGATACTTTAATCAATAAAGAAAATTTTTAAAAAAGAAAGTTATCTTCAGACAATTTGGTGACCTAGTAGGCTTTTAAAAAAAATCTATTTTAGAGAGAGGAAGGGAAAGAAAGGGAGGGAAATATCATGTGAGAGAGAAACATTGATTGGCTGCCTCACACCTTGACCCAGGGACCAAACTCATAACCTGGGCATGTGACCTGACTGGGAATTGACCCAATACATTCTGGTGTATGGGCAGATGCTCCAACCAACTGAGCCATACCAGCCAGGGCCCAGCCTCAGCATTTTATCTTTTATCATCCAAGCCACTCAGGTTTTTCTTTGAGGCAGGATGAATTGATTTTATGATGCATATCTTGGCAGAACAAAGAAAGGAGAGGATTCCATCCACAATGAGAGGCTATAAATTTCCGTTGAGGGCCCCAATCCTAAGTATGGTGCCTTAATTAGGAATTTGTCCACAAGATATGGGACTTTATCAATCAAAGAGTCACCCAGCTCAACTGAACATGGCATATGTCTACCCGGAAGCAGAACTGGGTGAAAGGCTAGTGACTTGATAATGGCACACAAGGCAGGGCCCACCAGGCCTCCTGGATCTGCAATCTTGGTTAGGCCAGCAATGAGCAAACAGTCCCTGGGCAGGAGCAGGGCATGTGAGGCTGGATACTTGGAAGAAAGTATAAGTATAGGGTGGGGTTAAGCTAACTTGTACCCAGAGGATTTATAACTTTCTTCCTGTGTAGGGTGTGCAATAAATGGGTGAGGTCTTAGTGCCTGAAAAGGCCCAGGGAGACAACTGAGAGGCCGCTGTGTTTATCTGCCCAAGAAGATGTCACCGTTTTGGATGGGACAGGAGCCATTTGAAATGGGTATCTCTGAAGTACAAATATCTTCTTGAATAGATCACCTCGCTGGGTAGCTAAGGTCTTGGCTTCCAGAAGCTCCTTGGTGCTGCAAGGGGAGCAGGAGTATGTCTCATTCTCTCTAAGACTTTAGTCCTGCCAGGTCCAATATGGTAGTCACTAGTCAAGTATGGCCACTGAGAGTTTGAAGCGTGGCTGGTTCAAATGAGATACATTGTGAGTAGAAGATACTCTTTGGATGTTGACAATTTAGTATGAAAAAGGAATGTAAAATATCTCTTGAGTAGTTTTTAAATATTGATTGCATATGGAAGTGGACTATATTTTTGATATATGGGTTCATTAAAAATATATTATTGAAAATAATTTCACGCCGAGACCGGTTTGGCTCAGTGGATAGAGCGTCGGCTTGGGGACTGAAGGGTCCCGGGTTCGATTCCGGTCAAGGGCATGTACCTTGGTTGCGGGCACATCCCCAGTAGGGGGTGTGCAAGAGGCAGCTGATCGATGATTCTCTCTCATCGATGTTTCTAACTTGCTATCTCTCTCCCTTCCTCTCTGTACAAAATCAATAAAATATATTTAAAAAAAAAAAAAAGAAAATAATTTCACCTAGTTATTTTAATTTAAAAAATGTAACTATTAGTAAATTTATGTTGCCTGTATTTGTGGCTTGTGTTATGTTTCTGTTGGGGAGCACTGTCTCAGTTCATCAGGGCTTTCATTTACCATAGGACAGGGACTCCCAGGTTTCTTTTTCTTTTTCTCATTTTTTTTATTAAGGTATTATATGTGTATATACCTTACCAATTCCCGACCCCCCACACTCCCAGGTCTCTTCCTGGCTCTTTCTTCCTTCTCTAAACCCTGGAAACTCATCTTTCCTTATTCCTCACCCACTGCCCTGAAAGCAGTCACAGTCCAGCTCCGAGGTAATTAGAGCCTGAGGTATAATCTTCAGGAATTGCTAGGAAGAGGCAACACCAAGAGAGGAAATAAGAAGGACTAAGAGCCCACCTGTCTTCTGCATAAGAAAGGAGTAAAGAGCCAGCAAGCCCTCCTAAGTCCCAACCAGGTTGATTATTCCCTATCCCTAGAGGACTTGGTTGTCACCCTTGGGTGACATATTTGGTTGTCACCCTTGGGTGTGGAGCAGATGCTTCTGGCATTTTAGATAGAGGCCAGAGATTCTGTTAAACACACTGTACAGGACAGCCTCCAACAGATAATTATCCAGCTCCAAGTGTTAATTGTGTCAAGCTTGAGAGACCCTGGGCCTAGGAAATGTTACCAGAAAGGGACTGGCTGGAGCGGGTCTGCCTTGGACCGGCCTGTAGTGTGTGGGTTCTTCTTTTGTGCAGGAAAGAATTCACAATATGAGTCCAGGTGATTTTGACAGTATGTGTATCAAAGCTGGGGACAGTGAAACAAGGAAGGGCTTAGGATAGAAGAAGCAACAGGAGAGAAGCTATGTGGGATTGTTGTCAGGTCACTGAGAAGTTAGAGAAAAGGGGGCCTTGGAGATAGGTTCAGCCCAGGGAAAACTGGCACTGCCCATTGCTCCCTTGGTTGCAAATCTCTTGGGATCCCTTAGAGTTTAGGAGATGCATGCCTGTTGGGGAAGAAGAGATGGAAGGGAAAGGCAGGGGGCCTGCTGCTGGGAGGGAGAGAGTGCACTGAGGACTTCTGATTTGAGGTTATTTATTGAATTTTTATTTTTTAAAATTGATTTTTACAGAGAAGAAGGGAGAGGGATAGAGAGTTAGAAACATCGATGAGAGAGAAACATTGATCAACTGCCTCCTGCACACCTCCTACTGGGGATATGCCCACAACCAAGGTACATGCCCTTGACCGGAATCGAACCTGGGACCCTTCAGCCTGCAGGCTGATGATCTATCCACCGAGCAAAACTGGCCATGGCTGATTTGAGGGTTTTAAAGGCTGGGAGTTTAGGGAAAGTCTCTTAGGGAAGGATCTAAATAAGATATTCATCAGCTTTTCTAAGTTTTTCTGCTTTTGTAGGCGTGGAGCTGAAATACAACTGAGGCCTAGATGTTATCTCTAGCGAGGAAAGGTCAGGGGGTCTAAACTGCATCATCATCAACATGCCAGGGAAGGAAAAACCATCCTAGGGGTGAGGTATGGTGTTAGTTTCATCTGTTGCTAGGCATCCAGAGCTTTCTGCCTGGTGACCTTCTATATCTGGCTGTAAATTGCTCAGCCAGTTTGTTCAGCTACCTGTCTCAGTTCCCTCATTCCACATGTCAAGGAATTTTCTAGCTATCCTGGCCCATAAAGACCTTGGGTCAAGAGGGAGGTTGTGAACACTGACCGAGCAGAAGAGCCTGCTCTGTCCTCTCCCATTCCTTGGCTTTCTTGATCATTAGTGACTCATGGCCCTTCCCTTGCACTCCTAAGCCTGTCTGAACTCATCCTGATGGAGAGAGAGAAGACAGTCTTCTTCCCAGGTGTGACTCACTTGACCCATGTCCCACATAGAGACCTTTCTACTGGAGATAAGCCTTGTAGGAGAGAGGTCTGAAGACGGGTGTGTCCAGAGGGGTGGTGGTTAGCTGCTCATTATTTTTCTCTGACCTTGCCTCTCTGTAGTAGGTAGTTAGGTAGACACGAGCAGAATAGGAACAATATGTTGAGTACAGAAGATCACCAGAATGGAAAGTCCTGGATGTCTAACACCAGACAATTGTAAGGTGTACCTAAACTCCTGGATGACTTTTCCTTCCCTAGCATATTGCTGGTCATGCAGTTTGGACCCTCCCTGACCTTTTCCCCCCCTGGCATGTTGCTAGTCATGCAGTAGACACCCTTAGAGAAGGAACCAGGAGGCTGGAAAAAAACCTCATGTGATTCCCATATAAGCCCTTGCATGGCCACTCCCTTAAGCCCTCAAGACAATGTGGATCTGACCTGCATCAAATAATCTTAAGAACAAAGTCTCAGGTCTATTGACCATAGAGGCAGAATTTTCGTCAAACTAGACCTCAGAGATAATATCCAGACCTGACTTGTGTTTCAGTTCTAGGCCCAGTAAAGCAGCAAGGTCTGGTGGGGTGATGTCATGGTGGACATCAGGACCTTCTGCAATGACTGATTCCCTGCCCTGGAACTGACCAATCAGTGGAGACCCCTACTCTGAGGGGACACGACAGGAAAGCTGATGAATAGTCTATTGAGACCCTCCCCTGAGACCTCCAGATAAAAGCCCTTAAGAGGAAGGACCTACCATGCTCTCTTCCTCTCCTTCATATACCCATGCTTTTCGCCAACCCCTTATTTCCCCAGGTGTGCCCTCCCTGGAGCACACATGTCTTTTCTCCTCTCCTTTCTCCATGCATTCTTTGTCTTTCTCCTAGCTCCAAGGGTCCTTCTTTTGCCTCTGTAACTTATTTCCTGAACCCGGGCAGCCTGGTTGGCTCATTTCTTCCATGGATCACTTCTTCTACCTCTGGGTGCTGGTGTAGAGGTAAATAAGCAGCTCTTGACTTGGTCTCCTTGCTTGTGGACAAGGTACACTGCACTTGTACCTCCTGATTTGGGCACCTCATGTACCTGTTGAGGCAGCTGGATGCCACAGCCTCACCCAGAAGACTACCTCCAACCAAACTAGATGGTCTCTAAACCTAGGTGTCTACTGGGTCAGGCCCCGGTCTGGTTCATTAACTCAGGTTAGTAGGCATTGGTTAGGATAGGCATTGGTTAGGGTATAGGGACTGACCCACCTTAGCCCCAAGCTTCTCAAAGTCAGGTGATGTGCTGAGGATACACAGGACTACAGCACCCATCTCTAGCAGGAACTTTACCTAGGCTGATGGTAAGCAGTTTGTGACATTATTTTTCATATTAAGAGCACAATGCAAATAAGTCAGTCAGAGAAAGACAAGTACCACTGAGCTCACTCATATGTGGAATCTAAGTAACAAAATAAACTGATGAACAAAGTGGATCCAGAGATATGGAAGCATGGAACAGAGTGTGGAATCTCTGAGGGAAGGTGGGGGAGGAAGGGTGCATGTGAAGTAATCAACCAAGAACCTTGTATACATATATGCATGGCCCATGGCCACAGACAATGAGGTGATAAGGGTCTGGGGCAGGGGGCGAGGTCGGGCTAGAGGGGGTCAAATTGGGACAAAAGGAGACATATGTAATACTTTCAACAATAAAGGATTATTTTTTTTAAAAAAAGCACAATACAAAATCTGTATGAATTTTTAAAGCTCTTTAGGCTATGTCCTATCAAGCAGCAAGCTCCAACTCACTGCCCTTTGAAAATGGGTTAGAGCAGGGTTTCCCAACCTCAGCACGGTGACACTTAGGGTCAGATCATTTTTTGTTGAGGGGGACGATCGCATGCATTGTAAGTTTAGAAGCATCCATGGACTCCAAATGCTATTTGTGCTTATGCACACACATGCTGTGTGACCACCAAAATTGTCTCCAATCATGCCCAACACCCCTTGGGGTGCATAATCATCCCTGGTTGGGAGCCATAATAATTAAATACTGTCAACAGTGCTTGGGTAAAAAAAAATCTCATTTGGTAAAAACTCATTTGGTAACAGGGCACTAATTTTGCTCTACTCCAAAAGACTGATGCAAAGACAGAATTCAAAGTGGCATCAAACCATGTACTTAATCTCATTTAAATGCACTTGCCTTGTTAAAAAAAATAGTATTGTAAAAAACAAACAATCAACCAAACAAACAAACAAACCAAAACCATAAACAAACCCACTTTCAGCAGCCAGTCACTGACAGTCCGGGACTTTGCCTTCCTAACTCAGAAAAGGGACAATTCATGGTCTTGTGGTTAAACAACACCATTTTTCCCTCCCCATCTGCAGATCTGAAGTTTTTCTAGACTGTGCTGGATTGGACTTCCTGCTTGAAAGTAATTTTTTCCCCACTTAACCACCTAATCTTTGATTTCTGAGATTTAATTTTTTTCTTTAACAAAGGCAGACCAGAGCACAGAGAAAGAAATGATGACTTTTATCTGCAAGAGTCAGAAACGTTTCCCAGAAGAGGTTACATTTAGGCTTGGACTGGAATGATAACAAAGAGATTTTTCAGGCTGACAAGTGAATTGGGGAATGACCACTCCAGGCTCTGGGGAAGATGTGATCAAAGGAAGAGTTTTGTACAAATACATGACCTGTTTGGGCTGGGCCAGGTCATTGGCTCTGGCTACAGAGGAGGTATTTGGTGGAACCTATGGAGTGATCCCTGGAAAGTGAGGTTGAGACAGGCTTATAGGATAATACTGAGGAGCTGAGAATTTTCTCATTGGCCCAAGTATTGCAAACTCTAATGCCTATAAAGAGCACTCAGATACCTTACATGAATGAAAAAGGTAGTTTTTTTTTTTCCTTTCTATGAGGGCACAGTTTTTTTGGGGGGGAGGGGGGAGTTGGGTGGGAGGTGGGCTGGGGGGGCTCATATCATACATATAGGGATATTATTCACAACCAAAGAATAAATATTATCTTCACTTATTCCAAGAGTATTGTTTGAGAATCTTCTCTGTGCTAGGCATTGTTCTAGGCACTTGTTATTTGTCTTGAAATGTAGACTTCTAGGGTCATGTTATCCCCCTCCCCACCTTTACTAGAGATGTGAATAGAATAAAATGTCTCTACTATTAGGAAAAGCTCAATGGTAACCAGGCAGCAGACCCTCTAAAAAGAGCTGTGGGGATCATTGGGGTGGGGAGGAGAATTGGAAAATCTGTGTCTTGTCTAAAAGGACATCTCTGTCTCAGCACCAGATGATTATGTTGAGCATAAGACTGGTGGAGTGATCATTTAAATTCTCTTCCCAGAGAAACTTGGAATATGGTGTTTAAAATGTAATCTTATCAAATTTTCATATTAACTGAATAAAAAAATATTTTTATTGCTTGGCCAGTGGTTGAGCATTAATCTATGAACCAAGGGGTTATGGTTCGATTCCCAGTCATGGCACATGCCCCGTTGCAGGTGCAATCCTCAGTGTGGGGCATGCAGGAGGCAGTCAGTTGATCAATGAATCTCTCATCATTGATGCTTATATCTCCCTTTACCTCTCCCTGACTGGGAATTGAACTGTGACCTCCTAGTTCATAGGTTGACACTCAACTACTGAGATACACTGGCCGGGCTACATTAACTCTTCTAATCCTCACAGAAGTGCTGGCACATATTTCACTCTATCTATGCGCTAATATTATGCATATACTATGTTGTGGCTACCATGCTGTGGCTTGGGATAGAATTTTCCATGCTTGTTTAAGAAGGCAGCTTGCCAAAGCATCTTCTTTTTAAAGCAGACTTCACATCTTTATTCCTCAGGCTGTAGATCAGGGGGTTAAGAATAGGGTTGACCACAGTGTAGAAGACAGACACAAACTTGTTCTGTTCCATGGAATTGAGAGAGCTCGGCTGAGCATACATGAAGATGATGGTGCCATACCAAAGGCAGACGATGGTGAGGTGGGAGGTACAGGTGGAGAGTGCTTTGCTCTGAGCCTCTGAGGAATGCATTCTGCAGATAGTCACCAGGACGTAGGCATAGGAGACCAGGATGATGGTGATGGTAAAAGAGAAAATCAGGGCAGAAGATGAGAAGATGACGATTTCAACCTCTGCAGTGTCGGCACAGGCAAGTTGAAGCACTGGGGGGATGTCACAGAAATAGTGGTTAATGACGTTGGGGCCACAGTAGGGCAGCTTGAAGATGTATCCAGTTAGCAAAGCTGAATTGGCAACAGAAGCTGTATAGATGGCTGCCACCAGCTGGAAACACAGACGTTGTGACATGATGGTGTGGTAGAGGAGAGGGTGGCAGATGGCAACAAATCGATCGTAGGCCATGATGGCCAGGAGCAGACACTCAGCAATACCATGGAGAGTCATGAGGGCCATCTGGGCCACACAGCCTACAAAGGAGATGGACTGACCTGAGGTGAGGAAGTTCTCTAGCAGCTTGGGGGTGTCCACTGTGGAGAAACAGGAGTCCATGAAGGCGAGAACGCTCAGGAAGAAGTACATGGGCGTGTGCAGCCGTGGCTCTGTGTGGATCAGGATAATCATGCCCACGTTGCCCATGAGGGTGACTAAGTAGATGAATAAGAAGAGTACAAAGAGGGTGCCCTTGAGCCCTTCCTGCTCTGTGAGCCCCAGCAGGAGGAACCAGGTGACTTGGGTGCAGTTCTCAACTGAGGTGCACATGGCACTGCAGAGAGAGCAAATAAGACAAGCTTGTACTTTAGAGCAGGCTTAGGGTCAGTTCCCGCCCCACCATTGCCTTTTTTGTTGTTATCCATATTATTATTTTTCAAATTGAGTTTATTGGGGTGACATGGTTCACAAAACCAGGTTTCAACTGTACAACTCAATGAAACATCATCGACGCACTGCATTGTGCACCCACAACCTCAAGAAAAGTCTCCATTCCCATTACTGCCTCCCCTCCTTTGTCCCCCTCCACCTACCCTTAACCCCTTTCCCTCTGGCTATCACCCTTTTGATGACCCCAGAGTGGGCAGTGTTATGGGAGCTG
Source organism: Pipistrellus hanaki (assembly GCF_964339955.1). Lineage (NCBI taxonomy): Eukaryota > Metazoa > Chordata > Mammalia > Chiroptera > Vespertilionidae > Pipistrellus > Pipistrellus hanaki. Next base: position 64,433,129 of record NC_140511.1, on the reverse strand, counting down.
GGGAGGGGACACTGTCATAAATTAAACCCCTATTATGAGTTATGTGTTAACTCACTTCCTAACTTATTTATTTATTTATTTATTTATTTATTTATTTATTATTTTTTAAAATATATTTTATTGATTTTTTTATAGAGAGGAAGGGAGAGGGATAGAAAGCCAGAAACATTGATGAGAGAGAAACATTGACCGCCTCCTGCACACCCACCACTGGGGATGTGCCTGCAACCAATGTACATGCCCATGACCGGAATTGAACCCGGGACCCCTCAGTCCACAGGCCGAAGCTCTATCCACTGAGCCAAACTGGTTTCAGCCCTAACCCATTTATATTTGGAGAGATTATCAACCAATGTAAGAGAGCTAGTATATTAGGAAAGTGGGATTAGAACCCATCCCATTCTAATAATCATATACTTTTTATAGATATAATCTTCTTCCATGGGGAACTAGCATTGTTAGGGGGTGTTGGTGGTCTGGCATGCCGTCCCAGAGAGGGAATTCATGAAAGGATCAATTTTGACCATATTTGGGGACAAAGGCTCAGTCCCTGAGCCCAGGGACACAGGAAGTCAAGACTAACATCATCACAATGGAATGTGCCTCACTAGAGCAGTCATTTTTCCTGGTTGTTTTGAATTGAATAGTTTCTCCCAAAAAGATATGTTGAAGTCCTAACCCCTATACCTGTGAATGTGACCTTATTTGGAAATGCTGTCTTTACAGAAGTAATCAAGTTAAAATGATGTCATGTTCAATTAGGTGGGGCCTTTAATCCCGTATGACTGGTGAATTTGTAAGAAGAGAAAATGGAGATACAGAGAGGAGGATGACGTGTGAAGATACAGACACAGAGGCAGGAGGCCATGTGAGAAACAGAGGCAGAGTTATGAGGCCACAAGTGAGGAAATACCTCAGGCATCCAGAACTGGAGCGGCTTCAGAGGGAATATGGCCCTGCAAACACCTTGAGTTTGGACTTGGAGCCTCCAGAACTGTGAGGGAATAAGTTTCTCTTGTTTCAAGCCAGTTTGTGGTGCTTTGCTATCACAGTTGTTAGTATGTAAATCATTACCATACCCAGTTGGAGATGCTTCGGGCATTGAGGCTCTGATGCTTTGACGAGGGCCTGCTCAGCAGGTGTCAGAAGACTGGACTTTCCTGATCTCTCTCTTTTGACAGGTCTGATAATCCAGGAAGAGAAAATTAAATAAAACAATTTAAAATAAAGTCTGTGTTATTGACTACTAACTGAGAAAAATATTTGTCTGGGGGAACAGGAAGTTATAGTAAACATGAAAACTCCAGCTCAGCAAAACTATAACCAAAGAACCAAGGTCTGTGTTTCAACTGGAAACAACTAAAGACTCAACAGATAAGTGGCAGACTGGGGTTTAAATTCAGGCCATCAGTGGACATGCCAGATTTGTGGCTTTGGGGTGCAGTACAGGACACAGTTTTCAGTTAGAATTGGAGGTGAGGTCTCTAACCAGAGGGCACTGGTCAGAGAGTCCACAAGTCTACCTTTTTAAGCTCCCCAGAGGGGTTCTCAGTTTATGGAAGTTCTCTCAGCTGCTGTCATGCTTCTAAGAATTTGTCTCTAGGTTTTCAAATAACCAAGATGGCTATTCAGATGGAAAGCTCTTGTATGGGATACTGGCCAAGGTCCACTCTGATTGGTCAGATATCTGTTATGATTGGTTAAGTATAGGTTTCAACGGTGTGGACTACTCATGGGGAGTTTAGAGGGGAAGACAAGCATTAATAATCATATAAATTATAGCTCCAAGTAGAGGGACTGAATGATATGAGCCAAAAATGTTGACTCAGGGAAGTGAAGAATTTTTTCTAGGAAGACTTTTCCAGGAGAAGAATGAAGCAGTCTGTACAAGGGTCCTGAGGCCTGAGAGAGCCTAGTGAGAAGGAGGAGCTGAATAAAGGCCAGAGTGGGTAGAGGACAAAGGGAGAGTATGTGAGCTGAGGTGAGCAGGCAGTCAGTGTTTTATAACATTTTTGAGTGCTTTCTGTGTCAGGTACTGTACCAAATACCTTTAATTTCATTTAATGCTCTCAACAATCTTACAAGATGTACAATTGAAATCTCCATTTTGCATTTGAGAAAACCAAGTAGTTGAGCAACTTGACTAAAGACTCAACAGGTAAGTGGCAGAGCTGGGTTTAAATTCAGGGGGTCAGGTTAAGAGATTACACTATTATTGTCCAATTTTTATTTTATTTTATGGGATGCCATTAGAGAATTTTTATCAGGAGGATGACATTTTCATATTTGCTTTTTTTTTTTTTTAAATTCTCACCTAAGGATATGTTTCTTATCAAGTTGAGAGAGAGAGAGAGAGAGAGAGAGAGAGAGAGAGAGAGAGAGAGAGAGAGAGAAAGAAAGAAAGAAAGAGAAAGGGAAAGAGAGAGAGGTGAGAGAGGAACATCGATTGGTTGCCTCCAATATGCAACAACCTAGGTATGTGTCCTGACTAGGAATCAAACCTGCAACCATTTGGTGTGTGGGATGATGCTCCAACCAACTCAGCCACCCTGCCAGGACAGTCATATCTGCTTTTTAAAAATAAAATCACTCTGAGTGTATTGTGAAGAAATGATTGGAGAAAAGTCAATGGTTAGGGCAGATTTGTTGGGAGGATATTGAAGTCATCCAGGAGGGATTCATAGCTTAAAGTAGAGTGGGACTAATGGAGACAGAGGTAACTGGATTTGAGAAACGTTTGGCTGTACATATGATAGGATTTGGTGATGGACCGACAATGGCAGTGTGAGGAGAGCAAGCAGTCAGAGTAAACTCCAAAGTCTCTGGTGTACAAATAAAGTTGGTAGTAGAAGCTAAAAGGGGATAGGATGTACCAGGGAGGGTCTGAGCTGTTAAATACATTAGATCCCATGGTAGAGCCGTAAGGAAATCAGTTTCAAACTTATTGCACACTGTTCGAATGCTCTGGTCTCTTTCCTCATTCACCTCGTGCTGGGGCTGGTGATCAGATGTCAAGAGTCTGAGCATGGCTTATGAGGAAGAGGGGATAAAGGAGTCTAAGCCCTTACTGATTCCACCCTCAGCCCACTTACCTGTGGTTGAGCAGAGCTCCTCCATCCATAGCCTTGTTTTGGGGGACCTCTTAGAGGGATTTCTTTCCCCTTTTTGTTGATTGCCTCCGACGAGCTTTCTCAAAAGAACTCAGGCAGTTGTGAACAAAGCTTAGAGATTCCTAATTGTTGGAAAGGCTCCTGTCTTAAGATCTATCTGGCGTTTTTCATCCTTACCCCTAGAGTTCAGAAATGAGCCAGTGGGAATTTGTGACTAGTTCTCCCAAGAGCAGACCTGGACCTGCTGATTATTTCTAAGGGATGCTGGCAAGATTTTGCTGAGAGTTGCTTGGGATCCCTGGGGGAGCAAAGATGCTCCACCAAATGTCCAGACAGACCATCTTCTTTTACAGTGTCCTTTCTGTGGGGGCCTCTTTTTTTTTTTTTTTCTTCTTCTTCTATATTATTGAGGCTCAAAAAGGCTCTCAAGGCCAAGATGTATCAGGGACACATGTCAACATAATCCCTGGGTCTCACAGGAAGTGACTGAAAGTGCTATTGATATCAACATTGAAGGTTTAATGTGGCTTCCTGAATTGTTATTTCCTTTGATCTTCAAAATAACTCTGGGAAACATGCTTGAGGGTATTAAAAAATATTTTGCTATATATAGACAATAATAGGATTATACCATGATTGCTTTAATCACTTAACAATATCGAAAATACATCTCTTCACCGCAACAGCAACATAATTCTTCCCCCCTACAAAATAGCTTTATTGTCTTTTCGAAAATAATACATGCTGGTTGTCAAAAATTTAAGCAACACAGAAAAGAGCCAAGAAGAAAGTAAAATGTTACCTGAAATCCCACCCCTACTAAAATGGGAATTGGTGACTCAGTGCCCTCATAAACAGAATCATACTATACAAGTTATTCTGTCACTTGCTTTTTCACTCAATGAGATGCCGTGGACATTTTTTCATGTCAATTAATAAGTGATAGCCTAAGTCATCACATTTCCTGGCTGCATATTTTTTTGTTGTGCATGTGTGTTATCATTTACTTAACCAGTTCCCCCTTGGTTAACAGGGAGGTATCTCCAACTTTTCACTCCAGTTCTCTGACAGACACCTGCATGTATGGGGCCTGGAGGACCAATTCCAGTGAGAATGGAACATAGAGAGACTGCTTTTTCTAGACCAGAAAGGAAGAAATTGGCTGTCTTCCTGGCAACCTGGCACCTTGGGTTCCACAATCCCACGTGAAATCACGATGCAAAACAAAGCAAGGCAAAGCAAAGGGCCTTGTTAGGAAAATGACTTGTTTGGGGAAAAGAAATTCAGTCCCTAGACTACTGATTTGGGAGAGAGTCTCAGTAGATGAGAGAAATCACTCATAGTTTCTGCAGGTGAAAGAGGGTTTATTCACCTGGGAGACACCTGATGAATCTCACCTATAGAAGTGAAACAGTGCCTCAAGTCCTGTGACCTCCCCCACTGCATTCCAACCTGCATACTCTGACGCAAAGGCCCCCTTCATTGTGTCAACCCTCTGCTCAGGATGATGCAAGAGCCTCCTCCTTTCTGAGCAGAGAAGCCAGATCATTTATACCCACATAACTTAACTACTGGGAGTGAGAGCAGAGACTTCCTACGCAACATGACTTAACAAATTGTTCCAGGAAGTTCAGGCCTAGGAAGATATGACTGTAAACCAATAAATAACTTCACTGTTAGTCACATGGAATTTCTGCAAGCCAATCTGTCTGATTAAATAGTTGCTCCAAACAGCTCTCCTATCAGGATAATAGATTATTTACCTGGACAAACTATGTTCTCAGCAAACAATAATTTGCTTATCAAGATTTACTTTCAGGCTTTTTCCTCTCTGTTTCTGCCAAACCTAAACTATAATATCACAAACTTTATCCAATCCCGATCTGCTCTCTGATTTGAAAGATCTACCTTAAACCACTTATGTCTAAACCCCCAAGCCCTATAAATGTCTTCCATTGATAAGGTCTTCCATTGATTTCCTCCTTCGGAGACACTGCTAAGATCTATATTCTCTCTTATTACAGTAGGTCTAATCAAGTTAGCTTTGATTGAGCAACAGGTTTTCTGGTGGTCTGTTGAAGAATTATCAGTTGATAATGTATCCTTTTAAAAATTTACTTTGTAAATGTTTTTAAAATTAAATTTATTGGGGTGACGTTGGTTAATAAGAGTATATAATTTCAAGTGTACATTTCTATGATACATAATTTGTATATTGCATTGTGTTCCCACCACCCAAAGTCAAATCATATTGCATCACCATATATTTGGCTCCCTTTACCCTTTACTGCCTTCCCCCCTGGTAACCACCATACTGTTGTCTGTCTATGAGTATCAGTTTTATATTCTTTACTCAGGGTTACTGAGGGCATTTTGCTTCCTGTATTGGCTACCTATATTACCTATCAGTATATCTTTTATTAGTGTATTGGATTCAGAATTCACCTCACCCCCTACTTTAAGCAATATCACTTCTTTTCCAAGCCCCATTTTTTTTTATTCAATCAGTAAATCACTACTTGTCCACTCTTTGCTTTTATATTAAAAAACTTTTTAAATTAGTTTACATTCAATATTATTTTGTATTAGTTTCAAGTGCAGAGCAAAGTGCTAATGATATCAATACTGAAGGTTTAATGTGGCTTCTCGAATTGTTATTTCCTTTGATCTTCAAAATAACCCTGGGAAACATGCTTGAGAGTATGTTTTTTAAATTTTTTGCTATATATATATATATATATATATATATATATATATATATATATACTCACACACACAATAATAGGGTTATACCATGATCGCTTTAGTCACTTAACAATATCGAAAATACATCTCTTCACCTCAAAAGCAACATAATTTTTCTCTTTATACCTTCTCGTATGTTTGAATTTCAGCTACCATGTGTGTACTCTGCCACCCCCTTATTCCACGCCCCTCAACTCCAACAATAAATAGAATAAAAGGCATAAAAACTATCTGATTTTAGTGAAGGAGAAAGAGGTGACGGCTAAAAACTTGGAGCAAATATTGGCAAAGTTTGGCCTGAATCCAGATGAATTTCTGAAATAGAGGCTGCCAAATCCAAATAGAAACAAATATTTGGGGATGCAAGCACTGAAAAAAGGTAAATATGTATATGTATTTTGTATATTTCCTGAAGATTCAAATTATTAATTGAGATGTATAAAATATCAGATTATCCATGAGAAAAAAATATAGATGAGCGAGTCAATTCTGCAAGAAAAAGGAAGACCTAGAGGTAATATAAATAGGAGTTTCTGAATTGGATGCCTTTAAGATTGTAAACTGTGAATTTGAGTAACTGCTCCATTTTCTAATTGAAGGTGAAATTAATCAGGTAATGTGTTATCTGCCTGGAGAAGACGCTATGCTGAAAGGGTTAATGAAAAATACAAGACCCAGGGATTACGGACACAATTTGTTTTAGACAAATAATTAGATTGTTCAACTGGGAGAATGGGGGATATTGTACAAAGTTTGGAGAAATTTTAAATGGGTATGTGGGTCCACACCGTTCTAGTATTCAAGTTTGGTTATTTGTACAAAGGATTAATTTACCTTTGAAAGGATTGTTGTCTTCTTTTGGTACCTGCTAGCCAACTGGGAGTTAATTTGTTTCTAAAACAGTACAAGCTTTTTTGGTTTCAACCTAGGAAACTGAATGGCTCTCTGTCTTTCAAGGTTGCACATTTTTCTGCATCTGGTCTAGGCAGAGATAAGACCTCCACGGCCGCAGAATACAATGGGCTATTCTTCTATTTCAGATGGGACTGGGCACCAGGAGTAGCCTCTGTTCTTGACCCCACACCCACCTTGAAGTGGGAACTTTGTTATCATTTTCCAACACAACAAAGGATTAATGAATAAGGATACTTTTTACTGAAAATATCTTGGGGAGACCGAGAAAGCCTCTGTGAGTCCTGGGGAAATAGTTTTGATCTGTGACAAAACCTAGTACTTATTTCCATTAGTCACATACGCTTTCCTTCCAAAGGAGGAGGTTTTACATTCCCTTCATTTCTTTTCTCTGTGGTCTTTTTAAAAAAATATATATATTTTATTGATTTTTTACAGAGAGGAAAGGAGAGGGATAGAGAGTCAGAAACATTGATGAGAAAGAATCATCGATCAGCTGCCTCCTGCATACCCCCCACTGGGGATGTGCCCGCAACCCAGGTACATGACCTTGACCGGAATCAAACCTGGGACCATCCAGTCCGCAGGCCGACGCTCTATCCACTGAGCCAAACCGGTTCCGCCTTTTCTCTGTGTTTTTTTTTTTTTTTTTTTTTTTTTTTAAATATATTTTATTGATTTTTCACAGAGAGGAAGAGAGAGGGATAGAGAGTTAGAAACATCGACGAGAGAGAATCATCGATCAGCTGCCTCTTGCACACCCCCTACTGGGGATGTGCCCGCAACCAAGGTACATGCCCTTGACCGGAATCGAACCTGGGACCTTTCAGTCCCCAAGCCGACGCTCTATCCATTGAGCCAAACCGGTTTCGGCTTTTCTCTGTGTTTTTAAGCGAAAGGATAGAATCCCTTTCAAAGTCTCCAGTCTCTCATCCTCCCATCTACTCCTCTACCTGACAAAGAAAGGATTCTTGGTAGGATCCACTGGCCTTAGAAAGGAGATGAGGTGTGGGGAATGGCTGTAACTGGTAATCCACACCATGCATCTGATTATCTAATCCACTCTCAGCAGGATGCATGGAATGAAGAAAAAGAGAGCCCCTTGTTGCACCATCTACCTCTCCAGGATGTGGGTCCCATGTGCTCAGCCCCTCTTGGACACTGAGTTCTAGCTCACCCCTTAAATGCACTGTGTGGTGTTTAAAGGTGGGGGCTCTGCTTGGGGATTTGTTGGGTCCCACTTGATAGCTTTATGGTTTAAAAGGAATAAGAAAAGGGAATAAGAAAAGAATTTCCAGTTGGGACCCTCTGCTGCTTCTTTCTTCCTCTGAATCACTCACTGTTGGCCTCCAAACTCCCCAAAGGGGCATCCTTGGGTGTATTTGCCATTTCCTCTCACCTAGCTTTTCAGGTGAAGACCCTGGGCTGTGCCTTAGACACATCTTATATAATAAGAGAGGAATATGCTAATTATCCGTTATGCTGTGAGGCGAAAAGACGGTGTAAAGAACGGATCTTGGATCTGCAGGAGGGTGGGGCAGAGAACTACAAGCGGGCAGCTGAGAGCTACAGGAGGGGGCAGTGCAGCAAGCTATGAGGAGGGGGGAGAGAATGGGGGAAACTACAGAAGGGTGGCAGGGCAGCAAGCAAGCAGGAGGTGGAGAGTTATAGGAGATGGCAGGGCAGCAAGCTATGAGGAGGGACAGGGGGAGCTACAGGAGGGCGGCAGAGAGCTACTGGTGCACGAATTCGTGTGCAGGGCTACTAGTACACTACCCGACCCCTGACACTGGTTTTGCATTTCATTGCAGCCTTACCCTCTCTCCTGACCCAGGCAGACTCTTTTGTCCATATTAGTTCTGAATTCAGCTGAAAAATAGAGGAATTACACATCCACAGTTACCAGTCATAGTAGTTCACATCTTTATAATATCTCCATGGGCTGTTCAGAGATGGACTGCTCTTTTTCTTTACTGTGGGACTGGTTCTTGTTGCCTCTTCACTGTGATATAAAAATTTTACAACTGAATTTGTCATTCATTCATTCATTCATTCATTCAATTATTCAGTGTTTCTTGAGCATTCATTATGGGCTGGGCAGTATTCTAGGCACTGGGGATAAAGGGGCAGACAAGAATGAGGAAGGTACCATCCTGCTTGCCATTCAGCATTTCCTCAGCCTGTGAGTGGTGATCTTGCCCACACACCGGGTTTGCTGGACCTCACGGTGAGGGAGGTCATCCTCATCCTCCATCAGTGCATACTGGTCTTCAGTCTCCTGTTTGATTCCCAACCACTCGTTGGTTTTCTCTTGCCGGGCACCTTTCTGGGGGAGCCATACCAGGTACCGGTCTCAGATCTTGCGAAGCTGCAGGAGGTCTGGCTTCATGCTGTGCAGGTGCTTCTCCATCTCCCGGTTGTCCCAGGCCTGTGTCCGCAGCTCCTGTTCCAGTTTCGTGTGGCTCTCATGGGTCTCGGCGATGGGAGATTTGAGCAGTTCTGAGTTCAGCAGGAGCCTCTGCATCTCTTTTTCGTTGTCCTCACGCTGGACGCGCTCCAGATGCTCCTTGCTGCATTTCTCTTGAGTCTGGCCCTGCTCTTTGAAGATCTTGATGGTTTCGGTGAAGGCTTCCATGGCAGTGGGCCTTACCTGCAGTTCCTGGGAGGCGCGTGTGCACTCCTTGTAGAACTGGTCGCACTTGAGGCTCTTGTCCTCTGCTTCAAACCCAGGTAACAAAGGAGATCTTTAATTCTGCTCTTGCTTGCTGCAAGGGGACAGCAAACCTCAATAGAAATAACTTCCCACCAGAAGTCACATCCAAATACTGTGAGACTGAGGACTATAGGGCTGACTATGTACATGCACAATAACAGGCTCATGTTCTAGCTGTAGGTGCCCAGGCGTTCTCCACAATCCCATAATCAGGCCAAATGCCAGCAGCTGTACAGCCCTGTGCTGGCCGCACACTTCCGGTTCTTCTAGCTCCTCCTTAAGTGATGTTTCCTTCAGTCATGTTGCAAGTCCAGGGCCTCTAGTTGGAGAAGATTTTTCTGTTCTTTGACGTTGACAGCTGTTTACTATTTGGAATCAGTGAAGTTTTGGAAGCACTGTCGCTGCCATGAATATGTGGGTCCCAAGCGCACTCATGAGACAACCGCCCCTTCAGTCCACGGCTGGCGCCCTCCCATTCGCAATGAGAAAGGTACCGTGCTGAGCTTTTTCCAATGGGGTCTTCCTCTTCCTTCCCCAGCACACCTCAAACCGACTCAGGGCCGACCACCCTAACCCTGCAGACCCTTAAGACTTTCCCCTCTATTTCTTCACTTTCCCCTACCAAACTCGCACCTATAGATGGGGAAGGCAAACATAAACAAACCAGAAAGTATCAGATGGTGATAAATGCTTTGAACAAAACTGACAAAGAATGACAGACAGAGCTGTGTTTGGGGCTCTTGGCATTGAGTGAATATGATGTGAGGTGACCTTTGCTGATTTAACCCTTTAAAGTCATGAGATAAGTTTGCAACTTACCTTTTACCCCTTCCTCTTGGAGTCTGAAGTTTTGGATCAGTGTTCTAATGCAGACTGTACAACTCCCATTTCTAAGGTGAGTATGAATGGATACTAGGGATCAGCAAATTTCTCCTCTAAAAGGCCAGATAGTAAATCCTTTTTGCTTTGTAGGCCACACCTGTGTCTGTGTTGCAACTAACTACATGACTTGGTGCTGTTTGTAGCACAAAAGCAGCCATAGGCAATATGTAAATAAACAGAAGGGGCTGTGATATAACCTTATTTACAAAAGCAGCGGAGGACAGGCCACCTTTGGCTCACTGACTGTAGCTTGCTGACCTCTCATCTCCACAGCACTTGCCTCTATTTATGTCAAAGTGGGGACAGCAGCCCTTTTTTTTTCAAGGAGCGAGCTGCCTCCCCACCACATAGTCCTTTGCCTTAACTTTTCTTCACTAGAAAAAAAAAGTCAAGATGGACTAATTCAGAAAATTTATACAATAGACAAGAAAAAGTAGATAAATGTTAGAGCCTTCCCTTCATCTTCTAAGAAGAACCACTGTTAAGTTGAATCTTTTCAGATCTTCTATGTGTACACATATAGACATACAGATAAAGTTTTTTTTTTTTTTTTTTAATTTTGTCTTTCATTCCCTTCACTTTCCTTTCCTACATACTTTTCTTCCTGTCTCCTTCTCTTTTCCTCCTCTTCAACTCTGATATCAAAATTTGGCCATTAGATTGCAGTTCTTTCATTCATTCATTCTCCTCCTCCCCTTCCTCCCTGTCTCCCTCTATCCCTCCTCTCTTTCTAACACATGTGGGATTATTCTGATACACTGTTTTGCAATTTTGCTTCTTTCACCCTCCATTACATCATGGTACGCCTCTCTGGATTTGAGAGGCACACATTCGACTGTTGGCGTCCTGTTATTGCCAACTGACATGACGTGAGTGTCGAATTATTTTTGGTGAATGGTGCTAGGAGCAGGTGTAGAATGTGAAGGCATTCTACATTTCTTCCCACACCACCTCGCTGCTGCTGGAGTGTCGGCATGAGAGCAAATCTCAGGCCAAATGCCAGCAGCTGTACAGCCCTGTGCTGGCCAGCAGGCACGAACAGCTGGTCTGGACTTTGGAAGGGGGATCTGTCTTGGTCGTCAGGCCCATAGGCCAGCACTGGCTAGAAAGGCTTGCTCCAAAGCAGATACTTTAAAAAAAAAAAAAAAAAAAAAAAAAAATATATATATATATATATATATATATATATATATATATATATATATATATTATTGATTTTTCACAGAGAGGAAGAGAAAGGGATAGAGAGTCAGAAACATCGATGAGAGAGAAATATCGATCAGCTGCCTCTTGCACACCCCCCACTGGGGATGTGCCCACAACCAAGGTACATGCCCTTGACCAGAATCGAACCTGGGACCGCAGGCCGACGCTCTATCCACTGAGCCAAATCAGCTTGGGCCAAAGCAGATACTTTTAACAAAAGGATTGGCAGACTCTTTTTTTCCTCACAGTGCAGAGAAATAGGCCCAAGGGACCTCGGAGTTCGAGTACTCCCTCCCCATGTGGACTATTGGAATTGTCTTAATTTTTTTATTTCTTCATTCATAGAAAGATTATAAACCTGCTACATGATTCCAAGTGAGTCACAGATTCCCCTACTTCTCATGTAGACAAATGAAAGAAAAATATAACAAAATCATATATCTTTTATTCAGAGTCACAATAACATTTTCCCACATTTGCTTTGCCTATTATTTTCTCTCTAAAAAAATATATATACACACTCACACATAGATATATAAATTATAAACGCACGTATATTAAAAATTTTAATCTTTGTGGTTCCAAAGTAGATCACATATCATGTAAATCATAACTCTAGTTTTTCCAGTTAAGCTATTTGTAATATCCTTTATGCCAATTAGCTAGCCCTTAAGGGGCTGAATAAAATGAATTTTTCTCAAGCAGATTTCTGTCTTTAGTTCAGCTGCTCAGAAATGTCAAAGTTGAGGCCCATGAGATTCTTCTTTGCTTTTGTTTGCATTGCAAGTTGTTCACAGCACAAGGGCCAGGATGTGTGTTTTATTTTTGATGTATCTCAGTGGCTTGGAAGAGTGCTGGGTGCCCAGCAAATATGCATGCTCTGAATGTTTGCTGAGTGGCTTCTTGTGACACCAGCTATTAGTTAAGAGCTACATGTAGCAGAAAAGATGCAAAGGAAGAGATAACTTCTATATCAAGAAAACGAAATCTTACCGGGAAGCCCATAGACAATGATTTAAAACCCATAGCTCAATCTATTTGAGTTGCATTGGCCTGAGCTCAGGGCTACCCATAGAGAGGCTGGAACATAAAGTTTTAGCTTGGCACATTACTTCCATCCCCATAAAAATATTAGATTTTTTTTGTAAGTCAGAACGAAGAGGAAATGGCTATGAAGCAGCAATAAGGACAGTTTTTGCTGGACCTTCAGCACGTACACATAGACTTATCTGTGCAAAACCCTGAGTCTGGAAGATGTGAGAGATTGTTAGACAGATAGATTGTAAGTGGTCAGGCCCCAGGGAAAGAAACCAGAGTAACCGATCAGAATCAGCAGAGAAACAGCCTGAGCGTGAACTTGTGACTCCTTTCTGTGTGTGATTCAGATGTTTTATTTGAGCCCGAACTAATGAACCTGATGGGTCATGCAATTCCTAAAAACCAAAAAATGGACTTGGAGATCAACAACTGGCCTGAGCTGAGCTTTACAATGACCAGTACTGAATTGACAAGATAATGGATTGTTTACTTATTATTATTATTATTATTATTATTGATAATGGATTGTTTAAATCAGACAATCTTTCCTTATGACTTTGTGGCCTTTGCCCTTATATATCTTGCTCTTGTCTTGGGTTGGTGAGACCATTTTCCCAGGGTTCCTATACCTCATGAACAGTCAGGACTGGTTACAGGCCTTGTGGGGCTCAGAAAAATGAAAATATGGGACCCTTGTTAAAAAGTCAGAATTTTAAGATGGTCACTGGAAATTTAAGTCAAGCATGGGGTGCTCTGAGCATGGGATCCCTGTGTGGTTGCTCAGGTCATGTGCCCATAAAGCTGGCTTGGTATATACCTTTATGTGATGAAGCACTCAATGTTTGGGCTAATTGTCTCTGAGTTGTTTTTTTTGAGAGTTTATCTGAAGACCCCATCACTCAGGACTGGAACTTTCACTGTTGAATCTGATTTTCCCACTTCCCCTGGCAGTGAACTCAGACTAACACTCATGATGAATCAGAAATTATTTTGCCGAAATCAGTTTGGCTCAGTGGATAGAGTGTCAGCCTGTGGACTGAAATGTCCCAGGTTCGATTCCGGTCAAGGGCATGTACCTTGAATGTGGGCACATCGCCGGTAGGGAGTGTGCAGGAGGCAGCAGATCAATGTTTCTCTTTCATTGATGTTTCTAGCTTTCTATTCATCTCCCTTCCTCTCTGTAAAAAAATCAATAAAATATATTTAAAAAAAAAGAAATTCTTATTTTTATTTTGTCAGAAGCAATTAGGAGTGACCACTAAAAAGGAATTATTCTGGTTAAACATGGGGATTGAAATATGAGTTTATAAGTGTTTCTTTTCATGACTACTAAAATGTCAGTAAAAGAAAAGGTATTAACACCTCAGAATAAAGAGAATTTTAAAGGAGAACAGAACAGTTGAAAGATTAAGAAACTTAATTCTTAGATGGACCAAGAGAGTATTCTGCTAAGCAAAATAAGCCAGTCAGAGAAAGATAAGTGTCACATGATCTCACTCATATGTAGAATTTAATGAACAAAATAAACTTATGGACAAAATAGGTCCAGAGACAAAGAAGCCTGGAACAGACTGATGAATTTCAGAGGGAAGGCGGGGGTGGGTGTGTGCTGGTGGGAAGATTAACTGGGGAATTTATATGCATAACCCATGGACACAGACGATAGTGTGGTGAAGGCCTGGGAGGGGCGGGCATGGTGGAAGGAGTCTATGGGGCAAAAAACAAAGGGGACATCTGTAATACTTTGAATAATAAAGATAAATTAAAAAAATATATTTTATTGTACAGAGAGGAAGGGAGAGAGATAGAGAGTTAGGATCATCGATGAGAGAGAGTCATCGATCAACTGCCTCTTGCACACTCCCTACTGGGAATATGCCCGCAACCAAGGTACATGCCCTTGACCGGAATCGAATCCGGGTCCCTTTAGTCCCCAAGCTGACGCTCTATCCATTGAGCCAAACCGGTTACAGCAAGATAAATTAAAAAAAAAAAATAAAGTTAATTCTTAAGCCTTACAAAGGGGCAGGAAGAAGCTAACAAGACATAAATTGAGTCTCTCTGCAGAAGTCCCTAAAGACTCAGGAACTGGGGACACAAGGTTTTTCTAGGGATAGGAGTGGGCTGGGACTAAAAATGGGGAGGCAATTGAAATGAAGAGCAGTTGCACCAGAAATTTCTTACCTTGCCCCAGTAAAAGATTGAGGGCCACTTTTCTCTCTGGAGTTGAACCACAGAGCTTTTGGATTTGGGGATACCAGGTACAGTTGAGGGCAGTAGTCAGGTATCAGATTGAAAAGAATTAATGAAAGTCTATAAAAGGTTTCCCTAACTGGTATGGCTCCCACAATGCTGGTGGCAATGCAGAGGAATCCTCCCTGGGGAGACTACCAACTAGGAGAAGAGAGCTACCCATATCCCCAACCTTCAAAGGCCAGTTCCTCTGTAAACTTCTCTGCTGATGCTTCGGAGCTAAGAAGCCTTGACCAAGCATGCCAAGCTGAGCCTCACTCTTAAATATGAATGGACAGTGAAGCTTTTTTTGGGAAAGACTGGAGAATGAAAAATAAGATCAAAGTCAACAAATAAAAAAGGAACTTGGAGGAAACAGAATACAGAGATTAGATATCAACTTCAAAACACTATAATTAATATTATATGAGAGATGAGTGAGGAATGTGAAATAGCCACTCCCAATCACTTTTTATTTCCAGTCTTTGTTGAAATCATTCTTTTTGTAACATCATCACCTCCTGATATTATATACTGAATGGTCAGATTATTATGACCACCTGATGTTTGTAGGCAAATTAGCCGTACACTACATTGTATGGGATATGGAAGCTGAAGGCCTGTTCGAACACCTTTGCTGTCTGCAGTTACCAAGGTAAAACGTCTCCAATTCACACAGGAACACAAGGATTGGACAGTCGAGCATTGTAAAAAAGTCAAGTGGCCCAATGAATCATGTTTCCAGTTGCATCATGCAGATGGCAGAGTGAGAATTTCACGGAAACAGCATGAAAGCATACATGAATACAACCCTTCAAGCTAGTGGGGGCAGTGTTATGGTTTGGGGCATGTTTTCCTGGCATGATTTGGGCCCTTTAATTGGTGTGGAACAACATCTGAATAGCACAATATACCTAAGTATCGTTGCTGATCAAGTTTATCCTATCATGTTGATGGCATATCCCAATGGAGATGGCTTCTTCCAATAAGACAATGCACCATGCCATGATGCCCTATTGTGCAGGAGTGGTTTCAAGAACATGAGGGAGACTTTATCTTGCTTAGGTGGCCCCCATAATCACCAGATCTCAATCCAACTGAGCATTCGTGGGACGAAGTTAAAAAAAGCCATCAGGTAGCTGGTCCCACAACCATCAACTCTCACAGAACTGGACAGTGCTATTCATCAGGCATGGTGTCAGATTCCTCACATCACCTTTAAACATCTCGTGGAGTTAATGCCAAGAAGAATCGCTGCAATATTAAAGGCAAAAGGTGGTCCAACGAAGTACTGTTGGGGTGGTCATAATAATCTGGCCACTCAGTGTATAGTATAGCTATTATCTCTGTTACTTCCAGTTGAATGTAAGCTCTATGAGATCAGGGACTCCATCTTTTTCATTTATCATGACTAGCACAAGGTAGGTGCTCAGCAATATTATTAGTTGAATGGATAAAAACTCTATTCACAAACAAGAACAGGGTACTATAAAAGAGGAACAGTAAAGATCAGAAAGACATTGTAATAGTAATAGTGTGATAAGAAAATTTAAAAATTCAATAGGAGATTTGAAAAAGAAAACTGAGAAAATATCCTCAAAACTAAAAAATGGAAAAGAATAAAGTGGACAATAGCATTATATCTATAAAACAATGTACATACCTTAATTAAAAAACTTTATTGCTAAAAACACTTAAGAAAAGAACATGTTAAAGAAAATAGAAGAAAAATAGATCAGGCAAATTATTTTAACATCTACCTAATAGAATTCCAGAATAAAAGAACAGAAGAATCAGAGGGTAGACGATTGCCACAGAAATGATAAAGGACAATTTCCAGAGCTAAAAGATGTGTTTCCAGAATTGAGAAGTGCACAGATTATCTAGGAAAATAAATGACAACAGAATTGTCTTGCCTCACAATCAGAAAATATTAGACTGCAGGGAAAATGAGAAAATTCCATAAAGCTTCTGGGGGGGGGGGGGGGAGGGGGGGGGAAGACCACAAACAACAAATGAGCACTAGAATGGCATTGGTTTTCTCAGTAGCACACCTGAAACCAGAAGACGGTGGAGCATACTTTAAGAAGACTGAGTGATCTCCAATCTTGAACTCTATACTTAGATAAACTATTAAACAAATGTAATGATAAAATAAATAATTGCTCAGATATCTAAGGTCATAAAATATACCTCTTATGCATCTTGTCTCAGGAAGCTATAGAGAAAATGGCAAACTTAGGAAATAAACCAAGAAAGAAAAAGATCTAGGATCTAGCAAACAGGGAATCCAAAGAGGTGAGAGGAGAAAGGAATTCCCATCCTGAGGGTGGTCCTGGGATGACAACTGTGCATCAGATCAGAAGGGCAACCCATCCAGAGAGGAGCAGGAGTGAGCAGGGCCCCAGGAGATGTGTCTCTGAGAAATACTTTGAATGAATACCTTATTGGAGGTATTTGTATGGAGATGGGTTTTTAGTTCTGTTGGAAATAGTATGGAGATAGTTTGAGTATGGCTTAATGATAGGTCCCTAAAAAATGAAGCGAGTGAAAAACTAAGACAATTATTAATTCAGGAGAAACAAAATAGTTATATAATAAAGGGTATCGATATATCAAATGATTCAGCTATGAATTCTATTTTTTTAGTCATTAATGCAAGGACTGTATATCAGTTTAACAAAACAAAATCTCGATGTAAGTTTACTGAGAGAATGATATAGAAGGAATAAAAGGATCTGTGTGTGGTGTGTGGGTTAAGAGAACAAAATTTTTGTTTTGAAGTGAAAAATGAACATCTTGACATAAAACACTGTAAGCATGTGTTCTGGAAGTATGACGTTAGACACCATAAGAAACAAACGAGAGAGTTGAAAAACAATTGCTTCAGGGCGTGGAGCCTGGGCATAGGGAGGAGTGAAACAGGGAAGCTTTTTCTTGTCCTGAGCCTTGTGTTATCGTTTGATTTTTTAAACTGCACAATAAAAGCCTTTGATAATAATAATAAAAAAATCATTAAATAAAAAGCAATACTATTGAGGGACTGGCCTTCCCTACCAACTCATCCTTAACTGATTGGACTCATGGCCTGGTGTTAACAGTGAGGGCTTGGAGACAGCTCATCACTGGGGCTTAGTCATGCGGATGCGGTATCTTCTTTGAAGTCATCACCAGCTTATCACGCTCTCTTACTCTCTGTGGGAAAAGAAGGTCTGGGAACCAAGAAATGATGGCAAAGGGCACCGATTCTCTCACTCATTTAACCATAAACATGTAAATAGCACATGAACATTTGGCTAATTTTCCTAGTTGGAAAAAAACCCAAACCTTCTTTTGAGCTTACGTCCCCTTCACCTATTGCCTCACTTTTTTTTCTGCATCGGTTTACAGACACATTTTTCTAAGTGGTTGTCCATACTCATTATCTTCAATTCTTCACCCATTCTCTCTGAACCTATTCCAGTAAGCTTTGACTCTACTCTTCAGATCTTAACATATTGGCAGCGTTTGATAGTTGACGAGGTTGGATTCCCTGAGACACTCTCACCACTTGGCATCCGCATAACAGGTTCTCCTGGTTTTCTGCCTACTGTGGGTTGCTCCTTCTCTGTCTCTTTTGCGTGTCCTCATCTACCAACCTCATCATGCACAGGTGCCCAGGGCACAGTTCTTGGATGGCTTCTCTTTCTACGCTCACGCCCTAGGCATGCTCAGGAAGTCGCTTTAACAAAGCTCTGTAAACTGAAGACTTCCAGGTATTATATCTCCAGCCCAGAGCTTTCCGCTGGACTTCAGACTCACTGACCCAGTTCCCCTTTTAATCTCTCTACCTGGATTTGTCTATAAGGACATTTTTATTAGGTCCAAAACCAAACTCTGGTCTTCCCCCCCAGCAAGCATGCTCTTCCCACAGCTTTGATCACATGTTAACCCTGTGATTAACCTTGGTATTCTCCTCTCTTTTCTTTCCCTTGAACCTCACATCCCATCAACCAAAACTTCTTATTGTCTGTACTTTTCAAGTGTATCCAGCTGCTGACCACTTCTCATCACCTCTACTGCTACGCCTCTGGTCAAAGCCACTGTGATTGCTTATTTGAGTTACTGCATAGCTTCTTACCTGATCTTCCTCCTTCTGCCTTTGCCTCTTTGGAGTCTATAAAAAAAAAAAAAAATAAATAGCTAGAACAATCCTTTAAAAACTCCAGTCTCTGCTCCCTCTACTCACACCTCTTCCCTGGCTTCCCATGTGACTCTCCTTCCAGGAATGCCATTTCCTTTACATTTTTAAACAATTTACTTTAAAACATTTTGAATTGTTGAGCTTAAATTAATAAAGTACCCTGACATTAGCTTCCTGGTGAGGTGTATCACTATTCAATATAGATGATATTGGATGCTTTTTGGGGGCTTTAAGTTCTTTCTTATTGAATGAATATTGCCACACATGCTTCCCTTTTAAATATTTTTTCCTATCTGTTACTATGTAGCTATGCTGCAATAACATATAGATCCCAAATACCTGTCTTAACACAACATTTATTTATCGCTCGTCTTAGGTATCCAGAGCCAGTGGGCAAGGGGGACTCAGGTTAAGTGGCGGTTGTGGTTCCACGTCAGAAGAGGAGAGAAGCTGCGGGTCCAATAGGGGCTCTCCACTGCTTAGCCTGGACATGACGGACATCTCTTTTCCTCACCTTTTATTGACTAGACCAGTCTTACATGTGCCCAGGAAGGAAAAAGAGAAATGGGATTCGGTGAACAAAAATTATGGTCTTTGCCTCAATCACTTTTTAGGATACATGTGTCTGAATGTCAAAGGGAGTATGTGTACCATGATGAAATTGTAACTATATTTTGGTAATAACATACGTGATATTCTTTATAAAGTACTGCTTATGTAATCCCCAAAGTCAGCTCTCTTGCCTCTGCTTCTGAGCTTGGTTGCGTGGAGTCTCCATTTTGTCCCGAGGTCACTCTACTGCAGAGCCACTCAGCAACTCTTTTCCATTCTTTCAACCTTTACAACAACTTTGAGTCCTAATTATCCTCATTTTAGAGATTGGGAAATGTAGGCCAGAGAGGTTCCGTGCCTTATCTGCGGTCACACAGCAAGTAAGTGGCTGAACCAGGATGCCAGTGTGAAGGTCCTGATTCCTGGCTTGGTTTTAGAACTTACTCTGAATTGGGGGATAGGCTATCAGAGATGAAGGCTCTTCTTCCCTTCTAGCCCCATAGCTCTTTGCTGCCCTCTCTTGACTTCCTCAATGATGATCTAGTGAGAAGTGGCTGCTGCAATGAACATTTTGGTTTTGACAGTCTCTGAAGTGACAACCTGTGTTTTCTCTTCTGGTTATTTTACCTCGATCCCTTCTGTTCTCCAGGTGCTGAGTACATATGGATTAGTAAATATTCTTATTGATTAATGTTTAAGACCAGTGACTCTGATGTGGGTGTTAGAGTGCCTTAATGAGTTTCCACTACATGCTGATCACTGTACATACACAATCCCATAGACTCCTCACAGCAAGTCCATAGGGACTATTATTAAGTCTCTATTACAAATAAGAAAACTGAAGTGCAGAGGGGATGTATTAATCTGCTCCTGGTTATCCATTTGTTAGCATTTATTCTACATATTGTTAAAGTCCACTTATTATCTGCTGGATACTGTGGTAGGTGATGGGATAATATTAATTAAGGTCTCTGAATTAGTTAGTCAGAATTGTATTAATCAAATTGACAAAAAGTGTATCTGGGGTTTAAACCCAGCTTATTCTGATTTTAATAATTTTTCTTTAAAAAAATTTTTAAAAAATATATTTTATTGAGTTTTTACAGAGAGGAAGAGAGAGGGATAGAAAGCTAGAAACATCAATGAGAGAGAAACATTGATCAGCTGCCTCTTGCACTCCCCCACTGGGGGAGTGCCCGCAACCAACGTACATGCCCTTGACCAGAATCGAACCGGGGACCTTTCAGTCCACAGGCCGATGCTCTATCACTGAGCCAAATCGGTTTTGGCATGATTTTTCTTTTTATAAAACGAAACCATCATGCCTGTGTTCTTTCAAGAATTATTCCTATTGCTTTCTTCATGATGTTTTCTCTGAGTCTTCCTTTCTCCCTCCTATATCAGACATAAAAGCATACTTTAAGTCCATGGAGTTTCTAGGGTTACAGAAGCACAGGTAGTGCTCTCTCTGCCCTTTGATCCTGGGATTGAAGGTCTAGATGGCCTCTTCTAGGGAGAGCTAATCTATGTCACTTGTGAGTCACTGTCTTTCTTGGCTTGAGCTCCATAACAGACATTGCTAATCAGCAGCAACATCCTTTTTAAGACTCAGCCTGGGAATTCTTCTCTTTGATTCCCCGCTGGTCTATCTTGAGTTTTCTGTAAGACTATATTGAAGGTTCTGTAAGGCTCTGCTTTAATACATAAGGCAATATGGGATTGTGGATGGGAAAGTCTGGTTGCATATTGCTGGGGAAAGCCTCTGGTAAGCATGAATCTCAGATGAACGAAATAAGTCCTTCTGGCCACAGTGGTTGACCTGACTCCTTTGGAGTCAGTGAGGTGCCATCTCATGACTTAGCCACATGTGTCAAACACAAGGCCCGCGGGCCAAATCCAGCCCGCCAGGCCTTGCAATGTGGCCCGCACCGCACTGTCATCACTGCACTCCGCTGTCAGTTTATGACATTGTCAGTTTATGACTGTTCAGTAAACCATTCGGCCCGAGATTTAGGCTGGATTTTAGATTTTGGCCCCTTCTCTGATTGAGTTCGACACCCCTAACTTAGACTGTTGGAGAGGTGTACTCTCTTTTCCACTGGACTTATACATATGAGGATATAAGTCTGTCTCCAAGTGGAGAGGATTTGTTGAGAATGAAGTTAAAATAGAGGACAAAACAGAAGGATGGAAAAGTTGACGTTGAAAATTTTGTTTAAATCTCTGGGACTCTTTTTTAAATTATTATTAAATAGGTTTAAAAAAAATTTGATTTTCAGAGGGAAAGGGGGGGTGGTGGGCTGGGTGGGGAGTGATTAATCGGGGAACTTATATGCACATATGCATAGCCCATGAACATAGACAATAGAGTGGTGAAGGCCTGGGAGAGGTGGGTGTGGGGAAGAAGGGGTCATTGGGAAAAACAAACAAACGGGACAGCTATAATACTTTCAACAATAACAATAAATTAAAAAAAATAAAAATTGATTTTAGAGTGAGCGGGAGAGAAATAGAGAGATAGAAACATCAATGAGAGAGAAACATTAACATTGATAAGTTGCCTCCTGCATGTCCCCTTCTGAGGATGAAGCCCGAAACCCAGGCAGATGCCCTGACCTGGAATCGAGCTGGTGGCCTCCTGGTTTTAAGGGCTGTTCCTGTTGTCATATTTTCCTTGCCTAGTACTTTTAGGAATGTCTGAAATTCAGATCAAGAATTCTTACTATACAATTGAATCAATGTGTTTATTTGACAGAGAGTATTGTAACACACACACACACACACACACACACACACACACACACACACACCATTTTATTGATGATGCTTTACTCATGTGTGAGGTCCTGTGCGGTGGGCTTCCGGATGATGCAGACTTCACTGTTTCCCTGCTTAATAGGATGTCCCTGAATGCTCCTTCTTAAATCCTCCACATGGCCAATGTTGGACACATGTCTGATTCTCCTTTGTGTATTCAGTTGTATGAATCTTGGAGGCTGACAGAATATATCCTCTGCTGACTTGCTACCCCTCTGTATCTACAATATAAATTCATCTCACAAGTGTGTTCTTTGGGATTTACTACACTGATCCCTGTCTGAGCACCTTTAGCCTATCCCACAGTTACTAAATGCTCACTCTGACCTAGGCAGAAAGCAATGGTCAACACAGATAAATCCCAACCCTCAGAGAATGTACAATACATTCCAGAGGGTCTAGGAATGTGTTGTCTTCCCGGTAGCTACTCTGGATTTACAAAGCCTGTGGATTTAAGCTAACAGTTCCTTGTTTATTGTGTACAGGGTAAAGGTTACTGGCAGGGAGGAAAACTTCATTTTATTGGTGATAATCATCTTTCTGTGATTTTAATCCTTTGCCCTGTTGGCCGGACAGTCATTTCCTGTTCCCTTTTGTTTCTCTCTTCCTGTTGATTCTCAAAAGAACCTCTATACCCACTGGATCCTCTGGTTCCTTAGGAATGTATTATAATGCCAGGTGCATCCTAACAGACTTAAGACGTGCTAGATAGCGTACTAAGCGTCCTACACAAACCACTCATTTAATCCCACAGCCATGTGGATGCTACAATAGTGCATTTTAGGAAGAAATTGATCTAAAATGAGTTAACTTCAAATCTCTATTTCTATTCCACTCAATTTTACTCTATTATTGTTTGAATTTTGAATATTAAGAATATGTTCAGTTAATATTTAAGTTGATTGCCTCTTGTAATCCTAGTGCTATGGTAATGTGCAAGAGATGGAGAGAAAATTCAGCCTGGCTAAGGCAGCATTCAGAACCACAGCTGACCTGATCCAGCTACTTTGGGCATCAGAATTCTAACCACAATTGAGATTTACATGGTCCAACTATCTAACTTTAAAGACCACTTACTGAAAGCCAGGTCAAGGTGGAGTACATGCTTGAAGAATCCCTTCTGCTCCACGCAGTGCTATATAAAAAAATAAATAAATAATAAATAAATAAAGAAGAAGAAGAAGAAGAAGAAGAAAAAGAAGAAGAAGAAGAAGAAGAAGAAGAAGAAGGGATAGTCAGGCTTACATACAAGACAAGCATTTTTGAAGCTTCAAGCTGGCATAGGGATACACACAGTGATCAGGGCTGAAAGGGTGGTTGGACTTGCTGGGTTTGGAAGGCGAGGCAGTCAGTGGTGATAAGTGAATCAAAAGTATTTCCTGTGAGGTGAGAACGCAGAGGCAGGCTCACTGACTGAAGGCCTGGGCGAGGGTGGTATTCATTTCTCATACCCCACCCTCATGAGAGGAGGCTAGAAATAAAGCTGGATGGGAGCCATGGCTCCTATCCAGCTCCAGGCTTGGAGACAAGGATGAGACATCACCTTGTGACCAAGAGCTGAGTCAAGCTTCCCCTTGACTAAGCCTGGATCTGCCGCAGCCCAGTGGTTCTGAAGGATGGCCACTCTAAGTAAGGTCCTTGCTAGATCTGGATCTGAATTGGGGACCCCAAAGATTCTCTGCAGGAAAGCTGAATATAAAGGCAAAGTAGAGGGGAGAAGAGAAAAGGAAAAACAAAAAACAAAAACCCAACCACATCATATTCCAAAATGAGACTTAAGCCAAATAAAGAAATTGATGAGTAAAAGGGAATACTAAGAAAAACCAGCCACTAAACCAATAATCAGAGCATGGATTCACTTCAGATGAAAGTGATTTTATAGAATGATCAGGCAAGGCTTTAAAGTAAATACATTGATTATTTCATAGAAGTAAATGAAATAAAAACTTTCATTGCAATAATAAAAATTATGAGAAAAAGCCCGAGAACAAGAATGAGGAGATAGGGAAAAAGGACCAATTGGAATATTTGAACATAAAGAAATTCGAGTCATTGGAATAAAAAAATGTGGGGCGTTAAGTTACAATGGCTGCTTGGCCGTGTTTACCTGTGCTTTTTTTTTTTTTTTTTTTTTTAAAATATGCATTTTATTGATTTTTTTTTTTTTTAACAGAGAGAAATAGAGAGTTAGAAATATCGATGAGAGAGAATCATCAATCAGCTGCCTCTTGCACACCCTCTACTGGGGATGTGCCCACAACCAAGGCTCATGCCCTTGACCGGAATCGAACCTAGGACTTTTCAGACTGCAAGCCGAAGCTCTATCCACTGAGCCAAACCAGTCAGGGCTATGTTTACTCTTTTAAAGCACAGTAAAGAGATTAAAGAAAAAAAGAAAGAAAAACAAAAACAAAACCCCAAACCAACAAGAATGGGGAATATAGGTGAAGAGACAATGCTACAGTATTTTGGAATCTGGAAAGGAGATGAATAAGTAATAACTGATTACCAAACCTGAGAAAGTTAGATCTCTATGCCATTATGGTCTGAGAAAGCTGAAAAATTAAATAAACCCAGCTTATGCTGAGAACACTCTAATTCTCAGAAATGAGTAATTCCAGAAACCTGTGACCTGGAGCAAAAGTAGGGATTAGAACAAAAGAACTGGGTGAAAGCTGTTTGAGAAACACTTGTACCTCTCTAGATCTTCTTTCCTACTCACAGTGCTAGACACTGTCCCTCTCTCATCCCAAGAATGTTTTAAAGGCTTATCCCTGAAAATGATAAAACAAATGTGTATGGACAGGAGTACATCAGGCACAGCTAAGGGTGGGGCTACCACATTATAGGAGGAGTATTAAGTAACCATATGCATATAGAGTGCTGAATGGTGAGGTACCCAGGCTCTTTCCTCTTGGCTTTCAGAATGCTGGTGGCCCAAACACTACCCTCCAGAAGGAGTTGGAAGTTTCTTCTGTGAGGAATAGAATTTATCAAAGGGCGAGGTCCTAAAGATAAAGACATTGGGGATTCCCCAAGGAATGGCTTACTTAGATCACCATAGAGGAAAG
Organism: Pipistrellus hanaki; assembly: GCF_964339955.1. Classification (NCBI taxonomy): domain Eukaryota; kingdom Metazoa; phylum Chordata; class Mammalia; order Chiroptera; family Vespertilionidae; genus Pipistrellus; species Pipistrellus hanaki. The sequence continues at coordinate 64,407,668 of NC_140511.1, read as the reverse complement.
CTCCTCACTGACAAGTCACATCCGTCTTCTCAGAATGTCCAAGCTGCCGAGACCGGTTTGGCTCAATGGATAGAGCATCGGCTTGGGGACTGAAGGGTCCCGGGTTCGATTCCGGTCAAGGGCATATACCTTGGTTGCGGGCATATCCCCAGTCGGGGGTGTGCAAGAGGCAGCTGATCGATGACTCTCTTTCATCGATGTTTCTAACTCTCTCTCTCTCTCCCTTCCTCTCTATACAAAATCAATAAAATATATTTAAAAAAAAAAAAAAGAATGTCCAAGCTGTCTTTAAATCCCTTTTACTCTTAATCTTGAAGAGAAAAATTTAAATTACCAGAAAAGTACGGAAAGCCTTCAATGAGAAACATAGAAAGCACAATGAAGAGACATAAAAAAGCAACTTGAAGGAAGCAGAGACTATATAGGGGAATAGAAAAGAAGACAAAATAAGAAAAGAAAAAAAAGCAAACAATATTGTTAGCAAGATAAAAAACTATTGTATCTATAAAACAAAAAGAACATTTGGAAATTAAACACATGATGGCAGAAATGAAAAACAAACAAACAAATACAACCCTCAATGAAAGTACTGGAAGGTAAAGTTAAGGGATTTGCCTTAAAACTAGAACATAAATATATAAAGAGAAAAATAAAAATAAGAGAAGAAAAAAATTTGGAGGACCAGTCCAGGAAATTTAGCATATAAATAACATGAGTTCAAGAAAAAGAGACCAGAAAAATAAAAAAAGAAAATGAGGTAATTCAAGAAAATGTTTCAGATTGAAGGACATGGATTTGGGCAGTAAAAGGACTCACCAAATGTCCAGTAGACCAAATAAAGAGGCAGAAATAGGAGGGTAATTCTCATTGATTACATTTGTGTAAACTTTGGATTTGAATCATATAATTGTATTACTTATAAAAAAAACATAAAAAAAACACACAATAAATTGAATGAACTCTGGGCCAGAGGGACAGAAAGAATTAGAGAAATAAAAAATAGAATATAGAAAGTCTCTCAGAATGAAGTTCAGAAAGCATGGTAAAAAAAGTTATATATAGAGGAATGACAGACTGATGGCAAACCTCATTAATAACAATAGATATTGGAAGATAATGGAGTGAAAACTTTAAAGTGCTGAAGGAAAAAACTATTAACCTAGAATTTTACAACCAGCTAAAATTTATTCAAGAGGGAGTATTATATAAAAACACTTTTACTGGTAGACATACAAATACTAAATATATTACTACACACAGATCCTTACTAAAATACTATTAAAATTGGTTTCTGAAATAGAAAAATAAAAACAGAAAGATGTGAAATACAAGAAGCAGGCTTCCTCAAAAGAGCTCTTCTTCCCATCTACTTGTAAACCAAATGAGTGAGTGTAGTGAACACAGAGATTGATAAAGTGTGTTGAAATTTTAAATTAATGGTTAGAGTTTAAAAATTATAATTTTGTTTTATAAAACAATAATAAGGTGGGGGAGCACATTAAGGATTTATTGAAGTTAAGAGAAATTAAATAATTATAGACCTTATCAAAAAATTTGTAGTTAAAAAACTCAGGGCGGGGGGGGGGGGGAGATCAAGAGGGGAAAAAAAGGACACATATGTGCTACAGTTTGTAATCCTTCAAACAATAAATAAAAAAAAATTTAGAGTAACCATTAGGATAAGATTTATGGCTTCCAAATAGAAGAAACTAAATATTATCAAACAAAAGAAGGTAGGTTGTGTGGGAGGAACCACAAAGGAGGACAAACAGAAAATATAAAATAAATTAATAAAATTAAATTCAAACTACTAAATTATGATAGCCAAGATATAGAAGCAACCCAAGTGCCCATCAGTGGATGAGTGGATAAAAAAAGTCGTGGAACATTTACACAAGGCAATGTTACTCAGCCATAAAAAAAGAAGGAAATCTTACTTTTTGCCACAGCATGGTTGGATCTAGACGGTATTATGCTAAGTGAAATAAACCAGATAGAGAAAGATAAGTACCATATGATTTCACTTTTATGTGGAATCTGATGAATAAAATAAAAAGAAAATAGAAACAGACTCATAGATACAAAGAACAGACTGACAGCTGCCAGAGGAGAGGGGGTTGAGAGACTGGGTGAAAAAGTGAAGGAATTAAGCAATACAATTGCTGTTACAGAACAGTCACAGAGATTTAGATGAAAGCATAGGGTATATAGTCAATAATATCGAGATAAATAGGTATAGGGCCAGGTGGGTACTTTAAGCATCAGGGGGACCACTCTGAAAAGCACATGATTTTCTGACAACTATGCTGTGCATCTGAAATTAATACAGAATAATATTGAATGTAAACTATAATTGAAACATAAGAAATAAATACTTAAAAGATTAAAAAGAAAGAAAGAAAGAAACTTTGGGCTGCTCTATGTCAATGGAAAAACCATTTCACTTCCGAACCAATTTGACCCAATAGTACAAAGCAAAAAACCCTCTTCTGCATTAATTAAAAGCAACTAGGAAGGCCACCATGCCAGCAGGCCACGAGCACTCAGGAAGAAACTAGAACCTGAAGGGCCAAGGAAACACAGGCAGACCTGAAATCTCTGCTCTCAAGCCTGGCCCTCTCCTCGCATCTTCCTGCCATTTTCTTTCTCTTCAGCCTGGAATACTCTGCCTTTACCATGTAAACTCATCCAGCCTTGCTGGTGCCTTAATTTTTGTCACCCTATCTGTTGTCCCAGTTTGACACCACAGAAGTCCAGAATTGAGCGATTTGAAGGTGGAATTCTCCTCTGCGAGTGATGGTAATGAAAGAGGCTTTGAATGATCATATTCCTTTTATTTTCCTCCTGCCCGAGGAATCAAATATCCCAGCCCCGAAACTGGGACACATAGAGGAGGATCTGTGACAAATGAGGAGAAACATGGACTAGACTGAAACGCTGAGGGCCTTTGCCACTACTCTGAAAGGGATTTGAAATCACCTCTTGTACTTGTGATTTTTTTATATCATTACGGAATTTTAGGTATTTCTCATTTCACAAAAGAGGCTCAGTTTCCTCCAAATGATTTTCCCCCCCAGCCTTAAAACACCCAGAAGCAAAGTCTGACCTGGTATTTTTGCAGGTATTCTTTTTTAATGCATTTTTTTTTATCATGAAATAATTCAAACTGATACCCAAGAAGGGATATAACACAATGATAACTTTATACCCACTTCCCAGCTTGATCAAATATTAACCCTTGGCAATTGTTATGGACCGAATGTTTGTGTCTCCCCCAAATTCATATGTTAAATCCTAGTGCCCAATGGGATGGTATGAGAAGGTGGGGCCTTTGGGAGGTGATTTAGTCTTTAGATTCCACATGAAAGTAAAATCATATGGTACTTACCTGTCTGACTTTTTCACTTAGCCTAATACCCTCTAGGTCCATCTATGCTGTGGCAAAAGGTAAGATTTCCTTCATTATGGCCAAGTAGTATTCTACTGTGTAAATACACTACAGCTTTTTTTTTTTTTTTTTTAAACTTAGCCCTTTAAAAAATATATTTTTACTGATTTCAGAGAGGAAGGGAGAGGGAGAGGAAGAGGGAGAGGGGATGGGAGAAGAAGATGCAGAGGGAGAGAGAAAGAAACATCAATGAGAGAATCATTAATCAGCTGCCTCATGCATGCCCCACACTAGCAATTGAGCCTGCAGCCTGCCCATGTGCCCTGACCAGGAATTGAACCGTGATCTCCTGGTTCATAGGTCGATGCTCAACCACTGAACAACCAGGTGGGCTGCACTACAGCTTTTTTATCCACTCACCTACTAATGGGCACCTGGGTTGCTTGCATGTCTTGGCTAATGTAAACAATGTAGAGAAACCTGAAGTTTTATAGTAAAATCATCTCACATCCACTTTTAGGTGAGTGAACCCTTCATCTTTGTTACCTCATTTATCTCTAAACACACAGGTAGATTATTTTCCCAACTTCAGAGGGGAGAAAAGGGGCTTAGAGGGGTTGACTTGCCCATGGTAGCACATCTATGAAGAGGCTTAGGTGGACTCAGGTTCATGTCTGTGATGGTTTATATTGAGCTACACTGCGCTAGCCTCTGTGGGATCCAGTAACATATGACAATGGCTCTGTCATCAAGGAGCTTTATTGTTTAGTTGGAAAGATAAGACATCTGCAACTGAAAGGTCATGTGAAATCAAGGAACATATGCTTTGTGTTTAGAATATGTTAAAGGACCAGTCACCTTGTGCCCTGATAGTTTTGGGTTGGCTGCTTCCAACAATCAAATAGAGTAAATAATCACAACCTTGGCCTTCCTTTTGCTGTATAGTGAAATGATGTCATATTTCCTTTTGGGGAAAAAGATTGCTCAGCCTGAAGACAATCCTCAAATACTCTGAGGGAAGTTCTTTGGAATGAAGGCAATTGGGTATAGTTATATTCTGGATAAAAATGATCCTTAGTCACAGCCTTAGTCACAGCCTCTGAGCTCCTTCAGGATTGAGGCTGGGCATTTCGCACCAGTACAGCACATAGCCTGGCCCAGAGTGACGACTCAGTAATGTCTGTTGTTAACATTGTAGATTTTCTCCACCTGGAGATAAACGGAGATTGGTGGTGGTGGGGATATCTAACTCATCCTAATAGAGGAAGAACTCATTGCATTCTTGATAAATCTGTAACTCTGGAAATTTCATTTCACCCTATTCCAGAGTTAGAGCCAGAGACCTTGGCAAAGAATCTAGCTGGCATGGGACCTTCTTTGGTTGGCTCCTCATCCTCTACTGGTACTTGTCCAATTAGTCTACAAACTTGGGATATCCATGTAGCTTCTTCACATCCTCTGGGAAAGAAATTTTCCATGATTTATTATTGTCTTTCCTTAGTTGTCTGAGTGCTTTAAACCTCCATTGAGACCTGATCCCATGGGCCACCCCTGGGGTGTTAGAGGCACATAGACAGGTATGAGTCATTTTATAGTCAGTGACAAACCCAGTTGCCTCCCTTTCCAGTTCAGCTGATGATGGATCTTTGCCCTGTTCCTTTGGTTCAGGAAAGCTGTGATCCTTGAAGCTGGGGCCCTTATTTCACAATGAGACCCAGGTACTGAGAATGTTGGGTTTTTGGGTTCCACCCAGAGAAGAAGAAACAAAGAAATAGTATGAGACAGGTGAGTGGCTCTTCAAGAACCCTTGAGCACCTGGATATGGGCTCTTTAGCTTTTGGTTTACAACAGTTCTGGAAACTAACAGGCATATATCCAAAGAGCAATCAGAAGGTGGTGTATGGAAATAATGTCATCAATCAAAGGTAAACCAAACCTAGAGTAAAGGTTTCTGACTTCAGATTCACCTGATCTTTTCTTCACAGTTCTCCAATTTTATTTTATTTTTATTTTTTCGAAAGCTCTTTTACAGAGTCACTGTGGTTTTAAATATTAACCCATTTTCAAGTGAGAAAACAGAGGCACACAGAATCCAACTGATTTGCCTAAGCTTGCATATTGTAGGGGGTTCGCCAAGGATGTTTGGGGGTGTTAGTTCCTCATTGTCTCTGTCCACCTCAAATAAACCTAAAATCTAAACAAAATTAATGTGCTTATTATTTCAAGTGCAGCTCCAAGGCCATCCCCAGGGCCCCATTGATACTACCATCCCCTGGGCCTTTCCGTTATTGAAATTCTACAGTAATAGCATAGTCCATAGCAATGGAGGCAAGGTAATAAGAAGGTCTTCCCAGAGTGTCCCTTTAACATTTCAAAAGGCCTGCCTACTCACTATCTCATTGATTCCCATAATGTCCTGGGAACATTGTTCGGCAGTTAGTATTCCTATTTGGACATTAGGAGCCAGAAGCTCAGGGAGTTTGATTCCCTCTTTAGTTATTTTTGCTGTAGTGAACTCTTCAGTGTGTCTGGAGATGGGGCCTCTGCTGCATGTATGACTGCAGAGACCTCAATTTCTTTTCTTATGTTCCAATTTCCCATTTGTTTTCTTCATGAAGAGACCAGCTGGGAGCAGCTTTGAGGAGCAGGTCATGCCTGCTCATTCGGGAAGCTGCTGGAATAATGAGAGAAGCACTCAGTTAATTTGGTTTGAGCAATGCCAGCACCCCAGGGAGGTGGTGTGGTGGAAAGATGGTAGGTAGTGGGGTCAGGCTGGGCTGTATTCTTGTCTGGACCTACCACCTACCAGCTGCCACTAACCAGCTGGTTGAAGCAAGGTTCATGGGAGCCCCACATGCTAGGTCCCTTTCTCCCGACTGTAATTCTTGGCAACTGGAGAAATATGGGGCTTGGTGGAGCAGACTTTGAAAAGAGCGTAGTTTTCTAGAAAATTTAAATTCAGTAGCTAAGAAAAAGAAATTATATGTAAAAATCAATTCAACTTGTCCCCAACACAAGACCAAATGAAAGTGGATGCCTGCAGTGTTGGAGCTGATTGGCAGGATAGTCCTAAGGACTTCAACACCCAAATTGGATAGCTCGTCCTTAAGTATTAGTAGGCTCCCTTCCCTTCCTGTTTCCTTGAAACAGGTAGTTGGAAGTGGAAAGAAAACAACACTTTGGGCCAGCATGATGCTTGGAGCAAGTGCTTTTATGATGACATCAGTATGTTTACTGCATATAAACTACAACCCAGTGACTCTTTATGCCACTGGCAATACAGTGATGAGTAAACAGAGAGGCACTATCTTCAAGAACCTTAGGGGTGTACGTGTATGTGTTTGTGTGATATTATAGACAAATACTAGTAAATACCTGACTGATGACAATGAGGCTGTGACAAAAATATCAAGCTGAGGAAGGGGGTCAGAGAGTTGTGTTTTCAGATGGGTGGTCAGAAAGGGCCTCTCCGTTGAGATAGCCTCAGGCAGAGAATTGGAGGAAGTGCTGGAGGAAGCCACACAGAAAGCAAAGGGAACAATAAGAGCAAAGGCCCCAAATTTTCACTTAATGCTGTTCCCTTCCATCTTTAGATGAGCCTTGCAAATGTATGGACTATGCCTTCCATTTGAGGATGACAATACCGACACTATTTAAGTGACTTTCCCAAAATATAGCTGGAACCTGATGGATCCAGGCTCAAACTTCACTCCTCTAATTCTAGAGAGCGTGCTGTGACCTCAGGGGGCTGTCTGTGCACCTGGAAGTGAGTTATGCTATTGCTGTCATGTTGCAGTGAACAGGGAGGTGGCTACAGTGAGTGAGAGCGAAGAGGAAGCTGAGAGCAGCACCGCGGGCATCTTGCGGCCCCTTCCACCCGTCTCATGGCGCCCATCCTCCATTATCTGCTCACCTGGATTTGGTGCTTGTTTTTGGAAATCACTGTCCAGATCTTAGTAAGTTCATTTTTTCAATTCTTTTCATGTTTGGGGACAAGTCTCCCAGAGGCCAGGTGGAGAGAGAACTGAACCGGGGAGGAAGCCAGCCTCTCACGAGGCCCATCATGTGTCTGCACAAGCACGTGACCACAGGAGCCAAGTTTTAATTTCCCTGCATGGGTCCCAAACTGTTTTTCCATATTTGTTAGGGAAAACCTTAACCCAGAGAGCTCCATTCTGAGGACACCAAATTAGGCCAAGTTCCTGTTTGGTCTCTCTCCTCATTCAGTGATTGTCCCCTATGACCCACTCCACTTGGCCGCTTGCTTCCTAGGTGTCACTTGGTTGATAAGTTCTGTCAGCCTCAGGGAGGAAGCTCATGTGGTTAATAGGCCTGGGAGCTTCATGGTGCCCCTGCAGGTCGCTGGAACCTGTGGCAGATTCTACCAATGAGTATCCAAGACACAGATACATTAACCTCACTAGGAGGGCTGGCAGCCAGGGCTGCAGGTGTGTCATTCAGAGAGATGAAATGACAGAGGGAGAGGTATCCCTGTGGGGGAAGCTCAGGGTTTTATGTTTGAATCCCAACTCTGCCACTCACTAGTTCTTTGATCAGATGCAATTTTTTTTCTTTCTCTGAGCCTCAGTGTTTTGTGCATGAAACCCAGCAGTGAAGGATAGGCCACAGGACCAAAGTATGGTTGTGAGAATAAATCAGATAATCTAATCCAGCAGAATCTGGCCATGGGAGGGGCTCAATAAAAAACCCTCTTCTCTCTCTCTCTCTTTTTTTTTTTTTTTGGAGGGAAGCTCATCTGCTTACCACACGTGATCTGAGAGCTCATGTGTGAGGCTGAGTTCATCCTGAAACTCTTGTCCAAAAAGCTCTCCTCATTTAACTCATGGCTGTTGACTTAAAGGTTCCCTCAGAAATTCATTCCATTGGATTAGGCATTGCCTTCCATGCAGATCTTTTCTTTGCATTTTGGTTGGGAGGCGGTGGACCTGGGGCTGGAAGGCTGACTGGTTTTAACCACTCTGCATTCCTGCCTCTAGTGGACTCACAATCTCTTCTCATGGATTTATCTTCCACACCTCTCTCCCCTGGTTTGTTGGGAGCACCTCATTCTCCTGCTAAACTTGGTTTTGTTGGTTAAAGGTTGCCTTCTTCACTACCCCACACTCTGTGATCTGATTGGGAAATTGTTTTTCTTTTTCCTAAAATTAAAAATGCCTAACCCTAGCAAGTTTGGTTCTGTGGATAGAGAGTCAGCCTGCAGACTGAAGGGTCCTGGGTTTAATTCCATTCAAGGGCATGCACCTCAATTGTAGGCTCGGTCATGCTCGGGAGGCAACCAATTGGTGTGTCTCTCTCACATCAATGTTTCTCTCTCTGTATCTCTCCCCCTCCCTTCTACTCTGTCTAAAAATTAATGGGAAAAATATCCTCAGGTGAGGATTAACAAAAATAAAAAATAAAACAAAAAAAATTAAAAATGTCAAGACTGAAATTTGAATCCAGGTTTGTTAGGCTCTAAAACCCTCAATTACGGTTTCCCTAAAAATTATTAAGAAAGGTTCCCTCTGGCTTCAATGTTCCATGATTTCATGGCAATGAAAGCATGAAGATACACAAAGTCAGAAATGAATAACGTCAAAGACTTCAGATTTCTGTACCTGTCTCCACCAGGCCTAAGTCCAGGCCCCCACATCCCCTCAGTGGGTGGCCTATGAACACTGGCTTCCTGGCCAAATAATTGCATTGAAGCTCCAAATGCTTCATGGTTCTGGTGGCTCTAGGAAATTTCAGAGCACAATTGCTGCACATCCCTCCCCTTAGCAATTTGGCTTACAATGTTGTAGCCTAGGAACAATGCTCACTCTATGGAGATGCCCTTCCTCACAGAGACACTCACTATTGTAGAAGCCTGACTTTGTATTATAGACAGTAAATTTTCATAATAAAGTTTTCTGAAATGTTTATTCTTCTTCATGGTCATTAAAAGCATGAGATTCAGAATCAAACACATCTGGGATCAAACCCTGGCTCTGCAATTGACTAGCTAGGCTGCTTCATCCATGCATTGCTATTATTACTCCTAAATATTTTTAAAAATATATTTTACTGCCGAAACTGATTTGGCTCAGTGGATAGAGCGTCAGCCTGCGGACTGAAGGGTCCCAGGTTTGATTCCAGTCAAGGGCATGTACCTTGGTTGCTGGCACATCCCCAGTAGGGGGTGTGCAAGAGGCAGCTGATCGATGATTCTCTCTCATTGATGTTTCTAACTCTCTATCCTTCTCCCTTCCTCTCTGTAAAAAAAAAAATCAATAAAATATACTAAAAAAATATATATTCATCTATGCATTGCTATTATTATTCCTAAATCTTTTAAAAAGTATATTTTATTGCTGAAACTGGTTTGGCTCAGTAGATAGAGCGTTGGCCTGTGGACTGAAAAAATATATTTTAAAAATTATATTTTATTGATTTTTTTACAGAGAGGAAGGGAGAGGGATAGAGAGTTAGAAACATCAATGAGAGAATCATCGATCAGCTGCCTCTTGCACACCCCCTACTGGGGATGTGTCTGCAACTGATGTATATGTCCTTGACCAGAATCAAACCTGGAACCCTTCAGTCCACGGGCCAATGCTCTATCTACTGAGCCAAACCAGTTAGGGCTATTCCTAAATATTACCTGTCCTCTCTGCTCTACTTGAGTTTGATAGTTCTGTCTTCACTAGGAAGATATTTTTCTTCCCTCATTTCTCCAAACTTGTATGCAGTTCGAGTCAACACATGACAGGGCACCTGCTTGGAACCGGGCAGGATACATGGTGGTGCTGAGAGGCTTCCTGGCACAGAGCATCTGTCCCCAAGCATCCAAGACAGGGCCTGGTACAGAGATGGCATCTCCAGCATCCACCATTATACCTGGTACAGAGTGGGTATTGTCTTATAATAGTTTCAGTTCTCTTATCTGTGACTTAGAGAGAGGATGCCAGACCCTGAGGATGTTTGTTTCCTGTCCAGGTAAGTTATATAGGAAAAAACTGCTTTTATTCTTCAACACACACACACACACACACACACACACACACACACACACACACACACACAGAGAGAGAGAGAGAGAGAGAGAGAGAGAGAGAGAGAGAGAGAGAGAGGGAGGGAAGATTCATATTTTCCCTGCTTCAGTGTGGAGTCCTGGCCAGGTATGCGTGATCAGAAAGCTAAGTTCTTAAGCTCGGCAGTAAACTAGAACAGCCTGAAGTTTCTCAAATGCACAATGTTCTCTCTGGCATCTGAGATTTTATGCTTATTTCATCTCTACATCACTATCTTTATCTCAGTAACTTACAATTATTTTTCTGATTCCAGTTTAGATAACCCTTTCTCCAGGAAGATTTCTCAGATTCCTCAAGACTGGTTGAGCTTCTGGTCTATTTCCTCCCATTATACCCTGTCTTATTGTTATGTAGAACTTTTCATTTTGTACTAAAAATTTCCATTTTCTTGTAGCCCTAAATGACTATAAATTCTTTGAGGGGATAGTGTCTTAACTTCACTTTCCTCTTCTGAAGTGGAAGATATTTCAGTTCAACATCCTTATAGGTTCTCTCTCAGTTGTCATTATCTACAAGACTATGAGTCTACTGAGCTCCCACTTCCAATATGCAGCCATTTACCCCAAATTGGACCCACGTGACAGAGTTTGTCATGGTGGGCTTTGCCGGGGTGCATGAAACACGCCTTCTCTTCTTTACACTCTTCCTCATCATGTACCTGTTTACCTTACTGGAGAACTTGGCCATCATCATGGTGGTGATTTTGGACCCTCGGCTCCGGAGACCCATGTACTTCTTTTTGACACATTTGTCCTGCCTTGAAATTGGGTATACCTCAGTCACAGTGCCCAAGATGCTGGCTGGTTTTATTGGAGGAGAAGGGGACAAGAATATCTCCTATGCTGGCTGCCTTTCCCAGCTCTTCATCTTCACCTTTCTTGGGGCAACTGAATGTTTCTTACTGGCTGCCATGGCCTATGATCGTTATGTGGCCATTTGTATGCCTCTCCGATATGGGGCCTTGGTGTCCTTGGGCACCTGCATCCGTCTGGCTGGTGCTTGTTGGCTGGTAGGCTTCCTCACACCTATGTTGCCTATCTACCTCATGTCCCAGCTGACATTTTGTGGCTCCAATGTTATTGACCACTTCTTCTGTGATGCCTCACCTTTGCTAGCCTTGTCTTGCTCGGATGTCACCCTGAAGGAGACCACAGACTTCCTGGTCTCTCTGGCGGTGCTCCTGACCTCCTCTGTGGTCATTGCTGTGTCCTACAGCAACATTGTCTGGACGCTGCTGCATATACGCTCTGTGGCTGAGCGCTGGAAGGCCTTCTCCACATGTACAGCTCACCTGACTGTAGTGAGCCTCTTCTATGGCACTCTTTTCTTTATGTATGTCCGGACCAAAGTGGCCTCCTCCATCAACTTCAACAAGGTGGTGTCTGTCTTCTACTCCATTGTCACACCAATGCTCAATCCCCTCATCTACAGTCTTCGAAATAAGGAGGTGAAGGGAGCTCTGAGCAGAGTCATTTCCCTCAAGTCTTGGAAAGGCCAGTGAGGGGGCAGGTAGGGACCAGTTTCCTTGCCCTTTAGAAAGAGGGTGGTGAGGACTATGGAATGCAGCAGAGATCTGAGTAGTTTAGCATTATGGACTATGTATTAGTTAAAATAAAATGCTAATCTGCTATAATAAAAGAAATCTAACTATAATGTACCTTAAAGAATGAAGGAGATTTCATCTTTCCTACCGGAGTCAAAGTTGAGTGCTCTTGGTTGGTGGGTGACTCTGCTCAACAGCATTTACCAAACTCCCTTCATCTTGTGGCCCATGAAACCAATTCAGTTCAACACTTGTTTTTAATGACCTGTGAGCTAAGAATGGTTTTTATACTTTAAAATGGTTGGAAACTACCCTGGCTGATGTGGTTAGAACATTGTCCCATGCACTGAAGGGTCATGGGTTGGATTCCTGGTCAAGGGCATGTACCTGGGTTGCAGGTCCATGCTGGAGGCAATCAATCAATGTATCTCTCTCACATTTATATTTCTCTCTCCTTTGTCTCTCACCCTCCTTTCTACTCTCTCTGAGAAGCAATGGAAAAAACATCTCAGGTGAGTATTCACAACAATGACAACAACAAAATAGAAGATTGGGAACCAATCAAAAGTAGAATAATATTTCATTGCACATAAACATTTTCTATAGTTAAAATGTCAGGGTCCATAAACCAAGTTTTATCAGAACACTGTCACACCATATAAGTTGTCTCTGGCCTCATTTGTGTTACCATGATAGAGTTTAGTTGTTGTGACAAAGACCATTTGCCAACCCCCAACTTAGCACCTTCTTGTAATTCACATTGTCAACACTGGCAGGAAGGGTGAGAATGGAGCATGGAGGAGAGACACAACATGACTTAAAGGTTTCTCCATTAGATGTGGCAATTATCACTTCCACACACCTCTGTTGGTAAGAAGTTAGCCACAGGTCACATCTAATTGCAAAGATGGTAAATACAGTCTATAGCTAAGCTGCCCGATATCTAACCAGAACTGATTATTGTAGAAAAGAGATTATTGTATATTATTGATTATTGTACAAATTTTGGTAGACAACCAGCAATTTCCATCACAATGTACCCAGAATCACAACTGATTTTCCATGTGATCCATGGCATTTATCTGCTTTGTAATGACATTATCTTATTTGAAATATAGAATTGTCCTTCCTCTGTACCACATGGCTCCTTGAAAATTGTTTTAAAAGCATATCTATGGAAATGTCAGCTCCCTTGGAATAAAATTTAAAAAGACAATTACAAGGGGGAAAAAAGCAATTGTACCCCCCTTGATACTTCCAGCACTACCTGGTACCATTCAAAGTCATGGCAACATTATTGACTATTTCCTATGGACAGCTAGAGTTTTAAAAGCTGCTGCTAATAAAAATAAACCATGAAATCATGTCAGGGAAAATGCATGTTTTTTTTTTTTTTTGCATACAGAAAATTTCTGAGAATATAACTCCTTCTTTAGGGGTATATTTATTCACAGAGTGAAAAATAGTCTTGGGAGGTGCTAACTTAACATAGTCACAACTTCATTGGTATCCAGGAAATGTCACAGGGAGTAATTCCAGAGAGAAACAAGAGTTATTAAGATAGAATTCTATAAGCAGTGCTGTTTATCTTGCTTTACCTATTCTGCGTATCAGGATATTGATTAAATTATTAGTAAGGAACAACCTGGTTTCTATCTTGGAGATGGTACTTTGATTTGGGACTTGGTGAGAATGACCACAGATACACTCTGAAATCAGTACTCTACAGTTTGCTGTGTACTATTATCTAAGACCATCCAGATGGGTCTACTTCACTGCGGCCCATCTGGATGGACCTGCTTCTCTGGTGCCATAATCTTTTTATTCCTTGCATCTGTAATTTGGTTACCATTTCTCTTTTCAGGGTTTGTAGTCGTTGTTTAGTCCCTTGCCTTTGAATTTGCACATGCCAACTATTTAGAAGTTTATTTCCAAGGCACAATTATGGAAATTCTGTCTTTGACCCTGGGATGCTACAGCTCTCTGTTTCTCTAAAATGAGTCTTCTTTATCTATAGATTTTTCCCCTTTTGCTGGCTTCACTGATATTGGTGTAAAAACATTGTCAACCAGCCATGGCAAGGTAGAAACATTTTAAACCCCTGTCAGCAGGAACTTAGGATGGATCTCAGTATTCAGAAATGTGGATGCCTTGACACCTTGAGACATTCAACTCTGTCCCTTCCCGGAGAGCAGTCCAAGAGGATTATCACTTAATTAATTGATGCCCAGTACTTGTGGGCTTCATTAACATCCCACATTCTCTTGGGAGTGGTGGGCCTTCATTTAGAGCAGATTTTGTTCTAGTGGTTGCTCAACTGTACCTCTTCTCACCAAAGACAAGCAGCTAACCAGAGCAGGTACAGGTCATTGACTTCTTATAAAAGAGTTTCATATATATATATATATATATATGGTTTACTACAATCAGGTTGGGAGTATTACCCTGTTTCCCCGAAAATAAGACAGTGTCTTATATTAATTTTTGCTCCCAAAGATGCGCTAGGTCTTATTTTCAGGGGATGTCTTATTTTTCCATGAAGAAGAATACGGTACACATTTATTGTTAAATGAAAATAAAGGAAATTTATCACCTGTATACAGTACGGTAGTACGGTAGTTGTCAACACAAACCAGACAAACTGTGAATCCTACAGTATCAAGAATTTACTCATTTATTCAATGACAATCATGTTATCATCTTCTTGAACATCATCATAACAATCCAATTCCTGAATTTCCTGGTGAATTTGTGACTCCATTTCTTTCAGAATCAGTGGACCAAATCTCTCATGTTTAGCCTAGGGGGGGGGGGGCTTATTTTCAGGGGGATGCCTTATATTTCAGTCAGAAGGAGACCTGTAAGTAGGTCTTATTTTCAGAGGATGTCTTATTTTCAGGGAAACACGGTAGATCATAAGCTCTTTGCTTGTAAGGATACACGTTAATCTGTATGAAGGTCCCTCCCAAAATTTATTAAGATAGAATAACTTGAAGCAAGGGTCTCATAAAAATTTCAGTTATTCAGCAATGAATCAAGAGATACAGGAAGGTTGGGTCCCTTTTTGCCTCAGTCACAGCAAAGGAATACCTAGGATGTGTAGGAATAAGCAGATTTTGAATTTTATAGAGGGTGAAGGACAGGGGGTATTAGAATCAATCAGCAGTATTTGAAAGAGCTGCCCAAAACAGCCCTGAGAATCTCTCCTTGGGAGTCGTGAGGGCCAGATGATATGGGATTGATATTAAATTATATGATGGGGCAAAATTGGTAATTTTCTTAGGTGTGATAATGGTATTATAATATTATGGTCATGTAGAAGAATATGCTTAATGAGCATGATATTTTAAAAAATGTCATTAAATTATGCACTATTTTAGCTTGTTTATTTTATTTAGTTTTCCCCATCCAGTGTAAGGGATAAATTTCAATGCCTTCCAGTTTGCAAGATTTGTTTTCAATACTTGGAACTTGCTAAACCTTCAAAAGTTGAAGGCTTTTGTGCTCCATTCATTATATGCTTTGATAAAAGATACAAGATTTCTGACTGATTTAAAATGAAATACAATAGAAATTTTGAGAACATTTTAGCAAATGAGCCCTATATTATTGCAGATCACTTAGGCTGATTAAAAGGTAGCACTTCAAAGGCTTACATACTTTTACCATCTTGTGGATAAGAAGCAAGAAAGAAATGTTGAGCTAAATTACCTTTGATGGGACTGAAAAGTCACGTTTCCCAGAGTGAAATGTAAACACACCTGCTATTTTAAGCCACGATCAGCAGGCTCAGTGTTTGAAAGCAAGTGTTGATATACCTACAGCAGATTTGTATCTTCTACTTTTCAAGTCCTCATTTTGACTCCCATAATGGATGATAAAAGCAGACAAACATTTTGTGCAAAATGCGTGTTCATCATCAACTTTCTTGAGTAACACACATGTCTATTTTGAGTTTATTGCTACCAAAAATGTTTACTGCAAAAACTCTCAGACTACTCTATATATTTCTCTATTTTTTGCACATTTTTCATTTATTCCCACGAAACTACAATGGACAACCTGTTGGCTTCATGTGCTATGAAATGGGCCACAATATACTGGTTGGCACACCAGTAGATGCTGGGATTGAATATTTCTCTCACCATTGATCTAGACTGGATAAACAAACCTTCCCTTATGTTTCCATTCCAATAGTCTGTTCTCTCTCTTTTTCTCATTCTTTCTCAATTAGTATCACAACTTTAAGCCTAGGTAGATAAGAAACTCAGTTCTAGTCAAAGGGAAATAATTTCTCTGTCAGTGTAATTTGGAATGCCATAGTTCAAATGCTGGGTTTTGTTTTTATTATCTTAGCCCTTAAGGCTGAAAGAGTTCAGATATTTTAAAATGTATAATTTATAGTCTCTGATTTTTATTCTGTTTCTTATCAAGAAATTAAAACTATTCAAGTGCCTTTAGAAGCAACCACCTACCACACCATCTTGGATACCTTATTCCTTACCATTTGTTGCGTTACAGAGACCTCATAGTTCCCAAAGCTTTGCTTTTACTGGTCATCACATTTTAAGAGACCGTTGTTCATTATCTATTGGTTGGCCAACCACGATGAACTATGGAATGAAAGAGCAGTAGTCTGCATCCTATATCATAATACTAGGTAGTTCTCACTGATTTAGGCAACATAGCCAATGTTGGGATGATTAATTTTATGTGACAACTTGACTGGGGTGCCAAGATATTTGTGGGTGTGCCTGTGAGGGTGTTTTTGGGTGCGATAACATCCAATTTGGTGAATTGAGTAATGCATCTGGACCTCCTCAATGTGGGTGAACCTCATCCAATGTATTGAGGGCCTGAATAGAGAGAGAGAGAGAGAGAAAAAAAAAAAGCTCAATAAAGAAGAATTTGCTCTCTCTTCCTGACTGTCTTTGAGCTTGAACATGGGCTTTCTTCTGCTTTAGGACTCAGGTCCAACACAACTTACACCACTGGCTCTCCTGTTTCTTAGGCCTTTGAACTTGAACTGGAATTATATTATTGGCTGTCCTAGGTCTCCAGTTTGCTGACTGCACATTGTGGAATTTCTCAGCTTCCATAATTGCATGATCCAATTCCTTATAATAAATATATTTATACATCCTATATAATAAAAGACTAATATGCAAGTCAACTGAATTTGTGGAATGACTGGTTGCTATCATGCGCACTGACCACCAGGGGGCAGATGCTCAACGCAGGACCTGCCCCCTGGTGGTCAGTGCACTCCCACAGTGGGAACGCTGCTTAGCTAGAAGCTGGGCTGATGGCTGGTGAGCGCAAGGCCCACTCCCGGAGGGCTGCCAGACTGTGAGAGGGTGCAGGCTGGGCTGAGGGACCCACCTCCCTTCCCCTCACTGAGTGCATGGATTTCGTGTACAATAATAATTTACTTGATTCTTCCAAATTCTCTGGTGGTTTCTTGCTTGCAATAATCCTGCTACTAATTACCAAGTAAAAAACTGTGAATTATAAATAAAACCTTTGTTTTAGAGCTGATTGTTGCCATAGCAAACCGAGTCTGTTCTGACTAATCTAAATCTCAAAATTGATTTTTATCATCTTCCTTAATCTTTATAACAATTATTTCAAAAAGGAAATATTAATTGAGTATTTTCCCCAGAACTTTTTCAGGAAATGGATGTTATTTGGCTGACATATGATTAGTGACTCCAGGATGCTTAATTAATTGGACAGAGGTAGTATTAACTATTTTAAAGATAAAGTGATTAAGTGGGGACATTTATAAAGCTAGATATTATATATTTTATTTTTTATACATGTATGATATATAAATTATGGAAATTCCATTTGTAGACTGAATTGACACGCCCATCCTGACAATGTATGCTACTCTTCTAACTTTTAAAAAATAGTTCTTTATTGTTGAAAGTATTACATATCTTCCCTTTTTTCCTCCATTGACCCCCTCCAGCCTGTCCCCACCCTTAGCCGTAGGCCCTAATCACTCCATTGTCTATGTCCATGAGCAATGCATATATGCATACAAGGTCCTTGGTTGATTATCTCCCACTTACTCCTCCTCCCCACCTTCCCTCCAAGATTTTGCACTCTGTTCCATGCTTCCATGTCTCTGGATTCACTCGATGACAGAATTTTGATTAAAGTGCACTGGAAGATGAAAATTAAATAAAAAAGAGAAATAGTAATTGGTTTTTTATTTGAAGAAACGATGTTCTAAAAAGATAAGATATGTACAACAGAAAAATTATGGCCTGAAAAACCTATAATATTTACTATATAATCCTTTACAGAAAAAAATCGCCACCTCCTGGTCTAGAACAATAGCTTGTCTGATGGAACAAACAGTCTTAAAGATGAGGCCCACCTTCATTTTTTTAAAATATATTTTATTGATTTTTTTTGCCCCTCTCCCTCCCATACATACCCTCCCTCCCCAGAGTTTTATGTCCATTGGTTGTACTTATATGCATGTATACAAGTCCTCCGGTTGATCTATTATCTCCCCCAGATCTTCCTCCCCTCCCCGCTGTAATTTGACAGTCTGCTTGTTGCTTTACTGTCTCTATATCTATCTTTTGGTTCATCAGTTTATAATGTTCTTTATTATCCATAAATGAGTGAGGACATGTGGTGTTTCTCTTTCATTGACTGGCTTATTTCACTCAGCATGATGTTCTCCAATTCCATTCAGGTTGCTGCAAATGATGAGAATTCCTTCTTTTTTATGGCAGCATAGTATTCCATTGTGTAGATGTACCATAGTTTTTCCACCTTCATTTTTTATTGATTTGATTTCTTTTTAAAATAAAATATATTTTATTGATTTTTTTTACAGAGAGGAAGAGAGAGGGATAGAGAGTTAGAAACATTGATGAGAGAGAATCATCGATCAGCTGCCTCTTGCACACCCCCTACTGGGGATGTGCCCACAACCAAGGTACATGCCCTTGCCCGGAATCGAATCCAGGACCTTTCAGTCCACAGGCCGACGCTCTATCCACTGAGCCAAACCAGTCCCGGCTGATTTGATTTCTTACAGAGATTTCCCTCTAATAGTCTTTGTTTTCCCCAACACCTACCAATTTAGCTTTTAAGTATTTTCTTTTAGAGATTCAGATTAGCTTGATACACTGACATTTGGGCAGTGTTTGGATGAGTGCCTTGGAATACAAAACACTTTCTGAGTAAGATCATTCAGCACAGTTTGGTTTTCTGGCCTTGTGGGGTGTATGTCCCTGTCACACCATATCCCTCAGAACTAGGTCATTGAGTAGACAGCCCCAAAGATAAGATGGTTTAGTTAATCTTGAAGATGTCAAAGAAGCATTAAATCAGGAACACAAAATCAATGAGTGTTCAAGCGGGAAGGCAATTTACAAATTTAGAAATTCTATTCTTTTGGTACTAGCAAGAAGGAAGACATCCCTGGAAAGGGGCCAGGGGAGGGGGACGGGAGGGGGAGACACCCAAGTTTCTAGAATGGTGAAGAGGAAAGCCTGTTTATCAAACAATCCCCTCCTTTGACCATTTAAAGACTCAGTTTTATCTTATACCAGTGCAACATGCCCTATTTGCTAAGATAACCAGTTACTCAACTATTAAAAGAAAAAAAAATAATTAATGGGGTGGAAAGAGAAAAACTGAAGGCACACCAGGCCCCGGAGATTCTATAAGTCATGATGTCAGAGTGTAACATGAGACTTTTGAGTTCTAGGAATGGATCTGAGGTGGGATATGGGGAGAAGAAGAAAGTTCTATAGGGTTGCTGGAAACAAATGTTACCACATTTGCATTTTTTTCTTGTGTGCCTCGTGGTTCCTATCTACCTTCTTTCTGTTGGCGGGTAGAGTTGCATATAATGTTGGTGTCTTTTATACTATATTGATATAGTATAGGGAAGAAAATGGATCCAAGGAGAGGTCCTCTCTCTCAGATGTACATGTTCCAAAACACCTGGAATCTACCAATGACCCTTTTGAAGGCTGCTTTCACATCCTTGTTTCTCAGGCTATAGATCAGAGGATTCAGCATGGGGATGACCACAGTGTAGAAGACAGATACAACCTTGTCTTCCTCTAGGGATTTGTTTGAGCCACTACGCAGATACATGAAAATGAGAGTCCCAAAGTAAAGGACTACAGCAATGAGATGGGAGGCACATGTGGAGAAAGACTTGGCCCTGCCACCTGAAGTTTTCACTCTCAAAATGGCCTTGATGATGAGTAGGTAGGAAATCAGGATGACCAAGGCATTGGCGAAAAACACAAAGCTGCTATAGAAAATGATAACCTCACTGTTTGTTGTGTCATCACAGGCAAGCTTCAGCAGGGGTGGGAGGTCACAGAAGAAGAAGTTGATTTGATTGTTATCACAGAAGGAGAGGGTGAAGGTACATGTGGTTCGAAGAATGGCCCCTGATATCCCACAGACATAGGATCCCACCACTAACCTCCAGCAGATTCTGGGATTTATGGCTACGGTGTAGTGCAGTGGGTTGCTGACAGCAACACAGCGGTCATAGGCCATCACCGCCAGCAGGAAACACTCTGTACCTGCACAAATGGTGAAGAAAAAGAACTGGGCAGCGCATTGGCTATAGGAGATGACCGTCTTGCCTGTGGCCAGTGTGGCCAAAATCTGAGGGGTGATGACTGAGGTGTAGCAGGCATCTAGAAGGGAGAGGTGACTCAGGAAAAAGTACATTGGGGTGTGGAGTTGGACATCCAGTTGGATCAGAATAATCATCCCCACATTCCCCAGAAAGGTAACTATATAGAAATTCAGAAACACCAGAAAGAGGAGAATCTCCAACCTGGGGTAGTCAGTAAAGCCCATGAGAATGAACTCGGTTACTGTGGTGAGATTATTCTTGGCCATGGATTCAATGCGCACTTTGGATGAGAATAAAATAAAGAATAAGAAAACCTTAGAATTGAAATACAGTTTCTTTCTCTGGAGCTTTAGGTTTATATTTTCAGGCAAATTTATTGAACTTGTTTTTGAGAAATCCTTTACCTGGCTGATTCTTCTTGGCCTGTATTTTTGGAACTGAGCCATGAGCTGGTGCTTCAATTCAAACAAATTTTGGTTTATATTTGGAAAATTCTGTGAAGATAAGAGAAACATAGAGTTAGATTTGGAAAGAACCTATTCAGCATCAGTTCTAGTCCCCGTTGGATGCTGGAGTCTCCTCTACCACATACTCTCTACATGGTCTTAAGTTGCTGGGTGAGCCTCCATCTGTGGACAGCTCTACTTGTTAATTCTATTTTGGAACCTGGATTCTTTCTACCTTTATCTTCCACACATTGGCTTAGTTTTTACACCTTCCAGATGATCATGACAATTTAATTCCTGCTCATGAAAACCTTTCAGAAGTTGGGAGATGATGAATCTGCTCTGTATATTGACTATTCTCTCATCTTATCTATTGATATATTTTTTCTAATTGCATAATTATGTGGTCAAAATTGCTCTGTCACATGATATTAAATGTTATTTAAGGCTACAGCTTTGTAGCTAGAAGATGTATGTTCTGGAGATCTAATGCACAGCATAATTATTATAATCAACAATACTGTATTATAAACTCTGAAGTTGCCAAGAGACTGGTTTTTAATTGTTCCCACCAGAAAGAAGACATCATAATTATGTGACATGATGGAAATGTTAGTTTACACTATGGTGGTAATCATATTGTTATATATAAATGTATCAAATCAACACATTGTACACCTTAAACTTACACAATGTTTTGCCAGTTATATCACATCATATTAATAAAAAGATAACTAAAACTCTGTCCATTTTAGTCTTGATTTGGGGGCTACCTTCAGCTCTAATCAGGGATCATTAGTGAGAGGGAGACACTGACATATTATATAAAACATAACCTCCTTGGGTTGCTCCCTCTACCCCAGCTGCTATTATCTTATTCTATCTATCTATCTATCTATCTATCTATCTATCTATCTATCTATCATCTATCTATCTATCATCTATCTACCTATCATCTATCATCATCTATCATCTATCTATTCTCTATTTATGTATTTATTACCAATGAGGAATTTCAACTTCTGGGAGATAAATTGGTCTTAGGCCACCTAGTTTAATAAGTGGAAGATCTAAATTCTGAAGGCTAATGATTTTGATTTGATGGCATATTCTGTACTTTTTGCTATCAATTCATTCTGCTCTCTACATTTTATTTCATATTTATGATGACTGGAATCAGAAAATCTCCCTGTAGTTTTTTGATAACCATATCCTTCCTACTTTTAACTCATAAAAAACATCTTTCTCAATATCTAATTTTGAAATTGTCATAGTCTACTTTCTGTCCATCTCATGGCAAGTTCTAGATGTTCCCTCTAATTTAGGGACAAGATTGTTTAGTGCATATGACCAGAGATAAGATGGCAGGTCACAGGGCTACAGATGCAGCCATACTGGGTTTGTGCCACATGCATGCCAGGTCCACCTCATGTATTAACTCTAATCCTTCCAGCAGCCCCACAAATTGGGTGTAGCCAGGACTATTTTATGGATGACCAAAATTAGGCTTATAGAGGTGAAGGAAGTTGGTCAACTTGCCACAAACCTGGAGAAACAGAATCAGCACTTAAATCTGGTATTTTTTCACCATAAACCCTGTGCTTTTTCTGCCACAACATGCTGTCTTCCTACAGAAAAAAAGAATTATATGGTCTATAGACCCAAGTCTCAACTTTTAAAGTCATAGCACCTCTAAGACTACTAGGAAAATACTCAACTTCCATGGGAGAAGAGAAGTAAGCTTGATTTTGGAGTTTATTTATTTTTATTTTTTTGTTTTTTGTTTTTTTTTTGTAGTTCACGTCTTTTCTTCTTTCTCTTTTTAAGGTTAAGATAGTCTTGTTGGGCCATATCCCACCTTTGTTATGTTCTTGGGAAAACTGCTTAACCAAATTAGAGTCCAAGTTTTCTCAATAATTAAATGGAAACATAATCATGATTTTTGAAAACCTAAGTGGATTTTTACCTAATTTGGTAGAGTGTGCTTATTTTTCAGAAAGTCAATTTCCAGAATATTTCCCAGAAGGAAAAATTTCAGGACCAGAATGGAGGCACCCAGTTTTGTATGATTTTATTTAAGAAGGGGTTTGGGTGCCAGTAGCTTGTATGGGCCCAAAGTAGAGGGCAAGAACAGGTTCCTTGAGCTTAGAACACTTTTCAAGAGGAAAAGCCAAGGTCTATGACCAGTAGACATTTTAAGAAGGCCAAGGGACGCATGGATTGACATCCCCACTTATAAAATGTTTTGATTATAATAGGTAATGTAGAAAAATATGAGATCTCTGGAGAGAGTCTGGAAAAAGTGACAGACTTACCAAGAGGAACCCTTCAGAAAAGAGATGCCCTGAAACATTGTGCTTACTTTAACTTGAAACCTATCCCAAACTCTTCTTTCTCTTGCCTCCAAAGGTTGAGTTCATTGGGGAGAATGAAGGAGCTCAACAAAATTTCTCCTTACCTTATTGAGATTGGTTTCTCAAAATGTTATTGTTAACATTTACTGAGCTATTGGCCTGACTCAGGTAACATGTAAAGCACTTGAAAAGCTTTATTTCATTTCAACTTGACAATAACATTATGAGAGTGAAATATTTATCTTCATTTTACAGTTAAAGAAACTGAGACTTAGAAACATTAAGCATTTTACCTGAGGTTTCGCAGGAAGACAAGATGTTTAGCTCTTACTCTTGGTCTCCTGGATCCAAGAATTGTGGGGCTGAACCACTATGGTGTGCTGCTCTTCCTAATATTGGTAGTCATTTATTAAGCACCTGCTATGTAGGATGTTAAACATTCTACATACATTATCTTACATAACCCACACAATGACCCTGTGACAAAGGTATTATTTTGTCCTGAAGAAAATGAAAACTTGGAATAGTTAAGTAACTTGCCTAGAATGACCTGATTAGTCATGGAAAAAGCCCAGATTCTAACTCATTTCTGTCTTATTCTAAGGCCAATGCTATAGTACATATGACAAATCCCACTTCCAGCATAATTACAGGCAGTATCACAATTTACAATAATGTCCCTTGTCTAAGTATTGCACTCCAATACCCCACTCTTGCCCCATGAAAGTGTTTATATTTTCTAAAATTTACCTCATGACACATAAGTCTAAAGAGATTACAACTATATATCTAAACAAATCCACCCAATCTTACTTGCATATTTTATACAAGAGCTAAAATTCCAGACTGGACACAGTCCCATTTAATGACAAGTTACAATGACAATGACCAGATTCTCTGCCCAGTTTCACCTTCCTTAGTTTGTGCAAATCATACTTCAGAGCCAGAATCCTCTCAATGTCACCAAAGTCACAATTCCATCTTAATTACCTGATGAAATAATCCATTTGGGTTTATCTTAGGTTTGGAATCAAAGTAATTCAAGGTAATTTAAGCATTTTGTAGAAAGCAGCTACTATTGCTCAAATAGATGAATGTAGCTGACAGATTTTAACTGAGAAAACTGGTGAGATATTTAAAGTGCTTTTGGGGATGGTCTTGTGGGAGGGAGTCAGTGAGCACAAATGTTATTTCAGAACCATAAATCAACACTTGGGACAGCCCCCATGGCTCTTGGGAAAAGCCAGTCTTATCTGGGAGAACACACTTCAGCAGGAGCTCATTATCTCATCTTCTCCACACATCTGAGAGGATTAAAAACGAATCATGTGGAAATAAATGAACAAACAAAACAGAAACAAACTCATAGATACAAAGAACATTTTGATGGTTGCCAGATGAGAGGGTGGGGGTTGTGGGAATGGGTGAAAAAGTGGAAGGGAATAAGATGTGCAAATTGCCAGTTATGAAAACAGTCGCACGGATGTAAAGTACAGCATAGGGAATATAGTCAATAATATTGTAATAACTATATGTGGTGCCAGGTGGGTACTAGGCTTATCAGGGTGATCACTTCATAAGTTATATAAGTGTCTAATCACTATATTGTACACGTGAAATAAATATAATATTGTGTGCCAATTGTAATTGAAAAATAAAAATATTGCTAAGAAAACAGAAATCTTGTGGGATTTTGTGGCAACTTGTAAGTCTTATTAGTCTGAAAGCTCATTTGCAGATTCTATAGGGAATGAATTATCTTAGATCCTCTTTGCCAGTGGCCCTCAATGTCCCGCTGTATCAGTTCATTAGTGCTAGTGCCAGGACCGGAACTCAGAGCTAAGGACTGTGTGAAGTTCTCTTTCACCTGTATCCATCTTTAGACCTGATGGTCTTGTTGCAGCCGCTGAAACCTAGCTGTGTTGTCTGCTCAGAATTTCATAAGGAAGAATTATTGGTTCAGGAGGGAATGAGGCTAGGGTGGTATAAATATGAGTCATTTGAATCTATATGCAGAGTAGCTTGTTAGTTAGCCTTCTGTAAAGATCTATTTCCAGAGTTTCTACTGGCAGCTTTCTCTGGCTATTTCAGCTTGCATGTCTTTCCTGGTCTCTGAGGCCTGTACTTTTGTTATCACCACATAGTTTGGCACTTAGTTCCACTTGCCTTACATTGTTCATGGCTGTTCCTTAGTGGTTAGTTTCATCTTCCCAGCTAGACTGTGTGTTTCTGGAGAACCAGTCTTATTTCCTTCTAATAACTTGTATTCTGCTTCCAGAGACACTCAGTCCTCTCAGGAGAATTGCCCCCTTGCCCTGTATGTGTTCATCCATTCATTAATGTAGGATCAGAAGTTTTTTCAGCAAGAGGGCAGTCAGAGAGGCCATTTACTGTACCCATCCACTCCAAAGTGATATGGCTGGGATAAATCCTTTCGGTAATTAACAAGCATTCAGCCAGGCCAGGGTGGTTTTTGCAACTGTAGATGTCTAATGATGCAAGAATATATTACAAAGAAGGGAGGCAGCCATAGATCAGAACTTTTGGTAGAACTGACAATTCTATCTTCCCTGGAGTGATTTACAAGGGACAGTGGCAATTGGGGACAAGGTAGAGAAGGAGATTGAAGATGCTATAATAATAGTATTCCATGGAACCTCCCCTGGGGGACTTGTGGAAATGGGTGATTTTAGAGTATTTATTACCTTTCTTCTTTGGGGGAATCTGTACTAATAAAAGGGTAATATGCTAATTAGACTGGAAAGACCGGGTGTCCTTCCAGACGTCCTACTGGACAAAGTCACGGTGGCCAGGCTGAGACAGAGGCAGTTAGGGGCAATCAGGCAGGCAGGCAGGGAGGCAGGGAGGCAGGCAGGCAGGCAGAGTGGTTAGGGGCTATCAGGCCATCACGGGAGGGGCAATTAGGCCAGCATGGGAGCAGTTAGGGGCATCAGGCAGGCAGGCAGAGGCAGTTAGGGGCGATCAGGCAGGCAGACATGTGAGCAGTTAGGAGCCAGCAGTCCCAGATTGCGAGAAGGATGTACGACTCCCCGTTCAGGCCGGATCCCCAGCAGTCAGACAACTCCCAAGGGTCCCAGATTGGAAAGGGTACAAGCCGGGCTGAGAGTTCCCCCTGCCCCCACATGATTTTCATGTACTGGGCCTCTAGTCGGAATATAATATTGTGTCTTAGGTTGGGTTCCTTAAAAAAGACCAGAAACAGAGATTTTTGGGCAAGTGTTTCATGGAGGGGTGCTCTTAGAAGAACCCTGTAAAGGAGTGAAGGGTACAGAAAATAAATAAGCAAAGATGCAGTCTCCACTGGAATCTAGCTTTGGTCTGATCCTTAAAGGAACTCTGGAGTATGAAATACACCACATGCTCAGTTCTGCCTTTAGGCAAGGGAGTTGGCCTTTTATAGCCTATGTCAATTATTCATTGACTGTGGACTGCCCCTAAGATGTGGAGGTGTAACCCCCTAGACGTTTCTGGGAGAAGCAAATTCCTTGGTTGAGGTCAATACTTCAGAGAAGGCTGTAGCTGTGAGTGATTAGCAGCCAACTCTCACAGAAGCTGCAGGTGGCTGCACTATCTGGTAACTGGGATACTTAAGGATGCTCTTTCTTCCTGATAGACATTTGAGTTTATACCTGGAGCTTCTAATTCCACTATGAGGAGTAGAGACAGACCAGAGTACTCTTAAGAAATAGATGAAGAAAGACTGGCTTCAAGGCAATCCCTTTAAAAATTCCAATGGCATTTAAAAATAAACACACGGAAATAGAATATACCATCCTAAAACTTGGATGGAGCCACAAAGACCCTAAATAGCAAAAGCAATCCTGGGAAAAAATAGCTACCTTATGAACCAACAATCCCATGTTTGGGTCTATAAATCCAAAAGAAAAGAAATCATTCTTTTAAAGAGATATCTGCACTCCCATGTTCATTTCAGTATTGTTCACAATAGTCAAGATATGGGAAAAATTAAGGGGCTATCATGGATGAATGGATTAAAAAAAAAGTGTCACACACGAATATTATGTAGTATAAGAAAGAAGGAAATCCTGCTATTTGAATTATGGGTGGACCTTAAGGGCATTGTGCTAAATGAGATAAGTCAGATAGAAAAAGACGGTATAATATTATTTATATGTGAACTCTACTAGTAAAACAGCCTTACTCATAGAAACAGAGAGAATAGCGGTTACCAGGGGCTGGGATATGTTGGAATTGGGGAGATGTGGGCCAAAGGCCACAAACTTGCAGTTAGAAGATGATTAAGTTCTGGAGATTTAATGCACAGTATTGTGATTATAGTTAGCAACTTATAGGTACTTCAAAGTTGTTAAGAGGCTAGGTTTTAAATGTTCTCACTACAAAAAGGAAATACTGTAATAGCTGTGTGAGGAGATGGAGGCATTATCTAACATTATAGTGGTAATCATATTGCAGTATATACATGTATCAAATTGCCACATTGGACACCTTAAACTTATGCAATATTACCTATATCTCAATGTCAATTGTATCTCAATTATAAAAAGAAAGCCTGTAGCCTGATGACATCATCTGTGTTCCTGGGGCTACTCTGCTCCAGATCAAGTATTTTCAGTTACCTGAGTCAGTATGTTTCATTTTTTATTTAAGTCAATTTTATTAGGTTTTCTAACAATTTCAATGGAAGAAGGTCTGATACCAGTTCTGAGGAATTTATTGTTTTGCTAGAGGCTCAGTGCATGGATTTGTGCACTGGTGGGGTCCTTCGGCCTGGCCTTCACCCTCTCGCAACCCAGGACCCCTCAGGGGATATCAGAGAGCCAGTTTTGGCCTGATCCCCGCAGGCCAGGCCTAGGGACCCCACTGGTGCACAAATTCATGCACCGGGCCTCTAGAATAAGATATTTGGTTAATCTCTTCCCACCCTCTCTCCTCCCACTTCCTTCTGAGATTCATCAGTCTGTTCCATGTTTCCATGCCTGCGGTTTCCACTACTGTGTTGAGAGTCTTCCCTCTGGTGGTCAATGCTTGTCATAGCTAATGATTACATAGGCTTTTATATATATATAGATATTTATGTGGGCATTGAAATATCTGGAAGAATATCTTCCAAACTGTCCAAATGAGTATCATTGGATGTTATGAAAAGGATGTAACTTCATAATCATTATGTGGGGGTTTGAAAATAGAAAAATTATATATTACTACAAAAATATTTCAATCTTTGTAATATATTTGGAAGGATAAGTGGGTGAAAGCAGCCAAGAAAATCTGGAAAAATAACAATTAGTAGGAAAGCTTACTATAAAGCTTTAATAATTGAAACTGTTTTTCAGGTACACATGAGAAGCTAGGATATAATAAAGGTAGTATTTTACATAATTGGAGAAAGAAACGTTAATTGAATCACTGATGGTGGAACTGTTGGTTAACTATGCAAGAAGAGAAATTTGACCTGTATCTATTTCATAGCTTACAAACTTCAGATATATTAAAGGTTATAAATATAAGTGAATCTTAGTCAGCTTTTAATGGGGGAACTGTATTTTTAAACAAACAAACAAACAAACAAACAAACACACACACACAGAAAGAAACCATAAAAGGCATATGTATTTATCTACATACTAGTAAAACGTTTAAAATTTTATCTGTCAAGTACACCCTATTAAAAATAAAACCATAAAGAAGTTTTCCTGACATATGTGGAAGGCATCTCGTTGGGTTTTCCTCCTAGGAGAAAATGAGAGGGGGTGGAGTATAAATGCAAATGTGACCTCATATGACCTCCTCCCAGTTCTGTATGTAATTGGGCTGAGGTCCTGGAGAGATATCTCAGGGGGCTAAGGTTTCCCCCTGAGGAGAGTGGGTTCTCAACCTCAAGCTGGGGTCCCCAGGCCAGAACACCAGATCTGGGAAGGATTGCCTACATAAAATCTGGCTGTGAAAATCAGTATATTTTATTGTGTTTGCTACCCAAAGTTAAATCTTCTTCTATCATCATAAATTTGACTTTCTTTACTCTTTACTACCCCCATTCCCATTCCCTCTAGTAACTCCCATACTATTATTCTGTTTTCTACAAGTTTGTATTTGTTCATTTTATGCTTTCAATTTTATAACCCACATATAAGTGAAATCATAGGCTCTTAACATTTTCTATTTGATTTATTTTGCTTAGCATAATATTATCAAGATCCATCCATATTGTTGCAAATGGCAGTATTTTATCTTTTTTTTTTTTTATGGCTGAGTAATATTCTGTTATATACAATATATGTATCACATCTTCTTTATCCAATTAGCTAGTGAGGGACACTTTGGTTGTTTCCATGTTTGACCACCATGAATAATCCTGCAATGAACAGAGGGGTGCTTGTGTTTGTGAATGTTTTCAAAATTTTCGGGTAGATACCCAGAATAGGGGTTGCACTCCTATGAGTCAGGTACTGTTCATGTCCATCTTACAGATGAAAGAGCTAAAATTCAGAGAATTTAAGCAACTGGCTGGGATTTGACTCCCTGGTGGTAGACCTTCAAAGCATTCCAGTTCCATGACATCAGGCTGGTCTGCCTTTCTGCTATTTTATAGCAGAATTGCCCTCCTAACAATTTCTTCCAAGTTTAAATGTTTTTACTGGAGAATATATTTTTTATATATTTGTGAGATTTAATTCAACTAAAAAATTAACAACTGAAGTTTTTCCAAACAAGTTTCTAAGTAAAAGGAAAAATAGAAACTATTTTCATTTCTAGATTGAGCAACTTCTTAAATTGAACACAGAGAGAGCGTGGGTGGAGGGGCCTATGGTTGTTTTTCACCTTTCAAATATTTTGAGGTCCCAAGTCCACACTGACAACTTCAAGTGACCATCAAAGCATCTTGTAACTCCTTTCCTTATTCCCCTTTCCTCTTTAAGCCACCACAAACAGATGATGCCAGTTCTATTTTAGCGGCAGCGGGAGAACCATTGTCATCTATGTCCATTTTGTTCTGTATATTCATCTACCTCCACAGTGTCCGGCTTACAGAGTATAAAGGCATGTCCTTTATGAATCTCTGTTGCATACTTCCAGCTGAGAGCAATGGCTACTTACCTTTCGGCACATCATACAAACTTTATTCCTCACCATTTTTAAATAACTTTAAGCCTGCCTTGGAGGATCAAAGTAGGTTAGTTTTGCTGAGCTATATAAATACTCTTCAGATGCATGGTGATACACTCCCCACAGAATGTGTTATTATAAAGCTGGTTCTGGCCCTCCTAACAATTTCTCCCAAGTGCAAATGTTTTTACTTTTAGAATCATCTTTCTGTCAGTTTTCTTGTTTGATCCATAGTAGCCTCTTGACTCCTAGCTCAGTGCTTTCTCTGCTCTAAGATGATTAAACACCAACGCCTGCTGGGATTCCTCTCTTCTGAAACCCCTGTGAGTTTTCTGAGGGTTAGTGGATGTTTGTTTTGGGGAGCATTAGTAATCTCAAGGTCTTTCTCCTTTAGCTTTGGAATTCCACATCCTAGGTGTGTTTGCCTAGGCTGACATAAAAATGGGGCTGTGGGTCTTGGGCAGACATAACTAATGTGGGAGAAAGATAACCCTAGGGTTACAGAAGTGCACCAGAGGAGGCCTGTGTGGGAGAGAAGCACTTCTGTGCCTGATCAACAATTAGATAACAGGTCTCTGAGAATATGAAATGCTGACGTTACTACCGTGGAGCTTGGTGGATTCATAGCATTAAGGATTCACTTTCTTCCTGTGCATCCTTAAGAGCCAGCAATTTCAACTATTTTGTGGGCTTCAAAAAATAGGAAACTGCTGCTCTGTTCATATTTCCCCAGCAACTTAGTTTATCTAAATGGCCTGGGACCAAATACTTGCCTCTGAGGCTGCACTGATTCATGGTTCTTCTCCCCGTCTGGAGATTTTGTGGAGCTGCTGTTTGTTTTCCTTAATCTTAATCATTAGGGAATGGATGTGCTGTTCTGTGTGGAGTTATCAATCATTTCGGACCAGTTCAGGAATGTAAACAATGCATCACTAGGCAAAGCGGCACTGTTCTTGGAGAGAACCGAACTTTCCAACTCCTTGGAAGGTCAGCCAACACCGGGAAACCTCAGTTTTCTCTAAAGTTTTCCTCTGCCCTTTTCAAAATGGGCACACTGGTGAGTGGAAGGATCACATGGAGTCGTATTGAGATAAGGGACCTTCCCTGCTGCTCACTGTCTCAATGTGGAGGTCCAGGCCACTGCCTGGACACTTGGATTTATTATATGTGTTATCATAAAGCTGGTGTCTGGGCCCTCCTAACAATTTCTCCCAAGTGCAAATGTTTTTACTTTTAGAATCATCTTCCTGTCAGTTTTCTCGTTTGATCCATAGTAGCCTCTTGACTCCTAGCTCAGTGCTTTCTCTGCTCTAAGATGATTAAACACCAATGCCTGCTGGGCTTTCTTCTGAAACCCCTGTGGCGTCAGGGGCACAGACCTGGAGAGCTCCCCAAGCTTTCCATGTTCTCTCTCTCAAGCCTCTGCCTTTCTTAGACTGATTTAGGTTGAACCACTGTGTATGTACTGTCTTACCAGAACCCATCTGGCCAAGTCCTCTGGCGGCACTATTATTGGTCTGCGGCTGATAGGACCAATCCTTCTGATTATACTGGCTCCTGGTCAACAAGCCATTTTATTTTGCATTTACTTATTCATCAATATCTATTTCCAAAAGAGATGTAAAGTGGTTTGTAAGAATGCATGGCATGAAGCAAGATAAAAGAAATTAAAAATGAGGAATGAGATCTGGGCAAAGGGAAAGGACAGGTAGGCAGGTGATAATGAGGAAGTAGCAGCAAGGTTGGCTTGCATGGTTTTTGTCTGATCCCTTAAACCTGTACTAGAGGGGATGGTTCCTCGGTGGCTGCACCCTCCTCATTAGAGTTCAATTTGATGGTAGTCCTGTGACTCTTTTCTCCCCTCCCCTCCCTTCAGGCAAGATATGAAAAAAAGGAGATACTATAAAAATAACACCTATAGTGTTTCCAACTCTGAATTGGGGTCATTTTCCAAAACCTTTATTAAACTTATGTTACTGTCCTTCTTGCTCAAATGCAGAGAGCAATATAAATTCTGGTCATAAAAAGGTGCTCACTACATGGCAACTCATTATTACCATGCTCATGAGCAATGGGATGGCAGATGGGAGCTGGGGTCTGACAGACTGAGGTTCAAATCCCTGCTCAGTGGTTTACTTAAACCAAATGGCTTAATCTCTACAAGGCCCTGCTTCCCAGTCTGTAAATTGGGATAATAATACTATTAGTGTTTGGGTGTTGTGAGAAGTATAATGAGGCAGTTTGTGTAAAACACCTAGAACAATATCTGACACAGAGTGAGTGTTGTCTTAATGTCATTATTAATATACTAGAGGCCCAGTGTACAAAATTCATGAACAGGTAGGGTCCCTAGTGGCTGCTGGCTGCTGCTTGCTGGCTGGGGCCTTCCTTCATTTCACACCGCCCCCTAGTGGTGGTGGGGAACAACATCAGATGCGGACCTTTATTTCACCAGTAGTTCAGATTTTGTCAAACAGTGATCAAAGTTTCATTTCCTTATTTAGCTGAAATCCTATGAGATCTTTCTCAAATTCAATTTTTATTTCCAGGTTGGAAGAATTACAAGAAAGAACCACCTTTGAAGTGCACATTCAGTATTTCCAGCAACCCAAATTATCAGCACCCAAAGGTACTGAGGCAAGATTGTCCAAGTAAGTGGCAAGAACTCCATCTATATTAGAATTCTAAACTCAGTGTGATGGCTTTGTCCCTTGATGGGCTGTGCAGGCTAATTCTGGAATGTCTTGATTCATGTATCTTTTGAATTGATACTGATCTGGCATTAAAAAAAATGGGGCCGGTCCTTTGGAATACGAGAAGAACTTGGAAACCAGGCCATGGTGCTTGGCAGGAACAGAGAGGAAAAAGTGACTTGGCCTGTACTGTTTGTAGAGGTCCTAACAGTGCTTGCTCTTCACGGCTCGCTGCTCACTGTCTTGCACCCAATTCCATTTGTTTATATGCACATCAAAAGAACTGCAAAGGATGATAGGGTTGATATTGGGACTCCCGGGGGCTGTGGATTAGGAGATAAGATTCCAAAATGTTCATGAACCTAGAAGCATGTTACATTGTTGCATAATTTAGAAAAAAAATAATTCTCAATGTGTGAGTCAGACCATGTGCTAGGCACAGTATGTACATTATGTGTTTCACAATGACATTGTGACTTTGGTGTTGAAATCCCCATTAATTCAATAGGAGATTAAGGCTTAGAAAGATGAATTAACTTGCCCGAGGTCTCTAGGAATTTGACCTGAGGTCTGATTTCAAAGTTTATGACCTTAAAACTCTACCAGTAGGGTTTCTCTAACAATGTGGAATTCTCTGGCTCTGCAGTGAGGCTGATGAAGGTTTTAATTTGGAACCTTTCAGAAGTATGGAAATGTCTAAGGAACTGAACTCTAGCTCCGGCTTTTCCTCTTAACTAACTGTGAAATCATGAACTAGTCACTTTACTTCTTTGACCCTCATGTTCTTCTCTTGAAAATTTGTGCTTCTAAGGTCAAATGAAATAAAGTTTGTGAAGAATGTCAAGTGCTTTACAAATTTAGAATATTGTTATCATTACTAAAAATGATCAAAATCCAGCCATATTTACCATGACTTATCTTCAATGAGACTTTAAAAAAAATTTCAGTGTGCAATCTAGGATTCATGGCACAGAATGGCTCTGTGGTGACAGAATTTATTCTGATGAGGTCCCAGATGTAAGGAGAGCTGCAGCTATGTCTCATCTTTGTGGTCTTGGTTCTTTATCTCATTACCAGAGGGGCAACCTGAGCATGATAGTGTTGAGTCAGAATGACCCTTGCCTCCAGATTCCCAGGTACTCTCGCAGCCACCTTTCCCTCCTGGACATTTGCTACTCTTAGGCTATTGTCCCTCAGTTGCTTGAGACCTTGGATACTGATAAGATGGTCATTACCTATGAGTGCTGTGTGACCCAGTGCTTTTTGTTCACACTCTGTGCTAGTACTGAATGGTTTCTTTTGGCTGTGATGGACTCTGATCATTATGTGACTGTGTGTAACCCCCTTTTTTATACCACTGCCATGACACCACAGACATGCCTGGTGCTGGTACTGGTACACATGCTAGTGGCATGCTCAATTCCTTGACCTCTACAGAGGTCAATCTTCTCAATCTCTTTCTGTAAGTCCAACCAGGTTGAACAACTTCTTTTGTGACCTTCCACCCCATGCTAAACTTTCCTGTAGTGTGAGCAGACTATGGGAATAAGTGATCTACCTCTTTGCTTTCTTGGTCAAAGCATTTTAGTGATTCTTATATCCTACTTGTTTATCGTTTTAGTGATTCTTATATCCTACTTGTTTATTGTTTTAGTGATTCTTATATCCTACTTGTTTATTGTTTTAGTGATTCTTATATCCTACTTGTTTATCATTTGGGCCATTCTGAAGATTTGTACAGAAGGTGGCAAAGCCAAGATTTTCTCCATCTGAGCTTCTCACATGACTGCAGCTTGGGACATTCATATTCATATTCCTGAAAGGTAACATGAGCAAATCCCTCAGGGAGGACAAGATGGTGTCAGTATTTTATACTGTGGTCACTCCTACATTGGACCCAATGATCTATAGCCTGAGAAATGAGGAAGTGAAGGAGGCTCTGAAGAAGAACCTTCATAGGGTGAGGGTTTCCAAGTAGCAAAAAAATTTAAAAGTTTCTACAAATCAATCATCTTTTTGGGCTTTGGCTTGTTCCCTTCACACATGATCCAGAGCTCATTATTATAAAGACATATTGAGGCAGAAAATTATAGTTTGAATTTTAGCGATTTATTTATTAGCTCTATGACCTTGATCCAGAAATTCTCTGCCTCTGTTTTCACATCAGTAAAAAGTTCTGCCTTCCTGTGATTATAGTCAGGATTAAGAGAGATGGAATGTCAAAGGACTTAATGAATAATAACAGGCTATAAAATGTAAAATTTATTTTTCTGACCTGACCTGGATATTGTTGAGTGTTTTCATAGGAATTCAATTTTTTTTCCTGCAAAGCTAATTTTTGCACCTGAAGTAATTACAAAACAATAGCTTATTATTTACTTAGTAAGGGCAGTCACATTCTTTGGTTGTGGGTAGTGAGGTGGAAATCAACCTTGACCAAAAAGAAAAACTTTTTCTCAACATTAAATCATATCCAATAATTATTTGTCATGGAAAATACTAGTAGTTAAGCAGAGAAAGAAAAAATAGAGGGGAAATGTGACTGTGAAATGTTGAACTATAATGTGTTAGTCTACTTACCAAGATAACATAGAGGATCAAGACACTGTAGAATAAAAGAAAGATGTAATGATTTGCATTAATTACTAGAAATGATTTGGTCTTGATATAGAGCTGAATTGAGTATCATATATGACTTTTGAAATATTTCTTGATCACCAAAGATCAGAAAAACTATTTTATTTCTGAAGCATTTTCCATAGACCATCTGCCTCAATCAACTCAAGCTGTTTTATATTCCCCCATAATGAAAACCACTATCTACTTCCATCTCCTGTAGGACATTATACTTTATTATCAGAAGACAGATAACTATGAATGCGAGTGCCACCTTTTAATGACCTCTGCATCTGCTAAAATATTACTTGGGAAACATCTCTATGGAGATTCAATCTTATTGACCATGTTAGAAAATATTTACTGACAATCTATTATGTATTTAACATAATACTAGGTTCCAGTATATAGTAGTAAATAAGATAGACACAGTTCCTCCTAGAGATTAGAACCATCCTAGATATTAAACTATTATACAGTTAATTGATTTTTTCATATGATATTGGAAAATGGAACAAAAGAAGCACAGAATATTGTTATACTACATAATGGGGTCCTGACCTATTTTGATGTGGTCAGAAAAGGCTTCACTGAAAGAACTAATATTTAAGTTGAGTCTTAAGGAATAAGTATGGCAGAATCATGGGTGGGGGAGACTATTCCAGATTGAAAGAGTTGCAAATGCAAGGGCCTGTAAAATAGGATGCCTTGAGGAACTGAGAGAAGTGAGAGACTGCAGCATAAGGAGTGAGGGGATTTGTGTGAGATGCAGCTGGTGAACTCAGGACAAACGAGGGCACAGAGAGCCTTAAAGGCTCACTCAGGGACTTGTGGACTTGACTCCAAAAACAAGGCATGAAATGATCCTATCTGAATTTTAAAAAGATCCCTTTGAATTCAGTCTGATGGATAAGGTGATGGAAGGAGGCACACCTATTTCATCTAAGAAACAAATGGTGTATCCAGGGCATGGTGCTTCCTTTGCACACAATATTGTGTACTTCATTCTAGAATACATGTTAGGCCATGGAAAGTTAGTGGGAGCATGGCCATTCTAGGAAAGATTCTTGGCACAATGGTGAAACTGGGGAAATATGGTTTTGGAGGCATCTAGTTTTTCATTGGTACACCTTTTCTTTCCTGAACTGTGACCTTCTTCAGATATACTCAGGTACACACCATGTGTTCCTCATCCAAATGGTCACCAACCACTCCCTCTTAAGAGGCCGGCACATTTTCATTAACCTCTACTATATCCCAGATTGTGCTAATAGGCTGAAGAATCACCCCTTGCAAGGTTTCTTGCATACTTAAAGGCAGGGGAAACTTTCAACTTAAAAAAATGAATAAATGGGCAAAATACTAAACAGTGAGTGTGCTATTTTGGTAGCTGAGGGAGCTTGCTTCATACTCCTCCCACCTTCTATTTGGTAAGCGGCAACCAACTCTATCCATAAATAAATGACCTTTGATACATGCATGATATGCGATATATAGACAATTGTGGCAGGAATGCACAAAGTGGATAAAATAAAATGAATTTAAATGTGTTTTAGGGGACTGTTTTCTTTTATTTATTTATTTTTTATTGATTATGATATCACATAATTGTCCTCATCCCCCCATTCCCATCCCAAACCCCTCCCCACATATACCCCCACCTCCCTGTTGTCCATGGCCACTGGTTAGGCCCATATGCATGCACACAAGTCCTTTGGTTGATCTCTTCTAGGGGACTATCTTCTGATTAATGTGAGAAGGCACTGGAATAAATAACATTTACGTTGAATTTCCAATTATATCCTATATAATAAAGAGCTAATATGCTAATTAGACTTAACAGCAGAACGACCATCAGGACAAAGCTAGGACTGCGAGGGCTTAGCCCTTTATACGAATTTCGTGGATCAGATCTCTAGTATATAAATAAATGAGTGAAACTATTCATAAATTACCTATTGTGTTTCAGGCCCTGTGCCAAGAGTTTTTATTTATCTCATTCTTAAAATGGATTTTACACATAATCTTTTAGAAAACAGAATCTTGTGATGGTTGATTTTCTTGTGTCAATTTAACTGAGTCACAGGGTGTCCAGGGATTTGGCTAAACATGATTTCTAGGTATTTGTGAGGATGCTTTCAGATGAGCTTAGCATTTAAATTGGTGAACTCTGTAAAATAGGTTGCTCTCCCCAGTGTGGGCGGGCACCATCCAATTGGTTGAAAACTTGAATAGAATAAAAGGTGGAAGAAAGGAGAGTTCATTCCTTCCCTGCATGACTGCATGAGCTAGAACACTGGTCTTCTGCAATTGGAGTGGGATTCTCAGATCTTCAGACTAAACCTCACCACTGATTTCCTGGGTCTTCTGGAGTGTAGGACTTCTCAGTTTCCATGTGAAGAATCATATGAGACAATTCCTTATTATAAATCTCCTTCCATGCAATAAAAAAATCATCACCTCCATATCATCACATTATTTTATTACTGTACATTCATTGCATGACATTCGTACACAGGGGAAGAGTGTGTGTCCTTCAACTCAGCCTGTACCCTCTCCAATCTGAGACCCCTAAACCGGCAGTTAGACATCCCTCTCATAATCCGGAACTGCTGACTTCTGTTTGCCTGCCTGCCTGCCTGCCTGATTGCCCCTAAGTGCTTCTGCCTGCCAGCCCAATTGCCCCCTAACCACTCTGCTGCCAGCCTGATTAATGCTTAACTGCTCCCCTGATGGTCCAATTGCCCCAATTGCCCTCACCTGCTGACCTGATCACCCACAGCTGCTCTCCCCTGCTGGCCATCTTGTGGTGGCCATCTTGTGATGACATGAGAATGGCCATCTTGTGGTGGCCATCTTGTGATGACATTGCACGAGGGTGTGATGCCACCTAGGCTTTTTATTATATAGGGTTATTAATTATTATTATTTTGTGATAAGAACACAATATAATATTTACCTTCTTAGCAAATAAAAAAAATATTTTATTGATTTTTATACAGAGAGAAAGGGAGAGAGATAGAGAGTTAGAAACATCAATGAGAGAGAGTCATCGAACAGCTGCCTCTTGCACACCCCCTACTGGGGATATGCCCACAACCAAGGTACATGCCCTTGACCGGAATCGAACCCGGGACCCTTCAGTCCCCAAGCCGACGCTCTATCCATTGAGCCAAACCGGTCCCGGCCCTTCTTAGCAAAATTTTAAGTATATAATATAGATTGTGGTGATGGTTTCATGGATATATACTTGTCGCCAAACTCAGCCAGTTGTATACATTAAATATGTACAGTTTTTAATATATCCATTTGCATTAACAAAGTGGCTTAAAAACATCTTCATAATACTATCCTAAAATTATATATATATATATATATATATATATATATATACAAATAGACTGAATGGCAGAACAATTGAACAATTGAACAACCAAACAACCAATTGCTATGATGTGCCCTGACCACTAGGAGGCACACACGAAACATGGCAGGCATCAGTAGCAGGCAGCAGAGTGTGGAACATGGTGGGCATTGGCCATGGTGGGATGGTGGAGCAGGTGAGCGGGGGTGCCAGACCAAGGTGGGGCACTAGTCACAGTCATTGGGGCGAGGATTTCGTGGTTACTGTAAATTTTTGCTCCCATATGCTACAGTCCTGCCTTGAAGTGCTCACACCTGCTGCTGGCACCAGAGCCACTGGTTGCATCTGCTGCTGGCACCCGGCGCCGGCCCAATCACTCAGCACCATCAGTGGGTGTGAGCCGAATGGTGTCATGAACACCTGGGAGCAGCAGTGGTGGAAGCAGGGCTACCAGCAGACAGGGGACTGGGGTCTGTGGTGGGAGGGGCTGGGCAGGGGTGTGGAGGATGGGCTAAGACCATTGCAGCCTTGGCCACAGTTCCTTTCTAGGTGCACAAAATCGTGCACTGGGCCCCTAGTTAAAGCACAAAATTCCAGTCCCAAATCCTGCAGCTGCCCCCAATGCTATGCAAGCACTTGCAGGCATGGCTTCCATCACTGGACTCCACTGCTGCAAGTGTGCTTGTGGCTAGACCCTGCAGCAGCAAGAATATATACCTACATCCAGGGTCTGACAGCTGTTTATGGGCCTGGATCTCGCTCTGACTTCTGTTACTGGCCTGTGACACTGGGTTCACCTGAACTAGCCCCTCCAGCTGTGCACATGCCCACTTCCAGCATGACTCCCATCATTGGCCTCTTCTGCTGTGCACGTGCCTGTAGCAAGCCTCTGCAGCCACAAGAATGCATGCCAACAGCCTTTGACACTAAAAGCAAAGACAAAAAGGCAAAAATCAACAAGCAACTCTGCATTAAACTAAAAAGATTTTGCAAAGCAAACAACAACAAAATAAAAGGCAATCTACAGAATAAGAGAAAATATTTGCAAACCATAGATCAGATAAGGAATTAATGCCAAAATGTATAGAGAACTCATGTAACTCAATAGCAATTAAACAAATAATTCAGAGCATCCGAATAGACATTTTGCCAAAGAAAACATATTATACAAATGGGCAGCAGGTACAGGAAACAATGCTGAACGTCATTAAGTGTAAGGGAAATGCAAATCAAAATGACTACAGAGATGTTGCCTCATTACTGTTAAAATGGCTATCACCAAAAAGACAAGAGATAGCAAATGCTGGCAGGGAATTGAAGAAAGTAAATTCTTATGCATTGTAAATTGGTGCAGCAACGATGGAAAATAGTATGGAAGTTTCTAAAAAAAAATTAAAAAAACCACAAAACTACCATATAATTTAGCAATCCCATTTCTGAGTATATATCCAAAAAACTGAAATTAGTACTAGAAGAGATATCTGCTCTCCCATGTTCATTGCTGTGTTTTTCACAATAGCCAAACCATAGGAAGAATCTAAGTGTCCATTGCTAGATGAATATGTGACAACACACACAAACACACACACACACACACACACACACACACACACACACACACACACTGTTCATCCATAAACATAAAAAAGCCTAAATTCTGCAACATCATGGATAGACTTTGGCAACATTATGCTAAGTGAAATAAGTCAGAGAAAGATAAATACTGCATGATCTCACTTTTATGCAGAATCTAAAAAGTTGAACTCCTAGAAACAGAGAGTAGATTGATGGCTACCAGGAATGGGGAGCTGGGGAAATGGGGAAAGTTGATCAAAGGCTGGAAACTTTCCATTATAAGATGAATAAGCTCTGGATCTAATGTACAACATCATGACTATCCTATATACTAAAAGGCTAATATGCAAATCAACCAAATGATGGAATGACCAGTTTCTTTGACACGCACTGACCACTAGGGGGAAGATGCTCAATGCAAGAGCTACCTCCTGGTAGTCAATGTACTCCCTCAGAAGGAGTGCCACTCAGCCAGAAGCCCTGAGCTGGGCTCATGACTGGCAATGCAGTGGCTGTGGCAGGAGCCTCTCCTGCCTCCACGGCAGTGCTAAGGATGTCCAACTGATGGCTTAGGCCTGCTAGCTTTCAGTTGGCCATCCCCTGAGAGCTCCCGGACTGTGAAAGGGCACAGGCTGGGCCGAGGGCATGAATTTCATGCACCGGGCATAATTATACACCTGAAAGTTGCTGTAAGAATAGATCTCAATTGTTTCCCCCATAATAACAAAAACAAAATGGTCATTCTGTGAGATGAAGAGTGTGTTAACTAATCTCATTGTGGTAAACATTTCACAGCCTTTGATGCACTATGTGCATCAAACCATCACACTGTGCATTTTAAACTTGGTCAATTAGACGTCAATAGAGCTAGGGGGAGAAAAGAACACCACCAATACTTTAATTGTGATTTTCTTTTTTTTCTCTCACATATATTAATTTGAATGAATAAATGCAGGTATAAAGCCAAGTTAATTAGATTATTACATAAGGGCATGGGTACAGGGTAGAATGATGTATAACTCACACAATACATATATTTGGTCTTTGGTTAGGGTGTATATATATTTATTTTTGTATATGGATATGACTATCATCAGGGAGAGTCATAATGCTTTATTAAAATCAACAACCACAAATAAATTATTCTTATTACTAGAGGCCAGGTGCACAAAATTCATGCACTGTGGGGGGTGTCCCTCAGCCCAGCCTGCACTCTCTCCAATCTGGGACCCCTCGGGGGATGTCATACTACTAGCAGTTAGATACTTCTCTCACAATCTGGGACTGCTGGCTCCTAACAACTCGCCTGCCTGCCTGCCTGATTGCCTCCGCTCCCCTGCCAGCCTGATTGATACCTAACTGCTCCCCGGTGGGCCTGATCATCCCCAACTGCCCTCCCCTGCAGGCCTGGTCCTTCCTCCCCCCACCCCCCAACTGCCCTCCCTTGCAGGCCTGATCATTCCCAACTACCCTTCCCTGCCAGCCATCTTGTGACAACGTGGGGGAGGCCATCTTGTGATGAAATGGGGTGCCCATTTTGTGATGACATGGGGCAGCATTCTTGTGACAACATGGGAGTGGCCATCTTGTGACATGAGGGCTTGAGGGTCAATTTGCATATCACCTCTTTATTCTATAAGATTTTGTCATGGAGATTTATACAGTACATATAGAAATACTGCTTAGATTTCTTTTTCTGCCCCCCTTGCTCACAACCTGTTTGTATAACCTAAAGAGAAGGGATAATACCATCATAGCCTTGTGCAAATGACC
Organism: Pipistrellus hanaki; assembly: GCF_964339955.1. Lineage (NCBI taxonomy): Eukaryota > Metazoa > Chordata > Mammalia > Chiroptera > Vespertilionidae > Pipistrellus > Pipistrellus hanaki. The sequence continues at coordinate 64,365,101 of NC_140511.1, read as the reverse complement.
ATAAGCTGCTCAGGCCCCAGCATCAATCCCCATTCTCACCTCATGGATCTTCCATATCTTTTTTGGCAGCAATAGTAGTAGAAGGTAAAAAGAAAATAAAGCGTTATGGTTAAAAGGTTTTTTGTTTGTTTTTGTGTGGTGATGGAGTTCAAAGAAGATAAGATAGCTCTAGGTTCTTTTCCTTCAAATTTATTGGGGTGGCATTGGTCAATAGGATTATAGGATTATATAAGTTTCAAGTGATAACTCTAGACTCTGAATCTCATTTTGCCTCATCAAATCCCCAACAGTATTTTCTCCTAAATCTTAGGTAGGGAGTGTAGGAGGATGAATCACTTGGGAAACTGGGGAAAGCTGACTGAAGTTGAAAGGAAAGAAGGCTGCCTGCCTCCCCGGGGGTGCATCTGCCAGCCTGTGCATGGAGCCCAAGATGCTTCAAGGACACTATACAAACCTTCCTTTAATCCTCTCAGGGAAGAAGGCCTCAGCTGTTTTCACTCTTCTCTCTTCAAAAAACAGGATCTGTTTTGAAAACTGTTGAAAAGAACATTGTGTCTTTTCTACAACTTACCTTTATCCTTATATAAAACATAATATTGCAAATGCTCAAAAAAATGACAGTGACAGCTACAGTAGAAGTGCTTTGCCCCCTGTAATAGAATGGACATCTGAAATCTTTCTGATTTTGCCCTTAGTAAATGTGCTTTTTTGGGATTGACACCCCCTTCCCCCAAAAAGATATTGTATAAATAGCCTGCCTGCACCTGTTACTTATATTTTCACTATAGACATAGTCTAAAATGTTTATTAATTCAATAAATTAACTATTTTCTAAGAGGATAATGTATGTGGGGCACAGTGCTCTATCAATGAAGAAAATAGGCAAAAATCTCTTCCCTTGTGGAACATGCATCCTAGTGAAGTTTATAGGCAATAAACTGAATATAATAAATACATAAATGATTTAGAAAGTAGTATAGTATGTTAAAATGTGTTAAATGTAATAGAAAAAAATGGAGGCATAACTTTTATAACCTGAGTGAGTAATTCCCTGTGTCAGAGATATTGGATGAAGAGCTAGGAGGTAGTTATTTCCTTTCTAGGATGAACACAATCTCAACCATATCCATTGAATAGCTACTCCTCATTTTGTCTACTCTCCAGTCCTTGAAAACCACTATTGCATTCTCTGCTGCTATGAGGTTGACTATTTCAGATACCTCATATAAGTAGAATCATGCAATATTTGTCCTTCTGTGACTGGCTTATTTCACTAAATGTCAGAATTTCCTTCTTTTTTAAGGCTGAATAATATTTTACTGCATGTATATGACACATTTTCTTTATTCATTTATCCTTTGATGGCCATTTTGGTTGTTTCCATATCTTGGCTATTGAGAATAATGCTGTTATGAATATTGGTGTACATTTATCTGTCAAGTCCCCGTTTTCCACTCTTTTGGGTGGAATGCCTAGACGTGGAATTACTGGATCATACGGTAAATCTTTGCTTAACATTTTAAGGAATGACTTACTGTTTTGCACAGTGGCTGCACCATTTTGCATTCCCATTAGCAATGCACTAAGGCTCTAATTTTGCCATATCCTCACTGACTCTTGTTATTTTCTGTTTTTTTTTTCTTCTTCTTTGATAGCCATTCCAATCAGTGTGAGGTGGTATATAATTGTAGTTTTGATTTTCATTACTCTAATGATTACTGATGTTGATTTTCTTTCCTTTGAAAAACATATTTTTATTGATTTCATAGAGGAAGGGAGAGGGAGAGATAGAAACATCGATGATGAGAGAGAACCATTGATCGGCTGCCTCATACATATCCCCTATAGGTGATCAAGCCCACAACCTTGGCATGTGCCAGACGGGGAATTGACCATGACCTCCTGGTTCATAGGTTGATGCTCAATCACTGAGCAACAACAGCCTGGTGTGATGCTGATTTTATTACTCTGATGAATTCTCTGCAGAGGGGCTGTTTCTACATGTACTGAATGGGGCAGCCAAATGCCAGACACATTGACAGCAGCAGGGAGTTCAAATTTAAAATATCATGGCCAAGCCCTAGCTGGTTTGGCTCAGTGGATAGAGCATCAGTCTATGGACTAAAGCATCCCAGGTTTGATTCCGGTTAAGGGCATATACATAGGTTGTGGGCTTGATCCCCAGTGGGGGGCATGAAGGAGGCATCCAATCAATGATTCTCTCTCATCATTGATGTTTCTATCTCTCTCCCTCTCCCTTCCTCTCTGAAATCAATAAAAAAATAAAAAAATAGTAAAATATCATGGCCAATATTTACTTGGAAAACATCTCTTTGTTTTAACTTGTATTTATTTCATTATTAATGAAGTTTAGAATGGTCTCATTTGTTTGCATCATTTATATTCCTTTTGTAAATTTTTTATGTGCTTTGTCGATTGATTTGTAAGAGTAATTTGTATAATGGGGAAATCAGTCCTTCGTCAGTCATTTGTGTTGCAAATCTTTTCCCAGGTTTATCTTTTGTCTTTGCTTGTGGTGCGGTTAGCCTTAAAAAAAAAAAAAAGTTAAAATTTGATGAAGTTAGATTTATCCATTTTTTCCCTTTTTAGCTTCAAAGTTTCCTTTTGTGATTAGAAAGACCTCTCTAAGATTATTATATTGTTAAAATATATTTTTATTGATTTCAGAGAGAAAGGGAGAGGAAGAGATAGCTAGAAGCATCAATGATAAGAGAATCATCTATTGGCTGCCTCCTGCACTCTCCCTAATGGGGACTGAGCCTGCAAGTCCTGCATGTGCCCTTGGCCAAAATTGAACCTGGGTCCCTCCAGTCACCAGACCAACGTGCTATCCACTGAGCCAAACCAGCTAGGGCTAAGATTATCATATTATTCACCCACCTTTACCCATAAATTTGTTTAATTTTCATTTTCTTTCCATGCCCGAATTCTTGGATGCATCTGGAATTTATTTTGTATTTGTATGGGAGATCGCTCAGTAACACTGTCTCCTTACTGGAACGTGAGCTTCAGGAAGGCACTGAGCTGTCACTGCTTGTCAGTGTGATGCCATTGCCTGGCACCTCATAAGGGTTTAATACACACTCCTTTAATTTGTACTTGAATGCAATTCTAAAAGATAAAGGGATGAGCTGAATCTATCAGAAGGAAATCCTTCATCTCTGGATTTTATACTTTAAAAGGAATAAAAACAGAGTGGACCATGTCCAGGAAATGAAAACCAAGATGGTGAAGGAACTTGAAAACAAGCTAGACAAGGAGCTGGGATGCTGTCATGGAGAAAACTCACTGGGGAGCTCTTCCTTTGCCCAGTAATAAAAAGAAGGGCTAGAGCCAGCGGGGGATGCTTCAGCTTTCAGAGTTGAAGGAAGAGCTGGGAATGAACTGCTCAAAGAGGGAATGGATTGTGTTTGCAGGTGGTGAATTCTTTTTCCCCAGGGTGCTCAAGCATACACTATGGGATTCTTGGGGATTGTTGTAGAAGAGTAAAACATAAGGGACTGATTTCCCCAACAAAGAGTCAAACAACAGAGCAATATGGGTTGAAGATAACTCTATAGGGAGGGGTGGGGAATTGTGTTTCCGATGGGCTCTGTCCTGCCTAAAGCAGCAAACACTTCTCAGCTCTAGCCAAGTGTTACCCTAAAACAAGACTTTTTTCACAAGAAAAGTTTAAAATTAAATTTTAAATGTGAAGTTTCTTGTTTTTTTTTAAACACTTTAAAAAAATGTGCCAAACCAAATTTATCTGGCTGGATTTCTCTTCTGGCCCACCAGTTTGCAGCCCCTGCTTCAGATAGAAGAGAGATTTTATATAGAGTATCAGTGTCTAGATTAGATAACTTTTCAAAATTCTTCTACCCTTGCCTCTCCGGTTTCCTGAGCTATATAAATATGAGGGATTATTAATAGTGTCAGTGTATCATTAGAGTATGTCTCAGCATACAAGAAAAGTGGACAGAAGAAATAACTAGGGTTTGATGGAGGGTAGGGGGTCTCTGGGATTAGTCTGTTATGTATAACCAATTATCATTTTATGACAGTAAATATTAATTGCTGGTAATAATTGAGTGTAAGGAAGTTATACAAGCAAGTCTTAATAAGAGAGAGTCAGGAAACATTTTAAGTGGCAATGAAGAGATAGGGAGAGATGTGGAGGAGAGAGAGAGAGAGAGAGAGAGAGAGAGAGAGAGAGAGAGAGAGCGAGTGTGTCTTGGAGACACAGAGTCTTCCGCAGATTGCATTATTCACTATAAAGGTGTCGTGTTTGGCTTAGTAATAAAAATCGATGCTATGAATTTTTTATTCTGTGATGAAGCTGAGAGAGCCTAAAAGGAGTGGGAGTTGTCATGTTTCTCAACCCAACATGATGCTAGCACATCTTTTTATCCATTATTGGGTAGGCTAAATGCACTGCCAAGGAGAGATGGTTTTTCTTCACATGGCATGTATGGCTCAAAAGAGAGAATTTCTTCACTAACCTCCTGACCATTCTTTCTGGAGAAGGAATTATGGAAGTGAGGTCAGACTCACCATCTAGCCTCTCTCTGGTATGAGGTCTCAATTCCATCTTGATATGACTTGTGTATAGCAACATGGTCTATTTCTTGAAGGTACTATTTGAGTAGTAGTTCAGGACTTTTGTAATTCAATTGAATTAATTAATTTGTTGACGTCTACTGGGTATCAGATGCTGTGGCCAGTTAGGAATGAAGGCAAACATCTATCTTCAGATATTTATTGCTGGTTTCTTGAGAGAGAGCTTTTTATTCTCAATATATAATATTTATCTATAATCCCCAGGGTTTTTAATTTTAGAGGGGTTTCTTGCCCCCCAAGACTTTGATAACTTGATAATAGCTATGTGCCTTTATCTCAGAAAAACAAACACACACTTATACAGCCAAATTTTTCAATCAAGAACATAAATAAAGGCGGGGCTTATGTTTATTTATGGGGAAACAAAGGAAAAGTTCTCCATAATTAGAGTTTACTTTATATAAACTACTTAATTTCAGGCCTTCTAAGGGCAAGTCCCTATAAATTGTCAGACTATTGAATTCTTATTGTATCACGATTCAATTTTTCCAGATAGATAAGGCCTGACTATGGTTATTGGATACTATTATGAACTGAATTTTATTCCTCCCAATTCATACGGTGGAACCTAATCCTCAGTGTGATTGCATTTGGAGTAAGGAAATAATTAAGGCTAAATGGGGTCATAAGGTTGGGGCCCTAACCTGATGGGATCAGTGTCCTTGTAAGAGGAGACAACAGAGACATCTCTCTCCACCATGTGAGGGCACAGCAGGAAGGCGGTCATCTACAATAAGGAAGCCAGAAAGAGAGCTCCCACAAGAATGTAACCATGTTGACAATCTGGTCTTGGATTACAGACTCCCGAACTGTGAGAAAATAAATTCCCATCGTTTAAGCCACACAGTCCATGGCATTTTGTTATGGCAGCCCCCGCAGACTAATATAGGTACAGAACTTGAGGCAAAGAGAACTTCCAAGTACTAATGAGAATGGTGAACACTTGGCCTGTGTTCTTGTAAAAATAAGAATGACCTTAAAGTTAAATTTCATTCTGAGGCCAATGGCACTGATGCATAAAGTGACATTTGACGGAAGGCATGCTGAGCTTTGGCAAAGGGAAGTTCCGTAAGAAATATGAAATAATCCTCCTTTATGTAACTGACTTTCAGAATGATGTGGCCTCTACTAGAAGAGACAAAAATAACACAGGCATTACAGGGGGCTACAAATTAATAGCCTAATTAAAAAGATACTATTTAAGAGCAGTCTTTTGTTGTCTTTTAGGGTTTAGCCTGTCTTCTGAATAAGGAATTGATGTGATCATTGCAATGGAGCTTTCAGTTCTTACATGGAACTTTTTGATTTATAGTCTAGTGACCCAAGAAAAAGAAGCAGTGCTTGAGGAATGCTCTCAACAGTTATTCTCACCTTCTTCATAACTGTGTAATATGTTAACAAGTCATTATTATTACTAGTTACCAGTATAAGGCATAAGTGGAAATGTCCAAACATTCCTGAGAAACTCATTTTTCATCTTTTAGAAATATTGTATGTTTGCATCTGTTTTATGTGATGATACATAGAAAGAATGTCATTTTAACAATGAGCTGTCAGGGTGGTAAAACGCAGGATCTCTGATTTGTGACTCTAAGAATGTGGTTCATGAATACATTATAATCACTATTACAATTTTTTTAAGAAGCGAGGAACAGGCAGCAGCCTTGCATTAGTGAAGCTGCCTTTACCATCCTCTGTTAGTTGGAAAAAAGTCTTCCTGGGTCTTTGTGAAAGCTAGGGCACTGAAGTGAAGGATGGTTTTATTTTCTGTAAGGAGGCAGGAAAGGCAAAGGGGTCAGAAAAATATTCACAGTTCCAGATGGTAGTACTAAGAATGTAATTTAATACCTTTCCCCCCTTACAAAATGGGATATAAGAAAAATGAAATAATGACTTCTGTAGTTTGAGAGCTTCCTATACGCCAGGAGAAATTCTAGTGACATCTCTATTTTGTTGGTGGGTATTAGGCGAATGACCTTGAGTAACCTTCCGTCCTTCTTCCCCACCCCCCTGCCTATATTACTGCTCCAGCAGAATAGAAGGCTCACATGATATCTGTTCTTCACAGAGCTCATCTGAGATGAGACATTGCTCTGAAAAGTCAAAGGTACTCTCCAAATATAAGAGCTCATTCATTTTTCTTTCTTTGCATTTTTCTCAACTAGGAGCAATGCACTGGGAAAAAAAGTGAAGGAGCAGCCTTGGTGAGAGTTAGCATAGGGGTGAGGGAGATAGACGATAAATGTAATAAGTGAATTATATCTTATTTTAGAAAGTTGGAATTTCTCTGGAGAAAGATAAGATGGCAATAAGAATAGGGAGTTTGAAATTTTATGTGACAAGCTTCAGTCCAAATGCCACTTCCTTGGGAATCATCTCCCTGAATTTCTTTCCTGGTGTGGAAATGATTGATTACATATATGACAATTACAATCAAGTGATTGATTACAGGAGAGCCTATAAAATTCTTGAAAGCAGGAAATAGGTGTGTGTGTATGCAAGTTTCATTCTCATGGTCTGTAGAGCACCTTCCACATTAAACAATGACAATATGACTGAATGTGCAGGTGGCTACCACCTGTCCCCTTCCTGGTCCCATTTTTATCAAAGGATTTCTTCCTGACCTTGTGCCTTTCCTTTTTCTTACCTGGACATTTTGAGACTAATAAAAAATGCTTGTGCATCAGATGCTAAGAATAATTGCCACAATTTCTCAGCTGCATAGAGCTGGCAAAGGTCATGCCAACCTGCAGACTGTGCCAGTTGCTTCTCTGGGCAATGTACTTGTCCTACTTATTTTCCCCCCTGAAGTTTCTCTTGTGTTAAAGATTAAAGGGAGAAACCTGATGAAGCACCTAACCCCAGGAGGGCAAACTGTGGCTACAATAGGCCTTGTCTTTCCCCGGGTGAATAGGTTCCCATTATACCATCTTTGGGTAAAGCATAGAGGCGGGGTGGGGGGTGGGGGTGGCTATGTTTACAAAATGTCTTTCTTTTAGTCACAGTCGGTGAGGGGGGCAGAGTCTGTGATTCGTCATTATTCCAAACGAGGGAATCCGACCTTGGAAGACAAGTGACTCCTCATGGAACAAATCAGAACCAGAATTCAGACTCCCTCAACCATTGTTAGAGATGGTCCAAATGGGCAAATGCTTTTTAGAAATGGGGAGAGAAGAGGCCCTTTCTATTCACACATTAAGGGTGCCATTTCATGCAAGGAATCCCAAAATATAGTAATAATCTTTTCTTGGGGACCCAGGTCAGCCACTGATAGAATACAACAGTGTATTCTACTAGAACATACTGCCGAGGCGGGTTTGGCTCAGTGGTAGAGCGTTGATCTGCGGACTGAAAGGTCCCAGGTTCGATTTTTTTTTTTTTCCCGAGGATGTGCCCAAAACCAATGTACATGCCCTTGACCGGTCAAGGGCATGTACATTGGTTTTGGGCACATCCCCAGTAGGGAGTGTGCAAGAGGCAGCTGGTCGATGTTTCTCTCTCATCAACGTTTCTAGCTCTCTGTCTCTCTCCCTTCCTCTCTGTAAAAAATCAATAAAATATATATATATAAAAAAAGAATATACTACTAGAGTCTTATGCTGGAGCCAGGAGCCCAAGATGAAGAGTATTTCTATTCCCCATTCTTCCCTGTGCTCGCATGGGGTTAGGGGTGGACATACAGTAACCACAGGTAGGAATTCATGGAAAGGGAAATAGGAAGAAAAGTTAGTTACCAAGTTAGAGTACCTCCAGCTTCCTGTCTACAGGTGGCTAAGTCATGACTATCATATATTTTTTTTGGGGGGAGTGCATAATGAACAGCTGAGGAAGTGGAAGCTTAGAGAGCTTATAGGACACAGTCAGGAAATGAACAGCTAGTCAAGGAGAGTGGTGAGGATGGGGCTGGGGGTGGGGATGAGGATCCAGGTGACTGACCACCCCATATGGTGCTGTTTTTCTAAACCCTCAGCTGGAGATTACAATCAGCGGAAGAGCACAAGGTCATGAGCAATGAAAGAACAATAAACAAGGAGGGAATGAGTGTCCAGAGAAAGGTGAAGTGGGGTTCAGGTGAGGAAACGGATCAGGTTTACTTGGTCCACACCCATCTCAAAGCTGCCAAATCGTATTTTCCCCCCCACTTGTCATGTGCACAAAGGTTTAGTTTAACATTGACCTTGCTGCCCACTGCTGCCAGCAATATCAGACATTCTCGTTCCTCAGTCTCACACCAGAATTCTGGCACAGCTCCCCATAATTAATTAACAAAATTCCCAGCATCATTACTTGTCACATTGAATTATTAAATAGTTCCTTTTTTGAATGATTGTTTCTTCTCCTAGACTCTGAACTCCTTGCTGACCTTCGAACATAGTAGACATCATCTCACTTTAGGACCTTTACACTTGCTGTTTCCTCTACTAGAATCTCATTCCTCTAGTTATTGTCTAACTCACTTCCTCCAAACCATCGTTCAAATATCTCCTGATGAGGTTTTCATGATCATCCTATTTAAAATGGCAAACAACCTCCCTAACATCCTTTCCTGCTATAATTCCATGTGTAGCTCTTGTTACTATCTGACATAATATGTTTTCCTTTTGTGCTTTGCTGTCGCCCCACAGTTATGTAAATTCTCTGCTGTGTGTTCAGTGCCTAATACAGTCTGGCATGTAGCAAGTACCCAGTAAACATACGTGGACGTTGTGACAAGTGCATGAATGCACTCCTTCAGGTTGAACACACACCTCACTGTTCCTGGCACCGAACACAGGCTCCATGTCTGTGGCATGCAAGAAGACACACCTTGTTTCTTCCGAGGGTTCTATTTAAAAGTATCCTGATCATTTACTATCACCTCCCATGGCTTCATGACTTCTGGATCCCTTTTGTTAGTTATTTCTAAATAACTTGAAATTTCAGGATGAGTGCCACTTTATCCTGAGTGTAACTGAACCAGCTATTTCAACATGTCAAATCGTTGATATCCTTTTTGGATAGACCTTTGTTAAATGCTGTATGCCTTACACTGTGGTCAGAAAATGTCTTGTATGATTAATGAACATTTGAATGATAGTTTGATTGGGAATTAAATTTTAAATTCAAAATCATTTTGTCTGATCTTTATGGGCAATTTTCTTTCCTTTGACTTTTAGTGTTCAGTACAGTAGGTGAAAAATTGATGGCAGTTTGTCTCTTGTCCCCTTTATAGATCACTTGTTCATTTTTTTTCTCCCCATTAGTGTGTAGTATACATATTTTACCCTTTAGTCTGGAAATATGCTTGCTCTTAAAGGGAAAGTGCATGACAAGTAATCCCTGCTTCCTGAGTCCTGGAGGTAAAACCAGGGCTGTAAGGAACATAGGACATTGGGTTGGGAGAATTGATGGTGGAGGAGGGAAGCTGCTTAATATTCTAAAATAATACTTGAGTGAAATTAAGGTCTCATCTTTGGAAATAATAGTTAGGTTTTCAGATGTGTATGATTATCTTTCAGCCATTGTCAGCCCCTGCTTTATGTCATCACCATAACTCCATGGCAGAAGCTGGCGACTTCATCTTTTAGGAGGTTTGACAAATGTAATTAAGCCTGTGTACACAGTTCACTGTCTCTCTCTCTCCTTCCAGGGCCCTCATCAATTGATTTCATTTTCTGTGACCTCCCATTGCTGCTGGCACTGACCTGGGTGGATTGCTTCCTGCAGCAGCTGCTGCTATGTGATTTCTGCTACTCCATATGATTTGTTCTATATATAATTCTGACCAGACTATCTGTGATCCTGTTCATCAACAAGGCCATCTAAACATCTGCAACTCAGGTTGCCAGGCTAAGACCTGCTCTACCTTTGCCTCATATATAACTGCAGTTTTGGTTGCGCTTGGGAAGCCGAGCTTTAATCTATGCATGCGATGGTTTAGGAAGGCCCTGGAAGGGAAAAAAGCTGTGACCATGTTCTACCTACTCGTGAGTCCCAGGCTGAACTTTCTGATTTTATAGCCTGACGAACAAGGAAGAGAAGGAGGCCCAGAGGAAAGCGCTTAATAAACCAGGTTGTACTAATTATCTTTACAGCTCTGCAAAATGCTCATCAAAAGCCTCCTCTGTTGTACTACCCATCTGGGTTGTCATTATCATTTGCAAGTGTTTGCAGCACATAACAGCATGGAATCAGGCCCCAGGGGCAGAGAATCCTCAGGTAAGGAGTTTTCTATGAAGCCTGTCTCCAGAGAAACCCATGAAAGACAAAATGTCAACGAAGGAAATCCCACATTTAATGGGGAGAAATAATGATAAAGATTTGAAATTAAATTATGTAATGGCAACAACAAGGAAGGTGACATCAGCAGTAACATGAATATTGAGCTAGGGAAGAGCAAAATGAAATAGGGAGGGGATGAGATGACAGTTGCATAATGGATTTATGAGGACTACTACCATAAGAATGTTTTATCTTTGAGGAGGATATTTCCACATATGATTAGAAATGTTACATTTTGTTCTAATTATTTGTGTTTAATTTTTAAGTTACATGTGAAGTGCTTGGCATGTTGCCTGGCACACAGTGGACATTTGGGAATGTTGGCTATTTCTGTGGACCTCAGAATTATTATTAGTAGCATCTACATTCATTATAACCCAGATAGGAAGTTTTAAAAATTATTATTATTATTATTATTATCTAAAATATTACAAATAGTCTCCTTTTCCCCCCAATTGACTTTCCCACAGCTTCCCCCCCGCCCCCGCACATGCCCTCACCCCCAGCCCCCCAGTGTCTTGCGTCCATTGGTTATGCTTATATGCATGCATACAAGTCCTTCATTTGATCTTTTACTTCACCCCCTACCTAGCCTTCCCGCTGTAATTTGACAGTCTGTTCGATGCTTCTCTGACTCTGTATCTCAGATAGGAAGTTTTATTGCTATTTTGAAGTTACCCGTTGGTTTGAACTCTACAATGTCATTGAATGTGTAAAGATTCAGATAAGAAGTTGAAGAAAGATTGAATTTGGATAGTGGTCTGGGGAACACTCTTCTGATGGTGAAGATCAGGATACATTACTGAAGCATGGCTTTACTTTCTCTCTTTCATTTCTATTTCATTTGGTTCCTTTCATAACTTTTTGAGGTTGGTACTGTTATTTGAATTTGCAGATGAGGAAGTTGAAGAAGTGAAATTATGCATATATTCCAAAATCATACTGCTAGAAAAAGATGGATCCAGGATTCAAGCCAGAGCAGCCCAATACCAGAATTCATACTCTTAACCAAAACTTATAATGTCTTCTTTCTGGTAAACTCTAAGTGCTTAGAGAATGCTAATGGCAAGAGAAAAGGCTAAAATAGAAGTTATCTGCATTTAGGATTAAAGTATGTTTGAGTATAAAAAATGCCTAATGGTCATGATATTTTTCTAAGACCCACGAGGAATACCCAGTGGGGTGCTCTACCTTCACTAGGGAGCAGGTTAATGGCCTAACAAGGCACTTATTCTGAGGAAAGAGGAACATGGCAATATTTGCCCAGTAGGAGTTCAGAATTGCTGTGGACCAGTAATTACCACGTGACTGTCACTCTTCCCCTTTTCTAGTGCGTTTGTTTACGGAGGTTATCCTGCCTGGTTCACCAATGCATGGTGGGTGTTTGTAGGGCAGGGATATAACGTGTCTTTTTAGTTCATGGTTCTCTACAGCAAGGGGAGCTGCATTTAGACTGATAGAGATTACAAGATCCTAGACTTTGATTCCAATGATGTAATTTGTTGGAGCTTGTGAGTGGGGGTCTCAGGATGGTGATGAATCAATTTTGCATGTGATTGGGGTGGTTGGGCATGAGTATTTATGGATGATAGGAAAGACTGGATTATTACTCAGAGAATATTTACTCCAGTCTTCTCTCACTGCTTTAGGATGTTAAACTTGACAATGGGACTTTCTTTGGCAGATGGACTTTAGCAGACCCGATTAATTGTGTCTTGGTCATTGGACTTTGCCCACCTGTGCTTCTGCCATTGTTAGAAAAAGAAGATGTACTGAGTATTTTGCTGACCCAAAGTTGATGAGAGATAATGAAACAAATCAGGAATTGAGCTCCAGTTTGGCCAAGTAAACCAACCTCAATCCAGATGAGTCACATCCTAGCTAACCTGTAGGTTTTCTATAATATCTTTATTATAATTCTGTTACCCAAACAAGCACTGTGTTAATTTTGTTTTAAAGAATGAAGAAAAAAAACAACAGAAAAAATACAATTTTTCTGATCTGCACAATGTGATACTGGGTAGGGTGAGTAGTCATGGGAAGGGGGTACAATGTAAGTAATGCTTTAGTGGAAAAGGAAAAATGGAGAGCCATATGAATGCAATAGTGAGCCCTTGAGTGTCCTCGAAAATTTTGCGGTGGGTTCCAGAAATTAAACTCAACAAAGAAAGAGTGATGTGGCAGAGATTTTAGCCCCAATATTTGTTTGCACAGATATTAACATGTGCCTGTACATTTTCTAGATCCCCTGTAGTGGTGTAGAGACCATGTGATTGTATTCTGGTCACTGGGATGTAGGAAAAAGTGAAGTAGAACACTTTCAGGCCTGGTCCTTAGCGATATTTTACCTGACCATCACCTGCTCTTCTCTTGTACTAGTAGTCTTAAAGGCCACTTGTTCTAAATGGCATAGCTACAAGATGGAAGAGAATTACCTAACTCATGCTAGATTTTTTTTCCTGTGGCAAATAATTGTATTATTTTTAATTTTATTAAATTGTTGAGATTTGTTGAGGTTAATAAGATTATATAAGTTTCAAGTGTACAATTCTATAATACATAGTGTATATATTGCATAGTGTTTTCAGCACACTAGATTTTTCATGGGTAAAAATTTTATTGTATAAGGTCACTATAGTTTTTTTAAAAAATTGAAGTTTACTTTATTGCATTTCACAGATCTTGTGCTTCCTTTTTAATTTTAATTTTTAAAAATATTTATTAAATTATTATATGTGTACATGTCTTACTATTGCCCCCACCCCACTCCCATACATGCCCTTTCTCCCCAGAGTTTTATGTCCATTGGTTATACTTATATGCATCCTTCGGTTGATCTCTCTCTTTTTTTTTTTCCTTTCTTTCTTTATTATTTATTTATTTATTATTTAACATTGCCCCCCCCTCCCCATATATACCCTCCCACCCCAGAGTTTTGTGTCCATTAGTTGTACTTATATGCATGTATACAAGTCCTTCGGTTGATCTTTTATCTCCCCCATATCTCCCTCCCCTCCCCACTGTAATTTGACAGTCTGCTTGTTGCTTTACTATCTCTATATCTATCTTTTGGTTCATCAGTTTATAATGTTCTTATTATCCATAAATGAGTGAGATCATGTGGTGTTTCTCTTTCATTGACTGGCTTATTTCACTCAGCATGATGTTCTTCAATTCCATCCAGATCGCTGCAAGTGATAAGAATTCCTTCTTTTTTATGGCAGCAAAGTATTCCATTGTGTAGATGGACCATAGTTTTTTGATCCAATCATCTGCTGACGGGCACCTAGGCTGTTTTCAAATCCTAGCTATTGTAAATTGTACTGCTATGAACATAGGGGTGCATCTATCCTTTCTGATTGGTGTTTCTAGTTTCTTGGGATATAATCCTAGGAGTGGGATTACTGGGTCAAATGGGAGTTCCATTTTCAGTTTTTTGAGGAAACTCCATACTGTTCTCCACAGTGGTTGCACCAGTTTGCATTCCCACCAGCAGTGCCAGAGGGTTCCTTTTCTCTGCAACCTCGCCAACACTTGTCGTTTGTTGATTTGTTGATGTTGGCCATTCTGACAGGTGTGAGATGGTACCACATTGTTGTTTTGATTTGCATCTCTCGGATAATTAGGGTCACTATAGTTTTAAGGTAATGTGTTAATATAGCATAGCCCAGAGGATTCACCTCTTCACCTAATGAACTCTGGCATGCATATACAGTGTGTGCATGTGGTCATAAATAAATGTCTCTTTGGGCACTGAGGGCTCTGGCTTAGGCAGAGTCCATTAGCAATGTGTATAGGATAGGCAGAATTTCTAGTCCACTTAACAAGTAACTAACTATATGTCCTTGGGCTCTTTTTAAAAAAAAAATATATTTTATTGATTTTTTACAGAGAGGAAGAGAGAGGGATAGAGAGTTAGAAACATCGATGAGAGAGAATCATCGATCAGTTGCCTCTTGCACACCCCCTACTGGGGATGTACCCGCAACCAAGGTATGTGCCCTTGACCTGAATCGAACCCAGGACCCTTCAGTCCGCAGGCCAACACTCTATCCACTGAGCCAAACCGGTTTCGGCCCTTGGGCTCTTCTTGTTTTGTTTTTACATCAAGACAAATGAGGAGTCCCATTATCTCTCTGAATAATTAGGGCTCTTGTGAAAGTAGATGAAGAGAGTGCTTTGAAATGGTGAAAATACTCTGCAAGCATTCAATCTCATGAAGTTGACCTTTCTATATTTTCTTTTCTTTCTTATGTGGAGGAAAGAGAGGAAAGAAGTGGAATATTCCTAGATGATTAAAAGGCATTTTTAAAAAGCCAGCTGCCTGAAAGCCATTTAGTCTTGCCCTCCCTTTTAAAGCATAATACCAGTGCTATGCTAAGACATATTAGAGACTGAGGCAAAATGAAAAATCAATGATACTTGCTATGTTTGTTTAAAATGATATTTTGTTCATAGTAAAATTTTTGCATTGATTTTTAAATGATATTATTTACCTTGTTTACTAATGATTTTGGTGCCTCCTTAACTTTTGTACCTAAGGAGAGCGGCTCACTCACCTTGCCCTAGCTCTGGACTTGCCTAGTGACAACCTGTTCTGTTGCCAAAGTTCTTTGCACTCATCATCCCAGGAATATTCCCTGGGATGTCCTACCCTGTGAATTTGCTCACACTGGTCCCCTTTCCTGAAGAGTGTTCCCATCACCTTTCCACCCCAACCTCTGTCTAAACTAACTGTCACCTCTTCTGGGAAGTCACTCTTTAAAAAAAAATATATATTTTATTGAGTTTTTACAGAGAGGAAGAGAGAGGGATAGAGAGCTAGAAACATCGATGAGAGAGAAACATCTACCAGCTGCCTCTTGTACACCCCCTATCGGGGATGTGCCCGCAACCAAGGTACATGCCCTTAACCGGAATTGAACCTGGGACCTTTCAGTCCACAGACTGACGCTCTATCCACTGAGCCAAACCGGTTTCGGCTGGGAAGTCACTCTTGATTCACCCCATGTAAGTTATGTTGTCTACATCGAATCCCCATGGCATCTTATCTACATCTTGCTTTGGAGTTTAGGCCTTGTTATATTATAGAATGTATACTTATCTATTAGGCTGCACATTCCTTATAGACAGGCATTGTGGGTGTTTTTTTTTTTTTTTTTTTTTTTTTTTTTTTTTTTTTTTTTTTTTTTGAGGGCTCTGTTTCATTTTGTATCTCTTGCTCTTTGTTTAGAACTCTTAATACAATGATGAATCAATGAACTATGTGGTCTTACTTTCTCTTGTTTCTCATTTCCTTTTCTAAATTGGGACATGTTGAAATTCAGTGACTTAGCAAAATACCTATGAATTTGGGGCTAAAAATACTTCAGTGTCAAAGATGCAGAGAGCTGGCAAAGGTCATGCCAACAAGAGCTTGCCAATTTCTCCTCTGGGAAACATCCCAGACTATTGTTTTCCCTATAATTTAATTTGCTTTTAAGGAGAAAAAAAGGGGTAAACCTAGTAAAACACCTGACCCACATGGAGGGCAAAGTTAGAAGATATGCTGGGTCTTATTGAGGTCTCTGTAGAGTCCCCAGAATGTCCACCAGCAAAGCCTTGTGTTTGCAAAATACCCCTCTTCTAGGATATGGCTAGGCTGATGAGAATGGCAACAGGCACCATTTCTGACGTTGTTCTGTTAGGAGAAGTTAAAGCAGAGGTATCTCACTCCTCAAGGGACTGTGCAGAACTGGGGCTCAGGGCTTTTAGACTATACTCAGTGTGTCTTAGGGCTTTGGGAGTTGGGACTGGGAGTTGAGATTACCATATGCAATAATTGCCTTTCCTTAGAGACCACTTTAGCATCAATTGGGGACTTCAGATCTTTTGTAGCAACTATTAGTGTCTTCTTCATAAGGGAATTGTGTTGGGGCCAGGAGCCCATAGGAAGAGGCTGTTTTCCAACTTCTGCTATTCCATCCTGCACCTGCACAAAACCCACAGTGAGGACTGCGTATTAACCAGATAGACCAGGTCTTGGAAACAGAAATATTAAGTGTTTGACAGATTAGTATTGAGAAAGATATGGTACAGGGACCAACATTCAAGCAGCTTTGACATTATTGTCCCCATGTTGACTCACTGAGGAGACTGTAGGAGGAGGTGGAAGGGCACGAAGGCCTCAAGAGATTAGGTAACTTGCTTATCATTGTAACTGAGCAGGTATGGGAAGGTGAGAACCACTCAAACTACGGTTCTCCCCTACACACTTAGGATGCTTCTCCAAGTAGTGAAAGAGAAATGACCTTTAGAGATAGAGGAAAATTAGTGGACAAAGAGAGAAGAGGACTTGCCGGGCGAAGGTGAAGTGGAATTCAGGTGAGAATACTGATCCAGTTCTTCTGATTTAAGCTCAGTATGGATCACCAGATCCAATTTTTTTTATTTATCATCTTCCCCAATATGTCAGTCCAACACTGGAATAGCTGCCAATAATGCTTTAAGATGATCAAATATCTTCTTTATCCTGCAACACTGCAACTCTGCCAAAGGACTTCTGTCCATTAGCACAGATATCTCCATCAGCTTTCAGGTATGAATAGACCGGGCAGAGCTGTTTATTTAAAGGTAGACATTTTCTAAGTCCTGCTGGGCTGCTGGAGTAGATACATGATGAATGTGAAATTCTTTTATAAGATGAATAGTGCTTCTGTGGTAGTTTTGCTCCTAATGACAGCTCTGCCATGTACTGGTACAATGTTGGTCCGATTACTTAAACTCTTATTGTCTCAGTTTCCTTATCTATAAAATGAGGATAATAAAAGTTTTTACCTAAAAAAAGTGGTTTTGGGGATTAAATGAGTGAATACGTAGATCACTTAAAATAGTTTTGTTCTATGTGTTTCTGTTATTTAGTACAATACTAGTTCTTATAGAATTTTTTTTTTTTTTGCAAACTAAGAGACTATAATTAAGACATCTGCTTTCTGTTAAGTAAGGCCATTGGTAAGTTGAGAATGGAAATATCAAACTAAATGAAATAGGAATTTCTAGGGGTGAAATAGGCAGATTTAGGGAATTTTTTAAAATTAAGGTGGTCCATGGGAAAAAACAACAACAGAGGGCTACAGAGCTGCAAAAGTGTACATTTCCATAAGACAAGGAAGTTGGGAGAGGCAGCAGTTGCATTTCTGAAAGACAGGGGAACTGGGAGTAGCCAAATGTCTATATTTACAAAATAAAGAAGGAGGGCCTTACAGACCCTTGTGAGGTTTGACCTGAGATCAGGAGTTACTACAGTGAACAAATCAAAGGGAATAGTGGCTAATCACAGGGGATAGCGAGGCACAAAAACTGCAGCCTTTATAGACCGGGGGGAAAAGGAACTGGGTGGGACTCTTTCCCCCTTCCCATGTGGGAGTCTGTGCTGTGAGACTCTTTCCCCTCCCCATGTGGGAATCTGTACTTGGTCTTCAATAAATTTCCATCTTTGCTATACCATCTTCTGTCTGGGGATTTCTTTCTTTGACTCGGTAGCCCCGTGTCACCTCAATAAATTTAATTTAAAAAAAGAGTGGTTATCTGAGTCACAAGGGATCACACAGTGAGTAATAAGGGTGGGAAAATATGTATTCTTATTCTAAAAATGTCTACCTGTATTGGTTTTCTTGATATACTAAAATGACTTTATGTCAGAGAATATCCTTAAAGGTATGAGCTAAGCCCAGTCATCTCTGAAGCCCCACACAGCATCTGGCATATTTTGTCCATAATACATGTTTAATAAAATATAAACTAGAAATGCAGTTAAGTCCTATTGATAGCTTCCTAACTTGCTTCTCATCCTAGCCCTCTCAGGTACCTTTGGCTTCATGGCAAAGAAGAACCTCACTTTAGTGACCGAATTCCTCCTTATAGCGTTCACTGACCGTCCTGAACGGGCATTACCTCTCTTTCTCCTCTTTCTATTTATATATCTTACCACCTTATTGGGGAACTTGGGCATGATTATCCTGATCCATGTGGACCACCGGCTCCACACCCCAATGTACTTCCTTTTGAGTCACCTCTCTTTCATGGACATCTGCTATTCATCTGTCACCGTTCCTCAGATGATGGCTGTGCTGCTGGAGCTGGGGTCAGCCTTATCCTACACACGCTGTGGTGCTCAGTTCTTCCTCTTCACCTTCTTTGGCTCCATTGACTGCTATCTTCTGGCCCTCATGGCTTATGACTGCTATGTGGCCGTGTGCCAACCCCTACTGTATGTCACCATCATGACGCAGAAGGCCCGTTTGGGTTTTGTGGCTGGGGCTTACCTTGCTGGTCTCCTCAGCGCCTTGGTGCGGACAGTCTCAGCTTTCACTCTCTCATTCTGCGGAACCAATGAGATCGACTTTATTTTCTGTGACCTCCCTCCTCTTTTAAAGCTGACCTGTGGGGATAGTTACAACCAGGAAGTGGTCATCATTGTATTTGCTATCTTTGTTATCCCTGCCTGCCTGGTGGTGATTTTGGTGTCCTACCTGTTTATCATCGTGGCCATAATGAGGATCCCCTCAGCTGGAGGCAGGGCCAAAACCTTCTCTACTTGTACCTCCCACCTCATGGCTGTGTCACTCTTCTTTGGCACCCTCATCTTCATGTACCTGCGGGATAACTCAGGCCAGTCCTCAGAGGAGGATCGGGTGGTGTCTGTGTTCTATACAACTGTCATCCCTATGTTGAACCCCCTCATTTACAGCCTGAGGAACAAGGAAGTGAAGGAGGCCCTGAGGAAAATTCTCAACAGAGCCAAGTTGTTCTAACTATCCCCTACCTTGGGCAGTCCTGAGAATCACCTCCTCTATAAGTGCCAGCATTCTGGTTACATTGTTTATAGCACACTCAATGTTTAAATGAATGTGCCTTGGTAAAAGGAACAGAAATTTTAGTTTCAGTGAGAGAAAGGGAGAAAAGGAAGAGGCAGCCTCAGAAGAGAGATTATGATGAGAGTTTTAACTCCCAGGAAAAATGTCAAAAGCATCTGAACTTAAATCCTATGTCATCTAGTTGTGACATACTTCACAGGTCTATGACTATAAAACACAACTACATTTTTTTGGAAAAATTTCCTATGAAATATTTCCACAATAGACATATTGAAATAAGCCCAACTGGTGTGGCTCAGTGGTTGAGCGTCAACCTATGAACCAGGAGGTCATGGTTCGATTCCTATCAGGGCACATGACTGGGTTGCAGGTTCAGTCCCCATTGTTGGGCTTGCAGGAGGCAGCTGATCAATGATTCTCTCTCATCATTGATATTTTGCTCTCCCTCTCCCTTCCTTTCTGAAATCAATAAAATATATTTAAAAATATTGAAAATAATGTAGAGTGTATCTCCTAAACTCAATACTTAGATTCACAACTCCTAATATTTTGTCATATTTGCCTTACCACATATATATATATAATCTATTTATTCATTTATCAAGCCAACAAATTATCCATCAATATGCTTTACTTTTTGATACATTTGAAAATGAATTGCAGATATTGGTATTAGTACTCTTCACCCCTATATACTACAGTATAATATCAATTAGAATTCAACATTTAGATTACATTTATTTTTAATGATTAAATAAAGGTAGCATTCTGATGGTCCAGTTAATAAAGCTCACCCTGATCAAAGTATTTTTCAGACTCTTGTGCTAGTTCACCAGTGATGCCTCCTTTGAATCAGTAAAAAAAAAAAAAAAAAAAAAAAAAAAAATGTCCACAATAACATGCCTGTGAATTACTATCTGGATAGAAATATCTCTGTTCTTTCTTCTTCTCCATCTGTTCTATCTCCCACTCATCACATGCTTTGCCTGAATGTCCATTTGGTCAATTTATACCATTACCACTGCTTATAATAGTATCTGCAGTGTCTGTACTGTAGATATCAACACACTATATTCTTAGCTTTTGTTCTTGGGAGGCAGAACATTGCTTCATTCCACACAGAGGTGGGCAGGAGGGAATCCTGCCCTGCACAGTGTCACTGTACTCTGCAAGGGCTCAGCCTGTGGCCAAAGCCTCCCAGAATCTGATGGCTCACTTCTCTAACTGTAGGTGCCTCAATTAAACTCAAGGTACTGGAAGGAACAGGTCTCATCTACTCATTATGTTCTGTTCTTTCTTTTATCCTTATTCCCAGAACTCAAATTCCTTTTCTTCCTGTTCCTTGCATTAGCAAAACACATGATCCCAGGTACATGAATGATATAAACCCCCCAGCAGCTTATTTCATCTGGGGATGAGGTAAGGTAGATTCAGCCATTGGACTGCCAGGCTCAGCCATTGGACTCACTTTACAACTGAAGGAAAAGTCGTTCTTTATAATTCCCAGGGGATCCATCTGGATGGATGGTGCTCCCCTCCTGGCTGCCTCCCAGCTCCTTTCCCAGTAGGAACCACTGTTCTTGGGGCAGCCAGTCTGACAGAGACTTAAAGGAGCCAGATTCTGAGATGAGTCATCAGGAGATGTCTTTTCTTGGAAGGGTTACTGCTTTGCTCTTTGGCATTTGGACAATTGCTGAGATTTTTTAGAGCTGTGCTGCCTAAGTGGCATTCTTCCTTAGGAACTTTATTTCTGCAGCATGCTAATCTACTTTCAGTGAAAAAAGAGTACATTTGGTAAAGTATTTTTGATAAATAGTGGGTTAAAGAAAGTTAATAAGGTTTCTTCAGAATAGCACTTTATAGACCCTTTAAAATGATTAAATGAAACATGATTTTCCATGTGGGAATATAACATGCAGTGATATTCGAACTTATGAGAACAATAAATTTATTATCTATCTAAGACACCTGGAGGAAATAAGACTTTGCAAGGTAGGAGCCATTTGTGGTGGTACTCAAACCTTACTGCACATTGCAATTATCTGGGGACTAAAAAATTCTTATGTCTGGCTTCTACACTCATTCTGACTTAATTGTTATGGAGTACATTCTGAGCCTTGGGATTTTTTTTTTTAAATTCTCACTTGAGGATATTTTCCCATTGATTTTTAGAGAGAGTGAAATAGAGGGGAAAAGACAGAGAGAAATATTGTTCTGAGAGAAACACATCAATTGGTTGCCCCCAGCATGTGCCCTGACCAGGGCCGAGGTCGGGGAAGAGCCTGCAACCAAGATACATGCTCTTGACTGAAATTGAACCCGGACCATTTGGTCCACAGGCTGACACTCTATCCACTGAGCAAACCGGTTTTGGGCCTTGGATTTTCAAAGCTCCACAGCCCAGGTCATTCTGATTTGCATCAAAGTTGAGAACAACTGCCCTTGACTCTTCTTGTCTTGTGTCATTCTCTGAATAGACTTAGTTGACCTAGTTCAAGTCATTGTTTTACCAACAAGTAGCTGCATAACCTGCTCTGTATTTACATTTTAAAATTTATAATACAGAGAACCATCAAGCCTACCCTGACTAAATTGTCTCTTGTGAGGAAGGGAGGTGCTAATGGGACTTAGAAGGAATCATGCTCTTCAAGAACACACCTTTAATATTTTTGTTTACAGTACAATGCACAGGAGGTCAAACAGAGTTAGAGCTCCTGAGAACACTTCCCAAGGCATTGTCTCAAGATATAATTTCTTGGCATTAGCTGTGCCAGAACCATCTGGGATGGCCATTAATCTAGATGCCTTGTCCCATAGCAGACACTGCATCAGAATTTATGGGAGTGGGATGATAATATTCGACTTTTCAGTAAATTCTTTGGGTGATTCTTATACACAGTAAAGTTTGAGAGTCAGTGCTCTGGGGGAGGTTGGTCACTATTAAGAATCTGGATGGAACTGGAGAGCATTATACTAAGTGAAATAAGCCAGGCAGAGAAAAATAAATATCACATGATCTCACTCATTTATGGAATATAAGGAACAACATAAACTGATGAACAAAAATAGATCCAGAGGCAGAGAAACATCAACTAGACCATTAAACTCAGAAGGAAGGTAGGGAAGGGTGGGGATAAGGGGAAGAGATCAACCAAAGGACTTGTATGCATGCATATAAGCCTAACCATGGACAAAGACAACGGGGGTGGGGGGGTGGGAAGGGGTGTGTGAGAGTATGAGGGGGGGGGTAGGGAGGTAATAGGGGAATAAGGACACATACGAACAAAACAAAAAAAGAATTTGGGCAGTTTGCCTGGTAGAAGTCTGTTCATTACCTGCTCACACCTGCCTTTCCATCATTTCATCTCATGACTCCTGCACTTGCACCATCATGTTTCTGCCAAATGGTGAACTTTTGGAATTACCCATTACAGTGTGTCTCAATAATGAGAAGCAAAAGCTTCTGCCAATAAAACAGCCTCCTTTTGGGATCCATTTGTGCCAGCCAGGGCACCATTGTGCAAAACCGTTGACTAAATTTCCAAGCAAGATATAGAAAACATCAAAGAAATTCATTTCTTTTGGCACAAGGCAGAGATAAGCCAAAAGTAGGAACTAGCCCCATGAGGCCCTGCTGAGTGATGACAGGACATGGGATGGGGGCTTTGGGAGTTTGAAATAAAAGAGTATAAAATCCAAAGATATTAGATGACTTGTTTGGAAGTCACATGAAGATAAATTGCCTGTCCTTGGAGACTCACCTTAGGAACCAATTAGTGAGCAGTGCTGGTGCAGTTACTATAAGAAGCACCACCAGCAAGGTCTAGTGCTGAATCAGAAGCTCAGTGAAAGAAGCTGGGTCCCTAGCCCTATGATCCTGGGCTGAGTCTGGAAAAAAAAATAGAAAGAAAAAAAGATCCCAGGGAACTCTAGTGTCAGGGATGTACTGTTTTGTGAAGGGTGAGAAGAAAGAGAGGGACTCCATGAAGTGAGAATAGAACATAGAGGTTCTGGGAGTGACCCCATCTCAAGCAGATTGCTATGATGAACATCTCATGCTGCATTGTTCTTTATTGAAAGGGAACAGAGATAACGCAGCTGAAGTCCAGAGAGGAAAAGTGATTTGTCCAGGCTCACACGTCTAGTGTGGGTGATATAGAATCCAGGTCTCCCCTGGGTCAGCAGGTCACCAGCAGAAGAAACGCTAAACAAACGAGGAAACCACTAACAAAGTGAAATCCAGGTGAGGATGGTTCATGCCCAGCTCATGGCTTCCAGATCTAATTTCTTTTATTTGTTACCCTTAAGGTGTTAGCTGGTATTGATCTGACTGATGTTCTATCAGGTAATGAAACTTGATCAAAACATTTTTTTTACAGCCTATTATAGAACTCTATTAGGACCTACAGATCCATTAGCTCAGGTTCCTCCAAAAACACCACCAGAGCTATCTCTGCTTTCAAATTCAGATGCCATTTCTCATCATACTACTGCTTTTATTAATTCTGCGAGGACACCCAGGCTATGATTATGGAGCTTTGTTAGGGGCTAAAATGAGCTAATGTTTGCTCTTGATTTCAAGGTTAATGCTAGAATTTTCAAAAAACAAAAAAACAAACACAAGCCAGCCAGCTCTAATTAGTATAACAGCTGTTTGTTAAACATTCATGTTGATTGAAAATAGAAATATTTCTAAAAGCAGAGCCCATTGCTGATTGCTAATGTTTTTTTTTTTTTTTTTTTGGGGGGGGGTTCATGCTCTTTTGTTCATAGCATATACATTTTCCTTCTTTAAAATGTTCATTTAAAAATTTAAATAGCCACCATATCTATGTGGAGTGCCTTTAGCTTTCTAAAGCATTTTCTCATCTGTTTTAATCTAGTCATTAACCTTATCTCATAGAGCAGAGCGGATGTTATGATTCCCTTTTGGCAGAGGAGGAAATTGAAGTTCAGAGAGGTTAAGTGCCTTATGTAAGATCAAACAGCTAATTGGGGTCAGATTTGCAAAAACAAGGGCCGACTTGTAAGGCAGGGAATCATTGGCCTTCCATTCTTAGCATTAAGAGAAGCATTCACCACTTTTTACCTTATGTTACAGTGAGATCTATATTCACCTACTTCCACATCAGACTGCAGCTTGTTGAAGTCAAGTACTACCTACATGTCACCCAATTTAGAGCTTTACTACTTGCAATGACTTGAATGTTCCCCTCCAGCTGGCCCTTGTCTTAGCCCTCTCACATACACCGCCGAATGGATGGCTGGGAGGAATCGAACCGTAGTGACCGAATTCCTCCTTATTGCATTCACCGAACATCCCCAGTGGGGACTGCCTCTCTTCCTATTATTTCTGAGTTTCTATTTTGTCACTCTGCTGGGGAACGCGGGGATGATCATCCTGATCCACAAAGATCACCAGCTCCACACCCCCATGTACTTCTTCCTCGGTCACCTTTCCTTCGTGGACATGTGCTACTCCTCTGTCATCGTCCCTCAGCTGCTGGCTGTGCTGCTGGACCACGGCACAGCCATCTCACAGGCTCGCTGTGCAGCTCAGTTCTTCCTCTTCACCTTCTTTGCGTCCATCGACTGTTACTTCCTGGCCATCATGGCCTATGATCGCTATGTGGCCGTTTGCCAACCTCTGCTTTATGTCACCATCATGACTGAGAAGGCCCGCTGGGGCTCAGTAGCTGGGGCCTACATTGCTGGTTTTTCCAGTGCCTTTGTGCGAACGGTCACAGCCTTCACGCTCTCCTTTTGTGGAAACAATGAGATCGACTTTATTTTCTGTGACCTCCCTCCTCTGTTAAAACTCACTTGTGGGGAAAGCTTCACTCAGGAGGTGGTGATTATAGTGTTTGCCATTTTTGTCATGCCTGCTTGTATAGTGGTGATCTTGGTGTCCTATCTGTTTATCATCGTGGCCATCATGCAGATCCGCTCTGCTGGGGGTCGGGCCAAGACCTTCTCTACCTGTGCTTCCCACCTCATGGCTGTGTCACTGTTCTTTGGCACCCTCATCTTCATGTATCTGCGGGATAACTCAGGCCAGTCCTCAGAGGGGGACCGAGTGGTGTCTGTACTCTACACAGTGGTGACCCCAATGCTGAACCCCTTCATATACAGCCTGAGGAATAAGGAGGTAAAGGCAGCTGTCAGGAAAGCCCTGAGCAGATCAGAGGCTCCTGGAAGGCCCTAGATCAAGCATGTCAAACTGATGGCCTGCAGGCTGCATGTGGCCCATAATGAATATTTTTGCAGCCCAGCCAACATAATGATATGTAAGAAATGTTTTAATAAAAATTTTGTAACTTAATTTGTTCAATATCCTGTTATACATAATTATTAATAACGAACTACAACAGTCACTAATGACTGGTTACTATAATCATGTTGTATTCATTTCCCTTAGGTGCTTTACCCGTAGGTGCACCATTTCTCTCCACTAATTCTAGCAGTGAATATTTAAAAAAAATTTTTTTTATTGATTTTCCACAGAGAGGAAGGGAGAGGGATAGAGAGCTAGAAACATCGATGAGAGAGAAACATCGACCAGCTGCCTCCTGCACACCACCCACTGGGGATGTGCCCACAACCAATGTACATGCCCTTGACCGGAATCGAACCTGGGACCTTTCAGTCCACAGACCGACGCTCTATCCACTGAGCCAAACTGGTTTCGGCATAGCAGCAAATATTTTAGTAGCCAATTGCCATGTCATTAGTCTTGGATTGACTTGTTTGATGTGTGCACAGGAAATATTTTGCTTTTGGAGAACAAGAAAAATAGGTTTATTTGTGTTATACTTATTAATTTGTGCAGTTATTCAGTGTCTGATAAGTTAATATTTAAGAAAAATATTAATTTTTATTAAAATGTTCTATTATTTTATGTTAATGAATATACATTTATTTCATCCCTTTGTATTCAGCATGTCTATTGAAATAAACCTATGCTTCCATGAAAATTTGAAGGTTTTTTTTTTTTTAACGGCCCACATAAACTCAAATCTTATTTATTTGGCCCGTGTTAGCCTTTGAGTTTGACATGCTTGCCCTGTGGATCCTTAGCAAATATGTCATTCCTTAGTTTCCCCATCCTCTGTTTTTCTTCAAATATCACCTACATGGGAAGACTTTCCCAGCCGTACTTAAAATTGCATCCAAACTTCCCACTTCCACTTATTAATTTATTAATCTATGTAATGCTTTTCACCATTGGATGTACTATGTTTTACGTATTTAATATTGTGTAAATTACATGAGTAAGCATTTTTACCTGTGCAATTCATTTTTGTATGCCAGTGCCTAGCAAAGCACTTAGCACATAAAGGCTCCAGTATTTGTTGAATGAATAAATTAACATCAGGTTCCAGTGTCTACTTTTGAGTTCTAACTTCTTCAGTCCTCATTTTTTTTTTTAATCTGCCAAGTGAGTTTATCTACTTTATAGGACTATGTTTGGGGGATTCAGTGCATAAATGGGAAGGGGTGACATCTGTCTTATTCATTAGTGTCTGTTGAATGAAGTACAATACATTGCATGGCACAACAAATACTAGATGAACTGAGCAAAAATATTTTGGAAAATACAAAAGTTATCTACAAATGCAACAACTACTCTTTTTCCAAAGTTTTTTTAATATTTGGAAAATATTTATTCTTTAATTCTTCATTTATTCTTTAATTGTTTTCTTTCTTATTGTTTCTGTGGTTTTGAATGACAATGATGATGATGACATATAGAAACTAACATTTACTAGGCAGTTATCACCTTCCAGGAATTGTGATGTTTGCTAGAGGAATTATCTGATTTAATTCTCACCATAACCTTATGAAGTCTGTTCTATTATCCCTGCTTCATTGGTAGATGAGGCACCTGAGACTTAGAAAGGTCCAGCAATTTTCCCAAGGTCAGCAAACATGTAAGTGGTAGAGTGGAGTTTCCACCCAATCAGAGCCTGAGCACTTAATTGCCATACGCACAATCTCCTGCTATGATCTACTGTCTACTCTGTGCAGTCACTCCTTTGGAATTCATTGTTATTGCATTTCTTTTATTCCTTTTACCTGGCGAAGAAAAGGCAAAAGTTCAAACTTAAAAAAAAGTAATTTATGTCTCATTTAAAGTTGACATACACTATTATATTAGTTTCAGGTGTACAACATAATGATCAGACATTTATGCACCGTATAAAGTGATCACCCCAATAAGTCTAGTACCCATCTGATACCATATATAGTTATTACATTATTATTGACTATATTCTCTATGCTCTAATGGTAAAAGTCCAATCTGTAGAGGTCTGAGGCAGTAAAAAACAATCACTTCCGTATGTGTGCTAGTATTGTGTAATGTGACAGAGCATGTTGGTTTGTGTGTATGTGTGTGTATGTATGTGTGCATGTAGTTGTATATGAGAAGCTAATGTGTGTAGATTCAATAAATGGCAGTTTCTGGACTCTAGGAACTTTCTTTTTAAGGACATATGACAAAAATTTAGGAAAGAATTGGGTGAGCATGTCTACAAAAAGATTCATGGAAAAAACTGCACTGGTGGCCAAAGAGATTTGGGTCCACACATCAACTTTTATTATTGTTTTTGCACAAATCACTTAAAAAGTGCAGAATATGGGTGGAACAATAAACTCTAAAGAGTACATCTGGGGGCCATTTTACAAATAGTAACTGCCATGCAAATGTCCTTCTAATACAACATCAACTTCTGTAGCAGGCGATAGAGGCATTTGTGTTGTAGAACCAGCTCAGAATTTGACACCAAAGTGTGCAGTTTATTGCTTCTCAGCTATAGAGCTTCAAGTTGGTTAGTGCCTTTCAGCCTGCTTTCTCAACAGTGAAATAAAAAAGTTATAGAGCATTTACTCTGGACCAGGTTTTATATGTATCTCATTTATTCTCACAACAGCTTGGTGACCATGGAGAATGGGAAGATGCTGGGTGAATTACGCAAACATTAATTAGTGTTGTTATGGTAACTATCTCAGGATCCACACCAAATAAGCATTGATAGGCATAGGGACCCACAGCTGATCAGTGGACCTCTTCACTTCAGAACTTTTGGAATTATCTCTCCAGGACTGAGATCAGCCTTGAATCCAGACATCTCCAGAAATGGAGAGTTCGCTAATAATTTAAACTTAATTCTTAAACTCATGCACACCTAAATAAACACTTAAATAAATATTAATCACTATGCTAAAAGCTTTACATGAATCATTTATTTTAGCTCTCCTAACAACTTTAACAGAAAGTAATTATTATTGACCTCTTTTAGCGAAAGGAAGAAATAAGACCCAAAGAAGTTACGTAACTTGCCCAAGTTTATTCATCAAGAAAATGGCAGTCCAGGGAGGATCCGATCTCGCCTTTCTTACTCCAAAGTATGTACTCTTTTTAAAAATTACAAAATTTTTAAATTGCAGTTGGTATACAATATTATGTTAGTTTCAGGTGGACTACACCGTGATTAGACATTTATATGCCTTAGGGAGCAGTCCCCCCATAATTCTAGTAGAAGTATATATTTTTACCTGCTATCTGCCCTTCTGCATTTTCTCCCTTCTCTACCGAGTCCCAATTCTCAGTTGAAGTCTGCCTTGGAAGTGTCTGGATTTCAACTGTATTCTTGGTCTAAATATTTGATAGGTCTAGGCTGGGTTGGGTGCATCTTATGGCCAGACATAAATGTGAAGTTCATGGAATTTACCTTTGCCCTCTTGTAGGTCAATGAGGAGGATATGAGGGAATTTACAACTCCATCAGGAAGAGCAGGGTTACTCAGATGAACTATTGCCTTCTGAAGTCCTTCAAGAGCATCTATCTCTGAGTCAAAGCTCCCTCCAATAAATATTTCATCCATAAGGTGCCTCCAAGCAGTCACCAACCTTGCCTTTGTATCTTCTTTTTCAACTTTCAGCGATTGCCTGAGAAGTCAAGATTCTTTTTCAGACTTTGTTACCTTTAAAAATATACATAACATTATTTTGTTCTATCTATCTATCTATCTATCTATCTATCTATCTATCTATCTATCTATCTATTATCTATCTATCTATCTATCTATCTATCTATCTAATCATATGTCATCTATAACCTATCATAAGATTACTCAAAGGATGTGTCTGAAATCTCTTCTCTTTCAAAAAAACAGCTTCACTGAAGTACAATTGACATGCATAAACTGCACACATTTAAATGCACTATTTGGTAAGTTTTAACATATGCACACACCCATGAAACCATCACCACAATCAGGATAATAACATATACATCACTTCCAAAAGTTTCCTTTATTCTACTGTATTTTCTCCTACATGCCCCTTCCACCACCCTCCCCTTCAGAACACTAATCTGATTTTTACTATACGTTAGTTAGAATTTAATATAAATTTTATACAAATAGAATTACATCTGACTTCTTTCACTTAGCATAATGATTCTGAGGTTCATTCATGTTATTGCAGTTATCAGTAGTTGATTGCTTATTGCTGGGTGTTTTTTCATTTAATGGATATACCATAATTTGTTTATTCATTCACATGTCAATTGGAATTTGGGTAGTTTCTAGTTTTTGGTTATTTTAAATAATGCTGCTATAGACATTCCTGAAATCTTTGTATGAATTTATACTTCCATTTCTCTTAGTTAACTATCTAGGGGTAGTATGGTTGGATCATATAGTAAGTATATGATTAATTTTTAAAGAAACTACTAAACTGTTCTGCAAAGTGGTTGTATTACTTAACATTTCCACCAGCAACACATGAACATTTTAGGTCTTCCACATCCCCGTCAACACTTGTTATGGCCAACCTTTTTAATGTTAGCATTCTAATAGCTACCTCACTGTGGTTTTAGTTTGTAATAATGTTGATACTTAATCTTTTAATGTGCTCAGCTGCCACTAGTAAATCTTTGATGAAGTGTCTGTTTAAATCTGTTGCTCAAATTTAAGTGGACTTTGTATTTTCTTATAATTAACATATTGAAAGTTCTTTATATTTCTGAATACAAGTTCTTTATCAGATATGTGATCTGCAAATATTTCCTCCCAGTTCTTGCACTGTCTTCTGTTGCTCTTAGCAGTGTCCTTCAAAGAACAAATATTTTAATTTTGATAAAGTCCTACTTATCAATTTTGCCATTTATGGCTTGTGCTTTTATTGTTATATTTAAGAAATCTTTGCTTATCCTCATGTTCACAAAGATTTTCTCCTCTGTTTTCATCTAGAAGTTTATAGTTTTAGGTTTTTACATTTAAGTTTAGGAACTATTTTGAGTTGTGTTTTATAGATGGAACCAGGTATGGGTCAAAATAAATATTTTTGCACATGCATATCCAATTATTTCAGCACCATTTGTTGAAAAGATTATCTTTTTTTCCACTAAGTTGTCTTCGCATCTTTGTTGAAAATTAATTATCCAGATATGTTGGAAATATATTTTCCATATATTTGGGCCTATTTCTGAACTCAATTCGATCTCAATGCTCTATTTGTCTGCTGTTATGCCAATACCACACAGTCTTGAATACGAATAAGTCTAGAGATCAGGTAGGGCTAGTACTTCAACTTCACCCATTTTTATTACTTAAGGCCCTTTAAATTTTTATATAATTAAAAAATACAATTTTCCAATGTCCATAAGAATGTTTATTATATTTTGGTTGGGATTGTATTGATTTTTATTGATCTATTTGGGGAAAACTGACAAATTGACTTTTTTGATCCATGAACTTAATGTATACTTAATGTATTGAATATTTCTCTTTTTTTATTTAGGTCTTCTTTAAGTTATCTCATCATTGCTTTGTGTTTTTCAGTGTATGTAGCTTTTCAAGTTTTTGTCACATCTATTCTTTCTTCTTTTCTTTTGTTAATCCTCTCCTGAGGATATTTTTTCCATTGATCTTTAGAGAGAGTGGAAGGGAAGGGGAGAGACATTTGTTTATTTGTTGATGATAGTCATTCTGACAGGTGTGAGGTGGTACTTTATTGCTTTGATTTGCATCTCTTGGATGATTGGTTTATCCCAGGATAAACCACGCTTAGTTTCATGTAGTACCATATTCTTTTTATTTTATTTTATTTTATTTTTTAAATATATTTTATTGTTGATAATATTACAGATATCTCCCATGTCCACCACTCCTTATCCCCCTCTCCTAACCTCTGTCCCAGGTCTTCACTATCCTATTGCTTGTGCCTATGGACTATGCATATAAATATATAAGTTCTTTGGTTTATCTCTTCATGCTTCTGGTCTTATTTTGTTATCAATTCATTTTGTTCATTAGATTCCACAAACAGGTGAGATCATGTGATGTTTGTCTTTCTCAGTTTGGCTAGACAGCATGATGGACCTGGAAAATATTATACTAAATGAAATATTTAGCATAATATTTTCTAGGTCCGTCAGGCTGTCTAGTGTTCTTTTTATTATCAAAGAAAGTAGAAGATGTTCCTGAGACTTCTTGGTTGGTTAAAGTCACAGATGGTATTTTCTAACACCATATGCCAATTTTAAAAGGGGTTTGTAGTTTTTTTTTGTTGTAAAAAGTTTTATTGTTTCAATGCATGGGAGTGGCCTTCAGGGTGGTTAAAAGAATGGCTAGTAGTTTCAGGGAGAGGCTCAGGAAAAAGCCAGACACCAGGGGAGACAGGGGAGACAGAGGACTCCCTCAAAGGCTTCTGGGCTCCAAAGGCTCCTAGTCCTGTTGAGGGTGAGCCTTTTGAAGAGATACTCGTCCAGCCCAGCCTGTGGGCCGGCAGCCTGCAGAGGTGAGTCAGGTGTCGCCCATCTTCTTGATGAGTTTCACCTCCTCACCCAGGAAGTGGTTCTCCCGGAAGTCACAGAGCTGAGTGTCTGCGCGGGTAGAACCCGGGGCTCGCAGCTCCAGAAGGGCCTGGTTCAGGTTCCTTTCCAAGGCCAGGGCGGCTTCCCTGGCGTCCTGAGTTTTGCCCACTCATCCTGGGAGGCCTCAGTACGTCCTGAAAGAGAATGCGGCCATCGCGCTGGTTTTGCAGCTTTGAGAGATGCTCAGCGCTCTCTTGCTTCTTCTCTGCCAACTCACAGAAGTAGCCCACACCCTCGAGAGCCACATCATCCATAGAAGCCCTGAGAGAGGTAGGTGCCAGGGCCTGCAGATGCAGGTTGGCCAGGCGGTTGACCGCAGCCTACACCTGGAATAATCCTGACGAATTTGGGAGCTCATGGTTGTTCGGCAATAAGAAGTTAAGGTAGAAAAAAACCCTGGTGTGTTGACTGATCCGGGAGGTGGTTCTGAAGGTGGTGACTGGATAAGACACAGGAGAGTGGTCAGAGGCTGGAAGAAGGGGTGTCCCTGGGTCTGTTCATTCCAAACATGGTTGAAGCAAGAGTCAGATCCGAGACTACTGAGGGCACTGGATTTGTAGTTTTGAGTCCTCTAAATTTCTCTATTAAAAAGAGAATAAGAGGGAGTCAGTAAAAGGAAGATGGAGGGAAAAAGGAAATTAAGGATATTTTAATCTTCTAAGAAATATGTTCTGAATTAGACAATTTTACTTAGAATTTAACCCTGAGGATGAAGGACTGGTTGAGAAATTACTAGGAGTGATAGCTGCAAGATTTAAAGAGGGCAGATTAGAAATCGTGATTTCAGGAGTGATGATTTGGCTCCAGTGGTATTTAAAACAGTTGGTACCTTCTTTTCATCGGCAGACTTTTCAGTTTCTTCCTCCACCTTCTAGACACCAATTGTTCTAGTTTCCTCCCTCTTTCATTGCAGCTTCTCAGACTTCCATGTTGGGTTCTTATTTCTAAATGTGAGTTACCCAGGGCTTAGTCATAGGTCTTTCCCTATGAAGTCATTCCTTAGGCTAATTTCATCCAGTCCCATGGGTTTAAATATTTACTTAAAGTATCTATATAAAATTCAAAGTTCTTGCCATCAACTATGATATTTAGCCAGTTTGGGTTCCCAACTGCCTTCTTGATTATCTCGTCCTCTACTTCCGTCTAGTTCAAGCCAACCAGTTCCCATATTAGGATCTTTACACCTGCTTTTCATTTTCTTGGGGTGTGTTTCCCCAGATCTTCTCATGGCTCACTTCCTTATTTTATTCAGTTCTCAGTCAAATAACTGAGAGGCCTTCGCAACTGCTAAACCCTCCTACCTACAATAGCTATCCACCCTATGTTATCGTCTGTACTCTGACCTTGCTTGATTTTTTTTTTTTAAATCATAACCTTCTTGCTCCTTCATATTTGTGGCCATTGCTTATTTATTTATCTATCTATATGTTCATTGTCTGTGCTCTGCACTGTGATAGAAGAGCCAGGATCTTTCATTTTAACTCTCACTAGGTTCTCAAAAAAGATTTGTTTAGTGAATAAATAAGTGGATATTTTACTGACATATTTTATATGTTAGGTTGAACAAGTAAATTCTACCCAGTGCATAGTGTATTTTTGGTTTGTTTTTCTAGGCATTTCTTTTGAATTTAAGTTACCTATGCTAAGATGACAAGGGTTTCTGCTCATTTACTTATAAGATCACAAGTTGGTTAACACAAAAGAACAAGGATAGCATAAAACTCAGTTGAATGTGTCTTGCACATTTTATGCTTTCTAAATTTCATGTTAAATATTGTCTTTTGATTATCTGGTCTTAAAAATTATTTTTGTGTCAGTTTCTCTCTAGTTTGTGAGTGCATTGAGGGCATGGAATGTGAATCATTCACCCTTTTAGTCTCAGGGCCAGACTCAGAGCCTAGTAAAGTGAAGGTTTACAATAGATGTTTGTTGAAAATGACAAATAGGAGAAGGATTTAGGGAAGTACAAGCATCTAGGTACAGATTTATGCTTCTCTTCTGTGAAAACTTATCAAGGTTTTTATAAAAGTTTGTGATCCCTCATTTTCTTAATCAGTTGCTCTTTGTGTCCCAAACTTAATCCTAATTCACTTTGTCAGGCAAACTCCCAATTTGCATACAAGTCTATTCCTAGCCAAATCAACTTCCCATTACTCACTGCAGATGGAGCTATAACTCAGTATGGATACAGCCTCTTATAGACTCTACAAGTTGGAAGTAATAGAGGGCCAGGACAGGTCCACAGGGATGGCAACCAAATTAAATTAAATGACTTTGGTTTAACCTGCTGCTTCTTATATCAAATATGGGCTAGATGAAACCAGAATAAACAGTGCAAATTGCATATTGGCCCAACTGATGTTTATGTAACTGAGAAGATTCTGGTACATGCTGGTTTAATAGATTTAATAGGCAAGAGAGTTTATTTTCCTTAAAATAAAAAAAGTTATTTTCACCCTAGTTGGTTTTGCTGCACAGTAGTTAGAGTGTCAGCCACAGACAGAAGCGTCTCAGGTTCAATTCAAGAGCATGGACCTGGGTTGCAGGTTTGATCCCCAGCCCTGATCAGGGTGTGTGCAGGAGGCAACCTATCAATGTTTCTCTCTCTCTGTCTCTCCCTGTATACTTTCTCTAAAAATCAATGGGAAAAATATCCTCGGGTGAGGATTAACAACAACAACAAGTTATTTTCTTCCTAATGTGATAGTTATTCTAAAAATTTAAAGCAATAACAGGGTATAATATGAATCACTCTATTCTTTGAAATAAAACCCACTGTTTTGATTACATATTGCTATATTACAAATCAGCCCCAAATGGAGTGACTTAAAAACAGTAATAATCATTTTATTGCTATCTCTCACAGTTCTAGAAGTTGGCTGGATTTTGGTAGGCAGTTTTCACTTGGAGACAGAGCAGAGACAGATCAGCTTAAGTTTCACTTGCTCATAAGTTGGATGACTGACTAGGGGGACTCAGAGACTTGTAGTCTGAAACAGCTAGGGCTCCTTGGGCATCTCTCTAAGTCTTTGTGGTCTCTCCACATGTCCTTTCCAGCATGGTGGCTCCAGAGCAGTGGGACCTTTTACATGGTAACTCATGGTTCCAGAGGTGCATGTTCATAAAGTGCCAGGTGGAAGCTGTGTTGACTTTTCTTAGATGGTTCTTGAAAACCATGCAGTACCACTTCTGGGGTACTCTATTTGTGAAAGGAGTCCCCCAAACCCTCCAGGTTGAAAGGGGAGGAACACAACCTCCATTTCATATGGGGAAATGGCCAAGTTCTTCAAGAGCATGTGGAATGGAAAATGTTGTGAGCATCTTTGGACAATATAATCTGCCACAACTACTGTTAATATTTTATTGACTCTCCTCCTAGGCATTTCTTTCTATTTTATGTAAATGGGTTTTCGTGAAACATGCTCTTATAGAACCTGCTGTTATATTAGACCAGTGATCTTATTATAGAAAAAGAAACTGAGATTAGTAACATGGCTTGTCATATGATGAGTTAGCTGCGAAGTTGGGCCAGATTCCATGTCTCTTGATTACAAATCTAGGACTCTCTGCTATTCTAAGTGGAAAAATGAAAGCGGAGCTCTGTGATGCTTCATGTTGAAGCTATGGGTAGAATACAGTAGATGTTGAGGCACTTGAAGAAAGCTAGTGAAAGAAAGTGAAGAGGCTAGTTGGTAACCCATATAAAAACAGGTGGTTTTACATTTATAATGAAAATGCACATGAAACATAAAAGTTTAAGAGGTGCCACAGAGAAAAGCAGGTGGATGATATTATAGTTTCTCTTAAAGTTGGATTTTATGTTTAGACAAAATAGAATTCAGCTTAGACTGTAGACAGAAAAACCTAATTTAGGAGAGAAGGCATATTAAAGTTGGAAGCCATGGGACAGTAATAAAAAAAGAAATACCTTTAAAATTTTATTTTAGTGTCTATGGTATACTAAATAGAATGGTAGTTTTGCAGAAACCGGTTTGGCTCAGTGGCTAGAGCGTTGGTCTGTAGACTGAAGGTCCCAGGTTCGTTTTCGGTCAAGGGCATGTACATTGGTTGCGATCAGAAGGCAGCTGGTCGATGTTTATAATGCTTTATCCCTCTCCCTTCCTCTGTAAAAAATCAATAAAATACATTAAAAAAGAATGGTAGTTGTATAATATACATGTTCATTTAGCAACAAACAGCTTTAAGATGTTGTGATTATTATTTTCATTTTACAGATAAAGATGAGTACCCCAAGTAATTCTGATGTACACATACAGTTGGAAACAACTGGGACCAATAGCCTCATTTTATAGATGAGAAAATAGGCTCAATAAAGTGAACTGATATGCCTAAAATCTCACAGCTACTTGGGCACAGAGTCAGGATAAGAATTGATGGCTTCTATGTGCACACTCTCTGGTTTTCCATCTAAATACATTTCCCAAAGTGTATTTTGCACAACACTAGACCTATGAACTAGTCTGTGATGAATCAGGTCCTGTATGATTGAACATGTTTAGTTTTGAGAAATACTGCAAACCATATCACCCTTCTGGAGATTTATTATATTCTATACTAAAAGCTTTGAGAAGTTGTCTAATTAAAACATTTTGTTTTACTTGACTCTGAGTGGTCCAAAATTGTTTGAACATGGACCCTTCTTTTTACAGCTATTAAACATCTCACTGAATGGTAACTTGGCAAAACAGGAAAGGCAATACAGAGAAAACCAGGTTGAATAAAGGAATTACTAATAAACATATTCAAAGCTGCAAAAGCTAGACTGTAGGTACCACATGCACGAGCTTATTATCTAAGTTATGTACAATTTGTGTCAAAGTTTATAGTAATACACATTATAATCAGATGTGATTTATGGTTGTGACTTAAGGGAATTAAGGGGTTTGTTTCCAAGATCAGAGAAACATGAAAAAGCCCCAACTCTTCAGAGGTTAGAATAGAAGGCAGATACCCTAAAGCTTATTAAAAGCTGAACTATCACAACTACACCACCAACTTTGGACAGAATCATCCATCTGGTTATGGGAATAAAAGGAATTCAGATACCTGGGACATCAAAGGCAGGAACTTTTCCTATTGATGAGCTTCTTCAGGGTGCCTTTTATATCCTTATTCCTCAGGCTATAGATGAAGGGGTTCATCATGGGTGTCACCACAGTGAATAGTACTGCACCAATTTTATCTCTGTCATCAGGGTGAGCGGATGAGGGGAAGAAATAAACCCCTACAATGGTCCCATAGAAGAGCAATACAACTGTCAGGTGAGAGGCACAGGTGGAGAAGGCTTTCCACTTTCCCTCTGTGGATGAGATTATCAGGATAGCCCTGACAATGCAGATGTAGGAGAAGAGGATAAGGGCAAAAGGGAATGTGATGACTGATAAGCCCACGATGAATAACACAAGCTCATTGATCATTGTGTCTGAGCAGGATAGTTTGAGCAGAGAGGCCAAGTCACAGAAGAAGTGTGAAAGAGTGTTGTTGTCACAGAAGCACAATTCAAGGAGCAGAAGAGTGTGTGTCAGGGCAACAATATTACTGAGGACCCATGGAATAATTGTCAGTAAAATGCAGAGCCTGGGTTGCATGATGGTCGCATAGTTCAGAGGGTGGCAGATAGCCACAAAACGGTCATAGGCCATGACTCCCAAGAGGAAATTGTCAATGACAACAAACACAATAGAAAAGTACATCTGTGTGATGCAGCTCTCATAGGAGATGGATTGACTCTTGGTCTGGATATTCATCAGCATTTTGGGGACTGAGGTGGAAATGGAGGAAATATCAGCAAAGGATAGATTAGCAAGAAAGAGATACATTGGGGTGTGAAGGTAAGAGTCCAAGCTGATGGCCAGAATGATGAGGCCATTTCCCACCACAGTGACCAGGTACATTCCAAGGAAAAGCACATAGAGGAGATTCTGCTTCTCAGTTTCATTGGAGAGTCCCAGGAGGAGGAATTCAGAGATGCTGGTTTGGTTTACTTGATGCATATTTCTGTTGATCTGAAGAAAGGAACACAAGGTCTTCTTATCCCCACAAGGAACCTCAATATAGTACCAATTAGTTACAGCCATTGCAGGGAGGTGGGCACTTCCTTTAGGCTGAAGGGCAATGAAGGATGGAGAAAGATTACTTAATAAGGAACTGTGTCAGCAGTGCAGAGCTCCAATAAATGCCTCACAAAGAAAAGATACGTCCTGACAGATATTTCTCAATGAACATGTTTTAAACTCCAACATGATTCTGACTGTGATTTTTAGAGTGGGCTCCAACTATAGTCAAATGCCCCAAATTAAGATAATATTTGAGGTATTTGCCATATTCTAAAGATGCTAGATACCCCTCTCTGAAGGAATTATTCAAAAATGAATAACTTAGTTCTAAGACTTTTCCCACCATCCATCCTCATCCTTTAAATTGAAAAAGATAGAATTTTGAAGAGTCATTAAAGGGAATAGTTGGGGAAGGAGAAACAATTGAGGGTTAAGAATACTTATGGGTATATACTCATTGCTCCTCAACTTAGGGGGGACTCCAAAAGAACTGCTCTTGGAGAATGTGTACAAGAAGGGAGACCAGAATTTTACTTTACTCATGGCTAGATGTTGGGTGAACAAAGACAGTTTGGAGGACACATAAAGATCTAAAGACTTGTGTTTGCCTCTCACTTCTAAATGAGAAGACTCACTGGATCAGCCCGGTAAGGCAGGGAAAAGCATTGTAGGACAATGCTTCCTCATTCATGGCGTAGAATGAATATGTGATTTTCTTATAGACCAAGTAGATGCTGCAGGAGGTTATTGGATTCAAACCATGTTACTGGGACTCTAACCAAGAAGCAGCCTGCTGGAGTAGAGGAGATTATAGCAGTAGGAGGTCATGGAGTGGGTCTTTTAGGGAAAAAAGTCATAGGAAGAAGAGGATGAAAATTCACTATGCCAAAATGGCTTGGGCTTAACCAGAATGTAGAACTGTATATTTTTGAAGGACAATCTCTAATCTCACCTTCCTGTTCTGCCTATCCCACCAACCAGCCACACTGTACAAATTTTGCTGAGTTCCCAAGGCATCTGCCTCACTGGTTAAGAGCAGCACTAAAATTAAAAAAGCTCACCTTTGAAAGATGGTAGGATCTCAGAAAGTGATTGGACTCTAGACTCAATAGTTTAACTTGTTGGCAGGGTAGCAGTGGAGTGACTAAGAGCAGCTCTTATGTGTTTTTCAGAATCAGACTATTTCCCCAAGAACAGGAGTTAATAGTCATCCTGCTGGGCTCACATAGGACATTAGCACCTTCTAAGTCCTTTGAGATTGTATCCCAAAGGTGTTTTCCTCAAGACAAACAGTTGTTTTCACATCCCAGTCTCTATGAGGTAAATGGGGATTAGACAGTTAACTCTGCTTTTTTTTTATTTGTTCATCTTTTGGTACCTTTTCCTACCTGTGATTTCCTGTTTGTAACTTAGTTGGTTACTGCTTTTCATAGAGAGTGAATTGTTTGTTGTGGTCTCATGTTCCCAGTGAGACAATAATAAGCAATTTGAGAATTTCTTCTGTGTTTACCCTCTACTGCCTAGTAGAGGAAGAACAATTAGTAAATATCTCAAGAATTGCCTTAATTCCTGCAAGAGGGGCAATGAGTCCCAAGAGATGCTATCTCTAGTGGAAAGGATAGGCTACGGCCTCTGTATCACTTGAATGAAAGTCAGCATAGAAAGGGGATCCAGGGACCCCTTGATTTAGCACTCAGTACTCTTAGTTGGAAATAAAAGAAATAAACTCTGGGTTTTTAACATTGAAAAGAAACATATTGAAATAATATTGAGTGTATTACAGATATATTGGGAAAGCTGAAAAACAAAACAAAAAAAACAAAAAAAACAAAACACAACATAAAACAGACCCTGAAATGGATAGGAGTAAGGGAGGATGTATAACCAGAGACATAGTCCAAATCAGTACATTCCTTCTTCTAATGTTTATATATGCCTTATAGTACAGTTGTTTCTCACTCAAACCAAGAGCACTCTCCCCCTCCTCAGCAGGAAGAAAATTCATCTATGGACTAACTGTATAGTTATTCATGACTAATATTTAAAATAATGGGCAATGGGAAAAAAGAGCAAAAGCAAGTTTTTCTGTCATATATCCATCATCTATCTATCTATCATCTATCTATCTATCTATCTATCTATCTATCTATCATTTATATATCTACCCACATCTAGGAGGGAAATATGAGTGATAGAAGCCAAAACAGTGCAGTGGTTTATTGGGCTGGGGAGGACTTGATTGGAAAGGGGCACAAGAGTACTTTCTGGGGTGATAAAAATATTTCATTACTGAGTACAATTGTCCAAACACATCAACCTGAACCAGTTGAGATCTATGTATTTTATTGTATGCCATTTACACTTTGATTACATTATAATAGGAGCAAAATAAGCTCCCACTTTTTCTTTTTGCTTCAAATGGAATTTGAATCTATTATCACACCAGAATCAATGGAAAAATATTTTCTTGCCTTATCTTTTCTCCCGGATAAGCAGAGGTGGAGATGTTAAATCTTTGCTGGAATTCTGGAAGCAGATTCTGGGAGACAGAGTGGAGCCAAGGATGCTCCTACATATGATAATATTCAGAATGAAGAGTCATCCTCCTAGTTGCATAGGAAGTTAATCCACATTAGGCAAGAGGGAAAGACCAGGTATGTGGCATTTACTCAGAAATAAGACCCAGATAGAACAAGTAAGTGGGAGGCACTTATGTATAATTACATGGATTTGCTGTCCTCATAAAGGCAGGTAGAAGGGAGCTGTCGATTTAGACATTTTGAAGCTAGGGCTTCTGAGAACTCCTTAGTCATGGGGAAAAAAAAATAAGTAAATCCTTCTTGGAGAAAACTTACCAAAACTTATGTTGAGGAAGACACTGGCCTATGTGACACTATTGTCATCTGGCATATGTTGTTCTCTTCTACTCTAGATTAAAAAAAAAAAGACTCATAATTGTATGTTCACTTTCCCAATAGTCTGAACTCTTTGAAAACAAATATCTTGTGTTTCTGTCTATAAATTCAAGTCTGACACATAAAATGTTCCCTTCATCTCCGAGTCACTGTATCTCAATATTCTTCTTATCCTAAATTCCTGCCCCCTTCACATTTTGAGATTCTTGATGATGTGGTACTCTGGGTAATTCTGATCCATCCCATATCCATAAGACAAGTTGACTGCCCAGGATGTGTTGTCTAATCTATTTCATTCAATCATTTCCTTATCTAGCCATCTCTCTAACTACAATTATTAGTTGTAATTAGACAACACAGACATGAACAAACACACACTTCCTATATGTTTTCCTTGGAATTCAACATGTGAGAGTGAGAAATTGAAATCCCTAGGAATTTTTAGGAATGCATAAACTTATGTGATTCTGAAAATATTTCAACATTCTTATTTAAAATAAATCTTTATTGTTCAGATTATTACAATTGTTCCTCTTTTTTCCTCCCATAGCTCCCCTCCACCCGGTTCCCACCCCACCCTCTGCCCTTACTGGCAACCCGCCCCCCCGCACTGTCCTCATCCATAGGTGTACGATTTTTGTCCAGTCTCTTCCCGCACCACCCACACCTTTTCCCTTGAGAATTGTCAGTCCACTTTCTTTCTATGCCCCTGATTCTATTATGTTCACCAGTTTATTCTGTTCATCAGATTTTTTATTCACTTGATTTTTAGATTCACTTGTTGATAGATATGTATTTGTTGTTCATAATTTTTATCTTTACCTTTTTCTTCTTCTTCCTCTTCTTAAAGATTACCCTTCAGCATTTCATATAATACTGATTTGGTGGTGATGAACTCTTAACTTTTTCTTATCTGTGAAACTCTTTATCTGACCTTCAATTCTGAATGATAGCTTTGCTGGGTAGAGTAATCTTGGTTGTAGATTCTTGCTATTCATCACTTTGAATATTTCTTGCCACTCCCATCTGGCCTCCATAGTTTCTGTTGAGAAATCAGCTGACAGTCATATGGGTGCTCCCTTGTAGGTAACTAACTTTTTCTCTTGCTGCTTTTATTTTATTTATTTTTTTTGTTGAGAGATTTGCAATTTTATTAAGAAAACAAAAAATAACCTATACAAAAAGGAAAGCTCCATTTCTGCGGGCAGCACTTAAGGCAGGGGGACAGATCCAGGCTGCCGGCATCCTGGTCCACGCCCTCCGCCTGCTAGGCCTCCTACTGCTGGATGAGGGGGCTGGGAATGGCCTCCATGCTGTCCTGCGGGCAGATGAGCACCACTGAGGTGCCCCTGCACACCACCAGGCCCAGCTGGCGGGTGTCCTCTGTGAGCTTGTATTGGTCATCGGGGTCTCTCATGTATTCGGTGGTGCCATCAAGCACAAGGGTGAGGAGTGGGTCAAACCCTTTCAGGATTCCACTGGCTTCATGGCCCCCCTGAAACTTCACCCGGATCATCTTGTCGATGTACTTGGACAAGTCCAAGATGCTCTCCTTCTTCTTCTTCTCTTTGTCCACCATCTTGCCGTGCCGCGCCGCTCCGCCTCTCTTGCTGCTTTTAATATTCTCTCTTTGTCTTTTGCTCTTGGCATTTTAATTATGATGTGTCTTGGTGTGGTCCTCTTTGGATTCCTTTTGTTTGGGGTTCTCTGAGCTTCCTGGACTTGTAATGCTATTTTTTTTTTTCCACCAGGTAGGGGAAGTTTTCTGTAATTATTTCTTCAAATAGGTTTTCAGCATCTTGCTCCATCTCTTCTTCTGGTACCCCCATAATTCTGATGTTGGTATGCTTGAAGTTGTCCCAGAGGCTCTTTACACTATCTTCAACTTTTTGGATTCTTTTTTCTTTTTTCTTTTCCAGTTGGGTGTTTTTTGCTTCTTTGTATTTTAAATCTTTGACTTGATTCTTACGATCCTCTACTCTGTTGTTGGGTCTCTGTATATTATTTTTAATTTTAGTCAGTGTATGCTTAATTTCTAGTTGATCCTTTTTCATATCCTTGAGGATCGCGCTAAATTTATCGGCCTTTTCTAAAAAATTCTTGAAAAACATTATAACCGTGGTTTTGAACTCTACATCCAGTTGTTTGCTTTCCTCTATTTCTGTCATTTATGAACTTTTTCTTTGCCTCTGCATTTTGGCTGCTTCCCTGAGTTGACAGAGTGGCTTTATGTGCTAGGTATCCTATAGTGCCCAGTGGCTCAGCCTCCCAAGTTACCTTAGGTGGACACTCTTCGTGCACCCTTTTGTTTGCTGTGTGGACAGTCTTGTTGTAGTTAAACCTTGATTGTTGTCGGTATCACTGGGAGGAATTGACCTCCACGCCAATTGGCTGTGATGATCAGCTGTGTCTACATTGGGAAAACTTCTGTGCTGGAGACACCCTTATGAGACAAGACTTGCTTCAGTGGGGCTTTGGTTCTCACTGAATCTGCCCCCTTATGTATTCCTTATGGATCTGAGGAGTTGTAATCTGGATGGTCCCATTCTGACTCCTGGGTACACTGGCTCTTGGATCTCCAAGAATGTGCTAATTTAGCCTATGCCTGAGGCCAACCAGTAGGAGTTACAGAGAGATCTGCAAATTTCTCTTCTTTGTTTGGGTTTTGGAGGTGCCCAGATTAGGCTCAGCTGTGAAGCAATGCAAGTTGCTGCAGGGCCTTGGGCCTTCTTTTGGATGCTCTGTGTCTCACTGACT
This sequence comes from Pipistrellus hanaki, assembly GCF_964339955.1. NCBI lineage: Eukaryota > Metazoa > Chordata > Mammalia > Chiroptera > Vespertilionidae > Pipistrellus > Pipistrellus hanaki. The sequence continues at coordinate 64,320,733 of NC_140511.1, read as the reverse complement.
CAACTGCAGTTTGTAAAATTCAAAGGACCAGGCCATTCATATGCAAAAGCCTCTGCACTCAGCTTGGATGGGACTGAGTTTCAGGGTGGAGCAATCAACAATGGCTTCCTGGGGTGGAATCTCAGGGCAGAGAAAACAGTGATGGCTTCCTGTCAGCCCTGCCCTATGAGGCCCTCGGATCACAGTGTTCTGTGGTAATCGCTGCAAGCACCTCTGAGAGAAAGCTGCCCTTGAGTTTTGCTCGCTGCCAGACAATCCAGTTTCTCCCTGTATGAATCTGGGTCCCCAGAGTCTCCCCTGGAACTGGAGTTCAGAGCAATCGGGAGCTTGTGTCTCCCTCCCACTTGAGAAAGCCAGCTGCGTACTCAGTTTCTATCCCTCTCCTTGCTGCGCTTCTGTACCTCTGCCTTCTGCAACTCCTGTAAGTCTCAGTGTGCTTTTCTCTATCCTTCTAGTTGTAGAACTTCCACTCAGCCAGCCTTCCTGTGGTTCTGGATGATGTCCATTTTGTCTTTTAGTTGTAGTTTTAAAATTGTTGTGTGAGGCAGCTGTTTAGGTGTTTACCTATGCTGCCATCTTGGTTTCTCTTCAACATTCTTTATACACTTTACTTATTATTATAAGTATCTAAATTTGTTTAATAACTATAAATACTAGGTGTATTAATATAGATCACGTATGTAGACTACAGTGAATAGCCAAATACTGGAATATGCCCATGAGTATTATTAGGTGATATTTTAATAACTAAGCATTTAGATCTCCCAGTAAGATGAATAGCACTACACAAAACCACATGTCAAAATTTCCAATTTAAGGAGTTAAATTTGCTTCCAAAATTTATTTCTTGGAACATCACTCATAGGATTTGTATAATATACTATGCATATAAACTTACAAATGTTAATTTTACTTGCAAGAATAACTCATGTTGGCAGCAGATTGGACCATGTAGACTTACTCAGAAGCAGCTATTAGCAAGAGTGACTTATTAGATCGTGACTGCTCCTCTTCCAATGCTTCTTGTCCAGATTCCAGAAATGCAGACTTAACCTCTGACTGTGGCCATGTTTCTTGCTTTCCCCTTGACATGACTCCTCTGAACCTGTTGCTTCTTTGTGTTGATCATTATGCTGTAATTCATGCAGGGTAATTATAATATTTCCCCCCTTTTTCTTGATATCTCAACTACTTTTTCTCAGATTTTGTGTTTAAAAATAATAAACAAACAAACATACAAATAAATAATAAATAAATATATTTTGGGGAAATGCTGGGAAGAAATTTCCACATAGAAGTACTACTCCCATCACTGTGACTAACCCTTCCTATCATCCACCAATTAAATTCTAAGGAAAGAGTTGGAGAAATCCACTATGACAATATATCATACCAGTGATGATTTTGCCAACTTGTCTGGACTCAAGTTGCTTATTGATTTGTAGGGAGACATATACTCGATTAATTACCCTACATGATAAAATGTATTTTAATAAATTTCAACAAGAGTGGTGTAAATAGAGAATGTTCATTGATGGAGAGGTTACTTCCTGGGCAAGTACTTCTCTGTAAGTCAGTTAATACAAAGAACAAACAAACCCAAAAGGCTTCATGAAGGGGATGAGCAGAGTTTTGAAAGGAGGAATAGAATTTTAAAAGAAGTGCTAAAGATGCAGGAGAGGAAAAGTGGAGGAAACATAAAACAGTTTTACAAGTTCTGACTTCCACTTATGCTACCAGAAAGCTACCAGTTAGGGAAACCAGGGAGATCATCATGTTCTCAAGGGAAACATCTTTGATTGACATTTCCATCATTTGTCTCCTGATATACTCCACTCAATGTTCTAATTCCAGGATCTAACAATTTCATGGGGACAATATTATATTAAAGGGCCAATTTTTCATTAAGAAAGAGAAGCTATTTTTATTTAGCTAAAATAGGTACAGGAAAGTAACTAAGGGAGCCCAGTAATTCATTTGAAAGTACTGATAGACCCTTCAGGGCTTTCTTCCCAATAGAATAATATTTCACCCTCTTCTTTTTGAGTTCCAAGTTAATCTTCTAAATGATTTGTGGCATTAAATAGAAATGAAAGGAGGCATGGAAATGCGTGCAAGCTTACATTTAAAAAATATTTTTTATTGATTTTTTATGGAGAGGAAGGGAGAGGGATAGAGAGAAACATTGATGACAAAGGAACGTCCATCAACTGCCTCATGTACACCCCCTACTGGGGATTGAGCCCACAACCAAGGTACATGCACTTGACCAGTATCAAACTCAGGACCCTTCAGTCCACAGGCTGATGCTCTATCCACTGAGTCAAATCGGTCAGAGCCAAACTTACCTTTTATTGGCATTCCAGACAATGCCTAGCACACTATGTACATTTAATTGATTCATATAGTCTGATGTGACTTGGTCTGCATTTGATAATAAGCAAACTGCCAACCAGAGAGTTTTGTTCTTTTCCTACATTTGGAAACAAAGACATTTCTAATATATTGTTAAATCCATAACTCTTTCCAGAATAAGTAATACTTTGTAATTAATTTTCCTTATCCTCATATTATCAGCTTAAAAAAATTTAAAGCATCAACAGTAGATTTGAAGGAAAAAAGAAGTAACAAAAAAAAAAAAAAAAGAAGTGCTAATCTAGGAAAAGTGTGACAAGTGGAGAAGGATCATGGTGCTGTGATGATGGGAAGTTTATGTGCCCAATAAATCTATATGCATGTCAGATTCTTTTTAGAAATCATTATTTTTTTATTATAAGAGAAACAGTCTTATTATTAAAAACATGAAAAATGAATAAATTAATAAAGAAGAAAAGTATTTATAATTCTACAAACCACAGATAACAACACACTCTTCAGGGATGCAAGTTAGATTTTAATAGCTTTTCAGTTTATAAAAATGAGAAACCACTGTATATTTTCAACTTTGATCCTTACTTTTTTGAAGTTATGATTTTAGAAAAGGAATCATTGAATCAAAGAATAGAACCTTTCTAGGCTTTGGTATACCTAGTTGTATTACTTTCAGGAGGGGTTACACCAATTCCTTCCACCACTTTTAATATTCACTGGAGGGCACTCTCACTCTTCCTCCTGGAGTTGCTGCTCAATAACATCAGCTTCAGGGGCTGGATCCAGACCCCTGCCTGATAGTTGCTCTGGGCGAGGACATTCCTATTGAAAACTATTCCTAGAGTCCTCTTCACCTCTTTGTTCCTCAGGGTGTAAATGAGTTGAACAGTATGGTACCAGCAAGGAACACCAGAGAGGGAAGCCCATTCTACTTGAGGGTTTTCCTGTGGTTGGGGTACAGGGACAGGAAGGTGTAGCAACCATCCTGCAGCAGGACCTTGCTGAGGAGGGAGGAACAGTAGTGCCACCTGCTGAGTGGATATCTAAACAGCAGCCATTATGAGGGCACAGGAAAAGGTGACAAAGGGGTAAGAACAAGGCTACCTGAATCCACCAGCATAGGCAGCTCATGAAAGCAGTGCTGGCATCAACACCAAGCTGTCTTTCATACTCTCGCATAGACGACACATAGTGTGAGAGCCTTGTCAGTGAATGCTAATTCTGACAGCTCCCTGCATGGAAGAATGAAAGGAAATGAAGGTGACCAGTTGGGATGCATGATGTAAAGGATATGGATGCATTAAATTAATTATACTCATAACTAAAGCAATAATAAAATGTATTTATTTGAGCGAAATAAATGTCTTAGTGAATAGTCCTTATTTGAGGATAAGTTAATATCATTGCCTCCTCAGGAGACAGATCATCTAGAGGTAGTAACCTTTACTCACAGCGTGTATGGGGTGAGGGTTCCCTGATAGAGCTAATGCCATGTCTGAGCTGAGAATCTTTCAGTTAAGACTAGCAGACTACAGCTCCTCCATAGAAAGGTTTGTCCAAGTTTTCAAGAAAATGTGGATTATAGACATGGAGCAAATATGGCAAAAGAGAAATGTTAACTGCAAAGTGTGAGTAAGTCAGCGTTATAATTTTATATTTGTTGTTTACAGTTCATTGTCATGGAGACCTACAGACACCCACCCTAGTTTCCCTAAGCTTTCAATCATTGCGCGAGGCTGCTTTGCTGATGATGGCACTCCTGAGGGCACCTTTGACATCCTTGTTCCTAAGGGTGTAAATCAGGGGATTGAGTAAGGGGGTGACAAAGGTGTAAATGAGGGCAAATTGGCGGTCCTCATCCACGGAAGAGCTAGACTGGGGACGCAGGTAGACCAAGGCACAGAAGCCATACTGCAGCAAGACCACGGTGAGGTGGGAGGAGCAGGTTGAGAAGGCCCGGCGGCGGCCCTCAGCAGAACGGATGCGCAGGATGGCCAAGGTGATGAACAGGTAGGAGACAGAAATAAGGATAAAGGGGACAATCAGCACGAGGATGCTCACGACATAGAGGACGGCCTGGTGCACGTGGATGTCAGCGCAGGCCAGCCTCAGGACCGGAGGCACATCACAGAGGAAGTGGTTGATTTCCCGGAGGCGGCCACAGAAGGGCAAGGTGAAGATTAAGGATGTGAGCTGCAGGGACAGGTAGAGCGCCAGAGCCATGGCACAGCCCACCATCTGGATGCACAGCTTCTGGGTCATGATGAGGGTGTAGTGCAGTGGGTGGCAGATGGCCACATAGCGATCATATGCCATGATTGCCAAGAGAAAACAGTCAGCGCTACCAAGTGTGACAAAAAAGAACATTTGGGCCCCACATCCAGCCAGAGAAATGGGCTTCCGGGCTCCAAAGATGTTGGAAAGCATCAAGGGCACCACCGCGGTGGTGTAGCTGATCTCTATGAAGGACAAGTTGGACAGGAAGAAATACATTGGGGTGCGCAGGGAGCTGTGTGTGCACACCGCCCAGATGATGGCTGTGTTGCCACAGAGGATCATCAGGTAGAGGAGGAGGAAGAGGAGGAAGAGGAGAGCCTGGAATTCAGGGACAGCAGTGAATACTCGGAACACAAACTCAGTGGGGCCGGACTGGTTGAGGACAGGGCTCCTCGCAAACATGTCTCCTGCAAAAAAGAACAGGAAGTGCTGAATCTTCCTCTGCTGAGTTCATCTATTGCCTGAGGAAAATAAGTGACTTTAACTTCAGTTTTTGATTTAGAATTACCTATTTAGCATCCAGTTGCCAATATCAATGCTTGGAATAAAGGTTCATAGACAGTATGGTATGTGCTTCCATGGAAAGCTAATGAATGGGATATATACTCATCTCTAGACATTTCTGGTCACAAAGATGTGTAGATATTCCTGGTGCAATTTTTTTTTTATTTTGATATATTTTATTATGACCATCTTGTCTTTTAAAGATATATATTTTTTTTCAATTACAATTTACATTCAGTATTATTTTGTATTAGTCTCAGGTGTATAGCATAGTGGTTGGACAATCATATAGGTTACAAATATCCTCAGATATTTCCAGTACCCAACTGGCACCATATTACAATATTATTGACTGTATTTCCTATGCTGAATGTTACATCCTCATGACTACTTTGTAACTATGAATCTGAATTTCTCAGTCACTTCACCTTTTTTTTTTTTTTAACTCTGGCATTTTAAATCAAATTGATAAGGGCTAATTATTTTCTTGCATTTAATAAACCTAAAAAGTTGTATAGTTGTAGATATTTTTAAAATTAGCTAAATGGGTGTGTAGCTAACTATTTTGGGAAATTATTATTGAAATATGACACACACAGAGAAACTTTTACAGATCTTAAGTGTAAAGCTTGATTTATTTTTTCACACAGTAAAAGCACTAGTATAACCACTGCCAAAATTAAGAAATAAAACAATTCTAATAACCTACAAGCATCTTTTGTACCTCCTCTCAGTATTATTCCTCCCAAAGGTAACTACTTTTTTGAATGTTATGACTGGAAATTAGTTTATGTTTCAATTTATATGTGTAATGACAAAGCATGTACTGTATTGTAACTGGCCTCATCATGATGTGTGCAAAGGTCATTCTTGCTTGCTGTTCTAACAAGACTTTGTTCTTTTCATTGGTTTTGTGTTGTCCCATTTTATGGCTATCCAATGATTTATTCCTGGGTGGTTCACTTTTCAGTCAGTTATTTGGATTCCATAAAAAACTAAAAACAAACCACCTCTCATTCTAATCCTTCTTGATATATACTCTTTATTTTCTCTCTTTTAAGTATTTTTTTTCTAAGTTTTTAATAATTAACTTGAACTTTATAACTCAGGTTCAAATGAAAGAAAAAGGTAAGGGATTCAGGTAAAAATGAAAGTGGAGTGGTGGAGTGGAGTTGCATGAGATAAGAAAAGACCATAAGAAAACTATAAATGCAGTAGCAGAATTGAAACAGGCATCAAAATAGTTACATGAATAAGAAAGAGCTTTAAGGCACCTGGGAAGGGAAAAATACCTATAAATTAGGCAATTTTGGTTTGGAAACAACTTTATTTTCAATATAAAAACTTAAGAAACAATAGAAAAATGTCTACAGAATTTTAAGAAAAATTCTTGTGAAATAACTTGGTAACCAGGATTTAGTGATTTATGTTAAAAAGAATAGGATTTCTCAGATTTATAAACACTTAAAAAATACAGTTAATTCCAAACACAGTTAAAAGAATTCCTCAACAAAGACTCTTGGTTGCTGGGTGATTAATTAGAATATATAATTCAAGATTGAGGAAATTGTATAAAAACTGAATTTGAAGGATCAAATAGTAAAATATGTATTTAATACTGAATGGTTAAATACAAATATTGTTAAAAGCAAAATAACTCTCCAAAAATAATTCTTGAAAACATACATAATATAAAATATAAAATTTAGTAAAGTCAATACATTATACATCAAAATTTATTTTTGATTGACTTAGATTCAAATACTTTTATAAATGGAAGAAAACAAAAAGATTTTTTTTCAGATCTCAGGGTGTAACCAAATTATAACCAAATGAGCAGAGTCCATAAAAATATTTTGACAGAAAAAAAGTCAAGGTCTGTGGGGAAAAAAACAATAAGCAAACTGAAGAGAAAATGAAAAATTTTAACCCAGCAAAAAAATAAACTCCATCATTAGGAAAATAGGCAATTCAAAAAAAAATATGCAAAGGCTAACAAGTATATAAAAATTCAATTTAAATAGTATTCAAATTAATATAAAATTAGACAAAATTTGGTACTATTTTCCGTTTTCATACTGAGAATAATGGAAAAAGATAATACTGGTGTAGTTAAAGTTGCAAGGAGAGATAATATTCCCAAATATTACTATTGGAAATATAAAGTGCTGTAAAAATGTGTGGAATGCAAACCGATAATCCATATAATAAAAGGCTAAAATGCAAATCAACCAAATGGTGGAATGACTGGTGGCTATAACATGCACTGACCACCAGGGAGCAAATGCTCAACACCAGGTGGTCAGTGAGCTGCAACAGGGGGAACCCCACTCAGCCAGAACGCAGGTGTGTGCAGCGGCTGTGGCAGTGCTAAGGATGTCTGACTGCTGGCTTAGGCCTGCATCCCTTAAGGACTCCCAGACTGCGACAGGATGCAGGCTGGGCTGAGGGGATCCCCACTTGAGTGCACAAATTTTGTGCAACAGGCCTCTAGTATACAATAAAAGACTTGAAGAAATGCATAACATTTAATTCAGCAATATTATTTTAAGGAAAATTTTTAAATAAATCAACCACGAGTAGATGCATAAAATGATTCACAGGAATGTCCACCACAGTTTTTAATATAATGGCTAAAAATTCTTAAATATAAATAGTAAGAAAATGCTAATTATGGCTTATCCATAAAACTAGTAGCAAAAGGTACAGTGATGAACATTCCAATCATTTAAAAATTATGTTATAGAAAAACATTTAATAAGATTTGGAAGGCTCATGAAAAAGCAGATTATAAGTATTATATCATAGTTCCATTTAAAAATAATTATATTAATAAAAAAAACTTACCTTAAAATGTTAATAGTGAGTCATACCAAGTTGGTGGGATTGTGGACCTTTATGTATTTCTATGTTTTTCTGTATTTAAAAGTTTTACAGTGAATATACATAATTTTACAATCATATAATAAATGTTAAGTTTTTCTTTATCTTTGATATTTATTTATTTATTTATTTTTTTTTTTGTTTTTTTTGTTTTTTTTATTTTTTTTAATTTTATTTATTTATTTATTTATTTATTTATTTATTTATTTTTTACATATTTTCTTGATTTTTTTTTATTGCCCCCCTCCCTCCCTCCCACACATCCCCTCCCTCCCCATAGTTTTATGTCCATTGGTTGTACTTATATGCATTTATACAAGTCCTTCGGTTGATCTATTATCTCCCCCTGATATCCCTACCCTCCCCACTGTAATTTGACAGTCTGCCTGTTGCTTTACTTTCTCTATATCTGTCTCTTGGTTCATCAGTTTATAAAGATCTTTATCATCCACCGATGTGTGAGGTCATGTGGTGTTTCTCTTTCGTTGATTGGCTTATTTCACTCAGCATGATGCTCTCCAATTCCATCCAGGTTGCTGCAAATGATGAGAATTCCTTCTTCTTTATGGCAGCATAGTATTCCATTGTGTAGATGTACCAAAGTTTTTTGATCCAATCATCTGCTGACGGGCACCTAGGCTGTTTCCAAATTCTGGCTATTGTAGATTGTGCTGCTATGAACATAGGGGTGCATATATCCTTTCTGATTGGTGTTTCTAGTTTCTTGGGATATATTCCTAGAAGTGGGATTACTGGGTCAAATGGGAGTTCCATTTTCAGTTTTTTGAGGAAACTCCACACTGTTCTCCACAGTGGTTGCACCAGTCTGCATTCCCACCAGCAGTGCACGAGGGTTCCTTTTTCTCCGCAACCTCGCCAACACTTGTCGTTTGTTGATTTGTTGATGTTGGCCATTCTGACAGGTGTGAGATGGTACCGCATTGTTGTTTTGATTTGCACCTCTCGGATAATTAGTGACTTTGAGCATGTTTTCATGTGCCTTTTGGCCTTCCTTCTGTCTTCTTTTGAAAATATTCTGTTTAGGTCCATTGCCCATTTTTTAATTGGATCATTCATCTTCCTTTTATTTAGTTGTATAAGCTGTCTGTAAATGTTGGAGATTAAACCTTTATCAGTGGTAATATTTGCAAATATGATCTCCCACACCGTGGGCTTTCTTGTTGTTTTATTGATGGTTTCTTTTGCTGTAAAAAAGCTTTTTATTTTGAAGTAGTCCCATTTGTTTATTTTCTCTTTAGCTTCCATTGCCCTAGGGGCAGTATCAGTGAAGAAGTTATTTTGGCATACGTCTGAGATTTTGCTACCTGTGGATGCTTCTAGTATTTTTATGGTTTCCCGTCTGATGTTTAAGTCCTGTATCCATTTTGAGTTTATCCTTGTGAATGGTGTAAGTTGGTGATCTAGTTTCATTCTTTTGCATGTGTCTGTCCAATTTTCCCAACACCATTTATTGAAGAGACTGTCTTGACTCCATTGTATATTCGTGCCTCCTTTGTCAAATATTAATTGAGCATAGTGATTTGGGTTGATATCTGGGTTCTCAATTCTATTCCATTGATCTATTTGTCTGTTCTTGTGCCAGTACCAGGCTGTTTTGAGAACAGTGGCTTTGTAGTATAGTTTGAAGTCTGGTATTGAGATCCCTCCTACTTTACTCTTCTTTCTCAGAATTGCTGTGGCTATTCGGGGTCTTTTATTGTTCCAAATGAACTTTTGGAGAGTTCTTTCTAGGTCAGTGAAATATGTCGTTGGTATTTTAATGGGGAGTGCATTGAACCTATAGATTGCTTTAGGAAGTATGGACATTTTGATGATGTTGATTCTACCAATCCATGAACATGGTATGTTCTTCCATCTCCTTACATCTTCCTCTATCTCTTTTTTCAGTGTCGTGTAGTTTTCCGCAAATAGGTCCTTTATTTCTTTAGTTAAATTTATTCCTAGGTATCTTAATTTTTTTGGTGCGATGGTGAATGGAATTGCTTTTTTAGCCTCTGTTTCTGTAGTTTCACTGTTGGTGTATAGAAATGCCATGGATTTCTTGGCATTAATTTTATATCCTGCTACGTTGCCAAATTCATTTATTAAGTCAATTAGTTTTTTAATGGAGTCTTTTGGGTTTTTTATGTACAATATCATGTCATCTGCAAATAAGGATAACTTTACTTCTTCTTTTCCAATTTGGATGCCTTTTATTTCCTCCTCTTGTCTAATTGCAATGGCTAGTACTTCCAGAACTATGTCAAACAAGAGTGGCGAGAGTGGGCATCCCTGTCTTGTTCCTGTTCTTAGAGGGAATGGTTTTAGTTTTTGCCCATTGAGTATAATGTTGGCTGTGGGTTTATCATATATAGCTTTTATTATGTTGAGGTATGATCCTTGTACTCCCACCTTTTTAAGAGTTTTTAACAGGAAAGGGTGTTGGATTTTGTCAAATGCTTTTTCTGCGTCAATTGATATGACTATATGATTTTTATCTTTCAATTTGTTTATGTGATGTATCACGTTTATTGATTTGCGGATATTGTACCATCCTTGCATTCCTGGAATAAATCCTACTTGGTCATGGTGTATGATCTTTGTGATGTTCTTCTGGAGTCGATTTGCTAGAATTTTGTTGAGGATTTTGGCATCTATGTTCATGAGGGATATTGGCCTGTAATTCTCTTTCATTGAGTTGTCTTTATCTGGTTTTGGTATTAGGGTGATGTTGGCTTCATAGAAGGAGTTCGGAAGTGTTCCTTCCTCTTGGATTTTTTGGAATAGTCTGAGGAGGATAGGTTTTAGTTCTTCCTTGAATGTTTGGTAAAACTCTCCTGTGAAGCCATCTGGCCCTGGGCTTTTGTTTGCTGGAAGCTTTTTGATGACGGTTTCAATTTCTTCCCACGTCACTGGTCTATTGAGATTTTTAGATTCTTCCTGATTGAGTTTTGGCAATTTGTATTTTTCTAGGAATATGTCCATTTCCTCCAGGTTGTTTAGTTTGTTGGAATAGAGTTGTTCGTAGTATTTTGTAACAATCTGTTGTATTTCAGTGGGGTCTGTTGTTATTTCACCTCTTTCATTTCTGATTTTGTTTATTTGGGTCCTCTCTCTTTGTTTCTTGGTTAGCCTGGCTAGAGGTCCATCAATCTTGTTTATCCTTTCGAAGAACCAGCTCTTGGTTTTGTTGATCTTATGTATTGTTTCTTTGGTCTCTATGTCATTTATCTGTGCTCTGATTTTTGTTATTTCCTTCCTTCTGCTTACACTGGGCTTTTCTTGTTGCTCTTTTTCTAACTCTTTGAGTTGTAGAGTTAGTTCATCTGTTACCATTTTTTCTAGTTTTTTGCAATAGGCTTGTAAGGATATGAACTTCCCTCTCAAAACTGCTTTTGCTGTGTCCCATAGATTTTGGATTGTTGTGTTTTCATTGTCATTTGTTGCCAGGATGTTTTTAATTTCTTCCTTGATTTCTCTGGTAACCCAGTCCTTGTTTAATAGCATGTTGTTTAGTCTCCATGTATTTGATTTCTTTGGATTATTTTTATTGTAATTAATTTCCAGTTTTATGCCACTATGGTCTGAGAAGATGCTTGATATGATTTCTATCTTCTTGAATTTGAAGAGACTTTGCCTATGTCCCAAAATGTGGTCTATCTTTGAGAATGTCCCATGTGCACTTGAGAAGAATGTATATTCTGTGGCTTTGGGGTGGAATGTTCTAAAGATGTCAATTAATTCCATCTGGTCTAGTGAGTCGTTTAGGATTGATATTTCTTTGCTGATTTTTTGTTTAGATGATTTGTCGAAGGGTGACAGTGGGGTATTAAAATCTCCTACTATGATTGTATTGCTATTAATCTCTCCCTTAATGTCCTCCAGCAGTTTTTTTATGTATTTGGGTGCTCCTGTATTGGGTGCATATATATTTACCAGGGTTATTTCTTCTTGTTGGATTGTACCCTTTAGTATTATGAAGTGGCCTTCATTATCTCTTTTTATGTCCTTCACTCTGAGATCTAATTTGTCAGATATAAGTATTGCTACCCCAGCTTTTCTTTCCTTTCCATTTGCCTGGAAAACTTTTTTCCATCCCTTCACCCTCAGTCTGTGTGCATCTTTTTTTCTGAGGTGGGTTTCTTGTAGGCAACAGATGTAAGGGTCTTGTTTTCTTATCCAATCTGACACCCTATGTCTTTTGATTGGAGCATTTAATCCATTTACATTTAAGGTTATTATTGATAGGTACTCATTTGATGGCATTTTTATTCTATACCCATGTTCCTTCTTCAATTCCTATTTCTTTATTTTTACAGTAGACCCTTTAGCATTTCTTGCATTGCTGGTTTGGTGGAGATAAATTCCTTCAGTCTTTTTTTGTCTGTGAAGCTCCTGATTTCCCCTTCAATTTTGATTGATAGTCTTGCTGGGTACAGTATTCTTGGATTCAAACCCTTCCTTTGCATGACTTTGTATATTTCATCCCATTCCCTTCTGGCCTGATATGTTTCTGTTGAGAAATCAGTTGCTAGTCTGATGGGGGTTCCTTTGTAAGTAACTTTCTGTCTCTCTCTGGCTGCTTTTAAGATTCTTACTTTGTCGTTGTTGTTTGCCACTTTAATTATAATGTGCCTTGGCGTCTGTCTTCTGGGATTCATTTTGCTTGGGACTCTGCGAGCATCTTGGATTTGTGTGGGTTTTTTCTTCTCTATCTCAGGAAAGTTTTCTGTCATTATTTCTTGAAATACTTTTTCCACGTCTACCTCAGTTTCCTTTCCTTCTGGAACCCCTATTATTCGAATATTATTTTGTTTTGTAATGTCCCAAAGCTCCCGTAGGCTCTCCTCCTGCTTTTTAATCTTTTTTTCTAGAAGCTGCTCTAATTGGGTATTTTTTTCCATCTTGTCTTCTAGCTCACTGATGCGGTCTTCCGCTTCATCTAGTCTACTCTTGATGCTTTCTATTGAGTTCTTCATGGTAGCGATGTCATTTTTCATTTCTTCTTGGTTCTTCCTCAATTCCTGATGGTTCTTCCTCATTTCTTCTTGGTTATTGTCAAATTTCTCTTCCATTCTTTTTAGCCAACCAATAATCATTATTCTGAACTCTTGCTCTGGTAGGCTGCTTGCCTCTGGCTCGTTTACTTCCTTTTCTGGTGATGCCTGCTTTTCTTTCATTTGTGGGGTGTTTCTTTGTCTTCCCATGGTATCTCTTTTCAGGATGTCTGGTTATGTGGTGTTCTTTCTCTTGCGTTAATTTATAGGTGCAAAATACAACACTACCAGGTACAACACGAGAGGCACTTAACAGGAATGTATTTACAATATTAATAACCTCTAATAAAGGTAACCCCTAGCGATAGGCAAATTAGGGTATAGGAGAGAAGGAAGGAAGGAAGGTAAAAATAAAATAAAGAAAAATTAAAAAAAAAAAAAAGTCAAAGAAGAAATAAAGTAATGACAAAATGAAGTTAGAAAACAGGGAGAAAAAGAAGAGAGAGTAAGAGAGAGAGAGAGAAAGAGAGAGAGAGAGAGAGAGAGAGAGAGAGAGAGAGAGAGAAGAAGCAAACTAAAAAAATGGGAAACAAACTATATATATGTGGAGAAAATTGCCATAGATCAACCACTGAGCCCAGCCAATGCCGGTAACAATACTTGGAGATTAATACAAACTACAATACAATATCCACTATTATTAAGTAAGGTTATGATATACAGAAGTCAAAGAAACAAACAAAAACAGAGGATTTAAAAAAAAATACAAAGCAACAATAACAACACTGGAATAAGCATAACAATTTCACTGAAAAGCACAAATATTCACAATAATCAACCTTCACTCAAACAATGAGAAAAGGATAGAAAGTAGAACCGTTTTTTTTTTTTTTTTTTTTAACTAGTTAATATAGTGCAGAGAGTGATATTTATACACTTGTATCAGGGGTTGGAACTTAGGTCTATGAGTATAGTGAGAGCTTTAGCAGGGGGTATACAGAAAGAATAGAGGAAAAACTAAAGCCGGAAAGGGATAGGATAAACTGGAGACTAAAAGGTTAAAGTTTAGTAAGAGAGTGATGGGGTAAAGGTCGAATTGAGATAGGGTTGAATGATGCTATAGTAGAGATTAAAATAGAATGAAGGTTACTCCCAATGTAAAATAAAGACGAAGTAAAATGGTACTGGGGAGGAAAAGAAAAAGAAAAAAAAAATTGCAAAATAGCAGTAGTAATAGTGAAGATAGAGATTGAAAAATGTAATAATTGAAAAGGTAAAATCAAGTAAGGAAAAAAGAAAAAAAATCGTTTCTGAAGTAAAAGATGTAAAAAATGAAAATTAAATAAAAAATGTAAAAAATGAAAATAAAATAAAGAATAGTATAATTAGCATAAAATTGTCCAGTAGAGTTCAATCACTTCCTCTGTTATTGTATTTGGTATGCCTGGTTCTTGGATCAGAGAGTCTTGCGGTTCCCAGCTTTCCACTGCACCTCAGTTTTGTAAGGTAGTCCTTAATTTTAGGTAGGCTATATCTTAGTTATTTGTGTCCATTTATTTTTGATTAATTAAAAGAAAAAGAAAAAAGAAAAAAAAAAAAAAAAAGGCAGTTTGTAGTTCAGCCCTTAGGTGTCAGTGTTACTGGTTTGACCTCCCAGACTTTGGTTGCTCTGGCCTTCTTTCTCTCTGGGGGCGGGCCCTCGCAGCTCTCCTGGGCTACAATATAGGCGGGGCCGCGGCCGCACTGGGGGCGGGGCCTCGCGGCGCTCCGGGGCGCAGCGCTCAGGGCCGCACTGGGGGCAGGGCCTTGCGGCGCTTTGGTGCTACAATATATCAATAGGTGGGGCCGTGGCGCTCAGGGCCGCACTGGGGGCGGGGCCTCGCGGGAGCAATGGGGCTATCGCAGCCTGAACTCTCAGCCTAGCCACGCAAACTCTGACCTTTCTGTGGGTGGTTGAAGAGCTTCCTTGAATCCACGTGCTTGCTCCGATCGGGGCGCCACAGGTGCTCGATGGACTCCTCGGCTGTGGGTTTTCCAGGCCTCAGAGAAGCTGCTCCCTTCCTGGTAGGGTGGCGCCGCCTTTGCGCCGAGCCCGGAGCTCCGGGAGAAGTCGGGAGTGCTGGCCGCTTGGTCAGGAAAAATTGTCCAGCGGACACTTCCTTACCTTCCTAGAGTGATCCGCTGCCCCTTAGCTGCTAATCAACATTCCCTGAGCGACTCAGATGTTGCTTCTATCTGTTTTGGGACCGGGGTCAGAACAAGTCCATCTGTTCGGTCGCCATCTTCAAGCTCCGCCCCCTATCTTTGATATTTAAACCTAATGCTGAGAAGGAAGGATAGTAGAATGTCAATAACATGGATTTTTGTAGTTTGAAACCTGGTCCCCTTATTTGCTAATTTAATTTTCCTACTAATTATGTTAATTGCTGAGCTTTGGTTCTTTAATGATTGGGGATGTGAATATAGAGCCTTATAAAGAATTTATAAAGATTAAATGTGTCAGGTGTATAATGTGCCCAAGATATGGCAGGTGTCCAGTGAGCATAATTGTCCTCCCCTTTCTTTCCCTCACAATGGTGAGTTTCACTTGGATATTTACTTTTTAAAAAATATATATATATATTTTATTGATTTTTCATAGAGAGGAAGGGAGATAGTTAGAAACATCAATGAGAGAGAAACATTGATCAACTGCCTCCTGCACACCCCCTACTGAGGATGTGCCCGCAACCAAGGTACATGCCCTTGACCAGAATCGAACCTGGGACCTTTCATTCCGCAGGATGACGCTCTATCTACTGAGCCAAACCAGTTTCAGCTGGATATTTACCTTTTAGGCCTTATCTTTTCCAGTGTAGGTAATGAGGCTCCTCTAGAGCTGATTCTTTGGAGGCCTTACAGTTGCTCTGCTGAACCTTGAATAATTAGAAGAGTAAAGGAGGAAGGGAATAAGAAAAAGTAAAATTAAAGGGAGATTTCAGGAAAATGATTCTAATTATATATCATCAAAACCAAATAAAATAGACCTTGACTTAGGAAAACTTTAAAAAGTGATTCTATCTTATTAGATATGAACATCAAATGAGCAGCATTATACCTAACTAGGAACAACCAAATTTTTGTGTAAAACATTCTTAATCTGTGGCTAAAACATGGTATGTAGTACTGAAATCTGATGTCTGCTGGGACAGGCAAGCAAGGTTGATTTCAAAGAAAGAACTAGCACATATACCCAAGGTGAGGTTATAACATATTTAAAAAATCAAATGCAACAGAATTTGTACTTCAAAACTTGTAAAATTTTTTTTTTTTTAATTCTTAATGGTGTTGTTTCTTTCAAATCATATCTGGAGCTCCTCTGGGATTATTTTCAAAGACTCTGCACATTTTCTTGAATGTCATCAGCTGTGATATATGCTCATACTTGGAGAACATAAAACTAGTAGCAAAACATTGAAGAAGGTACAGTGAGATGAAATACAGTGAATAATTTAGGTGGTCACATTCTTCACTATAAATTTTGCTCAAAATAGAAGTTTGTGAGGCTAATATTATTGTATTGTAAAAAACATGAAAAATGGCCCTAACTGGTTTGGCTCAGTGGATAGAGCGTTGGCCTGCAGACTCAAGTGTCCCAGGTTTGATTCCCGTCAAGGGCATGTACCTTGGTTGTGGGCACACACCCAGTAGAAAGTGTGCAGGAGGCAGCCAATTGATGTTCCTCTGTAACTCTCTACCCCTCTCCCTTCCTCTTTGTAAAAAAAAAAAAAAAATCAATAAAATATATATTTTTTAAAAGCATGAAAAATGTTCCCCCCCAGCTTTTATGACACATAAACATAAATATCATTGTCATTAGGTTTATTAAGCAAGATGTGTGGCAAAGTATAAATTTCCTTCATATTCATGTTTTCGACCCTAAATAACGGATTCCATCATTCAATTTCAATTCTTTGACCTTGAAATAACCTGTCCACTGGCACAAATGGAATGTCTGACCATTTCAACATTTTCATCTGGCTAATGGGTGAGAAGTTGATTGCATTTTTAAAAGTTATTATTAGACATCTTCCCAGTGCCAGCTCTTTATTTCACATCTAAAAAAGTTCTTTTCTCTGTTCTGAGTCTTTATCATCCTATTGCATAGTGTGACGTATTCAAAACTTCATTTCTGTGTCACCTAACTGTCCACGCAAAGCCAAAAACTATATTTATTATTCTCAGTCTTCTCAAAGCTGTTATTATCACTACCCATGCAATTCACTTGACTTCTGGGTTCCCATGTTTCTTCCTTGAGGAGCTGATGCTTAAAGCACTCAAGTTTTGGCAATGCCAGTTTGATTAACATTTCAATTAGGGCTCTATCTAAGCTCTACATAGGCAAGAAAGCCTGTCTTGTTCACCACTATATCCCAACCACAATTGATTTGTTTTGAACAGATTGAATACTTTGTAATGAAATCCCCATTATGCTGTAATTTCTTTAGCCCCACATAGATTGGAAATTCCTCAGCCCAATGATTATTTTGACTCTATTTGTCTGCTAAATGCAGTAAAGGAAGATGTGGGTGAAATAGATTCAGTTGATATTGGATTGTGGGCAGCAATAAGTTTGATAATGTTGGGATACTCATCTAGGTAGTAGTTAGTCCTTAATAGTTATGAAGCAGTATTACAATGTGTAATATGTGCATAGTGCTAACCCATAATCACAGTGCATATATAAAACCAAACCAGTTTTGAAAATGTCAGGGAGCCATGAAACCAATAGCAAAGCCCAGTCATAGGTCAAATGTGTGATCATTTAGAAAACATATGATATTAAATATCATATTAAATATGATATTTATATCATATTTATATCATATTTAATCAATTCCTAGATATTAAATATCAATATCTAGTAATTGTAAGTGAACTCAAGAGGCATCTAGTCCTATCCTCTCATATCCTGCAAAACCTGAAGTCCACCAAGGTTAAGCCTTGTCCAAAGCATATGGCTAATTATGTGCACACCTGAGGCCAGAATCCACATTCTATTTGATTAGTTAGCAGTGTGGAGTTTACACACGCATTTTTCATTTACATCAAAGACTATGTAAAGTCTTAAGGGAGTGTAAAGTTCTATGCAGAAATAACATTTCATCTGATTCTGCAGTGCTGCTGAGAAACATACCCAAACTTAGTCTGGTGCTAATGTGCACAGATAAGAGAAGCAAAATCTTTTGTAGAATAATTTGAGAACTCTTCAAAACTTCTCCTAATCTAAATTGTTTCCTCTAGTAACCACTATACCATTCCCAAGGTATTTTCACCTTCAAGAGACAGTAAATTTCTCAAGCGTATGGGATCTGTATCTGCCATTTACTAGTTGTAGAACCATGGACAGTTACCTACTTCTATGAATCTCAGATTTTTAGCTATAAATGGTATGCTATAATTATCTTACAGGATATTGTGAGAATTTACAATACTCTACATCAAGTCTCTGCCTGACTTTTAGTAGATATTTTCTCACTTTTTTGCGTGAATGAATGAATTATTTTTTAGAAGCAATTTATTTCTTATGATGATTTTTTAATTTTATAATAAAAATATTATTATATTATAATGAAAATGCAATAATTTATTGACTAAAAAGGTTTCTCAATTTCCTGACTGAGAATCTTGTTTCTCCAGCTTGTGATGGTTTTGGCACAAGATCAATTATGTCAGCTCAGAACGTGGATTCCAGTAGCATTGATAAATTCATAAACTGTACCAAAATCCATGGGAATTTGATTTTTCTTGTCACTGGTATTCATGGGTCATTATTAAATTTTTTCAGAAATTATTTTACAAAGCATAGACAAAACTCAAAAGAGGCTTTAGCTTTGTTTGATTCCTTTTGGCTCAGAAGAGTTCTGCACCACATGAGTGCTCTTCTCCAACAAAATCAAATGCCAGATTTCACTGTGTTTCTGATTGCAATCTCTGTACCAGCTCTACTGAATCACTTTTAGTTCCCCAGTCTCTCTTCCTCTTGAGACTATGCATTATCTCTTCTGTCTGCCCTGGACACTCGTTTCCTCCCATTCCTTAACTACATCTTACTCCTCCTTCATAGATCAATTCAGATTTCATCTCCCCCAGAAAGTTTTCTCTGATTCTTACCTTTCCCAAACTCTAAGGATAGGTATTCCTTCCATAAACTTTTGGAAAACCTCCTCACCTCAACCAAAAGACTGCTGTTCCTTATCAATCCATAAATCAAGAAGAGAAATAGTTATTGAATATCTTTTATGAACTCAAGTCTTGGTCTCAGCTCTGTGGGGGAATATAAGGTAATTATAAGACTTTAGCCTCATAAAAGAACATGACACAGGAAGAGAATTTAAACATCATCTGAGAAGCTAACTCCTAAATTGTGTTTCTTAGAACAGAATTCTTCATGACACTTCAGAAATGAAATTTTTCATGGTCAAATTAGAAAACATCCACATTTGTTTTTCAAGATTCACAATGCATCAAGAACTTGAGCACAGTAAAGTTCTCTGAAGTCCTGTTGTAAAACAAACAGCTTAATTTTACTTCAAAAAAATTCCAAGTCTATTTCATCACAGAATATCCCCCCCCCCCCACATAACACTATAAAATACTTATGACTTAATAATGCTACTTGAAAAAAAAGTGAGAACCATACCATACTCTTCAAGCTAGTTCTGTGCAGGGAATACTCAAAGAAAAGGAATAAGATCAATGTTTCATCCTAACTTTACACTCATTACATATATGCTACTGGGTAATTCAGTCATTTGTCAAAGTTTCATTTTCTATATCCATAAAAGTGAATAGTAATATCTACTCTGATAACTCATTTGTTTTCTACAATTTAATATTGCTATATAAAAATATTATCCCTAATTGTAAAGCATTGTAGAAATGTGTCTTACTATTATTTTTAGAAATAAAACAAAAATTCAATCAATCAAACAATTTATGTTTATTGAGATATTTTCTTACCAATTTGAAAATATGCTTCATTCCATCAGCCACCTAAGACCAGGTTAACTTTTTGCTGAGATACTAAGAGTTTCTGCCAAAGATACTCAAGGAGCTCTGCCAGAGAGCTCACTAACCCCTCTATCTTCTTCTAATAGGATAAAATGGAACGAGGATCCACACACTTTGAGCAGTCCATCTTGGAAAGGACAAGTAGACAGTATATGATACCTGCATAATATCCAGATGAGAATGGAGAAGTGTCCATTGGGAGCTAATATTCAGAAGAAAAGACACCTTTTAGAAATGTGTGGTTAGGTTGGTGCAGGGTGAGAGGCATGTCATTTGATATTATGGAATAATCCTAAATCAAGTCCTGAATGAGACCTGTCTTCTCCTTTACAACAGAAAACAAACTCTGATACATCCACCAAGAGTCCAGTCTTGCCTGAATTTGTCAGATTATTTCATGTTGATTATGATATCTCTTTAAAATTAATTGGCCTCCACACAGGAGAAATATCCCTAGTGATTTCCCTTAAACTAAAGCCAACTAAGGAAAATATTTGAGAAAAATTTCCCTAGTTGACCAGCTAATAAGGATTAATGGGCAACTTTACTGTGTGGTCACCATAGACAATTATTATCTGGAGATTTCAGGGGGATGTTCTCATTCCTTTCCTATATGCACAGGGAACTTACTAGTTTGTGCTCCAGACAGTCTGTCAGTGAGCGCTGTTAGAGGAAAACATTTATTTTTAGCTTAAGCTCATGAAACGTCAGTAGCCTAGGCATCTGGAGATTTGGAGTCTAGTTATGGTTCTGCCATGTGGTAACAGTTGACCTCAGGTAACTAGGGAAGCTCTAATGTGGGCTATCTGTGATATGAGGTATTGATTACCTGGACTCCACAGATCCTTCTAGCTATAAAATTCTGTGAATTGTGTTATTTTCTTTAGAAGAAGAAGAATTTTCCATAATTATCCATTCTGATTTCTGGTTTCAGTTTTCCTTATTCTATTTATTTCTATCTCTTGATCAAATTTTCTTTCTGCTGATACCCCCCCCCCCCCCCCCCACACACACACACTAGAAGCCTGGTGCACGAATTCATGCACAGGTAGGGTCCCTGGGTCTGCCCGGTGATTGAGGCCTATGGGTAGGGGGGCAGTCAGCCAGGGAGAGGGACAGTAGGAGGTTGGCTGGCCGTACCACCCCCCCTGGATTGGGGCCAATCAGGGGAGGGGGGCTGGCTGATGGTGGGGGGATAAGGGATGAGGGGCTGCAGGAGGTTGGCTATGGGAGCATATGACCACCAGGGGGGGCAGTTCCTGCATTGACTGTCTGCCCCCTCATGGTCAGTGCACATCATAGTGACTGGTCGACCGGCCATTCTGGTCATTTCAGTCGTTCGGTTGTAATGGTCTATATATATATACCATAACCATGAATATAAAAAACAAGCCATATGTGTGTATGTGTGCGTGTGTGTGTGTGTGCGTGTGTGTGTGTGTGTGTGTGTGTGTATGTATATTTATATTCCCAACTCTTAGCCTAATCATATTTTTTAATCTTTCTACCTTTCCAACTCCTTCCAGACCTCACAAACTTAAAATCACATACTTTTTCCTCATTGCTGCCATTCATTTTTAGCCATCTTTAGTTTCCCTGTCTCGTGTCCATTATCAATAATAAAATCTTTGTTCAATAGTAACAAATATATATTGAATTCCTATTATGAGCCAGGATCTATTTCCAATGCTTAAGATACTTTAAAACAGACAATAATTTTGCCCATATAGAGAATATATTCTGGGAGGGGGGAAGATAATATGAGAATAGGAACATTTAATAATTTGTTCAAAGGGGTGAGTGCTATGAAATAAAGGTAGAACATGGTAAGGGCACTGGGAAAGTGAGTGTGAGGAAGTGTTGTGACAGATACAGCAGGTGCAGAGGCTGTTTTGTGTTCTGCGAAGTCCTCTCTGAGGTGATGGTCCAATGGTGATCTAATAGCTGACAAGCCGGCAGGAGAGGGGAAAGAAAATGTTTTATGGCAGAGGCAGAAGCACATAAAAATGTCTTTTCTGAAGCCAAAATAAACATATATAATTTATCCAGATTTATGCAGATGTTTCCATAAAGGTCCAAAATATCTAAAATCCATGTGAATGAAGACAGCTTGCTTTTTTATGTTCCTCGCAATGGTCAATTAAAAGAGTCTGTGCTTATAATTGAATGGGTGGTTAAGTGCATATGGAGACTATATGCAGACTTATTTTCCTTCCCCTCACCCAGATATATTTATTTGTTCAGATGACTTCATTTCTACAAATGTACTTTTCATTCTTGCAATGAGAAACTATGGTATTTCTATGTAACAGTTAGGGTATACATTTTTAAAAATTTAAATAAATTCTAAAAAATATATTTTTATTTATTTCAGAGAGGAAGGAAGAGGAAGATAGAAACATCAATGATGAGAGAGAATCATTGATCAGCTGCCTCCTGCACACCCCGTACTACGGACTGAGCCTGGCATGTGCCCTTGACCGGAATTGAACCTGGGACCCTTCAGTCCGCAGGCTGTTACTCTATCTACTGAGCCAAAGCAGGTAGGGCAAATGTTTTTCTTTTTAAATGTAGTGTTCATAGTTATACTTTTTGTGACTACATAATATGCATAGTGTTAATGTCCCACAATTTATTAAACTATTCCTTAACATTGGATATTTGGGATTATAAATGAGTTTAGATAAAAATACAGCTAATTTAGATGACTTGATTCTGTTAGTAATTCTATATTACATTTCAAAAATGTCTACTTTCTTATTGCCCTTATATTTAATTTACTTGGATATTTTTGTATCATTTAGAAGATAATTATAATGTATTGTACACTTAACATAGATCTCATGTTAAGTGTTTTGTTTTTTTTATCATATTGTACTTAAAAAAGTATAGAAAGAATATTTTGATGGAACAGACTGACAAATATCAGGGGAGTGGTGTGGAGGGATTGGATAAAAGAAGGTGAAAGGATTAGCTAAAGAACATATATGCGTAGCCCATGGACACAGCCAATAGTGGAGCAAGGGCCAAGAGAGGGGGTGTGGGGACTGGGAGGAGGTGGGCAAATGGGGGAGAGTGGGGGACTTCTGCAACAACAGCTCAGAGAAATATCTAAACTTCCATGTTCACTGCAGCATTACTTACAATAGCAGAGGTATGGAAACAATGTAAATGCCCATCAATGGATGATTGGATAAAGGAAATGTGCTATATTTACATATCATGGAATATTATTCAGCCCTTAAAAAGATGGGAATCTTCTCATGTGTGACAACCTGGAGGAGCTTGGAAAATATTATGCTAAGTAAAATAAGCCAATTGCTTATTTGGGCAGATACTGCATGATTCCACTTATATGAGGTTCCTAAAATAGTCATACTCATTGAAAGAGAGAATGAAATTGCTGGTTGCCAGTGTCCAGAGGCAGGAAAAAATGGAAAGTTGTTATTCAATGGGCATAAAATTTCTGTAATATAAAGAGAATGAGTTCTAGAGATCTGCTATATAACATTGTGCCTATAGTTAACAATACCGTACTCTGCACTTTAAAGTTTAAAAGGGTAATCCTGGCTGATGTGGCTCAGTGATTGAGCATTGACCTATGAACCAGGAGGTCATGGTTCAATTCCTGGTCAGGGCATATACTGGGGTTGCAGGCTCGATAACCAGTATTGGGGATACAGGAGGCAGCCGGTCAATGATCCTTTCTCATCATTGAAGTTTCTATCTTTCCCTCTTCTTTCCTCTCTGAAATAAATAAAAATATATTTAAAAAAAAGTTTAAGAGGGCAGATCTCATATTAAGAGTTATCACAATTAAAATGAAAGAAAGAGAGGGAGTAAAAAGTTGCAAACTTTCAGTTATAAAATAAATAAGTCATGAGGATATAATGTACATTATAACAACTATAGTTAATACTGTATTGTATATGTAAAGGTTGCTAAGAGAGCAAATCTTAATTCTCATCACAAGAAAAATTTAGTATGATGACCGATGTTCACTAAGCTTGGTATAATTATCATTTTGCAATATAAACAAATATCAAATCATTATGTATACATCTAAAATGAAATAATGTTGTAATACTTATAAGGTATAAATATAAATGTAATATAAATTAGTTATAATATTAAATTGTACCTCAATAAAAAATTTAAAGAGGGGAATAAGGAAAGGAG
Source organism: Pipistrellus hanaki (assembly GCF_964339955.1). Taxonomy (NCBI): domain Eukaryota; kingdom Metazoa; phylum Chordata; class Mammalia; order Chiroptera; family Vespertilionidae; genus Pipistrellus; species Pipistrellus hanaki. The sequence continues at coordinate 64,296,470 of NC_140511.1, read as the reverse complement.
TTAGGCACCTATTTTGCTGGCAAGGATCATGAAAAAGAAATTTCCTTCATGCAGTCATTGTTTAGCAAATACCTTATTTTGGGGAAATTAGATTGTTAACATATATTTTTCTGGTTATTTTCTGTTTGTCGCAACTCTCAGGGATTAAGATTTTTATAGTAAGGAGCTTCTTGGTCTGGTGGCTTTTTGATTTTGGCAGAAGCAGTAAAATGCTGTGGCTAAAAATTATTCCTGAAAGCTTAATCTACTTCTTCAATCATTCCAGCAAATTTGGAAACCACAGAAGGCATGACAATAACATGTTTTGTTTAAACAAACAAAAAGGCCAAATAAAATAATATTAAACATTTTAAAAAAGAAAAGTGGACAAGAATAGAGGGTGCAGAATTAAACTCACACATACACACGTGCACAACATAGACCATGTTCAGTTGATTTTCCACAAAAGTATAAAAATTCAACAAGAAAACAAAACAGTACTGGAATAGTTATATGTACTCTGAAAAATACGTAAAATTAATGTGATATGTCATAGACATGAATGTGTTCGCTGAAACTATGAAGCTTTTAGAAGAAAGCATCTGGACAGACTTGGGGAAGGGAGGTATTTCTAAAATAGGATCCAAAAGTCTTTACCTAAAAGAAAAACAATGATAAAGTGGACTTCATTAAAATTTTTTTTTTCTGAACAAAAGATACCAATGAGAAGTTTAAGTCAAAATTAGGAAGAAAGTAACAATAAATACATTTGTCAAAGGATTTATCTCCAGAATACACAGTAAACTCAGAAAAAGAAAATAGTCCAATTACAATTGGTAAATTTATTTTTGTTGCTGCTGTTGTTGCTGCTGCTAATCCTCACCTGAGGATGTTTTCCCATTGATTTTTTAGAGAAAGTGGGAAAGAGAGGGAAAGAGAGAGAAGTATTGATGTAAGAGAAGCATATTGATTTGTTGCCTCCTGCACGAGCCATAACCAGAGCCGGGGCTGGCCAGGCAGAAGCCTGCAACTAAGGTACATGCCCTTGACTGGAAATGAACCTGGGACCCCTTAATCTACAGCCAAGACTCTATCCACTGAGCCAAATTGGCTAGGGCAAAATTGGTAAATTCTTAAAATAATACTTCACACTGAAGATAGCTAAATGGCCAGTAAGTCTATGAAAAGATACTCATCACCATTTTATGCAGAAAGTATAAATAAACATTGCCTCAGAAGCGGGAATCTCTGGGTTCAAATTCCAAATTTGAACTCCATAACATATTCATGAACTCACACCAGTTGCTTAAACTCTCATTTAGTTTCATCCTTGAAAATATAATAATATCAACCCTACTTCATCAAATTTTTGAAGATTAGAAAAAATATATATTTATGATTCACAATAAGTACTTAATGCTAGTCATTACAAACAGCTAAAATTTGAGAACGTAAATTTAAGGCTAAAGAAATCCAAGGTGAATGAGCCAGAATGAAGGAAGTTCATAGACATAAACCCTTTTATATGGTTTCTTGGAAGATTAATGCCTGGCATATTTAAATGCTCAAAATTTACTGAATAAATGAATAAATGTAAGAATTGCCACAGAGGAAAAAAATTCCTTCATGCAATCATTGTTTAGCAAATACCTTATTTTGGGGAAATTAGATTGTTAACATATCTTTTTCTGGTTATTCTCTGTTTGTCACAACTCTCAAGGTCCTTTTCTTCTCTGTCCTGTCCAAAAATACTAGCTTCTGAGAACTGAATCATTCAGTCTCCCCTGCCCTCTTTTTCTAGTTGGATCTGGCCAATGGGAGACAGGGCAAGAGATGGGAGGAAACAAGCAGAGAGAGGTTGGGGTAGTTATCTCCCTGTATCTCTTTGCATGGTCATAGTTTTGCCCATAGTTGCTTTTTTATTGTTCTAAAGTCACAGTTCTGACCAAATGTTTTCTCTTGATAGATATAGCCTTCACTGGTCTCCAATAATACTGTACCTTCTTTTTGCCCGTGAAGTCTAGGGGTTATAATGGCCCCCCTGCTATTGGTAGTAGGTAAGAGTGCTGCCACCTCTTATTAGTTCCCACTCTAATACTTTGGTATATAATCTCTTTATTACATTTTTTAAATTAAAATCTACTGAATGACATATCTGCTTCCAGTTGATACCTGAGATGCAGTCTTATATTTGTCATGTTCTATTATGTTATGCTCATTTGTTAATTTTTTTTTTCTAGAAGAAAAATTACCGAGTCTACTAAAAGGTAGAAACATTTTAAAGGTCTCTGGTACCCATAGCTAAACAGTATACAGACAACCTATCCTATTTTTAAAGGTCAGTTTTAACATCAACTGAGAGAAATCTTAGTTGTATGGGGATTTGCTGGGTTGGAACCAAACCCTTGCCTGATAGGTTGTCCTCTCCCCTAGTTTATCTGAGAGAGACAACTCCTGGTAAGAACTCTTCCTATGGCTCCCTTCATCTCACTATTCCTCAGAGTATAGATAAGCGGGTTGAGCAGTGGGGTTCCTAATGTGTACACCAGTGAGATGAACTGATCCTGTTTGGGGGAGTAGCTGGAGCTGGGGCGGAGGTACATGAAGGCGCAACAGCCATACTGCAGGAGGACCACAGTGAGGTGAGAGGAGCAGGTGGAGAAGGCCCGGTGGCGGCCGGCTCCTGAATGGATCCTGAGCACAGCAGCCACGATGAAGCTGTAGGAGGTGGCGATAAGGAGGAAAGGCACGGCGATGGCTAGTGTGGCTGCCACCAGCACCGACTGCTCATGGATGTGGCTACTGGCACAAACAAGACGCATCACTGGTGGCACATCACAAAAGAAATGCTCAATACCCCGAGTCTGGCAGAACGGCAGAGAGAAGATGAAAGCCACCAGTTGTGAGGACAGGACCAAGCCAATGACCACGGAAGCAACAACCAAGCGAACACAGAGAGTTAAAGTCATGATGAGAGGGTATCGCAAGGGGTGGCAGATAGCAACATAACGATCATAGGCCATCACAGCCAAGAGGAAGCAATCGGTACTGCCAAGTCCGATGAAGAAAACCATCTGAGTGGCGCAGCTCAGGAGGGTGATGGTTCTCTTTGGCTGTAGGATATTGGCCAGAATGTGAGGCACCACCACTGCAGTGTAGCATATTTCTACTCCCGAGAGGCTGCCCAGGAGATAGTACATGGATGTGTGTAGGCGGACTTCTGTCTGGATGGCCACCACAATGAGGATATTCCCACTGATGATCAATATATATACCAGGCTGACTCCAAGGAAGGACAGGGCATTCAGCTCAGGGTGAGAGGGATAAGCCAGGAACACAAACTCCATCAACACTGAGCGATTTCCCCAGGTCATGGAGCTTACAGGTTTCGTCTGTCATGAGTTATAAGAACAGAGAAATAATCAAACTGACAATATATTAGTTCACACCATGAGCCATGATATAATCTCATCAGAGTTGGAGGTATAAACTAGAAGAATCAGGGTTAATTTTTAAACATTTATCTTTATTATTGAAGGCATTACAAATTTCCCTCCTCCATTACCCCCTTCCACTCCTCCCTTGCCCCCGAAGGATTTTTTAACTTCCCTTTTACCAATACTCTTCACAACATAAATATCTACAACTTAATTTCTAACTGCCAAAAGTTGGGCTAAATTATGTAGATGATTTTTTTTTTGAGGAAAAGAGACAGAGGAAGTTATGAAACTCAAAGCCATTCTCAGTTCAAGTGAAATAACTACTTTCAGTAATTTCACAAGACAGTGTCAAGAAATTCTTGACAACAGGAATCATTAAGGTGAGGGTGGTGAATTTTCTTCCTCCCTCCCTCCCTCCCTCCCTCTCTCCCTCCCTCCCTCCCTCCCTCCTCCTCCCTTTCTTCCTCCCTCCCTCTCTCCCTTTCTCTCTCCTTCCCTCTCTCCCACATTTCCTTCCTTTCTTCCAAACAGAAGTGTGGGACTTGAAGGAAACAAAGCGTTATTATAGGACTCATCCCGGCTATGGAAAGATGAGAAATATGTGCGAATAAGCTATTGCAGATCTAAGAATCCCTTTTGTGAATTAGGGGATGAACAGGAAAGACCAAGCCAATCTTCATTTATTTTTCTTCTCTACTAAGGAGCTAAATTAAAATCCAGAAAAAATGATTCAGCTTCCCTGAAAACCTTCTAATGAAGAGTTATAACTCTCAGAGGGCGTCCATTCTACTTCTTTTCAGTGACCAACTCATATTAAAGAAGGTAGAAAATAGGCATCATGTGACCTTGTTTCAACTTTCCCACTTTTAATGTTATTTTTATGAGCTTTGAGGAAAAGTCTTAATCCAGAATTATGACTTCCAGTAAAAATCATTCACAAAACCCCACCTTGCTGTCCAAGCATAGGGAGAAAGGTGATTAGTACTGTTCTTAATATTGATAGTACTGTAGGCATGAACGGCTGGGTCTCTGTTGTTTTTCCAACATTTAACAAGTAGAATCCACTTAATCCATTATTTTTTCCTCTTTTGAACTTCAATAATATTTTGAATTATTTCTAATGTCACTGAGCATATTTAATATTATAACATGCAGAGGAGGGGCAGTGTATCAGAGTGAAATCAGTGTTGAAATTAAATGATGTGGCTTGAAAAATGGGGACAATAATTATGCTTAGTTTTGAGGGCTGTTATGAGGATTAAATGAGATTATAATATAAAGTATCTACCACAATGTTTAGCCCATAGTAACAGCAACCTAATAACAGATAGCCAAGATTATTATTTGTAAGTGCAAAGGCAGCCATCCTCTCTTATTTATATTTTCACCAAACCTAATGTATAAATGAATGTCATATGGATAAATATGTTGTAAAATATGTAATTTACACTTTTTTCATTTTCTCATTTTTACTTTTAAGATTATTAAGGCACCTTATAGAAAACAACTTAGCATCCAATCCTTGGGCTGCACTGTGGAAAAAAATCCCAACATTCATTAACATAACATATATAATTTAATTATATATATAATTAAAGCTGTGAATAGGTGCTGTAACAAAAAAAATAGTGTGTTGTAAGGTTGTACAACCTGGGACTAAAGGATACTGAAAAAGTTTCCAAGAAGAAGTGATGCTAAGTTTAGATCTGAAAAATGAAAATTAACTATTAGAAGAGAGACAGAGTAATGGGATCCATATTCTGGATAGAAAAATAGTGCTTCTTATGATTCTGAGAGAGTGACACATATAACAACTTGTTATTCTAAGTTGTTAGTAAATATGTTGAATAGGACCAGACAGCTCTTCAGGGTCATATCCAGGAATCTGCCCCAGGCTGGCATCTGTTCATGATTCCAAGCCAATCTTGTGCTTTCAAGACAAATCCCACAATATATTCTCATCTTCCTTCTTACCTCTACAGCCAGACCAGCCCCCGTTGGCAAGAATGTTATGAGAAACATAATCCTTGTTTATTCTGGAAATTAGAGAGTCTGGGCTGGAGCAGCTTGTCCAATTCTCTAGTTAGCATTTTGTAAAAAAAAAAAAAAAAAAAAGGGAATTAGTGGAATCAGCAATAACAGACCTGAGGTAGCATCTCAATTTATTACTAATAGCTTTGTTGCCTGAGCAGATCATCTAAAATTAATTTCTGTTCCCCTGTGTTTGACAGATGTAAACATTACTACTTACTTAATGTAGTTGTGATGAGATTAAATGAGCTAATGTATTTAGAACACTTAGTTTGATGTATGAAATCTATTAAATTGCATAAATGTTAATTCTTTCTTACTTTCTTTGACTCTATTGAGGATATGATATTAATAATATCTGCTTCATAGCAGAGGATAAATAAAATATCTTATGCAAAAGAGTCTCCATTTATCCTTAAACATTATCATAATTTATTTTAGTCATTCCCTAAATATTTCTTATTACCTTTCTAAAAAATATTCAAATCAGTACTATGCTCATTGTTTGAAAATGGGGATCATTACCTTTTTAATTAGAAGACTAGACCTTCCAAGTGAATTAACAGAAACACTAAGCCATTGGCTGAGCTGGTTCTGAAACCCTGGAGTCTCCATTTGTAAAGCCCATTACTTGCTTTTCTAGCTCAGCATCAGCAAGTGCCTAGTATTTTGTAAGGAAGTAGAAAAACTTTCTCTTACCTTTGGCATGAGAAGAAAGAGAATTATATAGAACCAACCTTCTCAGTTGTATTCTGAAAGATAGGACCTAGTAAGTGATATCTGACTGCTCTGTTGGATATATACTTAAAGAAGGACCATGAGAGACTATTCAGAGAACTGAAATTTTATGTGAGCTTGCTGAATGAAAAGCCACAGAAGGAGTCAATTACTTTGCTATCTAGGGTCTTGTCTCATAGGTTCTGTCTCCCAGAAGAAGGCAATGTAGTAATTGCTAATCTCCTTCCATGTTAGCAGATAATTAGTCCAAACTAGAACTGTCCCTATACTTGGGGTTCCTTGTCAATAAAAGATCTGGGGAATGCTTTTCAAAGTAAAGGCCAATATTAAACCCTTTAGTGACATTCTCAATGCTTGACATAATTTCCTGAGAAATATGAAGTTCCCCAATCAAGGTCACCCGAGACTGCTGTTTCAATGAGTTTATTCCCAGTAGATTATCATAGCTGGGTTTAGACTAAGTCCCATACTGGAGAACTGAGACTATATTTTTTTATATGGTTTCTAAGGAACGTAAGGTAGTGCTATATGCTTTATAGCACCTCAATGAATATTTATCAAATGTTTTATATTTTTGATGGCATCTCTTTTTGCTTGAATATCTTTGAGTAGAGACACTCTTATACTAGGTGTACAGGTTAATAATGTGGGTTTTGTAATAAAAAATTAATAATTTCAAGAGAAACATCAAAAGTGTTTTAGTCAAAGTAATGTCCATTGCTAGCTACACATTCCCCCCATCTTTCAGGTAATTTGTGGATACCGTCCCAATAGAACTTTTCTTGTTTTGAGGCAAACCATTCAGAGACCCAGTTTTCCACTTTTTTATATGTTTTGAAGTGCTGATCAGAAAGTGCATGTGCCATTGATCCAAACAAGTGGTAATCTGAAGGAGCAAGATCTGGTGAATATGGTGGGTGGATTAATACTTCCCAGGCATGATCTTTTAATGTCTTTAAGTGGTTTTAAGTGTGTGATGGTATGTCATCATGAAGCAAAATTACTTTGCTGTGTCTTCTGGTACATTCTAGTCATTTTATGATCAAAGCTTAGTTCAAATTGATTATTTGTTGTCAGTAGTGATCAGTATTAGTGGTTTCACCTGGTTTTAGAAGCTCATAATACATCTCACCTTTCTGATCCCACCAAACACAGAGCATTGTCTTCTTTCTGAAGCGATTTAGCCTTGCAGTCGATGTTGATGGTTGACCTGAGTCAACCCATGATTTTGTGCATTTGGAATTCTCAAAATAAATCCACTTTTCATCGTCAGACACAATTCAATGCAAAGAAGACTTTCTTTTGTGTGTTGAAGCAACATTTTACTGGTGACTTTTCCATTTGTCTTTTGTTCAATTGATGTGGCACCCATTTTCCTTCCTTTAAAATCTTTCCCATTGCTTGTAAATGTTCAGAAATTGTTTGTTGAGCAGCTTTTAATCTTTCTACAAGTTATTTTTTGAGTTTGACATGTATCTTCATCCAATAATGCTTGCAATTGTTGGTCTCCAAACTTTTTTTGTTGACCTGGACATTCTTTGTCTTTCACATCGAAATCAGTGTTCAAGAGTATTTTGAGATGAAGTATGTTCACTATAAGCTTCCCAAAGTATATGATAATATTTTCTTCAAAATAATGAATGAAAACTTCCAGCAAGTGCTCTATTTTTGCACAAAATTTGACATTTTTAAGAATAAAAATATCTATGATTAACACCTTCAGCAAAATTGACATATGAAGTTTTTAAAATATATATATTTTATTGATTTTTTAGAAAGGAAAGGATTAGAGAGTTCGAAACATCGATGAGAGAGAATCATCAATAAGCTGCCTTTTGCACACCTCCTACTGGGGATGTGCCCACAACCCTGGTACATGCCCTTGACCGGAATTGAACCTGGGACCTTTCAGTCCGCAGGCCAAAGCTCTATCCACTGAGTAAAACCGGTTTCGGCAACATATGAAGTTTTGAAGCTTGCTATCAATACAACAAAACAGCATACATATCAAATCACATATATATCAATTTATGTGTAACTCTATCTATTGAAAAAAATCTGCATTAATAACTGGTATACCCAGTAGGTCTTAGCAAATTTGCTTATTCTTTGAAAAAATATTGATTGGTCATGTGTATATAAATTTTTATAAGTTTTTGAGTGGATATATGCTCCCATGTGCCCCATTTATTCAAAAACAGTCCTCTGTGTGGGTCTAGAGTGATTAATGTAGCTCTTTGGTATGTGTATGTGTATGTGTGTGCACACACTCGCATATGGGTGCAGTATAGTCAGATGCCAACAGACAGGCAGGGTTGAGCAGTAACATCTAGATTAGTGTTTGACTGATTCTGAACTGACACTAATTCCAGACATCCAAAAGTCACTGTAGTTCTCCAGTCAGAATAGGTGCTTATGGATGCCATGTAATCAGTGAATTTTTTAGCTTAGATTCATCTTATAGAATGCATAATTGCACTTACTCTGGATGTAGTTTTACTTTCCCTGCACACAAAGCTTCTGTCAAAACTACAGACTTAGAGAATGTTTTGTTCGTCATGGTATTCCATAAAGCACTATTTATGCTTAAGGAACTCACTTCATAGAAAATGAAGTACATAAATGAGTCCATACTCATGGAATTCATTGGTGTTAGCATATTCACCATCCTGAAGCCATCTGACTAAACGGAATCGATGAATGGTCCTTTGAAGACTATTAAAATCCTGTACCCTTAAGGAATGAAGAATTGGATCACACCACCAGACAAAGAACCATAATAAGTTATGGAACTTCCTGAGGACAAAGAGAATATGGAATGGGCATTGGAAAAGGGGATTATAAATACCAGTTTGACCATATGAGCAGTTGTAGAAATGATAGACGCATTTTTCATTTTTATAAAATTATTTGTATATATGTACGTGTAGCATACATATATAGCAACTATAGGGTCAGGCCTCGGGCTGACCTGTGGCAATGCCACAAACAAGTACGAGGCTGGAGGGCAGAACTCTTCTAGCATTGTTAAGCCTGACCTTGTAGCCTCACTAATCCTTCCTATGTAGCTAATGGGCTATGGAGGTGCAGCAAGTGTTGCCAAAATAAGAACATTTGTATACATGTTATACAAATGTATACAGGGTCTCTGTCTCTCCATCAGAGAATAGCTGTCCCACTCAGCTCCAGCTTTTTTTTTTTTTTTTTTTTTTTTACCTTCTATCTTTGTGTCTGTCTCTTCTTTCATTTTTTTCAATCCCCAGCTGCCCCTACTCAGGAACTGGACTGCTCTCAGGCCATGCTGGACATGGAAAAGAGAGAAATATTTATAGTATTAGAGGCTCGGTGCATGAAATTCATGCATGGGGGTGGGGGGAATGGTTGTCCCTCAGTCCAGTCTGCACCTTCTCCAATCTGGGACCCCTCAGGGGATTCAGGGGATATCTGACTGCCCGTTTAGGTCCGACTGCCCATCTAGGCTCCTCCTGCCTGGACCTGCCATGTTAACAAAGGCCCCTGGGGTGCTAAGCCCCAGCCTGGTACCTTGATTTTTAAGCTATGGGATGACTCAGGAAGAAGGCAGGAAGGAACTTTCCTGAGCCACTTTCCCAAGTATCTCAGCTGTGACATTTGGGGCCGGGCGGGTCCCGTCCCAAAGACCCATCTTGCAGTCCAAACCCTGAAGTGAAACCTGCACCGGTTATCCCCACATGGAGCTGCTGCCCAGAAGCTCTGCTCCCACAAAAGCAAAATCATTAAAAATAGCTTCAGGAGCTGGGCCTTATCTGACCCCAGGCTTCCCAGGAGCCAAGGCTGCTGCAGGTACTGCTGGGCCAGCCGAGACAGCACTTCTGCTCAATGCAGTTTCAAGGCTTCTCCTTGATCATGTTGGGTTCTGATTTTGTTTCCTTGACTGTAAACCCATTTTCTCCCATTTTGAGACAAGAACCCCAGTTTTCTATGCTGCCATGGACCCCTTCCTGCATGCCCAGCTAGGCTGGCAGGTGGGTTTTGTATGGTACATTGATACTGATGTGGATATAAAACATTGAACTCAAAAAAGAAAAAAAAAAGAAAAAGAAAGAAAGAATAGGATAGTGATGAATAAGAAACTTTGGTGACAGTAAAGGGCAGTTTGTCCAGACTGTTGAGAGCTCAGAATTAGAGTTTAATTGGGATAGAAATCCTGCTATTAGCACCTGATGCCTGAAATCTGAGCACTCTACTTTTAGGTTTCCCAGTTCAAGTTTTTGGAGACTGCCTATTAAACATTCCTGGTTGGAAAGTGTTTGTATAGAAGCCCCCAAGTATTAAGTATTTGCTGTGTTTACCATGCTTAGCTCTCTGTAAGGAATATGGAATAATGTTAAATGCCTCATGGTCTCAAGAAGCCCGATTTTTTAACATAAAAAATAAAGAAGAAATATAAATATTTTTTAAAAAAGAAGCTTGAGTTTTAGGGGTGAAATCAGGCAGCCAGGCAGGCAGTTAGGGGTGATCAGGCAGGCAGGCAGAGCATTTAGGGGAGATCAGGTAGGCAGGTGAGCGATTAGGAGCCAGAGGTCCAGGATTGTGAGAGGGATGTCCAACTGTCTGTTTAGGCCTTCTCTGTGGGATCGGGCCTAAACTGGCAGTCGGACATCTCCCGAAAGGTCCTGTATTGCGAGAAGGTGCAGACTGGGCTGAGGGGACCTACCCCGTCCACGAATTTCGAGCACGGGCCTTTAGTAGTATATGTTGACTTTGTATTATAGTATTTAAGTATTGCTAACACTACAACATGGCATTGAAGTTACAGAACATAAAGTAGAAGGGTGAATATCACCCAAGGACTTTACATCCTCTTCTGCGGATAGGGTTAATACATTCTGAGTTATACATAGTATATAATAATTATACCAGGCTAGGCAGATGACTTTGTTATTGTCTTGATTAGACCTTAAATATGGTTTGTGAATATGGATGCCAAGCTGAGAAAGGGTGGATTATGATGGTTAATTTTATGTCTACTTGCTAGGTTATCTATGGTACCCAGTTGTTTAGTAAAACACTTGTCAAAATACTGTTGTCAAGGTGGTTTTTGGATGTGATTGACATATAAATCAGTAGACTTCATGTAAAGCAGTTTACCAACACAATTTGCTTGGGCCTTATCTTTTAGGTCTCAAGAGAAAAAAACCCCCACAAGATATCCAAAAAATGGAAGGGATTTCTCTTCCAGAATGCCTTTGGACTCGACTGTAGCATTGATGCTTGCTGGAATTTCCAGTCTGCTAACCTGGGTTGGATATTTTTGACTCGCCAGACTCCATAATCACATGAGCCCAATCCTTAATATAAATCTCTCCCTTTGCACCTGACATCCTGTTGGCTCGGTTTCTCTGGAGATCCTGACTTATGCACAGATGACCTCTAGAAAGTGTGACCATGACACTTGATGACTCACTCTTATTTTCTGACAACTTAGGTGTCTTAGGTTAGAAATCTGGCATTTTACCTCAACACATATTAATTCTGAGAGCAAGTAAACTGCTCCACCATTCCTGACTTACTTGCACATGCCTCCATTAAATGTGAAAGTACAGATAAAACCAGCACACTGGGACCATTGTTATATGCAAAAGAGGTTCAATGAAAGGAACAGGTAAATTGACCAGATGGTTATATGTCACCCTTTAAAGGCAAATACAAGAATAAGACATGTTAGATTGAGTGAAATATCTTTATGATCATTTCTCATCCAAATCAGAGTTCAAGTACTCATGTAATACAGTTGCTCCTCAGGAGGAAACTTTAAAAGTCATGAAATTGCTTCAGAGGAAATGTAAATTTCTAGCTTGGGGCAAAGTGAACAATAGCAGCCTATAGTATTCCTGTTCAGTTTTCAGAGGTTTAAAGTTCAGAGAACTTAAAAAAAAAAAAAAAAAAAAAAAAAAAAAAAAAAAAAAGGAAAGGAAAGAGCAAACTGTAGCAACTACATGTATTAGGAAAAATAATTAATGTGAATCAAAATTGTGGGGAAATAAATGTAACTATGGCATTTGTATGTAAAAGTTTCATTGTTGTCACATGCTAAAGTACCCCCTTCAAGTCTTCAGAGAGCTTCAGTTGTTCCTTTGCTACTAATGGCCTTTTTCAGGGCATCTTTGACATCCTTGTTCCTAAGGGTGTAAATCAGGGGATTGAGTAAGGGGGTGACAAAGGTGTAAATGAGGGCAAATTGGCGGTCCTCATCCACAGAAGAGCTAGACTGGGGACGCAGGTAGACCAAGGCACAGAAGCCATACTGCAGCAAGACCACGGTGAGGTGGGAGGAGCAGGTGGAGAAGGCCCGGCGGCGGCCCTCAGCAGAACGGATGCGCAGGATGGCCAAGGTGATGAACAGGTAGGAGACAGAAATAAGGATGAAAGGGACAGTCAGCACGAGGATGCTCACGACATAGAGGACGGCCTGGTGCACGTGGATGTCAGCGCAGGCCAGCCTCAGGACCGGAGGCACATCACAGAGGAAGTGGTTGATTTCCCGGAGTCTGCCACAGAAGGGCAAGGTGAAGATTAAGGATGTGAGCTGCAGGGACAGGTAGAGCGCCAGAGCCACGGCACAGCCCACCATCTGGATGCACAGCTTCTGGGTCATGATGAGGGTGTAGTGCAGTGGGTGGCAGATGGCCACATAGCGATCATATGCCATGATTGCCAAGAGAAAACAGTCAGCGCCACCAAGAGTGAGAAAAAAGAACATTTGGGCCCCACATCCAGCCAGAGAGATGGGCTTCCGGGCTCCAAAGATGTTGGAGAGCATCAAGGGCACCACCACGGTGGTGTAGCTGATCTCTATGAAGGACAAGTTGGACAGGAAGAAATACATTGGGGTGCGCAGGGAGCTGTGTGTGCACACCGCCCAGATGATGGCTGTGTTGCCACAGAGGATCATCAGGTAGAGGAGGAGGAAGAGGAGGAAGAGGAGAGCCTGGAATTCAGGGACAGCAGTGAATACTCGGAACACAAACTCAGTGGGGCCGGACTGGTTGAGGACAGGGCTCTTCGCAAACATGTCTCCTGCAAAAAAGAACAGGAAGTGCTGAATCTTCGGTTGCTGAGTTCATCTATTGCCTGAGGAAAATAAAGATTTTTAAGTTTTGTTTCTGATATGGAAATTATCTTATTATGATCGAGATTCTAATTGTAATAAAAGATATGAATAATAATCCTTAGAATTATTCATATGCATGTTCCCAAAGAAAAAAAGATCTAAAATAACTTGAAATGTCAGCCATTCAATATTCATCCATAGGTGCCAGATCTTTGCTTTTGTAAAAGATTCATACATATATTGTTGTAGACATTTATTTTATAGATTACATTTTGAATTATGAAAATCTTCATGTTATTCTGGATGTTTTGGTTGCATAGAGGACTGGAACACATTTTTATTCCAAGGTGCCAATTATATTTGACATATACCACATACATTTTCCCTTACTGAAGTATTTTCTGTAAGACTTCAATTGTCAACCCAAATTTTAGAGTTCAAATATACTGACAGGTAAGCATTGGATATATGGTAGGTAGAAACAAGAGTGGAGCTAGCTGAGATAAGGAAAGATAATGAGGAAACTAGAAATTTCCTAGAAGGGGGAAAACAAAGAAAAGTAACCATTTTTCACAAAGTCACCACTTGCTGATAAATTTGTATTTAAAAAATGTTTTTTTTTATGATAAAAAATTCCAGGAGATGATGAACCACTATTCAAAATGTTTTAAGGAAAAATAAGTCCTGATTAAGAGATTTTATCCAACCCAGTTGTCATCCATGTATTATAACATGAAAAACTTTTTTAAAAGTTGTAATAGCTCTGGAATTATATCATCTACATCCATGCTGAAATATTAACTCAATAACTCAATTAGTTTTTAAAAAATAATTAAAATAAAAATTAATTGTTGGGTATTTTGTGATACAAAAGGAAACTTGTGAGAATTAAAACACAGTAAGACACAGTTATATCTAAATAAGTATTTCAAATATTGTTCTAAAAAGAACAGAAATTTTAAATAGAATTTTTGAAAAACTTATGGAAAATAAATTTAAAAAATATTTTTATTTATTTCAGAGGAGAAGGGAAAAGGATAGAGATATAGAAACATTAATGATGAGAGAGAATCATTGATCTGCTGCCTCCTGCACATTCACACTGGGGACTGAGTCCACAACCCGGGAATGTGCCCTGACCAGGAAGAGAACCGTGACCTCCTGGGTCATAGGTTGATTCTCAACCACTGAGCCATGCTGGACAGGCTAATATTAAATTAGATCTACAATCATAACTTATATAAAAATATGAGAAATGGGTATAGAAAGGCAAGATAGGTAATATTGTGCTAGCTTCCTCAAACTACATAAATAATAATTCATTATAAACCAAATTATTATTTAACGTGGATACTTCAAGTTTTTAATTTTTATATTTCTTAACAGTTAATGTTAATCACTTTAAGCACAAACAGAATGTATTTTTCCAAATGTATATCATATAAATATGTCTTTCCCAAAAATTAAAGAGGAAAAAACACAAAAGAACAAAGTTATAGTTTAAAAAAGCCCCAAAATGAATAAAGAATTGTATAAAACAAAAATCTTTGTTTTGTTTTTTATTAAATTTATGAGATGATACTGGATAATAAAATTGTGCACCCTTTGATGGCTTAATTGGTAACATAAAAAACAAATATATATTTTTTATTTTAAAAGATTTTTAAAAAATCAAATTCTAGGCCACAAGCCAAATAATCAAAGTTATCTGAGAAAAGTGCTAATAATTAAGTTATATGACTATTTTGGCTGACTAAAATAGTCATATAATTTGTTTTATTATTATTATTGTATTATTGTTATTATTATTATTTTAGTTTTTAATTTAGAACTTTGCTTAAATCATCTTTATTTATTTATATTGAATTTATTGGGGTGACATTGGTTAATAAAATTATATAGGTTTCAGGTGTACAATTCTATAATACATCATCTGTATATTGTATTGTGTGTCCACCACCTCAAGTCAAGCAACCTTCCATCACCAATTATCCCTCCTATGCTGTCTTTTACTTCCACCCACCAACCTTTCCCTCTGGTGATCACCATACTGCTGTCTATCTATGAGGTCTTCTTTCCCCTTTTCCCTTTCCCCTTTCCCTCTACATCTGGATTCTTGTATTTCTTCCAGTTGAGTTTTCTGCTTACGGAGTCAATTGTGTTTGTTGATACTCTTGATATTATTAAAGTTAATAAAAGTGAATGAAATATGGAACTGTGAATGTGAAAAAGAATTTTTTCAATGCCAATCAATGTTAATGTTTTAGAAATATTTGATAAAAGTGAGTTGCAAACAAATAATAATTTACTGAAAATTTTCTAAGATGGGCATACTGCTATATATTTTTGAGGGGAAAAATCATAAAAAGATGGCATAGCATACATTTTTTCCCACAAATGTCTTTATACTGTATATTTATTTTTTGTTAAAGACATTGATATTGCAAATTGAGGCAATGGTTTGTGAGTATGATTCATGGAAGAAACAATTCAGTTTGCAATAATCCATCAACAAAAAGCACACACAGACCTGGCTGATGTGGATCATTTGTTTGAGCATCATCTCATGAATCAAGAGGTCACAGTTCAATTCCCAGTCAGGGCACTTGCCTGGACTGTGGGCTTGATCCAGGGTGTGCAGGAGGCAGCTAATCAATGTTTCCCCTCTCATCAATGATTTTATCTCTCTTCTCTCACTCTCTCTTCATTTCTATGAAATAAATAAAAACATATATAAAAAAAGGAAAAAGCACACAGAAAATATTTGGCCAAATATCAGAAGGCTGGGGGTTAAATGTACAAATATGTTTTAAGTTAAATGAAGATTTTAAGGATTACATACATTTTAAAATTAATTTCCTATAACTGCATTTTCAGTTAACCAATTAAGCACTGAATCTAATTGCTTTGGATGAAAGGGCTTTTACTTTATATAAAACAGAAAAGTTTTTTCCATATAAGCAATAACTACTTAGAACACTCAAAACCCAATAGTGAAACAAATATAACATCAATATATGTAATATAATAACAAGACAAATTTAAGGCATGTAATCTTAAAATATATTATGGTAATCATTATAACTTTTTAAAAAATGGGAGTTAAAAATAAAGTTAAAAAATGGGAACACTTATTTTTATATTTTTGGGAAGACTTTTGGGTAGCCAGAAAAATAAATCCTTTGACCTTAATTTTAATGCATTCTTTCATCCCTCCCTCTCTTCCTCCCTTCCATCCTACCTTTCTTCTTCCATTCTTTTCTCTCTAATAGTAAAAACACATTCTTAGCTCAAGAGCCATACAAAAAAGAGTCTGAATTTGGTCTGCAGGTCTTGTTTGACTTAGAAGTATTATACTAAGTAAGTTAAGGTCAACTAGGAAAATAATAGTCAATTAATTTTTGAAAGAGATATGAAGATGATTTCTTACCTCTTTGTAATTTACTTCATTCTATCAGCCATAGAAGAAAATTCATACAGACAAAACAATTTTTTGAAATGCTAATAGTTTCTGCTGCAGATGATTAAGGGAGCTCTCCTGACGTGCTTTCTGGCCCTATGTATCCTGTTCTTTAAGGATGAAATGAAGTGAGAATACATGGGCTTCAGATGTGCACAATCCCCTAGAAATAAAAAGTGGCTGGTAGGTGATGTCCTCGTAATATTTAGATGTGGGTGGGAAAGAGTGTGCCAGAGTTCAGGAAATGAGTCAGATGTTAGAATGTCTTCCTTAGGATAGGACAAAATAAACAGGGATAGTAAGAAATCATCCTATGCCAGAATATTGCATGGGAAGACCAGGCTCATCTTTTGCATTCTACTCTTTACTCTTGAGGCCATTCTTGCCTGATTTAGCCTGACAATTTAGTGGCCTATAGATGTCTTGAAATAATGGGTCCCAAAGAGGAGAAATTTCCCCAATGGTCTTTCTTAAAACAACTCTAACTAAAACCATATCCGGAAAGAATTTCCTGGGTTGATCTAGTGTGGCAGTTAATAGGCAACTTTCCACGTGATGCTCACAGATAACTGCGGTCTGGGGACACGGGATGGTGTCCTCATTCCTATCTGTACAGATAGGGACTCTGGATGTTGTGTTCTAGCAAACCTAACCAGTGAAATGTTCATGACACAGCAGGGCTCACAGAAGGCCTAAAGTGCACTAAAATGAGCCTACTAAGGAAAATTTGAGATGTTATAAATGATTGGATTAGATGATACTCATGGTCCTTCCTAACCCCAGAACTCTATATTGTAATTTCTACTTCCTTTCTCTTAGATTTGACTTATGACTTATGTCCCATTTATCACTTTTAGCTTTCCCTTTTTTCTGTCAGTCATATTTATATTTATTTTCTGCTGAACCTTGGCCTAGTCCTACTAATCTCTATGATGATAACTATATTTTTAACTCTCACCCCAAACCATTTTCTCCTCTTTTATTTACTTCCCTTTAATTTCATTTACTGTTTTACCCCTGATTCTGCTAACAGAATTTCTATTTTCAATCTGCTAACAGAATTTCTATTTTCTATTTTAATTCTGTAATTTCTTAAAAACCTTTTGTTTAAGGATTATCAGAGGTTTTTAGGTACCAGTCTACATATATAGTAACAGCAACAACAGCACATTAACTTGACTATTTTTTTATTACAGTGGTCAATTGAGAGGGCCTTCCTTTGACTTAGGAACAATATAGATAACTCATCTATGAAGCAAGTGCACACAGAGATTAAAAGCACATTATCTCTCCTTACCATTAATAGAAACACAGTTTCTTCCTAAATACTAGATACTTTACAATATCCACAATTCTCTTAAAAAATATATTTTATTGATTTTTTACAGAGAGGAAGGGAAAGAGATAGAGAGTTAGAAACATCAATGAGAGAGAGTCATTGATCAGCTGTCTCTTGCACGCCCCCGACTGGGGATGTGCCCACAACCAAGATACAAGCCCTTGACCGGAATCAAACCCGGGACCTTTCAGTCTGCAGGCTGACGCTCTATCCACTGAGCCAAACCAGTTTCGGCTCCATAATTCTTTAAACACGACATAATTATGTTCACCAGCAATTATAAGGACCTAATTGTCTTGTTTGGTAATGTGAAATTTACCTGCGGTCAGGGAGCTATACAAAATAGCCCCAATGTGTAGTATTTATGATATACCAAAATTCATTGTTAGCACTCTAGAGAAATTTGAACCATAAAACTAGATAAAATCCTCTTGAAAGTGAGATGTGTGGCATTTGACCCTCCTAAAAGTCAATGTTCATTGAGCATATGAATTTTCCAGTTTATCTAGGTGAAGCTCCTCATCACGCAGTACAAACTTTTAGAAAACAGAAATGACAAGTCTTTCCAGATAACATGGGCTTTGTTGTAATTAGTGGCAATAAAAGAGAACATAAGGGCTCCAACCCCTTTATATACTTCTGATGATCTCAAAAACCTATGTGGCCCAATGTGCCCCTACAGTTGTTAGGTGGTGAGTAATGGAGAGTCTTCAGAATATCAACATTAAAGGAGATTTTAAAACTTTCAAGGAAAATGCTAGATCAATATTATTTCCATTTTTTTCATGTCTCTTTCAATCTTTCTAATGCTTTCGTAACAAAGATGCCCTGACAAGACTATTGGTCCTTGATAAAAGAGATTTTTAAAATATGCCCACTACAGTATGTTATAGGATCAAACAATTGTTAGCTGAACTAAAATTTTAGGCTAGTGTTCCTAGGTTGCATGAATCTGGTGATTCTCAATGCTTTAGTATTGAGTCCTTGTTAAAGCACAAACATCTGGGCTGTATTCCTAGAGTTTCTGATTCTATAGGTCTAGATGGAAGAGTTCCTATAATTAACATTTATGAAAAATTCCAGGTGATGCTAATGCTATTGGTCTTTTAATAATGACCGTGAACCACTGCTCCCGGGCAGTGGTCAGAAACTCATTAGTCAACAGAGCCAAATATCAACAGTATAATAATTGAAATTTCTTTGGAGAGCCAAGTTTTTTAAACTTAAACTTTTTCTTCTAACGCCACTTCTTCAAAATAGACTCGTCCAGGCTGTGGTATTTTGTGGAAGAGCCACACTCAAGGGGCCAAAGAGCCGCATGTGGTTCGCGAGCTACAGTTTGCTGACCACGGCTCTAGGGTAACAGTTCTCAAAATGTGGTCTGCACTCTTTGTGGTCTGCACACAATACAGGGGTAGTTTAAGCATTAGGCAGTCTTCCTTACCCAAACTCTCTTATATGAACTTTATCTATTAGGACTCAGATAAAGAGTAGGTATGGATATATTTTTGTCTTTTGAACTGTGTTTTCTTTTTTCTCTGAAATTTAGAAACTAAATAAATTTTGCTTATATCCATCATCATCCAAAGTCACCACTGGCATTCTTGCTATCTCAGCTAATGAGTGATAATTATACAGATTTCTGGGCTCTACCATGGTATACCAAATTAGATTATTTGATTATTTGAAATTAGATCTTAGGATTCTGCATGAACAGTCTCAACATCATTTTTTAAAATTTCTTTATTGATTAAGGTATCACATATTTGCCCTCAACCCCCCATTCCAATCCCTCCCCCACTGATCCCCTCACCCCACTATTGTCCTTGATCATTGGTTGATCTCTCCCTTTTATCCCCACCTTCCCTTTGAGGTCCAACAGTCTGACCCATGGCTCCTTATCTCTGGGTCTGTTCTTGTTCATCAGTCTATATTGTTCACCATTTCCCCTAGATGAGTGAGATCATGTCCTACTGGAAATATACTTATAAGAATAAAACATGGAACAAGCAATAATCGTTATGCTGAAAGGCATATGAATCACTCTGTAGAGAGTTTCTTTCTGGGCCACCAGTTCTTTTGAGACCCAATTTCAATGTCAAACAGTTCCTTATGTGTACATGTCAGCAATGATATTTCAGTTCTGGATGGTGGGCAAATGGTGGTAATGCAGGACCAACCCTCTCTGGTTTGGTCCTGGGCAACCTGCAATGATACACAGCTGCTGTCTGCTATTATGGCAAGGCGCCATCAGTGTTTTCCATCTCTGGACTGCTTCTCTCCTGTCTTCATGGTTGGAGTAGTCCTGTCAATTCTTCTCTGTTGCTGGAATCCACATGGTCTTGGAGTTGTTTTCTGAAAATATAAAAATATACAAACATATTCTTGACCAAAAGTTAATAAAGGAATATTTTCTATAATTAACATCATTCTTAAGAGCATGAATGTTGGAGAACCAAGCTTCTATGCTATGTAACAAGAATCATAGAGGCAGTGCCCTGGGTAGTCTTGGATCTGTCTCTTGCTTCAACAACATTTGGACAGAACAGACCCAGGGATGCTCCTTCTTACAGACTCCGACCTCTCTCCTGCGTCTTGTCCAGTCACCACCTTCAGAAACACCTCTGGGACCAGCCAACACACCATTTTTGTTTGTTTTTCTGTCTTAACTCCTTATTGCTGAACAACCAGGAACTCCCAAACTCATCAGAACTTTTCCACCCAGGTGGAGGCTGCGGTCAACCACCTGGCCAACCTGCATCTGCCGGCCCCACACCTACCTCTCTCTGGACTTCCATTTTGACTGTGATGATGTGGCTCTCAAGGGTGTGGGCCCTTCTTCTGTGAGTTGGTGGAGAAGTACAAGGGCGCTGAGCATCTCTTAAAGTTTCAAAACAAGCTCGGTGGCCACATTCTCTTCCAGGATGTGCTGAAACCTTCCCAAGATGAGTGGGCAAAACTCAGGATGCCAGGGAAGCCACCCTAGCCTTGGAGAAGAGCCTGAACCAGGCCCTTTTGGAGCTGCATGCCCTGGGTTCTACCTGTGCAGATGCTTATCTCTGTGACTTCCTGGAGAACCACTTCCTGGGTGAGGAAGTGAAACTTATCAAGAATATGGCAACCACCTGACTAACATCTGCAGGCTGGCCAGCCCCCAGGCTGGGCGAGTATCTCTTGGAAAGACTAACCCTCAAGCATGACTAGGAGCCTTTGGAGCCCAGAAGCCTTTCAGAGGCCCCTCTGCATCCTCTGGTGTCTGGCTTTTACCTGAGCATCCTCCTGAAACTACTAGTCGTTCTTTTAACCACCCTGAAGCCCTCTTTCATGCATTGGACCAAATGAAACAATAAAGCTTTATGCAGAAGAAAAAAAAGAATCATCAAGTTCTTTTGAATTTTAGTAATTAAAAATATAACTGTGATGTCATATACTTAGGAGATACCTACAAAGCACTTCAGACTAATAGAGTGATATAGTGTGGAATTTGATAATACCTATGATTACAATCTTGATCTTAAGATAGAATATTATATTTCTGTGAAAATGCATTCAACATTTCTGCTACCTAGTCATATTCCCAAAACATGAATAGAATCAACCTCATTTGGAGAGAACTGCTCAGAAAAATTAAAGAAAAATATAATTACCAGTTCATCCAACTTTATTTGTGAAACAAGTAGATAAAGGCTTACTTCTCCTTTAAAAAATATAAGAATAATATAAATTCAAAAAATATTTATAGATGCTAGAAACCTATTAGAAGTTTCAATGGTTTGCATGCCATTTCTACTCAGTAGGCTATGCCCAGTGAAGACTTTGCTTTTCCAATCACTTTCTTGAATGCATTCTTGACCTCTTTGTTTCTTAGGCTATAGACCAGAGGGTTCAGCATGGGGATGACCATGGTATAGAATATGGATGCCATTTTGTCTGTGTCCATGGAATGACTAGAATTTGGCCGTAAGTACATGAACATGATTGTCCCATAGAAAATGGAAACAGTTGTTAGGTGGGATGCACAGGTGGAGAAGGCTTTCTTCTGTCCCTCAGTTGAGTGCATCTTCAGGATAGCAATAAAAATGAACAGGTAAGAGTTCAAGATAACCAAGAGAGTGAAAAAGACATTGAATGCTGCCAATGTGAAGAGCACAGTTTCGTTTGTGTTAATATCAGAGCAAGAGAGAGCCAGCAATGGGGGAATGTCACAGAAAAAGTGATTAACAACATTTGAATGACAGAAGGAGAGGTGAAAAGTGAAGACAACATGAATGCAAGATTCCAAGAGTCCACAGATATAGGGTCCAGTGACCAGTAAGGCACACACAGTATTTGTCATAGTGGTGGTATAATGCAAGGGTTTACATACTGCTACATGGCGGTCAAAGGCCATTGAGGCCAGGAGGAAACTTTCAGTGGTGGCAAAAGCTGCAAAGAAAAACATCTGGGAAGCACATGCATTATATGATATGGTCTTATCTCCTGTGAGAAAACCCATGATTACCTTGGGAGTGACAGCTGAGGCATAAACACAGTCAACCAGGGAGAGGTTACTTAGAAAAAAGTACATGGGAGTGTGGAGTTGAGAGTCCAACATAATCAACATGATCATCCCCAGGTTTCCAACCAGAGTAATAAGGTAGATGAGAGAGAAGACTATGAAGAGTGGGATCTGCATCTGTAGGGTATCTGTTAACCCCACAAGAATAAACTCACTCACCTCTGAAATATTCTCCATTAAAGTCATTCGGGAAACATCATGAAAAACATCTATGACAAAATGAGTGAACACAAGATAATGCTACTTGATTATCATAAGAATTGAACAGAGTCTCTTGTCAGATTCATGTCAAGGTCAGGAGCCTGTGTGCAAGAAATGGGACTAAATGATGGTTTGTGGTGGGTTGAATGAGGTGGTTCATCTAGAAGATGTGTGGAAGGACACTGGAATGTCCCTGTTAATTGGGGCTTCCATATTATGACTCTGATGCTTATTTCAGCTTACTGGATATCTAGTATATTCTATTACATCAAACCACAGAGAACTTTTTTTTCACTACTTTCCATATCTTTCAAGCACCTTGTCTAAGCTATACATAGAAAGCTTAATCAATAGAAAGTAAAATATAAGAAACATTTTGTCATTCATTGGTATGTGATGCGGATAAGCCCTGTCAAATACATTTCCCATTTCGGAGCGATATCTCACAAGATTGCTAATAATAGATGAAGATACACAGTAATTTGGAGCCCTGCTTTAGGGTCACCTACAATTTTATATCTAATTAACCAGGAATACTTACTACTGCTGCTACTATTAGACAAGGTAGAAGAAACATCATGAATAAAAGCACGGAGTGGTAAACACAATTGTGTAAACAGGCAATTATAAGCAGATAGGTATTAATAATAAGTAAAATACATGGCACAATTAAAATCTTAATTAGGGTTTAGTGTGAAAACATAATTGGTAGAAACAAGAGTGGTAGGATTGAGCCCTGAAAGAGAGAAAAAAAAATGTGTCAGATTATAGATATATTACAATCATTTAGAAGAGCCCAAGCTGACTGTTTACAAGTATAATACAAGAATATACTTTTTTTTCCTCCAATTTTACAGATGTGTCATTTACCGAAGAACAATTTAGATGGAATGCTGCCATGGGAACATTACTTACACTCTGTGATCTGTTTCATTGTCTATGAAATAGCCAGGTCATGTAATATCCAATGTATTATTATACAGAGCTGAAAAGATGAAATTAAATGACATGCATAGCCCTACTAACACAATGCCTGGCACATGGAATGCTAGTTCCCTCTTCTTCTCATTCTCCCACTCACTAGTTTTGCACATAAACCAGCTTTATACTAGGAGCTGGTGTTACACAATTCCTGACGTTTTAAGGGGGTAGAGACAAGTAGATCTATAAGTTAACTCCCAAAGTGATGTGCTACAATAAAAGTGTATATAAATGTTACAAAATGATCCTAAAAGTAACCAGAATATTCCAAGACACCCTACTGACAATGAGGTTACTTCCCCTGAGATTGGTTTATAAATTCTTACATGTCTGTGCTTGCTAGAGTTGGTCCAAATGCATAAATATGTGAATCTTATTTAATTTCTTTTTGGAAAAATTAATTTCTGTATTCTATCATGCACCAAGAATAGCCAATATATTAACTAAATTTCTTATCTGTACTATTTGCAGGTGTAAAAGGGCACAAAACAACTCCTTTTGACCCAGAAAGTATCAATCTAATGGGAAGGATTGTACTATAAACACAAGACCAATTTTAATTTTATTTTATTGATAATCAGCTAGGTCTGCCACTTGGCCAGAAGTTAATTCACAAGAAATTAATTAAGAAATTAATTCACAGCTCCTCTATATCGTTCATTGACTGCTATCTTGCTCTGATGTAAAAATGGATATGAAAATTTGTTGACAAGCATAAAAAATAACTACATTTTACATAATTTGGAAATTAACTCTTTATCTGATGTATCATTGACAAATATGTTCTCTCTTTTCATTTTGTTGATGATTTCCTTTGCTGTGCAGAAGCTTTTTAGTTTGACGTAATAATTTTTAAAAAGATAACAGCATTTTAAAAATCAGATAATCTAGGCCATTACTTTCATAATCTATCTCATCTCTTCTTGGTTACTATAAGAGATTTAGCCAACAATATTGACTATTCAAATTTTGCTGTTCCTAAAGAAAATGGCTTTACATTTGAGATCCCTAAATAGATGTTGAAGGCTTTATGAGCTCTGAAATTCAGAAAGAGAGATGACATTTGCACTACTTTAACTATGGCACATTCTAAATAAAAAAAAAATAGGAGGTGGAATATCCCTTTGGAGTCTAACCATCACCCCAATCATTTATATAAGACATCTGATGGCAATGAGCATGAAGATCTGGATGCTGTAAAGCAGCCTCATAGAGTGGAAAGAACAGCATATTAGGAGTGACAAGATGACTAGCTAACAGGGAGTCTATGGTCTAGCCATTTAACCTTTCTGGGCTTCATTCTCCTCATTTACAAAATAAAAACTGTTGGACCTTTTAGAGCCCTTTCCCATTCTAATTGGCTATGATTGTATGTTTCTTCATATTTACCTTTGTCATAGGAACAGACAAACGAAGGCTCAAAGGAGGAAGTATGGAAAACCTTCATGACCAGGTTATAGACCAGAAATCCACATCCAGAAACACTCCTTCCCCTCCTGTGGAGCTCTATGTAGTGGAACATAACTCACGAGTGTGCTCTTGCAAATATCAAGGCAGAGATGACAACAAATCTTATCACATCACAAATCTCAGGGGAAGCTTTTAGTATCATACAAGTGGGTCTCTCAGGAGGCTCCAATTCCAGATTGGCCCTCCTAACCTGACTGGAGATATCAGAGGATAATGTTTGTATGTTTTTTGTTTTTTGTTTTTTTTTTTTTAGCTGTGAGGACATGGGAGGGGAGAGGGAAGCTTAGAGAGAAGAGCCTTCACTCATCAAATCAGCAATGCTACGGCCAATTTAGGCCACAAAAATTAAAACTCACAGGAAACTCTGGTTTAGGTGATGTTAGGACCTCAAGCAAGCTTTTCCACATTTACTTATTTCTTAAAAGCCTAGAAATCTCCACAGAAATTTAAATAAACAAAATATAGCCATTTGTCTTAACACTACAGACCTGGTCTTGGGATGTTTGGGGGAATTATTTTTTGTATTTTTAGAACTAAGGGAATGGATCCATTCATTCCTTTAATTTCTGGCATCTGAATTCCAGAACTGTGAGAAATAAGTTCACATTG
This sequence comes from Pipistrellus hanaki, assembly GCF_964339955.1. Lineage (NCBI taxonomy): Eukaryota > Metazoa > Chordata > Mammalia > Chiroptera > Vespertilionidae > Pipistrellus > Pipistrellus hanaki. The sequence continues at coordinate 64,270,571 of NC_140511.1, read as the reverse complement.
TTTTAAACTCTCAAGTTCATGGTAATTTATTACAGAAGCCATGAGAAACTAATACAAAATCTTTGCAGTATCAAAAACTGAATTTTATTGTCTAATTTGTCACTATAGAATGATCTAACAGGTAGTGTTGTCTGTGTGTTCTGTTTTTTTACAAACAAATGATGAGTCTTTTGCTTTACTTTACCTTATAATTTATTCATTCATCAAAATCTTACTGAGCCCTAACTTTTTTCTAGACATGAGTTTTTATTAGAGTACAAGTCAGAATTTGTTTTCAGTATTCATAGAACTTTTATTTTTCCCAGGAACACAAACCAAATAAATAAACACATGCAAATATAGATACACAATTTTAAATTTTGATCAAAATATGAAGGAATGATTGATAGAGTCAATATTGAGGAATTTGGCCAGTATAAGTTTGTTCATTAACTAAACCACCATTTTATTAGACTTTCTTGAGTTTTTCTATGCAATCAACATTTGACTAAATTCTGAGAATACAAACCTAAATGAGATAACATCATTGATCTTAAAGGGCTCCCTATTCAGTAGTACAGTAATTATAAATAAAAGAAATAAATTTTCAATAGTTATATGGAGAAAAGTGACAAAATATAGAGGAAAAAAACAAAAAATATGTAGGGAATGAAATGGAAAGAAAAGGAAATTAAATTTTTGAGCATTCTGTTTAAGCATTGTGGTATGTTTTGGCTTCATCAGTATATAATTTTGTGAGATAGGCATTATTTTCCCCCATTGATGCTCAGAACATTTAATTAACTTGCCCTGTATTAAAAAGCTGTATTTTTAGAACTTGGAATGGAATTCAGGTTGAACTATTTTCTGTCTCCCAGACCTGTGCTAATTTTATTTGTGTCAGCCATTTCCGTTATGATTTGGTGGTTGGTTGAGGATTCACAAATAAACCCTTGTGGTATTAAATTGTGTTAGAATAGTGTGACAGTTTTTCTCATTACATAGCCTCTCACTACTGACTTACTCCCAACAATATATAGATGGACTTTTAGCTTACTTCAATCTACATAGTTTGGAATTTCTGGAGTTCTTTCAACTAGTTCTTCCACTAACTAATGGAAAACTTTCTTATTAGTTAGTGTAAATAATACTAGATGTCATATAAGCAAATTCCAATATTTTAGTGCCAAGGTCACATAGGTTGTTTAATTAGTTAATCCATGAGTGACTCAGGACTGAGGCTTTTTAAATTTAGAGGTTTTGCTATTGTTGTAGTCTGAAACCTCTCTGGCCAACTGATGATACAGAATTAGAGTGAATTGAAGATCACCTGGAACATTTCATGAGAACACTGAAAGCACATGACTTATACACATTTAATTAACATGGCCTCAGTGAACTTCATACAGGGTGAGAAATTGAACCTAGCTATGTGTTTAGGTGTGAAAAGAAAATAGTTTGGAAAACAATTAACCTGCCTTTTCTATTGTACTGCTTCCATTGGCAAATATCTGTTTCACATTTCCTCCATACAGAGGTCATATTAGTCAACTCCGCTAGGAAGACTACCCAAAATTCAATTAATCATCACAGAAGTTTTCCATCCAGGCTATTGAATAGGTTAAACCAGGTGTCAGCAACCTATGGCTCCAGAGCCGCATGCGGCTCTTTTGAAGCTTTACTACGGCTCCGACAACTTGCAAGCCTGTGTGAAAATGAAGGTAACGTCTTACAGCCCTGATGTGCTGACACTGTGCACTGAGGTTCAGGAGCAAAAATCCCATTAACCAGGTAAATTAAATATTTTAATTAGCTATTAATTTGCAAAAATATATTTTACATTGTTAAGTGAAAAAGTCCTTTTTTTTTTTTCCAGATTGACAGCTAACTGCACGATCCGGTATATAGCATTAAGGTAAGAAACAATATATGCAGTGTTATATTTGTTTTAAATATCGCAATGGTTTTGCGGCTCCCAGGTTTTTTCTTCCTTCGGAAACAGGTCCAAGTGGCTCTTTATGTCTTAAAGATTGCAGACCCCTGGGTTAAACCATCCTTTCCATCTAGTCAAGATATGGCTCTTTATGTCTAGCAACTCATGAACTAAAAAGAAAACTTAACTCATTCTACATGCACATCCAGTAAATAAATAATGTTGGACTCGTGTAAAGATGAATAGAAAAAGTAAACCTCTCATTCATAACAGAATGTAATAAAATACACACTAGCCAGTTTAGAAATCTTGCTGAATTGACCTTAGAAAGGGCCATAAACCTGAGTATGGGAGCTATTTCTGTGAGATCTACTTTTCTCTGGTATAACTCAATTTTCTACTGTTCTCCTTGGGCCTTTGTTCCAACCATTTGAATGCTATTTTTTCTGATTCATTATTCTTCATTATCACTTTTAAAACATATCAAATACAAAACCATGCCCCACACAAAATTAACAAAGACTGTTTGTTCAGTAACTTGTGACAAAGGAAACCATCTCCAGTCCCTTTTATTTCAGTGGAGTTCAAGAGTATTAGAAAAGAGAGTAAGTTCATTGAGTAACATGAATAAATACCGAGTCATTGTATGATTGGCAAGAATTTTATTAAGGTAAGTTTTTTGAAAGTGGGAGAGATGTTCTAACTGGTCTCTGGTACATTTGTCAATCATTGGTTAGCTGTAAGTGGGCAGGTAAATAGTTTAGAGAATTTCAAAAGAGGAAGAGCTATTCAGGATTAGGGTGGAAAGTTTATTGAGACTACTAATTTCATGCCAGAAGTTGGGGTCATTATCAAGTGAATATTGGTGGTATTCTCCCCTTGGAGCATATTGAGTTTTTGCATTTTTCTTCTATCCATATAGTTTGGAATATCTGGAGCTTTTTCAATGCTCATTAAAATTATTTTCATATCCCAAGGCTCAAAGATTTATTCATGTTGAAAAAACAAATTAAGCCAATACTCAAAGGGACTTTATACTCAAGTTGAGGGAAGTAGATGAACAAGTGAATAAATGAATTCAAGAGCTGAATGTTGATGATGACTATGAAGAATAGAGCAATAAAATAAAATAAATCCATGGAATGGGAATGCCTGTTTTATAAAATAGTTCATGACAGGTCTATGCAATCTCCCTGAATAGGTAACATTTAACCAGTCCTCTGAAGTGAGTGTGGGAGTAAGCTATGTAGAGGAAATGGCAAATACGAAGAAGCTGAAATGAGGGCAAGGTTGGAGCTGCCCAATATTGTTAGAAACCAGGGTGAATGAAATAGGATGAATGGTAGGAAAGTGATAAGACATGATATAGTTTAACAAAAGTATGAATGAATGCATCAACCATTTCAATAAATGAAATTATTTCTAATGCCAATGCATTTTTTAAAAAAAGTAAAGAATTGGTATTCAAAAGATTAAAGTAAAAATGATTTAACCATCTCTCCATTTTTTATTAACAAATTTTAATGTTGACATTATTGCAGATATCTCTCTCCTCCTCCTGTGCCCCCTTTTGCCTATCTCCATTCATCCTTGTCTTTCTTTCCCTTGGTCCATAGGTATACATATATATTCTTTGGCTTATCCCTTCACCTTTATCACTTTTATTCAAATATGGGTATTTACTTGTGAAAACTTTCACATGCGTATGCTTTTTCTTCTCAAATAACTTAGTAATAACTGAAGCATTAATTTATTAAGTTGTTATAATTATTTAGCTCTGGGTAAAATATGCAGTTTAAAACATATACAACAAACTTTATTTAAAACTGTTCCTATTTTTTATGCATGTAAAATGATTGGGACTATTTCTTTTTTCTTCTTTTTAAAAAATATATATTTTATTGATTTTTTAACAGAGAGAAAGGGAGATAGAGAGCTAGAAACGTAAATGAGAGAGAAACATTGACCAGCGGCTTCTTGCACACCCCCTATCAGGGATGTGCCCGCAACCAAGGTACATGCCCTTGACTGGAATCCAACCTAGGACCTTTCAGTCCACAGACCAACGCTCTACCACTGAGCCAAACCGGCTTCGGCTTTTTTCTTCTTTTTTTAAATAGTGCACCCTTGAGTCAATAGTTCTTTTTCTTAAATAATATATTTTATTGATTTTTTTTTACAGAGAGGAAGAGAGAGACATAGAGAGTTAGAAACATTGATGAGAGAGAAACATCATTCAGTTGCCTCTTGCATACCCCCTACTGGTAATGTGCCTTCAATCAGGGAACATGCCCTTGACTGGAATTGAACCTGGGACCCTTGAGTCTGCAGGCCTATGCTTTATCCACTGAGCCAAACCGATTAGGGCTGATTAGGACTATTTCTTAACTAAAGAAATAAACAACATCAGGCAAATCCTTTGTTTTAATATCCCAAATGGTCATTAACATTTGAGTAATTGCATGGAGAAGATCTAAAAAGGATGAAATAACTTTGTAGATTCTATGCATTATTATGAAACAGATAATTTTGCCTTCTCAACAACCTTCTTAAATGCACTCTTGACCTCTTTGTTCCTCAGGCTGTAAACCAGAGGGTTCAGCATGGGGATGACCATAGAATAGAACACAGATGCGATTCTGCCTGTGTCCATGGAATGACTGGAACTTGGCTGTAAGTACATAAAGATGACAGTCCCATAAAATATGGAAACTGTAATAAGGTGAGAACCACAAGTAGACAAAGCCTTCTGATATCTCTGTCTTGAGTTCATCTTTGAAATAGTAATAAATATAAAGAGATAGGAAATCAAGATAACAAAAAGTGCAAAAAAGACATTAAAACTTGAAATAAGAATAAGAATCAGTTCACCAATATGGTTACCAGAGCAAGTCAGAGTCATGACCGCTGGGACATCGCAAAAAAAGTGGTGGATCACATTGGACAAACAAAAAGAAAGACAGAATGTGTCTCCAACATTAATGGAAGCATTCAGAAAGCCAAGGCTATAGCAGCCTATGGCCATACAAGCACACACAACTGTTGTCATGGTGGTGGTGTAACGTAGGGGTTTACACACTTCTGCGTAGCGGTCATAGGCCATTGAGGCCAAGAGGTAATTTTCCACCGTGGCAAAGACTATAAAAAAGAACATCTGAGTAGCACAGGCATTGTAGGAAATAACTTTGTCTCCTGTTAGAAACCCAGCCATCACCTTTGGAGTTATTGTTGAGGAGTAACACAAATCCACCAGAGACAGGTTACTGAGGAAAAAGTACATAGGAGTGTGGAGACGAGAGTCCAAGAGAATCAGCACCATAATCCCCAAATTTCCAGTCAGTGTGATGAGGTAGATGAGAGTGAACATGATAAAGAGGGGGACCTGCAGTTCTGGGTCATTGGTTAGTCCGAGGAGGATGAACTCAGTCACTTCTGTCTCATTGTCCATCAATGCAGAGAATCACAAATGCTCGGTGGCTATAAGAACAACAAATGAGAGTCCATACCATATGTATTATTTCATTATAGCAATAACTTGTATTTTAAGATTACCCACATAAAAATCGGCTTGACAATAAAACTTAGTGCATTCATTGTGTACAGGTTTATGTTATGTTGAATCTTAAGGGTCTTTATGGAAAGTTTCCCTAATTTCAACTTTTATAAGTTTGTAAATTGAGATATAGAAAACCAAATAACTTGATGAATGGCTTCTTCAGAGTGAATATATCTGCCAATTCTCTTTTCCTAAGCCTAGTAAAAGCACATGCATCCTTGCTCACATGCCAAAAACTGCTCCAGACACTTGAAAAGTATATTCATTATATTCTCTGAGATCATTATATGTTTACTAGAGGCCCAGTGCACGGATTTATACACTGGTGGTTTCAGGTCTTTGTGCAAGGGTTTTAAAGTTTTAAAGCCTTCATCTTCAATTTGCCTTTTCTCATACTAGGGCCACTGAGATTTTCTGTGTCTCCAGTTCCTCCAGTTCCTTTCCTCACCCATAGTATTGGCTGCCCTGGCAATTATATGTGAGCCATCATTTTGCTTAATTCTTTGAAATCCATACTTTAGCTTGAGACAGTCATTTTTTCTTAAATTCATTGTTTCTCTAATTACTGCCATCTCATAACAGAACCACAGAGATCAGTGTTGAAAGTTGCTTGTTTATGGTATGTCTTAAGCTTATAGATCTATTTTGGTGGCAAGTGCTATGTTGTAAAATATTTTATTTGAATCTGTTCTCTGTAGGAACAGTATTTTAAATCTTTTTATTTCAATTTGAAAGGTATCCATCTTCTGCTAACTACTCACATCTTTCTCCTAAAACATTTAAAAAATCTTCTTCACTTTTAAAATTTTTATTCGATTAATTGGGGTGACATTTATTAATTGGTTAATAAAATTATATAGGTTTCAAGTGTATAATTCTATAATACATCATCTGTATATGTATGGTACATTTACCACCCAAAGTCAAGTCTCCTTCCACCACCATATATTTTACCTCCGTTACTGTTTTCTATCCCCCATACCTTTCTCCTAAAACTTTTAAAAATTCACTTCCCAAGCCAGTTCATCACATTTTCCAACTTTAATACACATGACAAATTTTACCATATAGTACATTCTACAAGGAATAAGACTATGCGTGTGTGTGTATGCTTGTGTGTGTGTAAAATATGTAGCATTATTATTCCTATTTTATCATCAAGAAAATTGAAGATGTGGGAAGTTGTGTAATGCTCTAAAATTACACAGCTCTTACAAGAAATCATTGTATGAGCTATGTAATCCACTTTTTATCTAATCAAAAATCTATGCTTGAAAGCTAGATTGGAAATGACTGAAAAGATGATTAAATATTTGAGAATAAAGAGAACTCTTGTTGAGTTCTAGCTAACAAGGGAAAAGTTCTTAATCATCTTTTAATTTTACTTCAAAATTAGCCAAGTTACAAATGACATAGCTGGTATTAAAATGCTTTTCATATAGTAGAAACTGCTGTGGATTTTTGCTAGGGTTGGAGGGTAGGGTAAATGCTAAAGCCCTTTCAATTTGTGTAAGAATTTGAGATACCAGGTTTTATAAGCATATTTGTTCATAAAGCACATATGAAAAGAAAGGGTCATTGTTTGTAACCATTCACTGTCTACCTATGTAGATGAACTATCAATGAGAAGCATGAGATTACAGCGACAAGTTTAAAATGTAATTTGGAATTTGTTAGTTCAGATTAGGCACACTTGTAGTTTAAAAATCATTCCATGCTTTTGCTTTTCTAGTGTATTTGTTAGTTCCCCCCCCCCTCATTTAAATTTCATTTTTTCAACTATAGATTAAATTGTAAAGTATATGAGTGTGTGTGTGTGTTACATCTAATGAGAGGGTCAACATTTGGTGAACAAGATGATATTACTACTTGATCAATCACATTATCACCTATATTATTATTTTTGTTCATATATTTAGGGAGGCAGGCAGATGTTTTATAAGTCTCAGTAAACTCCCATTTCTGACATTTATAGCCCAATCTCATCTTAGTATATAAAAAAAATATTGAACATATCTGTTTTGGCTTCCAAATAACTCAGAGGAAGTATAGCTGTCCCACTGCTTTTGCATGAATTACATTTCTCACTAAAAATATTCACTATTCTTTTAAAAATTTTTTTATTGATTAAGGTCTCACATAATTGTCCTTATTCCCCTATTCCCATCCCAAACCCCCCCTAGAAATGCCCCCCCCAATTCCCGTTGTCCATGGCCACTGGCTAGGCCCATATGTATGCACAGAAGTCCTTTAGTTGATCTCTTCCCCTCTTAACCCCATCCTCCCTTACTTTCCCTCTGAGGTTTGAGAGTTTGATCGCTGATTCTCTTTTTCTGGGTCTGTTTATGTTGTTCATTTTTTCCTCTAGATGTGTGAGATCATGTGATCCAAGAAATACCCTTGTAAGAACCTAAATTGCAACAAGCCATAATGGTTATGCTGAGAGGCAAATGAATCAGTCTGTAGTGAGTTCCTTTCTGGGCCAACAGTTCTTTTGAGTCCCAATTTCAAGCTCATTGATTCTTTCTTTTGCTTGATCAAGCCTGAGTATAAAGCTATTTTTTTTTTTTAGTTCAATCATTGTATTCTTCAACTTCTGAATTTGTTTAGTTCTTTTCCATGGTTTATATAACTTCTTTTAAACTTCTCATTTTGTTTATGTATAATGTCCTGATTTTGTTTAGTTGTCTCTATATGTTCTCTTATAATGCAACAAGATCCTTTAAGGTAACTATTTTGAATTCATTTTCTGCCAATTCACAGATTTCTATTTCTTTAGGATCAATGACTAATTCATTTTTTTCTTTTTGTTGGGTCACATTGCCCAACTTCTAGCATAGTTTGTGTTGCCTATGCATTTGATGAAACAGTAACCTCTCCCAATCTTTATGTAATGATATAAATAGGACAAGACTTTCCCCCAACTAGCCAACCTAGAGTCTCTAGGAACTTCTTAAGCCCTTTTTAATGGATGTACACCCCCCCCCCCCCTTGTCTCTCCTCGAGAAGCCATGTTCGTGACCTTCCCTCCAGTCTCACAGAACTGTGCTGGTGGAAGTCAGACACTCACTCCTTTTCTCTGACGCATTAGTAAGCTGGGCCACTGGATGTATATATATTACAGTCCTCTCCATTAGTCTTGGGGAAAAGATGCAGAGTATTCACCTTTTCCCAATATCACCTAGTCAGGCCAGTTGTAGTAAACCACTTGCCTCTGTGTTGTTGGGTAACCTACTGTAATGCTGTGCACTGAAAGGCCAAGGACTTTGGATGAATGTTCCTGACTAAAAAAAAAAAAAAAAAAAAAAAAATCTGAGATGTTCTAAATATAATTTACAGTAGTCAGAGAGTGAGAGAAAGAGACAAAACAGCCTGTTAACAGCTGTGGTCCAGCCCTGACAAGAGATTGTTTATGTTCATATTCCCACATATCTTTTAGAAATTAGGATTGAGTTCCAGATGGCTATTTCTGTAATTATCCAAAAGAAAGGATAGTCAGGTGCCACAGAACCAAGGAAACTCCATGCTTATTTACCCATGAGCTTTATGGAGTCTACTGCAGACTTTGATGGCCTATCCCAGAACTATCCCCACTTCTCCCTCCCCAATGTAGCTAATGTAAATCCTTCAGATGACTTACATCTTTCTCACCCCTGCTTGATGTATAAAACAATTGTAAGACTCCTGGACATCGGATATGTTGTGTTTTCTACCTAATCATGCTGTTGGAGGTTCAGACTCTATGCTCTAAGACCAGTATTCTTTTCTTTTCAGCAATCACCTAATAAAACATTTCTTTTACAGACTTTTGTTCAGGAAAGTTTGATTTAGCTGTCCATATCTACCCCCACACCCCTCTGTGTGTCTCCTCAGAGCTGGGCTGTAACTGATGGAAGAAGGAACTGACATGGATAAAATAAAATTGCTCTTTTCCTCAGTTTCAATGTAGCTCTTTTTCAGTACCTTATCTTAGGTACTGCTGCTACTTAACTGTATTTTAGATCTCCCATAAAGAAATTTTGGTTCAAATATTATTGCTAAATTTGTATATCTGTGGGGAGATGAAGGCTGGGACTTCCCATTCTTCATATTGCTGTCACACTAATAAATCACTTTAATAGAATGATGGATACAACACATGCTCATCTCATTAATTCATAAAGAATATTTGAAGAAATGCTTTTTATAAGTGTTCTTCCAGGGATTTGTAAGAAAGTTGAGTAGACAGGGCAAAACACCGACCCCAACATTGGAGAGACAGGCAAGTGAATACAGGGAGTCACCGCTTATCAGAGGAGAAAATGGCATGAACAGAAAATGGCAAGTGAACCAGCATCAGGATAGGAAAACCTAAACTATACTGACGAATTGTTGGAGGCTCAGGGTGGACAACTCTGAGAACTAAAGATGGTGGGAGATATAGTGACAAAAGATTTCCACAATTTGTAAGATTCACCAGGAACTCAATCAGGTATTCACAGTAGATACTATAGAAGAATCCCATTGGGCTGCTGGTAGAGGGAGGGGTAAGGAATCATTGTGATTAGAATTATCCAGACCAGGAATTTAAATAACTACCATTTATATGCTAATGGTTCTAATGGATAAAGTAGACAGCATACAAGAACAGATGGAAAATGTAAGCAAAGAGATAGAAGTCACAATAAAGACACAAAGTGAAATGCTAGACTGACACTATTAAACTTCAGGACTTACTACATAATCAAAACAATATGGTATTGGTGAGAGAATACACAAATAGATCAATGGAACAGAACAGAAAGCCCAGAAATAGACCTATATACTAGTATGTGTGACCAACTGATCTTTAACAAAGGAGCAAAGACAATAAAATAGAGAAAATTCTTTTAATAAATGGTGCTGGAATCACTGGACATCCACATGCAAAAAAAAAAAAGTATCTAGATACAAACCTCATACCCTTCATAAAAAATTTACTCAAATGGTATCATAAATAGAAATGTAAAATTATAAAACTCATAGAAGATAGGAGGGAAAAAACCTAGATAACCTTAGATATAATGATGTCTTTGTAGATACAACCCTAAAGGCATGATTCATGAAAGAAGCAATAAGCTGGATTTCATTAATATAAAAAATTCTCTGCGAAAAACAACGTCAAGAGAGTAGAAAAACAACACAAACTTAGAGAAATACTTGCAAAACTACATATCTGATAATAAATGGTCATCCCAAATACAAAAAGGATTCTTAAAAATTCAAAGGGAAGGTGTGGGTGGGAAGAGACCCATCAAAGAACTTGTGTGCATATATGTTTAACCCAGGGACTCAGACAATAGGGTGGTGAAGGCCTGGAGGGGAGTGGGAGCATGTCAAAAGGAGTCAATGGAGGAAAAGGGGGGACAGGTGCAGTATTTTCAACAATAAAATTTTTTAAATTTTAAAATGTAGTCTTGATAGCTTTTACATTTTAATTATTTGCACTAAACTATGATTGCTTTAGGTTCCTTACATGTTATGCAATTTTACCAGGAGACACTCTGCCAATAAGAATTTTTGTTAACACTTTAGGAACAGCTTTTTGTACAGTACAATCAGTTTTTCTAGAATATTCGTTTATAAAATAAAATGATAAAAGTAAAAACAGACAAAATAAAACTTAATAAAAAATTCAAACAACTTGATTATAAAAGAGGCCAAAGACTTTTTTTTTTTATTCTTTCTTTTTTTTTATTGTCTAAAGTTTTACATTTGTTTTCTTTTTCCCCAAATGATCCCCTCTTCCCCCCAGCTATTCCCACCCAGGCAAGCCCCCACTGACTCAGTGCCTATTGGATATGCTAATATGCTTGCATACAAGTCCTTCCGGGTAAAGGCTTTAACAGACACCTCACAAAAAAAGATAACAAATGGCAAATAAACATTTTAAAAGATGGTCCACATCATACATACATTCAGAGGGAAATGCAAATTAAAACAACAATGGAATACCACTATATGCATATTAAAATGTCCAAAATCCAGATCGTTGACAATACCACATGCTGGTTAGGATGTGTAGCACCAGGAACTTTTGTACTCTTACCATACAATTCAGCAATTGTCCTCCCTGGTATTTACCCAAATGAGTTGAAAACTTACGTTCTACACAAAAACCTGAACATGAATGTTTAAAGCATCTTTATTCATAATTGCCCAAACCAGAGGCAACCAAGATGCTCTTCATTAGATTAATGGATAAACTGTGTACAATTTATTCAATACTAAAAGGAAATGAACTATCAAGCCATGAAAAGACACAGAGGAACTTTAAAGGTGTATTACTATATGGAAGAAACCAATCTGAAAAGGCTATGTACCATATGATTCCAACTATAGGACATCTGGTAAAGGAAAAACTATGGAGACAATAAAAAGATCAGTAGATACCAGGAGTTTGGGGAGCTAGGAATGACTAGATAGAACAGTAAAAATACTCTGTCTGATATAATAATGCATTCAATTCATCACACATTTATCAAAACCCATAGCATGTATAAGACAAAGAGGGAACCCTAAGGTAAACTGTGAAATTTGGGTGATTGTTTTATCTTTCTGACAATTGTAATGTGAACATGATTCCACAAAATGACTCAGTCAAGGCAGAAATGGTAGTTCATTTAAGATGTGATATTTATGTATTTCTCAATAAAGTGTGCCAGAGTATATACTTTTATTTAAAAGTACATGAATTTTTCCTTCTATTCAGGATCTTAGAACAGTTATTCAACAAAATAAATATTTATGATTGGACATAACTTTATGTTTAATATATATATTAACTGCTTAAATTATTTTATTTTATTTTATTTTTATTAAATTATTATCTGTGTACATATCTTACTATTGCCCCCTCCCCCCCCCTCTGCTAAAATTATTTGAATTAAAAACTAGAACTTACCTCTTACAAATTTCCTACTCCAGTGTGAATATCCACATGGGACACATACATGTGCCTTTGTTCATCAGCTTGTTTTTGCCCCTTTTAACATGTAAGTTTGCATTAGCAGATGGTAGATGAAATGTAAGTGGGTGCATGCAGGAGGCAACTGATTGATGTTTCTCTCTCATACCAATGTTTCTCCCTCTTCCTCTCTTTCCCTTCCTTTCTCTCTAAAATCAATAAAAAGTAAAAATGTTAAAAAAGAATCCAGATATTTGAACCAATGTAAATGTCCTATAAGTGGGAAGTGTTGAAATAATCTATAATCTATATAAATGGAACACCTTTCAGCACTCCTATCTAATGAAGAGGGACTATGCTAATTGACCCTCATGCCATCGCAAAGATGATGGCACTCACAGTCAATGAGGAGGGAATATGCTAATTGATTGCCCCGTCCTCAAAGATGGTGGTGCCCATAGCCACAAGATGGTGGCACCCATACCCTTAGCCCCACTGGGGTAGCAGGTGTGAAGGCTTGCCCTGCCAGCAGTAGCAGCAGCAGAGATGTGATTGGAGTGTTGCCTTTCCCTGATCACCAGGTCACCTCCAGTCTCTGAGGGTTCCCGGACTGTAAGCGGGGGCAGGCCAGGCTGAGGGACCCCTTTCCCCCCAAGGGCATGAATTTTCATGCCCTGGGCCTCCAGTAATAAAAATATTTTGCCACTAATATATATTATGGGTTAAATTGTGTTCCTCAAAAATTAATTTGTTTTACTTAGCATAGGGACTGGGTAAGGGAGATGAAGGGGGATATATGGGGATAAATGGTGATGGAAGAGATTTGACTTGGGATGGTAAACACATAATACAGTTTATAGGTAATGTGTGGTAGACTTGTGCTCCTGAAACCTGTATGATTTTGTTAACCAGTGTTACCACAATAATTTTACTAATAAAAGAAAAAATTCATTTGTTGAAGTCTGACCCACATTACTTCAGAATTTGATCTTATTTTGGAAAGCTTTTTGCAGATTTAATTAAGTAAGATTAAGTCATAATGGAGTAGGGTAAACTTCTAATCCAGTATGACTCATGTCCTCTTAAAAAGGGAAAATTTGGATGGTGACATCAGAAGATTTGGGCTCTCCCCTTGAGGTTTCAAAAATTGGTATAGGATAATTCAAAAAAGTATTCTATGCTCAACACACAAATATGTCTGAGAGATCCACATAGTGAAACATCTGAAGGTGGACAAGTGAGAGCTAACTTGTGAGGGGAGAAGGGAGAAGAGCTGAGAGTGTGCCAAAGACTCAGCACTCATATGTGGAATATAAAACTGAAAGGTACAAATGCGCAAATAAGAAAAACAAACAAACAAAAACTCATAGACACATTTTGCAGTATTGTGGTTACCAGAGTGAAGGGGGTGGGGTAGAAACAAGGATCAAATGCATGGTGACAGAAGATGATTTAACTTTGGGTGATGGCCACACAATGCAATATATAATATATATAATGCTATATATATAATATATACATTATATATAATAGAAATGTACACTTAACACTGATATAATCTTATTAACCAATGTCACCCCAATAAATTTAATTTAAAAAGAAAACAGGGAAATTTTAACACAAGTAGTCACAAAGGGAGAACAATTTGTGAAGATGAAGATAGAATCATGGACATGCAGCAAAAATCTAGAAATTCCAAAGGCTGCCAACAAACTACCCAAAGCTTAGAAATAGACAAGAAACAAATTCTTTCATATAATCACAAGGAACCAACAGAACAGCCCTGCTAACACCTTGATCTCAGGCTTGTAGCCTCCAGTAATATTGAGAAAATAAACGTGTGTTATTTAAGCCACCCAGTTTGTGGTACTATTTAATGATTGTCCTAAGAAATTAACATATTTAGTGATCTGAGTGGATCTCAAATACAACATGCTAATTGAAACAAGCCAGATAGAAGAGATATATACTCTAGGGTTTTATGTATAGGACATTATTGCAGAGATAAACTTATATGGACAAAACAGTAAGTGGTTGGTGCAGTGGGTGGGAGAAAGGGTTGATCACAAAGAAAAGATCAGAGGTTCAGCTTGGATGATGGAACTCTTCTATATGATGACTGTGGTAATGGTTACATAACCATATACATTTTACCAAACTTGAAGATTTATACACTAAAGACTGTAGATATCATTGCTGCTTATAAATTCTATTTTAATTAAAAATAGGAAAAAATAAATAACAAATAATATGAAAACATGTGTGCACTCTCATTATATCCAGCCCTAGGTTCCTACAGGCAACTTAATTGTTTCTTTTCTAAGCCCTTGGGATGAGAGCTATAGAAGTCCTCACAGGGAACAGCCCCAAACCATTCCATGTCTTTATGGCTACTTTCTGATTCCCATGGTTAGCCTCTGAAATCCCAATATGATTCAACATTACATCATTTTAAAGTGCTTAGCCCCTTTTGCTGTTATTTATGCACTCTAAATAGATGTGGGCCTTCCCTTGGACTTCTGATTTGAGGATTTGCTAAGAGCCTGCAATCTTGGCCAAAGGAAACATCTCAAGTTGAATATTCTATTGATTGACTTTAAAATGATAACCTCTTTGTTTTACACAGCTTTCTTCATTTGCTATTTCCAGGCACAATTCTGTAAATTATGTAGGAGTGGTAATTTTGTTTTTTATTTTAGAAGCAAGACGACAAGTGGTTCCTCCAAAAGCACAGTAAGTATTAATGGTGGGTTTAAAACTTGTACCCAGGTTTCTGAGGTTTCTGACTAATGTTGAGGTTTTCCTCCATCTTTACTTGTAGTAAAGATCTTAGATTCTTTTGACCAGTATCTATTAGAAAACTTCACCATGAGAATATATACATTATTCCATGGTTAGATTTCAGCTTTCAGAACCACTTGTCAGGATTGACTGTGCCTTCCATTTCAGCAGTAAGGTAAGCTTCTATGTTTCATACACATTTTTTAGTGTGAACTGAAATTTATGCAAAATCTGTGGGGCAACTATACCTGCTATGAGCTTTTTGAGCACATAACTAGTAGATTTGAATTTTTTTTCTAAAACAGTGAATTGAGACTGGAGTTTAAATTCAAAACTTCATCAGTAAGATGTACAGTGATACTTATGAAATAACATTATGTTGCTTTCCTAAATATGATTAGTAAAAAAAAAAAAGTAATGGTTCTAATGAATGAGTCGTAATTTAACCTTATTTACTATCTGTTGTGCTTTTACCAAAGGTTTTAAAAAAAAGTAGAAGAGAGTGAAATAATCTTCCTTTAAACTACAGAAGAGTTGCAAATGAATTAGCAAGATCCATTGTAATCTTTTCCTCATAATTTCATCTTTACTATTACTAGCATATCTACAAATGTTGATGGTGAAAGGCTAAATGTATAGCTTTTGATTTGGTCACAAATGGATTTGAACTTTAATTTAGGATTTTCTTCATACTATCTGTGCAATTGTAGAGCTTTACATAGCTTCTCAAGTCCTCAGTTCTCTTAATGGTAAATTTAAAATTATAGTATCACATATCTTGCAATATTGTGAGGATTAAATGAAAAGATTTGTTTATGTATATAAACATATGTAAACACATCCCTTGCCGAGACCGGTTTGGCACAATGGATAGAGCGTCGGCTTGGGGACTGAAGGGTCCCGGGTTCGATTCCGGTCAAGGGCATGTACCTTGGTTGCGGGCATATCCCCAGTAGGGGGTGTGCAAGAGGCAGCTGATCGATGACTCTCATCGATGTTTCTAACTCTCTATCTCTCTCCCTTCCTCTCTGTACAAAATCAATAAAATATATTTAAAAAAAAAAGAATTTAACCAAACACATCCCTAAATATAATTTCATATCCCTATAGCTTTTACTATTTGCAGAACATATTACATTCTACAAGTGTTTTTGATTGTCAAAAGTTGACTTCAGGGGCTTGTTTTGTAAAGTGAAGATGTGAAAGAGTTAGGACAATGGTAGAGAATAATGATTAACGAATGATGTGTCCTAAAGACCTCAACTTCAGATTAAAATATTTAAAACATTGTTCTGACTCAAGAACATATTTATATAAAAACTTAAACATGAATTCCAACACTAAAACAGTCCTGGAGGCTAAAAGCAGCCATCAATTTAGGAACTTTAAACCCTGACCTCCGTTATTCACCTATGAGATGATCTCAATGGAAGAAAATATTGAGTTTAAGAAAGGAGACTCTTGCCTGGTCAGAGTGGCTCAGTTGGTTGAGCATTGTCCTATGAATCATGAAGATGCAGGTTTGATTCCCAGTCAGGACACAAACCTGGGTTGTGAGTTTGATCACCCCTTGGAACATGTAGAGAAGGCAACCAATTGATGTTTCTCTGTTAAATTGATCTCTTTCTTTCTCTCTCCCTTTCATTAAACATGTCCTTGGGTGAAAATTAAAAAGAAAGAAAGAAAGGAAACTCTTTCAATTCATGTTAATATATGAATTTTTAAAAAGAAATTAAACCAAAGAGTGGATTATATGGGATGGCTAGAATAGCCACTTATGGTGACCCAGACAGACAGAGAAACACCAGAAATACTAGTATCTCAGTGAACCAAGTGTATGAGAAAAAGGATATCAGAGAGAGAAGTTGCAAGACTTCAAACTCATTCACACCTGAATCCCTAAATTTTATTAGCCACTTTTTTCTAACAAACATAATGGCTTTCACTTCCTCCTGATAATAATATAATAGCTAACTCTTACCAGGCTATACTAGACACCCAAACTTTCATTCATTGTATTTAATCTACCATTTTAATTAATTCTCACAATAATACCATGGGATTCATTTCATTACAATCTTCACTTTGTATGTGGAGAAAATCAGGTTTGGGTACTTAGATTGAACACAAAACTCTTGGGTAGTAAATGATAGAACTGATATTTTGCTCATCTTAGAACCCAAGCCCTATACCCAGTGCTCTATGTCTTCTCCTCAGAATTGTCACTATTAGTTCTACATCCCCCTGTTTCTCCACTTACCCATCCACCATGCATATAAGTCTCAGCTACTTAACTAAAATGCTGAATACTGTGTATGAACCAATGGTGATAAAAAGTAATTGTAAGTTCCATTAAATTCAGTTTTATTTATATTAATACCAATTAACTGAAGGACCACTCTACCTATGTATATAACTTGGCTTTCGCAGGAATAATTTTTAAACTTAAAAACATTACTGAATCTCTGTGCCTTATAAGTTAAATAGGGTAACAATTAGTCACTCTTATAGATTTGCTGAGACAAATAAGTGAACATAGATGAAAGGTATCTCAAGCCTTTCCTGGCACATAAGCAACATAGAAGTATAAGCATTCACTAGACTCAGGGATATGACATGACACATTTATTTATTCCAAATATGTCATCTTGATTAAGACATTACTTGTTTACACAAATCAGTTTACAAAATTTTGAAAAGTGGGAGATTATTCATTAAACTTCAGCTTCAATAATGTGTAACTCTATAGGTAATGAATGCATTAAACTTTGTTGGTAAACCGATACTTTAGATATGTTCGCCATAATAAAAATGTGCATCTACTTATCACTTTTCTATCTGTGTGTTTCAATTGACTTTTTGTTAATCAATGTGTTTCTTTATGACTCATTGCTATAGGACATCTTGTGATTTCCAAACAACATCCATGGAGAACAATACAGAAGTGACTGAGTTCATCCTCCTTGGACTAACCAATGTCCCAGAACTGCAGGTCCCCCTCTTTATAATGTTCACCTTCATCTACCTCATCACTGTGGTTGGAAACCTGGGAATAATCATTTTGATTCTTCTGGACTTTCAGCTCCATACCCCTATGTACTTTTTCCTTAGTATTTTGTCTTTGGTTGACTTTTGTTCCTCTACAGCTGTCACTCCCAAGGTTATGGCTGGGTTCCTTGTAGGAGACAAGGTCATCTCCTACAATGCATGTGCTGTTCAGATGTTCTTTTTTGTAGCTTTTGCCACTATGGAAAATTTCCTCTTGGCCTCAATGGCTTATGACCGCTATGCAGCAGTGTGCAAACCCCTACATTATACCACCACCATGACAAGAGGTGTGTGTGCATGTCTTGCCATAGGTTCCTATGTCTTTAGTTTTCTGACTGCCTCTGTTCACACTAGAAACACATTCAGCCTCTCTTTCTGTAAGTCTAATCTGGTCCATCACTTTTTCTGTGATATTCCAGCAGTCATGGCTCTCTCTTGCTCAGACAAGCATATTAATGAGCAGATTCTTATTTTTTTGGCAAGCTTCTACATGTTTTTTGCTCTCCTGGTTATCTTGATTTCCTACCTTTTCATATTTGTCACCATCCTAAAGTTGCACTCATCTTCAGGGTATCAGAAGGCTTTGTCCACCTGTGCTTCTCACCTCACTGCTGTCTCCATCTTCTATGGGACTGCCGTATTCATGTATTTACAGCCCAGCTCCAGCCATTCCATGGACACAGACAAAATTGCCTCAGTGTTCTATACTATGGTCATCCCCATGATGAACCCTCTGGTCTATAGTTTGAGAAACAAGGAGATCAAAAATGCATTCAAGAAAGTTGTTGAGAAGGCAAGATTGACTCTAGACTTCACCTGGTAAAGTTGTAGGATCCACAATAACCTAGTTTTATTTCTGTCAGATATTCAACATGTAATAGCTCACATTTTTAGGTCCAACAATGCACCTAAATTACTGAGATGATGCCATTTTTTTCTTCAAATGTTTATCATCTAGAAAAAAGGAAATATTGTGTCCAAATACATGGTGTCTGAATTAGGATTGCCAAAAGAAACTTTAAGGATGTTGGGGGCCTTGCTTGTATAAACCTTATTAATTATATTTAATTTATACATATGTTCATATATACTATGTAACAATGGAAGGATATATTTTAAAAAAAAAAAAGGCACACACAAATCCATGAAAAAAACCTAGGCAAGGATTCCATACTTGTACATACATGCAGAAGTGGGAAATTTGTTAAAAGGGTTAGATGAAGTCTAGCTAGTTTTTAATTAAAATGTTAAAATAATTTATATATCAGATTATACATTTAAGTTCAACATTTTCTGTAGTTCAAAACTATTTCAGGAATCTAAAGTTAAGAAGATAGTGATATAGGTATTTAAATAAAGATATATGTTTTTTGTTGGCACATTGTATTCAGAACTTTATTTGCATGATATAAAGGGATTAATATTTCTGTCTTCAGTAAGTCTACTAGTATAAGCAGTTTGCTCATAGGATGATTTTCGAAAGCAAAATAGCCAGAGTATAAGACAAGGTGATAGAGAAATAATAAGGAAATTTTTGGATTTTTCTGTATATAACTACCTTATCTTATATTTTGTAAACAAACAGCACTGATTAATAATAATGTCACTCATTTTTCTTATTGAATATACTAAGAAAAGGTTAATGCAACTCATTCAGGGATGCTTCAGTGTTAGATGAGCTTTGTCCTGTGTTATTTCTTTCCTGCTCATTTACACTGAGTTCCTTGCTTTTTCTGGACAACTCCAAGCATGCTCCTGCATCAGGATCTTTGCCCTTGCTGTTACCAATGCTCAGAAAGCTCCCTTACTTCCTTCAGCTCTTTGCTTAAATGTTTCCACACTATAGTCACCCCACCCACCCGTGGACACTGTTCCTTCCTTGCACATCTTGCTTTATTCTAATCAGTACTCAAATTAAACTATTATCATTATTTCTTTATTTTCCTAAGGAGAGCATACACTACACCAGAGAGTCACTTTCTAACAATGTCATTTCCAACACATAAATTACAACCATAATTTCTGAATAAGTAAGGTAACAAATATATTAGTCAAAATGTGAATCCAGCAGTCAATATATTTGAAACAGTGATAAATACATGAGTTCATTATCCATTTTTAATTCTTTAGAAAAGAATTTTAGGGTCCCTGCCTGGATAGCCTCAATTAGTTAGAATACTTTCTATGTACCAAAGTTGTAGGTTGGAACCCTGGTTTGGGCACACACAAGAAGCAACCAATGAATTCATAAATAAGTGGAACAACAAATCAATGTCTCTCTTCTCTCTCTCTCTCTGTCTCTCTCTCTCTCTTTCTTTCACCAATAATCAATATTATTTTAGAGCTCTTTATTAGATATGGCTATGTTATTTTCCTATATTACCACTCACTATTTGTATTTATCACCTTTGTACATTTTAATATTTTAGAAACCATACTATCAAATGGATCATATCAAACCATTTTAATTCTTTTTTAAAAAATTTAATAAATATTTATTGTTCAATTTATTACAATTATTTATCTTTTTTCCCTCCATAGCTCCCCTCTCCTCCACCAGGTTGCTACCCCACCCTCTGCCCTTCCCTCTCCCCACTCCCCACTGTCCTCATCCATAGGGGTACGATTTTTGTTCAGTCTCTTCCCACACCCCCCACTCCCTTTTTCCCCTGAGAATTGTCAGTCTACTCCCTTTCTATGTCCCTGATTCTATTATATTCACCAGCTAATACTGTTGATTAGTTTTTTTATTACCTTGGTTTTTAGATTCACTTGTTGATAGTTACATATTTGTTTTTCATAATTTTATCTTTTTCTTTTTCTTCCTCTTCTTAAAGAATACCTTTCAGCATTTCATATAATTTTGATATGGCAGTGATGAACTCCTTTAGTTTTTTTAAAATTTTATTTATGAATTTCTTTATCTGGCCTTCAATTCTGAATGATAGCTTTGCTGGGTAGAGTAATCTTGGTTGTAAGTTCTTGCTATTCATCACTTTGAGTATTTCTTGCCATTCCCTCTGGCCAGCATAGTTTCTGTTAAGAAATCAGCTGACAATCATATAGGTGCTCCCTTATAGGTAACTGTTTTTCTCTTGCTGATTTTAATATTCTCTCTTTGTCTTTTGCTCTTGGCATTTTAATTATGATGTGTCTTGGTGTACTTCTCTTTGGATTACTTTTGTTGGGGGTTCTGTGCGCTTCTTGATCTCATAAGTCTATTTCTTTCACCAGGTGTGGGAAGTTTTCTGTCATTATTTCTTCAAGTAGGTTTTTAGTATCTTGCTCTCTCTCTTTTCTGGCACCCTCATAATTCAGATGTTGGTACGCTTGAAGTTGTCCCAGAGGCTCTCCTTACACTATCTTCAAATTTTTAGATTCTTTTTTCTTTTCCGGTTAAGTGTTTTTTGCTTATTTGTATTTCAAGTCTTTGACTTGATTCTTACGACCATCTAGTCTGCTGTTAGATCTCTGTATAATATTTTTTATTTCAGTCAGTGTATGCTTAATTTCTAGTTGGTCCTTTCTCGTATCTGCTAATGTCTCACTAAATTTATCGGCCTTTTTTAGAAAATTCTCGAAAAACCTTATAATTGTGGTTTTGAACTCTATATCCAGTCATTTGCTTTCCTGCATTTCTGTAATATGTGACCTGTTTCTTTGTCTCCACATTTTGGCTGCTTCCCTGAGTTGATAGAGTGGCTTTGTGTGCTAGGTGTCCTATATGGCCCAGTGGCTCAGCCTAACCAGTTACCTGTGGTGGACACTCTTCGTGCATCCTTTGGCTGTGTGGACAGTCTTATTGTAGTTAAACCTACAGTTGGCTGTGTGGACAGTCTTATTGTAGTTAAACCTTGATTGTTGTTGGTATCACTGGGAGGAATTGACCTCCAGGCCAATTGGCTGTGATGATCAGCTGTGTCTACGTTGGGAGAACTTCTGTGCTGGAGACACCCTTATGAGATAGGACTTGCAAAAGCCTCTGTGCTCAGCTTGGATGAGGTGGAGTGTCAAGGGAGAGCAGACAGCATTGGTTTCTCATCAGCCCTTCCCTATAGGTCCCTGTGTCCCGTAGTAATCTCAGTGTCCCGTGGTAATTGCTGCAAGCACCTCTGAGAGAAAGCCACACTCGAGTTCTGCCCACTGCCAGACAGTACAGTTTCTCCCCAAATGATTCTGGTTCCCCAGAATCTCTGGAGTTCAGAGCCATCAGGAGCCTTTGTCTCTCCTCCCCACCCCCTCACCCCAACCTTGAGAAAGCCTGCCATGCACTCAGTTGCCCACCCTCTCCACAGCACACCTCCATACCTCTGCCTTCCACAGTTCCTCTGGGTCTCAGTGTGCTTTTCTCTTTCCTTCTAGTTGTAGAAATTCCATTCATCCAGACTTCCTGTGGTTCTGGATGATGTCTGTTTTGTCTTTTAGTTGTAGTTTTGAAATTGTTGTGTGTGGCAGCAGTTTAGGTTTTTACCTATGCCATCATCTTGGTTTCTCCCCCATATGTCTCCTTTTACTCCCATTGACCACTTCCTGCCCTGGCCACTCCCACACCCCAGGACAAGCCCCCACAATCCTGGTGTCTATGTCCATTGGTTATGCTAATGTACATGCATATAAGTCCTTGGTTGATCTCTTATTCCCTCCCACACCCTCCCCTGTGCTCCTTCTGAGGTTTGACAGTCCATTTGGTGTTTCTCTGTCTCTGCATCTATTTTTATTCATAAATTTATGTTGTTCATTATATTCCACAAATGAGTGAGATCATGTGACATTTATCTTTCTCCAACTGGCTTATTTCACTTAGCATAATGCTCTCCATGTCCATCCATGCTGTTGCAAATGGTAAAAGTTCCTTCCTTTTTCTAGCAGCATAGTATTCCATTGTGTAGATGTACTACATGTTTTTAATCCATTCATCTGCTTATGGGCACTTAGTCTGTTTCTAAATCTTAGCTATTATAAATTGTGCTGCTATGAACATAGGGGTGCATTGGTGTTTCTGATTTGTTGGGATATAGTCCAGAAGTGGGATTACTGGGTCAAATGGGAATTCCATTTTTAACTTTTTGAGGATACTCCAATGTTTTCCATAGTGGCTGCATCAGTCTGCATTACCACCAGCAGTGCAAGAGGGTTCCCTTTGTTTTGTTTTGTTTTGTTTTGTTAATCCTCACAAGAGAACATTTCTTCCATTGATTTTTAGTGGAAGGGAGAGGGACAAACAGAGAGCAACATCGATGTGAGAGAGACACATCAATTGGTATCTCCCACACACACTCAAACTGAGGCCAGGAATGAGCCTGAAACCAAGGTATGCACCCTTGACCAGAATAGAACCCTTGAACCTTCAGTTCATGGACTGATGCTCTAAACACTGAGCCAAACCAGTTAGGGCAATATTCAAAATATATTTCTAAAAATTAATTTCATTTGTTATCTGAGACATTTTTATTATGTTTTCTTCTTCCCATTCTTTTAGATGTTATAACTACATGTTTGGCTACTAGAAATTTTAAGAAATAGTATGGTGATGGCCAGAGGTGGAGGTGGGGTAGAGGCTCAGTTGGAGGTGGGTAAAGGGGGAGGATGGAAGACATTCTTAACAATGTCAACAACAATAACAACAAAAACTCCTTTAATATAGAACTCAAACAAAATTTCCTATATAATAAAGAGGTAATATGCAAATCGACCCTCATGCCCTCATATCATCACAAGTTGGCCACCCCCATGTCATCATAAGATGGCCACCCCTAGGTAATCACAAGATGGCCACCCCCACATTGTCACAAGATGGCCTGCATGGGAGGGCAGTTGGGGGCAAGATCAGGTCAGCAGGGGAGAGCAATTGGGGGTGACCGGGGAGGCAGGGGAGCAGTAGGTGTCAATCAGGTCAGGAGAGGAGCAGTTTGATGGTGATCAGGCTATCAGGCAGAAGTGATGGGACAATCAGGCAGGCAGGCAGGTGAGTAGTTAGGAGCCAGCAGTCCCAGATTGGAGAGGGTGTAGGCTGGGCTGATGAAAACCTCCCACCAAGTGCATGAATTTCATGCACCAGGCCTCTAGTTGATAAATAACATCCATGATTTTTTCTTCCTGTGTTTACAAAGAACTGAAAATGTTACACATGTCAAAGAAATGGAGATTAAATTCTGCCTTGATTCTGATTAGTCTATTTAAAAGTTAGGTTCAAATTTGTAGGAAGATGGTTTTCTTTTCTCCTTCAAATTACCATCCTGTAGCTAATGCTGATGGTGCTTTACCCACATCTCCTTGGTGCTCATTGTTTCTATTGTATAAAGTCAATGCTTATCATGGAAAAATAAAAGTATCTGCAACTCTTAGGTTAAAGACTCATTTTACTGCCGAAACTGGTTTGGCTGAGTGGATAGAGCGTCGACCTGCAGACTGAGGGGTCTCAGGTTCGATTCCGGTCAAGGGCATGTACCTTGGTTGCGGGCACATCCCCAGTAGGGGGTGTGCAAGAAGCAGCTGAATGATGATTCTCTCTTGTCGATGTTTCTAACTCTCTATTCCTCTCTCTTCCTCTCTGTAAAAAATCAATAAAATATATTTAAAAAAAATAAATAAATAGCACTTAATCAGTTTAACATTCACATGGAAGCAATGAATTTGACTTACCTCACACCACACACACACACACACACACACACACACACAAAAAAAAAAAAAAGACTCATTTTACTGTAAGACTATACTTAGCCTTTGTGTGGACCATTTAATTATCTAGAAGCAGCTATCCTTAAGTGTAAAAAATAAAAAGAACAAAAATACCCAGTTCTCTCATCTTTCAGGTGGTACAATTCTGATTGAGCCTCAGATGCATAGCAAAGTATAACTGATCAGCAACTTAGAGGGATGTGATTTTAAGAGGAGTACTGCTTCTCCTTGAATCTGTTTAATGATATGCAAAATCAGTTCATATAATTCTAATATACTCCACAAAGCTATAAAGATTAATTTTAAACACAATGAAAACATTCTAATATGTGCCAAATAAAGGAAATTATTCAGCAATGGTTCCCCTCCTTTTCTTCTTTCTTTTCTAGCTGTATCTATATATATGCTGAACGTTAGAAAAATTTATCACTTTATAATTTAAAATGTATATCTGTTCACAACTGAAAATGTTTACCTACCTCTAACTCTTAAGGCATAGCCTGAATTACTTTAATATAATTTACTCATATAAACTAAGTGTATTTAATTTCACTTATGTACCAGGCAATATATGTTACCATCATCAAAAAGTAAATAACATGAGTCCTTAATTATTATGTGGTTAGAGAGAGCAAGATCTACAAATAATTATTCAAATAGTGATAAGTATTATAATCAAATATTGATAAAGTGTTATTAAATGATCTGAAGTTTTTCAGAAGATACCAAAACATCCCAGAGAACATGACATTTCTTCCACCTTTGAATTTCCATATTGGGTCCAAACAAATAATCATCTGTATCTGATTACACTTTTTTTTAAAATAGTTAATTTTTATATTCTTCTGATACATAAGAAGTATTTAATGCTTTATCCAAAATTTCCTTTTTATATTCCTAGATATAAAGAAACACAAATGTGTGTTTTTGAAGAAGGAATTCAGAAGTATCAGGTAGGGTTAGTGATGCACTACAAAACAAAAGATCAATTCCGGTCTTAATTTTATTGAAAACTAGCTGTGAATAGACTTGCCATGTCCCAATATTTTTTTACTTCTTTTTGTTTGTTTGTTTATTTTGTTCATTAGATTTCACATATAAGTAAAATAATATGGTATCTTTCTTTTTCTGACTAGCTTATTTCACATATCACAATACTTTCCAGGTTGGAAAAGGTAAAATTTCCTTCTTTTTTACAGCCTTGATTTTCTTAATTCATAAGAAAAAAATAACACCTTCTCCATCTACTTCATATATTGATATCCTGTCCTGATATGAATATCATGAATATGAATATCAAGCTTTTTTAAAAAGTAAAAAAATACTAATATTTTAAAATCAGGCGGTCTGAGCCTTTCTGATATCTACCTCATCTCTTCTAGGTTTTTGCTCCAAAATTCTATCTAGTTACTTATAATTTTTGTCTCTCCATTAATATTCTCTATTTTTGATAATTTGTCTAATTTCCTTTAGTTTTTATGTCCAATATTTCGTTTACTGCTTTGACCATATTTAAGATATTTGTTTTAAAAGTCATAAAAATATAGAATTCTTATGAATAAAGTTTTAAATAAATAAGTATAAATATATACCATAGTTATTGATGGGAGACAAAGTTGACTGCTTTGCAGACTCCATGTGATAACAGTTAAAACCCAAGTAAGGCTTTTTTGGGAATAAGCATTGACATGCTGATTATAAATTTATAAGTAATGCCAAAACTAGTAAGAAAGCAAAGATAATTATAAAAAAGGAGAACAAAGTATGGGCATTAAAGTTATTTTATTTCATGACTTACTATAACATAGAGTAATGAAGACAGGATAGCACTTGGAACATATAGACCCATAAATAAATGGAACAGCTTTTAGCATACAGAAATGACATAGATATATAACCAAATAACTTTTGTGAAAGATGTAATGGCAAGTGATTGGAGAAAATATTTTTTTCCCAACAAATTTTGCTGCAACAATTGTCAGTACATATACAAAAGAAAGAACTAAATGTTAAATGTAAAGTGAAATCATGTTTTCCCATAAATCTCTACACAAATGTTTTTAAAAGTTTTATTAAGATTAAGAATTGCCAAAGTGGAAGCAACTATGCACTTCCAAAAGTGAATGGTTAAACAAGCTGTAGAATATCATTAAACTGGAACCCTGCTTAGTGATAAAATAGAATAAATAATGATTTATGAATGAACCTAAAGTGCATTTTTAAAATAAAAGAAGCAAGACCTAAAGGGTTCTTATTGTTGATTCCATTTATGTAACAGGGATGAGAAAAAACTCAATGATTTCCAAAGGTTTGGGGAGTAGGGAGTGGTTGTCTATATTTGCCATAGTGCTGGGCTGGTGAACACATGACACTGCATTTGTTAAAACCAATAGCACTATACACAGCAAAGCATGATATTTAATACATACAAATTAAAAAGAATTAGCATGGGAGAATTACAGGAGTGAACATAGACTGTTAAAAAAATCTAATTGTATTACAAAGGTATGAGTTAACCTCACTGAAGGAATATAGGGGAAAAATTAGCTGATCTAAATAATGTTGGAAAACAATATGTTTAACAAAGCTAAAAATAAAATAAACCATACATAATATTGTACTTTAGTAACTAAAGTTGATTCTCAAGGGGGTATAGATTAACAATTATGGAACCGATTTACTTGTGAGTCACACCAATATGTTAATGAATGGGACTTGTTGAGAACCAAGTTTCTCACTGTCAAAGAAGGAAATTACGGACAAAAATAGATCCAGAGACAGAAACATTTAACAGACTGGGAAGACAGGAGGGTGGAAGGGGGAGGAGATCAAGCAATGAACTCATGCGTATATACATAACCCAGGGACACAGACAGTGGGTGGTGAAGGCAGTGTGGGGAAGGAGGTGGGAGAAGGAATGAGGGGGGGGGAAAGGACGTATGTAATAGTTTCAACAATAAAGATGTATTAGAAAGGAAGGAAGGGAAGAGGCTAAGAAGGAAGGAAGGAAGAAGGAAATAAGGAGAGAGAGAGAGAGAGAGAGAGAGAGAGAGAGAGAGAGAGAGAGAGAGAGAGAGAGAGAGAGAGAGAGAAGGAAAGGAAGAAAAAAAGAAAGAAAAGGGGAAAGTTGGGATGAAATAGATTAGAGCAGCAATTTTCAACCTTTTTCATTTCATGGCATACATAAGCTAATTACTAAAATTCTGTGACACACCAAATATATATATATATATATTGCCAATCTGAAAAAAAAATAGGTATAATTTTGATCGTTCACATCGGATAAATATTGTTGTATTGCCTGTTTTTTTTTTTTTTTTTCCAATCTAAGGGAAAAGAGGTTAGTGCCCCTATTAGGTCTAGTAATAATTAATGTCGTTTTCTAATACTTTTTTAAATCGAATTTATTTAAACAATACAACAAAATTTAATCAACAATATAGTTGCTGTTGTTTTCTACTACTTGTGCCCAACGCTCAGGAAGCATTTTAATCCCTCCGTTGTAAAATTCTTGTGATTTTGATGCAAAAAATTCGGTCAATGCATTTTTGAGGCATTCTTCATTATTAAATTTTTTTCCAAGAAGAAAGTTTTGCAAAGAACGAAACAAATGGTAATCGGAAGGGGCAATATCAGGAGAATATGCAGGTTGAGGGAGAACTTCCCATTCCAACTGGCGCAGTTTTTCAGCAGTGATTCTTGCAGTATGCGGTCGTGCGTTATCGTGGTGAAGAATTACGCCCTTCCGATTAATCAGCGCGGGTTCTTTTTCTCTTAAAGCTTGGGCTAACCTTTCCAATTGGGCACTATACACTGCACTTGTAATGGTTTGGTTAGATGGTAAAAGTTCATAATGAAGAATTCCTTTAAAATTCCACCAAACACACAACATCACTTTTTTCGCATGCAAGTCAGGTTTTGGCGTGGGCTGCGGAGCCTCATTTTTGTCCAACCATTGAGACCGCCTTTTCAAATTAACATACAGCACCCATTCTTCATCTCCGGTAACAATTTGCTCTAAAAACGGCAAACGGTTTTGACGAGAGAGGAGCGAACTGCAAATTGTGACTCTTTGATTACGGTTGTTGTCGGTCAACTCATGAGGAACCCATTTTCCAAACTTTTGGACTTTGCCAAGTGCACGCAATTGATTGGAAATTTTTTTGTGAACAATTTAAAGTTGTCGCAAGCTCTTGTTGGGTAATTTGAGGATTTTGCACCAAAAGAGCTTGAAGAGCTTCTTGATCAAAATTGGACACACGGCCTCAACCACTCTTGTCATCTAACGAAAAATTTCCCTCGCGAAATTTCTCAAACCAACGCTAGCATTTTCTGGCGCTAACTGCATCTTGACCAAGAGCACTACAGATGTTTTTTGCAGCCTCACTTGCTTTTCTTCCTAATTGGAACTCGTAAAGCATGCAGTGCCGAATATGCTCTTCATCCGCCATCTTCTTAGCCCTAGTTCTGCAACAAAAACCAAACCAAACACAAACTTTTTCAAGCAAAACTTGTTAATTGCACTTCACACGCTCTGTAGATACCACATGTTTGAAGGTTATGTCAATACAAGTCAACGCCAAGCAAGATTTTAACCGAATGTTAAAAACGACATTAATTATTACTATACCTGATAAATAGTCAGGTATTGCATGTTTTAAATATTCTTACATCATGCCAGTTGAAAATTGCTGGATTAGAGTCAGGGACATCAGTATACACTTATGTTTAACTTACTATAGATATGGTGGATAGATGGAGAATAACCATAAATTACAAATTTATGATAAATTTGATACTTCCTACTTGCGTGGGTTAGAGTGTCTGGAAATAAAACTTCAGTATCAATGAGCATAATCAGGATTCAAACCTGGGCTTTTAAATGCCATTCTTACCGCAGAGGTGGGAGAGGCTCCTGCTACTGCTGCTGCACTCGCCAGCCATGAGCCCAGCTTCTGGCTGAGTGGGTGCGCACTGACCACCAGGGAGCAGCTTCATTGAGTGATTGCCCCCTGGTGGTCAGTGTGCATTATAGTGACGGGTTGTTCTGCCATAATGGCTGCTTAGGCTTTTATTATATAGATAACTGAGTAAATAAATAATTGAGGAAAAAAGAGACCAATCTTGCTGATATGATGTGAAGAGAAAAACAGTTCATATGAGTCTCTAAAAACTATAACTCCAGTCTTAGCATGAGCAAATGTCAGAAAATCACAATTGGAGGACATTCTGTGAAATACCTGACTGGTATTCTCAACACTGTCAAAGTAATAAAAAACATGAAGACAGAGCTTTTCACAGACCAGAAGAGATTAAAGAGACACAACCATTAAATGCAAGAAGAGAAAATGTTATCAGTGGGAAAACTAATAAAATCAAAATAAAATCTGAAGTTTAGAAAATAGTATTGTGTCAATCTTGGTTTCTTAGCTATACAAATGTACCCCTGTAGGGGAAATTAGGCAAGAATTGTATTAGTTTTTTATGACTGTGATAACAAATTACCACAAACCTATAAACTTAAACAACACATTTTATTCTTTTTTTAAAAGTTGCATTTTATTTTTATTGTTGACATTATTGCAGTTGTCCCATTACCCCCCTTTATTTGACCCCCCTCGACCCAGACCCCATCCTCCTCTCCATCCAGAAGTCCAAAGTCAGTTTCCCTGAACAACAATCAATTGGCTGGAAGAGCTGTGTATCTTCTGGTGGCTTCTGGCATTCCATGGTTTGTGGTCGCAGCACCTGCTTCCAAGGCCACATTGCCTATTCCCTTTTATCATTTATCTATGGTCAAATCTCCATGACTCCCTCTCATAAGTAACATATGAGTATCTTATGGTACACACAGATAACCCCAAACTAAATTCTCACTTTACTCACTTATATGGTCTTTTTAGGCCATATAAAGTAACCTTAGAAGGTTCCAGAAATTAGGGTGATCTTTTTGCAGACTGCTGCAGAGTTACATTGAACATCTGAACAGTTTTAATTTTTTTCTGTAACTCTAAAATAATTATAAAGTTAAATAATTATTTAATATAATAATAATTAGAAATGGTTCCAGGAGGAGAAATATCACCATAAAGAAAGAAGTGAATATTTGGGACATCCAAAAGTATAAGCATGAGAATATTAGCATATCCAAGCACAGTCTTAACAGGCATTGCAATATTGAAGCTTCTCATTCTATAGAGATAACAAATTAGACAAGGGCATACATTTATGTGTCTAGACTTTGTATAGTTCAGAGCTCCCTTGGATCAAAATTAAAAGCATAAGTTTAGGCCCTGTATTAGCATATTGAATATGCTATATTTTTATTATTGACACATATTGTCATGTTTATATTCTCTATAGATATTTAGAATCATTGCAGTTCATTATATTTCATATGTATGAAGTATTTTCAAATATAATCAGATACTAAACCTTTAAATAATCTCATATTCAATACCTTTTTGTGATTTACTAAATAGTATTTGTTGGATGTTTTACTTGCCACTTAATGAGACATCACTTCTAAGTAAAATTATAAAATTGTTGCAGATGATTCATTTGCTCATGGGATCCAGAAAATCTTGTGTATAAATATTGACATGCACATAATGAATGAGAATGGACAAAACACTTTTTCAGCAAAGCAGCATATTAGCTGTGCTTCTTGAAATGCACTATGCATCTATCTAGAAAGTTAATGATATGGGAGTGACACACTATAATCATAAATAAAGATCGCTTCTCAGCCTTTTGGCTAAGATCAAGTGTAGTGTATTCATAAATAGCTTAAATATATTGATACAGTTGGATTCAAAGCTTAATTATTTTAGTCATTCATTTAACAAAAATGTATTGAGAATTTACTATGAAATAGTCATTTAGGCACTGTGGATTGTGTTATAATTAAAACAGATAAAGCTATTGTTTTCATAGAGTCTAAATTCTAGTTTGGAAGATAAATAATAAAGTGAAAAAATAATTCTTTAATAGGTGATGATTCATAGGGACTATGAAAAATAACAGAGTGAAAAGACATTGTACATGGAAATAAAAATTGACTATTTTATAAAGGTGGTCTGGAAAGAAATCAATAACAGAGTCCAAGCACCATCCTTAATGGAGTAAGGAAACACTCTACACAGGAAATAGCAAGTACAAATGACCTGAGGAAGGAACATGTTTAGAATTGTCAGTTTGTGAAAAATAGGGAAAAAATCAGTGTAAATGAAGTAGAGTAACAGAATGGGGTAGTAACAAAAGATCATTTAAATCAACCAAATTAGACATGAAATATCAGTGATAAAAATTACAAAGCATTTCCAAAAGCAAAATGTAAAATATTGTTGATTTATACTGCAAGATGAGGTATCCTTCTGGGCTGCATGCATGCACTTTGTTCATAGTTTCCTTTGAAGCCCTATTTTAGGTGTATTTGCATTGATGTAGTAAAATCAAAATGCCTGTAGAGTAAGTGAATAAACCAATATCCTTAATAAGGCTTTTGACAAGCAGGCCCCATGACATCTTAGCTATCAATATTCAGGTACATTTCTGGACATGATGTTTCTTTTTTTTTTTTTTTTTTTTTTTTTTTTTTGGACAAGAGACTTTTGAATAGGTAAGGATATTACTTTGGGACCTTGATCTTACTGTGGTCTTAATGAAACTAGGTTATTGAACATTGCACAATGTTCAAATCATAATCCTAAAGGAAATAAATTCTGCCTTTGAAACAATCTTCTTGAGTGCACTCTTGACATCCTTGTTCCTCAGGCTGTAGACCAGAGGGTTCAGCATGGGGATGACCATAGTATAGAACACAGAGGCTACCTTGTCTGTGTCCAGGGAATGAGTAGAGCTGGGTTTTAAGTACATAAAGATAATAGTTCCATAGAAGATGGCGACTACAGTGAGATGAGAGGCACAAGTGGACAGAGTCTTCTGATACCCTGAAGATGAGGGCATCTTTAGGATGGTGACAAATATGAACAGGTAGGAAATCAAGATAATCAGGAGAGCAGAGAGGATGTTGAAGCTTGCCACAAAAATAAGAATTTGCTCACTAATATGTCTGTCAGAGCAAGAGAGAGCCATGACTGCTGGAACATCACAGAAAAAGTGATGGACCACATTGGACTCACAGAAAGAGAGACTAAAGGTGTCCCTAGTATGAATGGAGGCATTCAGGAAACCAAATGTATAGGAGCCTATGGCCATATGCATGCACACACCTGTTGTCATGGTGGTGGTGTAATGTAGGGGTTTGCACACTGCTACGTAGCGGTCATAGGCCATTGAGGACAAGAGGTAATTTTCCGCCGTGGCAAAGGCTATAAAAAAGAACATCTGAGTAGCACATGCATTGTAAGAGATGACCTTGCCTCCTACAAGGAACCCAGTCATGACTGTAGGAGTGACAGTTGAAGAGTAACACAAATCCACCAGAGATAGGTTACTGAGGAAAAAGTACATAGGAGTGTGGAGATGAGAGTCCAAGAGAATCAGCACCATAATCCCCATATTTCCAGTCAGTGTGATGAGGTAGATGAAAGTGAAAATGATAAAGAGGGGGACCTGCAGTTCTGGGTCATTGGTTAGTCCAAGGAGGATGAACTCAGTCACTTCTGTCTCATTGTCCATCAATGCAGAGAATCACAAATGCTCGGTGGCTATAAGAACAACAAATGAGGGTCTATACCATATATTATTTCATTATAGCAATAACTTGTATTTTAAGATTACCCAGACAAAAATCGGCTTGACAATAAAACTTAGTGCATTCATTGTGTACAGGTTTATGTTATGTTGAATCTTAAGGATCTTTTTGGAAAATCTCCCTAATTTTAATGTTTATAAGTTTGTAAATTGAGATATAGAAAACCAAATAACTTGATAAATGGCTTCTTCAGAGTGAATATATCTGCCAATTCACTTTCCCCAAGCCTAGCAAAAGCACATGCATCCTTTCTCATCCTTTCTGCCAAAAACTGCTCCAGACACTTGAAAAGTATATTCATTATATCCTCTAAGAACATTATATGTTTACTAGAGGCCCAGTGCACAGATTTACGCACTGGTGGCTTCAGATCTTTAGTTGTGCAAGGGTTTTAAAGTTTTAAAGCCTTCATCTTCAATTTGCCTTTTCTCATACTAGGGCCACTGAGATTTTCTGTGTCTCCAGTTCCTCCAGTTCCTTTCCTCACCCATAGTATTGGCTGCCCTGGCAATTATATGTGAGCCATCATTTTGCTTAATTCTTTTTGAAATCCATACTTTAGCTTGA
The DNA here is from genome assembly GCF_964339955.1 of Pipistrellus hanaki. Taxonomy (NCBI): domain Eukaryota; kingdom Metazoa; phylum Chordata; class Mammalia; order Chiroptera; family Vespertilionidae; genus Pipistrellus; species Pipistrellus hanaki. Next base: position 64,236,382 of record NC_140511.1, on the reverse strand, counting down.
GACAGTAATTTTTTCTTAAATTCATTGTTTCTCTCATTACTGTCATCTCATAACAGAACCCCAGAGATCAGTGTTGAAAGTTGCTTGTTTATGATATGTCTTAAGCTTATAGATCTATTTTGGTGGCAAGTGCTATGTTGTAAAATATTTTATTTGAATCTGTTCTCTGTAGGAACAGTATTTTAAATCTTTTTACTTCAATTTGAAAGGTATCCATCTTCTGCTAACTACTCACATTTTTCTCCTAAAACATTTTTAAAATCCACTTCACTTTTTAAATTTTTTATTAAATTTATTGGGGTGACATTGGTTAATAAAATTATATAGGTTTCAAGTGTATAATTCCATAATACATCATCTGTGTATGTATTGTGTATTCGCCACCCAAAGTCAAGTCTCCCACCACCACCTCCTTTACTGTTTTCTATCCCCCATATCTTTCTCCTAAAACTTTTTAAAATTCACTTTCCAAGCCTATTTCATCACATTTTCCAACTTTAACACACATGACCAATTTTACCATATAGTACATTCTACAAGGAATAAGACTATGCGTGTGTGTGTATGCTTCTGTGTGTATAAAATAGGTAGTATTATTATTCCTATTTTACCATCAAGAAAATTGAAGATGTGGGAAGTTATGTAATGCTCTAAAATTACACACCTCATAGGAGAAATCCTTGTGTGAGGTATGTAATCCACTTTTTATCTAATAAAAAATCTATGCTTAAAAGCTAGATTGGAAATGACTGAAAAGATGATTAAATATTTGAGAACAAAGAGAACTCTTCTTGAGTTCTAGCTATCAAGGGAAAAGTTCTTAATCATCTTTTCTTTTTCTTTATATTTAAAATATATTTTATAGATTTTTTTTTTTACAGAGAGTGAGAGATAGTTAGAAACACTGATGAGAGAGAGTCATCGATCAGCTGCCCCTGGCACACCCCGCACTGGGAATGTGCCCGCAACCAAGGTACATGCCCTTGACCAGAATCAAACCCGGGACCTTTCAGTCTGCAGGCCTACGCTCTATTCATTGAGCCAAACCGGTCTCAGCTCTTAATCATCTTTTAATTGTACCTCAAAATTAGCAAAGTTACAAATGACATAGCTGGTATTAAAACGCTTTTCATATAGTAGAAACTGCTGTGGATTTTTGCTAGGGTTGGGGGGTAGGGTGAATGCTAAAGCCCTTTCGATTTGTGTAACAATTTGAGATACCAGGTTTTATAAGCATATTTATTCATAAAGCACATATTAAAAGAAAGGCTCATTGTTTGTAACCATTCACTGTCTACCTATGTAGATGAACTATTAATGAGAAGCATGAGATTACAGCGACAAGTTTAAAATGTAATTTGGAATTTGTTAGTTCAGATTAGGCGCACTTGTAGTTTAAAAATCATTCCATGCTTTTGCTTTTCTAGTGTATTTGTTAGGTTTTTTTTTTCTCATTTTACTTTCTTTTTTAAATTTCATTTTTTCAATTATAGTTCACATTGTAAAGTATATGATTGTGTGTGTGTGTGTGTGTGTGTGTGTGTGTGTGTGTGTTATCTAATGAGAGGGTCAACATTTGGTGAACAAGATGATATTACTACTTGATCAATTACACTATCACTTATATTATTATTTTTGTTCATATATTTAGGGAGGCAGGCAGATGTTTTATAAGTCTCAGTAAACTCCCATTTCTGACATTTATAGCCCAATCTCACCTTAGTATTTAAAAAAAAAATATTGAACATATCTGTTTTGGCTTCCAAATAACTCAGAGGAAGTATAGCTTTCCCACTTCTTTTGCATGAATTACATTTCTCACTAAAAATATTCACAGCATATAGATGCTTACCTGTCTCCTTGGGACGGGGGGGGAGGTCAATTAGAATATCAGCTGCAGAATATTAGAGGAGCGGTCTCAGGTAGTGGTCATCAGGTTCCAAAGTCACTAAAGCAGGGAAAATGCTGTGCATTCTTTCTATGCCCTTAGAGAAGTCACTTACCTACTTGTAAAATAAACGTAATTAATATAATATTACCTCTATCTCATAATTCACAGAACTTGGTCTGTAAATGACAAATAAGGGAAAACCTGTATAACTTCTCAATCAGAGGTTCTCATTGAAAGGCATTCTATGTAATTTTTATCTTAGGGTGTTTTTCCTGACTGTGTTTGCAGGCTCATAGCAAATCCTAGAATAAGGCCTCTATATACTAACAAGTATTAATATTCAGATGAATAAATGATCACCAGATGGATTTAGCATATCAACTGGTGAAACTAAAATGACGTCACAATGAGTCATATTTCCTGGGATTTGGAGATTATTATTGAGATGTGGAGCTCTCTGGGAATTTTCACTGAGAGAACATCTGCAGATGCTCATCACACTTTCCTGGGAAAGATGAAATTAAACTGCCTGTGTGGACATGCTGATTATTTTCATTGTATATACTTGTTTTCCTATTACTTGTCTTTTCTTGTTATTTTTGTCAATTTATAATTAACTTTAGGGCTGGTGCACACAATTTGGGCACTGGGAGAGGGTCCCCTCAGCCCGACCTGGGACCCCTCCTGTTCTCCTTCCCCAATGTAGCTAATGTAAATCATTCAGATGACTTATATCTTTCTCAACCCTGCTTGATGTATAAAACAATTGTAAGACTCCTGGACATTGGATATGTTGTATTTTCTTTCTTTTTAAAAAAATATATTTTATTGATTTTTTACAGAGAGGAAGGGAGAGGGCTAGAAACATCGACCAGCTGCCTCCTGCACAGCCCTCACTGGGTTTGTGCCTGCAACCAATGTACATGCCCTTCACCGGAATCGAACCCAGGACCTTAAAATCCGCAGACCAACGTTCTATCCACTGAGCCAAACCAGTTCCGGCGGATATGTTGTATTTTCTACCTAATCATACTGTTGGAGGTTCAGACTCTATGCTCTAAGACCAGTATTCCTTTCTTTTCAGCAACGGCCTAATAAACCATTTCTTTTACAGATTTTTGGTCAGGAAAGTTTGATTTAGCACTCCATATCCACCCCCACCCCTCTCTCTCTGTCTCCTCAGAGCTAGGCTGTACCTGATGGAAGAAGGAACTGACATGGATAAAATAAAATTGCTCTTTTCCTCAGTTTCAATGTAGCTATTTTTCAGTACCTTATCTTAGGTACTGCTACTTCTTAACTGTATTTTAGATCTCCCATAAAGAAATTTTGTTCCAAATATTCTTGCTAAGTTGGTGTATCTGTGGGGAGATGAAGGCTGGGACTTCCCATTCTTCATACTGCTGTCACACTAATAAATCACTTTAATAGAATGACGGATACAACACATGCTCATCTCATTAATTCATAAAGAACATTTGAAGAAATGCTTTTTATAAGTGTTCTTTCAGGGATTTGTAAGAAAGTTGAGTAGACAGGGCAAAACACCGACCCCAACATTGGAGAGACAGGCAAGTGAATACAGGGAGTCACCGCTTATCAGAGGAGAAAATGGCATGAACAGAAAATGGCAAGTGAACCAGCATCAGGATAGGAAAACCTAAACTATATTGACGAATTGTTGGAGGCTCAGGGTGGACAACTCTGAGAACTAAAGATGGTGGGAGATATAGTGACAAAAGATTTCCACAATTTGTAAGATTCACATCCAGGAACCCAATCAGGTTTTCACAGTAGATACTATAGAAGAATCCCATTGGGCTGCTGGTAGAGGGAGGGGGAAGGAATCATTGTGATTAGAATTATCCAAACCAGGAATTTAAATAACTACCATTTATATGCTAACTTGCAGGGGTCTTCAAACTATGGCCCGCGGGCCACATGCGGCCCGCAGAGGAGTCTGATCCGGCCCGCCAGGTTTTTTGGGCAGTGAGCGCAGCCGAGGTGTTACAGTAGGAATTAGTAGTTCATATAGTCCAGCCCTCCAGCTCTCTGAGGGACCGTGATCTGGCCCCCACTTTAAAAAGTTTGAGGACCCCTGTGCTAAGGGTTCTAATGGATAAAGTAGACAGCAAACAAGAACAGATGGAAAATGTAAGCAAAGAGATAGAAGTCATAATAAAGACCCAAAATGAAATGCTAGGCTGACACTACTAAACTTCAGGACTTACTATAAAGCTACATAATAAAGACAGTCTGGTATTGGTGAGGGAATACACAAATAAATCAATGGAATAGTACAGAAATAACTTTGTAAATATGTGACCAACTGATCTTTGACAAGGAGCAAAGACAATAAAATAGAGAAAATTCTTTTTAATAAATGGTGCTGGAACCACTGAACATCCACATGAAAGAAGAAAAAAGTAGATACAAACCTCATACCCTTCATAAAAAATTTACTCAAATGGTATAAATATGAATGTAAAATTAAAAAAACTATAGTAAATAAGAGGGGGAAAAACCCTAGATGACCTTAGATATAATGATGACTTTGTAGATAGAATTCTAAAGGCATGATTCATGAAAAAATAACAAAACAAAACAACAATAATCTGGATTTCATAACTATAACAAATTTTCTGTGAAAAACAATGTCAAGAGAGTAGAAAAACAACACAAACTTAGAGAAATACTTGCAAAATGACATACCTTATAATAAATGGTCACCCCAAATACAAAAAGAACTCTTAAAAATTCAAAGGGAAGGTGTGTGTGAGAAGAGATCCAGCAAAGAACTTTACCCAGGGACACAGGCAGTAGGGTGGTGAAGGCCTGGAGGGAAGTGGGGAGCAGGTTAGAAGGAGTCAATGAAGGAAAAGGGGGGACATGTGCAATATTTTCAACATTAAAAAATAAAATGATAGCCGAAACCGGTTTGGCTCAATGGATAGAGCGTTGGCTTGGGGACTGAAGGGTTCCGGGTTCGATTCCAGGCAAGGGCATGTACCTTGGTTGCTGGCATATCTCCAGTAGGGGGTGTGCAAGAGGCAGCTGATCGATGATTCTCTCTCATCGATGTTTCTAACTCTCTATCTCCCTTCCTCTCTGTACAAAATCAATAAAACATATTAATAAAATAAAATAAAATGATAAAAATAAAATCAGACGAAAACAAACAAAAAAAATTAATAAAAAATCCAAACAACTTGATTATAAAACAGGTCAAAGACTTTTTTTCTTTTATTCTTTCTTATTTTTATTGTCCAAAGTTTTACATTTGTCTTCTTTTTCCCCAAATGATCCTCTCTTCCCCCCAGCTATTCCCACCCAGCAAGCCCCCACTGCCTCAGTACCTGTGTCCATTGGATATGTTAATATGCTTGCATACAAGTCTTTCTGGGTAAAGGCTTTAACAGACACCTCACAAAAGAAGATAACAAATGGCAAATAAACATTTTAAAAGATGGTCCACATGATACATACATCCAGAGGGAAATGCAAATTGAAACAACAGTAGGATTCCACTATATGCATATTAAAATGTCCAAAATCCAGAACACATGCTGGTTAGGATGTGTAGCAACAGGAACTTTCATACTCTTACCATACAATTCAGCAATTGTCCTCCCTGGTATTTACCCAAATGAGTTGAAAACTTACGTTCTACACAAAAACCTGAACAAGAATGTTTAAAGCATCTTTATTCATAATTGCCCAAACCAGAGGCAACCAAGATGCTCTTCATTAGATTAATGGATAAACTGTACAATTTATTCAATACTAAAAGGAAATGAACTATCAAGCCATAAAAAGACAGAGAGGAACTTTAAATGTATATTACTATACGAAAGAAACCAATCTGAAAAGGCTACATACCATGTGATTCCAACTATACGACATCTGGCAAAGGAAAAACTATTGAGACAGTAAAAAGATCAGTAGATAGCAGGAGTTTGGGGAGCTAGGAATGACTAGATAGAACAGTAAAAATACTCTGTTTAATATAATAATGCATTCAATTCATCACACATTTATCAAAACCCATAGCATGTACAAGACAAAGAGGGAACCCTAAGGTAAACTGTGAAATTTGGGTGATTGTTTTATCTTTCTGACAATTGTAATGTGAACATGATTCCACAAAATGACTCAGTCAAGGCAGAAATGGTAGTTCATTTAAGATGTGATATTTATGTATTTCTCAATAAATTGTGCCAGAGTACATACTTTTACTTAAAAGTACATGAATTTTTCCTTCTATTCAGGATCTTAGAACAGTTATTCAATAAAATAAATATTTATGATTGGACATAGCTTTATGTTTAATATATCAATTAACTGCTTAAATTATTTTAATTAATAACTAGCACTTATCTCTTACAAATTTCCCACTCCAGTGTGAATGTCCTCATGGGACACATACATGTGCCTTTGTTCATCAGCTTGTTTTTTCCCCTTTTAACATGTAAGTTTGCATTAGCAGATGGTAGAGAAAATGTACATGGGGCAAGTTATTAAATCAAATATCATTAATAACATTTGACAAGCAGGTCCCAAAATTGCTAATGCTTTCCCTTAGCCATCCTCATTCAGGTATTGTACTTCTGAATATGTTTTCTTTTTACTAGGCAAAAAATTGTTGAAAAGAAAAGGATATAATCTCAGGAATTTAAATAAAGTGTTGGGCTTAAGTTTATTGGATGAAAAAAAAAAAAGTCTGAGAGAACCTAAATAATGTCATTATGCATACTGCAAGGTTAAAATCCCAATCCTATTGAAAAATTTGCCTTCTCAACCACCTTCTTGAATGCACTCTTGACCTCTTTGTTCCTCAGGCTGTAGACCAGAGGGTTCAGCATTGGGATGACCATGGAATAGAACACAGAGGCCACCTTGTCTGAGTCCATGGAATGATTGGAGCTGGGCTGTAAATACATAAAGATGACAGTTCCGTAGAAGACGGAAACTGTAGTGAGGTGAGAAGCGCAGGTAGACAAAGCCTTCTGGTGCCCTTGAGCTGAGTGCATCTTCAAGATGGTTATAAATATGAACAGGTAGGAAATCAGTATAATCAGAAGAGCAAAAAAGACATTAAAGCTTGACATAAAAACAAGAAACACTTCACTCCTGTGTGTATCTGAGCAAGAGAGAGACATGACAGCTGGAACATCACAGAAAAAGTGATGGACCATATTAGACTTACAAAAGAAAAGGCTGAATATGTCCCCAACATGGAGGGAGGCGTTCAGGAAACCACAGATGTAGGAGCCTACAGCCAGGCGTGCACACACACCTGTCGTCATGGTGGTGGTGTAATGTAGGGGTTTGCACACTGCTGCGTAACGGTCATAGGCCATTGATGCTAAGAGGTAATTTTCCACAGAGGCAAAGGCTACAAAAATGAACATCTGAGCAGCGCATGCATTGTAAGAGATGACCTTGTTGCCTATAAGTAACCCAGCCATGACTTTGGGAGTGACAGCTGAGGAGTAAGCAAAGTCCGCCAGTGACAGGTTACTGAGGAAAAAGTACATGGGGGTGTGGAGACGAGAGTCCAAGGGAATCAATGCGATCATTCCCAGGTTCCCAACCACATTGATGAGATAAATGATAGTGAACATGATAAAGAGGGGGACCTGTAGTTCTGGGGCATTGGTTAGTCCGAGGAGGATGAAATGTGTCACTTTTGTTCTGTTCTCCATCAATGCTATTTGGGAATCATGGGATGTCCTGTAGCAGTGAGAAATAAAGGAAAAAAGTGATAAAAATTGAAGTGAAATTAAAATGTATAAATACCATGTGCATTATTTCATTAATAATTTGTGCTTTAAAATGATCTCGATCTAATGTTAAGAGCTTTACATATGAATGTGTATACAAGGAGTAGTATTACTTTTATTTACCATTAAAAAGGACTCTAGTAGTTATATGATATTGTATAATTATATCACTAACATGAAGAAGATTAAAGATTAAAGATTGAAACTCATTTTCAACCCAGAATTCTGTGTGGCTTTGGCTGCCTCACTGTCAGCATATTTACAGGTACCAGTAATAATTAAAACAATACTAAGGGGGAAAGTTTGAACTACAATTCAATCTTGTTAATTCATTTAGTTCCCTTTTTTAACCTCCAGTAGGAGACCAATTAATAGAGTACAAGATGAACTTATCACCCTACCCAATCAGAGTATCACTTATCAAATTTTTTATTCATCTTTTTCAGGGAAGCAGCAAGATATTTATAAGTATTCCCAGACTCCTTACTAATAGAAGTTTTGACATTTATACTCCAGTCTCAACTCACTATTTTAAAATAGTTCAAAACATCAATTTTGTGTTCAAATAGCTTATAGTCTATGTAGCTTTATTAATAGTATATATGAAATATTGAGCTTACCTTGCTCCTTGAGAAGAGACAGTCAATCCTGAGTAGTCAGTTAAAATCAGAAATTCAATCATGAAATATTGTATAAATAGTTATTAAAAAGCTATATTTTAGGGGTGATCAAAAGGTTCCAAGTTCTCTAAGACAGGAAAAGATAGAGGAAAAAACACTAACATGAACCCGAACCCTGGACCCAAGTCCTGAAACCACCATGAATTTTTATTGTGCCCTTGGAGGAGTCCCTTACATTCTCTTTACTTGTAATATAAACATAATAAAATTTACTTCTCCCACATAATTTACAGGATTGTGTCTGTAAATAGCATATAAGGGAAGGTCTAAAAAACAACTGATGATAAGATTATCATTTTAAAGTCACTCCATATATAATTGTTATCTTGGGGTGATTTTCTTGGTCAAGGTTGCAGGTTTGTAGCAATTCTTCATTAGACAGAAAAACTGTGTGTAATGATAATTATTAACATTCAGATGAATATGTGAAGATCAAAGGGCCCAACATGCAGTCTGGTCCCTCTAAAATGATGTTGTGTGGAGTGTCGATATTTAAGAGGCCAATGCAAGGGACCCGGGGGTGAATTATAGAGCTCTCAGGGAATGTGCCCCATGAGGACCATCCACAGCTCCTTATCCCACCTTCTTGGGGAAGATGCAATTAAAAGTCTATGGGGACCGTACCTGCAGAGTTTGCATGCATATTTTGCTACTACTTGTTATGGCTTTTTCATTTCCTAAATGCATAATTTAAAAACTATAAGATCTACACATTTTTCTGTGTATATAATTTTAAGAATTTTGTCAAATGTGTATGGTTATATAACTTCTACCAGAATCAAGATAATAGAACATTTCCATCATGTATGCAAAACACAAGATTCTTTGTGGCCAACTCCTTCTCCTACCCACTACTCTTGGAGACCACTTTTTTGTGTATTTAACTGCTTTTGTAAGAATGTCCTTATGCACATGTAGTCTATGAGTCTTGCTTCTTTCACTTAGTATAATGCATTTATGATCAATCAATGTTGCTACTTTTGCCTATAGTGTAATCTTTTTTTTAGTAGTATTCTCTTTTATGGATATTACAGATTGTTTATCCAATTCTCAGTTGAGGGACATTATATTGGCTCTGTGAACATGCTGGTTGTGTGTGTATGTGTATGTGTGTGT